>NC_133460.1:15436459-16636459 GCF_048565385.1 Saimiri boliviensis | reverse complement strand
CGTGCCACTGCACTCAGACTGGGTAACAGAGTGAATGTCTCAAAAGAAAAAGAGGTTTGCATTTGACCCAGCAATCCCATGAATGGGTATACATAAAGGAATATAAATCATTCTATACATTCTATAAAGGCACATGGATTCCAATGTTCACTGCAGCACTATTCACAATAGCAAAGACATGGAATCAACCTAAATGCCCATCAACTGTAAACTGGATTTAAAAAAAAAAAAAAGTGTGTAGGCTGGGCACAGTGGCTCTCGCCTGTAATCCGAGCACTTCAGGAGACCGAGACAGGCGCATCACTTGAGGTCAGGAGTTTGAAACCAGCCTGGCCAACATGGTGAAACCCTGAAACCCCATCTCTACTAAAAATAGAAAACAATTATCTGGGCGTGGTGGCAGACACCTGTAATCCAGCTACTCAGGAGGCTGAGGCAGGAGAATGGCTTGAACCTGAAAGGTGGAGGTTGCAGTGAGCTGAGATCATGCCACTGCACTCCAGCCTGGCAACAAAGCAACACTCCATCTCAAAAAAA
Organism: Saimiri boliviensis; assembly: GCF_048565385.1. NCBI lineage: Eukaryota > Metazoa > Chordata > Mammalia > Primates > Cebidae > Saimiri > Saimiri boliviensis. The sequence continues at coordinate 16,635,922 of NC_133460.1, read as the reverse complement.
AAAAAAAAAGGAAAATGTGTACATGCATGCTCTTGCATGCACACACATGCCCACACCCCCCCCATGGAATACTATGCAGCTATAAACAAGAATGAGATCATGTCCTTTGCAGCAACACGGATGCGGCTGTATCCTAAATGAACACAGGAACAGAAAACCAAATACCATGTTCTGACTTGTAAGTGGGAGCAAAACATTGAGTAAACATGGAAGAAGGGAACAGTAGGCACTGGGGCTTACTGGAGGGTGGGCAGAGGATGAGGATCCAAAAAATACCCAGCAGGGCTGGGTGCTGTGGCACATGCCTGAAATTTCAGCACTTTGGGAGGATGAGGTGGGCGGATCACCTGAGGTTAGGAGTTCAAGATCAGCCTGGCCAACATGGTGAAACCCTGTCTCAACTAAAAATACAAAAAATCAGCTGGGCGTGGTGGTGGGTGCTGTAATCCCATCTCAGCTATTTGGGAGGCTGAGGCAGGAGAGTCACTTGGACTTGGGAGGTGAGGGTTGCATTGAACTGAGATTATGCCACTGCATTCCACCTGGGCAACAAGAGTGAAACTCCATCTCAAAAAACTCATCGGGTACTATACTTATTACCTGGGGGACAAAATAATCTGTACACCAAACCCCATGACACACAATTTACCTATAACAAACCAGCACATTTGAACCTAATGCTTGAACCTAAATGCTAAAATATATATATATATAACATGCCTGGAATAACTCTAGAGCAACCCAGAAGGAACCAGCCTATTAGTACCTGCAGGAAGGGAAGCAGATGTGAGTGTGGACTGAATCCCAGAACTGACTCCCATCCTTCGACCACCTCATCCCTCAGCCATTAGATTCTCTGCTGGCTGAGGGCCCCTTACCTTAGTTCCTCTGCCTTGAAGACACTTACTACAGGCCTTTTGTTCCTCTTCCCTCCCAAAACTAGAAATACCAGTAAGAGAGCAATTATTTTGATGTAACTCTCAAACTAAGCCTCATGAAGAGTTAGGCAATTTGTACATGTTATTTACATCAACCCCAAGGAATCAACACAGTGCTAAGAGTAAAAGGGGCGGAACTGATACTCGATGTGTGACAAAGAGACACAGTGTTAAACTGACCTTCCAGGAGGAAAGAGAGCCTCCATTCTCCAGAACTGTTACATTCTATTAATTTGGAAAGGGATCTTTAGGACAGGGATGAAAAAGTAGTCCCACATGCTGACATCAGCTGACACATCTGGTAATAACCTAATGAAAGCTAAAAAAAAAATGTTTTTGAAACAAAAAGTCCTTTTCCATGAATGTATTTACTCCTGACACGAAGGTGGGGAAGACAGCCTTACTTCAAGTACACTGCTGGAGAAGCCACTGTTTTTGACATGCATGAATACAAATGAGACAGGCCTTTACAAATAGTAAGCAATGGCAATACAAAAAAGCACTTTATAGACATCACTGAAAAACTGAAGACTGAGGAAAGACTGGTTTTATAGATTTATTTTCAAAGAGAAAAACACTTACACAATTTAAATACAAGTCCCTCAGAATTACTCTGTCAGAGCCAGCAAAAATGCTGAACTGTGTCCTCACTGCCAGACATTCATCAGTATCATCTGTGTCCTCTCTCAACAAAGCTAAAGGGCCTGGAAAAGACAAAGTTCAATGTTATTTTTGGTGTCTTCTTACTAATGGTAAATGACATCTTTCGGGTGCTAAAAATTCATCTGGCTGACCGCAGTGGCTCATGACTATAATCTCAGCACTCTGAGAGGCCAAGGTGGGCAGATCACCTAGGTCAGAAGTTCAAGACCAGCCTTGCCAACATGGTGAAACCCCATTTCTACTAAAAATACAAAAATTAGCTGGGTGTGGTGGTACACACCTGTAATCCCAGCTATTCAGGAGGCTGAGGCAGGAAACTGCTTGAACCCAGGAGGCAGAGGTTGCAGTGAACCAAGATCATGCTGCTGCGCTCCAGCCTGGGCAACAGAACAAGATTCTGTCTTTTTTTAAAAAAAAAAAAAAAAAAAAAAAGTAGTCACTAAAAGCTAAAGACACTAATACAACTTTTAATTCAAAAAGTCTTAATTGATTATTCTAGAACCTAAGTAACAAGAGTTACTGTTTACTGAGAGGCTTAATCATTGTATTAAGCTATATACATACTCTCTTCAATTTTGCCTTCAAAAAAGCCCCAGGTAGGTCCTATTATTACCCCCAGATTATATATGAGGAAACAGGCTTACAGAGCTAAGCAGCCTACTTGAGACCACCAGACTTACAGAGAGTGGCAGAGATGAGAATAAACTTGCATGTCTCTGACTCCAAAGTCCATCCTCTTATCTGTGAGGCCTCTCTTGCCTGAGAGCCAGGTCACCAGCAGGCTGGGCTTGCCTTGGGTGAGTTACTGAGGGAGACCGAGGTTTCCCCGTTACCCTGCTCAGTACTTTGTATAAGACTGCTTTTGTTAGGAGAGCTGACAATCAAGGGAGTCCTGTCTAGGAATGACAGCTCTCAACCTCTCACAGATAAAGATCACCACCAGGGCTGGGCCCCTTTGAGTGGCAGACAACAGAAAAGGCCTTGCATTTTCTAAGTAGTGAAAAATCTCGGTCAAGCATTTCCATTTTCTATTTCTTCTTGACTTTCCTTTATTGAAGAACCACCGACAGATTAAATCTATGGGTGAACAACATTTTTATAAGTCTAATTATTTACCTGATACTTTATTCATATACATCCTTCTTATCTGCAATGTAATCTACAATTTCTTGTGGACACATTAACTTTTCTGCATCTAAATCAGGAATTTCAAACCCTAAAAGAAAAATATACAATGTGAGAGAGTTAAAAAAAAAACAAAAAAAAAAAACATCCTTTAGAACTGAAAGCACCTGACCCTTCTACAACACCTACAAGTATGTAAAAAAATTCAGCAACCTGGAATCCCGTTTAGGTTGTGAGCCAGTTAGGTTCTAGACAGTGTGCATACAGGTTGGATACCATGTTTCAGAGGTGTTTGTTTGTCTGAGATAGAATTTACATAATAGAAAATTCTATGTATATATGTAGTTTTTAGTATGTTCACAACATTGTGCAACTATCACCATTGTCTAACTCTAGAACATTTCATCACCCAAAAAGAAACCCAGTGCCCATCAGCAGTCACTCCCCATCCTCCCTACCCCTGGCAACCACTAGTCTACTTTCTGTCTCTGGATCTGCCTCTTCCTGACATTTCACGTAAACAGTTTATAACTCTGTGTCTGGCTTCTTTCACTCAGCATTCTCAGGTTCACTGTGTTGTAACACATGTCACACATGAATTTTTTTTAATGATGGTTGGTTTTTTATAAATGGCTGGGTTTTGATAGTTAGCTTACTTTGGGCCAAACACTGTGTTGAGCATTTTACACATAACCTCTAATTCCCCAGCAATCCAAATCCTGGGGTTCCTACTGTGATCACCCCCACTTTACAGCTGAGGAAACAGGCTTTGAGAGATAGTTACTTATCCAGGCTCATACCTAACTAAGCTCAATTCTAGACCTGGTACTCAAGCACTAGGCAAAGGATTCCATCCTAGTCAGCACCATCTGTGAGGAATGTTAACTAGGCCCTGCTCTGTAGAAGAGCACAGAAGTCCCTTGATTTCCTATTCAACCAATTCATCCAGAAACAGCCAGGGAGCCTTATAAAGGTCTCACTTGCACAACACACAGTCCCAAACTTGGTGTGCATGTAAGCCATGATAGACCAGGGCCAGAGGGCTCTCGGGGCGTCTGTTGTCCGGGCACACCTCACTAGTTCTATCTGGCTTGTGTTACCCAAGCTCATGAGGAGCTGACGCGTCATCAGCAGGTACTCCGGGGAGGCTTTTGCCCTGGATTCAGTCCCCTGGAACCATCTCTGGTCATTTGGCTCTTGGCACCACACTGGGCACTCTGCTGGGCTTGTGCTAAGTGTTTTCTGAATAAATGCACCATCCCTAAGGCTTACTTCACCTGATGGTAAGTGGGCAGGAAGGTGTGTGGGTAGGGCAGTGGATGCTGATGTTGCTATTAATACTTAATTCTAATTCCAATTCAGACTCCCAGCATTTCTTTCAGTTTAATCCACCTAAATCAAAAATCACAGTATGTAGATACGAGACTGAGCCCGCGTGCATTACCAAATTCGTCTTCCATGGCCATGATAATCTCCACTTGGTCCAAACTGTCTAAGCCCAGGTCTTTCATAAAATGAGAATTTACGGAAAGCTGCAAGAAAGGAGCACCAAACACACAATTTAGCCCATGAAAGCATTTGCTTCCCAAGGTAACGGGGCATATTGCCACTTAATCACGACATCCAATTGTTAATAAACAGAGGCCATAACTGACATTATATACGTAACCTGTGCTGGTACATACATGGTTTCCTTTATCTTATTCAACTTCGTTTTGAAGTGAACAATATATACATAGCTAATGAAGGATTTCACTGAATATGGGGTTTGTTTGTTTGTTTGTTTGTTTGAGACAGAGTCTTGCTCTATCCCAGGCTGGAGTGCAATGGCACAATCTTGGTTCATTGCAACCTTGGCCTCCTGGGTTTAAGTGATTCTTGTGCCTCAGCCTGCTGAGCAGCTGGGATGGGATTACAGGCACATGCCACCATGCCCAGCTAATTTTTTTTTTATTTTTAGGAGAGACGGGGTTTTTTGGCCAGGCTGGTCCTGAACTCCTGACCTCAGGTGATCCACCCTCCTCAGCCTCCCAAAATGCTGGGATTACAGGCGTGAGCCACCACGCCCAGCCCAAACTGTATGTTTTACTGAGATCTATGATCATTGTTCTGAATGACATCAGAAGAATTTGGGGTATTTTTGCTGCCTTACTGACAACTAAAGGCCTAGACCCCACACCTTAAGTGGCCTGCCTCAAAAATAGCAGACTATTATAAAATGCAGGCAGCTTCATGTTACAAAGTGTTTACTACCACCCCGCCTTTAATTTAGACCTCAGGATCATCAGGAATGATTCTTCAAAATCCTGTATCAAAAACAAACTACCCTACCTAAACAACAGATTCAGTTTTTGTTGTTGTTCGACAGTTTCACTCTGTCACCCAGGATGAAGTACAATGGTGCGATCTTGGCTCACTGCAACCTCCACCTCCCAGGTTTAAGCAATTCTCCTGCCTCAGTCTCCTGAGCAGCTGGGATTACAAGCGCCTGCCACCATGCCCAGCTAATTTTGTATTTTTAGTAGAGACAGGGTTTCACCATGTTGGCCAGGCTGGTCTTAAACTCCAGGCTTCAGGTGATCCGCCTGTGTTGGCTTCCCAAAGTGCTGGGATTACAGGCGTGAGCCATTGCACCCGGCCAGATTCAATTTTTAAAGAAGAAAGTTTTGGGCTGGGCACGGTGGCTCAAGCCTATAATCCCAGCACTTTGGAAGGCCGAGGTGGGTGGATCACGAGGTCAAGAGATCGAGACCATCCTGGTCAACATGGTGAAACCCCGTCCCTACTAAAAAATACAAAAAATTAGCTGGGCATGGTGGCATGTGCCTGTAATCCCAGCTACTCAGGAGGCTGAGGCAGGAGAATTGCCTGAACCCAGGAGGCAGAGGTTGTGGTGAGCCGAGATCGCACCATTGCACTCTAGCCTGGGTAACAAGAGTGAAACTCCATCTCAAAAAAAAAAAAAAAGTTTTAAAAGCCTACCATATCATACAAGTTCCAAGTTAAAAATGCAAGGATAATTTACACTATACTGCCACCTGTGGGGTTTTTTTTGGTTTGTTTGTTTTTGAGACAGGGTCTCACTCTATTGCCTAGGCTGTAGTGCAGTGGCACAACCTCGGCTCACTGCAACCTCTGCCTCCTGGGTTCAAGTAATTCTCCTGTCTCAGCCTCCCCGGTAGCTGGGATTACAGGTGCATACCACCACACCCGGCTAATTGTTGTATTTTTAGTAGAGACAGGGTTTCACCATCTTGGCCAGTTGATCTTGAACTCCTGACCTTGTGATCCACCCACCGTGGCCTCCCAGAGTGCTGGGATTGATTATAGGCATGAGCCACCGTGCCTAGCCCCACTTGTATTTTTTAAAAAGGGTGAGATATACCTACATATAATATACACACACGTGTGTACTTCTTAATATACACATTGAATATTTCTGGAAACACACATGAAACTGGTAGCGCTGGCTGTCTCCCAGAATGGGCCTGGGTGGCTGGGAGCCAGGGAGATTTTTACTGAGTATCTTTCCCTTTGCATTTGTACCATGTGATTAAATACTCTAAAGACAAAAATTCAAACCACCATCAGTTACCTTCTCTGGGTCAATCTTGTCATAGAGTTTCAATACGTAAAGAACACGGTCCTGGATGCCCTCTAATGTCAAAGGGGGTGCTTCGCAATACTGGCGGCACAACTGTGTAACTCCACCCGGAACCTGGAGAGAAGGCAGAAAGGAAACACTGTCATTGAACCAAAAATGCCTCTAAATCAGTGCACAGACCTATAGGTAACTTTCACAAAACTTCTGGGGCTTTAGGGAACCCACATCATCTGATTCTAATTGTGGCCATTAAGACACACCAAGTTGCAGAGCTTGGTAGTCACAGAAGCCCTAACAGTTCAGTAGCATCTTAGGCCTCCTTCCCAGGAGTCAGGATTGGCCCCTCTGCCTCCTGGGTTCAACCCTCAGGCTCTGGACATTCATCCTGCTCTGTGACACTAACTGCCACTAAAATTGTCTAGCGCCTGCAGAAATGCTTATGTCTTCTCAAGGCATCTTCAGCATCCTGAGGCCTCTCTAGGATGCTGCCACCTTTAATTGGCAGACCCAAGTCAAAATAACCCACAAGGAAAGAGCTGTCATGGTAAACCCAAAGATAATTCAAACTGAGGACCATACACCAGAAAGGTCTAGTTTGGCTCCAGCAGTTATCTCCCTGACTTCAGCCAGGACAAACAAAGCTGGACACTCAGCCAAAGAGGGGAATGAAGGAGCTTACAGTCATTACATTCCAATCTATTTCTCTTCCACAGAGGCTTGCCTCATGGCCACCAGCCAGACCGTGAGCACTTCTGGCCTCTGCCATGTTAGAACAATATGTCACATTATCTCTGTTATTAGTTGGCTTGGTGTTTAAGTAGGTATTAGTGTCTTTTTTTTCTTTTTTTTGAGACAGAGTTTCACTCTTGTTACCCAGGCTGGAGTGCAATGGCGCGATCTCGGCTCACCGCAACCTCCGCCTCCTGGGTTCAGGCAATTCTCCTACCTCAGCCTCCTGAGTAGCTGGGATTACAGGCACGCGCCACCATGCCCAGCTAATTTTTTTGTATTTTTAGTAGAGACGGGGTTTCACCATGCTGACCAGGATGGTCTTGATCTCTTGACCTCATGATCCACCCGCCTCGGCCTCCCAAAGTGTTGGGATTACAGGCTTGAGCCACCGCGCCCGGCCCTGGTATTAGTGTCTTGACCAGATTTCATTCAACAAATGTGGAATGAGCTGCAATCACAGGTCAGGGGTTTAATGCTGTGGAAGGTACCATGCAGAACAAGAGAAAACAAAACAGGTATCTGGCAGTTTTGCTCAGTGCAGGAATCCCTAATCTAAGTTGGTCTGTTTACTTTCTGAAGTTGATTTTAAGTCCAAGGCTTGGAGTTCTTAAGGCATTTCCCTATTGAAAGTGGGCTGCTTGTTAGGGCTCAGGTCCCTGATACTCACAAAGGTCTATGAAAAGTCATAATAAACACTGCCCAGGGAACCAAGTCAGTATAACCTCTATATAAGAAACATTAATCTTGCATAAAGAACAGGTATTAGGCCAGGTGTGGTATCTCACACCTGTAATCCCAGCACTTTGGGAGGCCAAGGTGGGCCAATCACTTGAGGCCAGGAGTTTGAGACTAGCCTGGCCAACATGGTGAAGCCCCATCTCTACTAAAAATACAAAAATTAGCCGGGTGTGGTGGTGCGTGCTTCTATGGGCCCAGGAGGAGTTCAAAGCTGCAGAGATGTGATCGTGCTACTGCACTCCAGTCTGGGTGACAGAAACCTTGTCTCCAAAAAAAAGAAAGAAAAAAAAGGAAATAAGGCAAGGCATGAAAGTGCAGTGCCTTTCCATGTAAGAAGATATCAGCTCATGTTAGGAGACGGTACACAGATGACAGGCTCCGAGGCGAAGAGGAAGGGCCTTAAGGGCCATGGGAACGGCCTGGGACTTTGTCTTAATGGGAGATGAATGACATGGACAGAGCACGGCCCTGAGTCCATCACAGTCATACATTATCAGTCTGGTCCTGGCCCCAGTCCTGGAATAGCTGGCTTTTTCTGTGCACAAGTGCCGTCTTCATGTGGATACCGTACCCTACAGAACTGCTGGAAATTGTCTTTGTGCTCCAGCTGCTGGACAGTGTAGATTCAGTGCCTGCCTGGATCAAGTATAAGACTTCCAGGCTGCATTTGAGGTCACTGCCCTTGTTTTCTTTTTTTTTTTTTTTTCCTCCTACATTCTACTTTATATCATCCGGTATTTTTATACTCGAGAAAGCTGCCTTAGCTCCTTTTGGGAAAAAGAGTGTAAATGAGTAACTAGTTGCTCTGGGGTTGGCATAGTGGATGGATGTGAGAAGGGGAAATTTCACAGCAGGAAATAGGTAGCATGAGCAATGGTCCAAATGAGATGAACAAGGGCTGGAGGTGGAGGTCTGGGATATACAGCAATAACAGAAACCAAAAGTGAAGAGGTAGTCCAAGGAGCATGTGTGGTAAAAGAACTCTGGAGCCTACCAACATTTAAGAGTTAGGCACGCCAGGTGTGATGGCTCATGCCTGTAATCCCAGCACTTGGGAAGCTGAGCCAGGAGGATCATTTAAGCCCAAGAGTTCACAACTAGCTTAGGCAACATAAGGACATCCTGTCTTTACAAAAAAAGACAGACATTAAAAAATTAGCCAGGCGTGGCGGCACATGCCTGTAGTCCCAGTTACTCAGGAGGCTGAGGCGGGAGGACCACTTGAGTTCAGGAGGTCAAGGCTATGATCGTGTCACTTCACTCCAGCCTGAAAGGTAAAGTGCCAACAAGGTAGGGGACAAACCAACCAAGGGAGGACAGTGTCCCAACAGCTTAGCAAAGAAGACAGCAGCAGAGAAGGAGCCGGCAAGTTGGACATAAAGGCTGCAAAGTGTTCAATAAAGATGTAAGCTAATGTCTTTTGTGTTCATCTCTGCGTCTCTCAGCAGGTAGCATAAGTCCTGGCACATAGCTGGCCCTCAATATCTTTGAATGAACTTAGTCAAAACCACTTTGTAAATATAAATAAAATTATTCCTCTGCCATATATACAAGCCAAGCAGCCACAGTGGAACATTTCTGAGCTCGTTGCTATTCAAAGCATGGTCCAAGGAACACCAGCAGCAGAATCTTCTGGAAGCCCACTGGAAGTGGAAACTCTCTGACCCCTTCTGAGACCTGAATCAGAATCTGTATTTTAACCCAATCAACAACGAGAATCAATGCTGTAAGAACAAGGACAATCACTTCACATTTTAGCCTCAGGCTGAAATCAATCTTAGGAACCAGACAATCATCAATTCTACCTACTGCCTTTTCTTTTTCTCTTTTTTTTTTTTGAGACAGTCTCGCTCTGTCACCCAGTCTAAAGTGCAGTGGCGTGATCTCAGCTCACAGCAACCTCTACCTCCCAACGTCAAGCAGTTCTCCTGCCTTAGGCTTCCAAGTAGCTGGGACTACAGGCATGCGCCATCATGCCCAGCTAATTTTTGTATTTTTAGTAAAGACGGGGTTTCACCATGTTAGCCAGGATGGTTTCGACCTCTTAACCTCATGATCCACTCACCCTGGCCTCCCAAAATGCTGACATTACAGGCATGCGCCACGACGCCTGGCCTACCTACTGCTTTTTAACCCTTAATTTCAAGGTGATACTTTTCATCTTTCGATACAGCCAATAGTGCGATGCCCAATGAATTAATCCATTAAACTATCAGTGAATATCAACACTGACTTCACAAAAGAAACATCTGATGACTTCTAAAAATAGTCACCTAGTATTCACCTCTAGATTCTGTCCATTTGGCCTGGGATGGCTTATTTATTTGTTTAAGATGATCTGCTTCCCAGGCTGGAGTGCAGTAGCACAATCTTGCTCCCTAAAACCTCTACCTCCTGGGTTCAAGCAATCCTCCCACCTTAGCCTCCCGAGTAGCTGGGACTAGTCAGGAGGCATGTGACACCATGCTTGGCTGATTTCTGCATTTTTGTAGAGACGGGGTTCCACCATGTTACCCAGGCTGGTCTCATGCGATCCACCCACTTCGGCCTTCCAAAGTGCTGGGATTACAGGCATGAGCCAATGTGCCTGGCCAGACACTTTTTTTTTCACACTAACATGCAGTCAAGGTTGAAACCACTATTATCTGGAGTCCATGACTTTGAAAAGGGGTTTCATAACCTGACCTTGGGAATCTATCCTACCTTAAGATGGTTATTTTCATTCTTTTTTTTTTTTTTTTTTTTTTTTTTGAAACGGAGTTTTCGCCCGATCTCGGCTCACCTGCAACCTCCGCCTCCTGGGTTCAGGCAATTCTCCTGCCTCAGCCTCCTGAGTAGCTGGGATTACAGGCACGCGCCACCATGCCCAGCTAATTTTTTGTATTTTTAGTAGAGACGGGGTTTCACCATGTTGACCAGGATGGTCTCGATCTCTTGACCTCGTGATCCACCCGCCTCGGCCTCCCAAAGTGCTGGGATTACAGGCGTGAGCCACCGCGCCTAGCCCATATTTTCTTCTTAACTGGATTTCAGAGTCACCTGGAGAATTTTGACAACAACAAGCCGGGTGCAGTGGCTCATGCCTGTAATCCCAGCACTTTGGGAGGCCGAGGTGGGCGGATCACAACAGGAGTTCGAGACCAGCCTGGCCAATATGGTGAAACCCCGTGTCTACTAAAAACATAAAAACTAGCCAGGCGTGGTGGTGGGTACCTGTAGTTCCAGCTGCTGGAAAGGCTGAGGCAGGATAATCGCTTGAACCTGGGAAGCGGAGGCTGCAGTGAGCCGAGATCGTGCCACTCCACTCCAGCCTGGGTGACAGATTGAGACTTTGTCTCAAAAAAAAACAACGCCGGCGATGACAACAGCAAAAGCCGTGCCAGGGCCTCATCCCAGAGGAATAATTCAGGAGGAAGGGGGAAGGGCAAGCCTTTTTTTTTTTTTTTTTTTAAGTTACCCAGGTAATTTGAATGTGCAGCTAGGATTGAAAATCACTGCCTCCCGGCGTTTCAGCCTCACGCAGATTTCATCAGCTTAAGCTATGTACTACAAGGTGCAGTCGTTCCTTGGTATGAACGCAGGAAATTGGTTCCAGAACCCCGGACTATACCCAAATCCTCACACACTCACGTCCTGCAGTCAGCCTTGCAGAATCCACTGATAGGAAGAGCTAGCCCTCCTTACATGCGCGGCCGCACATCCCGTAAATACTGGCCGCATTTGGTTGAAAAAATCCGCTTATAAGTGAACCCGCGCAATTCAAATCCTTATTGTTTAAACAACACCTGTACTTGTTTTCCAGAATTACTTCCAGGAGTCCTGGACACAGGCAAAAAGTGGCCGCAGGGAAAAGTAAGGACTTAACTGCAGGAAGAGAACTGCTCTAGAGAAGGCTGTAGGCCAGTGTGGCTGCCTCTTTGCATGCTGTTACCACTACAACACGGTGACCAGTATTTTGAGACCGCAGGAGGTGCTCTACCCGCATGAACTGATCTAATCCTTATTGCGACTCCGCAAGGTAGAGACCAGGATCCCAGTTTTGCAGATGTGAGCGAGGATAGAAGACTCGTCCAAAGTTTCGGTAAGCGGCAGCCAGCACTGGAACCCAGTGGTGCTGGACCCCAGTCTCTGCTCTTCCTCGTTATTACGAGGTCACCCAGCCTCCTGACAGGGGTCAACTAAACACCGTTAGACAGCGGGGCTGGGAGCGAGCCGGCTGCCCCCTGCAGCCGGCTGTCACCCTCGCTGCAGCTGGCGCGGCCGGGATGCCCGGCCTCCACTTCCACCGGGGCCGATCCCTGACCCCTGCCAATCCCCAGCAAAGTCACCGCGAGTCACCTGCGCGAGCACCGAGGCCGGCTGCGAAGGCCCAGGCCTCGTCCGGGTCCCTGTGGAGCACAGAGCGGTGCTGAAAGGCTGGGCGGCGGCTAGCAGGGAGACCCGGGGCAGCGGCGCGAAGGCCGCAGGCAGGCGACGGACACAGGAGAAAAGGACACGAGACGCCATGACTACGCCGACCCAGGATGCACTGCGCCCCGCCTCCCGCCCAGGGTTCCTATCCCGCAGCGCGCAGGCGACGCACAGAGCGGCGCTGTCAGGCAACGCCGACAGTAGCGGACCCTGGCGGCTCCTGGAGGCACTGCGCCCTGAGAGCCCATCCATGACTGTAGGCGAACATCGGCTTGGTGCCAGAACTAAACTGCAGATGCCGCGTCTTTCCCTAAACACTGCTCATTGACACGAGAAAGCTATCACTTTTTCTCTGAAAGTTCTGAAATACATCTACTTAAACGTTAGGGGCCGGGCACGGTGGCTAACGCCTTTAATCCTAGCACTTTGCGAGGCCAAGGAGGCAGGACTGCTTGAGCTCAGGAGTTAAAGACCAACCTGGCCAACACACCAAGACTTCGTTTCTATTACAAAAAAAGATTAAAAGAAGGGAAAAAGGTTTTGATTCCATGATTCTTCCACAGGTATTAACATTTATCGAGGCCGGGCACAGTGGCTCATGCCTGTAATCCCAGCATTTTGGGAGGCTGAGGCGAGCGGATAACAAGGTCATGAGACCAGTCTGGCCAACGTAGTGAAACCCCATCTCAACTAAAAATACAAAAATTAGCCGAGTGTGGTGGTGGGCGCCTGTAGTCCCAGCTATTCCAGAGGCTGAAGCGGGAGCAGGCGGAAGATGCAGTGAGTAGAGACTACACCATTGCACTCCAGCCTGGATGACTTGACTCTTGTTTTTTAGACTCTGTCTAATACACACACACACACACACACACACACACACACACACAATAGGCAAAAAAAAAAAAAAAAAAAAAAATTTTTTTCTTTTGAGACTTAGTCTCACTCTTTGCCCAAGCTGAAGTGCAATGGCGCCATTTCAGCTCACTGCAACCTCTGCCTCCCAGGTTCAAGTGATTCTCCTGCTTCAGCCTTCCAAATAGCTGGGATTGTAGGCCCATGCTACCATGCCTGGCTAATTTTGTATTTTTAGTAGAGATGCGGTTTCACCATGTTGGCCAGGCTGGTCTCAAACTCCTGACCTCAGGTGATCCTCCGGACTCTGCTTCCCAAAGTACTGGGATTACAGACATGAGCCACTGCACCTGGCCAAAAATTTTTTTAATAAAATCAAAAATATATTCTAAGATGTGGGGAACGTTCCCGTGTGAGACCCCCAAAAGGGGTGGGTCTCACTATACAGTGAGCTTGACCCCAAACACAGTTTCCTGCTGGAGGCAGTCGAGCTATGGGAAAGAAGGAACTGAAAGATGGATGATCAGTTTCTACTATTAACCACGATGACATTTGGGCCTAAACTATGCGGTTCTGCTAGACTGAGTGACTCCATACCAGCAACCAGTTTCTGCTTTTAACTTTTATGACTCTTTCTTTAAGAATAGCTTTACTTGCATGACTGCCTTGTACCCTAGATAATGGTTTAACGACTTAGCTTGTGACTTTCTGATATTATCTGAACAGAGACCCCTTCTGGAAAAATAGATAAAAGTGACCACCTGGTCACTTTTATGAACTGTGATTATGATCATAAACCCCCTGCACAACAAAATGTACTTGTGACTTTTTGATTTTGTAACTTTCTGTCCCCTTTTATTGTTCTTCACATACTGTGAGGATGATGTCATTTACTTTTGAGACCCTGGACAAGAATAAACTTGCTGTTTAGGCAGTGCCTTCTCAGCCCTCCAGACCCCGCTTTCTGTCTCTCTTTATTTCTGTGCACTCTCTCTTCCAGGCATTGGGACCCTCTTGCAGGTCGAGAGATCCCCGGCAAACGTGCCGTCCCTACTGCTCCCAACACTAAGAATGTTAGGCAAAAATACTTACAGCTTGGGATAAAATTTCCAATGATCGGCTGAGTACAGTAGCTCACGCCACTAATTCCAGCACTTTGGGAGGCCGAGACAGGCAGATCACCTGAGGTCAGGAGTTCGAGACCAGCCTGGCCAACGTGGTGAAACCCCATCTCTACTAAAAATACAAAAATTAGCTGGTTGTGGTGGCACATGCCTGTAGTCCCAGCTACCCAAGAGGCTGAGGCAGGAGAATCATTTGAACACAGGAGACGGAGGTTGCAGTGGGCTGAGATTGTACCACTGCACTCCAGCCTGGGTCGCAGAGCATGACTTAGTCTCAAAAAAAATTTTCCAATGATTACAACCGATTAGTACTTTAACAATTTCTTGCTGGGCACAGTGGCTCATACATGTAATCCCAGCACTTTGGGAGACAGAGGTGGGTGGATCACAAGATCAGGCATTCAAGACTAGCCTGGCCAACATGGTAAAACCCTATCTCTACTAAAAATGCAAAAATTAGCTAGGCGTGGTGACATGTGCCTGTAATCCCAGCTACTCTGGAGGCTGAGCCAAGAGAACTGCTTGAACCCGGGAGGCAGAGGTTGCAGTGAGCTGAGATTGTGCCACTGCACTCCAGCCTGGGTGACAAAGCAAGACTCCTGTCTTGGTAAAAAATTCTCTCAAATCACTTAGGCAAAGGTGAAGGTGATGTACTCAGTAAAGCTGTGTTATTGACTCAAAAGTGACTCTATAGCTACTCAGGAGGATGAAGCAGGAAGGTAGCCTGAGGCCAGGAGTTCAGTATCAGCCTGGGCAACACAGTGAGACCCTATCTCTTAAAAAACAGAAAAATTAGCTGGCCATGGTGAAGTACACCTGTAGTTCCAGTTACTCAGGAGGCTGAGGCAAGAGGATTGCGTGAGCCCAGGAGTTTGAGGCTATAGTGAGCTATGATTGCCCCACTGCACTCGCCTGGTTGACAGAGTGGCAGTGGCTCACACCTGTAATCCCAGAACTTTGGGAGGCTAGGGCAGGTGGATCACTTGAGGTCAGCAGTTCAAGATCAACCTGAGAGACCCTCTCACCAACATGGTGAGACCCTGTCTCTACTAAAAATACAAAAATTAGCTGGGTGTGGTAGTGGGCACCTGTAATCCTAGTTATTTGGGAGGCTGAGGCAGGAGAATCTCTTGAACCTGGGAGGCAGAAGTTGCAGTAAGCCAAGATCATGCCACTGCACGCCAGCCTGGGTGACAGAGTGAGGCTCTGCCTCAAAAAAAAGTGACTCTAGTGATAATGCAGCACTGCCATGAAGGATGCATGAGAGAATGAAAAAGAATAAGAGTATTCCTAAATTAGGATATTTTAATAGGTTTCATATTATTTTAGTAAGTACGTAAAAATAAAGTATTACAAATAGCACAAAAAGTATACTGCATATTAGTGTAGTAAGTTAACTGAACTGAAATTTACACTTACTGGGCAAATCCTACTGATTAAATATCCTAGTTGTACAATAATTAGTTCTTGCTTCTGAAAGTTATCTTGAAATAATGGGAAACAATAATATGCCAAGCCGAATGTATACAAATAAGTATTTATTGCCATTTGAAAGTTTATGTACACCTTTAAAAGCACATGTGCAAATGTGAGGAATTACAAAAATCAACCTAAAGCCCTTTTTCTCAAAGTAAACATAAATGTAGATCCAAGATCAATGGTGCCACCTTCATCAGAATAAAAAATAAAAATAAGTCTATCTGGACATATACAAGTAATTATTTTAAATGTCATTCAGATAGTCTCCTTTATATTTAAAACTCCAAAAAATACTGAGGCCAAATATATCCAGAAAATTGTGTTTCTGCTTTACCCTAACTTATGAGTAGTCATATACAAATATATTTCCATCTTTTTGTCCAGCCAACAAATGAGAGTCTGTACCTGACCATTTCACAAAAGACCAGTTTTGGTCAGAGATAGGTGGGAGGAGGGCAGTGCAGTGACCAAGAAGTAAATCCCAAATGGCAATTGTTCCAGAAGTCAAGATTGCTGCTGCACAATGATCTTTCACATCACCTTCCAGGAACCTGGGAGCATACAAACAAGAAATAATTCAGATAACATATCCAAAAAATAAATTAAAAAACAAAAGGCCAAAACCATGTTCCCCAAACCAGCAACAGGAACAAAAATCCCTGTAATCATGAATGCCTGCATTTGCAGTCTTAGAGGTCTACTGGCTACTGTGTTACAGTTTTGGACAGAATCACATCTCCAGTTCCTGCCAGTCTCTCCGATGCATTTTGTACCACTTGAAGGCTGGCTCACAGTGGCCTTCCTTCCACCCTCCATCACTCTGGCCAAACTCAGTCCCAACTCAGTGTCACTGGTCTTGCCATTCTCTGTTCCTGGCAGGCTCTTGCCCCAGCTCTTAGTGTGGCTGAGTTCTTGTCATCATTCAGGCCTGTTAGGTCCATAGAAAGGTCACACCTAATCTGCTATCTGAAGCAGTGCACACAATACTGTAGTCTGTTCCATCTCTATGACATATCTGTTTTTATCTTCATTGCACTTTTCATTACTTGAGATTATCCTGTTTCCATATTCAGTGAGTATCTCCCCCATACATGATGCCATCCATGAAGCAGAAACCTACCTGGTTGTCTTTTCAATTTAGACAAGGGCTCTGCAGTCAGCTACCTGGGTTTAAATTCTAACTCTACAGTATAAGAGCTGTGCAACCCTGGGCAAGTTATTTAACTTTATCAGTACAACAGGGATAATTTTAAGAGCACATACTTCACAGGACTGTTGTGAGGTTAAACGAAACAGTTCCTATAAAACACTTAGCATAGTGCCTGACACACAGGAGGTGCTCAATAAAAATTAGCCATTATTATTACTCACTGCTGTTATCACTGGTGCCTTGCAGAGTGCCTGGGGCATGGTCAGCTCTCAAAGAATATTATATGAATGAACAGCATGATACTTTTTATCCCTGGTTCCTACACAACTTTGTGTACCTAACTGCTAACTTATCTTTGGAAACTCCCTAAGGTTTTCTTTCATAGTCTCCCCCCAACCCTCTACTGCCAATTAAGGTGCCTGCCCTTCCCCTCTTGTGCTCTCAAACAGTGCAAGCTTCATGTATTGCACTTTGTGCACTGAACAATAGTCACTAGTTTTCAATGAAATTAGAAAGTGTTTTGCTTGTTTGTTTGTTTTTTGAGACAAAGTCTTGCTCTGTTGCCCAGGCTGGAGTGCAATGGTGAGATCTCAGCTCACTGCAGCCTCTGCCTCCTGGAATCAATCAATTTTCCTGACTCAGTTCCCCAGTAGTTGAGATTACAGGCACACATCACCGTACCGAGCTAAGTTTTGTATTTTTAATGGAGACAGGGTTTCACCATGTTGGCCAGGTTGGTTTCAAACTCATGACCTCAAGTGATCCATCTGCCTTGGCCTCCCAAAGTGCTGGGATTACAGGTATGAGCCACCACACCCAGCCAGAAACAGCAGTGTTTTGCTATGGTCTGAATGCTTGGGTCCCCGCAAAATTAATCTGTTGAAACCTAATCACCATGTGATATTATTAGGAGGTGAGGCCTTTGAGAAGTGACTGGTGGTCTTGTAAAAGAGGCCCCAGAGAGCCACCTTCTACCATGTGAAGACACAGTGAAAAGGTGCCATCTATGAACCAGGAAATGGGCCCTCACCAGACACTGAATCTGCCAGCACCTTGATCTTGGACTTCCCAGCCTACGTTATGGTAAGAAATAAACTTTGTTGTTTACAGGCTACCCAGTCTGTGGTAGTTTGTTGTGGCAGCCTGATAGGACTAAGATATGTTTCCTATAGGATTGGTACCAAATAGGCATTCAAGGATTCCTGAACAGATGAGTTTGAAAAGTCATAAAGGAAATGCTTCACCAAGCAGTTGTCTCTATCTTTAATCTCTAGGCCAAGGACTACAGTTCTCTCTTCAAATCCAAGAAAACGAGTTTTATATGAAAGCATATACTGCAGATGATAGTTCTGAGGTTCTTAGGTTCTTAAAAAAAAGAAGAAAATTAGCCAAGCATGGTCAAATGTGGGAGGATGGCTTGAACCTAGGAGGCAGACTTGCAGTGAACTGAGATAGTACCACTGTACCCTAGCCTGGGAAACAAGCAAGTGCCACAGCTATCCATAGGGATAATGTCTTTTAGAACATGCACTTATCAAATAAGCTTTGCATAAGGTCCAAAAAAACATGCATGGTGTCTGTCAAGGTCCCTTATCCTTGTGAGTTATTAAAGGATAACTGGGTCTGGTTTCAATCCTCGCTGCTAATTTCAAACTTTAATAAAATAAAGGCAGTTTTTAGGAATTACATGTTCAGATGTTGCCTGGTTGACCTAACAATATTAGCACTACTTCAAAGCTCTATACAGCTCAGAAAACTCTTGGGATGCCAATAACTATGTCACTGGCGTCAGTCAATAGATATTTTTTTTATTTTTAAGATGGAGTCTTGCTCTGTTGCTCAGGCTAGAGTGCAGTGGTGCAATCTTGGCTCACTGCAACCTCTGCCTCCCAGTTCAAGCGACCCCAGCCTCCTGAGTAGCTGGGATTACAGGTGCCTGCCACCGTGCCTGGTTAATTTTTGTATTTTTAGTAGAGACAGGGATTCACCATCTTGGCCAGGCTGGTCTTGAACTCCTGAGCTTGTGATCCGCCTGCCTTGGCCTCCCAAAGTACTGGGATTATAGGCATGGGCTACCACATCTGGCCAGATAAATATTTATCTATAGATAAATATAAACTGCCTGCATGATAGAGGCTCAGTCGAATTTCAAAGTAAAAATGTCTTCCTAAAGTATATTTAAAATTTCCTTAATTTAGATTTTAGGGAAAGAACATAAATTATGTTTTTTGATATAGAACATTCATTACTCTTTATATGAATTTTTTTTTTTTTTGAGACAGGGTCTTGCTCTGTTGCCAGGCTTGAGTGCAGTGCTTGATTTTAGCTCACTGCAACTTCTGCTTCCCAGGTTCAAGGCATTCTCCTACCTCAGCCTCCCAAATTGCTGGAACTACGGGTGCATACCAGCATGTTTGGCTAATTTTTTTTTTTTTTTTTTTTTTTTTTTAGTATAGACTGGATCTTGTTATGTTGTCCGAGTTGGTCTCAAACTCCTGGGCTCAAGCTCTCCTCCTATCTTGACCTCCCGGAGTGCTGGGATTACAGGCATGAGCCACAATGCCCTGCCAAAATATTTTCCTTAGAAGAAAAAAATGGGGCTTGAAAAAATACTATTAAAAACCTATCTAACCCCATACTAGTAGAGATCGGGATGCAGAGAATCTGGGGTTTGACTCAAGTCCACTAACCTTCAGCATACTTCTGAACATTCCTATTATGATCTATAGTATTTCATGTTTTCCATCTTTCTAAGTGACATAAAAATACCTAGTATTTGTGTTTGCACAATGACTTTCAGAATGTCCCACCCACTGAGTAGCAGTCATGGACACTTGCCTGCCAGCCTGCCCTTGAGGAAGACAGTACAGCATCACGCCCACACTCAGGGTCGTCTTAGGATTAATCGCAATCAGTTGAAACACAGGGCTTTCCAACGACTCACTCTCTTTGGTACAGGGATGACTCAGGACAAGAAACAGAAGCCCCTAATTCAGGAGAAAAATAAATATCCAAATAGACTATCAATAGTATCTTGGGAAAAAGAAAGATCTGGCAGAGACAAAAACCAAACAATTAAAGCAATGATCGATAGGCTCTAAAGTACCCAGGATCTAACCACTGGCTTCATTTTTTTCCTGATAGCTAGAAACTGTGAGATTATTACTGGACTGGACTTCTGGATTCTTCTTCAGAGACAGGGCCTTGCTACGTTGCCCAGGCTGTTGTTGAACTCCTGGTCTCAAGGTATCCTCCCACCTCAGCCTCCCAAAGTGTTGGGATTACAGAAGTCAGCTACTGCGCTCAGCCAACTTCTAGCTTTAGCTTCTCTTGCCTCAGGTTCCCAGTGTTTGTTGCAGCCACTCTTGCCAGGCATCAGTCTGATTCATCAGTTTCCTTCCCCTTAGATAATACTACATTTCATGCCATTCATTTGGGGAAATATTGTCAAAGAGAGAAAGAGGACATACATGTGCAGGGAATGCTCACATTAGAAATATTCATTTGTAAATTGGTTTTTGAAAATTAAGAATATGTTTTCTCATAAAAACAATATTGTAGGCAGGGCACAGTGGCTCACGCCTGTAATCTCAGCACTTTGGGAGGCTGAGGTGGGCGGACTGCCTGAGCTCAGGAGTTCACGACCAGCTTGGGCAACACATTGAATTATCATCTCTACTAAAATACGAAGAATTAGCCAGGCATGGCAGCATGCACCTGTAGTCCCAGCTACTTGGGAGGCTGAGGCAGAAGAATTGCTTGAATCCAGGAGGCGGAGGTTGCAGTGAGCCAAGATTGTGCCATTGCACTCCAGCCTGGGTGACAGAGTGAGACTCCATCTCAAAAAAAAGAAGCAAATCTTGTATGTGGTGCCTGGTTTCTTAGACCAGCCCACAATAGCCTATTTAAAACCCTGACACTACTACTCTCTATTAAGGTTAAGGGTGCCAAAAAAAAAGATACCAGCACCTATGGTTGTTTCTGTGGAAAAATGTGTTAAAGTTCTCTCCTGGCTTTAAAATTATAGGTTCTAATAATATTAGTGTGTATACATATATACATATATATACAGATATATGTTATAGGTGGAAAGTACTTTTCTTTAAATGTAAGATGGGGAAAATTAGCCAAGTGTGGTGGCACATGTCACATGTCTGTAATCCCAGATACCTGAGAGGCTGAGTGGGGAGGATTGAATTGTTTGGGGCCAGGAGTTTGAGACCAGCCCGGGAAACCTAGTAAGACCTTGTCTCAAAAAAAAAAAAAAAAAAAAAGTAGGGGACAAAATTAAACAAGAGGGCCATTTTAGAATTAGAAAGTAGTACTTTCTACTTTATAAATTTCTATAATGATTGAATTTTTTTTTTTTTTTGAGACAAAGTCCACTCTGTCACCAGGCTAGAGTGCGGTGGCGCAATCTCGGCTCACTGCTGCAGGGAATCACAACCTCCAATTCCTCCCTGGTTCAAGCTATTCTCTTGCCTCAGCCTCCCGAGTATGTGGGATTACAGGTACACACCACCACATCCAGCTAATTTTTGTATTTTTCTTAGAGATGGGGTTTCACCATGTTGGCCAGAATGGTCTCGATTTCCTGACTTAAGTGATCTGCCCACTTTGGCCTCCCAAAGTGCTAGGATTACAAGCATGAGCCACTGTGCCTGGCTGAATGATTGTATTAATGAAAATAATTTTTTTTTTTTTTTTTGAGATGAAGTCTCATTGTGTCGCCTAGGCTGGAGTGCAGTGGCCTGGTCTCGGCTCACTGCAACCTCCACCTCCCGGGTTCAAGCGATTCTCCCACCTCAGCCTCCTGAGTAGCTGGGATTACAGGTGTACACCACCACGTCTGGCTAATTTTTGTAGTTTTAGTAGAGATGGGCTTTCACCATGTTGGTCAGGCTGGTCTCGAACTCCTGACCTCGTGATCTGCCCGCCTTGGCCTCCAAAAGTGCTGAGATTACAGGCGTAAGCCACCATGCCCGGCAGAAAATAAAATATTTTTATATTTAGAAAACAACTGAGGTAACTCAGGAGGCTGAGGCAGTTTAGCTTGAGACCAGGAGCTCAAGACCAGCCTAGGCAATATAGTTGAAGACTTCATCCTGCAAGTTAGCTGGATGCTGTGGCTCATGCTGTGTAATCCCATCAACTTGGCAGGCTGAGTGTGGAGGATTGCTTGAGCCCAGGAAGTCAAGGTTATAGTGAGCTATGATCGAACCACTGCACTACAGCCTGAATGACAGAGTGAGACCCTATGTCTAAAAGGGAAAACAACTGATGATTTAAAAATGTTAAATGCTATCCAGTTAAGAAGAGGCTGACAAACTATGGCTGACCGGGTAAATCTAGCCCAACACTTTTTTTTTGAACAGGGTCTCACTGTCACCTACGCTGGAGTGCAGTGGCATAATCCGCTCACTGTGGCCTTCAATTCCTGGCCTCTGGCAATCCTCCCTCCTTGGCCTCCCAAAGCACTGGAATTACAGCTGTGAGCCACCATACCTGGCCCCAGTGCTTATTTTTCCATGGCCAATAAGCTAAAAATGTTTTCCAAATTTTGAAATGGCTGAAAATATTTCTGAAAACATCAGAATAACAACATTTTGTGACATGTGAAAATTAATATATGAACTTCAAGTTTCAGTCTCCATAAAGTTTTATTAAAACATAGCTACATCGATCCATTTATACACTGTCTATGGCTGATTTGGGGCCACAATGGCAGAGCTGGGTATAACAGAGATTGCAAAGCCAGCACAGCTGAAAATATTTGCTATCTGGTCCTATATGGAAAATGTTTGCATATCCCTGCACTAAACAGTGAAATAAATAATAAATTATTTTTGAAGATTGGCTTTATGGGGGACTTTTACTTACTATCTTATGCATAGCTATGTTAAATTTTTTAGTATCAGGTGGTTATTAATGTTGTAATATAAAAGGTATAACATATTTAAATGCTTAATAAGTAAATACTAGAGATGAATTCAACTGTCGGTCTATCTATCTTTTTTTTTTTTTTTGACATGGAGTTTTGCTCTTGTTGCATAGGCTGGAATGCAGTAGCACAATCTTGGCTCAAAGCAACCTCTGCCTCCTGGGTTCAAGCAATTCTTCTGCCTTAGCCTCCCTAGTAGCTGGGACTACGGGTGTGCATGACCACACCTGGCTAAAATTTTTGTATTTTTAGTAGAGACAGGGTTTCACCACATTGGCTGGTCTTGAAGTCCTGACCTTAGGTGATCTGCCTGCTTTGGCCTCTCAAAGTATTGGGATTACAGGTGTAAGCCACCACGCCTGGCCTACTAGTTATTTTTGAGACAGAGTCTCACTGTATCACCCAGGCTGGAGTACAGTGGTGCCATCATGGCTCACTGCAGCCTCAATCTTCTGGGCGCCAGTGATCTTTTCACTTCAGCTTCCTGAGAAGCTAGTATTACAGGCTGTGCCACACTTGGCCACAACTGTCTTAAAGGAAGAGAAAGGTCTGGCTCAAAATTATGTGATTGATTATCTAAGATCACACAACTTTTGGGTTCAATTCCACATATCCTACTAGGCTAGGGAAAGATTCAGTCTTTGTGTTCAAAGCCTCTGGGTGCTGATCCTCTCACTGTAATCACTGAAACCAGGCAAGTCTCTACACAAATGCTGAGCCTGCTGCTATTATCTCTGCTCACAGCTTCAACAGTAAATACTCAAGTAGTTATTCATTACTTCTAGACAACTACTTTTCCACTGTAACTACACTGAGTCAAGGCTTTTTGTTTTGAGACGGAGGCTCACTCTTGTTGCCTAGGCTAGAGTGCAGTGGCACACCCTTGGTTCACTGTAACCTCCACCTCCCGGGTTCAAGGGATTCTCCCTGTCTCAGCCTCCTTAGTAGCTGGGACTACAGGTGCCCGACACCATGCCCTGTATAATCATTATTCCTAAGGCTACTCAATCACTTAAGGCAATGTGGTTGGGAATCAAGTCTGATAACAGGCCTAATAGTTCTCAGTTCAAATCCACAGTTAAAAATAAACATTTGCCCTCAGGTCCTACAGCTAATTTTTGTATTTTTAGTAAAGACAGGGTTTCACCATGTTGGCCAGGCTGGTCTTGCACTCCTGACCTCAGGTGATCCACCCACCTCAGCCTCTCAAAGCGCTGGGATTACAGGTATGAGCCACCGTGCCCAGCCAAGATAGTCTCCCTAGAAGCTGGGACTACAGGTGCATGCCACCATGCCTTGCTAATTTTGTATTTTTTATAGACATGGGGTTTTGCCATGTTGCCCAGGCTAAGACTTTTTTTATTGATAGAAAATATTTTATATATTTATGAGGTACATGATTTTTTACGGGCACAGAGTATCAGAGAATATAATGATCAAGGCAGGGTATTTAGAGTACACATCACCTCAGGAGTCTATCATTTCTATGTATTGGGAACATTTTAAATCCTTTCCTCTAGCTACTTTGAAATATATAGTACATTGTTGCTAACTACAGTCATCCTACTCTCTTACTGAATATTTGAGCTTGTTTCTTCTTTCTTTTTTTTTTTTTTGAGATGGAGTCTTGCTCTGTCACCAGGCTGGAGTGCAGTGGCACGATCTTGGCTCACTGCAACTTCTGCCTCCCAGATTCAAGCAATTCCCCTGCCTCAGCCTCCCAAGTAGCTGGGACTACAGGCATGCACCACCACACACAGCTAATTTTTTGTATTTTAGTAGAGATGGGATTTCATCATGTTGGTCAGGATAGTCTCGATCTCCTGACCTCATGATCTGCCCACTCCAGCCTCCCAAAGTCCTGGGATTATAGGCGTAAGCCACCCTACCCAGCCTATTTCTTCTTTCTAACTGTATGTTTGTACCCACTAGCCAAAACTATTAGCACAACAGCTGAGTAACTGTATTTGTTTCTATATGAGACTAAAGCCTAAGAGTAAAGCATGTTGGCCAGGCACTGTGGCTCACGCCTGTAATCCCAGCACTTTGGGAGGTCGAGGCAGGCAGATCACCTGAGGTCAGGAGTTCGAGACCAGCCTGGCCAACATGGCAAAACCCCGTCTCTACAAAAAATACAAAAATTAGCTGGGGATGGTGGTGGGCACCTATAAAATTGATTGAACCTGGGAGGTGGAGGTTACAGTAAGCTGAGATAGTGCCATTGCACTCCAGCCTGGGCAACAAGAGCAAAACTCCATCTCAAAAAAAAAAAAAAAAAAAAGCATTTCTGGGATCATTAAATCATCTTTCCTAAAGCTATTCAATAACTTATGGCAATGTGGTTGGCAGTCAAGTCTGAAAACAGGCATAACAGTTCTCAGTTCAAATCCACAGCTAGATATAAATATTTGCCCTCAGGTCCTGCAGCCAGAAAATTTACCAACCAGTTGCTGTATCAACACTTATTTTCATCCATAATTTTCAAGAAAAAACAAACATTGCTATCCAATTTTGAAAAAAATAGGCAACAGGGAAGGTTTGTTCACTACTACTTCCTGACTTACCACTCTCACTTATTGGGACCAACAGTAACACACAAAGTAAACACAAAGTGGTCCTAGCCGATCTTTACTTACCGTTTCAGAATAGGCTTTGTGACAGACTGAAGCTTGGTAAGAATCATCAATGTGCATCTTTCTCAGGAGTTGACCAGTTTTTAAATTCCTTAGATAACAAAAGCAAATAAGCTGATCACATTCTTCCAACAAACCAGTTTTCAGGTAATATTTTCTTATTCATCATAGCATCTTTTAGGAGGGAACCAAGGAAAAAAACTAAGGGTTCCTTAGTTTTCTTATAGTTGTGTATTTAGGTAAAAGGACTGTGGGTTGCCGGGCGCGGTGGCTCAAGCCTGTAATCCCAGCACTTTGGGAGGCCGAGGCGGGTGGATCACGAGGTCAAGAGATCGAGACCATCCTGGTCAACATGGTGAAACCCCGTCTCTACAAAAAATACAAAAAATTAGCTGGGCATGGTGGTGCGTGCCTGTAATCCCAGCTACTCAGGAGGCTGAGGCAGGAGAATTGCCTGAACCCAGGAGGCGGAGGTTACGGTGAGCCGAGATCGCACCATTGTACTCCAGCCTGGGTAACAAGAGTAAAACTCCGTCTCAAAATATATATATATATTTTTTTAAAAAAGGAATTTTAACATTTACTGAATACCTTCTATGTGCCAGACAAATGTAGTAAGTACTTTTAAAATACAATCCTATTGACTTTTATTATTTTTGAGACAGAATCTTGCTCTGTCACCCAGGCTGGAGTGCAGTGGCACAATCTTGACTCACTGCAACCTCCGCCTCCTGGGTTCAAGTGATTCTCATGCCTCAGCCTCCTGATTAGCTGAGATTACAGGCACGTTCCACCATACCTGGCTAATTTTTGTATTTCTAGTAGAGATAAGGTTTGGCCATGTTGGCCAGGCTGGTCTCGAACTCCTGGCCTCAGGTGATCTGCCTGCCTCCGCCTCCCAAAGTGCTAGGATTACAGGTGTGAGCCACTGCACCTAGCCTTGATTTTTGTTGTTGTTGTTTTGTTGTTATCTGTCCTAGTAAACAATTAACCTGGCTGAACTCGATATCCAAATACTGAAATCGAAGTTCAGTTCTTTCAGTCTTACCTCAGCTGCCTGGAGTCTGACCTAAGCACATGTAGTTTAAAGGGTCAACCAGATATTTAGGCAAACATTATAACTAGAATTTAGGGTTCTTTTGTTTTGCTCTCCCCTTTTTGGGACTTTTCTCCCTCCCTTTCTAGCAGTTGTGATCACCCTGAAATCTGTCCTTTGGTCCTCTAAGCCAGTGGGACAGAAGATCTCACGTTAGGCTTTCTGTCACCCAGTGGGCAGAGTGGTTCTTGGCCTCTAACTTAAAGCCATAATAGGAACATTGCCTAGTGCCATTCCCTTCACCTAAAGGGAAAAACCCCTCCAGCATGTTTCTTCTTTTTCTTGCTCCCTGGTTCCTTTAGAAAGTTGTTTTTTGTTATATGAGAACAGGCTGAGGCTTCAGAACCTTGCCATGGCACTTGTGGGGTTTCCCCGCTACAGGATGGATAAATAAATATAAGAAAAAGAAAAAAGAAAAAAAGAAAAAAAGTTATTTTTTATATTTTGTTCAGAGTGTATAAGTTATTTGAAGGTAGAAAGTTGGTCTGACTCAACTTTCAGCTACTCAACCACTAACCAAAAGCAGAAAGAAGTGTACATCTTTGAAAATAGAATTCCATTTAAACAGTCTACTCAGACTAATCTTTTTTGGTATGTTTCAATTAATATGATGTTGTTGCTAAGACAAGTATATAGTATCTGACAGTTAAAGCACAATCAGACTGGGCACAGTGGCTCACACCTGTAATCCTAGCAATTTGGGATGCCAAGGTGGGCAGATCACTTGAGACCAGGAGTTTGAGACCAACCTAGCCAATATGGCGAAACCCCGTTTCTACTAAAAAATACAAAACTTAGCCGGGCATGGCGGCTCTCTCTTGTAATCCCAGCATTTTGGGAGAATGAGGTGGGTGGATTGCTTGAGGCCGGGAGTTCAAGACCAACATGGTGAAACCCTATCTCTACTAAAAAATACAAAAATTAGCTGGGTGTGGTTGCATACGCCTGTAGTCCCAGCTACTAGGGAGGCTGAGGCAGGAGAATTACTTGAACCCAGGAGGCAGGGGTTGTGACGAGCCGAGATCATGCCCTGTACTTCCTGCCTGGGTGATAGGAGGAGACTCTGCCTCAAAAAAACAACAAAGACAACAATAGCAACAAAAAAACCACCATCATGTTTATACATACTCTCTTATTTAATCTTCACAACAACCATGTAAAATTAGAGGTATATCTTCACACTATAGATAAGGAAACTGAGGACTTATCAGTTTTGGAAGGAAAGCTTACCAAATAACAATGTTGTTCATAATAGTAGTACCAAGCAGAGCTTCTTGCGTCCCTTGGACCTCAGCAAAAGTTAGAATAGTCTCCTCAGGGGGCATCAAAAATTGGTTTTCTTTGCTTCTGCAATTAAAACAGTATTAAAAGTAAGTACTTTGCGCTAAAGCAGTTTCTATGTAGCCCTTCTCCACATTTTTGAACTATGCGTAATATAAATTAACCTGGTATCAGGAAAAAAAAATCAAACCCAGAAAATGTGTATACTAAACTTTCCACAATGAACATATATTACTTTTATATTATCTACTTAGATATCCTGCTAGCACCTCAAATTCTTTATATTCAAAATTAAACTTATCAACTTTCTCTTTAAACCTTTTGTTTCTTTCTGCATTCCTATCTCAATGGAACTGCACCACCATCTAATGTCCAGGTTTCAGGGTTGGCCACCACTCAAGTGACCACCTAGACTGGCAGTAAGGAGACAAGGATAATAATGTCCACGTTTTGGGCTTGGTCACCACTCAAGTGACCAACCCTACCTACCACCTTGATATTCTCTCCTTCTTCTCAATCTAGTCAATTACCAAGTTCCAGTAACTTGATCATCTCATCTCTCAGAAATCTGTCTGCTGCTTCTCATCTCCACTAACATACACCTAATTTAAGCAAACAATTATCATCTCTTGCCTAGATTACTGCCATAAATCATGAATAAATAAGTCAGTTACCCACCCTCCATTTTAGAAAACACAGATGAATAGTAGTAACAATGAAGTGTAATTGAAAAAAAAAATTTAAAAAATGAAGTGTAGGCCGGGCGCAGTGGCTCAAGCCTGTAATCCCAGCACTTTGGGAGGCCGAGGCGGGTGGATCACGAGGTCAAGAGATCGAGACCATCCTGGTCAACATGGTGAAACCCCGTCTCTACTAAAAATACAAAAAATTAGCTGGGCATGGTGGCGCGTGCCTGTAATCCCAGCTACTCAGGAGGCTGAGGCAGGAGAATTGCCTGAACCCAGGAGGCGGAGGTTGCGGTGAGCCGAGATCGCGCCATTGCACTCCAGCCTGGGTAACACGGGCGAAACTCCGTCTCAAAAAAAAAAAAATGAAGTGTAATGAGTATATGATAGAGAAGATGCTATAAGTTCAGTTTGCAACATTGTGAATTTGAGGTGTTCCCAATATGTCTAATAAACAGGCCTGTAGGTCTAGAGCTCAAGAGCTCAGAGGTAAAAATGTATGTTTGCAAGTAGCCAGCACCAAGATGGTCAATAAGGCAATGGACACCAAGTGTGTGGAATGAGGAAAGGGTCTAGGACCTTAAGGTATTTCTATAATTTAAAAAGTGTGTCTGTGTGTGTGTGTGTGTGTGTGTGTGTGTGTGTGTGTGCATGTGTGTCTAAGATTAGGTCTCCCTCTGCTGCCCAAGGTGGAGTGCAGTGGTGTGATCACAGCTCATTGCACCCTTGAACTCCTGAGCTCAAGTGATCCTCCCACTTCAGACTCCCTAGTAGCTGGGACCACAGGCGTGCTCTGCCACACCCAGCTAATTGTTAAATTTTTTGTAAAGATGGGCTCCGCTATGTGGCCTCAATTGGTCTTGAAGTCCGAGGCTCAAACTTCTGCCTTGGCCTCCCAAAGGGCTGGGATTATGGGAATGAGCCACTGTGCCCAGCAGAGGTACTTCTAAGGGACACAAAGAGATTTCAAAGAAGACTGAAGAGCAAACTACATTTGCTGAGCCTCTCCCGTTCTTTGACTTCATCCCTGTCATGTCTGGTTTCCCCCTCACTAAACCTGCTTCTATGTCATAACCTAGTGTTGATGCCATACATGCTATATTATACCTACAGGACAGAAAAACAAGATCCTAGTTACCCAACTTTCTCTGAAACCTGTGATAAAATCATCCTTCATCTAACAGTTAAAAATCAACCAATGCTTTTCTTACCCTCCATCTTCTGCAAACGTCATGACTTCTACTTGTTGATCAGAAAGGGTCCCACTGCTACTAACTAGCCTCCTCTTTGTCAGGCCAAGCACAGCTTTTATATTTCCAGACTTCAGTAGTACTTGCTTTTCACTTTCATCATCAGAGGAACAAAGCAATGCCCTAAACCAAACATAAGGAAAAATGGGGTGATAAGAGAGAGCTTTTAATATTAAAGGACTAGGTTCACATTCTTTTTCTTTTTTTTTTTTTTTTTTTTTTTTTGAGATGAAGTCTTACTCTGTATCCAGGCAGAGTGTAGTGGCATGATCTTGGCTCACTGCAACCTCTGTTTCCTGGGTTCAAGCAATTCTCCTACCTCAGCCTCCTGAGTAGCCGGGATTATAGGCACCTGCCACCACACCTGGCTAATATTTGTATTGTTAATAGAGACACAGTTTCACAGTGTTGGCCAGGCTTGTCTCAAACTCCTGACCTCAGGTGATCCACATGCCTCAGCCTCCCAAAGTGCTGGGATTACAGGCGTGAGCCACTGTACCTGGCCTATATTCACATTTTAAGTCGAAACTTCAGTCAGGGATGTCATTTTATTTTATTTTTTATATTTTTTTCAAAAAGCTCTCTTTAAATCTTTCAGATTCTTTCAAGATTCAAGCCTAGGTTATTACCTCAACTCAAAACCAGCTGACAGAGACAAGATGAAGGAAAAACAAATCACCCCTTGAGAATTACATACCTGATCTCTCTGATTTCCAAATTTCCCAAAGCTACACATACCAGATTATACACATCAGGCACTGGAACTATCTGTAATACTGGAACCTAAATAAAAGAAAGCAGCCAAAAATTATACTTGGTTGTTTCATTTCTGTTTAATCCAGATTTTCTAAAATTTATCAAACTCTTTTGTATTCTCACTGTACCAGGATAATTTTCAACATCTGAAGGCTCGGAAAACATTCTTATTATTAGCTGTAAATCCAAATAAACTATATGCATAATAGTGCTTACTAAGCATTTACCTAATGCAATGTACTATTCTAACAATAGGGGAATAATTAAGTATATTCTTGCATGTGAATGAAAAGAACATTTATGTAGCCATTTAAAAGTATATGTATGTTCAAAGCACAGTGTTAGATGTGGTATATATTTGGAGAGCAAGAATGAGGTATATACAAGTATGAAGACTTAACAGAAACAAGGAAAAAAAAAATTTTTTTTTAAGACGGAATTTCACTTGTTGCCCAGTCTGGAGTGCAGTGGCACAATCTCAGCTCACTGCAACCTCCACCTCCTGGGTACAAGCAGTTCTCCTGCCTCAGCCTCCCAAGTAGCTGGGACTACAGGCATGAGCCACCACACCTGGCTAATTTTTGTATTTTTCATAGAGACAAGGTTTAACCATGTTGGTCAGGCTGGTCACTAACTTTTGACCTCAGGTGATCCACCTGCCTCAGTTTCCCAAAGTGCTAGATTACAGGCGCGAGTCACTGTGCCTGGCCAGAAAAGTGTTTATTTGGTGAGAAAAGACAGACCTAAAAATTTTAAGCACACTAAGATTGTAAGCATGTAAGATGTATATGATGGATATACATGTAGTAAAGAAGCAAAATAATGCCTTGGGGAAAGGCAAGGAGTATAGGTATCAGCAAGTAACAAAGTCAGAACAGAAATAAAATTCTAAGCTTGGCCAGGCACAGTGGCTCACACCTGTAATCCCCAGCACTTTGGGAGGTTGAGGAAGGCAACTCACCTGAGGGCAGGAGTCTGACACCAGCCTGACCAACATGGAGAAACCCCGCCTCTACTAAAAGTACAAAATTAGCCAGGTGTGGTGGTGCATGTTTATAATTCCACCTACTCAGGAGGCTGAGGCAGGAGAATTGCTTAAACCCGGAAGGCAGAGGTTGCAGTGAGCCGAGATCATACCATTGCACTCTAGCCTGGGCAACAAGAGTGAAACTCTGTCTTAAAAAAAAAAAAATTCTAAGCTCCTCCAACAGGTCTAGTGTAAAAACCCATCTCTAGGCTGGGTTCAGTGGCTCATGCCTATAATCCCAGGACTTTGGGAAGCCAAGCCGGGCAGATCACTTGTGGTCAAGAGTTCGAGATCAGCCTGGCCAACAAGGTAAAACCCTGTCTCTACTAAAAATACAAAAATTAGCTTGGTGTGGTGGTGAGTGCCAATAGTCCTAGCAACTCGGGAGGCCGAGGCAGGAGAATTGCTTGAACCCAGGAGGCAGAGGTTGCAGTGAGCCAAGATGGCACCACTGCACTTCAGCCTGGGAGACGGTATGACTCTGTCTCCAAAAAAAACCCAAAACCAAACAACAACAAAAAAAACCCATCTCTAGATAACGCTGTGATTGGATGGGTATGGTGGTTCACATCTGTAATCCCCAGCACTCTGGGAGGCTGAGGCAGGAGGACTGCTTAAGCCCAGGAGTTCAAGACCAGCCTGGGCAACATGGCAAAACCCCATCTCTATAAAAAATACAGGCCAGGTGCAGTGCTTGTGTCTGTAATCCCAGCACTTTGGGAGGCTGAGGTGGGCAGACTGCCTGAGGTCAGAAGTTTGAGAACAGCCTGGCCAACACAGCAAAATCCCATCTCTGCTAAAAATACATAAAAATTAGCCAGGCATGGTGGTAGGCACCTATAATCCCAGCTACTCACAAGGCTGAGGCACAAGAATCCCTTGAACCCAGGTGGCAGAGGTTGGCAGTGTGCTGAGATCATGCCACTACACTCTAGCCTGTGTGACAGAGAGAGATTCCATCTCAGTAAAACAAACACAAACAAACAAAAAACAATAAAAAATTAGCCACACATGCTGATGTATGCCTATGGTCCCAGCTACTTGGGAGGCTGAGGTGAGAAGATTACCTAGCCTGGGGAGGTTGAGGCTGCAGTGAGCCATGATCATGCCACTGCACTACAGCCTGTGTGACAGAGTGAGACCTTGTCTCAAACAAACAAACAAAAATTTGTGATAAAGCAAATAAAGCAGCATGTTAATGGTAGAGTCTATAATGGTAGGTATATGGGTGCTCACTATACTGCTTTTCTGGATGTTTGAAACTTTTCATAATAAAATGTTGGGGAAAAAAAACCTCATTGCTGTTCTGGTCATAGCTTCCAAGTTTGGTAAGCTACCCATCTACAATATTAGGCAAATATGTCTTTCAGCTCGAGATTCCCACTTACCTCTGTGAAGTGCCAGGTATAAAGTTTTTCCCACTGCCAAGCACCCAAAGCTTTCCAAAGAGATACTACATCTTCACAAGCAGTTATGATACATGGCTCTTTACAACCGGCTCTTTCCCAAAACATGGCACTCACATCTACGGAACAGGAACCTGAAAGATTCTGAAACAATAGCAACAAGAGTTCTGTTAAAGTGATACTCAAGGGCTGTTTTATGCAAAGTATAAATACGAAAAGTGAGGAATTACAATTCTATGAAACAATAGGTATGTAAAATTTAAGTTTATGCAGGACAAAAGAAAGAGCTTTGTGGTTCTTATGTATCTAAAAAATTGCCTATCAAACTTATGAAATATTTTATGTTTTATTTTATTAATTTTTTTTTTTTTTTGAGATTGAGTCTCACTCACTCTATCACCCAGGCTGTACAGTGGTGCAATCTTGGCTCACTGTAATCTCCGCCTCCTGGATTCAAGTGATTCTCCTGCCTCAGTCTTCGGAGTAGCTGGGATCACAGGCACCTGCCACCACACCCGGCTAATTTTTGTATTTATAGTAGAGACAGGTTTCACCTCCCAAAGTGCTTGGATTACAGGCATGAGCACCACACTTGGCTCATGAAAGATTTTTAAATATATAGTCCAGATGGAATAAATTCAGATTTAACCATAAGAAGATATCCCATAGAACTTACCCATGTGAAAATGAAACATCCTGATGAACCACTCATGGGTTGAAGAGGGAATAACATGGAAACAACATATATTATATTATCTACTATTATGACAATGGGAGCACTACATATCCAAACCACAGAGCATGGCCAAACCAGTATTTCCAAGAAAATTTGGAAATTTCCAAGAAAAATCATAATCACAAAGCCATTTATAAGAAAACAAGAAAGAGTAAAATCAAGTAAGCATGTAGCTCAGGAAGTCAGTACAAAAACAAAATAAGAACAATAAAAAACAGTAGGAAGGAATTATTTATAGTTATTTTACTTATTACAAAAACAGAACTAGGCCAGGTGCAGTGGCTCATGCCTGTAATCCTGGCACTTTGGAAGGCCAAGGCTAGTGGATCATGAGTTCAGAAGATTGAGACCGCCCTTGCTAACACAGCGAAACCCTGTCTCTACTAAACATACAAAAAATTAGCCAGGTGTGGTGGCATGTGCCTGGAGTCCCAGTTACTTGGGAAGCTGAAGTGGGAGAATCGCTTGAACCTGGAAGGCAGAGATTACAGTGAGCTAAGATCGAGCCAGTGCACTCCAGCCTGGTAACAGAACAAGACTCACTCTTATAAAACAAAACAAAACCCAGAAATAAATTAACTAAAAACAAAACAAAAAACAACAACAAAAAATACAACCCAATTAATTGACATAATGGCCAAATCTCAAGTCCAATGTAGAAAAACAATAATTTTAGAAATGGGAGAATGGAAAGGAGAGGCTTAATTGCATATACACAGATTTTAAAAATCTGTAAGTAGTAACTTTTTACCTACACATCTGAAAATATGAATGAAATGGTTGATACCTTAAGAGGCCAAGTTATTAGGATACTGGGCTCACACCTATGATCCCAGCACTTTGAGAGGCCGAGGCAGGCAGAGCCCCAGAGGTTAGGAGTTCAAAACCAGCCTGACCAAGGTGGCGAAACTCCTTCTCTACTAAAAGTACAAAAATTGGCCAGGTGCAGTGGTTCACGCCTGTAATCCCAGCACTTTGTAAGGCTGACATTGGCGGATCACCTAAGGTCAAGAGTTCGAGACCAGCCTGATCAATATAGAGAAACCTATCTCTACTAAAAGGACAAAATTAGCCAGGCACAGTGGTACATGCCTATAGTCCCAGCTACTGGGAAGGCTGAGGAAGAAGAACTGCTTGAACCTGGGAGGTGGAGGTTGCGGTGAGCTGAGATCACACCACTGCACTCCAGCCTGGGTAACGAGAGCAAAACTCTGTCTAAAAAAATAAAAAAATAAAAATAAAAAAATTAGCAGGGTGTGGTGGTGTGCACCTGTAATCCCAGCTACTCTGGAGGCTGAGATACAAGAATCACTTGAGCCTGTGAGGTGGAGGTTGCAGTGAGTGGAGACTGGAGATTGCCCCATGGCACTCCAGCCTGGGCAACAGAGGGAGACTCTGTCTCAAAAAATAAAATAAAAGTAAACTAAGTTATTAAAATTGACTCAAGAATAAATTCTGAAACAGAGCACAGGTATTATTATCTATCCTTTATGGAAAAGGAATCTAAAGCTTAGAGGTTACACAATTTGTTCAAGGTGACATAGCCAGTAACTGGAAAAACACTTTATGTATGTGGATTTGAAGCTCTTTCCTTCACACTACTAGTTCTCTGGGAGAGCTTCTGTACTCCCATCTTCACCCCGACCCCTAGGACATTTAGTAATGCAACATTTTCAGTTATCACACTGAAAAGATTAACCAATCTATCAAAATCTAGAACTGCTGCCCATTTTCTTATAAATCACCATAAGTGATTTTTCTAGAAACACTATACCATTTGAGTAGGAGAGGCATGAATAACTCTCATTTCACTCTCTTTCTGTCAAAATGCCTGACATCTCATCTCATCTCATCTCATCTCATCTCATCTCATCATCTCATCTCATTTGAGACGGAGTCATGAATAACTCTTTCACTCTCTTTCTGTCAAAATGCCTGACATCTCATCTCATCTCATCTCATCTCATCTCATCATCTCATCTCACTTTGAGATGGAGTCTCATTCTGTTGCCCAGGCTGGAATGCTGTGGTGAGATCTTGGCTCAATGCAACATCTGCTTCTGGGTTCAAGTATTATCCTTCTCAGCCTCCCTAGTAGCTGGGATTATAGGCGCAACCACCACGCTTGGCTAGTTGTTGTATTTTTAGTAAAGATGGGGTTTCAACATGTTGGCCAGGCTAACCTCAAACTCCTGACCTCAAGTGATTTGCCCGCTTCAGCCTCCCAAAGTGCTGAGATTACAGGCGTGAGCCACCGCGCTCTGTTCCCTAACTTAGATTTACTTAGCCTAAGTTGTTCTTGGCAATAGGTTGATATAGAAACGTCAAGAGAAGAGCTTAAAACATAAACAGAGGTAAATATTGGGAAAAACAAACAATCCAAATCTGTTTTTCTAAATCTGTTTACCAATATATTTAGTAGTATTAAAGAACAAGATGCTATATGATCAAATTATTTTTCAATTCATTCAAGTTTTCATATGCAAGACACAAGACACTGTAAAAGAATATTCTTCTGACCTTTAACTTTGAAACCAATTTTAAGTTGCCTGGGTTTATGCTACCAGAAGCAGGAAGCACTGCTACTTCATTCTGTGAAAACAAAAGTCACATCATTAGTCTACACTTTATGTATAATGTCTGCCTGCATCACCTACTCATCAAAATATCTACTTCATATTGTCTTTATTTCCTCTTATAATAGCAGCAAAGCTCCAGAGGCAAACTGTTTTCACTGATGACAAAGAGAATAGGATCTCCCATATTTAAAAGAAACATTTTAATGAGCCTTAATTTCCCCAGAATGAACTTAATGTTTACAATGAAGTCATATCAAAGAAACATGTGAAAACATTCTTAAACATGGAGGGTCTAAGTAAGTCATGCTGTTTACATTCACTAAGACATTTCATTCCTTCAGAGAAAACTTCACAAAGGAAATAAATGTACCTGTTCGACAGACTGTTTATGCAACTCCTGGCATGTGCTTCCATAGAGCTGATTTTCTTTAAAAGTGAATGACTCAATGGGTGGGGGTGTTCCTTGCAGGACAGACTCACAGTCACAGGTAGGTTGTCCTTGCCTGCCTGACACTTGCAGGGTGGTATGAGGTTTTGCTGTGCTGCTTGAACTGTCGCACTGTTTACCATCACTGGCAAGACATACTGAGTCTTTCAAATGAGCAAGTTGGGGTATACAGCAAGTTCGTCCGGTGACGTCTGTGCATGCTTTTTCATAGGAGCCTTGAGAGCCAAAGGCTGGAGTAGTACCTAAGATGGGGAAAGCAGGTGAACACATGTCTGCAGTAGGTCTATCATTATCATCAGGCACAACTGTATTTAAAGGAGTATAAAGTAATATGGATGAAGAAAGGCCCTTCTTTGTACATTGGCTTTGTGGGTTTGGCATTTTGGGATGCGATTTTCCTGGTAGAACAACTTCCTCTTCTAAGTCTTCCATTTCTGTATCCATGCATTTAGGACTCAGTTCCTCTGGAAAAATACAATTTCTCCCTTTAAGATGCCTCTCTCCATACACTTTTGATTCAAAGGGCTCCATTCGTTTTTCTGAGCAGGATTTCAGTTTTTCAAGCTTAAGAGGCGCAAAGTCTTCATCAGGTAACTGAAAGTCTGTGATATTGAGAAAAGATGATAGTTGCTTTAAACTCAGCATTCCATTCTTATGGAATGGAGCTGTGAAAGCATCATCATCCAAGGATAAATAAGCACTATTACTCCAAGAAAGGGAGTCCTCTTTTTGATGACGACTTTTCTTCCCTAGAGAAAAATAAACCACATAGTAACAAAATCCAACAAAAGAGACATTAATACCCAACAAAGAGTGAGCTTCTAAACTCACATATACTAGAAAATGTTCATTACTTTTTCTACTCATGACTCAGAAACCTGGGTGAAGGGTTCAAACAATGGTCATGGGTTAGTGTTTAATTAGCAGCTCTTTCCCCACACTATCCCAAAAGTGTATTGCTAGCCAGGTGTGGTAGCTCACAGCTGTAATCCTAGTGCTTTGAGAGGTCAAGGTAAGAGAATCGCCAGAACCCAGGGGTTCAAGACCAGCCTGGGCAACACAGTGAGGCTGTCTTTTAAAAAAAAAAAAAAAAAACTAAAACTAAAAATTTTTTTTTTTAAAAAAGGCCAGGCACAGTGGCTCACACGTGTAGTCTCAGCACTTTGAGAGGCTGAGGCAGGCAGATCACTTGAGGTCAGGAGTTTAAGACCAGCCTTGCCAACATGGTGAAACCCTGTCTCTACTAAAAATACAAAAAAAAAATTAGCCGGAGTGGTGGTGCATGCCTGTGATCTCAGCTACTCAAAGCTGAGGCAGGAGAATCGCTTAAACCCAGGAGGTGGAGATTACAGTGAACCAGACTGCACCCCTGAACTCCAGCCTAGGCAACAGAGCGAGATTCCATCTCAAAGAATAAATAAATAAATAAAGAAAACCAAATAAAACAAAACAGTACATGGTCAACATTAACTGGGAAAAGGGACTGAGGTGAAGTCTCAGCTCAACCACGGATTTACAGTGTAAACTTAGGCAAATCGATTTATTTCATTTTCCCTTTTCTCATTGTCTCTCATAAGGGAAGTGAACTAAAAATATCTATATCCTTTCCTACCTCTAAAACTATGATTCCAACAGGCTGCCAGAGTATGGTCTACTAAATGTTGGCTCCTCTCACTATGGAAAATTAAGTCCCCTTTTGAAGCAAAGAGTAATTTACCGCTTTTTGTTTGCTTGTTTGTTTCAAGACAGGGTCTCACTGTTGCCCAGGCTGGAGTGCAGTGGTGAGATCTTGGCTCACTGCAACCTCCCACATCAGCCTCCTGAGTAGAAATTAACTGCCCTTAACTGACACAGGAGCAGAAAATCAAACACCGCATGTTCTCACTCATAGGCGGGTGTTGAACAATGAGAACACATGGACACAGGGAGGGGAGCATCACACACTGGGGTCTGTTGGAGGGAAATAGGGGAGGAACAGCGGGGGGGTGGGGAGTTGGGCGGGGAAGGCATGGGGAGAAATGCCAGATATAGGTGAGGGGGAGGAAGGCAGCAAATCACACTGCCACGTGTGTACCTATGCAACAATCTTGCATGTTCTTCACATGTACCCCAAAACCTAAAATGCAATAAAAAATAAAATAAAATAAAATAATTAAAAAATAAAGAAATTAACTGCTCTTATTGCAAATGGTATCCCACACCACTCAAAATGTTGCTATATCCTAAATGATGAATGCACAAACTGTGGCATATACATATGATGGAATATTATTTAGTCATAAAAATGAACAAACTACTGATGCATGTTACAACACAGGTTGTACCTTAAACACATTATACTAAGTGGCCAGGCTTGGTGGCTCATACCTATAATCCCAGCACTTTGGGAGGCCAAAGGGAAATGGATCACTTGAGATCAGGAGTTTGAGGCCAGCATGGCCAACATGATGAAACCCTGTCTCTACTAAAAATTCAAAAATTAGCCAGGCGTGGTGGTGGGCGCCTGTAATCCCAGCTACTCCTGAGGCTGAGGTAGAAGAATCACTTGAACCTGGGAGGCAGATGTTGCAGTAAGCCGAGATTTTGCCACTGCACTCCAGCCTGGGCAACAGAGTAAGACTCCATCTCAAAAACAAATAAACTTGTTATGCTAAGTGAAAGCAGCCAGACACAAAAGGTCTCATATTGTATGATTCCATATATATGAAATATCCATATATATGAAATACGACATATATGTAAATCCATACAGATAGAATGCAGATTGGTGGTTGCCCAAGGATGGGGTAGAGGGTAGGGGGAGAGAAATAGGTAGCAGCTGCTTAAGGGGTACGAGATTTTGAGGTGATGAAAATGTTTTAGAATGAGATAGAGGTGATAGCTGCACAACACTGTAAATGTACTGACTTGTTCACTTAATTTAAAATGGCTAATGTTGTTATGTGAATGTCACCTTGTGAAAAAAAGTTTTGTAGCTGCAGTCTACTAAAATTATAGCAGACTATTTCAAACTACTGGTTGGGCCTGGTGGCTCATGCCTGTAATCTCAGCACTTTGGGAGGCCGAGGCAGGCAGATCACCTGAGGTAAGGAGGTCAAGACCAGCTTGGCCAAAATGGCGAAACCTCATCTCCACTAAAAATATAAAAATTAGCTGGGCATGGTGGCCGGCACCTGTAATACCAGCTACTCAGGAGGCTGAGGTGGGAGAATCACTTGAACCTGGGAGGTGGAGGTTGCAGTGAGCTGAGATAGCACCATTGCACTCCATCCTGGGCAATAAGAGCGAAACTCTGTCTCAACAACAACAAAAAACTACTGTGTAAAAAACAGTATTTCTAGATTACTGGATTGCCTACTTTTTGATGACTTTGTATTCTTGTTAACTTAAAAGATAATGAAGAATCACAATTATTATTTTTGCATTAATCATGGCTCATAGACCAAGTCCCTGTCCAGTGGTACAGAACCACCTGCTACCTATTTTCGCACATAAAGTTTTTTTTTTGTTTTACCAACTCGGCTGTAAAATGCACAGTAAAGGTGTGTTAGAACATAGTCACAGTTACAAACTGAATTTGGCTGCTCTGGCACATAGCTGAGTAGTTAACACAGAGCACAAAGACTAAAATATGTGCTACTGGCCCCTTCTAGAAAGTATGCTGATCCCTGGTTTAAAGCCATAATGAATTACCCGGTTTTTTTGCTCAGTTGATCAGGTATGATTAA
This sequence comes from Saimiri boliviensis, assembly GCF_048565385.1. NCBI lineage: Eukaryota > Metazoa > Chordata > Mammalia > Primates > Cebidae > Saimiri > Saimiri boliviensis. The sequence continues at coordinate 16,595,540 of NC_133460.1, read as the reverse complement.
ATCCTCAGTAAATTAAAGTTTAAATTACAATGTATCCTTGCTTGCCATCCTCAAAAATCCTGTGTTCCTTGGAGGGCTTAGAGACACTGCATTAGATATTTTATCCAAAAAAGTTGCTCAGGCCTTTTATATTACATGTCGACTCCTAAAAGAGGTAGTCAGTGGACTCCTACTCTTTTTTTCTTTTGAGAGAGGGTCTTGGGTCTTGCTGTGTCACGCAGGCTGGAGTGCAGTGGTGCAATCACAGCTCACTGCAGCCTCAACCTCATGGGCTCAAGTGATCCTCCCACCTAAGCCCCTCAAGTAACTGAAACTACAAGCATACACCACCACACCTGGCTAATTTATATATATATATATATATATATATAGTAGAAATGGGGTTTCATCATGTTGCTCAAGCTGGTCTCAAACTCCTGGGCTCAAGCAATCCTCTTGCCTTGGCCTCCCAAAGTCCTGGGATTACAGGGTTGAGCCACCAAACCTGACACAGAGTCTTACTCTGGTACAAATTCCACTTTACTTCAAAAAACACTTTCTATATTAGCTGTGAAGCTGCTAGCCACAGATAAGAATTGTGATCTGCCTGAATAAATATTAATATTACATATACAACCAATATATTTTCCTTTTCAGTGTTTGTTTCAGCTCTATTAGTGAACACTGGCACCATACCACCATACCATCAGGTTTGAATCCTGGCTCTTGATTTTAATTACATTAATTAAAGTCATTTAATTTTTTTTTTTTTTTTGGAGATGGAGTATCACTCTGTCACCCAGGCTGGAGCCTCCACCTCCTGGGTTCAAGCAATTCTCCTGCCTCAGGCTCCTGAGTAGCAGGGATTACAGGCATGTGCTACCACACCTGGCTAATTTTTTTTTGTATTTTTAGTAGAGATGGGGTTTCACCATGTTGGCCAGGCTGGTCTTGAACTCCCAACCTCAAGTGACTCATCCGCCTTTGCTTCCTAAAGTGCTGGGATTACAGGCATGAGTCACTGCATCTGGCCTAAAGTCATTTTAATCTCCCTATGCTTTAGTTTCCTCACCTGTAAAATAAGAATGAAAATAGATTCTACCTCAGGTAGGACTGCTATGATGACTCAATGAGTTAGTATCTGTACAGCATTTAGAAAGTGCCAGGCAGGCTGGACACAGTGGCTCATGTCTGTAATTCCTGCACTTTGGGAGGCCGTGGTGGGAGGGTTGTTTGAGGCCAGAAGTTCAAGATCAGCCTGGGCAACAGGGCAAGACCTCGCCTCTACAAAGAATTTAAAAACATTAGCCAGGCATGGTGGTACACGCCTGTAGTCTCAGCTAGCTCGGAGGCTGAGGCAGAAGGAACATTTGAGCCCAGGAGACAGAGGCTGCAATGAGCCATGATCAGACCACTGCCTGGATGATTGTGAGACCCTGTCTCTTTATTAATTTATCATTCATTCATTCATTTATTTATTTGAGTCAGGGTCTCACTCTGTTCCCCAGACTGGAGTGCTAGATCTTGGCTCACCGCAACCTCTGCCTCCCAAGCTCAAGCGATCCTCCCACCTCAGCCTCCTGACTACCTGGGACTACAGGCACATGCCATCACACCCATATACCCAGCTAATTTTTGTATTTTTTGTAGAGATGGAGTTTTGCCATGTTGCCCAGGCTGGTCTCAAACCTCTGGCTCAAACAATCTGCCAACCTCAGCTCTACAAAGCGCTGGAGTGACAGACGTAAGCCACCACACTCAGCTCTCTTTTTAGAAAACAAGAAAAGAAAGAAATTGCTGGACATATAGTAATTGTTAGCTTTCATCATCGTCATCATCAAACACATCTTGATTTACCTTTCTCTCGAATAACTGCTTTTTTGTTCTGATATTTGTGCGAGGTGACTTCCTCCTCAGCCCTATTAATAACTGACGTGCTGGAAGTTGGCAAAAGTGGTTCACAATGATCTGATGCTGTGATGCAGACTGATTTTCTTTTTCCTCTATTTCTTCTACCAGATGCCTGGGCAACTGCCTTCCTAGACAAGTCATTGTCTTCAGTGGGCCCAGTGGGAGAGTTGACTTTAGTTAATGAGAAAAGTTTCTGAGAGTTTCTTGAACTCGGTTGTCCTGTGCATGTGTCAGACATCCTAATTTCACTTTTATCAGTTTCCTCATTGGAAAGGTTTAAATTTTTACTTGCATCCTTATTTTTATTTTTAAGCCCTTTCTTTTTGACATCCAAATGACTCTGAATGACAGCCTCCACGGCTACTTTCCTCTGGCAATTGGACATGCTTCGTGTTGTTCTAACATAATATTCTGCAGGAAACAGAAGACCTTCAAGCATTGTGCAAGAATGTTTTTCTGCAGGAAGAGGAGAAGTTGTTTCTAGGCTAAGACTCTTAGGTTGACTTAGAATATTATTTTCCTGAAGATTTTCATTTCTGCCATCAAGAGCATTGCTGGGAGATTTTAAAGATTCCTCTGTTTGATTTTGTTCTTTTGAGTTTTGGTTTTCATTTGCTGATAAGTTATTGTGAGTGAGTTCATTTGTAGAACATGAAATATCTGCCTCTAAATTAGAACTTGTGGGCAGATGGCCACTTATAGCTTTATTTACAACGAGGTTCTCTGTAGAGACATTTACTTTTTTGCCCTGTGCCTCCAAACTTACAGGTGAAGTAAATCTAATGCTTTTTAGGCCACAAGTAGTAAGTTCACTACTACCTTCAGGAGGAATACGTTCCAAGTGTTGACTCCTTCTACTATCTGATGGAGTCTGTAAAGGAACTGTAGTCTTCTTGGTGAAATTAGTTCTTAGGAGTGTATCAACACCTTTTTCTGGTTGGGCAGTTGGTGGAATTAATATACTCTCTCTATTAGTTTCTGTAATTGGTTCCGGAGAATCCAGAAGTTCAGACTGAAGACTTAAAAAGTGAGTTTTTATTTCAGTTACTGGTGATCTAGTAGGATTTTTGCTGCTGATTTCTTTCTGTTCCTTTAGGCTTTTCCCAGACAGTCTGAGTGAATCAGTGTCAAAGACACAGTCTCTCTCTTGTGAAATCAATGTTCTCTTCTGCTGCTTCTTACTTCTCTTTGGCAGTTTCTGTTTTTTCTCACAGTCAGGGTCACTGACCCTGTGTGGGAAATGTTCTTGGGTGTCATCTGTTCTCTGTATAGGTAATCCTCCTGGGCCATCTCCAGGGTTAGAAGACTCAGGCCCAACATCAATTGTGATAGATGTCTTTTCTCCAGTTTCTTCATCAAGATGGGTTTTGATGTGTAACTTGTTATAAAGAGGTCTTTTATTTTTAGGTTCTGAAGAGGAAAAAAAAAGGTGTATACCTTATTTGTCTTATAAAATGAAACAAAAAGTACTCAATTTTTAAACCTATTATATATAAATACTACTAAACATTTATTCAAGAAAGAATCAGTGGCATTTCATTCAGGTAGATGAATTTACAGGTGAAGTAAAACTTTTTTTTTTTTTTTGAGATGGGGTTTCGCTCTTGTTACCCAGGCTGGAGTGCAATGGCATGATCTCAGCTCACTGCAACCTCCGCCTCCTGAGTTCAAGCAATTCTCCTACCTCAGCCTCCCGAGTAGCTAGGACTACAGGCGCGTGCCACCATGCCCAGCTAATTTTTGTATTTTTAGTAGAGACGGGGTTTCGCCTTGTTGACCAGGATGGTCTCAATCTCTTGACCTCGTGATCCACCCGCCGCAGCCTCCCAAAGTGCTGGAATTACAGGTGTGAGCCACCGTGCCCGGCACTAAAACTATTTTTTAGGCTGTGAGTAGTAAGTTCACTGTATCTTTAAGAGGAGTATGTTCAAGGTGCTGACTATTTCTACCTGATGGAGTCTGTAAAGGAACTGTACATATTCCATACCGTACATACTTTTAGAAGTCCTAATTTTTTTTTTTGGTCTCTGTAGAGACTGTCAAAAATTGCCAATGCCAACTATATTTCAAGTTGTCATGGCAGGGTATTGGGAAAAGTTTTCAATTAGCAATAATCACATCTTGGATAAACCTCACTGGCTACGATACTGCCACTGCACAAAGCTAAAAGTCCTAATTTTTTTTTAATTCAAATAATCTATGAAATTTTAAGTACATGTAAAACAAATAGTATTGTACTAAAAATGTGTTTTAAACAGAGTATTATCACACAACCTTTTCTCTTAATTTTTAAATCTCAACTAATTTTTTTAATCTCATGTATTTCTTTTCTTTCTTTTTTCTTTTTTTTTTTTTTGAGGTGGTGTTTTGCTCTTGTTGCCCAGGCTGGAGTGCAATGGCGTGATCTCGGCTCACTGCAACCTCCGCCTCCTGGGTTCAAGCAATTCTCCTGCCTTGGCCTCCCAATTAGTTGGGATTACATGGATGTGCCACCATGCCTAGCTAATTTTGTATTTTTAGCAGAGACGGGGTTTCTCCATGTTGTTCATACTGGTTTCGAACTCCTGACCTAAGGTGATATACCCGCCTCAGCCTCCCAAAGTGTTGGGATTACAGGCATAAGCCACTGCGCCTGGCCTATCTCATGTATTTCTTCTATTTTCCCCTTGACTCAAGTAATTTTCATAACCTTCCCTTTTCAATAACCCTCAATTTTATTATTATAAATTACTTGAATTTTAACATCAGAATTGACCATTGGTTTTAGAGTATTTTTACTCAGATTTTTTTCTCTGTTCATATATATATAAATTTTAAAAAGCTTTCTAAAATTTAAACAATAAATATAATTTCTGAAAATTGAGAAGGGAAAAAAGTGGAGAGGGAAAAAGAGTAACTAATAAACAGTATAACTGAAAGCAGAGTCTATAGAGTAAATTTTATGGCATATGAATTTTATGTTAATTAGAGTATACTGCAGCTGGGCGCAGTGGCTCATACCTATATCCTAGCATTTTGGGAGGCCAAGGCGGACAAATCACTTGAGGCCAGGAGTTTGAGACCAGCCAAGCCAACATGGTGAAACCCTGTATCTACTAAAAATATAAAAATTAGACAGGTATGGTAGTATGTGTGCCTGTAATCCTAGCTACTTGGGAGGCTGAGGCACGAGAATAACTTGAGTCCAAAAGCTGGAGATTATAGTGAGCCAAGATTGTGTCACTGCACTCCATCCTGGGTGACAGAATGAGACTCTGTTTCAAAAAAATAAAATAAAAATGAAATTAAAACTGAAGAGTCTATTGTTAGTCATTATCTTCACTGTGGGAAAAAGAACAACAGCCAAAATATACCTGGGAAATGAATAATAAAGCAGGCATAAGTGAATGGTCTAGATTTACCTGAGTGGTTTAGCTGTGATAAAAGTTCCTGCTGGGACAAGCGATCTTGTTCTTCTACTGTTTTCTTAATAGAATGCCTTATTTTTTCAGTTCTTTGAGCACGCTAGAGGAAACAAAAACAGCCCAAGAAATACATTTTCTTTAAAGCTTTATTAGAGTTAAGAACCGTTTTCAAATTGTTTGTACTACAGCACCTTAATTTGAGAATACAATTCACTTACCTGAAGGCGGGCTAGTGTCTTGCTGTATTCCCTTTTCAAGAATGCTAATTTTTCCTTTAACTGGAAGAAGAAAAACACCAACAGTACTGGGCAAGTGGAAAGGTGGAGTCAGAGGGAAGGGATGCAGTGCTTGGCAGGGTCCCTTAGCAAGAGGCAGCGAGTAGCACTGGTCCCTAACAGTCTACATTTGGTTCTCAAAAAGCACTAAGCTCTTGACTATTTCAGGATCTTTGCATAACCTGTTCCTGTCACTTGGAACACTTCAAGCCTTAGCTTAGATTTTTATTTCCCTGGGATAGACTTCTGGGTCCTTCTCCAAATCTAGTTTAGACACTCTACCAGTCCTCTTACTTCCCTTATCACAGTATTATCACATTATGTTGTCTGTTTACATCTCTGTTTCTCCCCATTGCCCAGATCCATGAAGGTGGCAGGGACCATCACCCTCAGTCATTTAACAAATGAATCTTTTGTCAGTTAATGGTCCAGGTATCTCTGGTACCTGGGACAATAACCAATACCCACTATGTGGCAATTATTGTTCCAGATGCTATTCCAGATGGGATTTACATACAGTGAGAAATACATACAATAAGAAAATAGGCCGGGCACAGTGGCTCACGCCTGTAATCCCAGCACTTTGGGAGGCTGAGGCGGGTGGATCACGAGGTCAAGAGATCGAGACCATCCTGGTCAACATGGTGAAATCCTGCCTCTACTAAAAAAAAATACAAAAAATTAGCTGGGCATGGTGGTGTGTGCCTGTAATCCCAGCTACTCAGGAGGCTGAGGCAGGAGAATTGCCTGAACCCAGGAGGCGGAGGTTGCGGTGAGCCAAGATCGCGCCATTGCACTCCAGTCTGGGTAACAAGAGCGAAACTCCGTCTCAAAAAAAAAAAAAAAAAAAAGAAAAGAAAATAGAGAAAATGATTTTACAAGGTAATAAATAACTAGATGACAAACAGAGGGATGTGAGAGAGTTACTAGCCTACTGATAGGGACTACTTTAGTTAGAGTGGTCAGGGAGGCATTTTTGAGGACCATCACTTTAGCCTAAGATTGAAGGAGGAAGGAGCTAGTTTGGGGAAGATCAGAGGGAATGGTACCCCAGGCAGAGGGCACCACAAATATAAAGTGTCTGCAGTGGAATGGGCTATGTGTGTTTGAGGAACACGCAGAAGGCCAGTGAAGCTGCAGCTATCACTGCTGAATCCCCAGCCAGGCACACAGTAGGCATTTAACAAAGATTTACTAAATAAATAAATGAATTGGGCTGAATCAAATTACTGCTCTCTGAAAGTCTAGATTCCCTTGTCTCTCTGGCTCCTTTGGGTCAAAGGATTCTCTCAGCAGCAAAGCCAGCCCAGGTTTTTCTGCTTTTTAGGAACTTTTTAGCTATACTAATCTTTCAACCAACAAAACATCAAGATTTCCATCCTCCATACATACCTTAAAAAAAAAAAAGACCTACTCATCTGGGTGCAGGGGCTCACGCCTGTAACCTCAGCATTTTGGGAGGCCAAGGCGGGCAGATAATCTGAGGTCAAGAGTTCAAAACCAGCCTGGCCAACTTGGTGAAATCCTGTCTCTGCTAAAAATACAAAAATTAGCGGGCGCGATGGTGAGCACCTGTAATCCCAGCTACTCCGGAGGCTGAGGCAGAAGAATCGCTTGAACCCGGGAGGGGGAAGTTGCAGTGAGCCAAGATCACGCTATTGCACTCTAGCCTGGGCGACAGAGTGAAACTCGTCCTCAAAAACAAAAACAAAAACAAAAATCTACTACGTGCAAAACATGCTACTAGACAAGCTGCCAACTGTGGATTTTTCTTTTTCTTTCTTTTTTTTTCTTTTTGAGTCTGTCGCCCAACCTGGAGTGCAGAGGTGCGATCTCGGTGTCGAGTTCAAGCGATTCTTATGCATCAGCCTCTGAGGCCTGTGCCTCTGGGACTACAGGCAGGCCTCACCACACCCGGCTAATTTTTGTATTTTTAGTAGAGACGGGGCTTCACTACATCGCCTAGGGCGTTCTCAAACTCTGAGCTCAAGCGATCTAGCCATCACGGCCGCCCAAAGTGCTGGGATTACAAGCATGAGCCACGAGACTGGCCTCCCACCAATTTTATCAATGTCTGGGGATAATCCTGTTTACCTATAAATGCTCTTTCTCACCCCCAAAGAAGGTAACCCATAAGAACATCAGCAAAAACTGGAAACATCCTAAAAGTCTATCAGTAAAGTACAGTCTAAAGAAGCAAGGGCACTTCCAAGGCCAGGCACGGTGGCGAGCGTCTGTGATCCCAGCTACTCGGGAGGTGGAGGCAGGACAGTCGCCTGAACCCGGGAGGCAGGGGTTGCAGTGAGCCGCGATGGCGCCACTGCACCTCAGCATGGGTGGCGGAGTGGGATTCTTGTCTCAAAAAACAAGAAGAAAAGAAAGGAAAAGAAAAGAAAAAAGAACTTACTTTCATTTTTAAGTTCTCTTTTTTTTTTTTTTTTTTTTTTTTGAGACGGAGTTTCGCTCTTGTTACCCAGGCTGGAGTGCAATGGCGCGATCTCAGCTCACTGCAGCCTCCGCCTCCTGGGTTCATGCAATTCTCCTGCCTCAGTCTCCTGAGTAGCTGGGATTACAGGCACGCGCCACCATGCCCAGCTAATTTTTTGTGTTTTTAGTAGAGACGGGGTTTCACCATGTTGACCAGGATGGTCTCGATCTCTTGACCTCGTGATCCACCCGCCTCGGCCTCCCAAAGTGCTGGGATTACAGGCGTGAGCCACCGCGCCTGGCCTTCATTTTTAAGTTCTAGACGGTATTTTTGTTACAAAAGTTTGTTACAAAATACCGTCTAGAACTTAAAAATGAAAGTAAGGTAGGTCAACATGTCCTGACAGGAACGCTGAGCAGGGGTATGACAAATGGAGCCTGCAGAACCATCCAGATCACACCATGTATGAACTTTCCCTTCTCCAAAAAAATCCGCATAGGATTCCTCTTAGGTGGTTAGGGATACGTCCCTCCTCCACCACACACACGAACACACCAAAGGACCTGGAAGTGCCAGACTTAAAACCTGTCCTGGAGGAGACGGGGCGGGAGAAGTGGAGATGGAGAGCGCGGGACGGCGCGGAGCAAGGGGGTCGATACAGCTTTATCTGTCAAGTGTTACACACCGCGTTAACGCATCGCTACTGTAATGAGATTTGTGCTTTAAACGCCACCACGTCGGCACCCCGCTATTTCTACATTTTCATGTTCTGTGCCCCCCCCCCCCCGCCCTCAGCCCTAAGAGGAGGGGAGGTCAGACCATCCTGCTGCCCTCGGACCGCCGATGACATAAAGCCAGGCCTAAAACCCTGAGAAAGCGGGTCAGAGTCCTGCGTCCGCCCTTCCCGCACTCCCTGGCACCTTTTCCTTCTCCTCACAGCTGAGGGGCTTCCCGGGAGGCTCTTCCATCGGGCAGGCGACAGAACGAAAAGAGCAGCCGCCGCCGACCCCAGGCCTGCCGACACCGGGACCCAGTCGTTCCTGGGCCGGGAAGGCGCCCCGAGGTGGAATGGGGAGCCCCCAAACCGCCCTCTCAGTGCACGATCAGCGGACCCACGCGAGCCTGGCGCGCCCTAAACTCCGGCCAATTAAATCCACCGTTCTGCCTGCGCACGCGCAGCCGGAGACAGCCGAGCAGCGGAGCGAGGCCGCCTAAAGGAGAGCCGCGCTGTCGATGAGACCCAGAGGTCCACCTAGAGCGGAAGTGGAGGAGCGGCCGGAAGTAGCCGGAATCTCGGAGAGACTGACCGACTGACTCTGACAGGAGCCGGGTCTGAGGGAAGGAGGCGGCGGCCATGGAGTTGGGCGAGCTGCTTTACAACAAGTCCGAGTACATCGAGACGGTGCGCGTGTCCAGATAGCTACCCTCCTTTTCCCAAGCCCGCGTCCCTTTGAGGCCCGGTCGGCGGCCCCAAGCTGACCCTACCCCACCATCCTGGTCCCTTTGGCCGTTAGTTCCGGAGTAACTGGCGACGCTCCCTGTACGGTCTGGCTTTGCTCTTTACTCCGGGCATGGCTAGTCTAGGCTTTTTGTATTTATTCTTGCTTGTCTCATAGGGATAAATTGCTTTTAGGAGGGTAGGGCAACTCCCATCCTGTTAATAGGAATTACAGCTCGGGCTTCTGGTCCTTTTACACTGCCTTTTGTAATCTGTTAACTTGTGCTAAAAACGATGAGGTTCTTTTTGAGGGGGCGGAGGACGGAGTCTCGCTCTGTCGCCCGGGCTGGAGTGCAGTGACGCGGTCTCGGCTCACTGCGACCTCCGCCTCCCGGGTTCAAGTGATTCTCCTGCTTCAGCCTCCCGAGTAACTGGGATTACAGGTGCCTGCCACAACGCCCGGGTAATTTATATAGTTTTAGTAGAGACGGGGTTTCACCATGTTGGCCATGCTGGTCCCGAACTCCTGACCTCAGGTGATCCACCCACCTGGGCTTCCCAAAGTGCTGGGATTACAGGCGTGAGCCACCGCGCCCTGCCGATTTGGTTCTTTATGATCAGCACATGATATGTTTGTAAAATCCTGGAAGCAGGGCAGGTGGTCAATTAACATTACTATTTTTTGGTTTTCGTGTGTTTTTTATTTTATTTTTTCCGAAACGGAGTCTCACTTTTTTGCCCAGTAGTAGCGCGATCTCGGCTCACTGAAACCTCCGTTTCTCAGGTTCAAGCGATTCTCCTGCCTCAGCCTCCTGAGTAGCTGGGATTACAGGTGCCTGCCATCGTGCCCGGCTAATTTTTTGTATTTTTTAGTAGAGACGGGTTTTACCATATTGGCCCGGCTGGTCTTGAACTCCTGAGCTTGTGATTTGTCTGCCTCCGCCTGCCAAAGAGCTGGAATTATAGGCGTGAGCCACCGCGCCCGGCCAACATTACTATTGTTATTTTGGCTTTCTTTGCATGCTCACAACTCTGATATTCATAAAGTCATTATACTCGTTTTGAGGCTATAAAGCTTAAGAAGTGAGACTTGAATCCACATCTGTCTAATGCCACTAAGCTATACACATTCAAATTCTGGGTTCATTTCTTGAGTCCCTAGTTTCCTTTTTTTGTTTGTTTGTTTTTTGTTTTTGTGTTTTGTTTTTTGTTTTTTTGAGACGGAGTTTTGCTCTTGTCACCCAGGCTGGAGTGCAATGGCGCGATCTCGGCTCACTGCAACCTCCGCCTCCTGGGTTCAGGCAATTCTCCTGCCTCAGCCTCCTGAGTAGCTGGGATTACAGGCACGCGCCACCATGCCCAGCTAATTTTTTGTATTTTTAGTAGAGACGGGGTTTCACTATGTTGACCAGGTTGCTCTCGATCTCTCGACCTTGTGATCCACCCGCCTCGGCCTCCCAAAGTGCTGGGATTACAGGCTTGAGCCACCGCACCCGCCCCCCCCCCCTTTTTTTTTTTTTTTTTTTTGAGAGAAGGTCTCAACTCTATTGCCCAGGCTGGTCTTGAACTCCTGGCCTCAAGGGATCCACCTGCCTCAGCTTCTCAAAGTGCTGAGATTACAGGTATGAGCCACCACGCTCAGCCATAGTTTCCTCATCCATCGTTGCATTTTTGATATCCTGGACTCACTCTGTCATGGACAGCACCCCACTTTAAGTTTTTTCCTCTCAAATATGAGCTTTCTTGACAGAAACCTTTAGTCCAGAAACCCAGTAAGTTTGCTCACCCAAGTTTCCTATTGTTTTCTTTTAGGCATCTGGGAACAAAGTCAGTCGCCAGTCGGTGTTGTGTGGAAGCCAGAACATCGTTCTCAATGGCAAGGTAAGGGACAAAGCCAGCTCCAGGCTACAAACCCCTTAGTTTGCTTTCTGCTAATTATCGTATTAGCAGGGCAGATAAAATGTTGCCATATCTCCCATTTATTGTTGTGTATTTTCAATTCTCTTGTTTTCAAATTTTTTATTCTCTCAGTTGAATCTCCTTTCTTTTCTTTTTTTGTTTTTGAGACAAAGTCTCACTCTGTCACCCAGGCTGGTGTGTAGTGGCCCCATCTCAGGTCACTGCAACCTCTGCCTTCTAATTTCAACCAGTTCTCCTGCCTCAGCCTCCCGAGTAGCTGTGATACAGGCACCTGCCACCAAGCCCAGCTAATATTTTGAACTTTTAGTAGAGACGGGGTTTCACCATGTTGGCCAGGCTGGTCTCGAATTTCTGCCCTCAAGTAATCCACCCACCTTCACCTCCCAGAGTGTTGGGATACAGGCGTGAGCCACTGCGCCCGGCCTAAGTAAGATCTCTTGGATGCAAAAAGGTTCAGTAAGAGACAGCAGAAAGCCTTTTTCTCTTTATTCCAGAAACAAAATACAATGGTACCTAGAAGCAACATTATTGTACGATATTACAGTGTACATTAAACTACTGGACACAAAGTGTAATCGGTGATGAAATATTTGAAGATAAAAACTAAATAATACTCAAACTTATCTGTTTAGTAATAATAATTCACTGTTAACTGAAATTCTTAAAAACGAATGTGAGAATTGGAAAAGATATTAAAGTATAAGACAGATATGCATAGGGGAATCTGAAAGGTTGAGAATCTTGTAATCAAAATAAATTTGAATAGCAAAGAGAAGAGTATAAACTGGGAAGAAAATATCACAAGGTATATTTGAGCTTGGCAAACAGTGAAGTTCACAGTTATTTTCCTGCTATCTGGAACACTCAATTTTGAAAATAATTTTTCTTTAAATGTTACTTGTCTGACTTCCAGAAGGAAAATAGTCTCATTATAACCAAGAGATCACAAATATTTTCAGTAGAAGCACAATTAGCCTTCATTAAGCCTGTCATACCAAGGAATTAAGTGAAAAAGAAATATAATTCAGTAATTGCTGCCCAGAGATGATATTTCTTTTCTTTTCTTTTTTTCCTTTTTTTGAGACAGAGTTTCACTCTGTCACCCAGGCTGGAGTGCAATGGCTCAATCTCAGCTCACTGTAACCTCTGCCTCCCAGGTTCACGTGATTTTGTCTCAGCCTCCCAAGTAGCTGGGACAATAGGCGTGTGCCACCACACCTGGCTAATTTTTGTATTTTTAGTAGAGATGGGGTTTCACCATGTTGGCCAGGCAGGTCTCAACTCCTAACCTCAGGTAATCCATCTGCTTCAGCCTCCCCAGGTGCTGGGATTACAGGTGTGAGCCACTGGGCCCAGCCCCAGATTTTTTTTTTTTTTTTCACAGTGAACTATATATAACAAAAGTTGCCATTTTAATAATTTTAAAAAAAATTTTATTCTTTGAGACAGTCACCCAGGCTGGAATGCAGTGGCACAATCTCAGTTTACTGTAACCTCCACCTCCCAGGTTCAAGTGATTCTCTTGCCTCAGCCTTCTGAGTAGCTGGGATTACAGGCGGTCACCACCATGCTAGAGATGGGGTTTGCTGTACTGGCCAGGCTAGTATTGAACTCCTGACCTCAGGTGATCTGCCTGTCTTGCCCTCCCAGAGTAGTGGGATTACAGGCATGAACCACCGCACTTGGCTTACTATAATAAGTTTTTAATTACAAATTATGAGTCCTCCATGTTTGTTCTTTTGTAATATTGTTTTGTCTACTGAGGGCTCTTTCCGCCTTCCAGGTTCAAGCAATTGTCCTGCCTCAGCCTCCCCAGTACCTGGGATTACAGGTATGCCCCACCACGCCTGGCTAATTCTTGTGTTTTTAGTGGCAACGGGGTTTCACCATGTTGGCCAGGCTGGTCTTGAACTCCTGACCTCAGGTGATCTGCCCACCTCGGCCTCCCAAAGTTCTGGGATCATAAGCATGAGCCACCATGCCTGGCTGCCCTTTGCTTTTTAAAGATGTTTACTTTGGCAGTATTTTGTGTATACAAAAGAATATATGTGACACATGTTATAAAGCATAAAATTAACACCAGTGAACCCAATACTCAGCTGAAGAATTAGAATGTAATTGGTATACAGTAAGTCCTATTTTTATGTTCCTCCCCATTCCTGTTTTTGCCTCCCTGCAAGAGGAAACCACTGTCCTGATTTTGTGTCTTATAAATTCTTTGTTATTTAAACGAATTTTCCACATATCCCTAAATAATATATATTGTTTAACTTTCTTGGTTTTCTATGGCTTATTTTTATTTTAAAAATCTTTATTTTATTTATTTGTTTTTTGAGACAGGGTCTCATTTTGTTGCCCAAGTTAGAGCACAGTGGCACAATCACAGATCACTGCAGCCTCGACCTTCCAGGCCAGGCTCAGGTGAACCTCCTACCTCAGCTTCCTGAGTAGCTTGGACTACGGGCATGCACCACCTTTTTTTTTTTTTTTTTTTTTTTTGAGAGAGAGAGTCTCACTGTGTCGCCCAGGCTGGAGTGCAGTGGCATGATCTCGGTTCACTGCAACCTCGGTGTCCTTGGTTCAAGTGATGCTCATCCTTCTTCATTCAGTCTCCTGAATAGATGGGATTACAGGTGCACACCACCATGTCTGGCTAATTTTTGTATTTTTAGTAGAAATGGGGCTTCATCATGTTGACCAGGCTGTGTTGCTAATTTTTAAAAATTGCTTTGTCTTACAGACCATTGTGATGAATGACTGTATTATCCGAGGGGATCTGGCAAACGTAAGAGTTGGGCGCCATTGTGTTGTGAAAAGTCGTAGTGTCATAAGGCCACCATTCAAGAAATTCAGCAAAGGGTATGTAATTTAATTACTTTGTTTAGGTCTTGGGCAAGAAGCTGCCACTTGTGGTGTGGTCCATGTGTTGAGTTGTGGTACGATGAGTAGGTCTGTCCCGTTGTTTGAAGTACTGAGTAAGAGTTTACCATAATGAACGCAACTCTGCTGGTGATGGTCTCAGTCTGGTTGATGATTGGGTTGCCATAAACAGAATCTGCTTATCCTCTGGCGAAAGCAGAGGGTTTCTGATCAAACAGATTGGCATATATAATGGGATCTAAGAGTAGGAAAAGGAGGAAGCCACGCCTCACAAAGGACCGGAACCTGGAATTGGACAGCTAGCTGGAATCAAGACTGTTTTGTGTATGTACACCTCTCTGTATCTGAGATTGCATTTTTTCTTCTATACTGCCCTTCTTTCTGCATTTCTACTTTCCTTTTCTCTCTCACAGATACCTGCCCCATTTGTTCATGGAGCCTACCTTGCTGACTCAGCCTGAATTTATGTCATTTCTCCATTTAGGCTTCCAGCAGACACCAACCAGAGTTCTTATGTCTTATTTCTAAACTTCTGAGAGAAAGAATCTGATTGGCTCACCTTAAGCACCCCTGATCTGAATGGCTTTGACCCAGAGGGCTAAGTCATGTCAGGTCCACTGATCCTTCAGTGGGAATAATGACTGTCCAAGAAAGGCCATGAACAGAGCAGGCAAACTGACCGCCGTAGCTGATATGGTGCTAAAGTATTCTTTTTACCTCTTTGCCGCTATCCTCCTTGGCTAATTGCCCTCCTGGCACCCATCTGTATTTCAGCCAATAAGTCAGCAAGCATTTATTGAGTACCTTCCTCATGCCCACAATTGGGTTGTAAGCTGAGAATATATAAAAATAGACAAAATAAAGTTCCTGCCTCAAGGTTCCCAAAGTCTAGTGGTAGAAACAATTAACATAATCAGATAGTGACATGTGACAGCTACTATATGATGTGATATACCTGTCACAGGGGTATCAAACTTGGAATTTTTAATTTAAAATCAAAATTAAAGAACTGTCAGTACTGCTACAGATGGTGATGAGATCAAAGAATGCATTGCCACACAAGAGGAACAGACCAAAAATACTAATGGACCAAAATACAGATGGGCCAAAAATACTAATTAAGGAAGATTTAAATAAATTATAGGTTCATAGAGGACAGATATTGTCTCTGAAAAGAAATTCCAGACAGAATAGAATGGAATTGAAAGGAGCTAATGAACATCTAGTTCTTTATATTCATTCCAGTCCAAATACATCCCCTGGTATAGCAACTGCATATGAATGTGATCACAGAACCGCCGTCAGTGACATTTGAGAAACCCTAGAGAATGGGATGGGAATGATGTCAGATATCTGGGGAAAGCCTGCCTACTCCTACTCAAAGTCAATTAAGTTTTTCCTAAAGCTGTGGACTAGGAAAGGTCTCCTTGTTATATATGCTCATAACTTGATATTATGTTTCTGTAGCCCTTATCATAGTTGTCACTACTCATTATTTAATCTCTTTTCTTGATTGTAAGCTGCCCATGGAGAGGGTTGTGTCTCTTTTGTCACTCTTATATCCCTAATTTCTAGCATTGAGTCTGGCACATAGTAGGCCCTCAGTGAAATCTGTGAATGAATAAATTTTTAGAATGCCGAATGTGGAATTTATAACTCATGAACCTAAAGCCAATCCCCTGGAACATTATAGGGCAGGTTACTAAAAATGTGATCTGTGACCATTTTCAAAGGAAGTGGGAATGAACATTCATTGATTTTTATTTGGTACCTGTTCTTTTAGCTTTGAAGATCTTGCTCCTCCTGCCTTGCTTTTTCCTTGCATATTTCTTTGGTGTAATATTTCAATTTTGAGCTAGTAATTGCATTCATTTTCTTCAACCTGGTAGAATTTTTCTAACCCGAGGTTTCTTTCCTTGCTGGGAACAGCCTTATTAACATGTTAAAGTTCAGATTATGATCTGTAGTTCTATAAATCTTGACCCAAAGTACATCACCTTGACCTTTCTTTGTTCATCTTCTTTTCTTCCTCTAGTGTTGCATTCTTTCCTTTACATATTGGGGACCATGTCTTTATTGAGGAAGATTGTGTGGTCAATGCAGCTCAGATTGGTTCCTACGTTCATGTTGGCAAGAACTGTGTGATTGTAAGTATGATGACTTGCTGTTGAAGCAGCCTCACCTTCCCTCCAGCTCCCATCACTCACATCAGTGGGACTCTTTCTGTGACCAAGCAGGGTAGCAGTACTTTCCAGTCTTCCCAAAGTTGGGTTTTTCTTGACAGATTTCGAATTTTTTTCAACCAGGCACAGTGGCTCATGCCTGTAATCCCAGCTCTTTGGAAGGTCAAGCCCAGCGGATCACTTGAGGTCAGGAGTTTGAGGCCAGCCTGGCCAACATGGCAAAACCCTGTCACAACAAAAATACAAAACTTAGCTGGGCATGGTGGCAGATTCCTGTAGTCCCATCTACTCAGGAGGGTGAGGCAGGAGAATGTTTTCAACCCAGGAGGTGGAGGTTACAATGAGCCAAGATTGCACCACTGCCCTCCAGCCTGGGTAGCAAAGCGAGACACTGTCTCCAAAAAAAAAAAAAAATGATTTGGCATATTTTCTAGACATTAATATTGGCAAGCCTTTGGCAAGCCTCTACTCTATGATGTTAAACTCTTTTTTTTTGATGATTTCATTTAATCCTCGCAACCATTCAAGGGTGTGAGGTCTTATCCCTGTTTGCAGATACAAAGATTGAGGAACTTAAATATTAAAGGATTTGGGGCCAAGTGTGATGGTTGTTGCCTGTAATCCTAGCACTTTGGGAGGCCAAGGCAGGAAATCCATTGAGCCCAGGAATTTAAGACCAGCCTGGGCAACAAAGCAAGACCCTGTCTCTTAAAAAAACAAAAGTTAAGGGATTTTATAGGGCTAGAAAGTGATAGACTAGGATTTAAACCCATCTGCAGGTAATTCAGGGTGCAAGTGGGCCCTTTGCTCAGCAGAATCTTTAGGACCCTGATCCATTGTAGCCTAGGAATCGGTTGATTTAACCCAACTGAGGAGGTGGAGGTTGCATTGAGCGGAGATCATCCCACTGCACTCCAGCCTGGGCAACAGAGTGAGACTTTGTCTCAAAAAAAAAAAAAGAAGTGGTTTCAGCTTTTATCTCCTCAGCTATTACCAGTGCATTTCATACCTAAGAAATACCTACATTTAAAATGTTTAATTTGATTAATCAGTCTATCCAGACAGCTTCTGAAACCCAGCCAAGCATCATTTCTCTTAAGTGGGCAAAATGGCCAACCAGTGGACAGAACAGGTGCCTTCAGGATGCATGGTGGCTGGTGTACTCAGTGAAAATATTCTGTCAACTGGTCTTCTTTTCCAGGGCCCTTTGTGGATCCTTCCATGGGACTATATCATGCCTTATGCAGCATGTTGGGTGCTCTTTTACTCAGTGCCTCATGAATTTAGTCTGAGTTAGTGTTTACTAGTAGGGGCTTAGGCATGACAGGAATTCTTTGGGATTATGTTAACTTGAAGTCACCAGGGCAGATAGTTGCTATATTTTTTAAATTGCCACTAGCAGGTAACCCATGGAAGAGAACTTTCCAAAGAGGAATTAAGAATGAATAATCCAGCCGGGCGCGGTGGCTAAAGCCTGTAATCCCAGCACTTTGGGAGGCCGAGGCGGGTGGATCACGAGGTCAACAGATCGAGACCATCCCGGTCAACATGGTGAAACCTCATCTCTACTAAAAATACAAAAAATCAGCTGGGCATGGTGGCGCGTGCCTGTAATCCCAGCTACTCAGGAGGCTGAGGTAGGAGAATTGCCTGAACCCAGGAGGCGGAGGTTGCGGTGAGCCGAGATCGTGCCATTGCACTCCAGCCTGGGTAACAAAAGTGAAACTTCGTCTCAAAAAAAAATAAAAATAAAAATAAAAATAAATAAATAAATAAATAAAAATAAATTTTTTAAAAAAGGAAAGAAAAAAAGAATGAATAATCCAAATAGTTGTAATATGCTTTTGAGCCAAAGATGTTGCCAAGTATTATCAGGGCTGTTTTCCACCCAGCTGGAGAGAGATCAGCCACTTGGGAAATTCAGAGCTTGGAGGAACATGCTTTCATAAGAAGTTTATTTAGCAATCTACGTTTTCCTGGAAAAACATATGATTTAAATGTTTAATAGTAGGGAAAAATTTAAACACAACCAAATGAAAGTGTCTTTCATGTTCTTTGCTAAAATCTGAGGTCTGGGCAGGTTAGCATTGTCCTGATATTTGTAAAGATTTCCACATTCTCAGTTAGGTATATTTTTTGATTGTCTAAGCAGGGTACCAGTAAACTAACAGGCCCTGATGTAAATGCAATAAAAAGTGACCAAAACTTTCATTTCGTCAGCAAGGAGTCTGAGGTACAGCTGTAAACTGTACACAGAAGCCCCACTTTTCCCTTAACCCATGAAAGATGAGTCTCTCAGACCTTACTTCCTGCTCTCTAAATGCTGTGGATCATGGCAGAATTGAAAAGTGGTGACAGTGGTTAAAGTCAAGATTGAGGTTCAAACATTCACATGACTCTCACTCACCTGTGGGAGAACAATTGAACTAATAGTTTCATATCCAAATGAATTTGTCAGGATTTTTCCAGTTTGAATTAACAAAGGAACAAACCAACCAACCAACCTGAAGCTGGTGGGTGCAGAGTGGAATGCATAGTGAATATAAACCAAGAGTACAGGAGTAGATCCTAATGTTGTGGCCAAATGTCTCTGGGGTTCAGTCCATGTTGTGAGAATTAGTCTCCATCTCTGTGCTGCTTTCCTCTTGGAGGTTTACTCTCAGGTGGGTTCTTCCTTCATAGAAATAGAATGCCTATTCCAGCCTTCCAGCCTATCCTCTGGAAACCCCAGTGGGAAGTGCTGCTTTCCCCAGCAGTCCCAGCAGAAGCCCTGAGGTTGAGGTCCATCAGACTAACTGGGGTAATATGCTGATTGCCTACACCTGTCGTAGTGTCCAGGGTTGGGGTTTGGTGTTTGGGCTGGGGGGTAAAGTACATGGATGAGATGGGAACTGGGGGGTTACCAAGGAAAATACAGGTTCTGTTACCAGAAGAAAGGGAAATGGATGCTGGACAAGCAGAAGCATAGATGTCCACTAAAACACAGAGAAAATTAAACAGAGCTCATGGAAGTCTGAAATTCACAGTCTGTAATGCCTGAGACATTGTCCTGTCTCTAGCATCCTGCCTTCTTTCACAAATGTACACAAACACAAACTCTCACAACCTTGCTGTTTCCTTCTTGTCAGGTACCACCTGAAGCAGGAAATTGCAACCAAGCCTCTTGTCACTGTCCTTGGCTATTACATGATATAATGAACGGGGAAAATAGAAAGGAGACTTTCTCACACAGTAGGCAAGTCAACTTTTACTCCCATTTCCTGATCTATTTCCTATTAACAAGCTTTTAATTTCAGGGACGCCGATGTGTGTTGAAAGACTGCTGCAAAATTCTTGACAACACAGTATTACCTCCAGAAACTGTGGTCCCACCATTCACTGTCTTCTCAGGCTGCCCAGGTAACCTTGGGTGTTCATTAATTTTAACTTCCTAAAACTCAGTTGTATTTTCCATCATAAAAGGAATGCATACAGTTCTTACCTCTGGCAGTATGTTGATAGAGTTAACTTAGAAATTCACCTGTACAAAGTACCTAGAAATGCAACCTAATATATAGCAAGCATCTGTTTAAATGCATAATTGGGTTCACCAGAAAATAAGGAAATACATACAAAGAGGAAACTAAATCCAAGCTGTAAGATTGCACGGCTTAATGCTGTTGGTTTAAGGGGTGATGGTCATGTTGGGATGGAAATAAAGCCTTGGATTGACACATGGCAGAGAGATCCTCAAATACTCTTAAAGGATCCCCTCTCAAGGAAAAGTTGATGTAGAACCACTCTGCCACCAACACAGGGAATGCACAAGAAAGCATTTCTCGTCTGGCCTGGGCTCTGGGTGGAAAAAGTCTGTCTAGAGAAGTTTAACGATGGGGCTACCCTCACATTGGTCATGGGTTTAATTTATGCATCTCACATGGCTCAGCAATACCTTGGGGATACCTGAGAGGGGCAAATGTTAACATATTATCTCTGGACCTTGACTGATAGAATGCTCACAGGTAAAGCCAATCAGGAGCTTAGAGTTCCAAATTATAAAACATGTGAGGAAACGAAAGTGAAACATGCTTGTTTCAGAAAACTTGGAAAACACTGAAAAGCAGAAGTAAGAAGAAAACTTCATATTCCCTTAGCCCTACCCCAAGACAGTATCATCTTCTCCGTATTGTTTTACACAGCTGAAATCATGTAGCATATACAGAGGCACGTCATAAATTTGCAGATGGAAAATGATATGAAGAGAGAGATTTGACAGTATATGATACCTACCAGTGGGTGGTTAAATTGTTTTTCCAGTTAAAAAATAAATCTCATCTCTCAAATCATTGAATCTGAGTTTTCTAAGATGAACAAAATCATCACTTAGATTCTTTGGGGAGGCATTTGGACATTCTGCCATGTCATGCATCTCTGCTTTTGCAGAGGAGGAAGGAGAGACTTTGTGTAGTAATTTCTCCATATTGGGGTCCTGCTGTGAAAAAATTTAGCTGTTCTTAGCAAGCGCTGGACCAGAACAGCCCCAGCAATTGTTTAAGTAATTGTCAGACGTGCATCTGAACAAGGTGAGAAAGATATTGCCAGAATAATATCTTAATCTCTTGTAACTTCTTCGAGCTCCTTAGAGCTGGGTCTTTTTTTCCCTAGGACTCTTCTCAGGGGAGCTCCCGGAGTGCACTCAGGAGCTGATGATTGACGTCACCAAGAGCTACTACCAGAAGTTTTTGCCCCTGACACAAGTCTAGCATCTCTGCCTCATATCTTGAATTTGCTTGAGCTCTAAAATGAATTTGGGGACACAGTGAGCCAGTCAACACCTACAAAGAGCTCTTATGTCTTCAATATTTACCCCTCCTTCTTTTAAAAAATTTCTTGAGAATTTCTCAATCCTCAAGGCTCTAAGCTCTTAAGAATTTACTAATAGACCATCTGGAGGAGTTATCTTCAAATGCTATGCTTACACCTTATCTATGAACAGTCACTTTGTACCATTATCTGTGGAACACAGAATCATCTGTTCCCAACACTCCAGCCCCTTGGTCCTGTGGATGGCTGGATCCCCCCTGAAACAGACCTGCAGAGCAGCAGCACCCTTTCGGTGTGGAGGTTATGTAGCTGATGTGCTGCTCACAGCCATACGCTGCCCATGCTGAGCGCCTCTCACACAGGTAATGCCCAGCTTTTCTTCTGCTAACACAATTAGCCAGTTGTTGTAATTGCTCATAATGCTGGGAAAAGGTGTTTGTGACTTTTCAGAGCCCAGATTCCTGTTGGCTATTAAAACTTGAAGGGAGGGGTGATTAGTGTTTCTCTCTCTTCTTCCCAAAATGACCTTAGCTGTCCTAGGGTAGTTGGTAAAAGACTTTTTAGCATTTTGACCTAGAGCCTTTGGCTTTCACTAAAAGTGGGGACCTCAGAATCCCAGACTGTACTTTTGCCAAGTGTTAGATATAAGTCTCTCGTGTGGATGCATTAGTCAGGTGGTTACTTCTTGCATCAAGGTATTTATTTCACTGAAGACACTGCATTTGCGAACTCTTGCTCCCTGGCCTAGAACCATTCAGCCTACCCTGTATTTGTCAAAACTCCATAATTTACAACAAAATGTCCATACTTAGAGCCTTTCACATATATACATGAAGGGCTCTTAAAATCAGTTTGTGGGCACAGAGCCCCAGGAGTAAATGAAGTTGCTAGGGTTGTTCTTACCATCTCCTTCTGGCCAGTAGCACAACCTTCCTGGTACTGCTGTGACCTCGTAGCTTAGAAGGAAGATTTAGAGGTAAGGGGCTGAGAAGGTTGGCTTTGGTTAATACTCTGATCTGTAAGTGAGTAGGGCAGAACAGTTCAGCCTTGTAGGTTAGAATTTAGCAGTAACTATCCTGACTTAATATTCAGTTGTGGGGTTTGTGAAACAAAACAGCCGTTTATAATCATTTCCACTAGTTCCAACTAGAACTCCTTTCTGGTTTGTCATTTTTTTTTTTTATAACTTTCTAGTTTGTCATTTTTTTATAAATACATAACTCAGAGAAGATGGAATTTTATTTTTCTCTCCCCTAACAGTGCAGAGATAGTCAGCTGGTCCAGGCCAGGCAGGTGGCTGGTCCATGATATCATCAGGCACACAGGTTCCTACTGTCTTGCCATGTGTCCACAGTTAGCAACAAGGTAGGCTATAAATTTAGTTTCTACTTGGGCAGCCAAAACTCTGGAAGGAGATTGTGCTAGTAAGGGAGCTGGGGAAGAATGGCCATTGGGAGACAGGCAGACACAGCCAGGCCTCTGTGTTGGCTTCCTTTCCTCCTGCTGCACATGAGCCTTCTCTGTGTATTTGGGGCCATGACAGCTGACAGCTCCAGACCTGCATCCTAGCATCATGGGAGCCCTGAATGAGAGGTTTCTTCCCTTCCAGTTCTAATTCGGAAACTCACAAAGTTCTCAGTGGTTTGTTAGTCCTATGTCCTCTTGGATCAGTCTCTGTGGCCATGCATGTTTGGCCACATGATTAATCCAGTCTGGGTCATGACCTTTTCTTCATCCAAAATAAGGTGCTGGGAAGACAAAAACAATAGCTACCACAAACAATAGGAGTTTATAATTATGTGCTGACGTATTCAAAGATGTGTTGACAGTTGTGAGTGTGTATCCTAGGAAAGGCCAGCTGGAGTCTGTCTCCGTGGTGGTTCTCACCCCAGGGACCTAGGCACAGTCTGTCACACACAATTACTTTTGTAACCCTAGAGAAGAAAATCTTGTCCTCAGAATACTTGGAGAAGAACAGCCAGAGGGGAAAGACCTTGATTGGGACTCTTTCCAATTTACTTGGGGCAGAGGGAATTTAATGGCTCATGTAGCTGAAAAGGCTGGGCTAGATTGGGCTTCAGACTGCATCCCAGGACCCCAAACAGGGATCTGTCTCTTCGACTGTCAACTCTGCTTTCATGTGAGTTGGCTTTATTCTCGGGCTTCACGGTGTGGCCAGTTGTTGATAAAAAGAGCTCCCCTTTGCTGACAGAACTGCTGGATTTGGTTCTCATTGGCCCAGACGAGGAAGGTATCCAGACTTAAGTCATCATTGTGGCCAGGAAGATGGAATACGCCAAGTGGACAGGCCTGGCATGTACCCACAGAGACTGAGAGTTGCTGCTGGTGGTTGTGGTGGCAGGTATTACCTGAAGAAGGGATGAATGGGTGCTGGGCAGGAAAAAGCATCAGCTGTTTAGTTCAGGCCTCTCCTCTTTTCCTGGTATCTTCACTTTGCTCCCTCTCCCTGCTGTCCCTTACCCTCTGGCTAGTCTCTCATTACTCCTGGTCTTGGGGAGGTACCTTCTGAGGATACTCTGTGGGGTTACCTGAGCCTGGATTACAGGCAGAGGGAGGATGTTTCCTGGCCAAAGTGGGTGTTCAATAAAGAACCATTTGGAGATGGTCTTCTGTCTGGAACTGCTTCCTTTTTATTTTTTTCCCCCGATGAGCTGACTGGGCTGTGGAACCGCTTCCTTATGGTCCCCATAGCACCTTACAGAGGGGCCCTTGTCAATAGAGTTTTAGTTATTCACCTATGTTCTTGTCTGAGCCCTCACTAGCTGTGAGCTCCTGAGGAGTCAGGCCTGAGTCTGTGGGTCATCCAACACATCCTTAATAGAGTGATGGGATGTGACCACCCGGACCTCCCACCTCACACACCCCGCCAGCATGCCTCAGACCCTACTCCAGCTTCAGTTAAGTCTCACGTTACAGGATCCCTGGTGCAGGGAACAAAGGTAAATGATTGTCAAGTGAGCCTCCCATTGACTGATTCTGTTTTACATGGCCGCACAGAGCCCTTAATGGTTGTTTGGGGTTGGTGGTGGCTTCTGTATTAGTCACTTCTGAATGAATCAGTTCCCTCAGGATCTGAGGCCACAGTTCCTTTCTTAGTCACTGACCCATCTGAATGCTGGCAAACTTGAAATTAATCAGACAGATATTGTTCCTAGTTAACATGTCCTTGGAAGCTTCTCAGCTATGAAGAAGAGGTCCTGGTGGCTAGGGAGTCCTTTCTCCGTATCCCGTTCTGTCCAGTGAGAGCCCAGAGGGTGCTTTCAAGCCACGTTCTGGCTGGCTTCAGCTATTCTGAAAAAAATTGGCATCTGACAACCTGGATGGTTACTGTAGGTAGTCAAATTCAGCTGGCTGCTCTCCTTGGGGTTAGCTTCTGTGGAGCTGCGGGATCCCTGAAATGATACTGGCAGTGTTGGGACAGCATATCCAAAGGCCTGGTGTTTTCAGAACTGGTCTCAGCAAAATGTCATGCCAACTTCTGTAGTTCCCGTAAGTACATGATAACTGAAACACTTCAAGAGGCCCCCAGCAATGGGGTTGTGCTTTTTGTAGAATGTGTTTGCTGCCATTTAGGGGTGAGAAGGTGGGCCCCTCCCATATGCTGCACAGAGAAAAGAGCACCATCACTTACTCATTTAACAGATGCTTTCTGAGCCACTACTGAGCACCAAGCACTTCCTAGGTCCTGGGGATTCAGTGGACACTAAGATGGGAGCCAGTTCTTGCCCATAGGCATCTCACAGCTTAGTGAGGGAGAAAGCCAAGGAATCAAACAAAACACAGAGAGTTCTTTGAAGAGGGTCTGAGGGGCCCATTTTGAGAGCCATCAGTGATAAGGAGTGAGTGCTAGAGTTAGGGTGATCAAATCCCAGCCTGCTATTGCCTAGCCTTGTAACTTTGAGCAAGTTATCTTCGTGGAACCTCAGGTTTCTCATACATAAAACAGGGAGGTTGGATAGGGTTATTATGAGGATTGAAATGCATTAATACTTGTAAAGCATAAGTACTGGCTCAAGGTCAGCACTCGATAAGTGGTAGTTATACCTACTTTTATTAGGAAGTGATACACCTTGAGCAAAACCCCTTAGAGTATAAGGCATAGCATTCTTACATATTTTAAAAATTTAAAATAAAAACATCTTGACCTGTATAATCAGTCCACCACAAACAAGAGATAGAGAAATTACCCTTCCTTGTTATCTATGAGGTGCAAACATTTAATCCTCCCAGCTGTCAAAAAAGGGATTTTCACAGCCTGTATTACAGTGGAGGAAACTGCTGTTCAGAGAGGTTAAGTAAATTTGCCTCGTAGTGACACACCTAATAAATGGATGAGCTGTAATCAAGACAAGCTCTTACTTGGCTGCAAAGTCCATGTTTTATGCAGCTCCTCCTTTATCTTGGCCTCCAAGGCAGCTGGCTCTGAACACTACCCTTGCAGCCCAGTCAGCCAATCCCTTGCTCTCCTGAAGTTTTTGCTGGCGAGCTGGCACAGGACATCTTGCTTCCCTGAAAACAGTACTTGGACTTTTTTGTATCTTCACATACATTGGGCATTGGGCCAATGGGTCATGCAGATGAAAATCATCCAAGAAAAGAGACACAGGAGTGAAATTCACACCCTTTCTGGCTTTCAGACCATGGGTCTGACCATTAGCCCGCGGCGTTTCTTGGCTGTACCGACCTGTGCCTTTTCAGCTACATTCATCTCAATTGGTGGTGTCTGCTGGCTGCTCTTTCTCATTTCCCACAGGAGCAGTAAGAGCCTAAGGAAGAGTAGGGTCAGAGGAGTCAAGGAGAATGAGGAAATAAGAGAGCCCCAGGCATTGGAAAGGCCTGTCAGAGACCCCGAGCTTTCTGGGAACTGGTACAGGTTCTTTTTATTTCAATAACAACAGCCACAACTATCAAAACCAC
The DNA here is from genome assembly GCF_048565385.1 of Saimiri boliviensis. Lineage (NCBI taxonomy): Eukaryota > Metazoa > Chordata > Mammalia > Primates > Cebidae > Saimiri > Saimiri boliviensis. The sequence continues at coordinate 16,569,381 of NC_133460.1, read as the reverse complement.
ATGCCTGTACTATTTGGAGTGCTGTCCTTGCAGAATCTCTTTACAAGAACCTGAAGAAATAGGCACATCATCTCCTGAATAGAATCCTAGGAAATGGGCACTATAGTGGGCACTTTATCTCCATTTTATAGACAAGGAAATTAAGGCACGGAGAGGTTAAGTACTTTCCCAAGGTCATACAGCTAGTGAGTGAGGAGTTCTTTAGTCTGTGAGTTTAACTGATAGATCATACTGCGTTTTTTCACGGAGGAAGCAAGCAAGTGAAAATGAGTCTGGGATTTAGGGCTTGCCAGACAAGTCCCAAGACTTGGGTTGGAATTCTAGTTTTGCCACCTGCTGGCTATAAACCTTGGGTAAGTAACCCAAGGTAAACGAGATCATCTTTGTAAAACTCCTAGCCCTGTGCCTTGCACATAGTAAATGCTCAATAAGGGTTCACTGTTAGTATTATTGTTACTGATAACATACAAATATATTGTATTAACGGGCTGTAATTGCAACTGTATAAAACAAATTCCATGTTGACAAGGACTAAAAGGGAATATGAGGACATGGAAACAGCTATGAAAGGAGATAAGATAATTAGGTGCATTTTCTTCAGTATATCATTTTTTAAACTTTCTTTTATTTTTTATTTTATTTTATTTTTCTTTTTTTTAACCCACCTAATTTTTAAGTAGACAGTTTCATATTTGTTTATTTTTTAAATAGAGACCGGGTTTTACCCTGTTGCCCAGACTAGTCTTAAACTCCTGGGCTCAAGCCATCTTGGCCTACCAAAGTGCTGGGATTACACGCATAAGTCATTGTGCCCCGCCATTTTTTAGTAAACGTTTCTAATCAAACAAGTAAAACATACATGCAGTGGGTGCTCAGCAGGCCTTGAGTGTATGAATGAAAACTATTCCAACTTGTTTTTATTGGTTGATTTAATTGCTTAAAAACCATACCTTAGCTGGGCACAGTGGCATGCGCCTGTAGTCCCAGCTACTCATCTCTTAAATAAAAAAGTTTTATGCTTGTTAATTTCATAAATGCTAGAGGGATCACCCCAATAAAATAAAGCTACTCAAAAATAAAATATGAAAGGTGTTAGTGGGGTACAGCTTACTAGTTTTTTGCCACTAGTGGATAGGTTGGAATTTAAATTCTTCAGATATTGGAACCAGAACAATTCTGTAACTGATGACTTTTGCTATGATTTGTGCCTATTGGAGCCTCTGGAAAGAGGAAGACAACATGGAAAGAGAAGCAATCTCTGTTTGGAACATGAAAGTACAGTTAAATTGCTAATGAGCCCTTGCCAAAATCAAATCTCTACCCTTAGAGGCTGGTGATTGTCTAATCTAATATGCATTTTTTGAGTGGGTCAGTTGGACTCTTAAGGCCAACAAGATAAAAAGGCAGCCTTGTATGTCACTTGGACTTGGATCACAGCTGTCTGGCCACACAGCATGCCTTCACTGCTGCTGAAGAAAAGCAGCTGGCTTGTTGAAATCTCAAATTCACAGATCCTAATTGCCTGTCCCTGACTCTAAGCTGAAACCTGCTACTGTCTGCCCTGAGCTGTTTCAGCCTCAACCAACATAAGCTATGCTGAATTGAAAGGAGACACAGACTTAATGGCCAGGACTCAGACGTTGCGGCCGTTGGAGATTAAGGACCCCCTCTGTGGTACACTAAACTAGGAAACTGTCCTGGAACCTGACTGAAAAGGGCTATTACTTTAATGGGACCATCTAAGATCAAGCGGCTGATAGGCTGTTTGTCCCTAATACAGGCTAATTGCATTCCTAACTTCTGATCTTTGCCAAAAGCTGCAAGCTGGAGAAGGGCACATCACAAGGACTGTAACCTCTCCTGCTTTTGACAGACCAGACTCGAAACTTCTCTGGGGCTTCTCTCACTGCTGTTGACTTGTTGCATTCAGCTTTTGGGATTAGTTGCGCTTGCAGCAGTGGACCGACAGCCTGACTCTACTTCCCTCACTTTTCTCCCAGCACACACAGCTTAGTAAAGTAGGTGGATTATTAAAATGTAGCTATCCCCAGAAAGGTATCAGACTTTTCTAGGCTGCTCATTGAATAATCAGGACAAAAGGGGTAGAAGATTATGTAAACACATTTTGAAATTTTTAAAAATTCAGGGTTTCATCCTTTATTAGTTTGCTAAGGATACCGTAAAGTACCACAAACTGAAGGGCTTACACAATAGAAACTTATTTTCCTATAGTTCTGGAGGCTAAAAAGTCCCAGACAAGGTGTCGACAGGTTTGGTTTCTTCTGACACCCCTCTGCTTGGCTTGCAGATGGCTGCCTTCTTACTGTGTCCTCATATGGTCCCTCTGTCTGTGTATATGTGTCCTAATCTCTTCTTTCAATAAGGGTACCAGTCACATTGGATTAGGGCCCATCCTAACAATCCCATTTTAACTTAGTTACTTCTTTAGGGCCTATCTTCAAATATACTGACATTCTGAGGTACAGGTGGTTAGGACTTAGCATGAATTTTTGTGAGGACATAGTTCAACCCTCAACATATTATTACCAATTTCTGAATGTGTCTTTCTAGATAAGTTACATGAAATCATTTATCTACTTGAACTCTAGGATGATGGTTAAAAAAAAAAATGTTGGCCAGGTGCAAGTGATGGACACATATGATCCCAGCACTACGGGAGGCCAAGGTTGTCGGATTGCTTGAGGTCAGGAGTTCAAGACCAGCTTGGGCAACATGGTGAAATCCTGTGTCTACAAAAAGTACAAAAATTAGCTGGGCATTGATGGCCTGCGCCTGTAGTCCCAGCTACTTAAGAGGCTGAGGTAGGAGGATGGCTTGAGCCCAGGAGGTGGAGGTTGCAGTGAGCCAGAATCGTGCCACTATGCTCTAACCTGGGCAACAGAGCCAGAACTGGTCTCAAAAAAAAAAAAAAAGAAAATGTTTATCTACAGAAATGCTTTTGTGCCTCTTACATACAACCCTTTCAGAAGAAAGGCCTGGCTGAGAGTAAGAGATGGTTGAAAAAACGTTACATTATGGCTGGGCGCAGTGGCTCATGCCTGTAATCCTAGCACTTTGGGAGGTTGAAGTGGGTGGATCACCAGGTCAGGAGTTTGAGACCAGCTTGGCCAATATGGTGAAACCCCGTCTCTACTAAAAATACAAAAAATTAGCTGGGCATGGTGGTGCATGCCTGTAATCCCAGCTACTCAGGAGGCTGAGGCAGGAGAATTGCCTGAGCCCAGGAGGCGGAGGTTGCGGTGAGCCGAGATCGCGCCATTGCACTCCAGCCTGGGTAACAAGAGCAAAACTCCGTCTAAAAAAAAAAAAAAAAAATTACCAGGGTGTGGTGGTGTGCACCTGTAATCTCAGCTACTCAGGAGGCTGAGGCAGAATTGCTTTAACCTGGGAAACAGAGGTTGCAGTAAGCCAAGATTGAGCCACTGCACTCCAGCCTGGCTGACAGAGCAAGACTCTGTCTAAAAAAGAAAAAAAAAAAGTAAAGTTATGATTGCTGAACAGGGCATGATTGTTTTGGTAACACTGGAGAAAAGAAAGCCTGGCCCCTAGGGAGGCTTGATCCCTGGAAGCCTCCTCTTGCTGAAGGAAAATTCCCAGTACTGCCTTTCCATGTGCTGTGAGTGCTTTGAGTTCAGATTGTCGACAGAGTGGGTCCAGCTCCCACACTTTCCATGAAGATCTCTTTCAAATGTCATCCACGCTCATGAGATGGATCAACTTGTATCCTGAACAAGCAAAACTGTTTGGGACTCACTGCCTTCAGGCAGTCCTTTAGAAGCCAAGGATTCCAGGAACTTTTCAGATGGGACTAGAAATACTAGGGCAGGAGATCCTCTGGTGGGAGGCCTGTTCACCTGTATGGCCTGATTAATGGATGTCCTGCTTGGGGTGTCCTAATTTTGCAAGTTCTTTGTTTCCAGGGGTACCATCTATGCCCCTGGGACTGTGCTTCTGTACATGACCATAACTCTCATGATGTCCCCTCAGCCCTGGAAAGCATGTAGGTTAGCTTCAGCTTACTGGCCAGAGTTGTTCTGTGCCTGAATTGATGCCTCAGGTCAGGTTAAAAAAAAATAAAGGTTCAGACAGCCATTAAGGGCCGGGCATGGTGGCTCACACGTGTAATCCCAGCACTTTGGGAGGCTGAGGCAGGCAGATCACCTACAGTCAGGAGTTTGAGACCAGTCTGACCAACATGGTGCAACCCTGTCTCTAGTAAGAATATGAAAATAAAAAAATTAGCTGGATGTGGTGGCGTACACCTGTAGTCCCAGCTACTTGGGAGGCTGAGGCAGGAGAATGACTTGAACCCAGGAGGCAGAGGTTGCAGTGAGCCAAGATCACGCCATTGCACTCCAGCCTGCGACAGAGCAAGACTCCACGTCAAAAAAAAAAAAAAAAAGAAAAAAGAAAAAAAAGAAACTAATCAAGGAGGAAGCCACCTGGCTTTCTAAGATAGCCTTTATGGTTAATGGGATTTAATTTAACTGGTTACATCCAGGACCCCTACCAGGAAGAACTGAGGTCCATGCTTCAGATTGGTCTCGCCCTTTTGCATGGGGGTCCTACTGATAATAATTTTGCTGTAAAGAAGCCTCCATACGGAGATGGACTATGTGAAAAGGATGAGAAAGCAGGCCTGTGTCTGCTGTCCTTAGGCCTGTTTGCAAGGCTGGCCATTGGCTGGCGTTGAAAGCTTGGATTTCAGGAGGGTTCTCACTACTTAAATGATAACAGTGTCTCATTGTGCCTACCTAAACTGTTCGTACAAACAATGTGGGTTATGCTGAACATCTGCTTTCCTTCTGGGAGTCTTGGATTTTGGTATGTGTTAGGCAGAGGATGAGGTGACCAGAACCTTGGACAGAGTCTGCAATGAGCTTCCCTGGTACATATTGCACATGGGTGTCACAATTGATTGCTGGAGGAATTGTGTCCTGTGTGACTCTGCTGGGAGAGGACCGTGGGAGGCTTGCACCTGGCTTCCCTGGACTTTGCCCATGCACTTTTTTCCTTTGCTGATTTTGCTTCCTAGCCTTTGGTTGTTGTAAATCATAGCCATGAGTATGACAACAGGCTGAGTCTGTGAATTTCCTAGTACATCATTAGATTAGGAGGTGGTGTTGGCATCTCCAGCACAGGGTGCAAGGGAGACTTGCAGTGTTTGTCATGTTCTCTTTCTCAATCTGGATGTGGTTTACAGATGTGTTCAGTTTGTGAAAATTCACTGAGCTCTATGTACAGTTATGATATGTACGTTTTTTTCTGTAAGTGTATTAAATTTCAATAAAAAATAATTCACACCATGGGGGTACAAAATGACTTAATTTTTCAAAGTCTTCCTTTTATTCAGCCAACATTTTAGTAAGTACCCTTTTTTACCAAGCACTGCTTTCAGAGCTTGGGACATGGGGTGGAAAGGACGGCATCATTGTCCTCTTTGTCCTTCAGCTTAGCTGCAAGGCAGGTGAAGGATCCTTATAATACGGTTGATTTTTGCTGGGCTCTATGAAGGATTGGAGGGTGCTAAAGAGACACAGAGAAAGAGCCTCTAACTTGAGTATTTTGCTGTTCCAGGGTTGCCACTCAAGTACCTACAGAAGCTAGACGCCAGACAGGCAAATGGACAAAGGGATATAGCAGGTTAACTGGGGCAAACTGAAAGCATGCATGTAGGCACAGAGTAGCTAGCACTTCTAATTTTTTCAGGAAAAGCTACAAATCCGAATTTTTATGAGCTCTTCTTTGAAATGCTGTAAATGTTTTAGAAGGGCCGGATGCAGTGGCTCACACCTGTAATCCCAGCACTTTGGGAGGCTGAGATGCGCAGGTCACTTGAAGTCAGGAGTTTGAGACCAGCCTGGCCAATACGGTGAAACTCAGTCTCTACTATAAATAAATAAATAAATAAATAAATAAATAAATAAATAAATAAATAAATAAATAAATTTTTAAAAAAAAGCCGGGTGTGGTGTTGGGCTCCTGCAATCACAGCTACTTGGGAGGCTGAGGTGGGAGGATTGCTTCCAGGAGCCAAGGTTGCAGCGAGCTGAGATCGGGCCACTGAACTCCAGCATGGGCGACAGAGGGAGACTCCGTCTCAAAAGAAAAAAAGAGGAAGCCAAACAAAACCCCGCAAGGCACATTTGGCTATGACCTACGAATTTGTTAGACATTCTTCCAACCTTCCCTCCCTTTGACCAAGAAACAGTGTCCTCTATTTTAGGCCCTGGGAAATTCAGCAGCGAGCAGGCCAGACAGCTTCGTTGCATCATGGGGGGCTCTGGTACTGTGCTTCTCCAACTTCAGGATGTGTAGGAATCAGCTGAGCAGTCTTGTTGAGAGGCGGACTCTGACTCGGGAGATCTGGGGTAGGGCCTGAACATTTGCCTTTGTGGTTCTAACAAGCTCTCAGGTGATGGAGATGCTGCTGTTCCCTGGCCCCTCCTTTAAACAGCGCTGCTCCGTAATCTCAAAAGCAGCAGTTATTTTAAGGAGCAGGACTACGGTACTTGCCATGAAGGTATGTTTGGCAAGCACACTTTTACTTAGATTTTAATTCATTTGTGGTGGCTTGGCTGAGAGCTGACAACATCGGAGGCGAGTGTTAAGACTCTCCCAAAGTACCTGTTGGTGTGCCAGGTCCCTACTCAGTTTATATTCTAGGTGGGGTGGAGGTGGAGGAAAGTCTAAGGAAAAGCTTCCTGAAGGAGGCGCAAGTGAACTGCAGGAGCTTTCCCGGACGCCCAAGAAAGGGAGAAACCCTAAAGAAATTCCTCCCCTCTCGGGGCCGGGTTTCCGCATCCAAGCCGGGTTTGGTTTCCCAGGCTATCCCACGTGTTCGGACGTCCCTGTCAATCAAGTTTTCCCCGGCTAGGTCCGGGTTTAAAGGCGGCTGCGGGGTAGGGCGCTCCCATGGTGCCGCGCGGCGGGCGGGTTTGGATTTTAAATCCCCGCGACCAATCAGTAGCGCGCAGGCTTTTGTAACGTTCCCAGCGCCGCGTTTGAATTCGGGGAGGAGCGGAGCCTCTGCTCGGATCGAGGTCGGCAGAGCAGCTCCGAGAGCATGAGTGCGGCGGTGACTGCGGGAAAGCTGGCACGAGCACCGGCCGACCCTGGGAAAGCCGGGGGCCCCGGCGTTGCAGCTCCCGGAGCTCCGGCGGCGGCTCCACCAGCGAAAGAGATCCCGGAGATCCTAGTGGACCCACGCAGTCGGCGGCGCTATGTGCGGGGCCGCTTTTTGGGCAAGGGCGGCTTTGCAAAGTGCTTTGAGATATCGGACGCGGACACCAAGGAGGTGTTCGCGGGCAAGATTGTGCCTAAGTCTCTGCTGCTCAAGCCGCACCAGAAAGAGAAGATGTCCATGGAAATATCCATTCACCGCAGCCTGGCCCACCAGCACGTCGTAGGATTCCACGGCTTTTTCGAGGACAACGACTTCGTGTTCGTGGTGTTGGAGCTATGCCGTCGGAGGGTGAGTGTCGCTGCTAGGGAACTGGAATTGCCTGCCGGGCAGTTGGAGCGCCTGGACCTGGAGCAGCTGCTGGAAAGAGTGCCCAGGAAGGGAGTGCCTGGGACTTGGAGCTGGTTGAGAAGGGTGCTGGGAGCCTCCCGCTTAGGTACGGAAAACGACTTTGGTAAGGGCTTCTTGGCTCTTGGAACTGCTAGAGGAGTGGGTTCCAGTGAAGTGGAGTCTGAGTCAGGTTGCTGACAGGGAAGTCAGCTTCTGGACGCGAGGTGCTGCCGGGAGGGGTGCTGGTAATGGACTCTAGGGCCCTAGAGTGCCCAGGGAGGAGTCCCCAGGTTAGTGAAGACGCGCACTGGGAGCTTCCGGAGTGGAGTTGGGTCAGTGAGGAGGTAGTTGCAATCCAGACTGCGGGCCTTCCCAGGGAAATAAGAATCAGGAAAGGGATATGCTGCTGGGCACTCGGAGCTTCCGGAATGGGGCTGAGAGAGGACCCCCAAGTAAGGGAGGAAGCTAGTAGGGGAAGGGGTGCTGCGAATGGTTGTGGGCAGTGGTAAATGAGGGTCCAGATAGCAATTGTCCTGGAGAAGGAATGGGGTGGGGGCTTAGGGAAGGAGAGAAACCCACCCAAGACACCACTTTGATCACCCAGGAGTCTAGGTTCTGTTCTTCCTTTACCTAGTAACCCTCTCCCTTCCCCACTGGCCTCAGTACCACCTTCCCATCCCTCCTGTCCTCTCCTTCCCACCCAGTCTCTCCTGGAGCTGCACAAGAGGAGGAAAGCCCTGACTGAGCCTGAGGCCCGATACTACCTGCGGCAGATTGTGCTTGGCTGCCAGTACCTGCACCGAAACCGAGTTATTCACCGAGACCTCAAGCTGGGTAACCTTTTCCTGAATGAAGATCTGGAGGTGAAAATAGGTGAGTTGCTGAGCCTGCAGGGTGCTTGACATCATCACTACAAGAGGCTGGAATTTGAAGGAGGCTGGGAGAAAGGATAGGAAGGAGACCAGGAGGAAGGAAGGAAGAGGATGGATGATGAGAAGTTTGGGCCGTTGATTGCTTCTGTAATTCTCTCCTTAGTCCAGAAATGTAAAACAAAACACCCACAAGTCAGTGTCTTGCCTGCAGACACATTATTACCCCAATTCAGCACTTTTTTTTTTTTTCAAAGAATTTGAGTTTGTTTCTATTTTTTAAAGTGGAAAGCTTGATATAAAAATTTTGATTCAGAGCTCCTTTTAAACAGGTGAAAGCTCCAGTAATATGAGGGCAGCATTTTCTTAGGGCAACCCATTGCTGGGCTGGAAAGCAGCTGTCCCTTCTGACGTGTTTGCCGCGGTCTCTACTCCTCCCTGTTACTTCTTCACAGGCTTACCAAGTCTTGGTTACTTGCTTGATCCTTGAAGGCGCTGGAGTTTTGCTATCTCTGTCAGTTCCCATTTTGAAGCATAGCCCCTTTCCAAGGGGTAGGGGTGAGAAGGGTCACTGGAGGCACCTCCCTGGGGTCAGCATGGCAGGAAGATTTCTGGGCAAGCCTTGCGGCATACAAGGAGCAGAGGCTTGTGGGATCAAATGGCTCTGCTTCTTGATGGTCAACCCTTAACTAGCCTTCTGCATTGACAGATGGCAGAGGCTGGCATTTAAGTACCCATTCTTCCTCCCTCTGTCCCAGGGGATTTTGGACTGGCAACCAAAGTCGAGTATGACGGGGAGAGGAAGAAGACCCTGTGCGGGACTCCTAATTACATAGCTCCCGAGGTGCTGAGCAAGAAAGGGCACAGTTTCGAGGTGGATGTGTGGTCCATTGGGTGTATCATGTAAGTTGGGAGTTGTCTCTGCATCTACCTGGTCTCAGCAGGGGCAACTTTGGGACATCCTACCTGGCTGACCTTTTCTGTGGACCTTTCTGCCTGCTTTACAGAAAGCCTATTCTAGGGGACAAGTGACCCCCAAACAAAGCCTAATTGCCCTATCTTTCCCTGTCACTGGTGTATCCTATCAGATTTCTGCAGCCTAGGCCATGGGTACAGAGGAGGAGGAGGAGGAAAAGAAGGAGGAGGGAGGAGGGAGGAGGGAGAGTCTCCACAACCTTACTTTAGTCCTTTGCTAGAGTGGTCCACAGGGCAGCATCACTATCATCTGGGAACTTGTATGCAGAATCTCAGGGCCCAGACTACTTACTGGATCAGAATCTGGATTTTTAACCAATCCCTTGGTGATTTCCCTGCACAATAAGGTCTTAGAAACACTGATGAGCATTAGCATGGTGGGAGAAATTAGGCCAGGAGTTAACAGATGGCAGGATGAGGTGCCAGTGGTCTGTCTGGATTGAGACCCTCAGCCGCGATTGGTGGCAGGCAGAGGCTTGGGCCTTTTCAGGTATTATCTTTCTTGTTTTTGGCATAGGTACTAGAGCAGGCGTCCCCAAACTTTTTATACAGGGGGCCAGTTCACTGTCCCTCAGACCGTTGGAGGGACCACAGCCGCCACATACTGTGCTCCTCTCACTGACCACCAATGAAAGAGGTACCCCTTCCTGAAGTGCGGCGGGGGGCTGGATAAATGGCCTCAGGGGGCCGCATGCTGCCCGCGGGCTATAGTTTGGGGACACTTGTACTAGAGAGTTAGAAATGAGTCATAGCGATGGCTTTCATGTGTCTTTGCAGTGGGTTTTGTTTTTTGTTTTTTGTTTTTTTAATGAAAACTTGAAGCCTTAAGTACAGAACTGCTAAAGGTGGAGCTGCTTCTGTAAGTGCAGGTAGCCCTTTGACATGTTTTGCAAGGCAGGCAGCCTCCGAGGCCCTTGCACAGAGTCCTAGATGCCCTCAGGCTATAGCTGAAAAATCACTGGCCCTTAAACTTGGTCTCACCACATATATTCTACTGAGGGCTCTTTCTAGCCAATGTCATGGCTCCTGGGGCTGCACAGTGGACTCGAGGATTGTCTTCAGGGGCCCCAGAGTTAGTGTCCAGAGGATGCCTGGCCTTTGTTCTGACCCTGAGATGATTCCTCTTATGTCTGGGTTGTGGCTGGGAGACTTGTGCCAAATCCTACCTTGTGCTTACAGGTATACCTTGTTAGTGGGCAAACCACCTTTTGAGACTTCTTGCCTAAAAGAGACCTACCTCCGGATCAAGAAGAATGAATACAGTATTCCCAAGGTGACTAATGATGCTTTAATTACATTTATTTTGTTTTCCCAAACTATTTACGGAGCCCAGCAACATCCTAGGATATAGCCACAGAGCTTGAGAGGGCCTGTGTCTGAAGTTGCAGACAGACCTTGACATGCGTGTACACATAAGCATTTCTTGTATCCGGAGAGAGTTGGCAGATTCTGAGATTGGGTAATCTAAAAATTGTATTAAAAGCAAAAATCAAAGGGGGTGGGAAGAAGTAGGAGACAGAAGTACTTCAGCTTTGGAAATGGATTGTCTTAATACAGATGGGTTCTGCCATTTAGCCAGATCACATTGGGCAAATGACCTGCATCTTTTTTTCTTTTTGAGGTGGAGTTTTGCTGTTGTTGCCTAGGCTGGAATGTAGTGGCGTGATCTTGACTCATTGCAACCTCTGCCTCCCAGGTTCAAGCGATTCTTCTGCCTCAGCCTCCTGAGTAGCTGGGATTACAGGCACCTGTGACTTTACCCGGCTGATTTTTTTTTTTCTTTTTTTTGTATTTTTAGTAGAGCTGGGGTTTCACCACATTGGCCAGGCTGGTCTCAAATTCCTGACCTCAGGTGATCTACCCGCCTCAGCCTCCCAAAGTGCTGGAATTACAGACATGAGCCACCACACCCAGCCTGGCCTGCACCTTCTGAACCACAGTTTCCAAATATAAAGTGGCGTTCCTACCTTGGAGCACCTCACAGAGTGCCTTGCATGTAGTAAGTGCTCACAGAATTATGAACCACTGAATCCCAGGGCTTTCCAATGGCATAGTGGTGTGCATTTCCTTTTTTGTTTTTTTGAGATGGAGTCTCACTCATTTTTTTGGAGATGGAGTCTCATAGTGGTGTGCATGTCTTTTTTTTTGTTGTTTGAAATACAGTCTCACTTGTTGCCCAGGCTGGAGTACAGTGCACTGCAACCTCCGCCTCCCAGGTTCAAGCAATCCTCCTGCCTCAGCCCGAGCTGGATTACAGGCACCATGCCCGGCTAATTTTTGTAGCTTATTTAGTAGAGAAAGGGTTTTGCCATGTTGACCAGGCTGGTCTCGAACTCCTAATCCACCCACCTAGGCCTCCCAAAGTGCTGAGATAACAGGCATGAGCCACCGCGCCTGGCCAGTGGTGTGCATTTTTACAACCACCAACAGAAATGCATTTAAGGGGATATCTGGTTCCTGCAGAAGCCTAGTACACAGCCAGTTTGAAGTGTAGTGTCCTGGTGTGAAGCCAAGAGGCCTAGCACTGTAAGGACAGACACAGTAAATCCATCACAAAGTGTCAGTTCACTGTTAGAGACAGCATGGAATCAAGCCAACCTACCCTCTCTGTGCCTCAGTTTCCTCCTCTGCAAAAAAAAAGGGATTCCCACCCCTTAGATGTGTTGGTGAGGGCTGAGCTAAACACAGGAAGGGCTTAGAATGCTTTCCTGCGTATAGTAAGTGCTAGGAAGTGAGCTGGTGCTAGGCCACAGTCCGTTGACCCTTCTCTCAGTGGTGCCCAGTAAAGCCAACAGTGGAGAACTTGGCACTGAACCAAGTTGTGAACCACTGACCTGTGGTGTATTTGAGACTGGAAGCTGCATGTGGGCTAGGGGCCTGTAGCCCGTTTGTGGCCGTGGTGTACGTGGGGTCGACCTTATGTTCTGCTTATGGCCGTCCCTCTCTCTGCTCCAGCACATCAACCCCGTGGCCACCTCCCTCATCCAGAAGATGCTTCAGACAGATCCCACTGCCCGCCCAACCATTAACGAGCTACTTAACGACGAGTTCTTTACTTCTGGCTACATCCCTGCCCGTCTCCCCATCACCTGTCTGACCATTCCACCGAGGTTTTCAATCGCTCCCAGCAGCCTGGACTCCAGCAACCGGAAGCCCCTCACAGCCCTCAATAAAGGTACAACAAGGGTTTGGGTAAGAAAGCAGACCCCCCAGAGAAAGCCCAGGTTGTAGGGTTGCGTGCATCTTACTCCCTGGCCCCGAGAGCTCAGGTGTGGAGTAGGACAGGCCTTAAATCCATGGTTACAGTGCCCATCTGCTCCTTTCCCTGCCAGGAAAGACCAACCTTACCATGGCTGGATAAACCTACCATGCCCAAGAAGAAGAAAATGGACTGAATGCCAAGCCTGAAAAATTCTTTCCAATCACTTTAATTAATTTTTTGGATACAGGGTCTCCTCTGTTGCCCAGGCTGGAGTACAGTGGCACAATCACAGCTCACTGCAGTCTTAAACTCTAAGGCTCAGTTGGTCCCCCATCTCAGCCTCCCAAGTGGCTGGACTGTCAGGCTTGTGCCACCATGACTGGCTAATTTTTCTACTTCTTGTAGAGACAGTGTTGTGCCATGTTACCCAGGCTGGTCCTGAACTCCTGAGCTCAAGTACTCTGCCCGCCTCAGCCTCCCAACATGCCAGGATTACAGGTGTGAGCCACTGCGCCCAGCCAGCATGAAAATTTTCAAGTACACATATAGAGCATAATGTAATAGATCCCCTCATACTTACCAGATTCAGTAATTAGTTATCAGGATTTTGTCAAGTTTGCTTCATTTATTTATTTTTGTTCCTTTGAAGTATTTTTTAAAGTTAACATTGGCTCTCTGCCATTTTACACCTATATAAACTTCAAAATGCTTCTCTTAAAAAAGATGAACATTTTCTTAAAAATCAAAAAACCACATGTCATTGCTTAGGTTGTCATTGTTTCTAGGTTTCTTCAGGGAACAGAACTAGGAACTGCATTTATAGCGGTGGGGGAAGACTGACATTGAGTCTGTGATATTTCCTAATCACACATTTTTAAACAATTTATTTTGATATTATTGCAAGCTTATGAAAAAGGTAGCATAGATCAAAAACACACTCCTATTCTTTCCTTTTGCCCAGATTCACCAGTTAGCACTTTTTTCCACATTTGTTTTATCAATTACTCTCTTTTTTTCTGAACGTTCAAAAGTTATATATGTCCTACACTTCACCCTTAGTGCTTCAGTGTATGCTTCCTAAAAACAGATTCTTTTACCTAACGATAGCACATGGCACAGTTCCCAAGTTCAGGGAATTTAACATTGATACGTATTGTCTTATAGCAATCTTCTCTACTGGGGAGTTACTGCTTTTGGTAATTTTTAAGTGTCTGATTTAGACACGATGTTAATCTGTTTTTACTCTTTGGTTTATACTTGTATTTCTTTTCTCTTAGACTGAAAATCTTGCTTCCTTACATTAATATACTTAAAATTTTCAACATATATGAGTTCCTGTTAAATGATATTTATTTTCTTGCAATTCTAATTGTCCTTAAAGTATATTTCACTAAGGATATATAGTTTTAAAAAGTCACTTAAAATGCTTTTTTTTCTCTGTGGATATATCACCCATTTGATGTACAACTTAAGTTGTACATCAGTTTTCAATTTTTAGGTATTGGTTTTTCTTAAACTTCATTTTGGAATTATTTTAGGCTTATACAGAAAAGTTGCAACAACAAAAAGATCCCCAGAGTTTCCATATACCTTTCAGAAATTATTCCAGTGGAATTTTTTTTTGAGGTGGTTCTTAGGACTTGCTGTCACCCAGGCTGGAATGCAGTGGCTCAGTCATAGCTCACTTCAGCCTCAACGTCCTGGGCTCAAACAGTCCTCCTGTCTCAGCTTCTAGAGCAGCTAGGACTATAGGTATGTGCCACTATACCCAGCTAATTTAATTTATTTTTCTTTGGGAGGCCAAGGTGGGCAGATTGCCTGAGCTCAGGAGTTCGAGATCAGCCTGAGCAAGATGGCAAAACCCTGTCTCTACTAATAATACAAAAAATTAGCCAGGCGTGGAGGTGTGCACCTGTAATCTCAGCTACTTGGGAGACTGAGGCACAAGAATCGCTTGGACCTGGGAGGCAGAGGTTGCAGTGAGCCAAGATCTCACCAGTGCACTCCAGCCTTCAAGACAGAGCAAGACTGTCTCAAAAAAAAAAAAAAAAAATTTTTTTTTTTTTTTTTTTTTTTTGTGGAGACATGATCTCTATGTGGACCAGGCTTGTCTCAAACTCCTGCCCTCAGGTGATCCTCCTTGGCCTCCCAAAGTGTTGGGATTACAGGTGTGAGCCACTGTGCCCTACCTACAGTGATATTCTAATGACAATTTTTCTTTTCCTTACTTTTTCTACATTTAATAATTGGAATTCTCCTGTAAGGAAGAGCTGTTCCTTCTCTCCCATTGATTTATTTGGTTATGTCTGAAATAGACTCATGGATATTTTATTCTTTGGGCTATATTTTAAAGGATTACTTATTTCTCTCTTTTTAAAAAATTTATTTGAGACAGGGTCTTGCTCTGCTTCCCAGGCTGGAGCGCAGTGGCACAATTGTACCTCACTGTAGCTTTGACCCAAGTAGCTGGGACTTTAAGCGTGTGCCACTACATCTGACTAATTTTTAAAATTTTTGTAGAGATGAGATCTTGCTCTGTTGCCCACGCTGGTCTCGACCTGCTGAGCTTAAGTGATCCTCCTGCCTCAGCCTCTTTCCTACTTTTTTCTCTTTCAGTTTAAATTTTCATATAGCATTTTTAAAACTTAAGGAAATTTTCAAACTTACCCAAAGGTAGAGAGAACTGTATGATGAATCCCATGTTTCATCCATTTTCACTAGTTATTAACATTTGGCCAGACTTGTTTTATTTATTTATTTATTTATTTATTTTTTGAGGCAGAGTTTCGCTCTTGTTACCCAGGCTGGAGTGCAATGGCACGATCTCGGCTCACCGCAACCTCCGCCTCCTGGGTTCAGGCAATTCTCCTGCCTCAGCCTCCTGAGTAGCTGGGATTACAGGCACGCGCCACCACGCCCAGCTAATTTTTTGTATTTTTAGTAGAGACGGGGTTTCACCATGTTGACCAGGATGGTCTCGATCTCTTGACCTCGTGATCCACCCGCCTCGGCCTCCCAAAGTGCTGGGATTACAGGCTTGAGCCACCGCGCCCGGCCGACTTGTTTTATTTATTCCAGCCTCCTGCCTTTTTTTTACTGGAGTTTTGAAAATTTATTTATTTGAGACAGTCTTGCCTTGTTGCCCAGGCTGGAGTGCAGTAGCAAGATGATGGCTCACTGCAGCCTCAACCTCCTGTGTTCAAGTGATTCTCTCATCTCAGCCTCCCAAGTAGCTGGGACTACAGGTGCTGTGCCACCATGTCCAGCTAGTTTCTGTATTTTTAGCAGAGACAGGGTTTCACCATGTTGCTCAGGCTGGTCTCAAGCTCCTGAGCTCAAACAGTCTACCCGCCTTGGCTTCTCACTGTGCTGGGATTACAGGTGTGAGCCACCTGCCCTGGCCTTGCTGGAGTGTTTAAAGCAAATCCCTAATGTCTTATTATGTCACACCTGAGTCCCTATCATGGCATAGTTTTTTTTTTTTTTTTTTTTTTGAACAGCTCCTTGCTATATCATGGCATAGTTTTTAATTGAAAACTTCTTTAGGAAACATTTTATATTATACAAGGAAAACTAGCACATGTTGATGGGGGAATAAACAAATAAGGAAAAAGACAATAAAAATAATCTGTGCTTCTACTGCCCAGATATAACCGGCATTAAAATTTCATATATCTTTTCATGCTTTTTTTGATTATAAACATATAAAGCAAATTTTAGAGTGGAAAAAAAATCTCTTGTGTTTTTATTTAAATGCCACTGAATCCATCCTGCGGATGAACTGAGACTACCCAGCCCTCCCATCTGCCTGGATTCGGAAGATGCTTCTAAGTTTTTGCTTGAAGCTGGGCAGCTCTGAGCTGCTGGTGGCTTCAAGCTGTTTGTCTGGGTGGCAGGTGGTATCCTCCAGGGCCATGCCGTTGGGTCACAGGCTAGAGCATCTGAAGATCTGTTGCCTCACAGTGAGCACGTGTGCCTGTCACCTGAGCATGGCAGCTTCTGCTCTATTGACCAGGCACTGACTCAGTTTCCCCTAAGCAGTGGTGGCTAAGATAATTTTTCTTTTGGAAAAGTTTCAGCTGTGGCAGGGAGTCCTACGCACTTCCCAACGCCCCTGTTTTTGTTACCCTCCTAGGCTTGGAGAACCCCCTGCCTGAGCGTCCCCGGGAAAAAGAAGAACCAGTGGTTCGAGAGACAGGTGAGGTGGTCGACTGCCACCTCAGTGACATGCTGCAGCAGCTGCATAGTGTCAATGCCTCGAAGCCCTCAGAGCGTGGGCTGGTCAGGCAAGGTGGGTACTGTGGGCCCTGGGTAGGGCAGGATTGCTTGGGGCATCTGGAGAAGCCAGGAGTCTTGGCCAGCAAAGCACTGGTGACTTGTCCAGGCCCTGTCTCCATAGGACCATTGGTTCCCCATTTCCTGACATCCGAGGTCCTGCATACTGTGGCTCCTGCCTTCTTTTCTGATCCGTCTCTTACTCTGGCACCTTGATATGCCACCTTCATATGCTGTTTCCTTTGCTCAGTAAGTTCCTATTGTTTCTTCAAGACCTGTGAAATAACAGGCCCAGATGGGCTGCAACGTCAGGGCTTTCGACCCTGTGGCTCCCTGGCCCTGGCATGAAAGCAGACAGCACGTGGCTCACACTGTGGCCTCCTTCAAGTGTCTGTTCCAGTGTCACCACTGTGAGCATCTCCCTGGCCCATCTGCTAGTGCTTCTCATCCCCTTGCCTGCTGCATAGTTCTTCATAATACTTCTCACCCAACATAGTCCAATATATCCATCTTTGTTTATTGGATTTAAAATAAGGGATTTGTTGCATGCACTGAACATAACATTTTGATGTGTTTGCAACTGGCTTCTGTCTTCACAGTTTCTTAATTACTCCAAACTGGAAAACTAGATAATATCATCCTCTGATTCTTATCATGATAGAAGTCACTGACATTTTGCCCATACTTAATTAGTCTTTGTCCCCACAACCACAGTGTAAGCTCCGTGGAGGCTGGGGTTTTGTCTGTTGTTCACTGTACCTATGACAGTGCCTGGCAGGCACAGTAGGCCTTCAATAACTGAATCCGTCAGTGGAATGAAGGAGTGAGTGGAACTTGGCGTGCTGTGCTGAGATTTTCTGCGTAGATGTCTGTGCTGCTGCTTGTCTGAGCCTGTTAGCAGTAGAGGCCCTGCTTTGCTCTTCTCTGGGGCCGCAGGCCTCTCAACTCAGCCCAGGTGGGGTGCTCAGCAAGATTCTCTGTTCCCTGGTGTGGGCCACATGTGCGAACCAGAGGGGAAGAGGCTGGTCCTGACCAATTGTTTGTCTGTTTCTGTCTCAGAGGAGGCTGAGGATCCTGCCTGTATCCCCATCTTCTGGGTCAGCAAGTGGGTGGACTATTCGGACAAGTACGGCCTTGGTAGGTTTCTACCAGAACAGGTGGGTGACTCAGGTACAGCCAGGTGACCTTTCAGTTGTTACAGGCTCTGGCTTTTTTGGGCTACCAGGTTCTCTTCTCAGTGCTCTCTTCTCTCCATCCCAGGCCTCCCAGTTCCAGCTCCCAGTGTTCCCCGACTCCCCTACTTTTTTTTTTTTTCTTTTTCTTTTTTTCCAGAGACAGGGTCCTGCTCTATCGCCCCGGCTGGAGTGCAGTGACACAGTCATGGCTCACTGCAGCTCTCAAACTCCCAGGCTGGCTCCTGGCTTAGCCTCCTGAGTAGCTGGGACTACAGGTGCACACCACCATGCTCCACTAATTTTTAGAATTTTTTGTAGCGATGGGATCTCATTATGTTGCCCAGGCTGGTCTCAAACTCCTGGGTTCAAGCAGTCCTCCCGCCTCAGCCTCTGAAAGTGCTGGAATCACAGGCATGTGCTGCTGCCTCACCTGGCCCCACTCCTCACTTTCGATTTCCCCTTTCTGAGGCCTCTCTCCACCAATCTCTAGGGTATCAGCTGTGTGATAACAGTGTGGGAGTGCTCTTCAATGACTCAACACGCCTTATTCTCTACAACGATGGTGACAGCCTGCAGTATATAGAGCGTGATGGCACTGAGTCCTACCTCACCGTGAGTTCCCATCCCAACTCCTTGATGAAAAAGGTGAGTGCCATCCTGCCCAGGGGGTGTGGTATTGTAGGAGTGGGACTTGTGCTGGAGGGTCAGACTCTAATTCTAGAACCCCTACCCTACTTTTCGTCCAGATCACCCTCCTTAAATATTTCCGCAATTACATGAGTGAGCACTTGCTGAAGGCAGGCGCCAACATCACACCGCGTGAAGGCGACGAGCTTGCCCGGCTACCCTACCTGCGGACCTGGTTCCGCACCCGCAGTGCCATCATCCTGCACCTCAGCAACGGCAGCGTGCAGATCAACTTCTTCCAGGTGAGCTGGAAGTCACCAGGGGCTGGGGTAGGCTCCGTGTGCCTGGCAGTGGCCCATGTGAGTTGAGCGCGGAGTGAGCAGCTCAGGTGCCTATGCCTGTTGTGTCTTCCCTCTGCTCGCTAACATACACTGGCCTCTGGGATCGCCAATCACTGCCTCCTTCTCTTGCAGGATCACACCAAGCTCATCTTGTGCCCACTGATGGCAGCCGTGACCTACATTGACGAGAAGCGAGACTTCCGCACGTACCGCTTGAGTCTGCTGGAGGAGTACGGCTGCTGCAAGGAGCTGGCCAGCCGGCTCCGCTATGCCCGCACCATGGTGGACAAGCTGCTGAGCTCGCGCTCAGCCAACCGCCTCAAGGCCTCCTAATAGCCTCCCTCCCCTCCGGACTGGTGCCCTCCTCACTCCCACCTGCATCTGGGGCCCACACGGGTTGGCTCCCATGGTGCCATGTCTGCAGTGTGCCCCCCAGCCCTGGGGGCTGGGCAGAGCTGCATTATCCTTGCAGGTGAGGGTTGCTGTGTAAGTTATTTTTGTACATGTTCAGGTGTGGGTTCTATATCCTTGTCTCTTCCCCAAAACCCCACCGTATGAATTGTACAGAATATTTCTATTGAATTTGGGACTGTCCTTTCCTTGGCTTTATATACATTAAACAGATGCGAATCTTCTTTTTCTTGTATTTCCTGACGGGTGGGGCCTGGGCTCCAGGGAACATCTCTGCTTCATCAGCCCCAGGCCACCCAGTCTCTACCAGCCTTGGGGGGTGGGGGGGGTGCTTTATGAGACAGTGTCTGTCTACCAGGCTGGAGTGCAGTGGCATGATCGTGGCTCACTGCAACCTCAAACTCCTGGGCTCAAGGGATTCTCCCACCTTGGCCTCCCAATCAGCTAGGACTACAGGCGTATGCCACCATGCCTGGCTAATTTTTAAAATTTGTTATAGAGATGGGGTCTTGCCATGCTGGCCAGGCTGGTCGTGAACTCGAGCTCAGTTGATCCTCTCACTGCCTCCCAAAACGCGGGGATTACAGGTGTGAACCACTGCACCCAGCCTGGCAGTATTTTCTGATTCTGAGGCCAGCTACAGTCTCAACTCTTCAGCCAGCCAGCATGAAGACCATCTGTGTGGTCTCTGGCCCACCTCACCTCCCTGCGGCCCCAGGGCATGGTCCCCTGGCTTCTGAGGCTGGCAGGTAGTAGGGCAAGAAGAGACTCTCGGAGGCGCAGCTCCTCATGGCTTGGTGTGTGTGAAGGAGCAGCCGTGGGAAGCGGTTTGTGAAGTACTGGACGAAGCCGTCGGGGACTTGGCCAAGTGCCTGTCGCACCTCAACTGGGAGCTCCCTGTAGTGGTGTTTCTGGGAGGGCAGGTAGAGCAGAGAACCCTGGCTCAGCTGCAGCCAGGCCTCCCCAAGACCCAGGCCCACCCAGGCCCCAGCACACACCTTGTTCCTTACGGCACGCAGCAGGTCTCGCACTGACGTCCCCTTATAGGACCGGAACCTTCTCAGATCTGTGGACAGGGTATTCAGTGGCAAAACTGTCCCTTGGTGGGTTCCCCTCCACTGCCCAGGCCCACCCCAGTGTGGCCTCTACCTGTCTGCAGCGGCATGGAGATGTGTTCATGCCAGTTGTCCCGGACCACCGCACAACCTCCTGTCTCCAGCGCCCTCACCAGGGGCTCCTGCTCAGACTCCTTCTCCAGCCAGTCACTGACATCCTGGGGCCCAGAGAGCTCCTGAGCCTTGTGACCAGGGCCAGAGGCCACATGGCTAGGAGTCTGTTGTCTGACTTAGGGGAGTGGTTTAGGTGATTGACAAGGGTCATTGTCTCTGAGGGCGGGAAGCTTCTCTGTGCCATACCTCTGTTATTTACCACCAACCTATGAGCTTGGTACTGCTGTCCCATTGTACAGATGAGCAAACTGCGGCTCAGAGGCACAAAGTCTGTAGGTCAAGGTCACACAAGCGCACTGGGCTATAGGCACAGGCACAGCATGAGTGACAACTCAGGTGGAAAGGAATGGGCTATATTCCCATGCAAAGGGCAGCTGGGGCTGGGAAAGTGGCAGTAAGTGGACCAGAGAGTGCCAAGATGGTGGAGTTTAGGAGTCCAGGCTGGCTCCCAATTTAGGTAAAGAGCCAGGCTGCCCGGACTGGGTAGCTTCCTGTTTTCGCTCAGCCAATCTAACATCCCATTTCTTATTGCTCAGGACCCAAACTTAGGGTTTGGGGGCCATTCCCAAGCTTTCCTTCTTACCTGGAAGAACTGGAGTTGCTTGGCTCTGCTCCAAAAGAAGGGGTGGGCCAGCACATGGGCGGCAGAGGGGCGTGCCTGCGGCAGCGGGCTCAACATGGCTCCAACCAGGTCCCGGGCAACCACCTTGTCTGAAGGATGGAAGAGGAGAAGGAGAGTCTGCTTCAGGCCTGCCTAGCATCTTGCCCTTCCTCCCTTCTCTACTGGGCCCAGGCGTCCCTCACCGTGGACCTCTTCCTCCAGTTGGGCCAGACAGGGAACTCCTGTGAGGATGTTTGCCTGGCGATAAAGACTCTCTCCAAAGGGGTGGCTGCCACCAGAAAGCACGTAGTAGAACACGCAGCCTGCAGAGAAGATGTCCACAGCGCTGGTCTGGGGCCAGAGAGATGGCGTGAGAAGGAAATCTCTGCTTCCAGGAAGTCAGCCTGGCTAAATTCTCCCATGGGCTGATACAGCAGCTGGGGTTTGGTACAAACTAGAACTCAAGATGCTTCCTAGGGAGCATCTCTCTGGCTCTAGATCCACTCCCTGTCTACACCATTATGGGGGGCCCATGGTCATCCAAAACCTTTGCCTCTGCTGAGCTAATTCAGGTTTCTAAGCTTCATTCCTACAGGTGTAAGCAGGTAGCATAACGTGCCAGGCATGAGGCAATAAGGTGATCAGGAGGACTGTGATAAGCTGGCATGGGCTCCGTCTGCAGGGGCAGCTGGTCCTTAGCTCCAACCTGTTGTCACCAGGTGACTCTCCAGGGTAGCAGAGCTGGTTTTTGTTGTTGTTTTGAGTCGAGGCCTTGCTCATGTTGCCCAAGCTAGAGTCCAGTGGTGCAACTAAAGCTCACTGAACCTCAAACTCCTGGTCTCAAGCAGTCCACCTCGGCCTGAGTAGCTGGGACTACAGGCATGTTCCACCATGCCTGACCAATTTTGAAATTGTAGAGATGGGTCTCCTTATGTTACCTAGGCTGATCTCTAACCTCTGGCCTCCAGCAATTCTGATTTTTTTTTTTTTAAAGAAAATCCAGATATCCAGATTTTATGTGGAATTTCCCAAATGTTAAAATATTGGGCTGAGTATGGTGGCTGACACTTGGAATCCCAGCATTTTGAGAGGCCAAGGTAGGAGGACTGCTTGAGACCAGGAGTTAAAGACCAGGGTGGGCAATATGCTGAGACCCTGCTTCTACAAAAAAATAATAACACAAAAATTAGCCAGGTGCCATTGGTGCATGCTGGTAGTCCCAGCTACTTGGGCGGTTGAGGTGAGAGGATCCCTTGAGCCCAGGAGTTCGAGGCTGCAGCGAGCTGTGATTGGTGCCACTGCACTCCATGACAGAGTAAGACCCTGTGTCAAAAATATATATACAGGGCCAGGCGCAGTGGCTCACGCCTGTAATCCTGGCACTTTGGGAAGCCAAGGTGGGTGAATTACCTGAAGTCAGGAGCTCGAGACCAGCCTGGCCAACAGGGCATAAACTCTGTCTCTACCCAAAATACAAAAATTAACCAGGCATGGTGGCACAGACCTGTAGTCCCAGCTACTATGGAGGCTGAGGCAGGAGAATCACTTGAATCCAGGAAGTGGAAGTTGCAGTGAGCCAAGATCGCGCCACTGCACTCCAACCTGAGCAACAGAACAAGACTCAAAAATATATTAAAAAAAAAAAAAAAACTCAAAAGGAGAAAAAAATATATATGTATTGGCCACTAATTTAAAAATAAACTGTACAGTCTCATGACATCAGCATTTAGTCCTTGAGCCCAGGTCACCACTTTGAGCTTTCTCTCAACTTTAGGAGTGGGGGCAGCCTTCCCTGGTGACTGTCCTTTTGTGTGATTGTCATCCATTTCTCTGGCTTTCACTTCTGCCCACACACTGTGACTCAAAATCCATAATTCTGGGGTCCCAAATACAAGTGTCTCTGTGTGGGTCCGACGCTGCTCTGCATATCAACTAATTAGCTTATCTGATGCCCTCCAGAACCCTTGACACCAGTGGTTTTTGAACTTGGCTCCACATTAAAATGACCTGGGCAAATTAGGTCAGAATCACTGGGTGTGGGGCCCGGTTTTTTTTTTTTTTTTTTTTTTTCCTTTGAGAGAGAGTCTCACGGTGTTGCCCAGGTTAAAGTGCAGTGGCGTGATCTTGACTCTGTAACCTCCACCTCCCAGGCTCAAGCGATCCTTTCACCTCAGCCTCCCAAGTACCTGGGACCACCTATGCACACTCCCACACCTGCTAAATTTTGTATGCTTTTGGTAGAGATGGAGTCTCCCTAGGTTCCTCAGGCTGGTCTTGAACTCCTGAGCTCAAGCAATCTTCCTGCCTTGGCCTCCCAAAGTGCAGGGATTACAAGGGTGAGCCACCATGCCCAGCAATAGGCATCCTTTTTTTTTTTTTCTTTTTTGAGACAGTCTCACTCTATTGCCCAGGCTGGAGTGCAATAGTGCAGTCTTGGCTCACTGCAACCTCTGCCTCCCAGGTTCAAGTGACTCTTCTGGCTCAGCTTCCTGAGTAGCTGGGATTACAGATGCACACCACCACATCCAGCTAATTTTTGTATTCTTAGTAGAGAGGGAGCTTCACCATGTTGGCCAGGCTGGTCTCAAACTCCTGACCTTGTGATCTGCCTGCCTTGGCCTCCCAAAGTGCTGGGATTACAGGCATGAGCCACCATGCCTGGCACACATCCTTTTTTAAGTTGCACAGCCTGGGGCAGCTGTGTACCTGGAGGACTTGGTGTATAGACTCACAGGACTGTCTGGTGGCAGGAGCTGCAGGAGCTCGGGTGCCATCCAGCCTTCTGTGCCAGGGATGCCCGAGTGGAGGCTGAAGCTGCAGCATCCAGCAGGAAGCTTCTTGCAGAGGCCGAAATCTGAGAGCACCACCCTGCCCAGGCCCTGGCTGTCAGGCCCAGTAATAAGAATATTGCCTGGCTTCAGGTCCCGGTGCACTGTGGGAGGGGGGCAGAAAGAGAGCTGGTTGCTGAGGGCAGAAGGCAGGGGGCTAAGGACAGAGAGTGGGAGGCAGGGGCAGTGCGGTGTAAAGAGTTTACCTATGTGTAAAGAGTGCAGGTGGGCCAGGCCAGACATCAGCTGCTGCAGCACCACCTCAGGCTCCAGTCCCCCGTGGTCCAGGTCTGGGTTTTCTACGTACTGAGCAGCAGCAAGGGGCAAATTATCACTCTCCAGCCGGGACCTTCCCACCCACGCTCCCTGAGCCGGTAACTCACCTCCTGCAAGGAGGCCCTGCAGAGCTCCAGGGCAATGTAGTGGAACTGGGGTCCCTGCTCGGTGCAGAAGTAGCGGAGCACGTTGGGGTGCCTGTCAGACTCCTGCAGCAGTTGAACTTCCCGCTGAACCAGAGCAAAGCACTCTCGGAGGAGCCGCTTGACAGCCACTGCCCGTCCCTCAAACTGTCCCCTGGAAGGTGAGTGATGGTGGGGGCAGGGGGACATTCAGAGAGAACAGATAAAGGGCCAGACACCATGGCTCACAGCTGTAATCCTAGCACTTTGGGAGGCCAAGGTGAGAGGATCATTTGACGTCGGGAGTTTGAGACCAGCCTGGCCAACGTGGTGAAACCCCATCTCTACTAAAAAATTACAAAATTTAGCCGGGCTGGTGATACACACCCGTAATCCCAGCTACTGTGAAGGCTGAGGCCTGGAATTGCTTGAACCAGGGAAGCAGAGGTTGCAGTGAGGTGAGATTGTGCCACTGCACTCCAACTTGGGCAACAGAGCAAGATTTAAAAAAAAAAAAAAAAAATGAGAGAGCAGATAAGGAAAGAGCAGAACCGGTGAGTGAGGGATTGACCTGTACCTACCTCGGGAAGTCTTTGAAAGAATGGCTCTCCCAGGGACAGTGCCCATGAGGGCTGTGAGTGCTATGTCTGCCATGTCCCCAGTTTGGCTCCTGGCTGCCACTCACCGGAAAACGAAAGTCCCGCCTGCTCCACGGCCCAGCACGTCCTTGGGATTGAAGGAAATCTTCCCCACTACGGTGAGTTGCTCAGCTGGGGAAAAGGAGGGTGGTGACTCGGGGAGCCTCTGCCCACCTTTGCAGGCCACTGGCCTAGTCCAGACTTGCCTTGACCTTTTCTGGGCCTCCACTGCCCATGCTTAGCCTGGTGCAAGGTGAGCAAGGGCCCAGGATCCAGACTGTCTGGGTCCAATGCCTGGTGCTGCCACTGACTCTTGGTGTACTTAGGCAAATTCCTCACTTCTGTGCCCTCAGTATTCTCGTCAGTAAAGCAGGGGGGCTAAGGTTAAAGAGCCCACACAACAGTATTGTGAGGATTAAATGGATATGCGGAAAGAATGGGTAGAGGTGATGTTTGCTATTTTATCCTGTTTTATCTCTCTCCCTCTTTTGGCATCTTCTGCAGAGGGTTTTTTTTTCTTCTTTACATCTTCTGTCATTCTGCCCACCTCCACTAGTTGTAACTGATTTTTTTTTTTTTTTTGAGACGGAGTCTCACTCTGTCACTCAAGGTGGAGTGCAATGGCGTGATCTCGGCTCACTGCAACCTCCACCTCCCTGGTTCAAGCAATTTCCCTGCCTCAGCCTCCAGGGTAGCTGGGATTACAAGCGCACACCATCATGCCTGGCTAATTTTTTGCCTTTTTAGTAGAGATGGGGTTTCACCATGTTGGTCAGGCTGGTCTTGAACTCCTGACCTCGTGATCCACCTGCCTTGGCCTCTCAAAGTTCTGGGATTACAGGCATGAGCCATCTTGTAACTGCATTCTTTTAATTGACACTGAATCAGCTTCAATATCAAGGGCAGGTGAGTGCTGGCAGTTGGAAGTATGATGAAAGTGAGCATAGCCACAGAAAAAACGACCAGACAGAAGCAGTGGGCATTGGATGCTAACCTGCCTAGAGTTAGTTCCAGGGCAGCAGGGAGCCAGATACCTTGGTTTCCCATTAGGATGGATGGTTGGCTCAGGTGGGCAAAGATATGTAGATTGGGACAGTTACTGACCTTCCCTTTGGGCAGCGTGTGCGAAATGTCTCACTCTGACCCTGGCAAATCTGGGCAGGCTGAGTCCTGCTCAGCTCCAACAGGTACTATTCATATAGCAAAATGTACATGGCACCCCTAGAGTTGTGCAGTGCAGTGGTCCTAAGAGCGTTCTACTTTGGAAGAGTTTCTAGCTTCATTTTTTATAATCAGCTCTAGGAAAAGTAAATGAAAATCAGTGTGGCTCACACCTGAAATCTCAGCACTTTGGGAGGCCAGAGGGTGGATTGCTTGAGTTCAAGACTAGCCTAGGCAACATGATGAAACCCCATCTTTACTATATACATTATACATATACACACACACACACACACACACACACACACACACACATATATTAGCCAAGTGTGATGGTATGTGCCTGTAGTCCAGCTACTTGGGAGGCTGAGGTGGGAGGGGGGGATGGCTTGAGCCTGGAAGGCAGAGGTTGCAGTGAGCTGAGATCATGCCACTACTACATTTCAGCCTGAGTGACAGAGCAAGACCCTATCTCAAAACTAATAATAACGAGAAAAAGAAAATCAGCATTAGGGATCCGTGAGAAAAACTCCAAGCTGCACCTTAACGTTCCTCTGGATTATTTGCTTAGAGTTCACACTCATCTGTCAGCAAGATGCAGGCAGTACCTTCATTGCTATACACTAGACTTTCTGGAATGGACGGGCTCAGGCAGGACCCTGCTGGAAGCACATCACCCACATGTAGGAAAAACAGGCAGATCAGAGAGCAGGGACAGAGCTGCTTGAACAAACCCTGCTCATCTGCCTCCTCCCCTCCCCTCCCCTCTCCTCTCGGCCCTCTTTGTGTCACTGGTTCTGCTGGACTCACAGGCTATTGTGTATCTGCTCTCAGTGCTCTCGGCATGGAGTAAACACTTGCTTATAGTTTCCTGGATTAGATGTTCAGAAGCACCCTCAAAGAGAGAGGCCAGACTTATGGCCACAAGGGCCTTCAATGCAAATATAATGAGCTAGAGAGGCTCAGTCTGTACACACAGATATTTGCCATCACTTTGCTCAGGCTTTTGCATAATTATAATGGAGAGGCAGCAAATGTGGAAGTTTTGGTTGTTGCTGTTTTAGAAACAGGGGCTCACTCTGTCACCCAGACTGGAGTGCACTGGCATGATCAGAGCTCACTGTAACCTTGAACTCCTGGGATCAAGCAATCCTCTTGCCTCAGTCTCCCAAACAGCTGGATTACAGGCACGTGCCACCATGCCTGGCTAATCTTTTTGTGTCTTTAATTTTTGTACACATGGGGCTTCACTATGTTGCCCAGGCTGGGCTCAAGCAATCCTTTCACCTCAGCCTCCCAAGTTCAATTCTAAAGTAATCAAAAGTTGTTGTATCGGGGAGAAAGGACATATAGTCAGAATTACCTCTGGAAATTCTGAATACACATGATATACTTTGCTGCTGCTTCTGCACAGGTTGGGGAGCACTTAACAGTCAGTCACATGTTTTCACAGGTATTTGCCAGGTATTGTTCAAACAGGGGCACTATCCCACAGAGATTAGGGCACATGCTGGAGCCAGCCACATGCATTTGGACCCCTGAGCTGGGACTTACTAGCTTTGTGAGCCAGGGGTAGAGGTGGGAGTTGTCACTAAACCTTTCCACCTTAGTTTCTACTTCCATAAAAGGGTCATTCTATAATAACATTCGCCTCACAGGAATGTTATCTCATGAGTTAATGCATTCGAAGCATTCAGAACAGTGCCTGGCATACAGTAAGCACTATATAAATGTTAATTCTGGTTCAGGCTGGATTGCATCCACTTGTCATTGAATACATGATGCAGCCAGAGGTCCTGAGAAATGCCTATCCAAGCACATGTAGATTAATTTGTGTACTTTTTTTTTGAGATGGATTCTTGCTCTGTTACCCAGACTGGAGTGCAGTGGCATGATCTTGGCTCACTGAAACCTCTGTCTCTTGGGTTCAAGCAATTCTTGTACCTCAGCCTCCCCAGTAGCTGAGACTACAGGCACCCACCACCACACCAGGCTAATTTTTGTATTTTTAGTAGAGATATGATTTCACCATGTTGGCCAGGCTGGTCTTGAACTCATGACCTCAAGTGTTCTGCCTGCCTCAGCCTCTCAAAGTGCTGGGATTACAGGCATGAGCCACCATGCCCAGCCAAATTTGTGTAAGTTAAATGAAAATTGGGTGTGACTCCAATGTAAGTTTTGTGAATCATATAATACAGTCCATGAAGACTTTGACGAGAATAACTCTGGAGTTACCCAAAGATGGAGTCTCATTTGTCTGGGTAAAGAGGAGCTAGACTCAACTTGAGTCAGAAGGTCCATGGAGATGGATGTTTTGGGGTACAGTGAGGTGAATATTACTTGGACCCACCCAGGGCCAGTAAAATGACAAAAACTATAGCAGCTCAGGGCTCAGGAAATCCTGCTGTGGGCCCTCTAAAAGAGCTGACCCCCCGAGGAAGGGGAGCTGTTTTCCTCTGGGCTAAGGCACAGTGACCACAGAGGGGGCCCTTGTGAATAGCACCAGAGCATCAAGCCACATGTGGCACAGAGAAACCTGAGAGGGGAACGGCAGAGTGGGGCCAAGGTATGAGGAAGTGGCTTGAGCGGTGACCAGGAGGTGCCGGCACAAGTTCACAAAGGCAACCGAAAACACGAGCCCAGCCCAGAACCTATCAAGCAGAATTAGCCTGGGCTGATTGGTAAATGCACGCAAGAAGGACCTGGAGCATGCCAGATGCCAGAGGAACCTTGAAAGGTTCACAGCTCACTGCAGCCTCAACCTTCTGGACTCAAGCAGTCCTCCTGCCTTAGCCTCCTGAGTAGCTGGGACCACAGGTGCACATCATCATACCCGGCAAATTGTTTGTATTATTTGTAGAGATGGGGGTCTCCCTATGTTGCCCAGGTAAGTCTTGAACTCCTGGCCTTAAGCAATCCCCCCCTTGGCCTCTGAAAGTTCTGGGATTACAGGTGTGAGCCACCACACCCAACCTAAAAGGGCTTATTTATAGGACTAAATTGAGAAAAGGTAAGAGAAGGGTTTAAAAAATAAAAGACGCTAAATTATATGAAGGCCATTTACTATTATTGTTACCAAATATAATATCATTTTAACATGCATATTAATAATATTACCTAAGTATTATTTAATAATAATGATTGTAACTTCTAATGATGAAATGATGTAATGAGCTGGATGTTATTATTCCCATTTGACAAATGAAAAACTGAGCGCAAAGGAGGTAAGCAGAGAACAGCCTTGGATCTATACCCTGTTCTATCTATATCCAGAGTCCTTAAAAATAATACAATAATGAGCTGGGCATGGTGATTCACACCTGTAATCCCAGCACTTTGGGAGGCTGAGGTGGGAGGATCTCTAGAGGCTATCAGTTCAAGACCAGCCTGGGCAACATAGTGAGACCCAATTTCTGCAAAAATAATGTTACAATTAGTGGGGCATGGTGGTGCACGTTTGTAGTCACAGCTATTTGGGAGGCTGAGGAGGGAGGATTTCATGAGCCCAGGAGCTTGAGGCTGCAGTAGGCTATGATGCCTGGGTGACAGAGTGAGACCTTGTCTCAAAAAAAAAAAAAAAAAAAAAAAAATCAAAAAAATGACAGCAGACATTTCTAGAGTGCTCAACTACATAGCAGGCTCTACTCAAAACACTCTTATTAATTCATTTAGACCTAACCACCCCACTGTAGTGGCTTTTAATAAACCAGGTTTGCAGTTAAATCTGCCCCTTGATTTTCTCTGCTCCTAACTGCCCTCTCTTGTTCACTCAAGCTCACCTTCAGGGTCGTCGAGTGGCTGGGCTTGCTTTGAGGGACTTCGGAATCTCTTCTGGCTCCTTGGGGTGGCCCCCGAGTGCAGGGACTGGGCGTCCTGGGAGATGTGAGAAGAGTCTGCAGGGGTCAGAGGAGTCTCTTCCTGCTTCGCCACCTGTGGCTGCTGCTATAACACAAGAGCCTAAGAGAGCTCTGTCCTTGCCATGCCATGCCCCATGATAGGCCCAGTATCTGTGACTGAGATGGGTTCACCAGGCAGCATGAACTTACAGAGCAAGATCACAGGGGCCTGGGGAGCTGCTGGGAAGGAGGCAGGGGGCAAAGTCAGAGCTGGGTAGAGGGAGAGAGTTGCTGAGTGGTCTCAGAGAGGAGGAGGAGCATTACTCCCAGATGGACCTGAGGTCAGGGCAATGGGCCTACCTGCCTCATCACAAAGAGAATCCACCCTCCCAGGAGGACAGCAGTGAGGCTAGCTGCCAGCAGGTCTTGTGGGCCCAGTCCCAGGTAAGAGTCTGGAGTTTTCTCTTCTGGATGCAGCTTGGAGTCCCAGAGTTTCTCTCGGCTCAGGCTCAATAGCTGGGGATAAAGCGCCGTTCACTTTTAGCACCTGCTTCCACCGGGGAACCCCTAACCTTTCTTCATCACCAGCACAGGGCTAGGCTTAATTGAAGGGGCAGTGAGTAGTCTGCATATGGTGGGAAACATGGCACTCTCCATGGTGCTGAAACATCATTGTGCCCAGAAGAGTGGTTTTCTAAACCTACCCAATGACCAGCATTTCATGGAATGTCACTAAAAAATACAGGTACTCTTGGAATGTCACTAAAAATACAGATATCCTTTTCTAGAGATTTTAAATGTGTTGGCGCTGGAATGAGCTCCCAAGTGATTCTGATGAGCAACCAGATTTGCTCTTGGCCATGGCTGTTCCTTCTAACTTTGAGCTACTTACCAGTGATTTTGGTTCCTCCCTCTCCCAGGAGCACATGCTTTTTTTTTTTTTTTTGAGATAGAGTCTCACTCTTTTTGCCCAGGCTGAAGTGCAATAGTGCAATGTTGGCTCACTGCAACCTCGCTTCCCAGGTTCAAGCGATTCTCCTGCCTCAGCCTCCCGAATGGCTGGGATTACAGGCATGCGCCACCATGCCTGGCTAATTTTTTGTATTTTTCG
Source organism: Saimiri boliviensis (assembly GCF_048565385.1). Classification (NCBI taxonomy): domain Eukaryota; kingdom Metazoa; phylum Chordata; class Mammalia; order Primates; family Cebidae; genus Saimiri; species Saimiri boliviensis. The sequence continues at coordinate 16,538,170 of NC_133460.1, read as the reverse complement.
TAGAGACGGGGTTTCTCCATGTTGGTCAGGCTGGTCTTAAACTCCTGAACTCAGGTGATCTGCCTGCATTGGCCTCTCAAAGTGCTGGGATTACAGGCGTGAGCCACTGTGTCTGGTCTTTTTTTTTTTTTTTTTTTTTTTAAGAGACAGGGTCTCACTGTGTTACCAGTGTAGTGGTGTGACCATAGCTCACTGCAGCCTCAAATTTTTGGGCTCCAGTAATCCTCCTACCTCAGCTTCCTGAGTAGCTGGGACTACAGGTACACACCAGCATGCCCCACCAATTTTTAATTTTTTTTTTTGTAGTGATGGGGTCTTGCCATGTTACCCAAGCTAGTCTCAAACTCCTGACCTCAAGCCATCCTTCTACATCAACCTCCCAAAGTGTTGAGATTATAAGCATGAACTACCATGCCCAGACATATTTTGACACTTCTAATGTGTTTCTGCCAGTAACAACAACAATAACAACAACAACAAAATGTTTGTCTTCTGGGAAATTGTGTGAGGTCAATTGACCCATCTCCAACTGTTATTCTTAGAAGCCCGAGGAAAAGGTCCAAGGGCTGCTCCCCTATCTGCTGGGGCCTCCCTGCCCCCCGCTCTCTGCCCTTCCATCACTGACCTCCAAGAAGGCTGGGGCCTGGGTGTTCTCTGGGGGTCTTGTCTCTGCAGTCCCACTCCCTGGGGTGGGATGGACCCTCAGCATGGTGGTATGCAGGACTGGGGGTAGCTCGTGGTGTCCTAAAGTGGGGGCAAAAGTCATCAGGTTAAAGGCAACCTCGGCCTTCCAGCTCAGAAGCTGGGCTCACAGGTTTTTTATCTTCATCTACTCCCAATTTGGGCCAGAGGATCTCACCAATCAGCAGCCACTGGCTTGGGAGGGCCACGCTGCCTGAGGGGTATCTGACATCAGTGCTGGGTGAGCCCTCTCGCTCTCCTGAGACTTGGAGTGTCACCTCATCTGTGGTAGGGCCATCTGTGGGGGCCAGGGTCAGTCCACGAGGCTACAGCAGAAGATGGAGAGCCATGAGTGAGGGAGGTTCTTCTGTTCATCCTCTTTCAGCCCACTCAGAGACCACTTCTCACCACCAGGGCCACTCCTGTGTGGACCAGTGCTTTAGAGACATAGAAGCCAGCTTCATCCTTTCCCACATACAGTGTCATCCTAGCGGGAGGTAAGAAAAAGAAGAGAAGAATGAATGCTGGTGGTGAGTAGTTTCAGTTATCAGGGTACTCACACTCCTGTATATTTCTGTCTCACATTGACTCTTGGCTTAGCCATGAGACTTGCTCTAATCAATTAGACAACAGCACATGTGACATAAGTAGAAGCTTGAAAAGTACTTGTGGCTTGAGGCTTCCTTCTGCACTGTTCTTTGGAGCCCTGAGACCGTCGTGGGAGAAAACCCAGGCTAGCCTACTGGGGTGTGAGAGACCTCTTTAATCCTCCATAGACCAAACAGTCCATCAACTATGAGATAGGTGAGTGAGGCCATCCTAGATTCTCCAGACTCAACCAAGCCACAAGCAGACTGCAGAAAAAACACCTACCCAGCTGACCCACAGAATCTTGAGGAATAATACATTGTTGTTTTTTAAGCTCTCTGTTTTGGGGTGATTTGCTACGCAGCTAAAGCTAGCTGATACATGCTCTATAATCACAATTTCAAATCTGTCTAACCCAGACCTCTTTCAAGAGCTTAATTTTCCACATATAAACTCATTATATCATTCTTTACCTCTTCCTCCTTCTTCTCCCCCACCTCCTGTAGTGTTCCCTGCCTCTGAAAATGATAGCACCCATGAGCTTCTAGAAACCTGAGCATGATCTTTGACTCATTGCTCACAATCATCAAATTCCCTAATCACCAAATTTTTACTGGGTTTTCCTTCTAATATATCTTACATAACCAGAGGCTATTTCCCTCTATAGAGTTTCTGCTCTAGTATAACCTATCTTCATTTCTTGCCTGAACAAATCAATATTCCATGAATGGTCCATTTCTTTCCATATACCACTCTAAGATATTCTTTCTAAAATGAAAATATGACCAAGTCACTTCCTTCCTTAAAACTCTCCAGTGACTTCTCTCTGGCTTTAGGAGAAAATGTCCAAGCCTTTTAAATGATCCTACAAGATCCCTGCTTAGCTTATAACCTCAGACCCTACTCCTTGCTCAGGTCTGTATTCCAGTCTTAACTTTTTCCTGTTCCCTGAATTCCATGCTCTCTCATCTCTCTCATTTCCTATTGTTTTTTCAGGTTTTAATTTAGATGTCCCTTCCTCTGGGAAGCTTTCTATGACTGCCTCCTGTCCCTAGTCTCGATGTGGGTACTCTTCCTGTACATTGCCATGGCATCTTATACTACTTTCATCTCATCCTTTATCATGTCAGGTTGCAATTGTCTCTTTACATGTCTGTCTCTCCCACTAGACTCGGGTTCCTGCAGGCAGGAACAATGAATGGGTTATTTACTATTGCACTCCCAGACTCTAGTGAGACTGGCACACACTAAGTGCTCAGTTAATATTTGTAAAATGAATTGAAATGAATACATAGATGATCCCTGATCTTCCCAATCTGTCTACTTGTTTTTCAAGATGGGGACACTAAGGTGTTAGATGCAATAAGGGTATTATTTAAAGTATTTTACAATCCATAAGGCACAGCACCTACCAATTAGAACAGGTTAAGACCTGAAGTCCACCTCTGATATGGTTTGGCTGTGATCCCACCCACATCTCATCTTGAATTCCCATGTGCTGTGGGAGGGACCCAGTGGAAGGTAATTGAATCATGAGGGTGGATCTTTTCCATGCTGTTCTCGTGATAGTGAATAAGTCTCACAAGATCTGATGGTTTTATAAAAGGGAGTTTCTCTGCACCAGCGCCTCTCTTTGCCTGCTGCCTTCCATGTAAGATGTGACTCGCTCCTCCTTGCTTTCCACCATGATTGTGAGGCTACCCAGCCACATGGAACTGTAAGTCCATTAAACCTCTTTCTTTTGTAAATTGCCAAGTCTTGGGTATGTCTTTTTTTTTTTTTTTGAGACAGAGTTTTGCTCTAGTTGCCCAGGATGGAGTACAATGGCATGATATTGGCTCACTGCAACCTCCACCTCCCAGGTTCAAGTGATTCTCCTGCCTCAGCCTCCCAAGTAGTTGGGATTACAGCCATGCATCTGTAATACAGCTAATTTTTATATGTTTAGTAGAGATGGGGTTTCTCCATGTTGGCCAGGCTGGACTTGAACTCTCGACCTCGGATGATCTGCCTGCCTTGGCTTCCCAAAGCGCTGGGATTACAGGCGTGAGCCACTGCACCTGGCCTGGGTATGTCTTTATCAGCAGCATGAAAACAGACTAATACACCCTCCTAGGCCAGATCTTACCCTATGAGTTGCTGAACAGTGGGGGTTACCTAGGGGGTCCTGGGAACACTTGGAGGGCAGCACAGGACACTGGTTATTTACCAACCAGTTGGGTAAGTAACCAATTTGAGATGTTTTGACCCCTGCTTCAGTTGTACTGGTGTGTCACAGCTGAACAACTCGCCTGGCCATCAGACCCAGGCTGCAACCCTCCCAGACAGCTCCTTCCCCAGACCCCAGATACCAACACCTACAGCAGCTGGGTGTCCGAGGCAGAGAAGAGGGTGGCCGTGTTCCGGGGGCCTGAGGCAGGCAGTCGGATGTGGCCCCAGCGGAGGGCGAGGAAATGCATGGTGTCTCGAGCCAGTGTGAGATGCGGCAGCTGGCGCAGGCCGTCCTGGTGCCAGGTGTAGATGCCCGTCACAGGCACACCCAAGTCCTGTGTCCACAGCACTGTCCCGCTTCCTGGGTCCACAGTGAGCAGGAGGCCCATCCCACAGGATGCCAGGTGGCTCATGTCTGCTGAGAAAGGTGGCTGGGGAGAGGTGGTTGGAGGCTCTCCTAAGAGAGTCCAAGGGTGGGCCCTCTGGGTGAGGGGGTAACTCAGGTGTGTGGGGGTCAAGTGAGATCACATGGAGGGTTATCAGGATGTGAGAAGTTTTGTTGGAGTTCATGGGGTCACTTTGAAAATAAGGCGATCAATCAGGGTCATTCAAAGGTGACTCAGGTGTGTGGGAGTCCGTTTGGGTCACTTAGGATGTAGGGTATTGCTTATGGTCAACAGATGGTCACCTAGGATGGATCAACCAGGGTGGCCTGGAGGCATGTGGGTCACTTGAGAGTCAATTAGAGTGTGAGAAGGGTTGGCTGGGGTGTGTAAGTGACTTCACCTCTGATAAGGTGATCTGTATAGGGTCTCATGCAGAATGATGAAATAAGGGATTGGGGTGCCTTAGGGGCACCTGCAAGGTCACTCTGGTAGTTGGGTATCAGTCATAATATCAAGGGGGTGGGTCAGGTGCATTGGCTTATGCTTGTAATCTCAGCACTTTGGGAAGCTGAGGCAGGAGGATCACTTAAGTCCAGGAGCTTGAGACCAGCCTGGGCATAGCAAGACCCCATCTCTACAAAAAATTAAAACATGAGCCAGGCTTGGTGGTGCACACCTGCAGTCCCAGCTATTAAGGAGGCTGAGGATAGAGGATCGCTTGAGCCCAGGAGTTGGAGGCTGTGGTAAGCTATGATTGTGCTACTGCACCCCAGCCTGGGTGACAGAGTGAGGCCCTATCTCACAAAAAATGCAGAGAGTGGTCAGGATCACCTGGGGAGTCAGTCTATGGATGAGGCTACTTAGGGTCAGCTTTCAGGGGTTATATGTAGGGGTCAGGACATGCAGAGATTGCTTAGGGGCTGTTTGGGGTCACTTTGAATATGGGAGGTCATCCAGGGTTACCTGGTTGGGGTCACTTAGAGTATAGAAGTTAGGAGGTTGAGGGATTGGCCAAGGTTCAGGAGGATCAGTCTGGGTGTTGAGGGAATCATTTGGGGTCAGCCTTCAGGGGTGTGCCATTCAGTACATGGGGTCCCTGGGGAGGTCTAGTGGGTCAAAAAGTGGCTGGGAACTGGTCATGGATGCTGTTCATGGTTTCTCTGGTTGGGGACCTTGCTCCTTGATGGGATCAGAGAAAGGTGGAACTCACATTTCCCAGGTGTGCTATCCATGGGGGGTGCTGAGTAGCGGCGGTAGGTGGTGTTCCAGCGAAGGGCCGGGGCCCTTGGGTCATGCATGGTGACCGTATACTCTGGGGATCCCAGAAGCAAGATTATCAGGAATGCCCATGTGACGCTCCCTCCAACCCCAGGGGCCATTTATCTTGCAGGAGTGGGGGTTTCCCAAGAACACAGCCTGGAGGGCTGGAAGCCTGTGAGCATCACAGTGGCAGAGATGGGAGCTCTTGTTTAGAGCTGTAGCCCCAGCTCCTAGTTCAGTGCTCTGTACAATGTTTATTGATGACTAACAGACTGACTGGCCTGAATTCAACTTGGTTAGCAACAGCCAGATCTCAGCAGAGCAAAAGGGAAGTCTGCCTGGAGCTTAAATGAACAACTGGGGCCTGACTCACGTGTTCGGCCGATGTAGAGACGAGGGGTAGGGGGACCCTCTGTGGTCAGTGTCATCTGGGTTTCCCCTGACTCAGGGTCTACCACAAACCAGGCATCCTGCTTCCGGCCTGTGGAGGTGGAAAGCATTTTAGTGCCCAAGTTGGCATGGGAAGGGGTGTGGTCTCATGACTCCTGTGCCTAATTAGCCTGTCATGACCTAGATCCCGGACTCTGCTGGCTGAACCTGGACCCCACAGGCTAGAGAGATGCTTACCTGTGTAGAAGACCCCATCAGAGCTGCGGCAGGGAGAGGCATGAACCAACTCAGGGATGGTGAATGGCAGTTTCTGGGAGAGGGAAAATTTCCAGGAAGGAGTAAGAGCAGAAACATACGATGCTCACTGTGCCAGGTGAGCCCATTTCCATAGCAACCAATTAACAGGAACTACTATCATTTCCACTTTTTAGGTAAGGAAACTGGCTTGGAGAGGCCATGTAACTTGGTTACCATCACACAGCTACTAAGTGGCCTTGAACCCAGGCAGTCAGCCTCCAGAGCCAGCACACTGAATCATTTTGATACACAGCCTCTTGAGGAAATGCAGAAATTCCCATACCCAGTGTCAAGGTACCACATGAGCCAATTGCTCCTGGACTGACCTGACCTCCTTCTCAAAAACTTGCACTGGGATGGGCATGGTGGCTCATGCCTGTAATCCCAGCACATTGGGAGGCCGAGGAAGGAGTATTGCTTGAGCCCAGGAATTCAAGACCAGTGTGGGCAACATGGTGAGACCTTGTCTCTATGGAAATTAAAAAAAAAAAAAAAAAGAGCTGAGCATGGTGGTGCATGCCTATAGTCCCAGCTACCAGTGAGGCTGAGGCCGGAGGATAGCTTGAGCCCAGGAGTTCAAGGCTTCAGTGAGCTCTGATTGTGCCACTGCATTCCAGCCTAGGTGATAGAGTGAGACTCTATCTCTAAACAAAATAAAACAGACAAAAGCAAAAACAAAAACACCTCACACACAAGTGGGGAGTTTAATTCCAAAAAAAATCCAACTCACATGGGTACTTAAAAACTGTCAATAGCCATGAGAGACTTGGAGAAGTGAGGAGTTGTTCCAGAATAAAGGTGACCATGGCCTGATGTTGGCTAGGAGTGGAGATCAGATCCACTCTTCTCCTTCTCCCCAGAGCTGGACTTGTCTGGATTATGTCTGTGGGCACCCTGTGCTCTGGCTTCCTATTGAGTCTGAATAATGGGGACAGGGTGAGATCAGAGTATGCACTGGTTTCCTCGCCATGGAGTCCTCATGGGCTGGCTGTGTCCCTCCACTGAAGCGCTGAGGTCCCACTGGGTGGTGCTCTCAGAACATCTCTCTGTAGTTCCAGGCTGCGGTAGCTGCTCCCTCCCCAGCCTCCAGAATTAGGGCTGATAATGGCACCCCACTGTCATGAACCAAAGGATACCACACAATATGGTTGGGTTGTGTCCCCACATAAACCACCTGTTGAATTGCAATCCCCAATATTAGAGGTGGGGCCTGGCAGGAGGTGATTGGATCATGGGGACAAATTTCTCCATTTGGTGCTATTCTTTTTCTTTTTTTTTTTTAGATAGGGTCTTGCTCTGTCACCCCAGCTGGAGTGCAGTGGTGCCATCTCGGCTCACTGCAATCTCTGCTTCCTGGGTTCAAGCGATTCTTCTGCCTCAGTCTCCCAAGCAGCTGGGACTGCAGACATGTGCTACCACACCTGGCTAATTTTTGTATTTTTTGGTAGAGATGGGGTTTCACCATGTTGGCCAGACTGGTCTCGAACTCCTGACCTCAGGTGTTCTGCCTGCCTTGGCCTCTTGAAGTGCTGGGATTACAGGCATGAGCCACTGTGCCCAGCTGGTGCTGTTCTTGTAGTAGAGTTCTCACGAGATCTGGTTGTTTAAAAGTAGGTGAAGGCCGGGCACGGTGGCTCAAGCCTGTAATCCCAGCACTTTGGGAGGCCGAGGCGGGTGGATCACGAGGTCAAGAGATCGAGACCATCCTGGTCAACATGGTGAAACCCCGTCTCTACTAAAAATACAAAAAAAAAAAAAAAAAAATCAGCTGGGCATGGTGGTGCGTGCCTGTAATCCCAGCTACTTGGGAGGCTGAGGCAGGAGAATTGCTGAACCCAGGAGGCGGAGGTTGCGGTGAGCCGAGATCGCACCATTGTACTCCAGCCTGGGTAACAAGAGCGAAACTCCGTCTCAAAAAAAAAAAAAGTAGGTGGCATCTCCTCTCTTTGGCACCTCCTCTCTTTCTCTCTCTTGTTCCTGCTCTGGGCGTATAAGACATGCCTGCTTCCACTTCGTGCTTTCTGCCATGATTGTAAGTTTCCTGAGGTGTCTTCAGAAGCAGAAGTAACTATGCTTCCTGCAGAGCCTGGAGAACCATGAGTCAAACCTGTTTTTTTGTTTGTTTGTTTGTTTGTTTGTTTGTTTGTTTTTTACAAATTACCCAATTTCAGGTATTTTTTTTTATAGCAATGTAGGAATGAACTAATATACTGCACTATCCCTTGTGGTTTCCTAAACTCTGCTCACACCTTTGACAAAATGTCCTCAAACTATTCTATTTGAGTATGCCATGTGAGTATGCCAAGTTGAGACCCTGCCTGATTCACACACTAAAATTTCTTATCACTTCCTAAATCACATACTTAAGACTTTTCTGGCAGGTTTTCCCTGGCATGGTCAGAATTCTGACAAAGAACTGGGTGTGGTGGTATGCACCTGCAGTCTCAGCTACTCAGGATACTGAGGCACCAGGATTGCCTGAGGCCACAAGTTCGAGGCTGCAGTGAGCTATGATAATACCACTTCACTCTGGCCTGGACACAGAATGAGGTCCTGTCTTTTTAAAAATTAAAAAAAAAAAAATCTGACAAAGCACATTCCACCCCATTCAGAGTCCTGATGTGGAATATTGCAAAAAATGGCCACAGATTTCTCTTCATCTTATATGCATGTCCCTTCATATGGTGACTTCTCAGCTCCTTCCATAAAGAGATGGAGTCTGTTTTTTCACCACTGGACTCTCAGCTTGGCCATGTGACCTGCTTTGGCTGATGAACTATTATCAAATGTGATGTGAACAGAAGCTTGAAAAGTGCTTATGTATTGCAGCTTTGGGGTCCCTTGTTGACACCATGTGAACAAGTCTAGGATTGCCTGCTAGGGATAAGAGACACATGGCCCAGCCACCCCTGTCAAAAACCAGCCAACTACCAACCAACTTTCAGAAACAGAGCCATCCAACTGACCAGCAGCTGACCATACATGCATGAACAAGTTCAATCTAGACCAGCAGAAGGACCACTGTGCTAAGCCCAGCCTGAATGGTCATCCCACCAAATTCTGAGTTAAATAAATTTAGGTGATGTTTGGGTTTTAAGCTCTTGAGTTTTGGGTTGATTTGTATTTAGCAAAAGCTAACTGATATATACATTTCTCCTTAAAGCCCTCAGAGTCCTGGAGAAGCCCCTGGGATACCCTCAGTTTGACAGTCAGATTGCCCTGCAGACACAGCCAGACTTCCCCTTACCACCTTTGTAACAGGTCCCTCAGACAGCCTTCCCACAGTGTGCTCAGTCCTGACTTACATCCTTTGCAGGACGGGAGATACTGACCAGACTCCTTCTCCACCTCTCAGTGCTCCAGCTGACAAAAGCCCTGGCCCTCACCCTTCCTGAACACCATGGGAAACAAACCATTAATCCCTGTTGTTTTTGGGTCCCCAAGATGTACAGGCTGCCATCAGCTGGGTCAGACAGAAAGGCCATTCTGTGGAGTAAAGAGGAAAAAGAAGATGAATGGGTGCCTGCACCCTAGTTTCATGAAGGCCCCAAATTCCCTCCAACTTCTCAGCTAGTAGAAGCCTATTCTTGTAGGAGACACCTTGGGTCTCCAAGACCCTCCCTTATATCACTTCCAGAACCAATTCTCTTCCCTTACTTCCAACATGTCCCCGTCCCACACACACACTCTCTCTAGACAACTATGGGTCCCCCATCTCCCAGCTGCCTCCTCCTTAAAAGGCCCCAGGTTTACTTACTCTGTGACATACGTTGGTCCTTGGACGACAGGATCTGCAGGGACAGGGACACAGAGCGTGAGCAGCTCCCTCCAGACTCCACTGAAAAGCACAGCTCATATTCACTGAGCTATGGCATGAATGTAATGCCATTACTTGACATGAATGTAATGCCATTTTCCCAAGAACTCTGTCAGATAGGGTCATATCTTTTGCCCCATTTTACTGATGAGGACATTGAGGATCAGAGAGGTAAAGTGAGTTTCTCAAGGCCACACATCTGGTAAGCAGTGAAGCTGCCTGTCGATACCATTGGATTCTAGAGTCCATGTTCTCTCTCTCTCTCTCTCTCTCTCTCTCTCTCTCTCTCTCTCTCTCTCTTGAGACAGTTTCACTCTTGTCACTCAGGCTGGAGTGCAATGGCACGATTTCAGCTCACTGCAACCTCTGCCTCCTGGGTTCAAGCAATGCTCCTGCCTCAGCCTCTCGAGTAGGTAGAATTACAGGCACGCGCCACCACACCCAGCTAATTTTTGTATTTTTAGTAGAGACAGGGTTTCACCATGTTGGCCAGGCTGGTCTTGAACTCCTGACCTCAGGTGATCCACTCGCCTCAGCCTCCCCAAGTGCTGGGATTACAGGCGTGAGCAACCGTTCCCGCATGTTCTTATTCTCTATACCACAGTGACTCCCCCTCCACCAATCTATGGGCCCAAAAAGGGAGGACGGACCACCTCTTGCTCACCATCCCTCAGAGTCCACTTCAGGTCCCCTGTCTGCTTGCTCAGTGCATGGAGACTTCCATCCAAGGTGGACACCAGCAGGAGGCTCTCTGGCCTTAGAGTATGAACCTGTAAGGGGGTAGGGACAAAGTCAGCTCTCTCAGGGGTCTGGGACCACCCTTTGCTCCTGTCCCAGGCAGGGCTGGCCATGACTTCCCTTCCCCCCAGATGGGAACAGAGCAGGGGAGGAAGGGTAATTGGGGAAAACACTGGTGTCACTCATCATCTCTTTGACTCTAGAGAGGGGTTACAGTGGGGGGAGGTTTTGGCTCCCACGTATCTAAATTCCCAATTCCTTACTTCCTCCCTCAATTCATTCTGGTTTTCCAAAGAAGACTAAAGGCCTTTGCAAAATGACTTCATTGTTTGCTTTGTTTCTTTTTTGTTATTGTTCTTGTTGTTTTAATATAGGACAGGGTTTTGCTCTATTGCCCAAACTGGAATGCAGTGGTATAATCATAGCTCACTGCAGCCTCAAACTCCTTGGCTCAGCTGATCCTCACACCTCAGCCTCCCAGGTAGCTGGGACTACAGGTGTGTGCCATCACGCCTGGCTAATCTTTGTACTTTTTGTAGAGATAGGGTCTTGCCATGTTGTCCAGGCTGGTCTGGAACTCCTGGCCTCAAGTGTTCCTCCTGCCTCAGTCTCCCAAAGTGTTGGGACTACAGGTATAAGCCACAGCACCCATTCTAAGACTGGTACTATTAGTTTTCCTGTTCTGCAGGGGAGGGAGAATGAAGCTCAGCAAAGTTAGGTCATTGGCTTAAAGCCACAGAGATAGTAAGTGGCAAAACTCTGGACTTGAGTTGCCATCTCTCTGATTCTTATGGCTGGCCTCTTTTTCCTCTGCCACAATGTCAGCCTCTTTTAGGATGCCCCTTTCCATTTCCCCAAACCAGCCCAGCTGGTTTTAGTGCCAGGCTCCAGTGGGTCCCCTGACCCAAACCTGGGGATGGTTGTGAAAGTGGGACTGGAGCCACCCATACTTTTATCTGGCGCTTCTGGGCTCAGTCACCTGCTCCAGCCCCTCCTTGAGCAAACAGGGTGAGGCTGAACTCCCAGCAGGAGGCCTAACATCCGGGAGGCCCAGCCGCACCCCTGCAAAGGCCACATCCTGCTTCAGGACCCTCAGGTTTGGGGCCGAGCCACTGGTGTTGAGAGGAGGGTCAGGAAACTGCTAGCCCCTCTTTCTTTCTGGGCCTCAATTTCGTCATCTGCAGCACAGCAGGAGGGAGAATGGTCTGGAGAAGAGGCTGCAGAGCGGTTGCCCACAAATGAATTTCGTTTGACCATCTAGTGCTAAAAAATGTGTTTTCAATTAGCTGCCAATGAAAAAAAATGGGACGATTTATAAAAAATAAACAAGCTTTCTCATTTTTCTCATTTGGAATTTTTCTGGAGACTCCCGATCTGGCCACACTGGGCTTGCATTCTTAGCTGGCAACCATGAGATGCACCCATGAGGTGGGAGGGGGAATGGGGTGCCTAACTCAACCTGATTGCTTTCACCCCATTGGGGGTACCGGCCAGACAACTGGATTCTCGGGCCAGGCGATTTTTGCCTTCTGGCTGCATTTCTGTAAACTCTTCTATTCCTGGCACCGTGGGAGCAGATACCCACACCCCCAGCTCATTTATCTCACAGGTTCTGAACCTGGGGTGCAGCTATGGGTAAGGGGACCACAATGTAAAGCCTCTGAAATTGCAAACTGGGCGTGCAGGCGCAGTTTTCAGCAGAGGGCTCTGAAGTTAATCATATTTTCAAAGGAAGCCAGGATCCCCAGAAGTCTGAAGAGGCCTGGCTTTCGTGCCCGGGTGCCCATCCCCCGCCAGACGGCACCCCTTCCCGCAGAAGAGGCGGGGTGCTCGGTCTGCTCTCGTCTTTCCACGCTGGCAGATCTCTCCAGCTAGGTATTTGCTGGGGGCAACTGACGACTCCCCAAACCCAGGAGACTTTCACTCGGGTCGGGACCCAGGCCTGAGAGAGGGAGAGGGACCCCCATGGGCCAGCCGCGCCTTCGCTCATAGCGCGACCCCGCCCCCTGCGCCCCACGACCCGACTGTGGGGACTCGGCGTCGGTCCCTAGCTCTCACCTGTGGACTCAGCGTCCCGAGCAGCGCCGCGAACTGGAGCAGGAGCCCCAGCCGGGTCCACGGCCTCGACCCCCTGACCGCGCTCGTCATAGCGCCTGGGCAGCCACAAGGCCGGCCAGGTCCCTTCGTGCCTCCAGGGTAGCGCACGGTCCCCGCCTGACCCGGAGGAGACTCCGCCCCCGGCTGGGCCTGCAACCCCAGCCTGGAGTCCTCTCCTGTCCCCGCCCTTCTGTTCACACTCCCAACCTCATCCTCGCGCACGGTGGGGAGCTTTCCCGGGAGAGAGATTTTACTGAGCCCACTTATGGAGAACTTACCACGTGCGGAGGGCCCCACGGGTTCATCCTCGGCCCCTGGAGCCCTCGCCGCACCGCAGGCACAAACGGAGGCTCGGATCCGCAGTCCAAACACAGATCCGCCTGACCTCAAAGCCCGTGCTCTTCATCACTGCACCAGTGCACCGCGCTGAGCTATCAGGGAATAGAGATTAATTGGTGGTTCAGTCATTCGTTCAACAAATATTTATTATGGGTCAGGCAGGTGGCTCACCTCTGTAATCCCAACACTTTGGTAAGCCTAGGAGGGAGAACCACTTGAGGCCAGGAGTTCGAGACCAGCAACGTAGTGAGAGCCCATCTCTACAAAAAAAAAAAAAAAAAAAAAAAAAAAAAAAAAACTAAAAACAAAAATAAAAAATTGGCCAAGTGTGGTGATGTTCACCTGTAGTTCCAGCTACTTAGGAGGCTGTGGCGGGATGATCACTTGAGCCAGGAAGGCAAGGCTCCAGTGAGTTCTAACTGTGCCATTGCACTTCAGCCTGGGCGACAGAGAGAGACCCAGTCTCCAAAATAAAATAAATAAACAAGGAAACATGTATGTATGTATTTTTTGAGACAGAGTTTTGCTCTTGTCACCCAGGCTGGAGTGCAATGGCGCGATCTTGGCTCACTGCAACCTCTGCCTCCTGGGTCCAAGCAATTCTCTTGCCTCGGTCTCCCGAGTAGCTGGTATTAAAAGTGTGTGCCACCACGCCCAGATAATTTTTGTATTTTTACTACAGACGGGATTTCACCACTTTGGCCAGCCTGGTCTCAAACTCCTGACCTCAGATGATCCGCCGTCTCGGGCTTCCAAAGTATTGGGATTATGGGTGTGAGCCACCGTGCCCAACCACTAAATATGTATTTATTATAAGCGATTACATGCCTGCCTTGTGAACAAGAGTGATGAGTTCCCTGTCCTCATAGAGCTTAGAGATCCCTATGCCTTAGATGCAAGGCAACGCAGCATGGAAGGGCACCTTGTAATGGCAGTGACCACCCTTGCTCCTGGTAGACGTCTCTAGTTTTGTTCAGAGAGGGCCTGCCAGGGTCCTTGAAGGCAGGGTGCACTCTGTTTGCAAGTTTTGACTCATTCATGTCTCCTTTGTCCTTGCGTTTAAAAAAAAAAAAAATCCCTGCTGCTTCGAGGGTCATGTAGCCCGGCTCTGCCACCTTCTCCCCCTCCTCTTTGTCATCCTTGGTCCTCCCCTCCTGGTTACTGAAAACTGGGTAACTTGGCCCCTAGCCTTCATCTCCACCCCAAATCCTGCCACTCTCCTTGGCGTCTTCAACGTCTGCAGATACAGCCTAACCAACACGGCAGCCTCTCAGTAGCTGTACCTCGTTGGAGACCTTATTCCCCACACCACCACTGCACGTTATGCCCTGGGCCCTTGTACACTCAGAACCACTTTCGCCCCAACATCCCTTTCTCTGACTGCAGCCTCCTCTCCATGCAGCGGTTTCACCCTTTCATTCTCCCTATCCCTATGGCCTGACTTACGTGGCACCTTCGTTCCGCAGTCTCTCCCACTCTGGTAGTCCCTTCCTTGTCCCTATCCAGCTTGGACCTCCCCGCTGACCGTCTGAAGGAACTGCACCACTGTCTTAGGCTGGGTTTCCTAGAAACCCAGTTGGGATTTTCGTGAAAGTTATTTCACATTAAGCCATGTCAGGTTCAGGAGTACAAGACCAGCCTGGGCAACATAGCAAGACCTTCATCTCTACAAAAAATAAAATAAAATAAAAAATACACCAGGCATGCTGGTGTGTGCTTGTAGCCCCAGCTACTTGGGAGGCTGAGGTGGGAGGATCCCTTGAGCCCAAGAGTTCCAGGCTATAGGTAGCACCACTGCTCTCCAGCCTGGGCAAGAGAGTGAGACTTTGTCTCTAAAAAACAAAACAGGCTGGGCGCAGTAGCTCACATCTGTAATCCCAGCACTTTGGGAAGTCGAGGTGGGTGGATCACCTAAGATCAGGAGTTTGAGAACAGCCTGGCCAACATGGCAAAACCCCATCTCTACTAAAAATACCAAAATTGGCTGGGCGTGATGGCACACACCTATTATCCCAGCTACTCGGGAGGCTAAGGCAGAAGAATTGCTTGAACCCAGGAAGTGGAGGTTGCAGTGAGCCAAGATCACGCCATTGCACTCCAGCCTGGGGGACAGAGTGAGACTCCATCTCAAAACAAATAAATAACAAAACAAAAACAAAGAAGTATGTATATCATGAAGTCTTTGATTTACTTGGTTGCTCTTTCATGCCTAGCTGTTCCAGTACCCCTAAATTGGCCCAATAGTCCTAACTTTATAAAAAAAAGTGATTGCTTGCCACTACAGGACCCAACCCAAGCTACTGAGTGTGTGAATGAACCCTCTTTCTGCTCTATACTTTGTACACTCTGCATTGTTTTGAAATGTACATTGTAGTTACTATGCTTGGATTCAGGCATTTCCCATGCAAAAAAATCGACTTGCATAGAATACAAAATGAACTGAAATAAATTGTTGTGTGTGTGTGTGTGTGTGTGTGTGTGTGTGTGATGATAAAAGTAATATACATTCTAGGAGAGAGATTCAAGATGACTGATCACTAGCAGCTCGGGATTGTGGCTCCCAGTGAAAGCACAGAGAACGAGAGGACGCCACACTTTCAGATGAATTCTTGTTGCTCACATACCAGAAGATTCCCAGCGGAGGAGCCCCAGGGGTCGCCAGTGCAACTCTTGTGGCTGGTGAGGTGGTTTTACCGGCGCCTTGGAGCGGTGGTTCTTGGTGCAGAGTCAGAAAAGCACCATCAATCTTAACGCCGCTGTTTTAGCCAGTGCAGTGGGTTGCTCAGATTCCGATGCTGCGAATCAGTAAGTTGGGCATCCACTCAGAAATCCAATTACAAAGATGGTAATTATAAAGACCACAGATGGATAAATCTAAAACGAAGGGAAGAAACCAGCCTAAAAAGGCTGAGAATACCCAAAATCGGAACGCCTTTCCCTCTACAGGGGATCACAATTCCTCATCAGCAACAGATCAAGGCCTGATGGAGAACAAGTGTGTTCCATTAACAGAAGCAGGCTTTAAAAGGTGGATGATAAGAAACTTCTGTGAATTAAAAGAACTTGTTCTAACCCAATCCAAAGAAACTAAGAACTTTGAAAAAGGTTTGACGATATGTTAACAAGAATACACAATTTAGAGAGAAATATAAGTGAATTAATGGAGCTGAAAAACACAACACGAGAACTCCGCGAAGTATGCACAAGTTTTAACAGCCGAATTGATGAAGCAGAAGAAAGGATATCAGAGGTCAAAGACCAACTTAATGAAATAAAACAAGAAGACAAGATTAGAGAGAAAAGGATAAAAAGGAACGAGCAAAGTCTCCAAGAAATATGGGAATATGTGAAAAAACCTAATCTACATTTGATAGGTGTACCTGAATGTGACGAAGAGAATGAATCCAAGCTGGAAAATATGCTTCAGGATATTATTCAGGAAAATTTTCCCAGCCTAGTAAGGCAGGATAATATTCAACTCCAGGTAATACAGAGAACACCACAAAGATGTTCCTCAAGAAGACCAACCTCAAGGCACATAATCGTCAGATTCACCAGGGTTGAAATGAAGGAGAAAATACTAAGGGCAGCCAGAGAGAAAGGTCAGGTTACCCACAAAGGGAAGCCTCTCAGACTCACAGCAGATCTCTCAGCAGAACCCTACAAGCCAGAAGAGAGTGGGGGCCAATATTCAACATCCTTAAAGAAAAGAACTTTCAACCAAGAATTTCACATCCAGCCAAACTAAGCTTCATAAATGAAGGAAAAATAAAGTTTTTTGTGAATAAGCAAGCACTCAGAGATTTCATCACCACCAGGCCTGCTTTACAAGAGCTTCTGAAAGAACCACTACACATAGAAAGGAACAAACAGTAACAGCCTTTCTAAAAAATACCAAAAAGTAAAGAGCATCAACATAATGAAGAATTTACATTAACTAATGGGCAAAACAGCCAGCTAACATTAAATGGCAGTATTAAACTCACATGTATTATTATTAATTCTAAATTTAAATCGACTAAATCTTCCAATCCAAAGACACAGACAGGCAAATTGGATAAAAAGCCAAAACCCATTGGTATGCTGCATCCAGACCCATCTCACATGCAAGGATACACAAAGACTCAAAACAAAGGGATGGAGAAAGATTTACCAACCAAATGGAGAGCAAAAATAACTAAATAAACTAAAAGCAGGAGTTGCGATTTTTGCCTCTGATAAAATAGTCTTTAAAGCAACAAAGATCAAAAGAAGCAAAGAAGGACATTATATAATGATAAAAGGATCAATGCAACAAGAAGAGCTAAAGATCCTAAATATATACGCACCCAATACAGGAATACCCAGATATATAAGACTTATAAAGAGACCTAGACTCCCACACAATAATAGTGGGAGACTTCAACATTAATATTAGACAGATCAATGAGACAGAAAATTAACAATGATATTCAGGACTTGAACTCAGATCTGAAACAAGTAAGCTTAATTAACATTTCTAGAACTCTCCACTTCAAATACAGAAAATATTCACTCTTATCAGTACCACATCATACCTACTTATAGGTTTAAATGAAATATTGGTTGACTGCTTGCTTGTTATTTTCTTCCCTCATTTTTTTCATGTCTCCATTATTAAGCACAATTATAGGCATACTCATTTTTAGACTGCATTCTACCCCGGGCAATAAAGCAACACCCCCGATCTCTCTCCCTCTTCTTCTTTCTCTTTGTTCCTCTTCTTTATTCTTTTTTTTTTATTATTATTTTTTCTTTCTTTCTCTCTTTCTTTCAAAAAAAAAGTAATATACATTCTAGAAACTTTGTAAAACTCAGAGAAATTTAAATAAGAAAATATTTGGATAGGTGTGGTGGTTCACACGTGTAGTCCCAACTACTCAGGAGGCTGAGGTGGGAGGATCACTTGAGCCCAGGAGTTGTGAGTAAGCTGTGACTGCACCACCGCATTCCAGGCTGGGCTAAAGAGTGAGACACTACCTCAAAACATTAATAACAATGTTATCAGCACTTTGGGAGGCTGAGGCGGGAAGATCACTTGAGGTCAGGAGTTCAAGACCAGCCTGGCCAACATGGTGAAACCCTGTCTCTACTGAAAATACAAAAATTAGCTGGGCGTGGTGGCGCGTGCCTGTAATCCCAGCTACTGGGGAGGCTGAGGCAGGAGAACTGCTTGAACCCGGGAAGCAGAGGCTGCAGTGAGCCAAGATTGCACCACTGCACTCCAGCCTGAGCAATAGAAAAACACTCCATCTAAAAAAAATGAAATTAGTAACCATAAGTAAGAATTTTAAAAAATAGTTCATTCATGGTTTCACCATCTGAAAACAGAGGATTCCATTAACAATCTGTCATGGTTCCGCCAATGCTTTCTTCTCCTTGTGTCTATATGTATGATGGGATCCTATGTTGAAATATTAATGTCTTTTTTCCGCCCCAGAGCTTTCTTTCCCCTGACAGTCCTCCTCCCATTCAAGCAAGTCTGCTCTAAATTTTGTTACCTCAGCACATGAATGAGAAAACAGAAAGGGCAAATGAAAATTCTTCTAGCTTTTGAGTTTTCAGAAAACTCAAGTTAGGAGCCTAGATTTGAGACAATAACCAGCCTGGCCAACATGGAGAAACCCGTCTCTGCTAAAAATACAAAAATTAGCCGGATGTGGCAGCGCGTGCCTGTAATCCCAGCTACATGGGAGGCTGAGGCAGCAGAATCGCTTGAAACCGGGAGGTGGAGGTTGCAGTGAGCGGAGATTGTGCCACTGTACTCCAGTCTGGGTGACAGAGTGAGACTCCATCTCCAAAAAAAAAAAAAAAAAAAATTTGAGACACTAAATGAGACTGGAAAAGAATTTCCAGACTTTGAGAGGAGGGAGAATAAGGAGGAACAGGGAGAAGCTGCTCCAGTTCCCCAAGGAAGGGAGACCCAGGCCTGCAGCCTGTCACCCAAGGACGGGACCCCATGTAGGTTTGTGGTATCCAAGGGCAGAGGAGATCTGCTTTTTGCTTCCTGGGAAGATCCTGGGAAAGCGGGAAGACTCCAGAAGAGAAGCTGCATTCTGTGTTGGGGCAGAGGGGTCCTTAGAGGGACCCCAATGTGCACTGTAACAAGGAGGTGGGCGGATGTTTACCACATGCCTGAGTGCCTGAGAGTGGCTTGGAGGAAGGAGGGAGAGAGAGATGATAAGTAGAGATAAAGAACCTGCATGCTCACACAGAGATCGAGAACATGCTACTGAAAACAGACAGAGAGAAGGAGAGAGAGAACATGTGTGCTCAAAATAGAGATGGGGATAGACCGAGAACATGCATGCTGAAAATAGACACACACAGAGCGAGGACACGTGTGCCCAAAAATACATATGTAGAGAGAAATGGAGAACATGTGTGCCCAAAATAGAGGTAAAGAGCGATAGAGGCTGGGTGGAGTGGCTCACGCCTGTAATCCCAGCACTTTGGGAGGCCGAGGCAGGTGGATCACCTGAGGTCAGGAGTTCCAGACCAGCTTGGCCAACATGGTGAAACACCATCTCTACTAAAAATACAAAAAAATTAGCTGGGTGTGATGGTGGGTGCCTATAATTCCAGCTACTCCAGGAGCTGAGGTAGGAGAATCGCCTGAACCTGGGAGATGCAGGTTGCAGTGAGCTGAGATTGCGCCACTGCACTCCAGCCTGGGTAACAGAGTGACATTCCATCTCAAAAATAAAACAGATTAGAGAGAATATGCATGCTCAAAATAGAGAGAGAAAGAGAGCATGTGTGCTCAAAAAGTATATGTGTATGACGAGAAAGAGAAGTAAAGAGAAAAAACATGTGTGCTCAAAATAGAGATAGAGACAGAGCATGCATGCTCAAAAGAAAGATGGAGAAAGAGAGAGAGGTGGAACCAAGAGAGAGACAGAGGTAAAGAGAGAGGAGAACATGTGTGCTTGAAACGGAAAGGCAGAGAGAAAGGCCAGGCTCGGGTTGGCCCACACCTGTAATCCCAGAATTTTGAGCGGCTGAGGAGGGTGGATCACCTGAGGTCAGGAGTTTGAGACCAGCCTGGCCGATATGGTGAAACCTCATTTCTACAAAAATACAAAAGTTAGCCGGATATGATGGTGGTTGCCTGTTATCCCAGCTACTTGGGAGGCTGAAGTGGGAGAATCACTTGAACCCAGGAGGCAGAGCTAGCTGTGAGTCAAGATTGAGCCACTGCACTCCAGCCTGTGTGACAGACTCCATATTAAAAAAAAAAAAAAAGAAAGAAAAAAGAAAAAAAAGAAAAGAAAAGCAGAGAGAGAACACATGTGCTCAAATATATGTGTGCATATATACATAAACACATACACATATATGTGTGTGTGTGTGTGTGTGTGTATATATATATATATATATATAGAGAGAGAGAGAGAGAGAGAGAGAGAGAGAGAGTCGGAGGGAGGGGGAGAGCAGGCGAGAGGGGAGGAGGGAGGAGGAGACTTCAGAGGGGAAGGACAGGCAATGCAGCAGAGGCTGTCTGCATCTCAGGGGCTACCCGCTGGTGCAGATGGTGACCAGACCCCTGTGCCCTCTTGCCTGCTGGTGCTGTGTAGGCTCTACAGAACTTAAACCCACCCTGAAAAAGGCTAGGAAGAGCCAGATGGGATTGAATTTCTTCCACCTGGCACAAAGGGAGCTTAAAATAAAAGTTATATTTTATAAAGCTTACGAAGTTCGATAAGATTTTACAAAGTTGGCCAGGCGAGGTGGCTCATGCCAGCACTTTGGGAGGTCGAGGTGGGTGGATCCCCTGAGATCATGAGTTCACCAGCCTGACCAACATGGAGAAACCTTGTCTCTACTAAAAAGAATACAAAATTTAGCTGGGCATTGTGGTGGGCGTCTGTAATCCCAGCTGGGAGGCGAAGGTTGCAGTGAGCCGAGATCACACCATTGTGCTCTAGCCGGGGCAAGAAGAGCAAAACTCCATCTCAAAAAAAAAAAAAAAAAAAAGATTTTACAAAGTTGATAAATTTTATAAACCTATAAAGAAATAAAGTTCTATTTCTTTCCTGCACCTCAGTGTGTGCTCAAGAGCTCTGAAATCTTGAGATCTATACATACATCAATAGCTTTTCTCCTATTCTAACAGAATAGAGAAAACAGAAAACAGGGGAAATATTTCACTCGTAATAGCACTGAAAGGAAAATACTTAGGAATACATTTAAGTAGAAAGGCATAGGACCTACAGAAAGAAAAGCTTACAATCTTATGAAAGACATAAAATACGAACAAATGTAAAGGGATGTTCCTGCATGGGAAGACTTCACATAATTAATGTGAATTCTCCCCAGATTAGGTTGCGTGTGGTGGCTTACGTTTGTAATCCCAACATTTTGGGGGGTTGAGGTAGGAGGATTGCTTGAGGCCAGGAGTTTGAGACCAGCCTGGGCGACATAGCGAGACTCTGTTTCTACAAAAAAAAGTTTTAAAAATAGCTGGCTGTAGTGGTGGAAGGATCACTTGAGCCCAGGAGTTTGAGGCTGCAGTGAGCAATAATTTCACAATTGCACTCCAACGTGAGTTACAGAGTGAAACCCAGTCTCTAAAAACAATAACAAAACAAATAAAATTAAAAAACTCAAAAAACAAAAATTCTCCCCAACAAAGCAAACAAAAAAATCCCAAAAAACAAACAAAAAAATTGTCCCCAAATTAAAATATAAGTATAATGTAATTCTTTTTTTTTTTTTTTTAAGACAAACTCTCTCTTGTTGCCCAGGCTGGAGTGCAGTGGTGTGGTCTTGGCTCACTGAAACCTTGAACCTCTTGGGTTCAGGCAATTCTCTTACCTCAGCCTTTTCCATAGCTCTTTTGATCAAGTTTTAAAAATTGGCTAAAATAAAGATTATATGCAAGAGTAAATGTTTGATGTGCTTTTTCATATTGTATGCCTGTATCAAAACATATCATGTGCCCTGTAAATATATACACTATGTACCCACAAAAATAAAAAATAAAAAATTTGAAATAAAAGAATAAATGCTTGAGACTAGTCAAGAAAAGTGTGAAAATAAAGAAAAATGGGAAAGGGGCTTATTTTTACTTGATATCAGAACATACTGTAAAACCACAGTATCGATATAATTTTAGCACAGGAAGTGACAAATAAATAAATATACGAGTTGGATTGAACAGAGAATCCAGAAATAAGTATCAGCATATGTGATAATTTAATAAATGTCAAAGATGATATTTTTATTATTTATTTATTTATTTTTTTTGAGACAAAGTTTCGCTCTTGTTTCCCAGGCTGGAGTGCCATGGTGTGATCTTGGCTCACCGCGACCTCCGCCTCTTGAGTTCAAGCTATTCTCCTGCCTTAATCTTTAGAGTAGTTGGGATTACAGGCATGCACCACCACGCTTGGCTAATTTTGTATTTTTAGTAGAGACAGGGTTTCTCCATGTTGCTCAGGCTGGTCTCCAACTCCCAACCTCAGGTGATCTGCCCGCCTCAGCTTCCCAAAGTGCTGGGATTACAGGCGTGAGCCACCGTGCCTGGCCTATAGTAAACTTTTTATTGCAGATGGTACAAAAATCACAGGTTCTATAGTGAACATATCTGTTTGATTATGATTGTTTGTAATGCACAGATCAACAAATAGAAATTGACCAACTCCCCCAGAAAGTTCCTTGTGCCCCGTTTCAAGAGTAATCTCTACCCTGACTTCTCACGCTATAGATTATTTTTGTCTGGCTTTGATCTTTACATAAATGGAATCATACAGCATGTGCTCTTCAATGTCTGGCTTCTTTTTAGTATTATTTTTGTGAGATGTGTAGATGTAGTTCATTATCATTGCCATATAGCATTACATTGTATGAATATGCCACAGTTTATTTATTCATTCTATTTCTTTTTTTGAGACAGAATCTTGTACTGTCACTTGGGCTGGAGTGCAGCGGTGCGATCTCTGCTCATTGCAATCTCTGCCTCCCAGGTTCAAACGATTCTCTTGCCTCAGCCTCCCGAGTAGCTTTGATTACAGGCACCTGCCACCATTCCTGGCTAATTTTTTGTATTTTTAATAAAGAAGGGGTTTCATTATGTTGATTAGGCTGGTCTTGAATGTCTGATCTTGTGATCCACCCGCCTTGGCCTCCCAAAGTACTGTGATTGATTACAGGTGTGAGCCACAGTGCCTGACCTATCCATTCTAACTTTTTCAACTTTTATCTTAAGTTCAGGGGTTCAAGTGCAGGTTTGTTACATAAGTAAACTTGTGTCATGGGAGTTTGTGGTACAGATTATTTCTTCACCCAGGTATTAAACCTAGTACCCATTAGTTATTTTTTCTGATCCTCTCCCTCTTCCCCCTCTCCACCCTCCAAAAGGCCCCGGGTGTGTCATTCCCCTCTATCTGTTCTCACAAACAAGTGAGAATATTCGGTATTTGGTTTTCTGTTCCTGTATTAGTTTGCTGCAAAGGACAAAATCTTGTTCTTTTTTATGGTTGCACCATTGTAGTGTTGATGGGCATTAGTTTTTTTCCCTACCAGTTTTTGGCTTTTATGAATAGTTCTATGAATATTTTCATACTATTTTATTTAATTAATTAATTAATTTAGAAATGGAGTCTTGCTCTGTCACCAGGTTGGACTGCAGTGGTTCGATCTTGGCTCACTGCAACCTCCACCTCCCAGGTTCAAGTGATTCTCCTGCCTCAGCCTCCCAAGTAGCTGGGATTACAGGCATGCACCACCATATCCAGCTAACTGTTTTGTATTTTTAGTAGAGACAGGGTTTCACCATTGGCCAGGATGGTCTCAATCTCTTGATCTCATGATCTACCTGCCTCGGCCTCCCAACATGCTGGAATTATGGGCATGAGCCACTGCGCCCAGCCTTACATTTTATTTTCAGAGATAAAGTCTCATTCTGTCGCCTAGGCTGAAGTGCAGTAGTTAGATCATAGCTCACTGCAGCCTCCAAATCCTGGTCTCAAGCGATTCTCCTGCCTCAGCTTCCCAAATAGCTGGGACTACAGTTTGTGCCACCACCATGCCTGGCTAATTATTTTATTGTTTAGTAGAGACAGAGGTCTCACTATATTGCCCAGGCTGGTCTCAAACTCTTGGACTCAAGTCATCTTCCTGCTTCTGCCTTCTAACTGCTGGGATTCCAGGTGGGAGCTGCTGCGCCCGCTGTACATGTCTGTACATGAACGTATCTATGCATTTCTGTTGGGTATATACTTAGCAGATGAATTTCTGGGTCATAGGAAATGTGTATGTTCTGTTTCAGTACATTTTGCCAAACAATTTTCTAAACTACCAGATTGTACTTGGTGATGGTGATAGTGGGGAATTTCTTATGCAATACAGAAAATAGAGAAGCTTTAAGAAAAAACAGATACATACGAAATCACGAAATATATAAAAATTTAAAACTTTAGAATAGACCCCACAGACAAACATTGGATTAGAAAAAATATTGGCAATATGGAAGATAAGTAAAGGATTAACATCTATTATATACAAACTGCTCTTGTAAATTGACAAGAAAAAGACAAACAACCGAAAATTATGCAAAGTCTATGAATAGGCTCTTACATAAGATCAACTCCACACATGAGAAAATGTGCTCAAAATCACTAGCAGTCAGAGAAATGTAAAAACAAGATGAAAAAAGTAACAGCAAGTATATCACTTTATGCCCATAAATTTGCAAAAATTAAAAAGAAGGCTGCGGGACTGAAAGAATATTAAGAATTGCTGAAGCTGAGCCATGAGTTTTTGGAGGTTCATCATACTATTCTGTTTGCATTCACAATGTTTGAAAATGTCCATAAAATAAAGAAATGAATAAGAAAATTGCCGAGCATGGTAATATGTGCCTGTAGTCCCAGCTACTCAGAAGGCTGAAGCAGGAGGATCACTTGAACCCAGGAGTTAAGTTTCAGTGAGCTATGATTGCGCCACTGCACTCCAGCCTGGGCGACAGAGCGAGACACTGTGTCAAAAAAATTAAATAAGTAAAAGGAACAAGAACAAGAAAAGGAAACCCAAACAAACAAAAAGAAGGCTAAACCTATTGCTGTCAGGGGTATGGGGAAGAGCACAGTCTCACATGGTACTGGTGGAAATGTAAATTGTTACAGACTTTTTTTTTAAAAAATGTTTTGTAGAAATGGGGATCTTGCTATATTGTCCAGGCAAGAAACTCGAACTCCTGGCCTCAAGTGATCCTCCTGTCTTGGCCTCCCAAAGTGTTGGGATTACAGGTGTGAGCCACTATGCCTGGCCTGTTATGTATTTGAAGGCATCTGTTAATAACTGTTAACAATAAAAAATACATAACTCCTTTGACCTGGATCCACTTTCAGGGATCTTTTCCACAAAAATAAAAGCATCAGGTTTATAACGGTAGAAATATCAGTGTGCTTACTGTAGCATTGTTCTTAGTGGCAAACAAGAGGAAACAATGAAAGTATCCTTCAACTGAGAAATAGCTGACTGAAGGCCGAGGCAGACAGATCACTTGAGGCCAGGAGTTTGAGACCAGCCTGGCCAACACGCTGAAACCATGTCACTACTAAAACAAAAACAAAAACAAAAATTAGCCCGGTGTGGTGGCACACGCCTGTAGTCCTTGCTATTCCGGAGGCTGAGGCATAAGACTCGCTTGAACCTGGGAGGCAGAGGTTGCAGTGAGCCGAGATTGCACCACTGCACTCCAGCCTGGGCGACAGAGCGAGACTCTGTCTCAAAATTTAAAAAAGTAAAAAGAGAAATAGTTGACTGAACTATATAACAGCTGCAATTTGGAGTATTGTATAGCCATTAAAATAATATATTGGAGGCTGGGAGCGGTGGCTCATGCTTGTAATCCCAGCACTTTGAGAGGCCGAGGCAAGTGGATCACCTGAGGTCAGGAAGTTGAGACCAGCCTGGCCAACATGGTAAAAACTCATCTCTACTAAAAATACAAAATTAGCTGAGTGTGGTGGTGTGGTAGTGGGTGCCTGTAATCCCAGCTACTTTGGAGGGAGGAGAATTGCTTGAATCTGGGAGGCAGAGGTTGCAGTGAGCTGAGATCACACCACGGCACTCCAGTCTGTGTGAGAAAACAAGATTCCGTCTCAAAAAGAAAAAAGAAAATATATTGGAGGCTGGGCGTGGTGGCTCATGCCTATAATCTCAGCACTTTGGGAGGCTGGGGCTGGAGGATTACTTGAGCCCAGGAGTTTGAGACCAACCTGGGCAACACAGTGATACCCTATCTCTACAAAAAATTTAAAAAATTAGCCAGGTGTGGTGGCATTGCACCTGTGGTCCCAGTTATACAGCAGGCTGAGGTAGGAAGATGGCTTGAGCCCCGGAGGTAAAGGCTGCAAGGAGCTGTATTTGTGTTACTGTACTACAGCCTGGGTGATAGAGCAAGTCCTTGTCTTTAAAAAAAAAAATTAGAGTACATTTATTGACTTGGACGAATTTCTTTGAGTCACATTGAGAACTGCAAGATGAGAAACAGCCTTATAGGAACTTATTTTTGTAAAACTTTGCATATATGTTTGCAAGTTATTTTATATGAGCATGGAGAGAAATAGAGAATGTAATATAATGGTTTGTTAACAGGGATTTTGTGGTAGGCTGGAGGGAGTGTTATACTAATGAAAGAATAAAACCAGCAAAAAAAAAAAAAAAAAAAGAAGCTACTAAAAAATAGAAAATACTCTCATATGCATCCCATTTGTATATATTTAGATGTATCTGTGTGATACACATGTATGCACTGATATGCAAATGTATCCTTGACCAAATAAAAGAGTTGTTTATATTAATATGCAGAATTTTTTTTTTTAAAAACAACTTTGGGGACAGTATTTCTTTCTGTCACCCAGGCTGGAGTGTGCCCAGGCTGGTCTCGAACACTGAGCCTCAAGCAATCAACAATCCTTCTGCCTCAGCCTCCCAAAGTGCTGGAATTAAAGGCATGAGCCACCGTGCCCAGACTGGAGAAATTTTAATTCCTATGTCCCCATACCCTGCCAGTTCTGCACATCATAAATTCAGTGCATTGGAATGTCTTTGGAAACACAATGAGAGTCTTCCTTTCATCCTCCTCAAAATAGTCACTTTTGCTGCGCACATGTCATTCACTTAATAGCTAAGTAACTTGCTATTAAGGAAGGTTTTCTTGTCTCCATTTCACAGACGAGCAAACTAAGTTTCTTGGAGGTGAAGTCTATTTGTCTAAATTTACAAAGCTAGTAAGTGATGAGGCAGCGATTCAAAGCGAGGTCTGACTCCTGAGTCCGTGAGCTTAATCTCTATGTTATATTTCCTTCCTTTGATACGTTTTTCAATGGATTTGCCTCTTCCAGATCAGGGTGTTGTGATCTAATGAGCTGACATTAGGATTTAGGCTTCAAATAAGGGAGCCATTGAGGTAACTCTAGCTCCTGTTGCCTCAGCTGAAGCAGTTCTTCATCCTCATTTGGGCTATGCTAATTAACTGGCACAAAACACTGTTTTTGTTTGTTTGTTTGTTTGTTTTCTGAGACGGAGTTTCTTTCTTGTCGCCCAGGCTGGAGTGCAATGGTGAAATCTCGGCTCACTGCAACCTCAGTCTCCCGGGTTCAAGAGATTCTCTTGCCTCAGCCTCCTGAGTAGCTGGGATTATAGGCATGTGTCATTGCACCTGGCTATTTTTAAAAATATATATATTTTTAGTAGAGACGAGGTTTCATTATGTTGGCCAAGCTTGTCTTGAACTTCTGACCTCAGGTGATCCGTCAGCCTTGGACTCCCAAAGTGCTGGGATTACAGTTTTGGGCCACCACACCCAATCCACACTGGGGTTTAAGGCCAAAGCTGGTCCCTGTATCGTCCCCAGGGGACCTGTGGCCTCATATCTCCTCCAAGGACTCATCGGCGCACAGCATCAGCACTCAGGCATTCCATTCTCTCCTTCCAGCCCCGGGCATGAGGAACTATCTCCTCATGTCGGAGGAAGGCCAGCAGGTCCAGCAGGACTGGGTTTCAGAGGCAGAGTCCTCTAGATTTCCTTTTGCCTCATGAGAGGCCTTCAGTGGTAACATTTCAAACTGCAGGCTCATGATTCCCTTGAAATGACAAAAGCAAGCCAAGGGTTCCAAGCTGTTTTCACCATTGGTTACCCACGGAGAAGGGAGAGAGTGGGGAAGAAACAGGGTAGTGACCTGGAGGACGCTCGAGGAGGCTCCTGGGGGATCTAACTGCGTTGTCTTTTTCTTTCTTTCTTTCTTTCGAGTTTCACTCCTGTTGCCCAGGTTGGAGCGCAATGAAGTAATCTCGGCTCACTATAACCTCTGCCTCCCTGGTTCACGTGCTTCTCCTGCCTCAGCCTCCCAAGTAGCTGGGATTACAGGCACCTGCCACCACACCTGTCTAATTTTTGTATTTTCAGTAGAGATGGGGTTTCACTATGTTGGCCAGGCTGGTCTTGAACTCCTGACCTCAGGAGACCCACCCGCTTCGGCCTCCCAAAGTGCTGGGATTACAGGTGTGAGCAACTGTGCCTGGCCTTTTTTTTTTTTTTTTCCTTTCTATCTTCTCCATCTATGCACCTTTTCTTGGCTGGCAATAGCGACATGGTTTTAGATGTTGGGATTTTGAATCTTGCTCTTGGGTTGGGAAATGCTACTTTAGGAAAGAATCAGTGCTTTGATTTTAAGCAGCTGCAATCGTCATTTTTGGTTCTGATATTTACTTGTATTTTCTAAATTTGGGGGTGCGTAATTTGCCCTGAGATATCCTTATGAGTTCTACTGACTTCTAGAACTTTGGAAAGATGAGACATGCAAGACTCTGGCTAAAGTAAATAACCCAATTCTGCAGGCCTTGAAGGACCCACACGATCCACCAACCTATATGAATGAGCTCTTTCGGTCTATCAAGATGGGCCAGGTGCAGTGTCTCATGCCTGTAATCCCAGCACCTTGTGGAGCTAAGGCGGGAGGATTGCTTGAGCCCAGGACTTCGAGACCAGCCTGGGCAACATAACAAGAACTCATCTCTGCTAAAAAAAAAAAAAAAAAAAAAAAAGGTGAGCATGGTGGTACACACCTGTGGTCCTAGCTACTTGGGAGGCTGAGGTGGGAGGATTGCTTGAGCTGGGGAGGTTAAGACAGAAGTAAGGACTATGATCACCATTGTACTTTAGCCTGGGCAACAGAGCGAGACCCTGTTTCAAAAAAGAAAAAACTGAGATGGTTAAAAATGAGAGAGGATAGAGAATAATAATAACAGGCCAAGTGTGGTGGCTCACACTTGTAATCCCAGCATTTTTGGGGGCCAAGGTGGGCATATCACCTGAGGTCAGGAGTTTGAGACCAGCCTGGCCAACATGGGGAAATCCCATCTCTACAAAAAATAGAAAAATTAGCCAGGCATGGTGGTGTATGCCTGTCATCCCAGCTACTCAGGAGGCTGAGGCAGGAGAATCACTTGAACACAGGAGGTAGAGGTTGCAGTGAGCCAAGATCAAGCCACTGCACTCCAGCTTGGGAGACAGAGTGAGACTCTGTCTCAAACAAAACAAAACAACCCCCCAAAAACCACCCAAACCCCAAACCCAAACCAAAAGAAAAACAGTAGCAGTAACAGCAATAAGAGTAAAGATACAGGGTGTTTGACATGGGCCAGGCACTGTACGAAGGGCCTTGCTTAGATAGTGTCATATAGTCTCACAACAATCCTACAGGATAATTACCACTATGATCCCCATTTCATCTATGACCAAACTGAGTCCCAGAAAAGGTTGAGAGAAGCTTAGAGTTAACTTTCCCTAGACACACAACTTGTAAGCTAAATCACAGAACCAGGCAGGGACGGTCTCAAAAACAAACAAACAGGGCCAGGCATGGTGGCTCACACCTGTAATCCCAGCACTTTGGGAGGCCGAGGGGGAGGGTTGCCTGAGCCCAAGAGTTCAAGACCAGCCTGGACAACATGGTGAGACCTTGTCTCTAAAAATAAAAATAGATAAATAATAAAATAAAGAGCCAGGCTTTGAACCTTGGCGGATCTAATTTCGAATCTGAAGTTCTTAACCTCTGTGCTATACTGCGTTTCAGAGAAGATCCTTTGGACACATTTTTTTTTTTCTTTATTTCTCTAGGACTGAATGATACTGCTGTGAGTTTTAGATCTCTGTGGAAGCAGGAAATTGATGGTAATAGTGGTCGCATTTGCACGGTGGTGGCTTATTTCGGGTCATGAAATTGTCCACTTAGGCTCTATGATTATCCTGGGTGTATTGCCTAATCTTTCAGACTAGATCCCAGGCCTGGGTAGATCCCCTTATAGAACATTATTTGAAGTGGGAACTGCATTCTCCAATGTAGTTCTTGGCCATGTGTCTTAGTGTGGTTGAAACTGAAGCGATGAGCTCACCCACTTTAGAGGTCTTTGGAAGCAACAATAAAGATGGCCGGGCACAGTGGCTCATGCCTATAATCCCAGCACTTCAAGAGGCCAAGGCAGGCAGATCACCTGAGGTCAGGAGTTCGAGACCAGCCTGGCCGACATGGTGAAACCACAAAATGACTAAAAATACAAAAATTCGCTGGGTGTGGCGGCGGACGCCTGTGATCCCAGCAACTTGGGAGGCTGAGTTAGGAGAATGGCTTGAACCTGAAAGGTGGAGGTTGCAGTGAGCCAAGATTGTGCTACTGCACTCCGGCCTGGGCGATGGAATGATACTCTGTCTGAAAACAAAATAAAACAAAAAAACACAGTAAGAAGACATTTGTAAGGTCCTCAAGAGTCTGCCCGTGGGTTTTGTCAGAACTCACAGTAGCTCTCTGAACTACAGCCAGAATAATTCTATGGTTAAATTTCCTTGCAACTCTGGCTCTCTGGCTGACAAGAGGTTTGGCTTTCATTTTGTTTGTTTGTTTTGAGACAGTGTCTTGTTCTGTTGCCCAGGCTGGAGTGCAGTGGCACAATCTTGGCTCACTGCAACCTCTGCCTTTTGGGTTCAGGTGATTCTCTTGCCTCAGCCTCCCAAATAGCTGAGATTACAGGTTCATGCCACCACGCCCTACTAATTTTTGTATTTTTAGTAGGAATGGAGTTTTGCCAGGTTGGCCAAACTGGTCTTGAACTCCTAACCTCAGGTAATCCACCTGCTTTGGCCTCCCAAAGTGCTGGGATTACAAGTGTGAGCCACACCTCTCAGACTTGTTTTGTGTTTTTGAGACAGGGTCTTGCTTTGTCCCACCAGCTGGAGTGCAGTGGGATGATCACAGCTCATTCCAGCCTCAACCTCGTGGGCTCAAGCCATACTCTTGCATCAGACTCCCAAGTTGCTGAGACTACAGGTGAACACCACCACACCAGGCTAATTTTTGTATTATTATTATTATTATTTTTTGTAGAGGCAGAGTCTTGCTATGTTGCCCAGGCTGATCTTGAATTCCTGGGCTCAAGCAATCCTCCCACCTCAGCCTCCCAAAGTGCTGGGATTACAGGTATCAGCCACCATGCCTGGCCAGATGTTTGGTGTTAAGTCTCTTAGTTACCTGGAGAAAGGGTGAAGGGGAATGTTGGCCTCTAGGGAAGACCCTTCTCCATCCATGGCCTCCTGAGGGGGCATTAAGGGTATTAGGGAAAGTTTGGACTCTAGCCTGATGGTTTCATTTTTTTCTTCTTTCAAAGCTTTGAATGGTTCCTCTCTTCTCTCTCTTGAGGCTGGTGTGGCAGAAGGATCTGGGGCTGCTTGCTCCTCTGTGTGTGTGTGTGTGTGTGTGTGTGTGTGTGTGTGTGTGGTTTTGAAGTGTTTGGTTCTCAGTAGATCTTTGGAAAACGTTTCCTCATTAAATTTGTGACTTTAACCCAGAGGAGCCAATTAAAGGCCTAATGCAAAACCTACTTCCAGCAGGGGGCAGTAGAGTGTAGCGGTTAAACGTGTGGGCTTCACGCTGTTTTTGGGTCTGGAACTTTGGCCGGGTGCGGTGGCTCAAGCTTGTAATCCCAGCACTTTGGGAGGCCAAGGCGGCTGGATCACGAGGTCAAAATATCGAGACCATCCTGATCAACATGGTGAAACCCCGTCTCTACTAAAAATACAAAAAATTAGCTGGGCATGGTGGCGCGTGCCTGTAATCCCAGCTACTTGGGAGGCTGAGGCAGGAGAATTGCCTGAACCCAGGAGGCGGAGGTTGCAGTGAGCCGAGATCGCGCCATTGCACTCCAGACTGGGTAACAAGAGCGAAACTCCGTCTCAAAAAAAAAAAAAAAAAAAAAAAGAAACTGGTTTCGGCTAGTAGTTGCCACGCATTTCAGTGAGAAATTTTTGAACCTACACCCTCAATACACATACACATAAAATTATTTATGAGTTGTATGCATAATTCTGGTTCTGTTATAAAACATAACAAAATTGAAATTAAAATTGAAAAAAGGAAATTAACTCTTAAAATCCTTTATTAGGGCATAAATGACAGTGAATTGACAGTAACTGACAGTGAACACACCCATCAGACCCAAAAGTTTCCCATGCCTCTCTGTAAGGAGTAGTCCTCACCCGTTTCTGCTCCCCTAACCCTGAATAACCAGCTTTCCGTCACTATAAATTCGTTTGCATTTTGTAGAGTTTTATATAAATGGCATCGCACACTGTGGATTCTTTTCTTGTCTGGCTTCTTTCATTCAGCATAATTGTTTTGAATTTCAAGCTAATTATGGATGAAATTAAGGATGAAATAATGACAGAGTTAACTTTTAAAAATACTATTTTGTTTTGTTTGTTAATGGTAGAAAATATTTGTGCTCTCAAATTGTAGAGTTTTTTTTTTCTTTTCTTTTCAATTTGAGACAGAGTCTTGCTCTATTGCCCAGACTGAAATGCAGTGGTGTGATTATGACTCACTGCATCCTCGATCTCCCAGGCTCAAGTGAATCCTCCCACCTCAGCCTCCCAAGTGGCTGAGACAACAGACATGCTCCACCTGTTGGTAAAGATGGAGGTCTTGCTATGTTGCCCACACTGGTCTCAAACTCCTGGACTCAAGTGATCCTCCCACCTCAGCCTCCCAAAGTCCTGGGATTACAGACATGAGCCACCACACCCAGCATACAGAGATTTGCCTGTATGTCCCAGATGACAGTTTTTTTCTTTTAAATTGAATTAATTTTTGAAAATTTTCTTTAATTTTTTAATTTTAATTTTTTTTATTTTGTGAGATGGAGTCTTGCTCTGTCATCAGGCTGGAGTGCAGTGGTGCAATCTCAGCTCACAGCAACCTTTGCCTTCTGGGTTCAAGCGATTCTTCTGCCTCAGCCTCCCAAGTAGCTGGGACTACAGGTGGGCACCACCACACCCAACTAATTTTTGTATTTTTAGTAGAGACAGGGATTCACCAAGTTGGCCCAGATGGTCTCGATCTCCTGACCTCGTTATCCACTTGCCTTGGCCTCCCAAAGTGCTGGGATTACAGGTGTGAGCCACTGCATGGCCTAATTGAATTTTTAAGTAGGTAATATATTCACATGGTTTCAAATCTAACCATATGAAAACTAAAGTGTAAACTCTCTATTTAACTGTTGCTCCCTATTCATCTAAATGTACCATCCCCTCCCACCGTCCATAAGTTTCTTAGGCATCTTTGGGATTTATTTATGCAAATATATACATGTATGTATGTATATATAGATATGTACTTTCTTGGTATTCTCTTGTATTCTCCTGTTTTTTTTTTTTTTTTTTTTTTTTTGTTGTTGTTGTTGTTTGTTTGTTTGTTGAGATGGAGTCTCACTGAGTCACCCAGGCTGGAGTGCAGTGGTGTGATATCAGGTCACTGCAACCACTGCCGCCTATGCTCAAGCAATTCTCCTGCCTCAGCCTCCTGAGTAACTGGGATTAAGAGTGTGCACAACCACACCCAGTTAATTTTTCTGTTTTTAGTAGAGACAGGGTTTCACCATGTTGGCCAG
The DNA here is from genome assembly GCF_048565385.1 of Saimiri boliviensis. NCBI lineage: Eukaryota > Metazoa > Chordata > Mammalia > Primates > Cebidae > Saimiri > Saimiri boliviensis. Next base: position 16,504,399 of record NC_133460.1, on the reverse strand, counting down.
GCTGGTCTCAAACTCCTGACCTCAAGTGATCCACTTGCCCTGGCCCTGCAAAATGCTGGGAATACAGGTATAAGCCACATGGCCCGGCCACATTCTGTTGTATTTTTAAGAGAAAGGGTAGCATATTATTCACAATGATGTATACTGTTCTACAACTAGCTTTTTTCATGTGATATATCTCAGAGATCTTCCTATATGAGTTTGTAGAAAGGTTTCTTCCCTTCCTTCCTTCTTTTCTTCCCTCCTTCTTTCCCTCCTTCTTTCATTCCTTTCTTCCTTTTTTCTTCCTCCCTCCCTTTCTCCTTCCCTCCCTCCCTTCCTCCCTTCCCTACCTCTCTCCTTTCCTTCCTTCCTTCCTCCCTCTCTCTTTTTCTTACAGTTTCATCGTGTTTCATAGTACTATACTTTATTTCACCTGACGGACACTTGGATGGATTCTGTTTCAATTTTTTTTCTAGATAAAAAACCAATGTCGCATCAAATAACCCTGTGCACACATTATTTTACAAATGTGCAAGTGTTTCTGTATGGTGACTTCTTGGAAGTTGGGTTGCTGAGTCTAGGAGTTCATATATTTGGGATTTTAATACATAGCATCCACATGACCTCTGCAGGAGTTATACCAATGAACACATCCCTCTACAGGGACAAACTGAAAAATGAGAGTGCCTAGGTCCTGAAAGTCTCACCATCAGTGTATTTTTCCTTGTTCTTTCTTTCTATCTTTTTTTTTTTTTTTTTTTGAGATGGAATCTCACTATGTCACCCAGGCTGGAGTGCAATGGCAGGCTTTTGGCTCGCTGCAACCTCCACCTCCTGGGTTAAAGCGATTTTCCTATCTTAATCTCCTGAGTAGCTGGGAAAACAGGCGCACACTACCACTCCTGGCTAATTTTTGTATTTTTACTAGAGATGGGGTTTCACCGTGTTGGCCAGAATGGTCTCAATCCCTTGACCTAATTATTCACCCACCTCGGCCTCCCAAAGTGCTGGGATTACAGACATGAGCCACTGCACCCGGCCTTTTCCAACTTCAGAATTTTTTTTTATTCTCAAAAATGAAAAATGACATCTCAGTGTAGTTTTAATTTGTGTTTCTCTTAAGGGTTGAAGTCAAATTAGATGCTTAGTTTTATGTGCCTACATATGTATGTATGTATGTATTTACTTATTTATTTTTGAGACAGTCTTGCTCTATCACCCAGGCTGGAGTGCAGTGGCACAATCTCGGCTCACTGCAACCTTCGCCTCCAGGGGTCAAATGATTATTGTGCCTTAGTCTCCTGAGTAGTTGGGATTGCAGGCGCCGCACCACCACATCCAGCTAATTTTTTGTATTTTTAGTAGAGACAGGGTTTTGCTATGTTGGCCAGGCTGGTATTGAGCTCCTGGTCTCAGCTGATTGCACCAGGCATGGACACTTGATCCCAGCTAAGCCGAGTAGATCTATACTCTTTAAAATCTGAATTGATGGCAGGAGGGTTTGGGAACACTGGAGTTGTAAGATACTGTAGGATCTGGGTCAGAGTTGATGCTGTGGAACCCAAAGTCAAGGGCAACTCTCTCCCTCTCTATATTTTTTTAAGAGATGGGATCTCACTATGCTTCCCAGGCTGTTCTCAAACTCCTGGCTTCAAGGGATTCTCCTGCCTCGGCTTTCCAAAGTACTGGGATCACAGGCATGAGCCACTGCACCCAGCCCCAAAGTCAAGGGCATGTCCAAGTTATGGAGAAGACAGACTCTGGGAGCCTTTTGGAGGACACTGACTTACTGAGAAAAAAGACGAATGCCCAGAAAGAGAGAAGCAGAGAGGGAGAGGATCTGAACCCAAAGAGAGAGAGAACAAGAGAGAGACAAGAGAGAACCAGTGCCAGGTAGCTGGTTAGCTGAGCTTCTGCTCTGGGTTTCCATGAGAGTCCTCTGATTCTTATACTAAAATACCTTCTTTATAATGTATTTCATTTCTTTCAGCAAATCCTCAGCATTTGGATTATAAATATATAGAATGCATGCATATACATTACTGGCGGAAGTGTAGAATCATATAAATACTTTGGAAAACAGTTTTACATTATATCTTCAAGTTGAATACAGTTACCCTCCATATCTGTGGGTTCTGTATCTGTGGATTCAACCAACCTTAGATTGAAAATATTTGAAAAAAAAACTCAATAAAAAATAACAGTACAACAATAAAAAAATAATATAGTGGCACAACTGGCTTGAGCGATTGGAAACGAGATGCAGGACCCCAATGCAGACACTGAGTGGAATGACATCTTACGCAAAAAGGGCATCTTGCCCCCCAAGGAAAGTCTGAAAGAATTGAAAGAGGAGGCAGAAGGGGAGCAGCACAGGATCCAGCAGTCAGTGGTGACAACATATGAAGATATGACTTTGGAAGAGCTGAAGGATCATGAAGATGAGTTTAATGAGGAGGATGAACGTGCTTTTGAAATGTACAGACGGCAGAGACTGGCTGAGTGGAAAGCAACTAAACTGAAGAATAAATTTGGAGAAGTTTTGGAGATATCAGGGAAGGATTATGTTCAAGAAGTAACCAAAGCCGGTGAGGGCTTATGGGTCATCTTGCACCTTTACAAACAAGGGATTCCCCTCTGTGCCCTGATAAATCAGCACCTCAGTGGACTTGCCAGCAAGTTTCCTGATGTCAAGTTTATCAAAGCCATTTCAACAACCTGCAGACCCAATTATCCTGATAGGAATCTGCCCTCAATATTTGTCTACCTGGAAGGTGATATCAAGGCTCAGTTTATCGGCCCTCTGGTGTTTGGTGGCATGAACCTGACAAGAGATGAATTGGAGTGGAAACTGTCTGAATCTGGAGCAATTAGGACCGACCTGGAGGAAAACCCTAAGAAGCAGATTGAAGACGTGTTGCTGTCCTCAGTGCGGCGCTGTGTCCCCACGTGGAGGGACAGCGATTCCGAGGGGGACTGAGGCTGCAGCTGCTATCACGTGCCGAACTTTCTGTGACAAATTGTCTGAATTTTTTAAAAAAGGAAAAAGCAAGAATGAAAAAAAAATAATAATATAAATAGAGCAGGCGCAGTGGCTCATGTCTGTAAACCCAGCACTTTGGGAGGCCAAGGTGGGTGGATCACCTGAGGTCAGGAGTTCGAGACCAGCCTGGCCAAAATGGTGAAACTTCATCTTTACTAAAAATACAAAAAATAGTCAGACATGGTGGCGCATGCTTGTAATTCCAGTTACTTGGGAGGCTGAGGCCAGAAAATCGCCTCAACTTGGGAGGGGACACTGTAGTGAGCCAAGATCATGGCACTACACTCAAGGTACAGAGTGAGACTCTGTCTAAAAACAGAAAAACAAAAAACCAAAAAATCCCCACAACCAAATAAAATAAAAACTTAAAATAAAAAAGCAATCAACATAAAAATGTGTGGGGTGTGTGTGTGTGTGTGTGTGTGTGTGTGTGTGTGTGTCCGCCTCCTGGGTTCAAGCAATTCTCCTGCCTCAGCGTCCTGAGTAGCTGGGACTACAGGCGTGCATCACCACGCCCAGCTAATTTTTGTATTTTTTAGTAGAGACAGGGTTTCACCATGTTGGTCAGGATGGTCTCAATCTCTTGATCTCATCATCCGCCCGCCTCTGCTTCCCAAAGTGCTGGGATTACAGGCGTGAGCCATAGCACCTGGCCAAAAATATGCATTTTTTTTTTTTTTCAGACAGTCTCACTCTGTTGCCGAGGCTGGAGCGCAGTGGTGCAGTGATGCGAGCATAGCTCACTGTAACTTTGAACTCCTGGGCTCAAGGACTCAACACCTCAGCTTCCCTAGTAGCTAGAACTATAGGCACTACCGTGCCTGGTCAATTTTAATTTTTTTTTTTTTTTTTTTTTTGAGACGGAGTTTCGCTCTTGTTACCCAGGCTGGAGTGCAATGGCGCGATCTCGGCTCACTGCAACCTCCGCCTCCTGGGTTCAGGCAATTCTCCTGCCTCAGCCTCCGGAGTAGCTGGGATTACAGGCACGCGCCACCATGCCCAGCTAATTTTTTGCACCTTTAGTAGAGACGGGGTTTCACTATGTTGACCAGGATGGTCTCGATCTCTTGACCTCATGATCCACCCGCCTCAGCCTCCCAAAGTGCTGGGATTACAGGCTTGAGCCACCGCGCCCGGCAATTTTAATTTTTTTTATGGATGGGGGCCTCACAGTGTTGTCTGGGCTGGTCTTAAACTTCTTGTCCTCAAGGGGTCCTCCTGCTTTGGCCTCCCAAAGTGCTGGGATTACAAGTATGAGCCACCATGCCTGGTCTAAAATATGCACTTTTAAGGAATACATATAAAATGAACTAAACATAAATAGGAAAACAGGAGAACGATGAATATGGGATTCAGGATGATGGCTCCCTAGTTGGGGGAACCATGTGGTTAAGGTTGGCTAGCTTTTGTTTTCAGTGAGTGGTTTTGCAGATGCTGAATGCATTATTGAAAACTACTAACAATATAAAGGCACGCTATACACAAACTCAGATAAGAGTATGCCTTGGCCGGGCGTGGTGGCTCAAGCCTGTAATTCCAGCACTTTGGGAGGCCGAGGCGGGTGGATCACAAGGTCAAGAGATCGAGACCATCCTGGTCAACTTGGTGAAACCCCGTCTCTACTAAAAATACAAAATATTAGCTGGACATGGTGGCGCGTGCCTGTAATCCCAGCTACTCAGGAGGCTGAGGCAGGAGAATCGCCTGAACCCAAGAGGCGGAGGTTGCGGTGAGCCGAGATCGCGCCATTGCACTCCAGCCTGGGTAACAAGAACGAAACTCCGTCTCAAAAAAAAAGAGTATGCCTTGAGCCAAGGGTATTCATTAAATGAATAATCCAGTTCTGTGCATCTGATGTTCAAATAAAAAAAGAAATATAAAGGAGAGTGACTTTTAACAATCTTTAATAAATTTTATTGCTGGTTAAAGGTACAAAACTGTTGACATGTGTTAATTCTTATATCCTCTTCTCCAATTTTATATTTTATGATGGTTACTATTGAACAGCAATGCAGGTTGGGCGAGGTGTCTCATGTCTGTAATCCCAGCAATTTGGGAGGCAGAAGCGGGTGGATCACTTGAGGTCAGGAGTTTGAGACCAGCCTGGCCAACATGGTGAAACCCCTTCTCTACTAAAAATACAAAAATTATCAGCCCGACCAACATGGTGAAACCCTGTCTCTACTAAAAATACAAAAATGAGCTGGGTGTGGTGACACTCAGCTGTAATCCAGCTACCCAGGAGGCTGAGGCAAGAGAACTGCTTGAACCTGGGAGGTGGAGGTTGCGGTGAGCTGAGATCGTGTCACTGCACTCCAGCCTGGTGACAGAGTGAGACTCCGTCTCAAAAAATAAACGAACAAACCAAGAAATCAACAACAATTAGCTGGGCATGGTAGTGCGCCTGTAGTACCAGCTACTTGGGAGGCTGAGGCAGGAGAATTGCTTTAACCTGGGAGGTGGAGGTTGCAGTGAGCCTAGATCACGCCACTGCATTCAGCCTGGGCAACAGAGCAAGACTCTGTCTCAAAAAAATAAATAAATAAATAAATAAAAAAGAAAAAGAAAAGAAAAACAAAAAGAAAAAGAAAAGCAATGCAGAGTTATATCAAACAACAGTCATAAAAACAGCTTTCGTTATTTAAGTACACGTTGCATACCAGACACTGTGATAAGCCAATCACAGGCATTTATGTCATTTACTCCTGAACACATTCTTAGGCACCAGCTACTATCTTTTCCTTCTATTTACAATACCAATAGGGAAACTGAAGTTCAGAGAGATTTAGTGAATTGCCCAGGGCTACATGGCACATGGGGCAATACCCCATTCATGACAGACAATTCTTTTTTTTGAGAGAGTCTTGCTCTGTGCCCAGGCTGAAGTGTAGTGGCATGATCTTGGCTTACTGCAACCTCTGCCTCCTGGGTTTAAGCAATTCTCTTGCTTCAACCTCCCAAGTAGCTGGGATTACAGGTGCGTACCACCAGGCCCAGCTATTTAAAACAATTTTTTTGTAGAGATGATGTCTTGCTATGTTGCCCAGGTTGGCCTTGAATTCCTGACCTCAAGCAATCCTCCCTCCTTGGCCTCCCAAAGTGCTGGAACTACAGGTGGTGAGCCATCACGCGAGGCTCAGATCCCAGCTCTTAAGATGGTGCCTGGCATAGAGTAGGTGCTCCATAAATCTTTGCTGAATAAATGAATGACTGAATATATTGAATGTCTACCTCCTCCATCTGACTCAGCTCTGCGGGGCTGGGACTATGTCTCTTTTGTTCACTGCTCTAATCTCAGCATCCAGCACAATTTCCTTCAATAAAAACATGTTTGTCAAACAGTAACTAGAAAGAACAGAGTTGAGGACCTGTCCTTCACGTCCACCAGAGGGTGGCGACATAGTTGCTTGTTTCTCTTTCTATCCTCTCCCTCCTCCCTTTCCCTCATCCCTTGTGCTCTTCTTTTCCACTCCACTTCTTCCCTACCCTTTTTCTTTTCCTGCAGGGTATGACCTGGTTTTAGTTTTTAGTCTTGCTACTAATTGTCCCTGTCCCTGGACCCTTTGACTCAGCCTCTGATTTAATTGGTCTGATATGGATCCCCCGCATCTCGTATTTTTAAAGACATACCAGGTGATTCTCATGTTAGACATTTTTCTTGCTCATGATTGCTCTTTGCATGAGCCTGTAAGTAAACCTCTGCAAAAGGGGAGATCTTTTGGGAGAGACTTCTGGAAAAGATTCCTTTCTCTTAGGAGACATCCCTATATATTTTCTTTTCTGTTTTTTTTTTTTTTTTTTTTTTTTTTTTTTTTTTTTTTTTTTTTTTTTTTTCCCCCTCTGTTTTTCTGTTTTGTCTTCTTTTTTTCTTTTGATGGAATCTCGCTCTGTTGCCCAGGCTGGAGTGCAGTGGTGCAATCTCAGCTTACTGCAACCTCTGCCCTCGGGATTCAAGTGTCTCAGCCTCCTGAGTAACTGGGATTACAGGCACCTGCCACCACGCTGTTCTGTGCGGGAAACACACAAAGGGAAAAGAAAAGACACACACAGTACTTTCTGTTTTTTGAGATGAAGTCTTGCTCTGCCACCAGGCTGGAGTGCAGTGGCTTGATTTTGGCTCACTGCAACCTCCAGCTCCTGGGTTCAAGCGATGCTCCTGCCTCAGCCTCCTGAGTAGTTGGAATTACAGGTGCGTGACACCACACCAGGCTAATTTTTGTATTTTTAGTAGAGACTGGGTTTCACCTTGTTAGTCAGGCTGGTCTCGAACTCCTGACCTTGTGATCCACCTGCCTTGGCCTCCCAAAGTGCTGGGATTACTGGCATGAGCCACCACGCCCAGCTGACACACACAATACTTTTAAGGGTAAACAACCATTACCCCATGTAAATGGCAATGCAAATATAATAAGCAAATGATATAATAAGCAAATTGATATAATAAGCAAATTGCAATGGGAATGGGAATGGTAAAAGGGAAAAAATGTGTGTCTGTGTATATATACATGTATTTACACTCACCAGACTATGGAGGATTCATCGTGAGACTGGGAGTCAATACCCTGGGCTCCAGAGTCAGCCATCTGTACACAGATGAGGAGAGGGCTCATGAAGCTTCGGCATGGTCTGAGACCCTAGCTCTTTTTGCCATGAGTTGTTTGGCAGGCGGCCCACTCACGAGGGCCCTTCGACACTGGGCTCAAGGAACACAAAAAGGCCAGCTTGCTTTTGTGATTGTCTGTTGCTTTTCAATAACTAATGTATAGGAATAGACTGAAATAGAGATTTTTCCCAAACGGGGCTGGATGAATGCATCAGGGGGCTCATATGACCTGTTCTGGGACTTGGTGACCATTGTTTGTGTCCATGTTCAATTGAGTTCAAACTTAATATTTAACTTTTCACACGCTCGGCTAATTTTTGTATTTTTAGTAGAGACGGAGTTTCGCCACGTTGGCCAGGCTGGTTTTGAACTCCTGACCTCAAGTGATCTGTGCGTCTTAGCCTCCCAAAGTGCTGGGATTACAGGTGTGAGCCACTGTGCCCAGCCTCTTTTTTCTTGTGTATGTATCAACAACTCCGTAAGATACACAAAAAAAGAGGGCGCAACAGTGATTCTGATAGGAATGAGGATCGGGAAACAGGAGGCAAAAAAGAGTCTTCACTTCTCCCACCACAAGGGTGAGTTTAAGACCCCAGCTGGCCCCTCAGTGATGGGTTTAGAGGTGGGCATGTGCGTTCCTTTTCAGGGACTGTTTGGATCCTGGGGGAGAGAGATGCTTCTTATTCTCTGAGATCCAGGGTACTAAGGACCAGTTTAGCCTGGAGATGTTGGGCACCATCTTTGTAGGCAGGTGGAGAGTCTGTCTGAAGGTGAGAAAAGCACAGCCAGTGGAGAAAGTGAGACAGAGACCTGATGGGATTGTTTGAACACCTGGATCCAGCTGTGCCTGAGGTGCATTCCCCTAGAATTCCCTTTGGCTTGAGCTCATCCGTGCTCTCTTTTCCTTAATCTAGGTTGAAGTTGGTTTCTGCCTCTGGAACCCAAAAGTTTCCTAAGTAAGAATCCCTGGCCATTGTGAAATGATTTCACTTCTTTAGAAAGCCCTCAGGCTGCCCTTTGGAGAATAGACAGGGGAAGAGAGAGGGCCAGGGGGAGGAAGGGAAGGGATAATGTTAAGAGGTGTTCTTAAACCCTATTTAGATGTCTAATAGGTACCTCACCTGGAATGTATCTGCTGTGTTCTGAATGTTCGTGTTCCCCCAGCAAAACTCATATGTTGAAGCCTAATCCCCAATGTGGTGTAATCAGGAGGTGGAGCTTTGGGGAGGTGATTAGGTTGTGAAGGTGGAGTGCTCATGAATGAGACTTGTGCCCTTATAAAAAAGGCCAGAGGGAGCTCTTGGTTGTTTCCACTGTTGGCTGTTATGAATAATGCTGCTATAAACATCCGCATACCAGTTTTTGCCTGACTGTATGTTTTCATTTCCTTCTATATACCTAGGAGGTATTTTTATATACCTTCTATATACCTAGCAGGTCATTCTTGCACTGTTCCTGTGACGACTCCTGCTATCAAGCTCCCCCAAAACTATCCTAGTTCATGCCTTTTGCAAACCTGATTCTCCAGTCTTCTGCATAAAAAACCAGTTTGAGGCCAGGCGCGGTGACTCAAGCCTGTAATCCCAGCACTTTGGGAGGCCGAGGCAGGTGGATCACAAGGTCGAGAGATCGAGACCATCCTGGTCAACATGGTGAAACCCCGTCTCTACTAAAAATACAAAAAACTAGCTGGGTGTGGTGGCGCGTGCCTGTAATCCAGCTACTCAGGAGGCTGAGGCAGGAGAATTGCCTGAACCCAGGAGGCGGAGGTTGCGGTGAGCTGAGATCGCGCCATTGCACTCCAGCCTGGGTAAGGAGCGAAACTCCGTCTCAAAAAAAAAAAAAAAAAAAAAAGTTTGATTTTAGTTCAGGGATTCCTTTCCTTCCCAGATGGGCAAAGTTCTGAAGATCTAGAAGAACGAGGACTTGGTACTACTAGGGTAAGGCCAGTTTTTTTGGTGTTGTCATCCTATTAGGCTTTGAGGCACTTTAGAGAGTATGCCCCACTGGGTTCTGATTTATACCAGTGTTGATGCAAAATTCTAGTTTTCCTGGTGAGCTCTGAAAAGAAAGTATATCAGTCTTTGACTGACTACAGCCCTACAGAGAATGCAACCCTTGATGGAACTGACCGCCCCCCCGCCCCACTGCCCTGTAGCACCCAGCTTGGCATTAGTAAGCAAAAGGGAGATGGATGTTTTCAGTCTTCATTTGGAAAACCACATCTTACACATGATCCCAGAAATTACCATGATTATCCACATTTGAGCCATAAACTACAACTTACGGATTTTGTATTGACTTTTATTACCATAGTTGTTTTCTTTACTGAGCTGAAAAACCACATACCTTTCAAGTAGCTGGGACTACAGCCTATGCACCATGATGCCCAGCTAAATTTTCATTTTTTGTAGAGGCAAGGTTTTGCCATGTTGCCCAGACTTGTCTTGAACTCCCGGGCTCAAGCCATCCACTTGCCTCAGCCTCTCAAAATGCCAGGATTACAAGTGTGAGCCACTATACAAGGCCAATTGTCTTTTTTTTTTGAGATGGAATCTTGCTCTGTTGCCCAGGCTGGGGTTCAGTGGTGCAATCTTGGCTCACTGCAACTTCTGTCTCCCAGGTTCAAGTGATTCTTGTGCTTCAGTCTCCTGAGAAGCTGGGATTACAGGTGCCTGCCACTGTGCCTAGCTATTTTTTATATTTTTAGTAGAGATGGAGTTTCACCATGTTGGCCAGGCTGGTCTCGAACTCCTAACCTCACATGATCTGCCTGCCTTGGCCTCCCAAAGCGTTGGGATTATAGGCGTGAGCCATGGCACTGGCCTATCTGTTTCTTATCTATCTATTCCTTATCTATTTATTCTTTTTTTTTTTTAATCTCTCTATTCCTGGTAGAGGAATTTGGTATTTCCCTGATGACTAATGTTGTTGTGTACCCACCCTCATTACTTTTTGTCCCAGAGCTTTCCTGGCTATTCTCTTTTTAATTTTTAATTTTTTTTTTTACTTTTTTCTTTCAAAAAACTTTTTTTTTTTGTTTTATAGTTTGCTTTAAGAAGACAAAAAAAAAAAAAAAAAAAAAAAAAAAAAAAAAAAAAAGGCCAGGTGCAGTGGCTCATGCTTGTAATCCCAGCACTTTGGGAGGCTGAGGCGGGTGGATCACCTGAGGTCAGGAGTTCAAGACCAGCCTGGCCAACATGGAGAAATCCTGTCTCTTTAAAAAAAAAAAAAAAGAAGAAGAAGAAGACATAAAAAGATCCCTCCATAGGTTCACCTACAGAAATCTTGTTACAACTTTTATTTCCTCTAGAGAGTCAAGTTTGACTATCTTCTCAGTGCTGTTTTCTTTGTTAAAAGGTTTTAATTCACATACCATACAATTTTCCCATTTGAAGCATAATGCAATAGATTCTATTACATTCACAGATATGTGCAAGCAAAGCATCACCAGAGTCCACTGTAGAACATTTTCATCACCTCAAAAAGAAATCCTGGGGCAAGGCATGGCAGCTCACACCTGTAATCCCAGGATTTTGGGAAGCAGAGGTGGGTGGATCGCTTGAGGTCAGGACAGCCTGGGGAACATGGTGAGATCCCATCTCTACAAGCAAACAAACAACAACAAATTAGCCAGTAGAGAAGTCACATACCTGTAGTCCTAGCTACTCAGGAGGCTGAGGTGGGAGGATCACCTGAGCCCAGGAAGTTGAGGCTGTGATGAGCCATGATCACTCCACTGCACTCCAGCTTGGGTGACAGAAGGAGAGCCTGTCTCAAAAAAAGAAAAAAAAGAAAAAGAAAAAGAAGAAACCCTGTACACTTTAGCTATCATCTCTGACTCTTACTTACCTCCCTTAGCCTTTGGCAATCACTAATCTACTTATGTCTCTATAAGTTTGCCTATTACTGACATTTCCTATAAATGCAATCAAATAATACGTGGTCTTTTGTGACTGGTTTATTTTACTTAGCATAGTGTTTACAAGGTTCATCCATGTTGTGGCGTATATAATACTTCATTATGTTTTATGGCCAAATGTTATTGCAGTGTACCCACATGCCATGTTTTACTTATCCATTCATCAGTCGAACATTTGGTTTATTTCCACTTTTTGGCTATTGTGAATAGTGTTGCTATGAACATTCACTACAAGTTTTTGTTTGAGCCCCTATTTTCTTACTTTTCCTTTTCCTTTTTTTTTGTGGTGGGGGCTGGAGTCTTGTTCTTTTGCCCAGGTTGGAGTGCAGTGGTGCAATCTCGGCCCACTGCAACCTCCACTTCCTGGGTTCAAGTGATTCTCCTGCCTCAGTCTACTGAGCAGCTGAGATTACAGACATGTGCCACCATGCCTGGTTACTTTTTTTATTTTTAGTAGAGACAGGGTTTCACCATGTTGGCCAGGCTGGTCTTGAACTCCTGACCTCAAGTGATCTGCCCTCCTCAGCCTCCCAAAGTGCTGGGATTACAGGCATGAGCCACTATGCCCAGCCTAAGCCCCTAGTTTCAATTCTTTTGGGTGTATACCTAGGAGCAGAATTGCTGAGTCACATGATAAATTTGTTTAACATTTTGAGAAATCTTCAAACTGTTTTCCACAGCACCTGCACCATTTTACATTCCCACTGGCAACGAATGAATGAGGCTCCCAACTTCTCCACAGACTCACTAAGACATGTTTTTGTTTGTTTTAATTCCAGCCATCCTTCTGGGTATGAAGTGATATTTCACTGTGGTTGATTTGTATTTCCTTGATCATGAATGATGTGGAGAATCTTCATGTACTTATTGGCTGTACATATAAGTTTTTTGGAGAAATGACTATTCAAGCCCTTTGCCCATTTAAAAAACTGGGTCATTTATCTTTCTATTATTGAGTGGTAAGTGTTCTGTATTTTCCTGACTATTCTTGCATGTTCATTTTTCTAGTTGAACCTTCGTCAAGAATGACCAGTGGATGGGGGTGGTGGCTCACACCTGTAATCCCAGCACTTTGGGAGGCCGAAGTGGGAGGATCACTTGAGGTCAGGAGTTCAAGACTAGCCAGGCCAACACGGTGAAATCCCGTCTCTACTAAAAATACAAAATTAGCCAGGTGTGGTGGCATTTGCCTGTAATCCCAGCTACTCAGGAGGCTAAGGCAAGAGAATTCCTTGAGCTCAGGAGCCAAAATTGCACCACTGTGCTCCAGCCTGGGCAACAGAGCGAGACTCTGTCTTAAAAAAAAAAAAATGACTAGCAACTTTTATGTAGTTGAAAAGCAAAACCAAATATTCATCCTGACTCTAGTCTAATAGATTCTGTAGATAAAATTTTTCTCAAAGCATCTTCCTGCTTAAATGACCTGGAAAAAACTGTGGCCACCTTTACTATGAAGTTGATTTAAATCTCACTCATGTACGTAAAACAGAATGGGTTCTAGAATAGTCTCTCTTCAAAGCTTGTGTATGATGTGTGGATGGAAGTTTCTAATTACTCTTTGGCCTAATTTACTTTGGTGTAGCACTGACTCCAAGATTAAGGCTGGAGAAGCCCTTTCCAAGATCAGCATCCCAGCTGGCCTGAGGTGATTATCACAGCTTCTTATGGGCTCTCATCCCCTCCTGAGTTCAGAACTGAACCCAAACTACATGCACAGCCTGACTCACAGCTGTGGTTTGCAGTGATAGCTGGGCTTCATTAGGGAGAAGTGTGGTTTCCCGAATGCTTAGTCTTTGGAGGGAGTCTGAAAAGAATCAAGCATTCCTTATGCCAGTTGCTTAATCCTTGGAGGTATCTGAAAGAGAAGCAAGCACTTCTTAGATCAATATTTTCAAGGCTCATCTGATGCAGGCCTCTACCTGAACTGGAGGATAGACTGTTTCTCCAGCTTCTTTCTCTCCGGGTGGATATGAACTTAAGCCTTTGTAATGAACTGCTTGCATTTCCCCCCCGCTGGGAAATCTGTGTATGTATGTGCGATTATGATGGGGGATACGGGTTAAAGATAGTTTTAAAAGTGGACACTCGTGGTGCTTGTTCCTTGACAACCGAGCTTCTCAACCTTTTTTTTTTTTTTTTTTTTTAAATTATCAGTGCCTCCCTAAGTCTTTTTAATTTCCCTACCCTCCCCCTCCCCCATGAAATTTTCTTTTATTTTCTGTTTTTTGTTTGTTTGTTTTGAGACGGAGTTTCACTGTGTCACTCAGGCTGGAGGGCAATGGCGTTATCTCAGCTCACTGCAACATTTGCTTCCCGGGTTCAAGCGATTCTTCTGCCTCAGCCCCTCAGGTAGCTGGGATTACAGGTGCCCACCGGTACGCCCAGCTAATTTTTGTACTTTTAGTAGAGACGGGGTTTCACCGTGTTGGTAAAGCTGGTCTTGAACTCCTGACCTCAGGTGATCCACCCACCTTGGCCACCCAAAGTGCTGGGGTTACAGGCATGAGCTACTGCACCTGGCCCCTTTTATTTTCTTTCGATACAGGGTCTCACTCTGTCACCCAGACTGGAGTAATCATGGCTCACTGCAGCCTCAACTTCCTGGGCTCAAGAGATCCTCCTATCTCAGGCACCCAAGTAGCTGGGACCACAGGCATGTGCCATGACACCTGGTTTTATTTATTTATTTATTTATTTATTTATTTATTTATTTGGTATTCTTTTGTAGAGATGGGGTCTCACTATGTTGCTTAGGCTGGTCTTGAACTCCTGGGCTCAAGCAGTCCTCCTGCCTCTACCTTCCAAAGTCTTGGGACTATAGGTGTGAGCCACCACGTCTGCCCTGAAATTTCAATATCACAGCTATATTGTATATCTATTTATGTGCTGTATGTATGCTGTGCTTTATACATTTAAAAAAGTTCTATTTTTTCCTCCGGTTGGGGTGTGATAGAGACCGCACTGAGAACGCATGCTTTACATAATTAGTTCACAACCTGCCCCCTGGCAGCCTCTGCCACATAAAATCATGAGACGGCAGCCTAGCAGGGCCGACAAGGAATGTGTGAACGGATGCACATAAAGTGCTTAGCAAAGCGTGGTCAACAAGAGCCCTTGCTGTTGTCATTCTTGCTTTAAGCCCAGTCCCAGTGATGTCGGTAACTCTCTCTTGGGCCAAAGAGTCCCGTGGCTCTGGAGGGCTGGTCACAGGACTAAGTCATTCCCAGTCTGCAGAGCTACGGGGGCAGTAGGTACCTAAGGGAGTGAACTGGCCTTGGAGGGACTGTGGCCAGAGGACAGCTCTGAGCCTGGTGGTGTCAGAACTTGAGATTTCTCAGAAAAAGCCAGGAATGTGGATTTTGGGTTAAATCTCCTGAATGTTAAGCATTGGCTCAATTAAATAACAATAAGGCTATGTGGACCAAACAAAAGGGACGAAACCAAGATATACTGACTTTCCCAAAGTCCGGGGCACCGCCGGGATTCCAATAAGGACTCCCAAGCCAGTGCTCTTTCCACTTAACTTAAAGCACAACTTTCATCTCCCCGCCGCCCTTCGACTTCCCGGTTTTTGGGAGTCCTTCGACGCCTCTCCTCCCTCCCCACAGGAGGCCACCCGCTTCCCAGCACGGCGTGGTCTCTGCCCAGCAGATCGGGTCTCCCAGCGTTTCCTGAGTAGATGACGCTGGCGAGCGCTCTGGGGCTGGGAGCGCCCGGGGCCCGCGAAGGAGGAGGTGGCTCGAGAGTCTGGCGGACCGTGGGAACCGGCCCCGGTAGGCGTGGAAAGGAAGGGCCTCGGCGTCGACCAGCCTCTCCCGCGCGGACCGCGAAATCTCGGAGCTGAAACAGCCTGTTGTTCGCAGCCGCCCTGGACATTGTTTTCCATTCGCCCGGGTTGCGGGTGGGAGGCGAGGCACGCCGGGGTTCCCGAGCTTGGTGGCGCGCCAGGCTTGTGACCTTCGTCCCCTAGGGCCACCGGGGCGGCCACGCCTCTCCAGCGGGAGGAGAGAACGCCTGGGGTCCGGGTGGCTGCTCCTGCCCTCCCGCCTCCAGCTCGGCCATGGGCTCGCGCAGCTCCCACGTCGCTGTCATTCCCGACGTGGACAGCATTCGGCGAGAGACCGGCTGTGAGTGCGCCCGCGCCGGCGGCTGCGGAGGGGAGGCGTCGACCCCAGGCGTCCGGGGCTGGGGATCCGAGGAGGTTTAACGCCGTGTAGAGGTCCCCGGGGAAGCAGTTGGGTTGAGGGATGGACGAACTTACAAGTCCGGAGTCCGGGGCTCCCCGGAGCTGGAAGACCAAGACTCCAGCACCTGGGATCGCTGGGCTCCGGGCGCGTTAACTAAGGGGTCCCAGTCTCCAAGTTTGGGGAGGATCCAGGTTCACGGGTTTGGAGTCCAGACGAATCCAGGCCACCCAGGTGTCCTCGAGCCCGGATCGAGGCTGAAGACAGCTGACGGCGGATGGAAGGGATGGCTTTGGTACTTTGGTTTTCGGGAGGTTGCGAGCCGCTCGAGTCTCGAACCTGGATCTTCGCGGGGTCGTGTCAATCTCCCTCCACTCCGGCCAGCTCCACCCTCCGGGATGATTGCCCCTTCCAGCCGCCCCCCCCACGCCCCGCTGTCCCCGGTCCATCTTCCCGGCCCATTGGGGCGGGTTTCTGGAGCGCGCCCCACAGCCTCACCACCCACCCCATTCCCTCCGGCAGTCTCCCAAGCCAGCCTCGTCCGCCTGCACCACCGGTTCCGGGCACTGGACAGGAACAAGAAGGGCTACCTGAGGTAAGGAGGAGCCCACCACATGACTTCTGGCCTCTGTCTCCCTGACTCCACGTCCCTCTTTGACCCTCCATCTAGCATCTCTGCCTTAACCTCTTTGAACTTTGACTTTGCAGCCGCATGGATCTCCAGCAGATAGGGGCGCTGGCCGTGAACCCCCTGGGAGACCGCATTATAGAAAGCTTCTTTCCCAATGGGTGAGGCCTGCTGACTTGGGGAGGTGGAGGTGGGAAGCCAGCGTGTGAGTGGTTGGGAGGGGAGGTTAGAGACTTGAGGCAGAGTGATGGACAAGATGACCACTGCCTCCTTCCATTCTGCGCGCCTCCTCCCCGCCCTGTCTCCCCAGGAGCCAGCAAGTGGATTTCCCCGGCTTTGTCAGGGTCCTGGCTCATTTTCGCCCTGTAGAAGATGAGGACACAGACCAAGACCCCAAGAAACCTGAACCTCTCAACAGCAGAAGGAACAAACTTCACTGTGAGTTTGTGAGGACCGGCCGAGTGAGAATGCAGATGTACTCACACCAGGGACAGGCTCCAGGAATCTCCCACTCCCTTCCTGAGCCCATTGGCAACCTCCCCCCTCCTCCAGGGTGGCCTCCTGCTGGAAAAGAGCCAGGGAAGAGCCACCTTCCTTTCCCCCTCCCACCCTCTCCTCAGATGCATTTCAGCTCTACGACCTGGATCGCGATGGGAAGATCTCCAGGCATGAGATGCTGCAGGTTGGCAGAAAGCGAGGGCAAGAGATGTGATGCGTGAAGGGGAGGATGGTTGGGTGCAATGGTGTGAGGGATGGGGTGGGATGACTGGGGAACTGGGGTGCAGATGATTGGGGTATTGGTTGGGAAATGGGAATGGGTGAGGTTGGAGTGCAGGTTTGTTGGGAGTTAGATGGGGAGCAGTTGACTATGAGGTTGGGAATAGATCAGTGATTCTCAGCTGGGGGTGATTTTGCTCCTTGAGCGAACATCTTGCATTATGTGGAGAAGTTTTTTGTTGTCATAATGGAGGAGAGAGTGTGCTACTTGGCATCTAGTGGGTAGAGATCAGGATTGTGGCTATATGTCATGCAATATCCAGGAGAGCCTTCTCCAGTAAGGAATTACCTAGCTTCAAATGTCAATGGTGCCAAGATTGAGAAACTCTGGAACAGATGTGATGGAATGAGGATGAAATTACAAATTCTTAGTGGTTGAGGTGGAGAATGGTGTGGAGGATGGGTGGAGATTGGGTGATAAAGTTGGGTGATGAGTTTGAGCATATTCTGAGGGTAATGTGGGATGGTGAGGGAGAGATAGATTGGTTGTTGAAGCAGTAGGGAAAATTACTGGGGGGATATGGTGAAAAATGGATGAAGGATGGATTATAAAATTAGTAATAACTTTTGGGATGAGGTGGACAAGGCTTAGGGGATGGGATAGTAGCAGCCTTTGTGCCCCCTCTTTATGGCTGCCTCTTCACTCACCTCCCAGGTTCTCCGGCTGATGGTCGGGGTACAGGTGACAGAAGAGCAGCTGGAGAACATCGCTGACCGCACAGTGCAGGAAGCTGATGAAGATGGGGATGGGGCTGTGTCCTTCCTGGAGTTTGCCAAGGTCAGGGTGCTCTTGGGGACTAGGGAGTTGAGAGCAGGAGTCCCTGGGGCAGACAGACATGGGAGATGTTCAACGAAGGAGGGTGGAAAGATAGGGGTACCCTGGGAACAATGGGGTCTCTGGAATGGGTAGAGCCCTGGGGGAGGAGGTTGGGAGCATGGAGAATTGAGAGTCAAGCCTCTTGCCTGCCATTCATTTTCCCCTCAGTCCTTAGAGAAGATGGACGTTGAGCAAAAAATGAGCATCCGGATCCTGAAATGACTCTGTTTGTGCCTTGGGCTTGCTCCTGCAACCAGTATCTGCTTGGAATTCATCTAAAGCCCCTGTGGATGCAGGGCACTCATCAACTGTATTCTTACTTCTAACTCTATTTAGGGCCAAAGAAAGCAAGCTGGAAGGATGTGTGCTAAAGTCTAGCTCAGCAGTCCCCAACCTTTTTGGCATTAGGGACAATTTTTCCACAGATGGGTGACAGGGGATGGTTTTGGGATGGTTCAAGTGCATTACGTTTATTGTGCACTTTATTATGATTACATTATAACATATAATGAAATAATTATACAACTCACCATCATGTATAATCAGCAGGAGCCCTGAGCTTGTTTTTCTGCTGCTAGACAGTCCCATATTGGAGTGATGGGAGACAATGACAGATCATCAGGCATTAGATTCTCCCAAGGAGTGTGCAACCTAGATCCCTCACAGGCACAATTCTCGATAGGGGTTGGGCTTCTGTGAGAATCTAATGTGGCTGCTGATCTGACAGGAGGCAGAGCTCAGGCAGTAATGTGAGCAATGGGGAGTGGCTGTAAATACTAATGAAGCTTCAGCTCACCTGCTACTCACCACCTGCAGTGCGTCCTGGTTCCTAACAGGCCACAGACCAGACGCCTCATTTGGTCTCAGAGCTGTGAATCAGCCAGCAATCTTTTGGTTGAGAATCACTGAAAACCCAACTCAAAGTGACTTAAGTCAGAAAGAAGTTTTATGAGCTCATGTAATTAAAAAGTCTGGAAGTATCTATCTTTAGTCACAGCTGGATCCAAAGGCACAAACGATGTCGTCAGGCCCCAGTTATTCTCCATCTCCCAGCTTAGCTTTTCCTCTCTGTAAGCTTCATTTTCAGAAAGGCTCCTTCCCAGTGGTGGAGATGGCCACCATCGGCTCCAGGCTTCTATCTTGCTAACCTAGTAACCCAGGGGGAAGAGATTTACTTATTCCAATAATTCTAAGTGGAGAGTATCATTGACCCATTCGGGGTCTCATCCCTACTTCTAGGGGAATGGAACACTCTGATTGGCCAGGCCTGTGTCATATGCTAATTCCTAGAGCCAGGGGAATTCAGGATGGAGTGAAAGGTGGTTACATAAAGGAAAGTTAAATGCAGTTGGCAGAAGAAGGGGAAATGAATGGTCTGCTCTGCTTGGGCAGAACAAGAGATGCCCATTACCGTGAGATACCCTTGAAGTCTGGACTCTTAAGTGGGTTTTTGCTGATTTCCTGGGTGCATGCTAGGGTGATGGGGCTTGATGAGGTAGTGGAGAAATGACGTAAAAATAATAAACAATACATGCCTTCCTAGAGTGTGAATGCATTTGAAGATTCTAAGAGTATGCTTGCTTTCATGGTAAGATGTTCAAACATTGATGTAAGACAGAATGGAGTAGGAAATCCCCTAAATCATGAAACTCTATGTCTGCAGTAGAGTGCCCCGATCCCACCCTAGCTCGGGAGGGGAGGCTTTTGTCATGCAGGTGAGGGGCTGCAGTCTGGCTGCTGGGCAGAACCTGCTAAATGCCACCCTTTGGATGTCAAGTCTAACAGGTGCCCGTGGATTTGCTCTAGAGGGTCCTGATGAGGAGCGCCTCTTCTGTGAGCAGCAGTTGACAATTTTTACCATCTTCATTATTGTTGCTGTACAGTATCTATGTCCTGTGCTGTTACTCATTGTTTGTCTATAAACAGACACATTTAAAATTTATAAGTTTGAAGGTATAAAGGAAATTGTATCTCACTCCCGTAAGTTTTGTTCTCTTTTAAAAATATATTTTCTGCCGGGTGCGGTGGCTCAAGCCTGTAATCCCAGCACTTTGGGAGGCTGAGGCGGGTGGATCACGAGGTCAAGAGATGAAGGCCATCCTGGTCAACATGGTGAAACCCCGTCTCTACTAAAAATACAAAAAATTAGCTGGGCATGGTGGTGTGTGCCTGTGATCCCAGCTACTCAGGAGGCTGAGGCAGGAGAATTGCCTGAACCCAGGAGGCGGAGGTTGCGGTGAGCCGAGATTGCGCCATTGCACTCCAGCCTGGGTAACAAGAGCGAAACTCCATCTCAAAATATATATATATATATATATATATATATATATATATATATATATAATATATATATTTTTTGCATCCAATCATTCATTATCACTCCTATAAATTAAAAGCAGCATCAATCACTGTAAATAAAATAACTACACAAATATAGTACCTGCAAAGAAACAAATACATATAAGGAAATATCAACACAAAAAAATGATAAACGTTTGAGGTGAAGAATATGCTAATTACTCTCATTTGAGAATTACACGTTGTATACATGTATCAAAATATCACACTGTGCTGAGTGTGGTGGCTCATGCCTCTAATCCCAGCACTTTGTGAGGCTGAGGTGGCTAGATCACCTGACGTCAGGAGTTCAAGACTGGCCTGACCAACATGGTGAAACCCCGTCTCTACTAAAAATGGAAAAATTAGCCAGGTGTGGTGGCAGGCACCTGTAATCCCACCTGCTCAGGAGGCTGAGGCAGGAGAATCTCTTGGACCTGGGAGGCGGAGGCTGCAGTGAACCAAGATTGCACCACTGCACTTTAGCCTGGGCAACAGAGTGAGACTCTGTCTCAAAACAAAAACAAAAACAAAAACAAAAACAAAATACTACACTGTACTCCATAAATATGTATGATTATTATATATCAATCAAAAATAGCACTTATATTACATGGGAGAGATTAACAAGTATAAAAATGTTTTAAAAGACAAACCTGCCTCAAACAGAGATTTCTCTTTGGTGATCTGAAGAATGCAAAAAAGAATTGAGAAGGGTACAAATTTTTCTTGAGACCAGATCTTGTTCTGTCACCAAGGCTGGAGAGTAGTGGTGAGATCTTGGCTCACTGCAGCCTCTACCTCCAACCTCTACCTCCTGATCCTCTCACCTCAGCCTCCTGAGTAGTTGGGATCACAGGTACAGGCCACTAAGCCTGGCTAATTTTGCTATTTTTTTTTGGTAGAGATGGGGTCTTTCTATATTGTCCAGGCTGTCTGCAAGCCACCACACCTGGTTGGGAACAACTTTTTTACTGTGTGATTCAATGTTATTGAAGGCTGTTTGGTTACTACCCCAAAACATCTTGTGTGTGAGAGTGGTGTATTTCCCACACCTTGGGAATCACTGGCTGGGGGAAACTATGAGGAAATAAACCTCCTGGGTTGAGTCTTCCCCTCTTGTCCCTTCAGGGAACATCTGGAGGCAGCCATCAGTGGGTTGGACATCCTGATGCTCAGGTTGGCCACTGGTCAGGTTGGGTTTGGTAGAGGTTGGCCATTGTAGCAGAATTCACTCATCAGGCCTGGTTCAGGGATAAATAACAGGACTTAATGTCATGCTTTGTGGAGTTGGAAATATTAAAAGCAATAGTCCTCTGCTGACATTCATCTCCAGAACCTGGTAAGACTTGTGAGCTTGGAGACAGGGCCCATAAGCTTGCCCACTTGCTGGGCTAAGATGGCAGAGTCCCCAAGGGAGAAACCGGAAGTGGCTCTAGTCCTCGTGCTTGTGATCCTCGCCTGAGAGGGAGGCTACTTCCCAGGGAGAAGTGGGATGGGCACTGGAGTGGTCCCAGCTTGTTCCACTAGGGCTGCTGGGAAGGTCCTTGGCTGTCCTGGAATTTTCTAGAAGAACTCATCTACGTATCCCAAAGAGGAGATGGGAGTTCCAGAAGCAGCTCCTCTCCTTGCCAAGGAGACAAAACCTGAGACCGTGTGTAGGGAGCCTTCGGAAGAGAAGCGACCGGGAAATGAAATGCCTTGTTAGGTGATTTCATCTTTGTATGAACAACATAAAGTGTACTTACACAAACCTAGATGGTGTAACCTACTATACACCTAGACAATACGGTATCGCTGATTGCTCTCAGGCAAGAAACCAGCACCGCATCACTGCATTAAATACTGTAGGCAACTACAACATAATGGCAAGTATCTGTGTGTCTAAACATAGCTTAACATAGGAATGGCACAGTAACACTGTGGTATTACAGTCTTATGGTATCATCGTCATATACGTGGTCTGTCATTGACCAAAATGTCATGATGCATGGCTGTGGAAGGACATGGGGAGTGATGTTGGCCACACCTAGTTATGCTGCCATTGCCTCTTGCTAACTGATCAGGAAAACAGGAATTCTGACCTAGTCCCCAGCCCTGTCTAAGCAACACCAGTAAAACTCTTTTTTTTTTGAGATGGAGTCTCTCTCTGTTGCCCAAGCCGGAGTGCAGTGGTTTGATCTCAGCTCACTGCAACTGCCTCCTGGGTTCAAGTGATTCTCCTGCCTCGGCCAACCCAGTAGCTGGGATTACAGGTGTGCACCACCGCAACCGGCTACTTTTTGTATTTTGAGTAGAGATGGGGTTTTTCTATGTTGGCCAGGCTGGTCTTGCACTCCTGACCTCAGGTGATCTGCCTGCCTTGGCCTCCTAAAGTGCTGGGATTACAGGCGTGAGCCACCACGCCTGGCTCCAGTATTTAAGATGCAATATACAGATTTGATTCCTGGTAGAGCCTTACTCTGAGAAGCAGTGTAGTTTAGCAAAAACAATGTGAGTTTTGGAGTCTTGTTAGGCCTGGGTTTGAATCTAGACCCTTATGACGAGCTGTTGTACAACCTTGGGTAAGTGACTTTAACCCTCCAGCCTTAGCTTCTGTCATCTGTGACAGAGATACTGGCAGCTACCCTCTAGAGCTGTACCTTATCCTTTCTCTCTCCCTGTCTCCCTCAAACCTACTTATTTTAGGTGGGGCCCTTGGCCTGATCTATAAGCCTGGACTCTGGGCTGCACCAGTAAGGATCCTTCAGTTGTTAACTGGATAATAAAATAATAGAAATTTATTGGTTCATATAACCGAAAGAAAAGTCCAAAGGTATACCAGGCAAAGGTGAGTCCCAAAGGCTCAATGATATTACCAGAAATTAGTCTTTCATTTCTCAACTCTGCCGCCCTCTGTGCTGGTTTAGTTTTTTTTTTTTTTTTTTGAGACAGAGCTCATGCTATTGCCTAGGCTGGAGGGCAGTAGTGCAACGTGGGTTCACTGCAACTTCCGCCTCCCAGGTTCAGGGGAACCTCTTGCCTCAGCCTCCCAAGTAGCTGGGATTACAGGAGTGCACCACCACACTGGGCTAATTTTTGTATTTTTGGTAGGGACAGTGTTTCACCATGTTGGCCAGGCTGATCTCGAACTCCTGACCTCAAGTGATCCACACACCTCAGTCCCCCAAAGTGCTGGGATTACAGGCATGAGCCACCGTGCCCAGCCAATGTGTTGGTTTCATTGTTAAGCAGTAAAATAAAATATCAATAAAAAAAGAGCCTCTCTCTCTCTCTCTGTCTCTCTCTCTCTCTCTCTCTCTCTTTTTTAAACTTTTAAGTTCAGGGGTAGAAGTGCAGGTTTGTTACACTGGTAAACTTGTGTCATGGGGGGTGGTTGCACAGATCATTTAGTGGCCCAGGTATTAAGCCTAGTACCCTCATCTTCTCTCTCCTCCCATCCTCCACCCTCTAAAAGACCCCAGTGTGTGTTGTTCCCCTCTGTGTATCCATGTGTTCTCATCATTTAGCTCCCACTTACAACTGAAAACATGTGGTATTTGGTTTTCTCTTTCTGTGTTAGTTTGCTAAAGAGAATGAGCCTCTCTTTTCCGTCAGTTCTGTCAAAAGTCTCAGCACCAAACCTCATTGGCCCATCCACTGTAGTCAGGTAAATGCAACACTCTGATTAATCAGATCTGCTCACATGCTTGCCCCAGTACTACGGACTGCAGTCAATCCCACGTGAACCAAATGCAGCGTGTGTGTGTGTGTGTGTGTGTGTGTGTGTGTGTGTGTGTGTGTGTGTTGTTATGGGAAGAAGGAGGATGCATGTTGGAAAGGCAAAATCAACAAATAACTATTTACTAATTAGTTTGCTCTTGGCTACAAATAACAGAATTATCAGATAACAGTGGCTTAAATAATTAAAGCAATGATCTCACATTATAAGATGTCTCTGATGGTAGGCAGTCTTACTGAATGACTCAACAATATAATTGAGAATCCAAGATGTTTTATCCTTCTAATCCTCAGTATGTGTCTTTTAATGTGCAGGTGTGTTGACTCATCATTACAAAATAGCTGCCATAGCTCTAGCCATCACACTCTCATCACTATCTAGGAATAGTGTCTAGAAAAGGCTTCCAGAGAGAGTGTCCTAAGAAACAAGAAGTGAAAGACACCAGTGTCTTAAAGCCTGAGAAAGTGGTACAATGTCACTTCTGTTATAAAATATCGAGACAAAACAGGCTGGACATGGTGGCTCATGCCTGTAATCCCAGCACTTTGGGAGACTGAAGTGGGCAGATCACTTGAAGTTGGGAGTTCAAGACCACCCGGGTTGAACTTGAACGGGTTTAGTGAAACCCAGTCTCTACTAAAAATACACAAATTAGTCAGGCATGGTGGCAAGTGCCTGTAATCCCAGCTACTTGGGAGGCTGAGGCAGGAGAATCACTTAAACCTGGGAGGTGGAGATTGCAGTGAGCTGAGGTTGGGCCACTGCACTCCAGTATGGGTGACAAGAATGAGACTCTGTCGCAAAAGAAAAAGAAATGTATTGAGACAAAACAGTCCTAGAGCCTCCAGAAGAGGAAATAGAGACTCCATCTCTAGATGGGAGGAGTGCTGATGAATTTATGGTCATCTGTAATCTGACATTGTGGGTACGGGGGGTGATGCATAATTTTCTTGCAGGGAAGGGAATTAGACATTTCAACAAATGAATAATAAAACGGGCCTTACCTTATCAGTCAACAATTATCATTTGTCATGGAAGCAAAATAAATAAAATGGTTGGTTTGCGAAGTTTAGGCGACTCTGTGTAGACTGCTTTATGAATGGATTTTACATCTACCTATTCACATAATGCACATAATGCAAAGCACTGAATAGGTAGATGTAAAAGAGCTTTGTGTATATAAATAATGTAAAGTATTTAGTAAACTATTACACTATTTAAAAAAAAAAACACTTTGGAAGGCTGAAATGGGAGGATTGCTTGAGACTAGGAGTTTGAGACCAGCCTGGGCAACATAGTGAGATCATGTCTCTAAAAAAATAAAAAATTAGCTGGCAGTGCATGCCTGTAGTCCTAGCTACTTAGGAGACTGAGGCAGGAGGATCACTTTAGCCCAAGAGGTCTAGGCTGCAGTGAGCTGTGATAATGCCCTGCACTCCAGCCTGGGCAACAGAGTAAGAATCTATCTCTAAAAAAGTAAAAATTTAAACATAATTTAAAAACTAAACTAAAATAAATAAGACACTGCTACAGACAGATCAATAAAATGTAAGAGAAAATACAGAAACATACATGTGTATACATCTATACATGGATACCATGTATGTCTAATATTATATTTTATACTTCAATATTGTATCTCCAAATCATCTCATAAAATTGGCAAATGGTTTGGAAAAAGAGTATAACAACACTTTAGGAGGCTGAGTGGGAGGATCACTTGAACTCAGGGGTTAAAGTCTAGCCTGGGCAACATAGTGAGATCCTGTCTTTATAAAAAATGCAAAAGTTAGCCTGGTGTGGTGATGTACACCTACAGTCACAGATACTTAGGAGGCTGAGGTGGGAGGATTGCTTGAGTCCAGGGGGTTGAGGCTGCAGTGCAGTGAGCTGTGACTCCACTGCACTCCAGCCTGGGTGACAGAGGGAGATCCTGTCTCTTAAAAAACAAAAGGAAAAGGGTGGGTGGAAGGTGTAAATGATTATTAATGTATTAATGTAATCCTGAGATGTGGAAGCTTTCCTAAGAAGAATCATAAAGTAAGATATTAAGTGTCGATTATATAAAAACTTAAAAATTTAAAGGTAAAAGACAAACTGGAGAATTATTTGCATCATGCATATCAGACAATGAGTTGCAATCTTTTACATATACATAACTTTTTCAGTTAGAAAAAGATGACCATCCTATACCCAACAATATGAACAAGAAGTTTTTTTTTTTTTTTTTTTTTTTTTTTTTTTTTTTTTTTTTTAAAGAAATATAAATGTCTAGTCTGGGCATGGTGGCTCATGCCTATAATCCCAGCACTTTGGGAGGCCAAGGAGGGTGGATCACCTGAGGTCAGAAGTTCAAGATCAGCCTGGCCAACTTGACAAAACCCTATCTCTATTAAAAATACAAAAATTAGCCAGACATGGGATGGGCACCTGTAATCCCAGCTATTCAGGAGGCTGAGGCAGGAGAATTGGTTGAACCTGGGAGATGGAGGTTGCAGTGAGCCAAGATTGTGCCACTGCACTCCAGCCTGGGCAACAGAATGAGACGCCATCTCGAAAAACAAAACAAAACAAAACAAAAAGAAATAGAAATGTCTAAATGTGGCCAGGCGCTGTGGCTCAAGCTTGTAATCCCAGCACTTTGGGAGGCCGAGGCGGGTGGATCACGAGGTCAAGAGATCGAGACCATCCTGGTCAACACGGTGAAACCCCGTCTCTACTGAAAAAACAAAATATTAGCTGGGCATGGTGGCGCGTGCCTGTAATCCCAGCTACCCAGGAGGCTGAGGCAGGAGAATTGCCTGAACCCAGGAGGCGGAGGTTGCAGTGAGCTGAGATTGTGCCATTGCACTCCAGCCTGGGTAACAAGAGTGAAATTCCATCTCAAAAAAAAAAAAAAAAAAAAAAAAAAAGAAATATCTAAATGTATATGAAAACATTCAACTTTAATGTTGATTAAATTCTGATGAAAACTATGACTCTTCTGAGGTCCAGTCTGATTTCATAAAGCAAAAGCCCTAAAAACGGAGAGATTATTTGTCCCAGATTCTCATTTCTAGGCATGTATCCTAAGCAAATAATTAAAGATGTACAAAAAGATATGAGTTACCAGACTGTTCAGTTAAATCTTGTTTATAACAAAGTGGATTATCAGAGTCATCCAACAAAGTGCGCCAGTAAGGGTGGGGCAGCCCTCGGGTGTGCCGTTCTGATCTCCCTTCAAGAAGGAACCTGCCCTTCAGCTGTGAGGAATGCTGGGAGCTGACAGGTTCCAGCTAATTTTATTTGTATATTTTTGAGACATGGGTCTTGCTCTGTTGCCCAGGCTGGAGTGCAGTCGTGCGATCACAACTTACTGCGGCTTTGACCTCTTGGGCTCAAGCGATCCTCACCTCAGCCTCCTGAGTAGCTGGGACTACAGGTGTGTGCCACTACACCCAGCAAATTTATTTCCTTATTTTTAGTAGAGATGGTGTCTCACTATGTTGCCCCGGCTAGTGTCAAACTCCTGGGCTCAAGTGATCCTCCCACCTTGGCCTCCCCAAGTGCTGGGATCGCAGGTGTCAGCCACTGCCCCTGGCCTCTGCCTCACCTATTAAGCTGAGGTTATGCTGTTCTCAGGTAGCCCTAGCGAAGGACTGAGCAAGGTACTGGGACTAGTGATTATAGCTCATTGTGGGATTCCTTTGGTGGGAAATCTTTGCTACAGAACCCCCCCCCTCCACCGCCCCCACCACTGGGTTGGGTGAACCTTTTCCACATCTGCACCTGGATTTGATGTTCTCCCTGGCCAGTCCTTCTTCTTCACCATTTTATCTTTCACGGATGTTACTCCCAACAAACCTGATACTGCTCCAGAGAACCCAACTAACACACTGCATTAGAGTTCAGTTGGTGTTTGATCAGAGAAGCAGAACCGCTATGGCTGACATGCAATGAGAGACTTACTGCATGCAGGGATTAGTCCTTATGCAACTGTGGGAGCAAGTTATCCATCTCTGTGGGGTGGTGGCCCTTCCGAATCTGATGTTGGACTTGAAGTCTTCAGGGCCAGCAGTTGGGCGTGAAAAAATATATGTGAAGTAGGGGATACAAAGACCAGCAGGAACCTACAAGGATAACTTGGAACCTACAAAGACAATGTGGAACCTGAGTCTGTTACCACCTCCAGCCTTGATGATGCGAGTGACTGGCAGGAGGAGCCGTTGCCCATCACAGGCACCTGGTCCAGAGTTTGGAGAAGCTGAGGGAGACCTGGAGGAGCAGGAGGCACCGAAGGCCTAGCTGATGCCTCACACCCACAGGTGAAGCATCAGGTTAGCTGCAAATTGTGTGAGTGGCAAGAATTCCATGCACCTGTGCTCAGGGCACAGAAATGGCTGCACCTTCACTCCTGTATGCCAAATCTTTTTTTTAAGCGACAGAGTCTCACTCTGTCACCCAGGCTGGAGTGAAGTGGTGTAATTGTAGCTCACAGCAGCCTCAAACCCCTAGACTCAGGTTATCTTCCCGCCTCAGCCTCCTGAGTTGTTGGGACCACAGGCCCATGTCACCATACCTGGCTTATTTATGTATTTATATTTGTTTACTTATTAATTGTTTTGTAGAGATAGGGGAATCTCATATGTTGCCCAGGCTGTTCTCGAACTCCTGGGCTCAAGTGATCCTTCAGTCTCAGCTTTCCAAAGTGTCGGGATTACAGGCAGGAGCCACTGCCCTCAGCCGGTTCTGTCACATCTTGCACACGTTTTTCTCATGGCCAACAATAGCATAGACCATAGAGAAGGGATTTCTTAGAAATATTGTTCCAGTTTAGCTAAGTTGAAATTAAATGAACCTACCACAATAGGATCAGTTAAAAATAAAATGATATCTTTATAAAATGAGAGGGTCTTTAGCCATTTAAAATGATGTCATAGATGAATATTATCTTCATTAAGAAAACTATGTATAGCATAACTAAGTTATAAACATGTATATAAACATATAAAGAAAAGTGTTTTGAGAGGTTATGTTTTAAGATGCTACATTTTTAAAATAAAAACAAGTCAATCTGGGTCACTCCCCTTCTTTAAACTCCTTTTTTAGAGACAGAGTCTTACTCTGCTGCCAGGCTGGAGTGAAGTGGCACAATACAGCTCACTGCAGCCCCGAGCTCCTGGGTTCAAGCAATCCTCCCATCTCAGCCTCCCGAGTATCTGAGCCTACAGGTGTGTGTCACCATACTGGGCTAAGTTTTTTTCCTTTTTTTTTTTTTTTTTGTGAGAGATTGGGTCTCGTTGTGTTGCTCACGTTGGTCTCGACCTCCTGGTCTCAAGTAATCCTCCTGTCTCAACCTTCCTAATCTCCTTTAAGTTCTTAAATAGTAGTTTGGGAGGCCGAGGCAGGTGGATCACCTGAGGTAAGGAGTTCGAGACCAGCCTGACCAACTGGTGAAACCCCGTCTCTATTAAAAATACAAAAATTAGCTGGGCGTGGTGGTGGGCGCCTGTAATCCCAGCTACTCAGGAGGCTGAGGCAGGAGAATTGCTTGAACCTGGGAGGCGGAGGTTACAGTTAGCTGAGATTGTGCCATTGCACTCCAATTAAAAAAAAAAATTCTTAAATAGTTTCACACAATTGATCAAATCTGAGTTTCTTATTTTCATATCTTCCAGGTCCTTCGCAATGTAGATGACATATGCAATCTTTCCAGTCTCATCCCTGACTCCCATGGGCGTGTCGTTTCATGTTCTAGGAATGCCAACTGTTTGAGTTTCTTCCTCTCTATGCTCTGCTGTTTCTCACTGCCTTTGGCTTTTCTCTTGCCGTGGGCTTTCATTCCAACCTTTGCCTGATTAGTTTCTCCTTATTATTCAATAATAATTTTCTGGTAGTGCTTTATTGAGCCATTTGCAGCTCAATAGTTCCCCAACCTAATTCCATTGAACATCAAAGCAAATTACCTGGGAAACTTACAAAAATACTGATACTCGGGCTTCACTATAGATCTTCTACATTATAATTTGCAGAGGCAGGACTTGCAAGTGTGCATATTATTTTGAATATAGACTTGTCTGCCTATGACAGAGATCCAATGGTTGTGTAGTGGATTCCTACAGTTTTATGTTGCCTGGGTACCCGTTTTGAATGTAAATTAGACTTTCTCATATCAAATGCAGAGCCCAGTCACCCTTGACACAGTTCTTCACGTCTTCCCGGTTCCTCAATGTGGTTGATCCCGATATCTGCCTTCTATTTCTCCTGGTGTAGATACAACCTACTTGTATCACTCTACCTACTTGACTCACCCCACGGGCCCCTACACCTTGCATAGGCTGCGCAGATATGCCAAAGTGACCACCTTGCAATCACAGTATGGCTTTGCAGAGCTCCTGCCAGCTCATTCTAAACCCACCAATTAGAATTTTTCATGGGAAATCCACTGGGGTAATACCCTGGACCTTAATAAAGGTTTGAATCCACAGGTCTCTCTCTTTCTCTCTTGCTTTCCACTTACAGGTTCAACGCTCTGTTGTCTCCAGACTTTCCATCAGCCCTTGCAGGCACCCCTACCCTAATTACCAAAGTTTGAAAATGGCTTTATTGCTTTAAATGTGAAATATATATATATATATATATACTTTTTTTAAAGCAAATTTTAATTATAAAGGCATAATGGTAATGGCCACTTCCTACTGAGCTAAGCCCTACACAAACATAACCTCCTTTAATTCTAACAATAAACCCATGAGTTAGGTATTTTTAGTAGCCCCACATCATAAATATAAAGTAATATTCTCAAGGTCATGCAGCCAGTAGGTGGCAAAGTGCTTGCCTTTAGTCATTAAGTTTTTCTGTTGAGAAATTGCTGGTTTCCAATCACATACGTTTTTCTTTTAATTAAACATTTCCTCTGATTTTCCCACAATTTTATGTATGAATTTTCATAATTAGACTTCAGTGTATACTAATTTGATATTTAAGAGGTCTGTGTGTTGCTTCCTAGCATGAAAGTAATTCACAAAAGATATTTAATTTAATACTTGGATGATCAACTTCTCCTTTTAAGCCATACCAATCTCTTTCCCAACCCTGAGCAATATTTTCAGATTCTGTTTTGAGCAAATGATTAATTAATTATTAATATTCATGAGCACTTTGATATGACAGACACAGAGGTAAATAAAAGCTGGTGTTACAGGGATAAGCAAGACAGACAACCCCACTGTCATGGAGTTCCTATTCTAGAGAGGTAGGCAGGCAACACGACAAATAAGTGTATGATAAAGTAAGTTCTGGAGAGAGTGGCTCATGCTTATAATCCCAGTGTTTTGGGAGGCTGAGGTGGGAGGATTGCTTGAGCCCAAGAATTCAAGACCAGCCTGGGCAGCCTAGTGAGACCCTGTTTCTGCAAAAAATTAAAAAATTAGTGGGCTATGGTAGTACACATCTGTGGTCCTAAGTACTTGGGAGGCTGAGGTGGAAGAATGGCTTGAATCCAGGAGTTTGAGGCTGCAGTGAGTATGATTGCATCACTGCACTCCAGCCTGGGCAACAGAGCAAGATTCTTGTCTATGAAACAAAAATAAAATATATTTTTTTTAAAAAAGCAGGATGAGGAAGACTAGGTGGATGCTATGGCAATAGTTTAGGTAGGGAGGAGGGTGGTGATAGCAGGGGTTATATTTAGAAAGGCATGGGACATATTTTGGAGGTAGAGTCAACAAAGCATGTTCATGGTTTGCATGTGGGGCTAAAGTAAAAGAGGAATCAGAGACGGTTTGTATGTTCTTGGTTTGAGCATGTGGTTGGAGGATAGTAGCATTTCTAGAGCTGGGGATTTCTAGGTATCAATATATTTGGAAAAATGAAGAGTTCTATGCCTATTTAAGCAATGTAACTTTCTTCTTTGGGTGCCCATTGCAGAGGCTGCTAGGTGTCTACTGTAGCCTGTTAATTCCTCCCTTTTGTTTTATTTATTTATTTATTTATTTTTGAGATGTAGTTTCGCTCTTGTTACCCAGGCTGGAGTGCCATGGCGCGATCTCGGCTCACCGCAACCTCCGCCTCCTGGGTTCAGGCAATTCTCCTGCCTCAGCCTCCTGAGTAGCTGGGATTACAGGCACGCGCCACCATGCCCAGCTAATGTTTTGTATTTTTAGTAGAGACAGGGTTTCACCATGTTGACCAGGATGGTCTCGATCTCTTGACCTCGTGATCCACCCGCCTCAGCCTCCCAAAGTGCTGGGATTACAGGCTTGAGCCACCGCGCCCAGCTAATTCCTCCCTTTTAAATAAGGAAAAGCCTATTTTACTTGGGATGGCAAAATTCCGGTGAAAAGACAAGATTTTTTTAGTTTCCTTTGTAGCCACCCGCTTTCGCTTGTCTGTTACATGAGCTCCATGTATGTAATGTGAACGTGAATAACCTTGAGTTTTGAAATTACATGCTTATTCTCACTCATAGGTGGGTGTTGAACAATGAGAACACATGGACACAGGGAGGGGAGCACTACACACTGGGGTCCGTTGGGGGGAAATGGGGGAGGGGCGGGGGGGTGGGGAGGTGGGAAGAGATAGCATGGGGAGAAATGACAGATACAGGTGAGGGGACGGAAGGCAGCAAACCACACTGCCATGTGTGTACCTATGCAACAATCTTGCATGTTCATCACATGTACCCCAAAACCTAAAATGCAATAAAAAAAAAAGAAATCAGTCAAAAAAAAAAAAAAAAAAAAAAGGAAATTACATGCTTAGACTAAGAGAAGGAGTCTGAATCCCAAATAACTTTGTAAGCTGCCATATCAGTTCTAGCATTTTTTCATTTTAATTTTTATTTTGAGGCAGGGTCTCTCCCTGTCACCCAGGCTGGAGTGCAGTGGTGTGATCTCAGCTCACTGCAACCTCCGCCTCCCAGGTTCAAGTGATTCTCCCACTTCAGCCTCTTGTGTAGCTAGGACTACAGGTGCGTGCCACCATACCTGCCTAATTTTTGTACTTTTTGGTAGAAACAGGGTTTTATCATGTTAGCCAGGCTGGTTTCCAACTCCTGACCTCAAGCAATCTGCCTGCCTCAGCCTCCCAAAGTGCTGGGATTACAGGCGTGATCTAACTGTGTCCAGCCAGTTCTAGCCTTTTATATCAGAGAACAAACCCTAAATTGTTTAATCTACAATAATTGGAACCCTGTTACTAGTAGTTGAATACAATTCCTATCTGTTACCATGCCGATTCTAGAAAAAACACTATGACGCCGTAATTTGCAGTTTGTCCCTGCATTCCCATTCTCCCTCAAACAGAACATCGAAAAGTTTGCCCAGAAACAGTTTATCTGTGGTTTGCAAATCCTATGTATTAGAAAATATTTTCTGAATCTACTTTGGGTTCCATTATCCTCAACCAACATATGTCAGCAAAATAAAACAAGCATTTGTATTTTTAGTATGTCACTGTTGTGAAATCGCCTAAATTTTGGTGTTTTAAGCATTATGCCTTTAACATTAGCTAAAGCTGATAACACGGAAGAGGTTGATTGTGGTTCTCTGGGTGCCAAGAATTATCCTGGTTTCTGTTCCAATGCTGAGGACAGAAGCTCTTCAGTGCAAATGGAAACATTGTTGGATTCTCTAGATATATACTTCTTATGCACATAACAGAGTGTCTAGTAGGGACTCAACATTGACTTATTATTTTTTTGAAGCTCGACAAATGGCCACTTAAAAAGATGCAAGCATTATATGCAGATAACTTTTTTTTTTTTTTTTTTTTTTTTTTTGAGACAGAGTCTCATTCTGTCACCCAGGCTGGAGTGCAGTGGTTTGATCTTGGCTTGCTGCAACCTCCATTTCTTGGGTTCAAGTGATTCTTGTCCCCCAGCCTCCCAAGTAGCTGGGACTATAGGCATCTGCCATCATGCCTGGCTAATTTTTGTATTTATAGTTGAGATGAGGTTTCACCATGTCGGCCAGGCTAGTCTCGAACTCCTGACCTCCGTTATTACTTTTATTAAAAAAAAAAATAAACATGGATTCTGTCATTTAGGGTGGAGGCTTGGGTTTGTGTGTGGAGTACACAGTTCCTTTATTTTGGGAAGGGCCATCTGGGTGAGCCCTTTTTCTTTGGGCAGAGACAAGGCAAAGACAAATCTGATGTGTGTTGGGAACATTCTTGCTCGCTTTCCAAGGCTGGGGCTGACTTTGCCCAGCCGACTCTTTCTTGATAACATTTTAATACACATAAAAACAGCCATGCTATGGCACTTTTATTCATTCATTCTAGGTCAAGTGACATGCTGGGACTGGAAAGATGAAAATCACTGTGTCACCCTCAAAGATTTGAGTAAGCAAGCAATTTAGATAGAATATCTCCTGTTTCAAAATAAAGTCCTTTCTGCCAATCAGTTTAGCAAAGACTAAAAAAACAAAACAAAAGATACAATCAATGCTTATTAGGACATGATGAAAAAGGCACTTTGTAGATTTCTGATGTTAAGTAAATTGGACTGCAGTCTGACTACATTAACTCTGTGCTGTTATCTTCATCCCAACTCTGTTTTCGTTGTCTGTTCTTTTCTTTTGAGACAAGATCCTGCTCTGCCATCCAGGCTGGAGTGCAGTGGTATGATCTTGGCTCACTGCAACCTTTTCCGCCTGGGCTCAAGCAATTCTCCTGCCTCAGCCTCCCAAGTATCTGGGACAACTGGTGCCCACCACCACGCCTAACTAGTTTTTCAGTAGAGATGGGCTTTTGCCATGTTGCCCAGGCTGGTCTTGAAACTCCTGAGCTCAGGTGGATCTGCCCATGTTGGCCCCCCAAAGTGCAGGGATTGGAGGGGTGAGCCACCATGCCCGGCTCCAACTCTATTTTCTGCTCTGGCTCTATGTGTCTTGCCTTGGGGATATGGGTGGGTAGATGGGAAGCAGTTTTTTTCTTGTTCCCCACTGACTCTTTTTTTTTTTTTTTTTTTTTTTTTTAAAGATTATCTATTTATTTAGAGATGGAAGTCTCACCATGTTGCCCAGGCTGGTCTTGCACTTCTGGGCCCAAGCAATCCTCCCACCCCAGCCTCCTAACTAGATGAGACTACTGGCGTCACAATTGACTCTTGGGGAAGGTTGCCCCGAGTCCGGGGGCCAGTGAGACCCCAAATATCACCCCCTCCCTTCGCTGGGTTTTTCCTGCCCACTTTTATCTGACCATTGGTCACTGGAGGAGCCTCTTAAAACTCCTTACTGGGAACTGCTCCTGCTATTGTATTTTCACCCACCTATCCAATGACTGGACCACAGCATCTCCCACCACACTCTCACTTCCCACACTGTCCATTCATCCCTCCCCAGTCCATGTGTGCCAAATTCCCCCATCTATCATCAACACCCCCCATAGATTTTCTTTTCCCTTCTATCAACGAAAACCACTTTTCCTTCTCTCAATGTTATTATGCTAGTATTGGTTAACACTGAGCTATTTTCATTTATTTGCTTCTTTTGAAATTTTCAAATGCATTCATGCTGCTTGTAAAAATTAAAGTAATTTAGAAGTTCATGAAGTAAAAAGGTGAGAGTCCTTCCTTCGCTCAACTTATCTTAGTCCCCAGAAATAATCACTGTTAGTAGTTTTGCTTTCCTCTTTCCAGAACTATTTTGCAAAATTCAATTTGGACTAATGGAGTTTTAATGCTCATATGCATAATTTATAGAAAATGGTGGATTAAGAAAATCACATCTCTGGGAATTGGGCTGATTCAACTGATCTGCATATTATGTGACTTTGCTGCTTTTTGACATTGACCAAACTGGTTTATTATTATTATTTTTTTTTGAGATGGAGTCTTGCTCTGTCACCCAGACTGGAGTGCAGTGGTGCAATCTCAATTCACTGCAGCCTCTGCCTGCTGGGTTCAAGTGATTCTCCTGCCTCAGCCTCCTGAGTAGCTGGGACTACAGGCATGTATCACCACATCCGGATAATTTTTTTTTTTTTTTTTTTTTTTTTTTGTATTTTTAGTAGAGACAAGGTTTCACCATGTTGGCCAGGTTGGTCTTGAATTCCTGACTTCAAGTGATCTTGATTGATCAGGTTGGTCTTGATTCCTGACTTCAAGTGACCTGCCTTGGCCTCCCAAAGTGCTGGGATTATAGGCGTAAACCACCACACTTGACCAAGGCCAAACTTTTTTGTTTGTTTTGAGGCAAAGTCTCGCTCTGTCATCCAGGCTGGCCAAACTGTTTTTGAGATTTGACTTCTAGGTTTCTTGAGCACCATTCCCTGGCTGCTCTTTCTCATTTCCTTGGAGGCTTTCTCTTATCTGCTTCTTCCCTAAATGCTGATGTTTCTCAGGTCTCTTTTCTCATCACTCCTGGCTGATGAGGCATAGCAAATCATTCCTTCTTTAGACTTGCAAACTCAAGTCTACTAGTGAAATATGTGTTGAGCAGGCTGTGCACGGTGGCCGGCGCCTGTAAACTCAACACTTTGGGAGGCCGAGGTGGCAGGACTGCTTGAGTCCAGGAGTTTGAGACCAGCCTGGTCTACATTGTGAGACCCCTGTCTCTATAAAAAATTTAAAAAGTGGCTGGGCCTGGTGGCTCGTGTCTATAATCCCAGCACTTTGGGAGGCCAAGGTGGGTGGATCACGAGGTCAAGAGATCAAGACCATCCTGGTCAACATGGTGAAACCCCGTCTCTACTAAAAATACAAAAATTAGCTGGGCATGGTGGCATGTGCCTGTAGTCTCAGCTACTCGGGAGGCTGAGGCAGGAGAATTGCTTGAGCCCAGGAGGTGGAGGTGAGCCGAGATCGCGCCACTGCACTCCAGCCTGGGCAACGAGAGTGAAACTCCGTCTCAAAAAAAAAAAAAAAAAAAAAAGTTTAAAAAGTTAGCCACGGGTGGTGGCACAAAAAAAGTTTAAGAAGTTAGCCACGGGTGGTGGCACACACCTGTGGTCACAGTACTTGGGA
Organism: Saimiri boliviensis; assembly: GCF_048565385.1. Taxonomy (NCBI): domain Eukaryota; kingdom Metazoa; phylum Chordata; class Mammalia; order Primates; family Cebidae; genus Saimiri; species Saimiri boliviensis. The sequence continues at coordinate 16,467,439 of NC_133460.1, read as the reverse complement.
GGCTGAGGCAGGAGGACTGCTTGATCCCAGGAGATCGAGGCCGCAGTGAGCTGTGTTCACACCGCTGCTCTCCAGCCTGGGTGAGAGTGACCCTGTCTCTGAGCTAAGGTTGAGAAGGAACCAAGGGTGACTGGAAGTTCAACTTGAGATATATAAGCAAATTTTAGATTTGTTGCAATCAGGGTCAATATCCAAGAAGAATGCTATAACTACTACTGTGATGACTAATACTATTGCTGGCATGTTGGCTGGCTGAAGTAGATCTTAAGACTTCATGGTATAAACAAATATCTTCCACTCCATCTACCACCATTACCAAATATGCATTTGCATCCAGTGAGGGTCATGGAGCTATTGTTGCATAACTGGCATAAAACGGAGGTATCAGGGCTGGGTGTGGTAGCTCACGCCTGTAATCCCAGCAGTTTGAAGGCTGAGGTAGGAGGATCACTTCAGGTCAGGAGTTTGAGACCAACCTGGCCAACATGGAGAAACCCTGTCTCTACTAAAAATACAAAAATTAGCTGGGCGTGGTGGCACGTACCTGTAATCCCAGCTGCTCAGTAGGCTGAGACACAAGAATTGCTTGAACCCTGGAGGTGGAGGTTACAGTGAGCTGAGATCGTGCCACTGCACTTCAGCCTGGGTGACAGAGCGAGACTCTATCACACACCACACACACACACACACACACACACACACACACACACACATGAAATAAAAGTGTAAAAGACAGGTACTATAGAAATGTTACTAAAAATGTTTTTTTGGAGATGAGTGGGAATATATAATATTCATATAGAAAAATGCATCAAACATAAGTGGACAGCATAAAGAATTGCTACAAAGCAAACATCCATGTAAGTAACTATCACCCAAGCCAAGAAAGGGAACATCAGCAGGATCTCAGGAAGCCGCTGGATGTTTCTTCACTTTCAAAACCTTTCCTGTCCCCCAAAAGGAAACTAAGCTCCTAGTATTTAGTGATCACTCCCTTGCTTTTTAAAAATCTTATCACCTTAGAACACATCCCTAAACCATGCCATTTGACTTACTCTGTTTTTTTTTTTTTTTTTTTTTTTTTTTTTTTTTTTAATGAAAGTTGATTCAAAAATGTTTTTTGGCTAGGAAAGGTGACTTATGCCTGTAATCCCAGTACTTTGGGAGGCCAAGGTGGGCCGATTACCTGAGGTCAGGAGTTGGAGACCAGCCTGGCCAACATGATGAAACCCCGTTTCTACAAACAGTTTAAAAATTTTCTGGGCATGGTTTTGCATGCCTGTAGTTCCAGCTACTTGGGAGGCTGAGGCAGGAGGATCACTTGAGCATAGGAGGTAGAGGCTGCAGTGAGCTATGATCATGCCACTGTACTCCAGCCTGGGCAGCACAGCAAAACTGTCTCAAACAAAACAAAACAACGAAACAAAATAAAACAACAAATCCCCAAAGCCAAACAGGAATACTTTTAAATGAGTGTTTCTTTCACGTAACTTCGTAGCTGTGAAATTCATGCATGTTATTGTGTGGAGTGTTTTCACTGTTCTATGGTATTCCACTGTGTGAATAAATGACAGTTAAAAAAAACCCATTCTCCTGTTGAAGAACATGTGCGTTGTTTCCAATGTGTGGCTTTTACAAACGATGCTGTTTGCAGAACTGTTTGGATGAGAGATTTTGTGATTGGTGGAGAAGCAAGCAGAATTGCAGTGATGCAGCGATGGGGAAGAGGCGGTCCTGTGCAGAATCCATCTCTCCTGGGGCAACCCTGGAACTGTTCACTTTGTGGGCATTGGGAGATGGTTCCTCAATATCATCACAGACATCCACAAAAGAGACACTCTCAGCTGTGGCTAGTTTATGTGGCTTTCTGCACCTCAATCTGAAGCCAGAGAGAGAAAGAACTTGGCAACTGTTGTGTTTTTAGATTGCAGTAGAAAACTGGTGTGTGAGTGCATATGAGGTTGCTTTTTGAAAGTAGAAATGGGGTGCAGGTGGGAGGCTCAGAGGCATTGTCATTCAGGAATAAGTCTAAATGTTCCATATGTGAATCCACTGGAACCAATAATTTTCCCCAGACCCGCTGACTAGCAGGGAAGGGTCTCTTGCTGGACCACCTGCGGTGGGGGGAATATTTCTCACTGATTTTGGCATGAGCAGTCACAGGTTTTTGTTGATTTTACTGCAGTAGAAGGGCTTGCTTCTTTCCCATTGGCTAACTCTGGAGTAGCTGTTGTTCATCAAAATGGTGTTGGAATGAGATACTCATGATCTGTGCAGATCAGCAATGACTATTGGTGCTTTTGCAAGGTCTGGAGGCCCTCCCTTGGGGAGGCAACCAGACTTGGAACCAGACTATGGCTTGGCAAAATGAAGCATAATTTCTTTCTGTACGTGTTCTGCTTCAGCGGAGATTACTCCAGAAGGTTCCCAGTATTCTAACTTCACAGATCAAATGACATGATTAATATTGATTGAATACTTATGTATCAGGCTCTGGTTGAAACACTTTATATAGGTTTAAAACTCAAGCGTCATTATGAGTGGGGCAACGTGTATCAGTTAGCTTTTGCTGTGTAACAAACCTCCCTAAGTTTTAGTGTCTTCAAACAACAGACATCACTTTATTTTTATTGAGATGGAGTCATGCTCTGTTGCCTAGGCTGGAGTGCAATGGTGTGAACATAGCTCACTGCAGCCTTAACCTTCTGGGTTCAAATGATCCTCCTGCTTCAGCCTCCTGAGTAGCTGGGACCACAAACACACGGCACCATGCCCAGATAATTTTTAAATTTTTTGCAGAGACAGGGTCCCACTGTGTTGCCCAGGCTGTCTTGAACTCCTGGGCTCAAGTGATCTTCTGCCTCAGCCTCCCAAAGTGCTGGGCTTTCAGGCATGAACCTCTGTGCCTGGCATTATTTTATCTTTTATTAATTTTCTTTTTGTTTAGAGATGGGGTCTTGCTATGTTGCCCTGGCTGATCTTGAACTCCTGGGCCCAAGCAATCCTCCCTCCTCAGCTTCCTGAATAGTTGAGACTATAAGCATTGCCACTGCAACTGACTAGAAAACAGACATTATTATTTCTCACAGTTCTGTGAATTTTCTGGGAGTTTATTCTGATTTGGGCTAGTTTGGTTGCAACTAAATGGCTTAGGATAGTCTCGCTCGCATATCTGACAATTGGCTCAATGTCAGCTGGGGCAACAGCTTTGTGTCTCTCGCCATCAATCAGCCACACTGTTTCACATGACGGTAGGAAAGTTCTCAGCAGGAAGAGAGTAAATCCTAATGTGCAAGAATGCTTGCAGCCTCTGCTTGCATCACATTAGTTAATGTCCCATTGGTCAAAGCAAGTCATATGACTAAGACCAGATTAAACATAGAAGTGACCTACTCAAGGTATGGATATGGATGGGAGTGGGTTATGGCAGTCATTTTATAAACAACCAGCTACATACTCTTATCATCCCCACTTTACTGATGATGCTTAGATAAGTTAAGGATCTTGTTCCAGGTCACATGGTTGCTATGGGACAGAGCTCGGCCTCAACTTTAGGTCTATGTGATGATGAAGTCTGTGCCTTAAGTCCTGTGCTATTTGGGTTGCTTCCTTCCTCAGGCCTGGGCTGTTGAGTCTCAGTCCGGGGATGAGGAGAGGTGAGACACTTAATCAGCCTCCTTCAGGGGCGACTCATCAGAGAGCTTAGTCATTGCTTGTGCAGCCAGCTGGACTTAGCAGCCTTTGCGATGCTGAAGAGAATCATTCTCATGAAACTAACGATTCTGCCATTGCACTGGATTCTGTACCTTCAGCTTAGTATTGGCGATCACATTCCATAGACTGTAGGAAATAGATGGGAAGGATAAAGGATGGCAGCAGAAACAGGACCCTGCATTTGCTTCAGGGGCAATCATTAAGCACCTACTGTGTCTGGGCTAGATTCTGGTTATTCAGGCAAACTGCAGGAAGCGGAATGGTGGCTCTCTAAAGTACATTTTCAACAATGTGTGTTGAGGGAACATGTTGACAGGAGGGACATTAAAGACTGAGATGAAAGGCACTTAGACTCAGAAGCTGCAGGACAGTAAGACCTTGAGATTTATAGGGAAGGGGACAGGAGAAGACATCTCTTAATAATAACCAGCTGCTTTGCCAGTGCTGGTGCAGACGCTACCCCCTCTCACCAGGTGGTTATAGAAACTGCACTTACTTCTATCCAGTTTCAAGCCCACCATCGCTTTTAAATTTAAGGTCTTCTTCAAAAGAACAGTTTTTGATGACACTGGGAAAAGGGTGAGCAGGCACATTTGGGGTGGGAATTGAAGGAATCAAATCCCAAACCCCATTTTAGATTTGCAATCAAGCTGAAATGCTCAGCACCGCCAGAGTACGCCTTTAAAAGGAAAAAAAAAAAAAAAAGGTTATTTGTAAGAAACAAAGACCGAGGTTTGCATCTGAATGTAGTGCCAATCAGCACTCATTAGCGGGAACACAATTCGGCCCCATTAGCAGGAAAGGAGCTTTGGCAATTGCTCATTAGTTTTGTAGATTCAAATAATTATTTTAAGGGACGCTTGGGTGTTTGATGCGATCCAGCAGTGTCAATGATGTGCCGCTTTTCTCCCCAGAGACAGGGAATGTTCCCAGGAGTAATTGGACTCTCTTAGCCCCCTCCTTTCTAGCTCACATCTCAAGGCGTCTCTATCTACTCCTGGGGGTACAGAATCTCAACAAATGGTTGGAAGGTGGATAGAAACTTCTCCATCGAGACATTACTCATGGGAAAACTGTGGTCCTGAGAGTGTGGGAACACAAAAGTAGTAATCTGAGGAGCTGGGAGAATCTGTTTATTACACGCATTCTCTTCTTTCATTCAGGGGAGGGAATCTGATGAGCTGGGGATAGAAAAGAAACATGCAATAGTAGTCTTGAGTATACACTCAAGAGAGAGGAGTGTCTGCACACCAAGGGATGCAATATTCATGAAAATTCCCAGAAAAAGGTGGAGATTTCTCAGAACTATGGTGCCACCAATTTTTATATCAAATATGGGTGCTCCTAGAACCATCCTAGCACTGGTGGGTGTGTGGTTAAGAATGTTAATGAGCATGTAGGCTGGGCGCAGTGGTTCATGCCTGTAATCCCAGCACTTTGGAAGGCCAATGTGGGCAGATCATCTGAGGTCAGGAGTTCGAGACCAGCCTGGCCAACATGGTGAATCCCCCGTCTTTGCTAAAAATACAAAAATTAGCCAGGTTTGAAGGTGGGTGCCTATAATCTCAGGTACTTGGGAGGTTGGGGCAGAAGAATTGCTTGAACCTGAGAGGCAGAGGCTGCAGTGAGCTGAGATCGCACCATTGCACTCCAGCCTGAGCAACTAGTAGAAACTCTGTCTCAAAAAAAAAAAAAAAGTTAATGATCGTACAGTGAGGTCCTAGATGTGAAACCTAGTTCAAATCCAGCACCAATTAGGTTCGACTGGTCTTAGCCAGCTTGGTCCACACCCAGGTTTTTCAGAGTCTTAACAGCCCCTAGCTTCCGCAGCTATTTCAACAGTTGCCTTTTGCCTAGCCATGTTAAAGTGCTGTCTGGAATTTTCTGTTCTCCTGTGACCACCCTGTATTATTCCTGTCTCACCTTGGCAAGAATTTCAAAGAAGGAACATTCTAGAGGATAAGCTAGGTCACAGGGGACCTAAGCAGAGAAACTTCTTAGGCCTAATTTTGCTGTAGGCATTAAGGGAGTGCTCCTAGCTCAAAGGACAAGGGTGAAAAGCCCAGGTGTTAAAATAGATGGATTTAAAGCTCAAGTTCCATCATTCCCAGAGATCGGTCCTTTCATCAAACTTCTGGGGTGATTCTTATGCACATTATTGTTTAAGAACTGCTGAGATAGACAATAATATTTCTGATAATTAATACTGGTCCTCTGGAGATTGTATTTGCGGAGGAAGAAGGATGAATCCCACTGTGAGGTCCACTTCTGTGGTTAGAATGTGGCAAAAACTTTATTTCCTCTTCCTCTTTCCCAATAAAACCTCCACTTATTTTTTGGTGTCTACTGTCCTTCACGTGGTCACGTTCTTTAGAGGAAGTGGTCTCTGACTTCAGGAAGTGAATAGTAATTGGTCTAAACCAACCATGTTTTCCTATTTCCCTTTCTAGTGACTGGCTTAGCCTGATGAGATAATTCAGACCGATGAGGCACAAGTGGGGAGTATATTGGGGTTTCTGGGAAAAGTCTTCCTTAATGATTGAAAGGAGATTGATTGAAAGAGGGAAGAAACAGCCCCTTTACTGTCTTTGGATATTTGAGAAAGTGCTGGCTGGAGCTTGGGCAGCCATCTTGTGGCCCTGAGTGGGGTGATGGGTCAAGGATAACATTGGAAATCCACAAAGAAGTGGGCCTTTCCTAATGTAATTGAGCTGCCAAATCAATCAACTGTGAAGCTTCCCCATTTTATTATGTGAGATAATAACATTCCTTTAGTGTTTAAGGCCAGATCAGTTATAGGCTCTGTTTCTTGCTTCTGAAAGTTTTCCTGAGAGGAGGGATGGAGATGTGTACTGAGAAGGCCTGAAGAAAGAGAGGAGAACTGAATAGAGGAGAATCCTGAGAATAGCTAGGAACTGGAGTGCACCTTTAAGGAGAGGCCCTATGAGCAGCCCAGCCTTTACTGCAGCACAGTGGCTAAAATCAAGAACTTTAGAATGTCTTGGTTCAAATTTTACCTCCACCATTTACTTACTGGTTACGTCACCTTTGGTAAATTACTTAACCTCAGTTTCATTGTCTTCAAAATAGGATCATGCTGGTATTAACCTCATAGGGTTTCAGGTTAGTAGGGCCGGGTGCAGTAAGTCACACCTGTAATCCTAGCACTTCAGGAGGCCAAGGCAAGTGGATCACTTGAGCTCAGGGGTTTAAGACCAGCCTGGGCAACATGGCGAAACCCTATCTCTACAAAAAAATTAGCCGGGCATGGTGGTGCATGCCTATAGCCCCAGCTACTTGGGAGGCTGAGGTGGGAGGATGGCTTGAGCCCCAGAGGTGGAGGTTGCAGGGAACAGAGATGATACCATTGCATTCCAGCCTGGGTGACAGAGCCAGACCCTGTCTCAAGAAAAAAAAAAAAAAGATTAGTTAATAATGTAAAGTACTTAGCATAGTGTGATCTGAGATCTATGTGTAGTGTCTCAAAATAGACTCCCCTTTATCAACTAAGACAGGCCCTAAGGTTAAGGAAACAGAAGTTACCTACCTGCGGATCGCGGGTTCAGGTCCTGACTGGCATGGAAAATTTCTAAATTCCTACAGCTATAAGAAAAACCAGCGGGGTGCCTAGTCTCACGCCTGTAATCCCAACACTTTGGGATACTGAGAAGGGCAGATTGCTTGAGTCCAGGAGTTTGAGGCCAGCCTTGGCAACATGGCAAAATCTCATTTCTACAAAAAATACAAAAATTAGTCGCGTGTGGTGGTGCATACCTGTAGCTACTCAGGAGACTGTGGGAGGATTGCTTGAGCCCAGGAGGTCAAGGCTACAGTGAGCCGTGATTGCACCACTGCACTCCAGCCTAGGTGGCAGAGCGAGACTCTGTCTCGAAAAAGAAAAAAAGAAAAGAAGAAAAAAAGAAAAACCACAGACTTGCTAAACTCCCTAACCATCAGAGCTGTATCAGGCAAATTTACAACCCAGACCGCTGAAACTCTGGACAGGGACTGGCCTTATAAACATTCTTTCCCGACAAGGAACTGCAGACCTTATGCCAGTTTCAGCAGCTTATAGAGGCTGCACACAAGCTGTCTTTGTGTCCTGTAGGTCACCTTTTGACGTAACGAGCCAAATTCTACCTCATTTTAATGCTAAAACCCAGCCCGAAGTGAACATGAGATGCGTTATATACATGTTTATCCATTGCTCATGTGCTTGGCTCCCCTCATAAATATGTATAGCTTTCTCCCAAACCTGCTGAATATGCATGACTGTTGTGTAATACAGACCTTGTGTGGCGTAAGACCCAACCTGCCCTTTCTCTCTTCAAAGCTGAGTGCGGTGGCTTATGACTGTAATCCCAGCACTTTGGGAAGCCGAGGTAACCAGATTGCTTGAGCCCAGGAGTTTGGGACCGGCCTGGGCAACATGGTGAAACCTTGTCTCTACAAAGAAAATATAAAAGTTAGCCTGGTGTGGTGGGGGTGTGCCTGTGGCTGACTGCAGCCTGGAAATCCTGGGCTCAAGTGATCCTCCTGCCTCACCCTCCTGAGTAGCTAGGACTAAGGTGTCTGCCACCACACTTGGCTAATTTTCTTTTCTTTTTGTATAGACATGGGTCTTTGTATATTTCCCAGGCTGGTCTTGAACTCCTGTCCTCAAGTGATCCTCCTGCCTTGGCCTCCCAAAGTGCTGAGATTACAGGTATAAGCCAGCATGACCAGCCTCACCCCATTTTAGACAACCAATAAGTTTTATTTTTAAATTTTATTTTTGGAGACAGAGTCTTGCTCTGTTGCCGAGGCTGGAGTGTAGTGGTATGATCATGGCTCACTATAGACCCCAGCTCTTGGGCTCAAGCAATCCTCCTGCCTCAGTCCGCCAAGTAGCTGAGACTACAGGCACGTGCCACCACACTCAGCTAATTTTTTTTCTTATTTTTATAGAGACGAGGTCTCACTATGTTTCCCAGGTTTTTCTCGAACTCCTGGGTTTAAGCGATTCTCCTACCTTGGCTTCCCAAATTGCTGGGATTATAGGTGTGAGCCACCACGTCCAGCTGTCACGCATTTTAATAGCCAGTTCCACTTGTCTAGGAGAATGTCTCTGTCCATTGCTGGACATTTTAGCCTGTACGGTGTGCTCCTTTGTCTGAAGAAATGACAGTTGGCTGCCTAAATCCATGTACTATTTTTGGTCCCTTTTTTTTAATGGCATCATGAATAGTTGCATCTTCCACTGGGTAAGCGAAGCCAGTGCGGAGTCAGTGTCTATTATTGTCAAGACCCATTTGTGGTCCCCCAGGGCTACCAGCATCGGTCTCACTTGCCAGTTACATTCAGAGTCTTCCCACCAAGGAACCTTTTCCATAGCCCTCAGCCGTCTCTGTCTCTCTTGCTGAACAGTCTCACTGGTGTTTTGAACCTCAGAGGGTACAAGAGGAACATGTCTAGATTCAGACCATCTCTGCACTGCTGCAGTGCCCGTCTCATAGACCCAGGTGGCCCCCACAGGGAGCACATGGGGATATCTGCTTGTCAATTCCAATCACCTTCCAAACCTGGAAGGAGGTTCTTCTGATGGGCAGCCCATGTCTTACTTTAATGCACTCTCACATTTCCACAGGGCTGTGGCCTATAAGGCATCTCTCTCTCTCTCTCTCTCTTTTTTTTGAGATGAAGTCTTGCTCTGCCGCCCAGGCTGGAGTACAGTAGTGCGATCTCAGCTCATTGCAACTTCTGCATTCGGGGTTCAAGCAATTCTCCTGCCTCAGCCTTCAGAGTAGCTGGGACTACACACCCGCCACCAAGCCTGGCTAATTTTCGTATTTTTAGTAGAGAGAGAGTTTCACCATATTGGCCAGACTGATCTTGAACTCCTGACCTTGTGATCCATTCTCCTCGGCCTCCCAGTGCTGGGATTTTAAGTGTGAGCCACCGTGCCTGGCCCAGAAAACTTGATGAGGTTTCTTGAACTACCTTTTGATTTTGCAGCAGCAAGATTATACGGGCAGCCTCATTACAAGGGTGCCAGGTGTGGTGGCTCATCCCTATAATGCCAGCTACTCGGGAGGCTGAGGCAGGAGAATCACTTGAACCGGGGAGGCGGAGGTTTTGGTAAGCTGAGATCGCACCATTGCACTCCAGCGTGGGTGACAAGAGCAAAACTTCATCTAAAATAAAAGTTAAAAAAATAATGAAGTCATTAGAACAACCAGCACCCAGGAAAGAGCTTATTGTGTGCAAGTAAGTTCTTAATAAATATTTATTCGCTGACTGCAGGCATTTACTGAATAATATCAAACAAAACTGATGTATAAACAAGGGAAGAGGGGATAGTGAGGCTGAACTAAATTTCACTCTTCAATGGAGGCACTATGGTTTTAAGTTGATAAATCAATACATAGAAGTGCAATCATATTATTTAGAATTATAGTGTGAACGCCAGAGTGAAAGCAAGAAAACGTTTTCTGAGGAGCAAAGGAGTGTTCTTCTGTCTTCTGCTAAACATCAGTACTCTCAACACTTAAAAATTTTGGCCAAGGGATCCAAGCTTGTTTGCAAACCCAGGCTGCGAGGCAGTAGGACTGAACTCCAAAACTCACCCCGTCACCGGCACGAGGCGCATCTGCCCAGGAGGGGGCGCTGTTTTCTAACGTGCACGGAGACGGTAGCAGGCCAGCATCCACCTGCCCTGTTGGCAGGTCCGTCCCGTCTCATTGTTGTTTCAATGGGCATCTCCTTAATTGTGTGTGAGGTCGAGTGTTTTCTCCCATGTTTATAAGCCATTTGTATTGCCTTTTCTGTGAATTGCCTTTTCACGTCCTTTGCACTAAACGCACACTGTGTCTCCTCTCGTTCAGAACTTTCTTTTTCTTATCTGATTATTTTATTACTCAGCTCCTCCGTCTAGCTCGTGTTTAGCTTAGATGGGGTTTAAATTCTCCATTCCTCTTCCTCCTTCTCCTCTGCCCCCCTTTTCCTCCTCTATTCCTCTCTCCTCCTTTAAAGATTTGATTTTTCAAATACCTCCCAAGAATTCTAACACTCATGCTCAGTTTCTTGCAACAGCGTTTGGGAAATCATACATATCAATGACGATACATGTTGTATTGGTTACAAAATATCAAATGACCATCTTCCTTTCATTCAGTGCCAGTTATTTCTGCAAACATCCCCACCCCCACCCCCGCTTCCTTCTAGCTCTTGCACAGATCCTCTACATTCTCCTATGGGCTTAGATTTTTGGTGCAAAAGCTAAGACATCTTGGAGATTATTCTGCTTTTCAGACCTGCCACAAACCCCCTCAGAGACGAAGACTTGTCAAGCTGACTTTCTGCTTGCTTGGCTGAGGGAAAGACAGTGGGGAGAGGAAAAGTATATTAAAATCCATAAATTAAAGTCAAAATATTATTCAACTATATCTGGGCAAACAGAAACAATTCTGGAAGAACTTAAAGGCAATGTTTATCCATGATTAACCTGGAGGCAGATTTTATTTGTTACTTTGTATAACTTTCTATAAATTATGATTATGGATGAGTTTTGCTTTTTTTTCCCCCTCTTGAGCATCTCTGTCTTCTCTCTCTTGCTCTCTCTATATGATATATATAATAATAAGTAAATCATACATAATAGAATTATTGTATATATGCTAACATATAATTAATATATTAATAATAATATATTCATAATATATACATTTCTAGATGAAGTCTCACTCTGTCGCCCAGGCTGGAGTGCAGTGGCACAATCTTGGCTCACTGCAACTTCTGCCTCCCAGGTTCAAGTGATTCCCCTGTTTCAGCCTTCTGAATAGCTGGGATTACAGGCATGCATCACTACGTCTGGCTAATTTTTGTATTTTTAGCACAGATGGGATTTCATCATGTTGGCCAGGCTGGTCTGGAGCTCCTGACCTCAAGTAATCTGCCAGCCTCAGCCTCCCAAAGTGCTGAAGACCACAGGCATGAACCCCCATGCCTGGCAATAGTTTTCTTTTTTAAAATTTTTTCTGGCTGTGAGAGGTGCTCATGCCTATAATCCCAGCTACTCTGGAGGCTGAGGGAGGAGAATCGCTTGAACCTGGGAGAAAAAAAAAAAAAAGGAAAGGAAATTTATATATATATATACACACACATACACACACACACACACACACACACACACAGACACGCACACATATAAAAAAGGAAAAGAAATATATATATTTTAATTTCCTTTCTTTGTTTTTCTTTTTTATTTATTTATTTTTATTTTTATTTATTTATTTTTTTGAGACGGAATTTCACTCTTGTTACCCAGGCTGGAGTGCAATGGTGCGATCTCGGCTCACCATAACCTCTGCCTCCTGGGTTCAAGCAATTCTCCTGCCTCAGCCTCCTGAGTAGCTGGGATTACAGGCACGCGCCACCATGCCCAGCTAATTTTTTGTATTTTTAATAGAGACAGGGTTTCACCATGTTGACCAGGGTGGTCTCGATCTCTTGACCTCGTGATCCACCCGCCTCGGTCTCCCAAAGTGCTGGGATTACAGGCGTGAGCCACCGCGCCCGGCCTTTTTTTTTTTTTTTTTTTTTTTTTTTTGAGACCGGGTTCTCTCTGTAACGCAGGCTGGAGTGCAGTGGCGCACTCTCAACTTGCTGCATCCTCAACCTCCTGGGCTCAAGCAATTTTCCCACTTCAGCCTCCTAAGTAGCTGGGGTGACAGGCTTGTACCACCATGCCTGGCCAATTTTATAATTTTTTTGTGGAGATGAGGTCTCACTATATTACCGAGGCTGGTTTTGAACTCCTACATCTCTGCCTCCTAAAGTGCTGAAATTACAGGCATGAACCACCACTCCCGGCTCTCCTAATATTTTTTATTTAAGTATTTTCTAGAAAAATAACATAGTAATATTCAGAATAACAAAATGTATACAACGAACACCTAATTTCTCTCTTACCTTCACCCAAGACACAGTTACAATTAATGTTCTCTTATGTAAATTCCTTGTGATATGATCTTTGTAGTGTCTCTCTATGTGTCTCTATCACAGTTTCTAACTCTGAATATCATCCTCCACTCTTTTTACACAAGTGGGTGTGTCACCTACAGGCTTTTATGCCCCCAACGGTACAACTCGTAAACTGTTTAATGTCAGAGCCCATAAAATCTACCTCATTAAAAAAAGTGGCTTCATAGCATTCTTATGTGGAAGCTCCGTAATATAACAAGCAGCTCCCATTGACTGGGAAAAGTCGTTTCTCATCTTTTGCTACTATAAATAATGCCAAAAGATATAACCTTGAGCAAAAATATTTACTGAGATTCCAGCTTATGTCTAGGATAAACTCTTGAAATTAGAGTTTCTGGGTCAAAGGATTTTTTTTTTTCCTCATTTCTAATTTTGATAGCTATTTCAGAATTTCCTCCCAAGGAAATTGTACTAGTTTATGTTCACACCGACAATGTATGAAGCTAGATTTTTTTTTTTTTTTAAAGACAGGATCTCACTCTGTCACCAAGACTGGAGTACAGTGGTTTGATCTCGACTTCCAGGCTCAAGCTATTCCCCTGCCTCATTCTCCTGAGTAACTGGGATTACAGGCATGTGTCACCACACCCCGCAAATTTTTGCATTTTTTTTTTTCCAGTAGATACAGGGTTTAGCCATGTTGGCCAGGCTGGTTTTGAATTCCTGGCCTCAAGTGATCCGCCTGCTTTGGCCTCCCAAAGTGCTGGGATGGCAGGCATAAGCCACCTCGCTGACCAGAAGCTGTTTTTTGGTTTTTTTGAAATGGAGTTTTGTTCTTGTCACCTAGGCTGGAGTGTAGTGGCACAGTCTTGGCTCACTGCAACCTCTGCCTCTGGGTTTAAGTGATTCTCTTGCCTTAGTCTCCTGAGTAGCTGGGACTACAGGCATCTACCACCATGCCTGGCTAATGTTTGTGTTTTTAGTAGAGATGGGGTTTCACCATGTTGGCCAGGCTGCTCTTGAACTCCTAATGTAAGATGATCTGCCTGCATCAGCCTCCCAAAGTGAAGACACTTGTTTATATAAATGAAGAAAGTATACAGATAAATCACACAAACACAAATTAGAGAAACTTTGATCTCTCTCTTCTACTTACTAGATTAGCAACGACATGTAAAACCCTGCCCACGTGGTGATGCTGTAAAATGCTCCAACTCTTTGGGAATACAATAAGGCAAACATAAGCCATGCAATTGTTCAGATTATTCCACTTAATAATCCCACCCCCCGGAATATATCCTAATAAATTTTTTTTTTTTTTTTTTTTTTTGAGACGGAGTTTCACTCTTGTTACCCAGGCTGGAGTGCAATGGTGCAATCTCGGCTCACCGCAACCTCCGTCTCCTGGGTTCAGGCAATTCTCCTGCCTCAGCCTCCTGAGTAGCTGGGATTACAGGCACGCGCCACCATGCCCAGCTGATTTTTTTTTTTTTTTTGTATTTTTAGTAGAGACGGGGTTTCACCATGTTGACCAGGGTGGTCTCGATCTCTTGACCTCGTGATCCACCCGCCTCAGCCTCCCAAAGTGCTGGGATTACAGGCTTGAGCCACCGTGCCCGGCTATCCTAATAAAATTAAAAACGACCTGAGTATTTGGCAATCCCTCTGTGGATGAGTCCATTTTCACCCCACTTATTTGAAATACCACTTTTACCTTATTTAGGGGCTCAATGACATGGATACCCACAGAAAGTCTTGGGTAACTGAACTCTGAGATCCTGTTCTTCATTTTTATTGCTGACAGTTTTGTCTTTCAGAAGGTAAAGGAAGTATCTAGAGGAACTGTTGACTTGGGCCAGATTCTGGTCACCAGGAGGAACAAGCTGGTGAGGGGAAGTGACAGAGACCTCAGCAGAAAGAGACTGCGTGGCTCCAGACACCCTGTCTGCCTCCTACAGCTTTGGTTAACTCTCCAGCTCTATCCAGCTTAGCTGGGAACGTCCCTTGTGGTCAGTGTCCTTGACAGCCTGGCTCTGCCTCTATTTATTTTATATATTTTCTGAGACGGAATCTCTCTCTGTCACCTAGGTTGGAGTGCAGTGGCACGATCTTGGCTCACTGCAACCTCCACCTCCCGGGTTCAAGCAATTCTCCTGCCTTAGCCTCCTGAGTAGCTGGGACTACAGGCAGGTGCCACCATGCCTGGCTAAGTTTTTTCTATTTTTAGTAGAGATGGGATTTCACCATGTTAGTCAGGATGGTCTGGATTGCCTGACCTCCTGATCCACCCACCTCGGCCTCCCCAAATGCTGGGATTACAAGTGTGAACCACAACAGCTGTAACAGAGCCACGGCCGGCTCTGTCTGTAATAACAGAAAGTTTGACCAACAAGGTCCCCAAATGTGCTTTCCTTTCTCTTGCCTCCACGTATTTTACCTCTGCCCTTCCCTTTGCCTGCAATGTTTTCCCTCACTTTTAGTCTAGTTAACTCTTCAGCCTTCACGTCTCAGTTTAAAGATTACCTGCAATGTGAAAGAGATAACATGCTAAGCTAGACACTCCATAATACCTTCTACTTCCCCCTTCCTTCCCTCCCTCCCTTCCTTTTTCTTTCTTTTTTTTCTTTTTCTTTCATTCATTCATTCTTTCTTTCTTTTTCTTTCTTTCTTTTTCTCTTTCTTTCTCTCTCTCTCTTTCTCTCTTTCTTTCCTTTCTTTCTTTCTTCTTCTTCTCTCTCTCTCTCTCTTTTTTTTTTTTTGACAGAGTCTGTCTCTGTCGCCAGGTGCCAGGCTGGAGTGCAGTGGCATGATCTCAGCTCACTGAAACCTCTGCCTCCCGGGTTCAAGCAATTCTCCTGCCTCAGTTTCTGGAGTAGCTGGGACTACAGGCACGTGCCACCACATCTAGCTAATTTTTGTATTTTTTAGTAGAGACAGGGTTTCACCATGTTGGCTATGATGGTCTCGATCTTTTGACCTCATGATCCACTCACCTCAGTCTCCCAAAGTGCTGGGATTAGAGGCGTGAACCACCGTGCCCGGCCTCTCTCTCTTTCTTTCTCTCTCTCTTTCTTTCTTTTCTTCCCTTTCTCTCTTTCTCTCCTCTCTTCCTTTCTCTCTTTCTCTCTTTTTTTGAGACAGAGTCTTGCTTTGTCACCCAGGCTGGAGTGCAGTGGTGTGATCTTGGTTCACAGCAACCTCCGTCTCCCAGGTTCAAGTGATTCTCCTGTCTCAGCCTCCTAAGTAGCTGAGACTACAGGCATTCACCACCACACCCAGCTAATTTTTGTATTTTTAGTAGAGGCAAAAATCACTATGTGGTCTCGAACTCCTGACCATAGGTGATCCACTTGCCTCGGCCTCCCAAAGTGCTGAGGTTACAGGTATGAGCCACGGTGACCTGCCCCCTTCTATTTTCTTAATGGTCCTTATCCAAGATGGATGGCGTGCAGCCAAAAAAGTCACTCAAATTCCAGGGGCCTGATGATCTGGAGAGTGGGCTGAGGCAAATCCCAAACAAATGCTTCCCACTGTCTATCTGCCTCAGGACTAGAACCAGCTACATAATTTGTAGGGCTTAATACAAAATGAAACTGCTGGGCACAGTGGCTCATGCCTGTAATCCCAGCATTTTGGGAGGCCCAGGTGGGAAGATCATCTGAGGTCAGGAGTTTGAGACCAGCCTGGGTAACATAGTGAGACCCCCCCTTCACCGCCATCTGTACAAAAAATTAAAAAAATCAGCTGGACATTGTGGCATGCACCTGTAGTTCCAGCTACTTATGGGGCTGAGGTGGGAGGATTATTTAAGCTTGCGAAGTTGAGGCTGCAGTGAGCTGAGATTGCACCACTGCACCCCATCCTGGCCAACAGAGTCAGACCCTGTGTCAAAAAAGAAAGAAAAAAAGAAAGAAAGGAAATGAAAGAAAGAAAAGCCACGCTTCTTTGGGACATAGTGGACATCTAGTTGAAGATTCATGGAATTAGGAAATATTTAATGAACAAAGTCCCCAATGAGATGAACATGAGTTCCAGAGCCAGGGGCAGGAATAGCACAGAACAGGATTTGGACTTGGAGGGATACTTCTTTAGACCCTTCTGTGTGGCTATCAGGACTGGATGAAGATTAAATAGAGTCACAAAGCGCTACCTTCATTAATAATAAAAATGCCAACCGTGGGGAGAACATTAGGAAAAAGGGCTAATGCGTGCTGGGCTCAATACCTAGGTGATCAGTTGATAGGTGCAGCAAACCACCATGGCACACGTTCACCTGTGTCACAAAGCTGCACAAACTGCGCATGCACCCCGAAACTTAACAAACAAAACAGCCAGTCACGGTGGCTCACACCTGTAATCCCAGCACTTTGGGAGGCCGAGGTGGGCGGATCACCTGAGGTCAGGAGTTTAAAACCAGCCTGACCAACGTGGTGAAACCCCATCTCTACTAAAAATACAAAGATCAGCAGGACTTGGTGGTGAGTGCCCGTAATCCCAGCTGCTCAGAAGGCTGAGGCCGGAGAATCTCTTGAACCCAGTAGGCAGAGGTTGCAGTGAGCTGAGATCGTGCCACTGCACTCCAGCCTGGGTGACAGAGTGACTCTGTCTCAAAACAACAACAACAATAATAACAACAGCAAAAGAGAAAACCAACCAGAAGTCATTAAAGATGTATAGCACACAGAAGACATGCTTCTCACTGCCTCCTAGGTCTGTTTTTTTTTTACTCCAGCCAACACTGTGGCACCTGGTTGTGTACAGCCATAAAGGGAGAGCATCTCCCTTTGGTTGCATTGTGTGTCTTTGATTCTCTGTCTCCGGGCTTTTCTGCTTCCTCCAGATGGTAGGACTGTAGGAATCTGCATGAATGAACCACATGGACTCATTCACACACCTGGAAAGGCAAGGGAGCGAATAGCCCATGCAGCAACCCTTGACAGATGAAGGAGGGCTCCGTGGATAAACTGCTCTTCTCTGGAGCCTCCTGTTTGGAGAGCACTCAACATAGTTCCTCTCAGGACCTCAGCAGGACTGAGCCCTGGCTGCCCATGGTGGTAACCAGCTCAGTAACATATCCTCGGATCCGTGATCACTCCTTGGTTTCATGCTTCTTTGGCCTCTGCTTTCCTGGAATCACTTTGCAGATTAAACTGGCTGCCTCCGAGCCCTTATCTCAAGCTCTCCTCTTTGGAAGAACCTAGGCTAAGACAACAGGTGTAAAGAATTCTGCCAAAGTTTTCGTTTTTTCCATGACCATTTTTTATTTTTTATTTTTGAGACAGGGTCTCACTCTGTGGCCCAGGCTGGAGTGTAGTGATGCAATCACGACTCACTGCGGCCTTGACCTCCTGGGCTCAAATGATCCTCCCACCTTAGCCTCCTGAGTAGTTGGGACCGCAGATGCACAGCACACCTGACTACTTTTTTTAGGTTTTTTTTTTTTTTTTTTTTTTTTTTTTTAAGACAGGGTTTCAGTCTGTTGCCCAGGCTGGACTCAAACTGAAGGGATCCTCTTGTCTCAGCCTCCCAAAGTGCTGGTATTACAGGCATGAGCCACTGCACCCAGCCTCCTCGACTATTTCAATGTTCCTGAGTCACTTCTGTTGCTCCCTGAACTGGTTCAAGAAGGCAGGAAAGATTTCAAACAGGGTAGGGAGAAATCAGGATGAGGCTGAGGCCACTGGGACCTGGTAAGACACTAGTGGAGAGGATAGAAACAGCTGGGCGGACAGGATCAGCCATGCATGTGACAGAGTTAGGACACATTACTAGGAGTATAGTATTGAAAACAAAGGAGGCGAAAGTTCTTCATTCTTCATGGATCTAACTAATAGCTGGAACGCTGGGTCTCAGTTCTGGACACTAATAAAGGCAATGAAAAACTGAAGCAAATTAACTCAAAAGGTCAGCAAAGATTTTTCAGGACTTGCTACCATATTATAAAAAGAAATAAGGAGATTTACTTGCAGAAGAACTGCTAGAGAAAGGGAGGGATATGAGAGCTATTTTTCAATGTGTGAAGGCTTGTCATGTGGAGGAGGGAATAGATTTATTCTGGAAATGAGGAATAATCAATGGAAGTTAGAAGGAGCTGGATTTATCTCAGCCTAAGGAGAAACTCTCAAACCTGGGGGCTGCCTTCTAACTCCAAAAGGATTCAAATGCCCGGAGCTACCATGCATGGTATGGTCGACAACCTAAGACCAAAGGCAATGGAATCAAAGTTTCATAGCTTGTCTCTTTCCCTTTGTCTCCATTCATTCCGTCAAACTCCTGAGCATCTCATATTTGCATGAAAGTCTTCCTCACAGAGAATTAAAAACCTTTTGGGAACTTACATCTTTTCTACGTAGACTTTTCCCTCAAAAGGAATGATAAGTCTCCAGTGCTGCTTTGTTTTGTCAGAGCCCTTCTTGAAATGTGGTTCATGAAACTGAGCATGTCTGTGATAGCCACATCCACACCTTGGCAGCAAGAGTCATTTGTATTTGTTCATCATGTAGGATACTTTAATTGTAAACAACAGAAATAGACTCTGGCTAGCCCTATGGGAAAAAATGAATTTATTAGATTGCAAAATAGCTACAGGTTAAACTAAAGGTTAATAGCTGATGCCAGAACATGGAATGTTCTAAAGGTCTGGGAAGCAGAAACAGAAGAACCTATATTGTGCATCTGTCTATCTATCTATCTATCTATCTATCTATCTATCTATCTATCTGGCAATTTGTCTGTCTGTCTCTGTCTGATCTATCTATGAAGCCTGCACTCACAACCACAATGTTGTAGACTCTTTTTCTTAATTTCTTTCTTTCTTTCTTTCTTTCTTTCTTTCTTTCTTTCTTTCTTTCTTTCTTTCTTTCTTTCTTTCTTTCTTTCTTTCTTTCTTTCATTCTTTCTTTCTTTCTTTCTTTCTTTCTTTCTTTTTTTCTTTCTTTTTTTTTAAGACAGAGTCTTGTTCCCTTGCCCAGGCTGAAGTGCAATGGTGTGATCTCGGCTCACTGCAACCTCTGCCTCCCAGGTTCAAACAATTCTCCTGCCTCAGGCTCCCAAGTAACTGGGATTACGGGCACCTGCCACCATGCCCAGCTAATTTTTGTATTTTTAGTAGAGACAGGGTTTTGCCAAGTTGGCCAGGCTGGTCTCAAAATCCTGACCTCAGGTGATCCACTTGCATCAGCCTCCCAAAGTGCTGGGATTACAGGCGTGAGCCACTGCACCCTCCTGTAGAATCTTTTTCAGGATTACAGGTATGAGCCACCGCTCTTGACTGTAGAATATTTTTCATAGGAAACCAACTACACAACCGTACCTTAGTTGAAAACTAGCTCTCAATGTAGTCGATTTCTTCTGTTCCTTTCCATTACCATACTGAGAAATTTTAGTGTTCTTATAGATGACTTTCCTAGCATGCTGGTTGGCTGTTCTGTGATCTTCTCAACCAATGACTTTCTCCTCTGTTTCCTCATAGCCTCACACCCTGGACTTGGACAATCCTCCTGCCCTAGCCTCCAGAAGTGCTAGGATTATAGGCATGAGTCACCATGCCAGGCTGAACATATTTTCATATTTTTATTTGTCATTTGTATATCCTCTCCTATGAAATGTCTGTTTATGCTTTTCCCCCCTTACTTTCCAATTGGGCTGTTAGTTTTCTTACTGCTGAGTTGTGAGGGTTCTTTATGTATGGTAGATACTAGTCCTCTGTGAGTTTTGCACTTTGTGAATACATTCTCCTAGTATGCAGCTTGTTTTTGCATCTCTTAACAAGGTCTTTCAAAGAAAAAATTTAGAAGAATTTCATGAGGTCCAATTTATCAATTTTTCCTTGCTTTTGGTGTCAAGTCTAAGAAAGCTATTATATATTTTTAACCTTTTACTTAGCATTTCTTCTTTGAGACAAACATTACTCTGCTTATTTCATAAAAATCCTTTTCAATCCCTATGGCTTGAAGGCTAACAAGGGCACAGACAATCAGAACATTCCACCTCCTAGGTAGGAGTGATAAAGTCAGGAGTGTCATGTCTCCCAAGTTGGACCTCCCTGAGACTTTTGCTGGAGTCATTGGGGAGGCTGTGCTTCACTTCTCCATGTGGAGAGATTTTCTTTCTTTTTTTTTTTTTTTTTTTTTTGAGACAGAGTATCATTTTATTATTCAGGCTGGAGTGCAATAACGTGATCTAGGCTCACTGCAACCTCTGTCTCCTAGGCTCAAGTGATTCTCCGGCTTAGCCTCCCAAGTAGCTCTTGGGATTATAGGTGCATGCCACCATGCCTGATTAATTTTTGTATTTTTACTAGAGATGTGGTTTCACAATGTTGGACAGGCTGGTCTCGAACTTCTGACCTCAAGTGATCCACCTATCTTGGGCTCCCAAAGTGCTGGGATTACAGGTATGAGCCACCATGCCTGGGCTCCATGTGGAGGGAGACTTTCTGAGAAGGCAAGTAGAACCAAGAAATGAAGAGAAAGACAGGGTTTCCATTAAGTACAGTGGGTTCTCCATATCCGAGGATTCTGCATCCTTAGATTCAACCAATTGCAGGCCAAAAATATTTAAAAAAAAGAGCTGAGAATTGGGGCTCCCACTTGTAATCTCAGCACATTGGGAAGCTGAGGTGGAAGGATCATGAGACCAGGAGTTCAAGACCAACCTGGGCAACATACAGAGAGCCCGTCTCTACAAAAGAAAAACAAAAAAATTAGCCAGGCATTGTAGTGTATGCTTGTAGTCTCAGGAGACTGATGTGAGAGGATCGCTTGAGCCTAAGAGGTAGAGCCTATGATTGCACTTCTGCACTCCTGCCTGGGTGGCAGAGTGACACACTATGTCAAAAAAAATTTTAAAAATACAGTATAACAACTATTTGTATTATCTTTTACATTATATTAGGTATCATAAGTAATCTAGAGAGGCTTCAAAATATACAGAAGGATATTCATAGTTTATATGCAAATATTACATCATTTTATGAAACACTTTTGAGCATCATCAGATTCTGGTATCTGAGAGGATCCCAGAACCAACTCCCCAGAGACAATATGTGGTGATTTCAGGTTTAATCTCTGAATCCAAGTATGTCTGATGCTAGACACTCTTTGAGTTTCAGTTATAAAAGCTATTAAATCTACACCCTCAAACCAAGTGGTTTAAGGTGGGATTGTGAGGCACAAAATCAAAAGAGTCCAAGATAATGTAACATCCTATATTTATTATTCATCCTTTTTCTTCTTTATTTCACTCTTCAATTCATCTCATGTCACGGCACTGAAACTGTTCTTGCTATGGTGACTGGTAACAACATTTTATAGTCTCTTTCGAACCCTTCCTGTACTTACCCTCTTTGCCAGGTGTGGCATTAAATAAACTTTCTTTCTAATATTACTGAGCATCTTTCTTTCTCTTTCTTCTGTTTCTTGGGTTTGTAACACGGAGTACTGTCTATTACACAGCAGAGGCCATGATGGGCATCATAACTTAAATTATATTCTCTACCCCTACATCTGTTTCACATATTCTCCATTTTATGCCCTTTTCCTATGTGTGGGTATATTTGGAATTTTGGACCTCAGAACTGGACTTTGTTTCTCATCTTCTGAACTCTACATAATTTAAGGATGTATAAATTTGCATATGATTTTTGGGTAACCATCCCTCAAATTTGGCTCATATTAGGCATGCAGTCAGCCTGGACTCC
The DNA here is from genome assembly GCF_048565385.1 of Saimiri boliviensis. Taxonomy (NCBI): domain Eukaryota; kingdom Metazoa; phylum Chordata; class Mammalia; order Primates; family Cebidae; genus Saimiri; species Saimiri boliviensis. The sequence continues at coordinate 16,445,064 of NC_133460.1, read as the reverse complement.
TTCACAGAAACTTAAAACATGTCCAGCCAGGCTGGGTGTGGTGGTTCATGCCTGTCATCCCAGCACTTTGGAAGGCTGGGGCAGGCGGATTTCTTGAGCTTAGGGGTTTGAGACCAACCTGAGCAATGTGGTGAAACCCCTTTTCTACAAAAAACACAAGAATTAGCTGGCCATGGTGGCATGGACCTGGAGTCCCGGCTACTTAAGAAGCTGAGGTGGGAGGATGACCCAGGAAGTGGAGGTTGCAGTGAGCCAAGATCAGGACACTGCACTCCATCCTGGGTGACAGCAAGACCGTCTCTAACAACAACAACAACAACAGCAACAACAGACAACAATAAAAACAACAAAGTATTCAGCCAATTTGGGATGTCTGGCGGTGGGTGAAGCACATTTTATCGTCTGGGAACTGACCTCCCTTTGTAACATCTCAATTGACATACAAAAATAATTTACATTGATTAATACCAATTCAATTGTCTTAAACATAAGGGAAAATTAATTATCGCACATGACAAGAACTTCCAAGGTAGCATGTCTTCAGGATTAGTAAATTCAGTGATTCAGTGTCATCAGAGAGAATCCTTCCCATCTTCTTCCACCCTCAGGCTAGTACCCCTCATAGTCCCAAGATAGCTAGAGTTCTAGGGGTCACCATATTAGACTGCCAAAATTGCTGCATTACTTTTTAGCTCCTCCCATAAAGAGCTGTGGTCGATTTCTTCACTTAATCATGTGGCTTAACCATGTGGCTTGCTTTGGTCAATGAGACAACAGCAAATATGATGCATGAAGACACTTGAAAAGTGCTCAGGTTGGGTGCAGGGGCTTACGCCTGTAATACCAGCATTTTGGGAGGCTGAGGTGGGCAGATCGCCTGAGGTCAGTAGTTAGAGACCAGCCTGGCAAACATGGTGAAACCCCTTCTCTACTAACAATACGAAAATTAGCTGGGCGCAATGGCATGTGCCTGTAATCCCAGCTACTTGGGAGGCTGAGGCAGGGGAATTGCTTGAACCTGGGAGGTGGATGTTGCAGTGAGCTGAGATGGCACCACTGCACTCCAGCCTGAAGGACAGAGTAAGACTTTGTCTCAAAAAAAAAAAAAAAAAAAAAAAAAAAAGAGAGAGAGAGAAAAGAAAGTGCTTCCCTGCTGCTGCTGCCTCGCCCTCTTACTGTACTTTGAGAGCCTGAGATGCCATGTTAGGAAGCCTGGACTAGGTTCCTGATGTCCTGATGGAGTCAAGATGAGCCATCCTCAGCTATCACATGTAGATCAAATAGCTGTGAACTGTTAGACATGTGAATGAGGCCATCCTAAACCATGTTGTCCTAGCTGACCTAGCTCAGCTCAGAACCAGCTGGCCAACCTACCAAATCATGAGAAATAATAAATGCTTCTGAATTGTCAGTAAATTTGTGGTTTTTAATGTTCTTTTCCGGACAGGGTGTTGCTCTGTCACTCCAGCTTGAGTGCAGTGGTATAATCATAGCTTACTACAGCCTCGAACTCCTGTGCTCAAGTGACCCTCCTGCCCCAACCTCCCAATTAGCTGGACTACAGGCATCTGCCACTATGCCTGGCTAATTTTTATTTTTATTTTTTAGAGACAGAATCTCGCTATGTGGCTCAGGCTGGTTTTGAACTCCTGGCCTTAAATGATCCTCCCAACTTGTCCTCCCAAAGCGCTGAGATTACAGGTGTGAGCTACTGCAACTGGCCTAGGGTGTTTGTTTGTTTGCTGTTGTTTTGAGACGGAGTCTCTCACCCTATCGCCCAGGCTGGAGTGTATGGCACGATCTTGGCTCACTGCAATCTCCACAGTTCTCCTGGGTTCAAGTGATTCTCCTGCCTCAGCTTCCTGAGTAGCTGGGATTACAGGCGAGGTGTACACTACCACGCCCAGCTAATTTTTGTATTTTTAGTAGAGATGAGGTTTCACCATGTTGGCCAAGCTGGTCTTCAACTACTGACCTCAGGTGATCCTCCCCACTCGGCCTCCCAAAATGCTAAGATTGCAGGCGTGAGACACGGCACCCCACCATGATAGACTGAGTTTTTAATGTAGCAAAAGCTAATTGATAGAATCACACACAGATGCAACAACATGTAGTCAGGGGAGAGTGGCTATCTTGACACTATCTATTTTTAGCTGTACGAAATGTTTCCTTATGTATCATTAGCTAGAACTGAATCACAGGTCTACTTCTAAACCAATTACTAGCAAAGGGCATGAGATTTCCATGATTAGCCTGGAAGAGCACCGGGGTTATACGGAGAAGAGTAGACTATCCTTCACATGGGGCTTTGCTAAAAATGTAGAAACCTTCTGTCTTTTTGGGAGAACCACAGTAGGAGAAGGGATGGTCAGTGAAAGGGCCCTTGATTTCCTGTTGGCATTGCATTATGGGGGGCAGCAATTGTATTTTCTGATTCTCATCCTTCTCCTACCTCCTACTACGGCTAACTGGACTAGGGATGAACTGTTGAAGGAAGATTAGTCAATTAGAGTCTCTCTCTGGGTATTTGGAATTGAGACTATGAGATAGCATATGTGGGGGGTGGAGATTGTGTCAGGTACACTGGCAGAGGGGGTGATGTGGGGAAGCCCACACTCCTACGCTCAGAAAGGAGATATTTCCCAGTTGGAAAAAGGGAAGAGGAGATGAGAGGAGAGGACAAAGAGATTGATCTCATTAACATTTTTTGTTTTCTAGATCTGGGTGCCTTGCTGGATTGCTGCTCTTGGCTCCATGAGACACCTCTTAATTCTTAGAATAATTTCCCCTTCACTTGCTTGAGTTAGCCCTAATGAGCTTCTGTCACTCACAATAAAAGTGTTTTTAATGCACCGTTCTTATGAAGAGATGCTCAATCTCATTCATAATAAGATTAATGAAAATTAAAATTCTGCCCAGAGACCATTTATCACTTATCAGATCTGCCAAAATAAAGCATGACAGTGTTGTGGGTAAGGCTGTGGGGAAACAGGCATTGTCATCATGAGTGGGATGAGGTCGAAAGGCCATAGCCTCAGGGGAAGGCAAGCAGGGAACATCTATCAGCCTTGAAAATGCACTTACCCTTTGACCTAGTAATCCCTAGTTCTGGGAATTTATTCAACAGATGCACTGTTGTGGGGAGGAGATGATGCGTGTCCAAGGTCATTTCTTGCAGCATCATTTGCAATAGCAAAAGTTCGGAGATGATCCGAGTTTTTACTAATGAGGGGCTAGTTAAACTAACAGTTACACGGAATATGATACGGCTGTAATGATGAATGAAGTTCTCTGTGTTCTGATATAGAACTCCAGAAAGCTTGTGAGCTTTTTGTTTTTCTTTTGTTTATTTTATTTGATTCGTTGACCAGGCTGACTGTTGCCCAGGCTGGAGTGCAGTGGTGCAATCACAGCTCACTGCAGCCTCAAACTCCCGGGCTCAAGTGATTCTCCTACCTCAGCCTCCTGAGTAGCCAGGACTATAGGTGTATGCCACCACATCCAGCTAATTTAACATTTTTTTCATGGTGATGGGGTCTCACTACGTTGCCAAGGCTGGTCTTGAACTCCTGAGCTTAAGCAATCCTCTCGCCTCAGCCTCCCAAGGTGTTGGGATTACAGGTGTGAGCCACTGCACCCAGCCCAGAAAGATTGTTAGCTGTAAAAACGAAGTGCCGAATATTATACGTAGTGAGATACTTTTTTTCCTGTAAGAAAGGAGGAAGAGAAGAATATATCAGAATATATGCAGCATTGATTTTAAAAAATATTTAAATAAGTAAATTTAATAAAGGAAGCATGGAAAGATAAATAAGAAACTAATAAACATGGTTATCTTTAGGGATTGAAGAGAAAGCCTAGGATGGGAGATACTCCTCTTAATGAAAACCTTTTTATATTGTTTTAGCTTTTAAAAAATGAACATATAAAGTGTTCTAAAAATGAATGCAAGTAAAAAGTCATATTTTAAAGTCAATTATAATATTAGGTAATTCTATTCTATCCAATTGTCCAAAGAATTCAGGGTGGGCCAGGCACGGTGGCTCACACTTGCAATCCCAGCACTTTGGGAGGCTGAGGTGGGAGAATAGCTTGAGCCTAGGAGTTTGTGACCAGGTTGGGCAACGAAATGAGAACGTGTTTCTACAAAAAATAGAAAAAAATGAGCCAGAGTGTAGTGGTTTGGTGCCTGTAGTCCCACCTATTCAGGAGGCTGACATGGGAGGATCACTGGAGCCCAGGAGGTTGAGGCTGCAGTGAGCCATAACCACACTTTAGCCTGGGTGACAGAGTGAGACCCTATAATAAAAAAAGAAAAAAAGAAAAGAAGAGCCAGGGCAGTGGTAGAAAAATACTATGTTTAGATCTTGATATTTATTTTAAAAAACACCCAAACCTGGAATATACCAATGAAAATCCAGAAGCAGAGAAAGTAAGTATCTCTTTAACTGAGAAGTTTGTGCTTTCTGCATTTGGTGGTGTGGTTGCTTACTGAAACCTCTCCTCTCCAGGTCACACTAACTCCAGAAGCAGTATTATGGATGGGCATTCCGCTTGGCCAGTTCAAGATTAAGCTGACCAGCCAAGCACAGAAAATAATTCCAGGACAGAGAGAGATGTTATAGTAAAGATTTCTTTTTAACCTGCAGGGATCAGGTGGCCTCTTAGAGAAATGACAAAACCTATTTTCTCCTTCTCATCTGTTCTCGCCGTTGGCAATCTCTTGTTATAAGAGGGAGTAAGTAAAGATTGCCTGGGGGTGGAGGGGTAATAGAGCTGGCATCTTTTCACAGATGTGGGCGGCAGGGTTCTGTTAGCCTGGGAGCCCAGACTCATTCAATACTCAAGAGCATAGATTCAGGAGTCAGAGTGGGGTGGATGGCGCACAGCTCTTCTACACTGGTAACTAACTGAGTGACCTTGGGCACACATTTGACTCCTCCGTGCCTCAATTTCTTCATCTGTAAAAGAGGATAATGATATAACCTACCTGTATGATTACCATGAGAAATAAATGAGTTGATACATAGAAAAAGGTTAGTACAATTCTTAGCACATATGAAGTCCTCAATGAATGTTAGCACTAAAAGAAATAATAGTAATAATTTTATTATTATATGACTTCAGACTAAATAGAGTTGACACTATTTAGTAAACGGTTGCCACTCAACATTTCACACCAATCAATTTAGTGCATCCCATTGAAGAAGGAGTGAGAAGAGATGTGTGGACACTGATTTACACTCATCTAAGAGAATAAATATAGTTCCAGTAGCTACTATGTGTGAGGCACTGCATTTGGCCCAGAGGAGGACAAATTAGTAAGCAAAATAAGGCTGTCCCTGCCTTCACAGATGTCCTAAGCTATCCAGGAAGACTAATGTGATGGACTGAGTATTTGTGTTTTCCCCAAATTCATGTGTTGAAGCCCTAAGGCCTGTGTGATGGTGTTTGGAGGTGAAGTCCTTGGGAGATAATTAGGTTTAGAGGAGGTCATGAGACTGTGGTCCTCCTGATGGGATTAACATCATCCTAAGAAGAGGAAGAAACCAGAACTCTTGTTTTACATCTTGTGAAGATAAATTGAGAAGGTTGCTGTCTTCAGGAGGGGAAGGGAGCCCTCATCAGACTCTGGATCTGGTGGTACCTTGAAATTGGACTTCCCAGCCTCCAGAACTGTGAGAAATAAATGTCTGCTGTTCAAGCCATCTAATCTATGATATTTTGTTCTGGTGGCCTGAGCTGATGAAGACAATGGCCAAGTAAACAGAAAACACAATGCTGTGTAAGTGCAGGCCAGTTTAGGATGCCAGAGGATCACAGGGAAGGAACACCTAATTTAAACCCTAGGAATCAGGAAAAGCTTCTTAGAGGCAAGGTCAGGAAGAGCAGACCTGGACTCCACCTGGTAATACAACAACTATCTCTTTCCTACAGCAAAAATACTACTACTAGTAGTAATAGTAGTAATAGTAGCAGCAGCAGCAGTAGTAGTAACAGTAATGGTAATAATTATAACACATTGAGGGCTTGTTCTAAGCGTGTTACATCCATGAGCTCATTTAATCTTAATTTCTTAGTGGAGCTGCTCTGCACTTACATGACTTGACCTCACCCTAATTCTGCACATCATAACCTATATTTATTTTAAAAGTTGGGATTTCCCTCATCATGGATTTTTTTGCGTTAGTTTTGATTTAAAAAAATATTGCATTAAATGTTGTTTATCTTGCTTACTAACTTTTTTTCCTTTTTGAGGTGAAGTCTCTGTCGTCCAGGCTGGAGTACAGTAGTGTGATCTCAGATCACTGCAACCTCCACCTCCTGGGTTCAAGTGATTCCCTTGCCTCAGCCTCCCAAGTAGCTGTGACGACAGGCACGCACCATTACACCCAGCTGATTTTTGTATTTTTAGTGGAGACAGAGTTTCACCATGTTGGCCAGGCTGGTCTTGAACTCCTGACCTCAAGTGATCTGCCTGCCTTGGCCTCCCAAAGTGCTGGGATTACAGGCATGAGCCACCACGCCTGGCTTTGCTTACAGATTTCTTGGCATCCCTTTAATTTTGCACTCAGGGCGAGCACCTTACTCTCCTTACTCTAGTCCTGGCCCTGCTGAGGAACGCCATGTGGGGAAGGGTAGGCAGAGCTGTCTAGCCTACTCAATTCAGGCTGTCTATGCAGAAAGCATTTGCATAGGCAAATGCATGTCCTTTCCAGACAGCATCATGGGAGGAAAGATAAAGAGAAAAAGCATTCCCTATTTGGATGCAGTCACCCCTTGGCATCCTCCTTCCACAAATAGGGTACCTGCAATGACTTTCAGTATTACTTAAACATGGTATCAAGTCCCACTGAATCTCTCAATAAGAGTCCTTCCTTATTTAACTTGCTTTCAATTACTCTAAAACCATCAAGGAGAAAGTGTCAGATCGGTGCTAATAGGTTTTTAACACCTCTCTAATACTTAATGAGCATATCTCTGACTTTCTTCCCCTGACTCCTTGAATGAAGAGGGTCATGGAGCTGAAATTTTAGAATCGCAAGTCTGCCCTTGAGTCTGAGCCCCATTACTGTACTATTACTGCTGGGAGGATCACACGACTATGACGGGAATGATACTTCAGTCTGGATGTCTGACCTCTTTGTTTGTCCCCTCATGCCTTCATTATTTCAGTTTCCCTTTCTAGAATTTAGTAAACCAAACAAGAACTTTCCCTGACTTGAATACTGGGTTTAATTGTGCTGTGTTCATTATTATGAAGCATTTTACCCACGATTACTTCCTGTTCAAGTTCCTGTTTGTTGCTGTGCTCTGAGAACCCACCTGGGTACTAGAGGCTCTTCAAGGGAAGAGAAGGACAAAACCTCCTTTCTGAAGGGGAACTTAGCTAAGGGAGTGGGGTGGATACAGGACCACGTGGCATCCGAGTCAGTCTAAAGTTTAGCAGTTCTACTTCTGGATGTATTCCTAAGAGAAACAGGCACATATGTATAAGGATGTTTATGGTTATAAAAGACGTGTATAAGGATGTTTATGGTAGGATTTTCCAAATTAGTCCCAAACTGGGAACAAATGGCTATCAGTATTTAATAGATGAGTACATTGTGATATATTCATGCACAGCAATACAAAAGAGTTAACATTTATATACACAAAAACATGGATGAATCTTACTGTCATTACGTAGAGTGACAGAACCCAGAAACTGTATGATTCCATTTACATGAATTTCAAGAACAGGCAAAACCAATCTGCAATCTCAACCTTAAAAAGGAAGGAAATGCTGACACATGATGGGACATGAATAAACCTTGAGGATATTATGCTAAGTGAAGTCACAGAAAGACAAACAATGTATGATTCTACTTGTATGAGGTACCTGGAGTAGTCAAATTCATAGAGACAGAAAGTAAAATGGTGGTTGTCAGGAGCCCGGGGCGGAGGAAATGGAGAGTTGTTTAATGAGTACAGAGTTTCAGTTTTGTAAGATGAAAAGAGATCTGGAGATTGATGGCACAACAACGTGAATGTACATAACACCACTGAACTGCAAACTGAAAAAGGCTAAGATGGTAAATGTTATGTTATATATTTATACCACAATTTTAAAGATTCTAACAACAACAACAAAACCTAATCTATGATGATGAAAGTCAGACAGAGGTTCCCTTTTGAGGTAGTATTTCCCGGGAAAAGGTACAGGAGAGTTTCTGGGGAATTAGAACTTTTCTGTATGTTGATCTGGTGGTATGTTTATATGCATGGGTATATACACATATAAAAACATAGTCTGTTGCATAAAATCTGTACAGCTTATTGCATAAATGTTATACTACAACAAAAAAAGTGTTTTAAAGAAGGTAGCCAGCTGCCAGGCACAGTGGTTCACTCCTGTAATCCCAGCACTTTGGGAGGCTGAGGCAGGTATATCGTCTGAGGTCAGGAGTTTGAGACCAGCGGGCCAACATGGTGAGACCCTGTCTCTATTAAAAATACAAAAAATTAGCCGGGTATTGTGGCGAGCACCTGTAATTCCAGCTACTCAGGAGGCTGAGGCATGAGAATTGCTTGAACCCTGGAGGTGGAGGTTGCAGTGAGCTAAGACTGTACTACTGCACTTCAGCCTGGGTGAGTGACTCCATCCTGAGCCACTGGATTGCTGTGGCTCAATCTTGACTCATTGCAACCTCCACCTCCCGGATTCAAATGGTTCTCCTGCCTCAGTCTCATGAGTAGCTGGGATTACAGGTGCATGAGCCACCATACCCGGCTAATTTTTGTATTTTTAGTAGAGATGAAGTTTCACCATATTGGCCAGGCTGATCACAAACTCCTGACCTCAAGTGATCCACCTGTCTTGGCCTTCCAAAGTGCTGGGATTATAGGCATGAGCCACCACACCTGGCCCATCTTAGCTATTTTTAAGGGTAGTTCAGCAATGTTGAATGCGTTCATGTTAACATACCACCATCACCACCATCCATCTCCAGAACTCTTCATCTTGCAAAGCTGAAATATACCCTTTAAATAAGAATCCTCCATTTCTCCCTGCCGCCAGCCCCCAACAATCACTATTCTACTTTCTGTCTCTATGATTTTGATGACTCTAGGTACCTCATATGTACTAGTCCATTTTCTGTTGCTTATAACAGAATACCTGAACCTGGGTAATCTAAAGAAAAGGAATTTATTATGAAAGCTGAGAAGTCTAAAGTTGAAGGGCCCCATTTGGTGAGAGCCTTCTTGCTGGTGAGGACTCTGAAGAGTGCAGAGGTAGCTCAGGGAATTATACGGTGAGGGGGCCGACCAAACTAATGTACTTATTGAGATCTCTCTTCCTCTTCTCATAAAGCCGCCAGTTCCCCTCCCATTATAATACATTAATTTATTAACCCATTAATTGATCCATGAGGGGAGACCACATCATGATCCAATCATCACATAAGAGCTGCACCTTTTAATACTGCCACACTGGGAATTATGTTTCCAACACATGAAATCTGGGTGGAAGCACATTCAAACAATATCACATAAGTGGAATCATGCAGTATTTGTCTTTTTATGTCTGACTCATTTCACTTAGCATAATGTTCTCAAGGCTCATACATGTTGTAGCATGTGTCAGAATTCTTTTTAAGGCTGAATAATATTTCATTGCATGTATATGCTACATTTTGCTTATCTGTTCATGTTTTTTTTTTTTTTTTTTTTTTTTTTTTTTTTTTTTTTTGAGACGGAGTTTTGCTCTTGTTACCCAGGCTGGAGTGCAATGGGGCGATCTTGGCTCACCGCAACCTCCGCCTCCTGAGTTCAGGCAATTCTCCCGCCTCAGCCTCCCAAGCAGCTGGGACTACAGGCACGTGCCACCATGCCCAGCTAATATTTTTTGTATTTTTAGTAGAGACGTGGTTTCATCATGTTGACCAGGATGGTCTCGATCTCTTGACCTCATGATCTACCCGCCTCGGCCTCCCAAAGTGCTGGGATTACAGGCTTGAGCCACCGTGCCCAGCCTGTTCATGTTTTAGCTACTGTGAATAATGCTGCTGTCAACATGGGTAAAAATATCTCTTTCAGACCCGGGTTTCACATTTTTTACTTTCAACCGATTTGTGTCCTTGGATCTAAAGTAGGTTCTCTCTCTCTCTCTCTGTCTTTTTTTTTTTGGAGATGGGGTTTCACTCTTGTTACCCAGATTGGAGTGCAATGGCACGATCTTGACTCACTGCAACCTCTGCCTCCTGGGTTCAGGCAATTCTCCTGCCTCAACCTCCTGAGTAGCTGGGACTTTTTTCTTTTTTCTTTTTTGAGATAGAGTCTTGCTTTGTCACCCAGGCTGAAGTGCAGTGGCTGGATCTCAGCTCACTGCAAAGTCCATCTCCCATGCTCAGGTGATTTTCCTCCATCAGCCTCCCTAGTAGCTGGGATTATAGGTGCTATGCCCATGCCTGGCTGATTTTTTGTGTTTTTAGTAAAATAAGGCTTCACCACATTGGCCAGCCTGGTCTTGAACTCCTGACCTTAGGTGATCTGCCTACCTCCGCCTCCCAAAGTGCTGGGATTACAGGTGTGAGCCACTGCACCTGGCCTAAAGTGAGTTCTCTTGTTGCAGACAGGATACAGTTAGATCAAATTTTTGAAAATCCATTCTGCCAATCTCTGACTTTTGACTTGAGAGTTTAATCCATTTACATTTAAAGTTCTTACTGAGAAGGAGGGACTTACATTTCTCATTTTGCCATTTGTTTTCTATATACCTTACAGCTTTTCTTATTCTTCATTTCCTGCATTGCTATCTTATTTTGTGGTTAGCGGATTTTTTTTTTTTTTGCAGCGAAATGTTTTAATTTCCTTCTCATTTCCTTTTGTGTATATTTTATAATATTAATTATTTTCTTTGTTGTTACCATGGGTATTACACTTAACATCCTAAAGTTAGAATATTCTAATTTGAATTTATACCAAGTTAACTTTAATAACATACAAAAATCTCTGCCTCTGTATACCTCTGTCCCCATCCCCTTTCAGTTACTGATGTTACAAAATTACATCTTTATACACTGTGTACCCAAAACCAGAAACTAGTAATTTTAAATAATGCATTAGTCTCTTAAATCATATACAAAACAGAAAGTCGATTTTATGATATTTGTTTTTATAATTGCCCATGTATTTACTTCTACTGAAATAATTATTTCTTCATATTGCTTCAAGACACTGTCCAGTGCACTTTTATTTCAACCTGCTGGACTTCCTTTAATATTTCTTTCATGGTGACGAACTCTTTCTCCTAGTGGTGACAAACTCAGCTTTTGTTTATGTGGGGATGTCTTAATTTCTTTCACTTTTGAAGAGCAGTTTTGACAGTTATAGGATTTAGGGTTGATTTTTTTTTTCTTTTAGCATTTTGAATATATCAGCCCACTACCTTTTAACCTCCAAAGTTTTGATAAGAAATCTGCAGATAATCTTATTGAGGATGCCTTGTATGTGATGAGTCACTTCTTTCTCACAGCTTTCTGTGAGAAAAAAGATTCTCTTTTTGTCTTTGGCTTCAGACAGTCTGATTTTAATGTCTTGGTGTCAGTCATTTTGAGTTAATCCTACTTGAAGTTTGCTGAGCTTCTTGGATGTTTACATTCATGTCTTTTATCAAACTTGGGTGTTTCTGGCCATCATTTCTTTAAGTAAGCTCTCAAATAATTCCCCTTTCTCTGCCTCTTCTCCTTCTGAAACTCCCATTGTACATTGTTGGTTTGCTTGATGGTGTCCCACAAGTGTTTCAGGCTTTGTTCACTTTTTCAATCATTTTTCTTTTTGTTCTTCAGCCTCAGTAATTTCAATTGTCCTATATTTAAATCTGTGGATTCTTTTCTCTGCTTCCTTAAATCTGTCTTTGAATCCATTTAGTGAATCTTTCATTTCATTTATTGTATTTTCATCTCTAGAATTTCTTTTTGATTTCTTTTTGGGTTTTCAATTTCTTTATTGACATTTCCATTATGTTTATGCATTTATGCATTGTTTTTCTTTCTTTCTCCATGTCTTCCTTTAGTTCTTTCAGCATCTTCAAGATAGTTGCTTTAAATCCATTGTCTAGTAGGCTCACCATCTGATCATTCTCTGGGACACTTTCTGTTGGTTTACTTTTTCCCTTTGAATGGGCCATACTTCACCCTTCCTTCCCCTCCTCTTCCCTTCGCCTCCCCCTCATCCCCTTCCCTTTCCTCCCCTCCCCTTCCTCCCTGTCTCTTTATTTCTCCCCTTGTCTCTCTTCCTCTCTTTCTTTTTTGAGATGAGGTCTCACTCTTTCGTCCAAACTGGAGTGTGGTGGTGCAATCATGGCTCACTGCAATCCCTAACTCTCAGGCTCAAATGATCCTCCTGCCTCAGCCTCCTGAGTAGCTGGGACCGCAGGTGTGGACCACCTGCCTGGCTAATTAAAAAATAGTTTTTATAGAGATGGGGTCTCCCAATATTGTCTCGACTGGTCTCAAACTCCTAGACTCGAGTAGTCTTTCCACCTTGGCTTCCTAAAGTGGAGGCATGAACCTCTACCACACGGACCCCATTCTTGTTTCTTACTACTGGTTTTCAGTTACAATTAGTAGCAGTTCTAGAATGAACTTGAGAGTTCCTTAACTTTTTCAAGCCTCTGTTTCCTCATCTGTCAGATAGGAATTGTGACCTTTTATTAATTCAACAGTTATTTGAGTTCCTCACATGTGGCCCTCAAATTCTTCAATATGCTTTTCACTGAGAAATTGGGTCTCTCCTTGAACATGGGCTCTCTGTCTGCTTGATTGATGGCATGCATCAGAAATGACACTGCACCAATTTGTGAGTCAGACCTTAAGAAACTCTCATCTTCCACTTCCTATCTTTTGGAACTCTCACTCTTGGGATTCAGCTTCCATGCTATGAATTCCGAGCAGCCAGTGGAGAAGCCCATATGAAGAGGAACTGCCCCCATTGGCCAAAGCCCTGGGTGAGCTTTCAACTGACAGCCCACACCAACTTATTAGCCACATGAATGATAACCTTCAAAGTGGACACTTCAGCCTCCAGTCAAGCACCACTGCTGATGCCACATGGAATGGAGATGAACTTTTATTTATAGTATCTGGTTGCTTTTTATTAATTTACTTGATATAATTTTAAATTTATTCTTTAGAACAGAGCTGCCCAAATACATATAATGCAAGCCATGTAAATTGTTTTACATTTTCTAGCAGGCACGTTACAAAAAATACAAACAGAGAAGGTGAAATTAATTTGAGACAGAAATTTGATTATCAATTCATCAGAAATATTATAATTTCAATATGCAATAAGGATAAATATAATAATAATTATTATAATTATTTGGAGACAGGATTTTGCACTGTTGCCCAGGCTGGAGTACAATGGTGTGATCATGGATCACTGCAGCCTCAATCTCCTAGGCTCAAGCAATCCTCCTGCCTCGGCCTCCCAAGTAGATAGGACTACAGGTGTGCACCACCACACTAGGCTAATAAAAATTATTTATGAGGTATTTTACATTATTTTTCATACTGGATGCCTCAAATTTAGTGTATATTTTTATGCTTGAAATCATACATCAGTTCAGACTAGCCACATTTCAAACGCTCAGCAGCCACGTGTGGCTACCGTGACAACTGTGTTGAAGAGTGCAACGTTAGAATGGGGGGGGGGGTGAGGCCGGGCGCAAAGGCTCATGCCTGAAATCCCAGCACTTTGGGAGGCTGAGGCGAGTGGATCACCTGAGGTCAGAAGTTTGAGGCCAGCCTGGCTGAAAGGGTGAAACCCTGTTTCTACTAAAAATACAAAAATTAACCAGGCGTGGTGGCAGGTGCCTGTAATCCCAGCTATTTGGGAGGCTGGTGCAGGAGAATCACTTGAACCTAGGAGGCAGAGGTTGCAGTGGGCTGAGACTGCGCCATTGCACTTCAACCTGTGCAACAAGAGGGAAACTCCATCTTGAAAAACAAAAATAAAAAAAAGAGGTATACAGGGGATATTAGACAAACAGAAGAGGTGAAGACAGGCACACAGAGGAGAGGGTAATGTAAAGACAGAGCAGGATGGAGTGAAGTGGCCACAAGCCAGGGAAGCCAAGGAATGCTGGCAGCCTCTAGAAGCTGCACGAGGCAAGGAAGCACTCCCCTCTGAAGCCTCTAGATGGAATGTGGCCCTGCTGACACTTTGACTTACAGTTTCTGGCCTCCAGAATTATGAGAGAATAAATTTTTGTATTGCTAGCCACTCCGTTTTGATGTGTGAGTGTGTGTGTGTGTGTGTGTGTGTGTGTGTTTATGTGCAAATATATGTGTGTGTATATTATATATGTGTGTGTGTTTATATATATGTGCATATATATGTGTGTGTGTGTGTGTATTATATATATATGTGGAGTTTCCCTCTTGTTGCCCAGGTTGGAGTGCAATGGTGCAGTCTCAGCCCACTGCAACCTCTGCCTCCTGGGTTCAAGTGATTCTCCTGCATCAGCCTCCCACATAGCTGGGATTATAGGCACCTGCCACCATGCCTGGCTAATTTTTGTATATATATATATATATATATATATATATATATATATATACACACACACACACACACACACATATATAATACACACACACAAATACACACACACACACACACACATATATATATAACACACACACAAAAATACACACACACACACACACACACACACACATTTTTTGAGATGGAGTCTCACTCTGTCACCTGGGCTAGAGTGCAGTGGCAGGATCTTGGCTCACTGCAACCTCTGCCTCCTGGGTTCAAGTGATTCTCCTGCCTCAGCCTCCTGAGTAGCTGGGACTACAGGCATGCACCACCATGCCCAACTAATTTTTTGTTTTGTAGTAGAGACAGGGCGTTAGCCAGGTTGATCCTGATCTCCTGACCTCCTTATCTGCCTGCCTCGGTCTCCCAAAGTGCTGGGATTACAGGCAAGAGCCACTGTGCCTGGCCTTTTTTTTTGTTAGAATTTTTTATGGCAGCCACAGGTCTGTAATGAAGAGAACTTGGATGCCATTCCCTGCCAGGGCAACGTGCCTGCTCACTGCCTCTGAAATCTTTCAAGTGGCCAGCATTCACTCCTTCCTGAACAGAGTGGGCCTGGGGGGCTCTGGTGACACGGAGGGCACATTCCCAATCTACAGGGAGCCACTGTCCTGCAGCTCCAGGTGGCACCATGCCATGTTGTCCTAATCTTTTGCCTGAGCTACTCAGCTGACCTCTTCACCACTCTTCTGCCTCCACTCTTTCTCCCCTACAATAGAATTTGCAAGTAGTAGCTAGCGTAAGGGTAAGCTTTTAAAAAGAAAACACTGTAAGTCATATCAGGCCACTCCTCAGTTTCCAACCCTCCAATGGCTTCCATTCACTGGAGTGAAATCCAAACTCATCACATTTACAAGGCCTTTTGGGCCCTGCTACCTCCCTGACCTCATCTCATAAGTCCTCTCCCCTCTCTGTTCATCCAACCACTGAGGCCTTCTCACTGTTTCTCCAACACACGTAGTATGATCTTCCCCCAGGCTCTTTGCGTTTGCTGTTTTCTCTGTCTGGAACCTCTTGATAATCCCCTGGCTCACTCTCTTACTTTATTCAGGCCTTGCTCAGATGTCCCCATATTATAAAGGTTTTCCCTATGGTCTTTATAATAATGCTTTATTTTTCTTTAGAAACATTCTATTATACACCACCTGGTATGGATTTGTTAGTTGGTTAGGTTACTACACCCCCTTTCCCATTTAAGCTCCATGAAGACAGGGACCTTTGTCTGGTTTATTTAACAGTATCTGGAACAGCACATAATAGGTGCTCAGTAAGCATTTGTTGACTGAAAGACCAAATGTATGAATGAGTGCAGGAAGGCAGGCTCCATTTAGTTATATTTTTTATTCCTAGAGAAGTCAGAATCTGGATATTTAGGTAAAGTTCTATGACATGTGAACTAAAAAAATAAAAAAATAAAACATACTGGGTTAGCCTAAAAAAAAAAAATAGAGTATCTGGAGACACCAGTTTGAGACCCCTGACCTACAGGAATCTGGGTTCTATGGGAACCACATTTCTCATACTCAGTTGGTGCAACGTCTTCAGGAACCAAGTGGCTCTTCTCCATCTACAGCCCTTGTGTCCCCAGGCCCTGGCGCCATGAGGTACTGTTTGTTGTTACAGACCAAAGTCATTCAGGGCACTTCATTCAAAAGGCAGGATGTGGGCTGTGAGCTTCCAGCTCATCAGTTCAAAGGAAATCTACTTCAGCAGCAATGTCTCCTGGGATGTTTTCCCAAGCCTCCCTGGGAGGTGGTGGGGCCTCTTAAAGGACTAATAATAGACAGGCACATCCAGTTTTCCAAACACGTCAACCTTAAAAGTGAATGCTATTTTTTCCTCCTTACCTTTGGATTACTATGTAGGAGAGGGACATTCTATTATTGCAGCCCTTACTCTCAACATGCTACCTAATAATGACTTACCACTCAGCAGCTTCCAGGCAAAACTATGATAGTGGGACCTGAGCTCTTGCAACTCCAGCTCGCCCTCCTTCATCCACCACTACTCAGGTTCACCCCTTTGTCACCAGGATGCTTTGTAGTCAGGCCTGCCCAATCACCATTCAGCAATGGTGTGACCGTGGGTGTGTCTTAATCACTCTGAACCTCTCTATCCTTATCCATAATGAAAGTTACCAGACCTACATAGGGTGGTTGCGGGGGCTAAATAAGACAGCACAAGTACCTGACGCCCATCAATCACTCGATATTTATTATTAAACGCCTCCTGGGTGTGAGTGGGAGTAAGGAGTGCTGTCCTTTAAGTCTTCATTCATTCATTCGTTCATCTATGCACTCAATCAACTAATATTTATTGGGCTCTTAGGAAGTGTCAGGCACTGAGCTTGGTGCTGGGCAACATGGTGGTGAACAGCCCCTTGCTCTCACAGAGCCTAGGTCTGGTGAAGCAGCTCACGGTCTAATGAAGCTCTGTGTTCCCAGAGTGGGGGACATGGTGGCAGTGGGTGTGTTTAGGCCTCGTGCATGAACAGGGTGCTAAATAACACTGAATTACCCATGTAGACAATTATTACCCTTTCAGTTAGCTTCAGATCCCATCAAGGAGAGAGTCCCAGTTGGATATTAATGTCTTTAACCCCCTTCTAACATTTGTTAATTTCCTCTCTTAGCAAATAAAAGATGACTTCAGTTGAAGATGCTTTGGACAGATGACCGCACCTGGAGATATTTTAATAATATAGATACCTCTTGCTATTCAAACTCAAATAGATAAAAAGAGATAGGCTCTTTTCCCCCAAGTTGGTGCACAAATATGACCAGAATTTGTGAATACGGGTCAGAAATGAATGAAATTTGGAGAAATATTGATCTACTGAAATCCTTCCTCCCCACGCAATTAGCCCTATTTTACAGTTGGGGAAACGGAGACCCTTTGCAGAGGGGATGGACACAAGGTAGGGAGTTCTCTTCCAAACGTGCAGGCGGCAAGCAAAGCCAACAATCTTCTTTGTGGTGGAGTTAGAGATATATAACATAAGAACGCTCCTCCCCTACCTCTGCAGAACGTGTGTGTTTACGCGTGTGTAAGTGTGTGCGGCCACAAGCCTTTCCGAATGAGTGACAGCGGGAGCCCATCCCTCCAGGAGACGCGTGCAGAATGACCAATGGGGTGGATGGGGGTGGATGGGTACCAGTCTCCGCAGAGGCCGGAGTGGAATTCGCTGCGCCCCACCCCTTGCACTCCCTCCCCTTCGCCCCGTAGGTCCTTACACTCTCGCTCCTCCCGGGGGCACCCAAGGGGCTCATCTCCTGAACGCGGCCCCCAGAGGCCGAGGACGGGGTGGGGTGAGGGGAGAGGCTCGGGTTTGGCGACCCCGGGCCACGGGCCCCGCGCTGCAGCGCTGCGGCTGTGCACGCTTCGCTGCGAGGCCCGCGGCCGCCCCGGCGCTGATATGTAAAGCAGCTGGCGGCGCTGGGCGGGGCCTGGGCGCGATGCAAATGAGGAGGGCGGGCCCGTCCCGGGGCTCCGCCTCCCTCCCCCGCAGCTGGGGCCAGCGGTGCCAAGCGCAGCTGGACGAGCGGCAGCAGCTGGGCGAGTGACAGCTCCGGCTCCGCGCGCCGCGGCCGCCAGAGCCGGCGCAGGGGAAGCGCCCGGGGCCCCGGGTGCAGCAGCGGCCGCCGCCTCCCGCGCCTCCCCGGCCCGCAGCCCGCAGCCCGCGGTCCCGCGGCCCCGGGGCCGGTACCTCTCCGGCTCCGGCTCCCCGCGCGCAAGATGGCTGACCCGGCTGCGGGGCCGCCGCCGAGTGAGGGTGAGGAGAGCACCGTGCGCTTCGCCCGCAAAGGCGCCCTCCGGCAGAAGAATGTGCACGAGGTCAAGAACCACAAATTCACCGCCCGCTTCTTCAAGCAGCCCACCTTCTGCAGCCACTGCACCGACTTCATCTGGTGAGCGCGCGCTCAGGACACCTTCCCCGGCCCCCGAGGGCAGCGCCGCTCCGGGGACCCCCTCTCCGAGCCCTCTGCGCCTGCCGCGCCCCGGGACCCCGCGTAGCCGGACTCCCCGCTCCGGATCCTGCTGCCGAGGACTCCGGGAGGGACGGTCCTGCGGGTGCCCTGTCCCCACCCCGGTCCCAGACGGGCCGCCGTGGGGCACCTCCTGCCCTCTCCTGCTCCCAGGCACCTCCAGAGCGCCCAGGAGCAGCGTCGCGGGCGCCTTTGCTCCACCTGACTAGAAGCGCGCGGGGTCTGTGCCTGCCCTGGAGGGCAGCGCCTCGGGTGCTCTCCGGCCTGGGGTTCCCTGTCTCTCCTCCTGCTTCCGGGCGCGAGGAGCCCTAGCCCCCACCCCTTGTTTCCGGGGGGCAGGGCCCTGGGTGTCCTTCTCTATCTCCCTGCGGGCATGGGACATCCTTTCCCTCTCTTCTGTGCCTCCAGGGAGCGCCCTGTGTTATCTCCCACTGAGCCTCCCCGAGGGCCTGGGTTCCCCTTTCCACTCCTCGATCCTCCCCTTTCACATCACTAAGGGTCCCCTTTTCCCCCAGCCCCTCCAGTCGTGGGGCGTCCTTTCTCCTTCCCAGTTCCCCACCCAGGGGACACCAACGCCGCGGGGTCACTCTTGCCCTCACTCTGAATGCGTCTTCATCTCTTCTCTTTCTCCGAGGGTGTTCGGGGCATCTACGGGCAGATCTCCCGCCTGCCTTCAGCCCCTACCCTGACGGAAACGGTTCCCCCTATCCCGCCACCTGGTGGTCGCAGCCTTCTCTCTTCTGCAGAGTGAGGGGAGATGGGGGCTACAGCCGAGCTGCCACCTACCCTCACAAAGGCGGAAGAGTCTTGGGCACCCGCCTGTGGCTGCGAGGTTGCACCTGGGGTATAGCGGCGGGGAGGAAGGGGAGTGACTCTGTGGGGAACTAGCTGGAGGCTGGGCCCCCCGGGCTTTCTGACATACACCTCCTTCTGCTTTTGCAGGGGCTTCGGGAAGCAGGGATTCCAGTGCCAAGGTAGGCTCTGGGGCTTTGGGAGTGCTATTTGTGGGAAGAGAGGGCGAAAAAGCCTTTATGGAAGAAGTGACTGAGTTAGGCAGAGAGTGAAAGAATCACGTTGGTCAGAGTGACCTCCCAGGCTAGGAATTCTTCACCACAACAGGGTCCTTTTAAGGGGTGTGTGTGTGTGTTATTGGGGCCTATGGAGCTGGGAGACTTACAGGGTAAGGAAGTGCACCTACCCTTCCGCCTTTCCCAGCTCTGGAAGAGTCAAAGCTGTCACCTGAAGAGATCCTGACATGATCAGTTCTGCTGGGGGAGAAAGTGTCTTCACGGGATGCTTCTGGGAGAACCTGTCTTCAGTTCCTCCTCCTTTCTCTGCCCGTGTCCCTTCCTTATCACACCCAGGGAGGTTCTGTCTCTCCCTGCCTTGCAGAGGTCTCTGCAGGTGGCTGCTGCTCCTCTGCAGATGGTGCATCCCCTAGAAAGGTGACTGTGTTTGTTCCACGGGCCTCTCTCTCTGAAAGAAGTAGTTACACATGGGGTGCCTCTCAGATCCTGGTTTAAACCACACTCTCTATCTTCTGGGTAGAAACACAAAGGTCTCCAGGGCACTGGTTACCTGAGTTCCTGCATCTGGCTTGAGATCTTGGACTCTAACCAGGGTTATCAAACCCGCTGGTGGTGGCTTGAGACTTGATTCCCCACACTGCTGTCTTTGGGGCTCATGTCTAAAAGACAGATTGCAAATTGGCGCTCCAGGACCAAATGTCACCTGCAGCTCTGTGTAGCCCTTAGGGCGTCTTAAACATTTTGTGAATTTGATGTCAACATTTTAGGCCTGGGAGATTTCACATATACATCCTAATTTCCGACTTTAACTTTGTTGAGAAATGGTCTCACTTTTGTGTGCAAACAATCGTTTGGAGCTGAGAGCCGTTGTCATAGATGGGGCACAGCCTTACCATTTTGGCTCAGTTGATCCCAGTTAGGACCACTTCACCCATTTTTGGCCCCTGTAGGCTTTTAAATTTGCAACCTCTGATTTGGAAAGTTTGTGTGTGCATGGTTTTCTTTCTTTTTAAATTTAAATTTTCACTCTTAGGCTTGGCGAGATTGAGTTTGGTAAGAAACAGCACATTCCTGGGGTGTTGCATCTTTAGGGGTAAACTGACCACCACCTTGGTGAGCTGGGTTTAAATCAAAAGAAGTGTTTGGGTGTGGAAGTCTGACATGTGATTTAGCACTGACTGACAGTTTGGTGGCTGCATCTCCACCCTCCAGGGAAAAGTAAAGTGATCCCCAGTGAGTGTAGGCAGCAATGTCAGTGGTGCAGAATGTTCGCTTGCTGGCAGCATTGCACTGTGCTCCTCTGAGACTTACGGTTACTCTTTTGCGATTAGGGCCTCAGTGGGTTCAGTGAGCCCTGCCAACCTACCCAGCCTCTCTTACCAAGATTTGGATCTTCCACACCGCACCAGAGGACTCCTCAAGTCTCTTTAAGTGGCAAGAACTTAGGCCCTGGTGCAAACAAGTTTGGATTGTTTTCTTGAACTTTGACCCCTCAAACAAAACGCCAATGGTGTCTTGGTGCTGGAATGTGTAATTTCTTCTCTGAGGTTGCCTTTCATTTGCATGAATCAGTTTCAGTCTTTGTCTCTTGCTGAAGCCGGGGGCGATTTTTGAACATTTTACCACGGCTCTTCTGTACCACCTGCTCTGCTGTTATTAATGGATGGGAAAGGCACTTTGGAATGTGCAAAGCATGACACATCTGAAATAGGAGATCCTTTAACTCAAAGTCTGGAAGATAACAGAAATTTTTTGGTGTTATGAGAAAAAGGCAGAATTAAAGTTTGTAATGATATATAGCCGCCTTAGAGATAGGAGTGTCTTTTTTTGTTTGTTTGTTTAAAGACAGGTTCGCACTCTGTTGCCCAGGCTGGAGTACAGTGGTATGATCAGAGTTCACTGCAGCCTCAAACTCATGGGCTCAGGTGATCCTCCCGCATCAGCCTCCTGAGTAGCTGGGACTACAAATGCACACCACCGCGCCTGTCAAATTAAAAACAAAACAAAACAAAACAAAACAAAAAACTTGTAACAAAGGGGCCTTGTGATGTTGCCTAGTCTGGTCTTGAACTCCTAGCTTCAGGCAGTCTTCCCACCTCAGCCTCCCAGTCTTGGGTTTACAGTTGTGAACCACTATACCCCTCTAGACTGTCTATTTTAAAAATTTTCTTTTTCTGCTCCCTCCCTGTCTCCCCACTAAGAGGCAGCGTAGAGAAGTGGGCATGTGCACAGGCTACCAGGCAAGTCCCTGTCAGGCTGAATCCTGGCTTTGAGACTTCCCAGGCATATCACCTAGCCTGTCTGTATTTCAGCCTCGTTGCCTATAAAGTAGGGTCAATAACAGTACCTTAGTGTTGCTGAGCAGCTGCAACTCATTGCAATATCCAAGATGCTTGGACGAGAGCTTGGCACAGAGTAAGCTCAGAAAATACCAGCTCCTATGATTGTCCCCAGACTACCCCAATGGTGGGGCAGCTGGCACGAGAAAAGACTGGCTCTGCAGGGTTGCTTTGCTATGGGACTGGCTGCCAGGTAAGAGTCAAAATTCAGCCATGAACATCTGGTCACTCTGTGTGGCTGCTTTGACGGCATATTCCGTTTGGGCAGGAGGAGGGAGGAGGGAGGGGAAGGGCAGGTTGGCAGTCCCTGAAATTAAGATGTTTAGAATGGGGGCATATAGGAAGGAGGGAAATTTATCCCTGGCACTGCATTGCCTGGGACTAATTCTGGAACTATAGAGGAGTTTCTTAGTATCTGATTGTTCTTGGTACCAGATATTTCCTCTGAAAGTGAATCCACTTACAATGGAATCAACAGTTCATACAAAACACATAAGGTTTTATGATCTCACTTAAGTCAGCAATCCAGAGCCCAGAGCCTCAGGTTCATTTCAGCTTTCTGCTCCACTCCCTGGGGAGTTACAGTTGTCTCATGGTCCAAGAAGGATGCTAGACTGCAATCCTCACGCCCTTCCTTCAGCTAACAGGAAGGAGGAAAGGTGTAAAGAAGGGCAAGTAGAACATGCTCGGTGTCACTTGTGGGAGTTGCCCAAGATCCTTCTACCTATATCTTATTAGCTAGGGTTTAACCATATACCCACTTCTTGCTGCAAGGGAGCATGTGGGAAATGTAGTGTTTATTTCAGGCAGCCACTATTTAGGGGATATTTTCATTTCAAAACTATAAGCAGAGAGAGGATATTGTTTCTACCACTCTGGTAGGAAATGTGTAGGATGATCGCAAGGCAAAGAAACCATTGAGAGTTACCTTCATGGCCTGTTATATTGTCATGGAAATTGGGGACACTGCTATGGGTTGGGAGAGGAAGGATGGAAAGCCCATAAACCATGAGAAATTATGGATTTCTGTGTGCTCAGGGGAGCTTAAGAATAGATTTTCTTGCTTTTGTAAGGTGGTAGGACAAACCTCTAGGTTGACTGCCACATGATTTCTCCCTTTTTGTTTCCACTCTGTCTATTTCTTACAAAACCACTCTCTGGGAGGCAATTTAAGAATGTATTTGATGACAGGGAACCGGGGCTGAAGATCCCTCTTGTGAAATTGGCTAAATTCTAGAGTAGAGGCGGAACTCCTTTGACAAGCAAGGCAGATTTCTCTCTATGGCATTTGGAGTGCAGTGGCACCATTTGGACTCAGCGTAACCTCCATCTCTCTGGGTTCAAGTGATTCTTCTGCCTCAGCCTACTGAGTAGCTGGGATTACAGCCACCCACCACCATGCCTGGCTAATTTTTGTATTTTTAGTAGCAATGGGGTTTCAGCATGTTGGCCAGACTGGTCTCGAACTCCTCAACTCAGGAGATCCACGCGCCTTGGCCTCCCGAAGTGCTGGGATTATAGGTGTGAGCCACTGTGCTGGCTGTCTCTATGACATTCTTTACAGGAACTTAGGACTTGCATTTGAGCTTTAATTGTAATTAATTGTAGAATGAGACTCTCACTCTAAGAAGACTTTATATATAGTTTGGTAGAGAGAAACACTTTATTGCTTTATTTTTTATTTTGTTTTTAGGGACAGAATCTCACTGTGTGGTCCAGCCTGGAGGGCAGTGGCATGATCATAGCTTACTGAAGCCTCAAATTCCTGGGCTCAAGCAATTCTCCTGCCTGAGTCTCCTGAGTAACTGGGACTGCTGATGTGTGTCACCATGCCCATTTTTTTTTTTTTTTTTTTTTTTTTTTTTTTTTTTTTGAGGTGGAGTCTTACTTTGTCACTCTGGCTGGAGTGCAGTGGTGTGATCTGAGCTCACTGCAAACTCCACTTCCCAGGTTCAAGCAATTCTCGTGCTTCAGCCTCTCAAGTAGCTGGGACTACAGGCATGAGCCACCATGCTCGATTAATTTTTATATTTTTAGTAGAGGTGGGGTTTCATCATGTTGGTTAGGCTGGTCTCAAACTCCTGACCTCAGGTGATCCACCCCTCTCAGCCTCCCACAGTGCTAGGATTACAGGTGTGACTACTGAGCCTGGCCAAATATATATTTTTAAATTATTTATTTATTTATTTATTTATTTTTGTAGAGATAGCAGGTCTTGCTTTGCTGCCTGTGGCCTGGTCTTGAACTCCTGGCCTCAAGCCAGGAGTCAAATTCTGCTTTGGCCTCCAAAGTGTTTTTTTGTTTGTTTGTTTTTGTGAAGAAAGTGACTTTGGTAGAAATAGAGAGGCAATAAAATACAGAGATTCAGAATTCATAGCAAGGAGTTGGAGTCCAGTAAAACTGGGTATGAATCTCTGATCTGCCACTCACTCCCTGTGTGACCTTGGGCAAGTCATCTCCAAGTAGCAACCTTGGGCTCCTCGTCTGTAAAATGGGGATAATAGTACCTAACTCATAGAGTTACGGTAAAGGTGGTACATGAGAAGTATCCACATTAAGTATCAATGACGCTAAGTGAGACCATCAGTATTACTGGATTAGCTGTAGGAAACTGTCAAAGTGGGACAGAGTTCATTCTGGAACTTGTTAAATGACTAGGCCTCTTTCATGTACTTAGATAGTTTTTCTTCTTGGGTATATTTCTTCCTGGGTATTGGATAACACCAGTGAGTGCACAGTTCAGTGTCAGGCCCAGAGACCCAGGCCTGGTTAGCATTATTTTTCTTTCTGAGAAAGACCTGAACTTGCCGTGGACTCTCTAGAAAAACCCCAGTGCACAAATTTTCTATGAAAAGCTAGAATTGATGATTATGAGTAAGTTGGCTTTTCTTTTTCCCATGTAGATTAGAAAACATGTTTTTAAATCTTCTAATTGAAATTATTCTTAAAAAACCCCAAAGCATGACGTGACTCCAACCATTGTGGTTTTAATCAATATCAACCCTATCAAATCAAATATAAATTTATTTTAGTGTGTAACTAACGCATGTAGAAGAGTTGCACTTTTTTATACAGCAAAAAATAAAAAGTTAATTTTATTTTTTGTGAAAAGCTAGAATTGATGATGATGATGAGTAAGTCAGCTCTTCTTTTTCTCATGTAGATTAGAAAACGGGTTTTTAAATCTTCTAGTTGAAATTATTCTTAAAAAACCCCAAAGCATGACATGAATCTAACCGTTGTTATTTATTTATTTATTTTTTTGAGACGGAGTTTCGCTCTTGTTACCCAGGCTGGAGTGCAATGGTGCGATCTCGGCTCACCGCAGCCTCCGCCTCCTGGGTTCAGGCAATTCTCCTGCCTCGGCCTCCTGAGTAGCTGGGATTACAGGCACGAGCCACCATGCCCAGCTAATTTTTTGTATTTTTAGTAGAGACGGGGTTTCACCATGTTGACCAGGATGGTCTCGATCTCTTGACCTCGTGATCCACCCGCCTCGGCCTCCCAAAGTGCTGGGATTACAGGCTTGAGCCACCGCGCCCAGCTAACCGTTGTTATTTTTATGAATATCAACCTATCAAATACAACTTTATTTTAGTGTGTAATTAACACATGTAGATTAGAAGAGTTTATATGTATTTATATAACGAAAAAAATGAATCAAAGGTTAATTTTATTTTGGGCAGTGTGCCCTAGAAACTTATGACACCATATACTTCAGGTTGAATTTTCTTAGTAAAATCATAAAGAAGGCCATTTTTTCAAAAAATCACTAAGTCAGGCTGCAAGTTTAGAGGTAACTTCTATTGTTTCACTTCTCTTTCTTCCCAGAAGCAGACACCAGAGACCTGTGAACCAAACTTCACTCACCTTTTAGCTTATTCAGAATGTGTCCTGCGGGCTTCTATGTGAATAAAAGGCAGAGGCTTTTTGACTTCATGTTTGATGATTTGCCTTTTTTCTTTTTTTTCCACCTGAAGAGGGATTTCAGGCTCAATGTCCCAATTGAAATAAGAATCTCTGAGTGGGTTAATGTGGAGTCTTAAAAAGGAGGGCTGATTTGTTGGAGAGGCAACAGCAAATTCATTTTTTAGTGTAGAGCACCCAGGAGGAGCCTGAAGCTTTGTCACTGGGCAACAGAATGCCTTTCTAAGTAAATATGGAAAATATGACCTTTGAAAATCTAGCTGATATGATGTACAGATTCTCAGGAAATAATTTTTCTTTTACATTACAATTTTATATATTTTATATATATATAAACATTATAATTTATTGAATATATATTTATTTATAAGCATATTATAATTTATTATAGATATTATATATATATTACACATTATAATTACCATATCAAAATGGCACCTTGAAACCTTGTGAACTCCTTATCAGGGAGTGTGATATAATCTTGGGATGTATGGAATTTAAGAGAATCCATAATGCCCTAAAATTGAACATAAAAGTTTTTGTATATGTGTTTTTTTTCTGGAGATAAGATCCATAGAGTTCTTGAATTTTTAAAAAAATTTATTTATTTAACTTTAGGTACATACAGTATCTGGCATTTCTCCCCATGTTATCCCTCCCCACCCTCCTCTCCCCTCCTCCCCACCTTCCCCTCCTTCTCACCCCGCCGCTGTCTCTCCCCTACCCCCTCCCAACTGCCCCTGGTGTGTGATGCTCCTCTCCCTGAGTCCACATGTTCTCATTGTTCAACACCCACCTATGAGCGAGAACATGTGGTGTTTGGCTTTCTATTCTTGTGTCAGTTTGCTGAGAATGATGGTTTCCAGATTCATCCAAGTCCCTACAAAGGACACGAACTCATTGTTTTTTTATGGCTGCATAGTATTCCACGATGTATAAAAAATATATTATTTCCGAACACTAATGATACTCCAGACACTGTCCACAACCAGATGCAGCATGCTTATAGTGTATCTAGGCCAATAAGAAAGCTATAGGAGACAATTGGTCAAAAGATTAACTGAAGGTTTGAAAATAGTTCTATACACATTTGCACTGTTGGGATCGCTCTCTTCTCTGTCTCTTCTTATCCTTCTGTCTCTGTCTCTCTGTTTCCATCACACACACACCACACCCACACACGTGTATACACACTGGTATAAGTAAGTAGATCAATATGTCATAATTTTCACAATGTGCATCTTTTTTTGGTACTTTTCAGATACAGGTAATTAAATTACTAAGTATAATTTAAAACCTATGTTCTGGTCTTTTAACTATGCAGTCCAATTAGTTCTTGGGTAGCTAGCGGGATCTGCTGAAAAGTTCATCGTCTCTGATTGATGCCTTCAAAGGTAAGTCCCTTATGTTCCGGCATTTGCTCTAATGTCATGAATTCTTTGACTTCATTTATCCAATCTCCCCACTGAAATTGTACGAAATTCCATAGATAGAATGTTAGCCTGTTTACAGAGAATACAACATCCACAGTGTTTACATATGGCATTTGGAGGTGTGACGGCTGCTTGAAAATCCAGTACGAAATTCGTCTGTTCACTGCATACATTCATTTACTCATTCATCCATGTCTGTCTCCATCCATCCATTTTTCCACTTATCCATTTGTCCATCCATTCACCCATCTTTCCATTCTCCCTCTGAAAGTTCTTTTTTTTTTCGTTCAGGCTGGAGTGCAGTGGCACGAACTTGGTTCACTATAACCTCTGCCTTCCGGGTTCAAGTGATTCTCCTGCCTCAGTCTACCAAGTAGCTGGAATTACTTGCGCATGCCACCACACCCAGCTAATTTTTGCATTTGTAGTAGAGACAGGTTTTCATCGTGCCGGCCAGGCTGGTCTTGAACTCCTGACCTCAAGTGATCTGCCCACCTCAGCCTCCCAAAGTGCCAGTATTTCAGGAGTGAGCCACCATGCCTGGCCTTACTGATTAAGTTCTATGTGCCAGGAGCTATTTTAGGTGCTGGAATACAATGGTGAATGAGATTAAGAAGATTTCTATTGTCATGGAGCTTACAATGTACTGGGGGGAGATAAGACATTCTCCCCCCAGATCAGTGCATCCATATTTAATTTCATTTTTGTTAAGTACTTTGAAAAAAATGGACTTGGTACTAGGAGAGTATATAATGGGAAGCTAACCTATGTAATGGTTGGGGATACAGTCCATGGTCTGGAAACTAAAAAAAAAAAAAAAAAAAAAAAATCCAACTTCTCATTCTCCTTTTCTGAGGTAATTGGGGAAAGTCTGAGTTGTCAAGGAACGAGAGCTAAAAACCTGTATTGTAAAACTGCCCATATCCTGGATAATATATGCAACAGGACTGAGGGCAGGGCTCATGCCTGTAATCCCAGCACTCTGGAAGGCTGAGGCAAGAGGATTGCTTGAGGCCAAGAGTTCGAGACCAGCCTGGGCAACATAGAGAGACCCTATCTCAATTAAAAAAACAAAATACATGCAAGAGACTTATGTTTGTGACGTTCTGTGGAGAAATCTTAAGTATTTATTTGTATCATGGCTGCAAGTAAGATGAGTCAGCATTTGGTTGAACGCGCCTGTTACCTTAAGATGGCTTCTTTCCCAGTCTGACAGAGAACTTCATCTCTTCTTAGTTAATAACTCAGATAATGAGCTAACTTCCTTTTTGTTCAGGGTTTGCAGTTTGACGTGCCTGTTCTAAAGAAGAAAAATCAGACAATTTCCAAGGTGGAGGAGCAAGCCTGGGCCAACAGATTGAAAACAAATAAAAAGAGAGAGTGCAGCATTTCAGTGAGAGGCATTTTGAGCCAAAAGTCAGTTTTCAGGGGCACAAGATTACTCACATTGCCTCCCAAATACTGTCCTCACCCTGTGTCCACCTCTGATGTATTACAACTGTTCATCCCTTTGGCTTAGGCAGTATTTTCTGTTGTTCAGAAGATATCTTTTAAGTCATTTAACAATATGTTGACTCACATATAGAGAAAGGTCTTTTGTCAAGTCTGTCTTTCTGATTTCATTAAGGAGAAAGTCTCAGTTGGTGTTAATATATCTTTAACGTCCCTCTAACACAAATCTGGGCACTTTGTAGGTATCTGTTGAATATTGTTTATTTTTTTATTAAAAGGAACTATGGGGAATCATGAGAAAATAAAAATACTTTAGTTTCTACCTACAAACCAACTTTTTTTGTTTAGCCTGGCTCTGTTCTACCCCAGGCTTGATTCTGTACTGGCTCTTCCTCCTTGTGAATAGGGAATGAAAGTTGAGTGTCTTCTGTGAAAATTTTTGGTGGTGTAAGGGTGCTCAGTGTTCCAGAGGGTTGAGAGGCCCAGCAAGGGCAGGGTCTGGTGAGATGGCAGCTTTTATTTGGAAGTGCTAAGCTGTCAATCATCACCATGGTTGTTAGTACCTTTTAATTGCCATTTGTCCTGCTTGCTTGTGTCTCCTGGGCATCTCCTTCCCCTTCAGCCTACATGCAGAAAGTTGCCCTACAGAGTCAGGAGGGGAACTCAAACCCAGGCCAGAGGGCTCTGATACACTCCTATTTGGTCTTGGAACTGGCTAAGTAGGTGAAAATTCACTGGTTCAAGATATGCAACATCATTAGCTCAACCATAACCATGTTCCTGGGGTGAATTCTAGCTTTCTTTTTTCTTTCATCTTGCTACTTCCCAGAGATCAGACTTTGGGCCTTCAGAGAGGGAGTATCAAATTGGGCTTGAGAGTTCGGGCTCAAATCAGACCTAATTTTAAATCCTGGCTCTGTTTCTCCATGTCTTCATGACCTTTGGGTGGGTAAAACGTGATCTTGCCTTTATCTATCCATCCATCCATCTATCTGTCCATCCATCCATCCATTCATTCATCTACCCACCCATCCGTCCATCCATCCATCCATCCATCCATCTACCTATCCATCCATTTATCCATTCACTTAATACATATTTATCGAGTGCCTACTACATATCAGGTACTGTTCTAGGCATTACAACTAGAACAGTGAACAAAATAGCATCCCTGACTTCATGGAATTTACATTCTAGTAGAAGAACAGTGATAAATAAATAACATAGAACAAATGTATTGTATAATGTCAGGGTGCCATATGGGCTTTGAAGAGAAATAAGACACTTTCCTCACCCTTAAAGATCCTCCTGGTCTTTCAAAGGGAGAACAGCACATGGCCAATTAGTTCTGAGACATAATGTAAAGTGCTACACCAAGGATGTAAAAACACTTTGGATGGCATCCCTACTCCTCCTCGGACCGGTGAAGATTCCACAGAGGAGGTGACATTTGAGAACAGTCTTATAGCAGGAGTGGGAGTTCCCAGATTGACAAGGGGATGAGGGCAGGGGAGGGTGTTTCAGGCACAGGACAGGACAAAGCAGTTGAGATAGGAGAGAGAATAGGGCACAGGCAGGGAACAGGAAGAAGAGGGTGTGAGGGAGGGAGGAGCGGGTGGGAGATGAACGTCACATCAGAGGGGTTGGCCCCTGTGAAGGCAGTGTAGTGACTAGGAAGTGGTTGTTGTCACTGTTTTAAAGTGGGCTGTGTGGGGGTGAGTGAAATGGCCAAATGTTTGAAAAAGAGGAGCATGAGGTGCCTTTGGCAACAATACTTGCCATGACTCAAATTCTGAAATTCCAGACCTTCAGGGTTGGAAATCAGGCAGAAGAAACTGAAATGGCCATTTAGACGCAGTGGGGGTTCCTTACCAGAGCACCTAGGGGCTGTTGCTATTTTTCACACCCTCAGGAGACATTTGGAATTTCATGTCAGTCATATTGTTAATTGTTCTATTTTGAGGGTGGTTACTAGGTTATTTTTATGGTTCTAACAATAGGGATATCTCTCTACTGCATCCTTAGATGCGGAGGGCCTTAGAAATGAATTTTCCTCTGAAAGGCATCCTCCCACTTCTTCTCCCTCTCCGCTGCTGTCACCCAGTGGGTATGTGTTTATTGAGCACATGCTGCACATGGCGGTGAAGAGTTTGTGTTTTGGAGAAAGAAAGGCTCCGGTTTAAATCTTGACTTCTTGCTGTGGGAACTTGAGCAAGTTACTTAACCTCTTTGAGCTTCTGTTTTTTCATAGCTAAAAGGAAATAAGAATAGTTTATGTGAAGTGTTTCTTAGCACCCTACCTGACATATATACAGTAAGCACTTGATAAATGGCAGCTATTTCTGTTCTGCCTAGGACTGGACACTGTCCTCGTCCTTACTGAGTTTATAATCCTGTTGGGGAGGCAAGACGAATGCTCTTGAATCAAGGAGGCAATGCAAGAATGGACGTGCTTCCATGTCATGGTCAATAGCATTAGCTGCGCCTTACAGTGGATCTGAGAGAGAAATGCTTGGCTGGAGCCAGAGAGGTGATTTGAGCATGGGTGAACACAGTGCTTTCTGAGAAACCCTTTCCTGGCTTGTGACGCTTTACTCTGTGGGGCAACCTCAGAAAGTTGAATTGCAATCTGTGATCACCCCATCGGCTGACCTCATTTAAAAAATGTATTGGTAGCATTTCAACTTTAAATAGATTTGTGACCATTTCACCCTTCTAAATTTGGGTTCTCTTCACCCTTTGGGTGGAGTGTTTATATGCTCTTTTGGGTTGAAGTAGCTGGCAAATAGTGTGGGTGAAGGTGGAGGGTGAAGTTTGCAGGACGGCTGAGTGCTTTGTTGGGATAGTCAGGGGAGTGATTTTTATGGGATGACCCTGTATTGAAGATCTTCTACCCCCTCTAAAGGTAGAGACCATTCTTTAGAGTTTAGTCAGTGCTGCAAATGAAGATTTGATAGTTATTTGGATTTGTGTGTGTGTGTGTGTGTGTGTGTGTGTGTGTGCACATGGATTTTTTTTTTTGATGGTCATCTGGATACATTTTGTGGCAAAACGTATGACTGAGGGTATTGATAATTCTTTCTGAGCCAAACAGTACACTTAGGGAAACAGGATTGACATAAGAGTAGAGACGAACTTCTTTTTACTTTAGTTGGGTATTAATCTTTTGGTGTCTAGCTTTTTTTTTTTAAACCTATTCACATTATTTTTGATTGACAAATCATAATTTATTGGGTACAATGTGATGTTTTGATACATGTATACAATGTGGCATGGTTAATTCAACCTAATTAACATACTCATCAGCTTGTTTACTTATTTTTTATGGTGAGACATTTGAAATTTACTTAGTTACTTGAAATATATGATATGTTTATTATTGACTATATTACTTTCCTGTGCAATAGATCTCAAAACCTACTCCCACTGTCTATCTGAAACTTTGTATCCTGTGATCAACAACTCCCTCCTCCCTCCCTCCACCTCAGATTCTGGTAACCATCTTTCTATTCTACTTCTATGACTTCAACTTTGTTAGCTTCCACATATAAATGAGATCATGCTGCATTTATCTCTCTGTGTCTGGCTTATCTTAGCATAATGTCCTTAGATTCATCGATATTATCACAAATGATAGAATTTCCTTCTTTTAAGTCTGGGTAGGATTCTATTGTCTGTATATACCATATTTTCTTTATTCATTCATTATCTGTTGAACACTTAGTTCGATTCCATCTCTTTGCTATTTTAAATAGTGCTGCCACAAACATGGGAATGCACATATTCTTTCACATATTGATTTCAGTTGCTTCAAATATATACCTAGAAGTGGGACTACTAGATTGTATGGTAGTTTTTTAATTTTTTAAATTTGAGACCGAGTTTTGCTCTTGTTGCCCAGGCTGGAGTGTAATGGCACGATCTTGGCTCGCTGTAACCTCTGCCTCTCAGTTTCAGGAGATTGTCCTGCCTCAGCCTCCCAAGTAGCTGGGATTACAGGCATGAACCACCACGCTTGGCTAATTTCGTAGTTTTGGTAGAGACAGGGTTTTGCCATGTTGGTGAGGCTGATCTCAAACTCTTGACCTCAGGTAATCTACCCGCCTTGGCTTCCCAAAGTGCTGGGATTACAGGCGAGAGCCATTATGCCCAGTGGTAGTTCTGTTTTGAGTTTTTTGAGAAACTTTTAGTACAGATTTTCATAAGGCCATACCAACTTACATTCCCACCAACAATGTATGAGTCCCCTTTTCTCTACATCTTCTCCAACATGTTATTTTAAAAAAATCTTTTTGATAAAAGCCATTCTAACAGGTGCGAGTTGATATCGCTCTGTGGTTTTAATTTGCATTTCCCTAGTGCTTAGTATGCTGAACATTTTTTCAGGTACCTATTGGCTGTTTGTGTGTCTTCTTTTGAGTAATATCTGTTCAGATCTCATTCTTAAATCAGGTTATTTTTTTTTTTTTTTTTTTTTTTTTTTGAGACAGAGTTTCGCTCTTGTTACCCAGGCTGGAGTGCAATGGCGTGATCTCGGCTCACCGCAACCTCCGCCTCCTGGGCTCAGGCAATTCTCCTGCCTCAGCCTCCTGAGTAGCTGGGATTACAGGCACGTGCCACCATGCCCAGCTAATTTTTTTGTATTTTTAGTAGAGACGGGGTTTCACCATGTTGACCAGGATGGTCTCGATCTCTCGACCTTGTGATCCACCCACCTCGGCCTCCCAAAGTGCTGGGATTACAGGCTTGAGCCACCGCGCCCGGCAGGTTATTTGTTTTCTTGCTATTGAATTGTTTGAGTTCTTTGTATATTTTTGATATTAACCTCTTATCAGATAGAGGGTTTGCAAATATTTTTTCCATTCTGTGGGCTGTCTCTTCACTTTGCTAATTGTTTCCTTTGCTGTGAAGAAGCTTTCAGTTTGAGGTCCTCTCATTTGTCTCCTTTTGCTTTGGCTAAATAATTGCCCAAATTAATGTCATGGAGCTTTTCCCCTACGTTTTTCTCTAGCAGTTTTATAGTTTCAAATCTTGTCTTTAATCAATTTTGACTTGATTATGTATGTGGTGTGTAATATAAGGGTCTAATTTCATTTTTCTGCATGTGGATATCCAGTTTTCCCAACACCATTTACTGAGGAGATTGTCCTTTCCCTCATTGTGTGTTTTTGGTGCCCTTATCAAAAATCAGTTGGCTATAAACGTGGGGATTTATTTCTGGGCTTTCTATCCTGTTCCATTGGTTGATGTGTCTGTTTTTATGCTAACATCATGCTGTTTTGATTACAGTTGCTTTATAATGTATTTTGAAATCAAGGAGTGTGTACCTCCAGCTTTGTTCTTTCTGCTCAAGATTGCTATTTGGGGTCTTTCGTGGTCCCATATAAACTTAGAGATTGTTTTTTCTGTTTCTGTGAAAAGTGACTTTGGAATTTTGATACGGATTGCATTGAGTTTGTAGATTGCTTTGGCTAGCATGGACATTTTCACAATATTAATTTGTCTGGTCCAGGAACACAGAATATCTTTTTGTTTATTTGTGTTTTTCTCAGTTTCTTTTATCAGTGTTTTATAGTTTTCAGTATACAGATCATTTACCTCCCTGGTTAAATTTACACCTAAGTAATTTTGTTGTTGTTGCTATTGTAAATGAGTTTGTTTTCTTAATTTTCTGGTCTGGTAGTTTGTTATTAGATATACTAGTACAGAAAATTAGAATAATTAGATATTCTAATATAGAAACCCTACTGATTCTATGTTGGTTTTGCATCCTGCAACTTTACTGTATTTGTTGATAAGTTCTAACGGGTTTTTTTGAGTGGATTCTTTAGGGTTTTCTATGTATAAGATCACCTTATCAACAAATAGAGACAATTTCACTTCCTCCTATCCTATTAGGATGCCTTTTATTCTTTCTCTTTCCTAATTACTCTGGCTAGGACTTCCAGTACTCTACTGAAAAGAAGTGATGAGAGTGGGCTTCCTGATCTTAGAAGAAAGGCTTTCAACTTTTCAGTGTTGAGAAGGATGTTAGCTACCGGTTTGTCATAATAGAGGCCATAGTGTTTATTGTGTTGAGTGCATTTCATTTATACCTTAATCTGCTGAGTGCTTTTTTTTTATGAAAGAGTGTTACAGTTTTTTTTTGAGATTTTTTTTTCCCCCGTGCATCTACTGGGACGATCATATAATTTTTATCCTTTATTTTGTTAACATGGGTATCACATTTATTGATTTCGATATGTTGAACCATCCTTGCATCCCAGGGAGAAATCCCACTTGATCATGGTGAATAATTTTTTTAATGTGTTCTTTAATTTGGTTTGCTAATATTTTGTTGAGGATTTTTGCATCTATGTTCATCAAGGATATTGGTCTATAATTTTCTTCTCTTTTTGTGTTTTTGTTTGGCTTTGCTGTGATAGTCTTGGATAATGAGTATGAAAATATTCCCTCTACTTCAATTTTTTGGAAGTGTATAACAAGAATTGGCATTCAGATCAAGAAGCAGAACATTCTGACACCCCCAGAAGCATCTCACAATCCCTATCCACTAGATCCTTCAGGAGTAATCACTATCCTAACCTCTATCACCTACGATTACTTTCATCTGTTCCTGAACTTATGCCCACTTTTCTGTTATGCAACTTCATTGACTTATGCCCAGTTTTCTGTTAAAAAATTTAAAAAGCACAGAGCTTTAAGTTACTGAGGCTGAGCCTGAGAAATGTTAGCTGGGACTTTTTTAGTTTTGCATAGAGGAAGTGAAATCCGTATGGGAGACAGGCACCTTCTGGAGTCACCCACTGGGGAATGGTGCCGTTTGCCTTCTTCAGGGAACATCTGCTTCCTGTTTCAATGTTGCCTATCGGTTCCAGACTGTTCAACAAGGAAGCCAGGGCATTCTGACAGTTTTTCCACCCAATAGTTTAGCTCTGTAAATACCAGGAAAACTTGAGCCCACAAACTATTTTTAGGGCTTAAATTTCAAAAATTCTGTATTAGTAAGAATCGATTAAAGCTGCTGTAACAGACAAACCTTGAAGTGTCTGTGGCTTTGACAGAAAGGCATTTATTTCTCACTCATGTCACTAACCAGTGCAGGTGGTCCTGGTCAGGACATCTTCCACAGAGTCACGCAGGGCCCCTGGGTCCTCCCCATTGGGCCAGTGGAGGGGGAAAGGGAAATCAAGAAAGCACACTCATTTCACAAACACTTCAGCTGGGGAAGGAACTCACATCACTTCTGCTCACAGTCTATTTTCCAGAACTCAGGCAAAGACACAACCAACTGCAGGCAGTGCTGGGATGTGCTGACTAACTCTGTGTCCAGGAGGAAAAGAAAATAGGTTTTGGTGAACTCAGTAAATCTTGCTTCAGTCTCCAAAGACATAATTTCATTTGACTTTCTTTGTGATGATATATCTAGTGTTATCTCTCATTTGATTGGTAAAACAAGATGCGAAACTCTAGATGTCTATGTCTTATTAAATATAGTAGGGAAGAGTGAGGTCTATTTGTGTTCCTAAAAGTGAAATAAAGAAGCACTCTTCTTGTTTTTGGTTATTAGAACAATCTGGTTCTTGTCAGACTTTCCAGTTTTTCAGTCAGTCAGAATTCTTGCCTTTCTGGTTGCCTGTTGTATTAGTCAATTCTCACGCTGCTAATAAGGCATATACCGGAGACTGGGTAATTTATAAAGGAAAGAGGTTTAATTGACTCACAGTTCAGCATGGCTGAGGGGGCCTCACAATCATGGCAGAAGGTGAAGGAAGACCAAGGCACTTCTTACCAGCAGCAGGCAAGAGAACATGTGCAGGGGAACTGCCACTTATAAAACCATCATCTCATGAGACTTACTCACTATCACAAGAACAGCACCAGAAAACCCACTCCCATGATTCCATTACCTCCCGCCAGGTCCTTCTCATGACACATGGGGATTATGAGAGAGCTACAGTTCAGGATGAGATCTGGGCAAGGACACAGCCAAACCATATTACCTGTGGACATTCCAAGCACCTCTCTCTGAGGCTAGGTTAGTTCTCTTCTAAGCTGACTTGTCATATAGAAGGATCCTTTGTTGGTTCTACTTCCAGGTATTTGACTGAATATACAACAAATCAATTATCTATTGTTGGATAGCGTATAACCTCAAAGCTTAGTGGCTTAAAGTAACCACTCTTTTATTTAATTTTAGTTTCTGTGCATCAGTAATTTGGGCTGGGCTCAGCTGGGTGGTCTGTCTGGTCTGGGCAGGGATTGGCTGTTCTTGGCTGGGCTCATTTACCTGCCTGGGGCCTCAACGGGGATGTCTAGGACAACTGGGGCCTGTCTTCAGGTCTTCTTTCATCTTGCAGTGGGCTAGCCTGAGCATGGTCACGTGTTGATGGGTGCATTCTCTGGGTGTGAGCAAGGGCTGCAGGGCTTCTTGAAGCCAAGGCTCAGAACAAGCATAACATCACTTCTGCCATATTCCCTAGTAAAAGCAAATCACAAGCCCACCCCAGAAATAAAGGAGGAAATAGAGGAGAGAATAGATGCCTCCTCTTGATGGCAGAAGCTGCAAATAATTTGTGATATTTTTGGAATTCACCACACTGATTTCAGTGTGACCCTCTCTCAATTGCTTGGCTCTCTAAAAGCATACTCCAGTCTACTGTGCATTTCTGAAAACGGACTTGAATCAAAGGCAGGCCCCAAATGAGTGCTCAACACTTACACCCGGTAGTAATAGTACCTACCTTCTTGGGAAATGGTAGGGCCAGATGAGATGCTGTATGCAAGGGATGCGGCCCAGGGCTTAGTGCACATGAAACAGTGAATAGCACCACCATTACTACTGAAAACTGCCACCAAATGCTACCATGACTATCACATGGCACTGCCTAAAAGCTTGAGATTCAGAGAAAGGAACACAAAGCCCCTGTGCTTGGGGAGGGAGAAAACAAAGAGAGAGAGAGATAGACCTGCGAGTGAGCATGCAACACAGTGTGTTTAGCGTGATCACAGAGCTGTGATAGAGTGCGGATGAGGTCTGATGACTTACTGGTCAAGAGCACGGGTTCAGGCCTCAGTTCCTTCCCAATCACATGTGGGGTCTTAGGTGTCTTTCTCTTTAATCTTCAGATTTCTTTGTGAAATGAAGATAATGGCAAATAGCCTACCTCCTAGGGTTCTATGTGGATTAAATGTGACAAGCACAAAAACAAAAACAAAAACAAAAACCAAAAAACCAAACATATGATTGCTCATTAAATGTTAGTTGTAGAAAAAAATATAAGTTCTTAAGCATGCCCTTGTAAAAATGTCCTAAAGACATCATCTTTCCTTAGTTCTTCTGCAACTTTGACTAGCATCATTGATGCATTGTCTTAAAAGATGAAGATTTGCACACAGGTGGTTTATTGTGGAAGCAGCTCTTGAGAACATCTATAAGGGATAGAGGGAAGCAGGGAAGAGGTAGTTGAACTGTGGTGCAATAGTTGTCACAGAGGCCAAAACCAATCCCATGGCTGGAGCTGAGATGACCTTTCAGAACTGGGACAAGCCAATGCGTCAAGTGGGCATTGGCTGTGGGCTGTGTTTTAGAAGGTAGCATTACCTTGGGCAAAGCAGCTCCCTTCTTCAGGGGAGGATTCCCAGAGAGGACACAGCTGTGAGCCATCAGTTTTTCCCAGCAGCTAAGGGAATAGTTTTGAGGGGGAGAGGGGTAGATTTTGAGGGATGCTCTCTGGGATTCACTATATGCTTCTACGTCTTTCTGAGACGTTCATTTCAAACTATACCTTGGTCTATTCATAGTACTGATTTAGTTACTACCCAGATTCATAGACTGTACTTACAGGCACTGGAATACCGTGGACAGAGTCCTAATTTGATTAGACTTAGAGAATGACATGGGAATGGCTTATCCCAGGTCATCCAGGTACCAGAGAGGAGAGCTGGGATTCATATCCAAGCAATGATACTTCACACCTCACCTTACTTCACTAATGCTATACTCTCCTGTCACAGGAGATTCCACCTTGTATTTCAAGCTCAGAGTGCATGGCTTCAGCATCCTGTTGTCTTGACCCTTATATCAGACTGTAGCCCCACTCCAGAAAGTTTTCTTGAATTCTTCTGCATACATTTTTAAAACTGTAGGTCATCACTTATTAGAGGGTCATGGAATCAATATAATAGGTCAAGAACATCATAAAAAAACAGATCAGAAAAATATCACAGTGTATCATTCTCAGACTTTTTATTTTTTAAAAAATTATTATTATTTATTATTATTATTATTATTTTTGAGACAAGCTCTTTGTCACGCAGGCTGGTGTGCAGTGGTACGATCATAGCTGACTGCATCATCTACCTCCCATGCTCAAGAGATCCTCCCACTTCATTTTCTTGAGTAGCTGGGACCAGAGGAGCATGCCATCATGCCTGGCTAATTTCTAAAAAATTTTTGTAGAGATGGGATCTCCTTATGTTGTCCAGGCTGGTCTCAAACTACTGAGCTCAAACAGCCCTCCTGCCTTGGTCTCCCAAAGTACTGGGATTATAGGCATGAGCCACTACCCTTGGGCTCATGTAATTTTTATTTGATGTATACATATATAGACATGAGTGAACTGGGTCAGAATGTAAAATGTGTCTCTTACTGCAGGTAATTGTCAATGTAGTTCGAATATCACTGTGAAATATACAGAGACGAGGCTCTGGGGGCTCATGAACTTGACTTGTGGACTGTTGAGGCTTTTTTTTTTTTTTTTAATCTTGAGAGATGATATAAATGTAATGCTTTGAATTCTTTATGATTAGAAGTTTTATTCTTACCCTATCACCATATCCTAAGATAATTTTTGATAATCATCGTTAAGCTTTAACATATCACAGACAAAAGTTATTTTTCCAAATAGAATTTTACATGCGGTATAAGAGGTTTTCAGAAATGGAATGATTGGTTTTGGTGGAACTGCCTGGCCTGACCTGTCACTCGGGTGAAGTGTGAGAGAGCTGTGTGGAGTGCTGGCGGAGAGCTGTCCCTCTCCTGCAGAGAGAAGGAGGTGCTTATCCTGGGGGATAATGTGGGTTGAGAAAGAAGTGTTTTATGAGCAGAATCAGCACAGAGGGAGGGAGGAGGAGGTGTTTAGGGGCTGCAGAGAGCCGCCGGAAGATGTGGGAGCAGTATGCCAGCACGGAGGTGGGTCGAATCCCCATGGTGGGACTCTGCTGAGGGTTGCCTCCAGCTGAGACTTCCAAGGGCTGGGATGCAGTGTGTGTTTATGTTCTCTGGTCTCCCTGATAGGTGGGGGCCTACATGACAGCTGGCCTCACTGTGTTTCCCTTCTGGCCATCTCTGATTTGGGGCCCAAGGGCCATGGGGGAGCCAGGGCACTCCAGATGGGATGAAAAGTCAAGTCCAAGAAAAAAATGAAATCCAGGCTAGGCTTGTCCCTGCTTGAGGACGTGTGTGTGTGTGTGTGTGTGTGTGTGTGTGTGTGTGTGTGTGTATGGTGTCTGCAGTTTCTAGAAGGGTCTCTATTCGTTGGACAGAGAGGCCAAGGGAATTTTCCATTTCCTGGATGTCTTCAAAGATTTCAAATGCCATTGACTCGAGCTGACGTTTATTGAGTCCTCACTCTGTGACTACCACTGTTCTAAGTACTTTACATATTAACTTACTTAATCCTCACAACAGCCCTGTGTGGTTGCTGCTGTTATTGTTTTCATTTTGGGCTGAGAAAACAGCACAAAGAATTGAGAAATTTCCCCAAAGTTACAGTTAGGATTCAAACATAGACTTGGTTTTAGGATTGTATAGCTCCAGAATTGATGATGATGATGAGGATGATGAGGATGAAGGCAGTTAATATTTGAGTGTTCGCAATGAGCTGGGCACTTCCACAGACTTCATCCCTTTGAATCTTTATCTTCCACTAAGATTTGCTATTATTCTTATCCCCATTATAGATAAGAAAGCAAGCTTAGAGAAGATAAAGCATTTGCTTAAGTAACTGCAGGTTGAATTCAGGTCAATTCGAGTCAGATTCTCTGTTCCAGTAAGAGGAAGGGCTCGGGGGGGTTGGGGTCATAGAGGAGCACTGTGGTGAGGAAGACCCCAGAAGAATGTGGTGGAACAGCAAACAGGCAGGATCTGGCATACGGGATGGTGATAAGGCTCATCTCTCATGGCCAGGAAAGTGTGCTTGCCACAGCAGTGAATGAAACTGGCAACACTTGACAGGAAGGGGAAATTCTCTAGTGGGAGGAATACTTCCATCAAACTGTGTTTTTTTTTTTTTTCCTCCAGTGGGGGAGTCTGCACATGTGTAGATTTTTTTAGCCATAGCTTTGAATAAGGAATTCAGAAAGTGGTTTCTAGTTTGAGGCCTTTCAATGGCCACATGATCACAGTAGGCTGATTTCTTCATGCCTAAGTTACCAGGCTGGGAGGACATGCTGAGAACTATGAAAGCTGTTGAGTCATTTGGAAGGAAGAGGGTTAGATGCAGCAGGCACTACCATAGAATAATACTTTCCTGAAGAGCTGCACTAATTTATTGAGGCACTGAACTGGATGCTTCACACACGTGATCTCATTGAAAGTCCACAGCAC
Organism: Saimiri boliviensis; assembly: GCF_048565385.1. Lineage (NCBI taxonomy): Eukaryota > Metazoa > Chordata > Mammalia > Primates > Cebidae > Saimiri > Saimiri boliviensis. The sequence continues at coordinate 16,403,691 of NC_133460.1, read as the reverse complement.
CCTACGAGGTTTGTCTCATTATTAACTTCATGAAGTGACTAAGACTTTGAGACATTAAGTAACTTCCAGCCTGGGCAACATAGTGAAACCCTGTCTCTGCAAAAATGATGATGATGATAATAATAATAATAATAATAATAAGCTAGGCGTGGTGGCTCGTGCCTGTAGTCCCAGCTACTTAGGAGGCTGAAGTGGGAGGATCCTTTGAGCCTGGGAGATTGAGGCTGCAGTGAGCTTTAATGGCACAACTGCACTCCGGCCTGGGTGACAGAGTGAGACCCTCTCTCTAAACAAACAAACAAATCTCAGGAGATAATTAAGTAACTTGCGCCTGGTTTCCAAGCTAAGAAGTAGTTCGAGAGGGTAACAAATCCAGGTGCTCTACCCTGAGGCTGACAGGCCCAGGTTCAGCTTCTCCACCAGTATTCCTGGTCAGTCATTGGCCAGGGTACAGAAGGTGGCACACCAAGTTGTGGGGTCTGATTTGGAAAGTGTGAGATCCCTCCGTTGTATCTTTTCCAAAGTCCACTTGGAAGAGAGCAGTATAAAAGGAGTAATAATAGCACAGTGTGGTCTGGCTGGGATAGTTAGCCGCCCTCTGATGTGCAGGGGGAAGTACAGGCTGCTTTCCATCCTCAAGAAGCCCCTAAACATGTAGGCCAAGCTCATAAGCCACACATTGATAACTCAGTGTGGTATGTGCTGTAATGGTGGGGAGCAGGAGAAGTGCCAGGAGCGGCTCACTTCCCAGGGTCTCGGGGAGGCTGCACAGAGAAGCCTATGTTCTCAGTTGGGTTTTCAGGCAGAGGAAGCAGTGAAAGAGAGAGGAAGAATGTCAGCGAGGTGTGGGGAGAAGCAAGAGAGAAGATACTTGGCAAGGAGAAGTAGTTGAGTACCCTGGGATGGTTAGCTCCAAGAAGGGAAGATTTGGAGGAGGCAGAGAGAAGGCAGGGAACTTTAAAAGCAGGAGAGAAAGACCTCTAGGTTTCCAAAGGGAGCATGGCTCTTCTCAAGGTAGTGAGGCTGACAGCATGAGGAGAGAGAGGAGAGAGAGAAAGAGAGAGAGAGAGAGAGAGACAGAGAGAGAGAGACAGAGATATTGGTGTCAAGGAAGGGAGGGACCCATGGAGGGGAGAACATAGGTGAAAATGAGAAGTCATGGGAAAATGGGTGGGAAATAAATGAAGTTTTGAGACCAGTTGAGAAATCTTGCCTGGTGGTTTCTATTTTCTTTGTGAAGCAGAAAAAAAGAGGAATTAGACAGAGCAGCATTCAAATCTTGTGACCCCAGGCAAATTTCTTATCCTTAGCTTCTTCATTTTGAAAAATGGGTGAATATTAATAGGACCTACCTAATAGAGTCGTCAGGATCAAATATGATAGTGCTTGTGTAAGATGCAGTGGCAGCCTGACACACAGTACCAAAATAAAAAAGTACTATGAATATTGTCAGCTATTGAGGGAGTCCGGGTTTAGGTGCTTGATATGTAGAAATATCATCAATAGCAGCAGAGAATACAAGAAGAAGAGAACGCTTGAGGGAGAAGACAGAGAATTATGCATTGGGTGTGTGGAGGATGAGGTGCCTGTGTTATATCCGGGTAGAGGTGTCCAAAGGCAACTGGGAGACATAAGAAGTCAGGAAAAGGGGTAAATGTTTGGGAGTTATTAATACAGGCTGTATTTTTAAAATATCTGAAGTATGTTACTGGTGGGTACTCAAAGATTTTTAATGATGTAAGGCATTCAACAACATGGAACTACATAGTTTTAAAAAAATTATTTTAGGCTGGGTGTGGTGGCTCATGCCTGTAATCCCAGCACTTTGGGAGGCCGAGGTGGGTAGATTACTTGAGGTCAGAAGGTCAAGACCAGCCTGGCGAATATGGTGTAACCCTATCTCTACTAAAAATACAAAAAAAAAAAAACAAAAACCAAACCGGGTGTGGTGGTATGTGCCTGTAGCCCCAGCTACTCGGGAGGCTGAAGCAGGATAATCGCTTGAACCCGGGAAGTGGAGGTTGCAGCGAGTTGAGATCGCACCACTGTACCCTAGCCTGGGTGACAGAGCAAGACTCAGTCTCAAAAAAAACAAAAAACAAAAAACAAAAAACAAAAACAAACAAACAAAAACTCTTAATTATTTGGGTTAAGGGAGTGTCTTAGTTTGGTGCTATCATGTCCTAAATATCTTCCTAACGTATATAAATCTCCCTTTTAAACTAAAAGAATGAAGCAATCTCAGACTCAAAGATATGTACCTGCTATAATGCAATAATTTAAATTTTCATTGTGTCCTTCATACTCACTTTCTATTTATAGCAAGTGTTACTAGCTCTTCAATTCTGGGGTTTGTTTCAGATAAGATGCCTTGGTTTTTTTTTTTTTTTTTTTTTTTTAGACACAGTCTTGCTTTGTCACCCAGGCTGGAATGCGGTGGTGCCAACACAGCTCACTGCAGCCTCAACCTCCTGGGCTCAAGCAAACCTCCCACTTCAGCCTCCTGGGCAGCTGGGACTACAGGCATGTGCCACCATTCCTGGCTAGGCTAATTATTTTATTTTTTGTAGAAACAGGGTCTCACGTGCTTCCCAGGCTGGTCTTGAATCTGGGCTTAAGCAATCCCCCCACCTCAGCCTCCTAAAGTGCTGGAATTACAGGCATGAACCACCACACCTGGCCTGCTTTGGCTTTTAAAAACAGAATGCCTCACAAGCCTAACAAGGAGGCAGGTGATTCCAGGTTTGGTTTAATCAAAGACTTCACACTGTCATCAAGCACCACTCAGTTATTTGATCTGCCATCCTCAAAATGTGATCCGTGTCTCCTTTCTTGGTCCCAAGAAGGCTGCAATAGCTTCCAGAATCAGAATCACGCCCTCACAGGACAAAGCAGGAAGAAAGGGGACATAGGACAAAGGATTTGTCTTTAAGTACTTCATGTCACACCTGCATGTGATGTTTGGGGCTATGGCAGCTATGTTTTGACCATGAGGTACAAGGCTAGCAGGCTGTGAATGGCAGTGTAAAAAGACGGAGAGGATCTGTCTTCTTCACAATGTCCTTGAGCCCCTGAATTAACTAATTTTTTTTTTTTTTTTTTTTTTTTTTTGAGATGGAGTTTCGCTCTTGTTACCCAGGCTGGAGTGCAATGGCGCGATCTCGGCTCACCGCAACCTCCGCCTCCTGGGCTCAGGCAATTCTCCTGCCTCAGCCTCCTAAGTAGCTGGGATTACAGGCACGCGCCACCACGCCCAGCTAGTTTTTTGTATTTTTAGTAGAGACGGTGTTTCACCATGTTGACCAGGATGGTCTCGATATCTCGACCTCATGATCCACCTGCCTCGGCCTCCCAAAGTGCTGGGATTACAGGCTTGAGCCACCGCGCCCGGCCGAATTAACTAATCTTGATATAGTCCTATCTCTTGAAACTTTGTTTCATTAATTAATTCTCTTACTGCTTAAGAGATCTCAAGGTAGATTTCCTGTTCTTTGCAGTAGAATGCATTGTATGTCACACAATTTGAGGTTATTGCCCCAACCTACTCTGAATCATTATTCCTCCCCCTTTTTTCCTGACTGATTAGCTTTTCTCCTGAGATTGTGTCACATCTTCCTGATTTTTCTTATGTCAGGTAGTTTTGGATTGTATCCTGGACACTGTAAGTGTGCTGCTGTGGAGACTCTGAATTAGGTCGTATTTCTCTGAAAAGCCTTGGTGTTTTTGTTTTAGTAGGCCATTGACTTGGTTGGACAGTAGACTGTCTCTTGGACATGAGCTCAGATGTTAGTTCTGTTTTTTATTTTACTGTTGAGTCTTCTTTGAGACTGCCCCATTCATGCATGGTTCAAGAGTCCATCGGACGTTTGGATGGGGTTTAGACATGGAATTTGGGGCACTTCTCTCTTGGCTGTCTCTATTATTAAATTCCTTCCTCACTTTCCAGAAGCTCTGGGTGACCTGAAATCTGTCCTTGGTTTTGTACACCAGAAAGACTTGGAGTTTCATATTGAAGATTTAGCTACCATTCAGTGCTGATGGCAGCTTGTGTTCAGGGGAAAAGCTGTAAAATGGCCATTCCCTTCTTGCCAGTTTAAACTTCCCTGCAGAATCTGCTTTCTTTTGTTCACTTTCCAGTAATTTCAGGAAAAAACTTTTTGTTGAGAGTTTTTACTTGTTACCTATGGAAAAGTTGAGTCTAGCTGGAGCTTGCTTGCCCATAACAGAAACGAGCCTCTTTTCTGTCTAAAACATGGGAAAACTAACACCCAGAAAGGTGAATTCACTTTCACAATTGTCAGAGGCTTTCGAGCCAGAGTGACTCCACCTTGAATAAGGGCTAGGAAAACGAGACTGGAACTTGCTGGGTTCCAATCCTGGAAACAAAGGTATTCCTAGCCTCTAGATGTTTATGGTTAAGGGAACAGATTGATAATATTTGCTAAACAGATCCAGGCTTGGGAGTGTCCAGTTATCCCAACATCTTGAGAATGAAAACATTCTTAATTTTGCTTTAAAGATAATATTGATTCTCATAAAATATAGTAATTAAGAAAATTAATCCTTTACCACAAACCCTTGTCAAAGAGCGTATCTCTCCATGATATAAAAAAAAATCATGTATACACCACACACACACACATACACACACACACACACACACACACACACACACGAGTATTTTACCTAGGGTGGACATGTTCCTCTTCTTACTTTGGGGAACGCCCTACTCTGTCCAGGAGTAGCTGTTTTTTTTTTTTTTTAACCACTTTACTTTCTTAATCAACTTGCTTTTGCTTTGCACTGCAGACTCACCCTGAATTCTTTCTTGCAAAAGATCCAAGAACTCTCTTTTGGGGTTTGGATCAGCACGACTTTCCTGTAATACAATGTCACAGAGCTCTTAAGTGGCAGAGCTTGGGGCTAAACTCAGGCTGCTGTACCCATTGTCCCAGCTCCTCTGCCCTGTCCAGCTGTGGATTTGTGCCTTGAAATTGAATTGCATTTTGCATGCAATTTCATTTTGGTATGGAAATTGTCTGTCCTGTGGATGTAACTGTAGTAAGCCCCAAAACTGAGCTGTTCAGTTTTATGGCAGCCTAGAGTAAGTCTTGTCTCCTTCCAATCAAGGCTCCTGGACTGGCTCCTTTATTAAAATTGGAATTAGTAGATAATGTTCCAGGCAGAGTTGTGGATAGAAAATATCCATCAGCACCAAGAAGGTGCCTGGTTATTATTTATTTGGTAATCTTTTTACCAAAGTAAAAGTCAGTAGTAAGTTGTGGTTAAAGGAAAGGAAGTTCAGAGTTCAGTACGTTATTTTTCTCTGGTTTTTTTTTTTTTTAAATAAAAGAGGAAGTTAGTACTCTTATTTTTGTACCAGACCGTCAGTAAAGGGTACGGAGTAAAATCTTAGCTTAGCTGAAGTCAAACTTCAAAATTTAGTAATAAGGATCTCCCTTGTTCCGTTGTAGGACAGCTAGCATGAAGGTTCTGATTCTTAACCCATAGAGCCGCAGGAAAGAATCCTAGGAAAGCCATATGATATTAACAGAAATGGTTCCCTCGGAAGTAGAGTCATTTCTACTTCTTTCCTAAACACTCACCCTCAGATACTGTGTTTCAGGCTTCTTGCTGTATTGCTAGAAGTATCCTCACCTTCAAGATTAAGAAAAAATATTTATTGCCAGGTGCAGTGGCTCATGCTTGTAATTCCAGCCCTTTGGGAGGTTGAGGTGGGAAGACCTCTTGAGCCCAGGAGCTTGAGACCAGTCAGGGCAGTAGAGTGAGACTTCATTCTTTTTTTTTTTTTTTTTTTTTTTTTTTGAGACGGAGTTTCGCTCTTGTTACCCAGGCTGGAGTGCAATGGTGCGATCGGCTCACCGCAACCTCCGTCTCCTGGGTTCAAGCAATTCTCCTGCCTCAGCCTCCCGGGTAGCTGGGACTACAGGCATGTGCCACCATGCCCAGCTAATTTTTGTATTTTTTTTAGTAGAGACGGGGTTTCACCATGTTGACCAGGATGGTCTCGATCTCTTGACCTCGTGATCTACCCGTCTCAGCCCCCCAAAGTGCTGGGATTACAGGCTTGAGCCACCGCGCCCGGCTTTTTTTTTTTTTTTTTTCTTGAGACAATGTCTCATTCTGTTGCCTGGTGGGGGTGCAGTAGCACAATCTCGGCTCACTGCAACCTCTGCCTCCCAGGTTCAAGTGATTCTTCCTTCTCAGCCTCTTGAGTAGCTGGGATTGCTTGCAGGCATGAGCCACCATGCCCAGCTAATTTTTGTATTTTTAGTAGAGACAGAGTTTCACCACGTTGGCCAGGATGGTCTCGATCTCCTGACCTCATGATCTGCCTGCCTCAGCCTCCCAAAGTGCTGGGATTACAGGCTTGAGCCACCGTGGAGACCTCATCTTGAAAAAATAAAATAAAATGTATTGAGCTCCTACTCATATACATACTGTATACTGGTGATAACAGCAGTAAGTGAGACAGCCTTTGCTCCTCATGTAACCTACAGACAATAAACACGATTACAGACAAACAAAAAAAGAGGTCGTTCTAGATTATGGTAAGTGATGGAAAACAAAAAATCCCATGTCTACTTCTTACAGCAGAAACCTGTTTTGGGAGTTGCTGTGATCAAATAGGAAACATAGGGTGGAGTTTGCTTCTGTATCCCTACATTGTTGAGTGGAGGCTGGGTGCTTCTGATGATCAGGGCCTCTGAGATTTCTTTCTTTCTTTTTTAAAATTTATTTTAGATTAAGGGAGTACATGTGCAGGTTTGTTACATGGATATGGAGCGTGATGCTAACTTTGGGCTTCTGTCGATCCCACCAGCCAAATAGTGAACACAGCACCTGATAGGTAGTTTTTCGACCCCTTTTCCCCCATGCCCTCCCCCTCTCGGAATCCTCAGTGTCTGTTGTTTCCATCTTTATGTCCCTATGTGCCCGACGTTTAGCTCCCACTTAGAAGTGAGAACATGTGGTATTCAGTTTTCCATTTCTGCATTAATTTGTTTAGGATAATGGCCTCCAGCTGCATCCATGTTGCTGCAAAGGACACAATGCAAATACGCACAATCAGAAATGACCAAGGTGACATTATGAGTGATCCCAGAGAAACACAGAAGATACACAACCTCCCAAGACTGAAAACACACAACCTCCCAAAACTGAACCAGGAAGAAATAGAACTTGAGATTTGTTTTCTGGTTGTGTGTGTGTGTGGGTGTGTCTGGGGCGGTGGGGGACAGAGTCTCATTCTGTTACTCAGGCTGAAGTACAGAGGCACAATCACGCCTCACTGCAACCCCGACCTCCTTGGCTCAGGTGATCCTCCCACCTCAGACTCCAGGGCAGTTGGAACTACAGGCATGCACCATGATGCCTGACACATATACATACATATATGTATATATAATGTATAATACATATATATAATATAACAAATATATAATAAATTTATATATAAATATATCATTATATATAAAAAGATATATCTTTGTAGAGAAGGGATTTTGCCATTGATGGGATGTTGCGAAGGCTGAAATTGAGATTTCCCAATGGAAGAAACAGAGGATGGATCAGAGGGGTTCTTCTTGGGCTGGTCGCTGTATTTCATCCGGTGCCTCTGTGTTGGGTGCTTGCTTCCCTCCATCACATAGATTGGATCCTTTACGCTTAGCATAGACTCTGCCCTTTGGGATGCAAGGAGCTGAGTGAAGGTTCTGGGAGAGCAGACTTAAGCCAGAAGAGGAAGGCCTCTCCCTGGATGTCATGCTAGAGCAGGTGTCCCCAAACTTTTTACACAGGGGGCCAGTTCACTGTCCCTCAGACCGTTGGAGGGCTGCCACATACTGTGCTCCTCTCACTGACCACCAATGAAAGAGGTGCCCCTTCCTGAAGTGCGGCGGGGGGCCGGATAAATGGCCTCGGGGGCCGCATGCGGCACGCGGGCCGTAGTTTGGGGACGCCTGTGCTAGGGTCTGCCTTTTAGACTTTGTATTTCCACTCTCCGTCCTTTTCTTCTGGAGTTCAGAACCCCTTCCTGGCCGAATTGCCCTCAGGTTCTATGGGATCCTGTGGGACTCTAGCCTTTGACTCTTCCCCATCCTTCAAGTACTTCCCCTCTTACCACACCTAATTGAAAGTAGGGTGAGAACAGCAGTTGTTAACTTGATTGATTGTAAATTGCCTGCATTAGAAAATGTTAATTATCGCCCCTGGGAAGGGATTAGGGCTTTAGGTCTCTAGGTTACTAGACTAGCAAAAGCCAGCTGTGCCTTGGTTGACTGTTTCTTTTTGAGAGGAAAGAGAAAACATCAGGGGAGGTAGTGACCTCAGTCTTGGGGCAATCATTACAACCACGTTTATCCCCATATGTGTATCTTCTGCTGATTCTGGAGTCAGCTAGATTTTGTGACCCAGCATAGATGATACAGTGAGATTGTCCTGCTGTGTTAAAAAATTTAGGTTCATAAGAAAGGCATAAGTACAATCTCATTAGGACAGATTGCACAACATAGATAAGATTGAAGACCTTTTGACTCATTCCACATCTCAATGTAGTCCCCTTTACCTTCCCCAGAAGCCACTGTTGTTTGAAAATTTGGTGTCTCTTTTAGAACTCTGTTGCTTTCCCAAGTCTGAACTTTCTCCCATGCTTGTGGCTACTCTTCTGTTGATGAACATTTAGATTCCTTTTTAGAGGGGTTGTGTCTATTACAAACAGCATGGCAATGAGCATCTTTCTACACACTTCACCAGTATGCAAGTGTTTCTCGTGTTCCTTGGAAGTATAATGGCTTGGCCCTGGGGTATACACGATTCAGCTTTTAATAGATTTTGCCAAATGTTCTTCAAAGTAGCTGGACCATTGTACACTCCCACCAGCAGTGTGTGTTTCCATTTCACTGCATCTTCCCAGAGGATGAAATTATCAGACTTTAACACTTTTGCCAATCTGATGGGAGAAAAATGGCATTTAATTTTGATAAGGCTTTTCTTTTTCTTTTCTTTTTTTGAGATGGAGTCTCACTCTGTCGCCAGGCTGGAGAAGAGTGGCACAATCTCGGCTCACTGCAACCTCTGCCTCCTGGGTTCAAGAGATTTTTCTGCCTCAGCCTCCCGAGTAGCTGGGATTACAGCCGCCCACGGTTTCACCTGGCTAATTTTTTTGTATTTTTAGTAGAGATGGGGTTTCGCTATGTTGGCCAGGTTGGTCTTGAACTCCTGACATCAGGTGATCCACCGCCTCAGCCCAAATGCTGAGATTATAGGTGTGAACCACCACTCCTGGCCACCTTTTTAAAATTACTAGTGAGACTGAATATCTTTTTACATATTTATTGGACAGTTGTATTTCATGTTCTGTAGATGTCTCCCTCCCCACTTTTTTATACTTTCACATTGATTTGTAATGATTTTTATTTCAATCTACTAGACATGGATCCTTTGCTAGTTGTTTGTGTTTATGTTGTCTATTTTCATCAAATCCTGGTACCTGTGTCACTCTAGTGCAGGTGTCCCCAAACTACGGCCCCTGAGGCCATTTGTCCGGCCCCTTGCTGCACTTCAGGAAGGGGCACCTCTTTCATTGGTGGTCAGTAAGAGGAGCACAGTATGTGGTGGCCCTCCAACGGTCTGAGGGACAGTGAACTGGCCCCCTGTGTAAAAAGTTTGGGGATGCCTGCTTTAGTGCCTGGAATGACAGAATCCCTTATTGGTTTAGCTCTCAAAGCCTAACAAAGTGTTTCCAAACAATTCATTGTTCCCACTTTAAGGATGTGAAAACTGAGGCTCAGGATCACAATCTGTGCAGTCATGGATAGACTTTGAAAGTCCAAACAGACTTAGAAGTAGACCAAACTGCTGCGAGCCACAGGGAGATTTTTATTGCTAACTTTTCACCGTTAGCTGAACACTGCTGCTTGGTACCTCTAGAGAGAAGTCTTTAATTATTCATCTCTTTCCAAATAACTGGTGACAAGTCCTTCAGCTGGGAGATGGGACAAACTTGGCTGCTAAAAGCAACATAAAACAGGAGATCCAGCTCCAAAGAGAGGTAGATGGAGATCTTCCCCTAAGGGTTTATTTTCTGAAGATGCCCTTATACACTGACCTCAGCCTTTTGCTGAAATATCCTTGTGAACTGAAGGCTGAAGAAACCAGTGTAGCCATGGTCCACATCCATTTATCACTGTCAGAAATGGCCTCTGCGCTTTGTATTTCTTCAGGTCCTGCATAACGAATCAAAAATCCTTTACAGATAGAGGCAAGTTCAGGCCATCCCTGTGGGATTCCCGGGGAGCAGTGCGGTGACTTGTTTTACAGAATGGGAAACAAAAAATAAAACTCAGACTTAGACAGCTGGCATAAACAAGGACTTCCCTATTCTGGGTGCCAAATGTTGATTTGAAGTACTTGAACTTTTATTCTCTGGGACATGTACTGACATTAGGAAGAATTTCTATTTATTCAGCATTTTATTTGGGCCAGGCAGATGATAAGTTATACACATTAATTATCTTATTTAATTTTCACGATGACCTATCAGTTACATAATTGATTGTCTGCATTTTATGGATAAATAATCTGAGGCTCAGCTATTTGACTTGCTCAAGGTGATGTAACAAGTAAATGGTAGAACCATGATTTAAATTCCAAAACGCATGCCCTTAATCACCACATTAATGTTTTGATGTCAATTAATACAACCATTTCCCCTCCATTTTCTCCTTAGTTTCAGAACTGATAAGAGCTTGTTCAATAACTTTTTTTTTTTTTGAGATGGAGTCTTGCTCTGTCACCCAGGCTGGAGTGCAGTGGCATGATCTCAGTTCACTGCAACCTCCGCTTTCCAGGTTCAAACGATTCTCCTGCCTCAGCCTCCCAAGTAGCTGGGACTACAGGCGCCCACCACTCCTGGCTATTTTTTGTATTTTAAGTAGAGATGGGTTTTCACTATATTGGTTAGGCTGGCCAATGACATTTTTATAAAGCAGTGACATGAATGGCTTGTGGGGGTGGACACTGGGGCCAGCTGGCAAAGGTACCCATCTCACACGAAGCATCAGGTCCACTTGAGTTTGTTTTTGGCTGATTAACAATCTTGGATTAATTTTTTCAGTACAGCTGGTCTCCCAAGAACTTTCTAAAGTTGGTTTGAGCTTCCCTGAATGAATCTCAGGAAAAAAGAAAGGGACAGAGAACTCCTGTGTATTGAGCTTGACCCATTTCACAGATGCAGAAATAGAAAAATGAGATGGCTTGCTCACGGTCACTGTGGTGGATTGTATTATTGTCTCAATTATTTGCTCCCACCTCATACAAGGATTTTGCATTCCATCTATGGCTATGTGACATACGTGTCTACTTGCAGAAGGGATACCCTTTTCTTCCCACTGATGTGGAGCATTGGCCAATGGAATATGAGCAGACACAATTTACTCTACATCTAAACAGAGGCTTTAAGAAGCTATTGCGTGGGTTAGCCATTGTTCTTTCCACATCTGCCACAAGACCAAGAAAGGGCTGTTGCCTCAGTTCAAGACCAGCCTGACCAACATGGTGAAACCCCGTCTCTACTCAGCTGTGTCCTGGGATGCAAAAGACACAGGAGGTAGAACCACAGAGCCACAGACAACTGCAGTGGCATGTAGCATGAGCAAGAACTAAACTTTGGATATCATAAGTCACTAGAATTTTGGTGCTGCTTGTTATTGCAGACTTACCTAGTAAAAGCTGACTAATACAGTCATATAGCCAGTAACTTGGCTAAGCTGGAACTTGAGCCAGATTGAACTCCCAATCCCATCCATGTTCTTTTCTTTATTTCAGCCTTCTCTAATATTCCACTCTGACTTACATCATATTTTCTATGTCTGTGTGCTGTCTGTCCTTTTTTCTTTTAAATAAATCTTTTCTACCAAAGATACAGAATAGGAAAAAAAGTATTTTTCTTTAAATAGTCTGTTTTTTCATTTCAACCCATTTATTTTAAAGGAAACTTTATCATCATATGAATAGAAAAACAGTGTCACTGTTCATAACTACAAGCAGTGGCTCATATCTGTAATCCTAGCACTTTGGGAGGCTGAGGTGGGTGGAACACCTGAAGTCAGGAGTTTGAAACCAGCCTGACCAACATGGTGAAACCTACTAAAAATACAAAAATTAACCAGGTATGGCGGCAGGAGCCTGTAATCTCAGCTACTTGGGAGGCTGAGGCAGGAGAATTGCTTGAACCCGGGAGGCAGAGGTTGCAGTGAACTGAGATTGTGCCATTGCACTCCAGCCTGGGCGACAGAGCGACACTCCGTTTCAAAGAAAAAAGAAAAAGAAAGAAGGTAATTTAAACAATATTATGAAGTTCTAGACAGGTACTGTTGGCAGAAAAGAATCTGATTTTGAAATAATGTCTCTCTTTGTTCCAAAAGGGAGTTTGACAAATATTAGAATGGCGTTCAAAGCATATAAGCACCAAACTGATACTTTCTCCTTTGATAAATCAGGAAGACTAAAAAAGAATAAAAAGAACAATTTCTTCCTAATATGGTTTGGGGTGATGAGTGTCATCTGTATTCCATCTTAAATTCTTTCAGATACCACTAGTGAGTCACATGTTCATTACATGGGGGGGGGGTGTCCCTTTCTTTAGTTCATGTATAATCACTAGAAGCATATATATAGCATGTGGTATGTGCCAGGTACTCTCCAACATACTTTACTTATTTTATCTATTATCAGGTAAGGAAACAGAAGCCTGGAGAGGTAAGAAAACAGAGGCTTGGAGAGGTCAAACAACTTATTCTAGCTAGAAAGAGGCAGAATTGGGACTTCAAGTCAGGTCTGTTTGATTCCACAGGCAACATCCTAAAGCAGAGTTTCCTTCTAACTGCTCTCTTGGGATTTTTAAATGAAGCCATTAGGTGCTTCACTTCCTTGTAGCATATCAGAGCAGTTGCTTTTTCAGGGCAACAGCCCGGGGCATGTCAGGACCTACCTCCAGGTCGGTTGATCGGGACCCTGGCAGGGCTGTCAGACACAGTCACAAAGCAGGCTGTTTCTGACTGTGTTCCCACACTTTCTTGGGCATCTACCATAAGTGTATGAATTTGCTGCTTCTTTATGACAGACTACCCCTAAACTGCACACTAGTTTACAGATCAGTTGGGCAGTGCTGTTATCTTGGCTGAGGTGCTCGTGTCTTTGGTCAGCTAGCAGGTTATCTGGGGCCTGGTTGGTCTAGGATGGCTTCATTTGCACATCTGGTAATTGGATGTGTGTTAGCTGGAGCCATAGGAGGCCTGGACTCCTGGGGTTTCCTCTTCCAGCAGGCCACTTGGACTTGTACACAGAGCACATGCGCATAATTCAAAGGGTCTGAGAACACAACCGTTCCGCAGGATGAGCTTTGGAACGGGTGCACTGTCTGTTCAGTGCATTCTGCATACTGACCCTAAACAAGTCCCAAGCCATCGCAGATTCAAGACATGGGGGATAGGCTGTATCTCTTACGGAGAGTCACATATCAAATGCATGGCTCTAGGAGGAATGAAGAGGGATCACTGTGTAGCCTGGAGTAGCATGCTGCCTCCTTCACCAGCCTCTCAGTTACACGAGCCAAGGGGCTGAATCATAGTCATCTTTCTCTCCACACGCCTGGCCCTTGAAGGATTTGCCTGCCCAGTAGATACCATGGAATGAACGTGTGCTCCAGCCACTGTGCCTTTTCTCTCTTCTTTGAGTCTCCTAAGCTTGTTCCCGCCCTGTCCTCTGTCTCTCTTCCCCAGGATCATGGCATTGAGTAGATTCTTATCGTTTTCATTTTAGCTCAAATCTCACCTCTTTGAGCCCTCCTAAGTACTCTTCCATCATTCTCTAATCCCATCACCTTGTTTTTTATCTTTTCTTTCTTTTTTTCTTTCTTTCTTTTTTTTTTTTAGACAGAGTCTTGCCGTGTCGCCCAGGCTAGAGTACAGAGGCACAATCTTGGCTTACTGCAACCTCCTTCTCCTGGGTTCAGGTGGTTCTCCTGTTTCAGCCTCCCGAGTAGTTGGGATTACAGGTGTGTGCAACTACACCCAGCTACTTTTTGTATTTTTAGTAGAGGCAGGGTTTCATCATGTTAATCTGGCTGGTGTTGAACTCTTGACTTCAAGCGATCTGCTCACGTCAGCCTCCCAAAGTGCTGGGATTACAAGTTTTTTGTTTTTTTTTTGTTTTTTAAAAAATCTTTTCATAGCATCTGTAACTATTTAAAATATTAGTTCGACTTTCTTTTCTAGAATGTAAGCCTTGGGAGAGTGGGGTCCTTGCCTGTCTTGTTCTCTGTTACTTCTCCAGCTCCCAGTATGGTGGCTGGCACTCAGTGGGTGCTCAACACACATAATTGTTGAGAAGATGCCACATCAAGGACTGAGTGGCTTTGCCACCACTCTTCTTGTGACTGCAGGCCCTGGTGCCAGCAGCCACCCTAGTTCCAAGAAATGGTGCCTTGCTGGCCAACTTAGCAGGAAGAACTGGCAGGGTTCCTGTGGCAGCACTTCCAGGAGGCTGCTTTTCCCCGAGTCCATGCGGCTTCTCCATGTCTCACTGTTGGAGTCACAAGTGATGGAAATTCACTTAGGCCAACTTAGACCAAGAGGTGGAATAGTTAGCAGTTAAACGTCAGTCTGGGGAACACAGCAAGACTCTGTCTTTACAAAAAATTTTAAAAAATGTTAGCTGGCACAGTGGCATGCACCTGTAGTCCCACCTCGTCTGGGGGACTGTGGCTGGAGGATTGCTTGATCTAGGAGTTGGAGGCTGCAGTTAACTATGATTGTGCCACTGTCCTCCAGCCTGGATGACAGAGAGAGACCCTGCCTCTAAAAAAAAAAAAAAACAAATAATTAAAAAGTAAAAGTTAAATATAAAGTCTCTGGAGGTATCCTGTTTGGATTCAGATTCTGGCTCTGCCACTTCCTAGCTGGGCCACCTTTGGGAAGTTACTTAACCTCTCTATGCCTCAGTTTTTCACCTATGAATATAAGGCAGAGGATAAAAATATGAACTGCCTCCCAGGGTTGTCAGGAAAACTAAATTTCATGTATGGAAAGCACTGATTGCTGAGCAGATGGTGAGCATCTCTGAGTGGGAGCTCCTGCTGCCATTATTATTATTATTATTGGAGGTTATCATGTGTGATTGAGGAGCAGGTACTTCAGCTGGGCTTCAGGAGCAACTGGATAGAAAAACGGAAGACTTGGCCAGGCGTGGTGGCTCACACATGTAATCTGAGCACTTTGGGAGGCCTGGGTGGGCAGATCAGCTGAGGTCAAGAGTTTGAGACTGGCCTGGCCAACATGGTGAAACCTAGTCTCTACTAAAAGTACCAAAAAAAAAAATTAGCTGGGTGTGGTGGTGGGCACCTGTGATCCCAGCACTTTGGTAGGCTGAGGTGGGTGGATCACCTGAGTTTAGGAGTCTAAGACCAGGCTGGCCAACATGGTGAAACTCCATCTCTATTAAAAATAATAATAATAAAAAATTAGCTGGGTGT
Source organism: Saimiri boliviensis (assembly GCF_048565385.1). Classification (NCBI taxonomy): domain Eukaryota; kingdom Metazoa; phylum Chordata; class Mammalia; order Primates; family Cebidae; genus Saimiri; species Saimiri boliviensis. The sequence goes on along the minus strand of NC_133460.1, from coordinate 16,388,138 downwards.
GGTAGCGGGCGCCTGTAATCCCAGCTACCCGGGAGGAGGCTGAGGCAAGAGAATTGCTTGAACCCAGGAGACAGAGGTTGCAGTGAGCTGAGATTGTGCCATTGCACTTCAGCCTGGGTGACAGAGTGAAAATCTGTCTCAAACAAAGAAACAAAGAAACAAACAAACAAACAAACAAACACTTATCGGGAATGCAGGCAGCTGTGCGATTTCAGCTTCTCTTTGTTTCTGGACCATGGGTTTCTGGTTCTTTTTGGTTCCTGCAGGTCTGCCTTTCTCCTTTCTCTGTTGATGGTCTTTCCTGGCCTATGTTCGCACTGCGTCAGCCATGTGCTTTCTGGCCATACTCAGAAAAATAGCATTTCTTAAGTCTAAGTCCAAACTTCTGGGATAATCTGATCGGCCATCCTTGGGTCAGAAGCCAGTGGATAGGGACACGGAAGATGCTATAGCTGGGCTCCACCTCCATAGGTGAGAGGGGCAGTTTCAGGAAAGTGTGCCAGGGATGGGCTGAGACTGCAAGAGATGTCAGTTAGAATTAGTTACTGTCAGTATATCTGCTTCTAGGTCCCACCCTTCATCCTGCTTTTCAACGTTTTCAAACATATACTCCTACTCAGTCTCACCAAAATCATTGTTTTAAAAATACTCTTTAGCACATTTACCTCTAATGATACTAGATTCTTGCTTTCTGCCTCTGTAAATCACTAGGTCATTTCCCAATCTTACATTTGGCTGTCATGAATGTGGAAATCTCACAGAATCCTTGAATTTCAAAGTTGGAAGGGAAAACTGCTGGTCTCTTCTTATAAAAAGTACACACCGACACCCACGTACTCGTGTATTTACTAAAATAGTATTAGGCTAAATATTCATTTGTACAACTTTCCTATTTCACTAACAATGTCTGTCTTTCCATGTCAGAGCAGTTAGACATTAAAAAATGGCAGCGTAGAATTTTATTCTGCAGATGAGCTAAAAGTGATTTCACTTGTCCACAAATTTCCAACTTGTCCATATGTCTTACAAATAATAAATTCTGAAATTCCATGTAATGTGTCAGCTAGATTCTATCACTGATTAGAGATGAACCGTCACATCTCATGTTCTAGACTTGGGGTCACAAATTCGAATTCCTGCAGGGGCCAGGCAACTGTCTTAGATGCGTGAACCATCCTAGATATAAGAAACACTTGTAAATGAAACCTTTAAAGAGTTATGATAAGCATTTAAAGACATATGTATGCTTCTTTGTATGCTTTTCAAAGTAAGTATATTTTGAAACTTTTTTTTTTTCCATATAGCCTTTGTTTTCCCCTCTTTTCATAGAGATATGGTAAAGAAGGAGATTTTTTTTTCACTTGTACCATAGGGAAAACAACAGTGCAAGTGTGATGTGATTGGAAATTGACAGTCAGTCTAGGTGATGGGGAGACCACAGGGAGTGGTGGGGATTGTGGCAAAACACAGAGAGAGCATGTTCAGCTTGAGCTAGTTATTACCAATGTGGAAACACAGGCCTAGCATTACCAGATTCTTCTCTCTCTCTTTTTTTCCCCCAAGAGAGGCAGGAAGTTAGTATATTTATGGGAGCCTTCCTAATTTTGAGGTGTTGGTAAGTTGTTTATTTTTAAAAAACTAAAAACCAACTTGCAGGCCAAAAAAAAAAAAAATGTGGGCCACCAGTGTGTAATCACTGATGTAGATAATGTACGTCAATTAATCTAAAACCATTAACTATTTTTTTGGGAGCGCTTTCAGACTGCTGACTCACTGAGCTCTTCTTCTAATGAAATCCTTAAGTGATTCACAAATACTTAATCTGAAAACCTCTTAATCTAACTTGTGTTCCTGGACTTGAAAATTGGGTTTCTGGACTTTAATACTTGCTCATGTTAAATCTATTCTGTTACTTATGTTTAAGATCCTACATCTGTCTTCCAGCCTGGTCACAGACCTTTTCAGCCGTGTGTTGTTTTTGAATTCAACTCATTTGATCCTTTCTCTATGTCTTTTTTTTTTTTTTTTTTTTTTTTTTTTTTTTTTTTTGAGACAGTGTCTTGCTCTGTTGCCCAGCCTGGAGTGTGGTGGCACAAATCATGGCTCAATGCAGCCTCAACTTCCTGGGCTCAAGTGGTTCTCCTGCCTCAACCCCAATAAGTGGCTGAGACTATAGGCATGTGCCACCATACCTGGCTATTTTTTTTTTTTTTTAATTTTAGTAGAGATAAGGTCTCACTATCTTGCCCAGGCTGGTCTTGAACTCCTGAACTCAAGCAATCCTCCCAGCTCAATCTCCCAAAGTGCTGGAATTATAAGTGTGAGCCACCAAGCCCAGCCTCTTTGTGTCTTATGATAAAAAAAAGTACTGGATGAGACAAGACTGAGAAGGAAGACCCAGGGCCCCTTGTCAGCAGAGTTTACCAGCAGGTGTCCAAGGACTGAATTTCTCTTCCTAGATATGTTTCGCTTCAATTAAAAAGAGTTAAACATATATATATATATATATATATATATATATATATATATATACACACACACACACACAATTAAATATACATAAATATACATATATATGTATATATATGACCTTTGTTTAAAAATAGGAGAATTCCATAATGAAATACTTGTATTTAGGTATCTTTTGAAAAAATGTCATAACTGCATCATAACTGATGTCATAACTCATAACTGACAGCCCAAGTCTGCATTCCCTCATGGCACCAGGGCTAGAACTGAGTAGTAGCTGACTTTTTGGGGTGGATATGGGCTCCTCTAGTTACCCTATGTGCCTCATTTTACATGACTGGCCTGGCCCCATAGGCGTTTATGTTTGCCACTCTTTTAGAGGTCCCTCTAAGGTTGACATACATTCATTGATCGATCAACTCATGCACACACGCATGCAGTCATTTTTTGGACCCCTGACTGTGTGCTCTGCACAATGCGAGGTGTGGGATATAATGGTGACCAGGATAGATGCCAGCCCCTCACTCACAGATCCCACAGCCTACCAGGAAGCTGGCTATGGAACAATTATATACGTAATTTTAGTTGTAAGTGCCACAAGGCAAATTGTATTATGCAGATACCATTTGGCTGTGGAAATTTAACTTGTCACTAATCCGCCAAATGGTCTGAGAAGACAGCATATTTTCCATCATTCCCAAAAGACTATCGCAAGCAACATTGAGGAACGCTTTGTTAAACTTCAGGGATATATTCCAGGTCGCACTTCCCCCGCCCACCAGATTAGCAACTGTCCAAGAACAAAACGAAACACACACTAAAAAGGAAATGGGGTTAGTCCGACATGCCTCCCTCTCCTTCTGCTGGTTCTTTGGTCTGCAGAAGCCACGGTTTCTTTTTCTTTTTGAAAAACAGAATGACAGGTGTGTACCTCCGTGTGTTTCTCTTTCTCCAGGATTCTTCTGGGATCTTGGGCAGCGTGGTTTGGTGATCTCATTGTGAGATCGCTTGGGACCCTGGTAGGCAATTCATCTGGGCCAGAAGAGTTGAACTAATTTAAGGACATCTGGGTGCTTCATTGATGTATTTGTTCTGCTCTGTCCTTTCAAAATACCACGACTCAAAACAATGTTCAGCTGGGGAGAGTAGGTAACACTGGAATTTTCTTTTTTTTCTGAGGCCTAAGTGACAGGGAAGGGTGGATGAAGGAAATGTATCCTTTGAAAATCCTTTAGTTAAAATCCTTTGGTTGCAAGTAACATAAACGAATTCTGATTAACATAAGCAAAAATGAATTTATTAAAGGTTATGTGTGTGTGGGGAACAGAGATGTGAAGGAAAAGATGAAGAATTAGGCTTTGGAAAGTTCTGGAACCAAAGAAGTTCTGGGGATCTAGAATGCAGGGACTAATAACCCTTTCCTTCAGGGCACTACAGGTAGGGAGAATAACTCTGTAAAAGACCCAAATTTCCCAGCCTGGGCAACATCATGAGACCTTAAAAAAAAAAAAAAAAAAAAAAAAAAGCCAGACATGGTGCCTTAGTCCCAGCTACTGTGGAGGCTGAGGCAGAAGGATCACATGAACCCAGGAGTTCGAGGCTGCAGTGAGCTATGATGGCATTATTGCAATCTGGCCAGGGCAGCAGAGGGAGACCCTGTCTTTAAAAGAAAAAAACAAAGATGCTAAATTTTAGAGAGAATCTTTTATAAAAAAGATGTTAATTCTAGGGAAGGAGTGTCTGACTGTCCTGCCTTGAGTCACATGATCGTCTTTGACTTGTTGACCCCTCCACAATCCCATATAAGACTCCCCAAGAGTAGATTCTGAGCAGGTAAAGCCCATGGGTGTTCCCCAAAGTCGGCCTCAACCTGAAGCCACTTATTCAGTCTGAGCTCATCACTAGTGCTGTGCCACACTGTCAAAACTCTTTCTGTGCATTTATCTGGGCCGCTCAACTCAGGAAAGTTAGTTGTTCTATGTGAAGCCCCGTGTTCTCATTGATTTCCTTTCAGTCTTTAAGCTAAAAGTATGTATAAATGGTAATGGAGAATGGCTACATCGCAGTGAGCTTGTGTCAAAGCACTGTCCTAAGTGCCTTAGTGGTATCAGCTTATTTAAGACTGACGGTGCTAAGAGGTGCAGTCACTTATTAATTATTATTATTATTATTACTATTATTTTTGAGACAGTCTCACTCCATCGCCCAGGCTGGAGTGTAGTGTTACAATCTCAGCTCACTGCAACTTCCACCCCCCGGGTTCAGGTGATTCTCATGCCTCAGCCTCCCTAGTAGCTGGGACTACAGAAGTGTGTCACCACTCCCAACTAATTTTTGTATTTTCAGTAGAGATGGGATTTTACCATGTTGGCCAGGCTGGTCTTGAACTCCTGACCTCAGGTGATCGCCTACCTCAGCCTCCCAAAGTGCTGGGATTACAGGCGTGAGCCACCATGCCCAGCCTGTACAGTCACTGCTTGTCATTCACAGTAGGTATGTTCTGTAAAGTCACTGCAAACACTGAATTAACAAATACCGAACCATTGCTCCTAGGCGAAATACAAAGTTAGGTTCCTGTGAGCCTCTGATGACAGTGTTTTCATCCACTGATCAACCCTTAAGCTCATTTTGTGTATGTTTCTGTTTAAAGACACCTTAATATATATTGTTGACTCATTAACATCTAACTTACTGCCAGCAGCACTCCAACTCATGCCTGACCAAAGCTTATGTAACACACACATGACACATCTCGGCCTCCTTGCACTTATGAACACCAGATAGCACTTAGCCATTACCCGTGGGGGACATTTAACAGCAACGTCACCCTCAAAAAGCACAAAAATGGGAAAAAGCGTGCAGCTAATATACCACAGAAAGAATGCCTGTTTACAGCATGAGAGCTGAAGCCAGAAAGTAGAACATCGTTTTGTTCATCCTCAGTAGAGAACACATTTTGGCTGACTCAAATATTTTGCCTCTTTACATGTCCACAAATGATCATGAAAGAACCCTGAGTATGGATTTGGGGGTTATAAATAAATTTTAGCAAGAGGTGAATTTGCAACTATGGAATTTGCAAATAATGAGGATTGACTATAACCCCTGTTATCATCTCTAGTTAACGGATGGGGGAATGGAGGGGCAGAGAGGTTAAACAGCTCTCTGCAGGACTTGTAGCCAGGGAGTGTATAGGAGGCTTTTCATTCTGGCTGCAGAGCCTGTGTTCTTAAGAGGCAGTGTAGTGTTGGCAGGGCGTGGTGGCTCATGCCTGTAATCCTAGCACTTTGGAAGGCTGAGGTAGGTGGATTATTTGAGGTTAAGAGTTCAAGACCAGCCTGGCCAAGATGGTAAAACCTGGTCTCTACTAAAATATAAAAAAAATTAGTGGAGCATGGTGGCACATGCCTATAGTCCCAGCTACTTAGGAGGCTGAGGCAGGAGAATCACTTGAACTTGAACTGCAGAGGTTGCAGTGAGCTGAGATCCCCCCACCGCACTCCAGCCTGGGTGACAGAGTGAGATTACATCTCAGAAAAAAAAAAAAGAGGCAGTGTAGTGTAGTGGTTGAGTGCAGTGTGGTCCCTGCTGAGAGCTGGTTTTCACCTTTTGTGGACACATAGGAAACAGAGAATGCTGACAGCTGGGGACTGAAACAGTAGGAGATTTGGGAGTTGAGAAGTGGTTTTCCTGAGTAAGTCTGGGCTGTTTTCACAGCCTAGGATGAAGTCCAGCAATATTCAACCCTGAGATTTTCCAGGCACCTTTTCCTTGACGTGAATCTCCTGCAAACAGATGTCATAGTAATTTGGGAATAAACCTTTGTTGTTGGTCCTTTAGCTTTCGTTTTTTTTTTGTTTGTTTGTTTGTTTGTTTGTTTTAAATTGAGATGGAGTCCCACTCTGTTGTACAGGCTGGAGTGCAGTAGTGCAATCTTGGCTGATTGTAACCTTTGCATCCCAAGTTCAAGTGATTCTCCAGCCTCAACCTCCCGAGTAGCTGGGATTACAGGCATGCACCACCACCCCCGGCTAATTTTTGTATTTTTAGTAGAGATGGGGTTTCACAATGTTGGCCAGGCTGGTCTCGAACTCCTGACCTCAAGTGATCCGCCCGCCTGAGCCCCCCAAAGTGTTGGGATTATAGGTGTGAGTCACTGCACCTGGTCCCCTGATCCTTTAGCTTTCTAAGAGAGCCCCCGATCCTTTAGCTTTCTTAGACTCAGTGGTACTCGGGGGGGAATAGAATAGTAGTTCAGAGCATTGAGCTTGAATCCTAGCTCTGTTGTTTTTTAAACTCAGTGACCTTGGGCAAGTCTTAACCTGTCTGTGCCTCAGTTTTCTCGTCTGCAAAATGGGATTAATAAAAATGCCGATCTCATAGGGTTGTTGTGAAGATCGAGTATGTTTGTAGTGTTTAGGAAAGTACCTGGTACACAAGACACGCTCTGAAAGTTTATTAATATTATTTGTCCTTAGTCTCAATGGTACTCTAGGGGAATAGAATCCCCACCTCCAAGCCAGGCAGCATGGTAGAAGCTAGGTCAGCTGGCAGGCTCCTGGGTCTTTTCCATTCTGCTGCAGGAGATGCCTGACTCACCTCTTGTGCTCACATGGTGACAGCTGAATAGAAGGGCTCTTTCCTCCTAGTATAGCTTAATTATAGGGGCTCCCTATGACAGTGGGGAAAATGCGCTTTGAGAATCCCCTCACCACACACACAAGGCCCACACTGGCACCCGAAAGAGGAGTGAACATTGCTTCCTGCCCCCTTCTCCCCGTCTGTCTCACATACGCCTTTGTCTCTGCACGTTTAATTTTTAATCCCGGGATGAGTTCTGTTAGTTTTCGTGTATTTTCTCTGCCCTGGTTTGAGCTCCAAAAGGTCTGTTTGGGTCTCTGTGGGTGTCTGGCAGCCTCCGCAGGCCTTTCTGAATTACATAACGCAAGCTTTGTATTTTCTGTTCTTTACTGGGGGTTCTTTCTGTGCTATAATTTTTACTCTTAGTAAATGAAGTAGGGTACTAGAATTTTCTCTGGGATCCCCTAGGGTTTCCTTCTGAGCATTTTTCCTGCCATATTTCCTTAGTTAAAATGTTTTATTCTTATTTCAGAAGCAATACATCTTAATTATAGAATATTACAACAAAATGCTAAGAAAATAATCTCATCAAGCAGAAATGTTAATACCTTGCTATCTACCCTTGTCTCTGTCTCTGTCTCTTTGAAACACACACAAATGGGGTCATGATGACTTAAGAGACTATCTACTTTTCAATTCACATTTCACTATCTTTTTTTTGTATGTCTCTGTGGTCTCCATTGCTTGGCTTGACCAGCCTTAACAGGTGCCTTGTGGATGGTCATGGGGGTATTTTCCATTTCTCATTGTTATAAGCAGTGCTCTGATGAAACAACCTTTGCTGACGTCTCTCATTATATCCTGAGAGCAGACTTTTAGATGCTTACAGCAGTAATTTTAAAGGGAATGTTTGCCTCTCCTCTTCACTCTGCGATGTTCCCGGGGGCCCAGGCCCACGAGTCTCTGTGTCGATCTTCCCAAGATGAAAGACAAAGAATGGGCAGGGCATTGACAGGACCCTGTGTTGACTCTTTTTCTTTCTTTTTTTTCCCCAGATTTTTTTTTTTTTTTTTTTTTTTTTGAGACAATCTCACTCTGTCATCCAGGCTGCAGTGCAGTGGTATGATCTCAGCTCACTGCTACCTCCGCCTCCAGGTTCAGGAGATTCTTCACCCTCCCGAGCAGCTGGGATTACAGGCGTGCACCACCACACCCAGCTAATTTTGTATTTTTAATAGAGACAGGATTCCACCATGTTGGCCAGTCTGGTCTTGAACTCCTGGCCTCAAGTGATCCACTTGACTTGGCCTCCCAAAGTGCTGGGATTACAGGTGTAAGCCACTGTGCCCTGGCCCAATTCTATTTTTTTTTTTTTAATATTTTTTTTTCTTTTAGTCTATTTAGCTACAGTTTTCCATTCTATTCCTTGGGCTAGGTGAAAATTTGATTTTTTAAAAATAATTACAAAATGTTTAAATCATGGTAAAAAAACACATAACAAAATTTACCATCATAACTATTTTTTAAAGTGTATGGTATCATTTTAAGTATATTTACATTGTTGTGCAACAGATAGGACTTTTTCATCTTGTAAAACTGAAACTTTATACCTACTGGCAATAACTTCCCATTTCTCCCTCCCCCCCGACCCCCAGCCTCTGGTAACCACCATTCTGCTTCCTGTTTCTATGAGTCTGGCTGTTTTAGATGCCTCATGTAAGTGGACTCTTGCAATATTTGTCTTTTCGTGATCGGCTTCTTTCTTTTTTCTTTTCTTTTCTTTGTTTTTTTGAGACAGGAAACCCCTGTGCCTTGTGGGCCAGCTTGGAGTACAGTGGGATAATCACAGCTCATGGCAGCCTCGACCTCCTAGGCTCAAGGGATCCTCCCATCTCAGCTTCCTGAGTAGCTGGGACTACAGGTGCACACTACCATGCCCAGCTATTTTTTTAATTTAAATAGAGACAAAGTCTTCCTATATTGCCCAGGCTGGTCTCAAACTCCTAGCCTCAAGTGATCCTCCCACCTCAGCCTCCCAGAGTGAAGGGATTACAGGTGTGAGCCATTGCACCTGGCATGACTGGATCATTCCACTCAGCCTAATGTCCTCAAGGTTCATTCATGTTGTAGCATATGTCAGAATTTTCTTCCTCTTTAAGGTTGATTAATATTCTGTTGTATGAACAGATAACATTTTGCTTATATATTAATCTGTCAATGGACATTTGAGCTGCTTTCATCTCTTGGCTATTATGGATTATACTGTTGTGAACATAGGTATACAAATATCTTTTTTTTTGTAGAGATGGGGGTCTCCCTATATTGGCCAGGCTGGTCTCAAACTCCTTAGCTCAAACAATCTTCCCACCTCAGCCTCCCAAAGTACTGAGATTACAGGTATGAGCCACTGTGCCTGGCTGAGACTTCACTTCCAGTCTTTTGGATATAGATCCTGAAGTGGAATTGCTGATGGTAGAAGCTGTCTTGGGAAGATTTTTCTGAGGATTTGGCTTCTAATTGTCCCACAGCTCCAGCAGAAACATCCATTCATTAAACTGGCATTTATTTAGGACCAGCTTTGTTCCAGTCACTGAGCAAGGCTGAGGGGATAGCATGGCTTAGACTGGTCCCCACCCTCATGGAGCTGATATTTTAGCAAGAAACCAGACAATACACAGGTAAGCAAATTGAAAACACAGGATGAGCTCCATTGGTGATAAATGTCATGAAACTGAATCCGGATTTGACAACAGAGTGATGTAGTGAGGGGCTACTTTCGATCAGAAAGGCCTTCCTAACCAGGTGACAGGTGACCTGAGAACTACGAGGTGGGGAGGAGCCAGCCACACAGAGTTTGGGAAACTACTATTCTGGGCCCTGGGATGAGCAATGGAAAGGCCTTGAGGAGGAAACAGGCTCAGTGTGATCCTCGTTGCTGGGGTGCAGTGGGTGTGGGGCCAGGACATACAGGGCCCCATAGGATGAGCCTTTGTGCTAAGTGCAGTGGGAAGCCACTAGAGAGTTTTAGGTAGGCGAGATGGGGAAAGGAACAGATTCGTATTTAAAACTCTTCCATTGGCTGCTGCGTAGAGAATGGATTGTTTGGGGCTGGAGTGGAAGTAGGAAAATGAGTCGAGAGTCAACTGCAGACTTCTGGGTGAGAGGTGGTGTCTTTGTCTGCAGGGGCAGCCATGCAGAGGGAGAGACACAGGCAGATTTGGGAGGTAAAAGGACTTGCTGGTAGACGGGATATGAATTGGAGGAGGGAAATTAATGCACAGCTGGGTATCTGGCACACTTTACATATGACGTCTTTGAACTTCATACCAATCCCATAACCACATTTTGTAGATCTGTGTTGTCCAGTAGAAATATAACATGAGCCGTAAATTTGAACTGTGTATGTGATTTAAAATTTTCTAAGTAATCACCTTATAATGGTCAAAGGAAACAGGTCAAATGAATTGCGAAAATGTTTTCTTTAACTCAGCATATTCCAAATATTTCCAATTAACATGTTATCAATATAAAATTATTAATGAGATGTTTTACTTCCCTCCATAGCAAGTCTTCAACATTTAACATGTATTTTAATGTACAGGACATCTCAATTTAAACCAACTACATTTCAAGTACTCAATAGCCACATATTGGTAGTGGCTGCCTTATTGGTAGCACAGTTATAGATGAGGGAACAGAGATTCAGAGAGTATAAGTTCTTATGCAAGGTTATAGAATTAGGACTTGAACCCTAATTTGACTCTGGCACCCATGCTGTGTTCAAGGCACCGCATCCACCCGCAATGATGAAGCCGTTTTCAGTGTAAGCAAATCTCAACAAAAATTCCATTGATTTCCTCACATCACATACATGTGGACATGGACACTAACCTTTGCCATGTATTTATATTTTCCTTTCCAAAGCAGATCAACCCCAAGTTACTTCCCATAGCTCTCGTTTTCTGCTTCTCTTTGCAAATATCACTTCATTAAAAATTGTGAACACTCTCTTTGCCTTCTGTCGTGGGCTTCCTGTTTGACCACCACATCCTGGGTACCCTGGGAACTGAACCATCTCCTTTTCTTTTTCTTTTTGAGACAGGGTCTCACTCTGTCACCCAGGCTGGAGTACAGTGCTGTGATCATGGCTCACTTCAGCTTCAATCTCTTGGCCTAAAACAATTCTCCCACCTCAGCCTCCTAAGTAGCTAGGACTACAGGAATGCACCACCATGCCTGGCTAATTTCTCAGTTGTTGTAGACACAAGGTCTCACTATGTTGCCTAGGCTGGTCTCAAACTCCTGGGCTCAAGCAATCCTCCCACCTTTGCCTGCCAAAGTGCTAGGATTACAGGTGTGGCCCACCATGCCGCACCCATATCTTCTTTTCTTTTGTAGCATTCTGGTAGCCCTTTGGTTCATGAGACCATTTAGTTGTTCAGCAAATATGGATGATTGAATGGATATAATAGGAACAGGGCCTTTGGGATCAGACAGACCTGGAGTTGACTCCCAGGTTCACAAGATGGGATGATCTTGGGCAAGTTATTTACTTTCTCTGGACTTTAGTTTCCTTGCCAGCAAACTAAAGATTATAGTAATGCCTACCTTTCAGTAGTTATTGTAAAGATGATAAGGAATTAATAATAATAATGATACATGTTGTTTATTAGAGCCTGCTGAATGCCAGACTCAATTATCTAACCTGCCCCTACTACGCTTTACTCTTATTATTTCTTTAGGACTGAAATCCACTAATCATTATGCTTTTTAGCTAATGGAATCAATTCTGTTTCTTATACAGACAGGAAATCCTGTGGCTTTTTACCACTATCCACAGCTTTATCCCCGTCTTTGTACCCTTTTGTGGTACTCACTTCTGATTCACTCTCAACTCTGATTTCCAAGCTACCCAGCTCCTTCCCCTACTGTGAATCTGTGTTTGCACTGGATTGGTTTTTAAATGGGAAATGAAAACCACTATGTGCTGGAAAATATGTATTTCTGATACCAGGAAGGTGGTGGGGAAATATTTTTTGGATGTCTTTCTAGATCTCTTAAAAATCGTATAAGCCGTCACCAGATTGACCTGTAGTAAGGTGGCCTTGGCCTTAGTGTATTTCTTTTTGATTCAATACTGGGCAGCAGGAGGTTTGAGGAGCGTGATACGAACAACATTAACAACAGCCAACTTTCATTGATTGATTGCCATGTGTTGGAAATGTGCTAATAACATTGCATTCATTTTCTCTTTGAATCTTCAAACCCACTCTTTGAGACAAGTATGCTGTTGTATTACAGTTGCAGGAACTGAGGTTCTAAGAGGTCAGTAGATTTGCTGAAGGTCACAGAGCCCAATCTAAGCCTCACAGCAAGAAGTATCCTTAACCATCATCTTTGCTGTTTATTGGGATTAGACTGGCTGTGCTAAGAAAGCTTCCTTTGACTTGCAGATAGATCAAGGCTGTCTCTTGAAAGGGGCTTCTCTTGCCTGGTTCTCCTTGCTTGTTACTCTAGGAGACTCAGTTCTGCTCAAATCCCAGTCTGTGGGACTTTGGGTAAAGTATTCAACATCATCTTTACCTCTTAGAGTCACTGTGAGGGTTGGGCTATGGTGTGTTAACAGGTTGGTTGGTTTGTTTTGAGAGGGAATCTCCCTCTGTTGCCCAGGCTGGAGTACAACGGCATGATCTTGACTCACTGCAACCTCTGCCTCCCAGGTTCATGCTTCTGCCTTAGCCCCCTGAATAGCTGGGATTACAGGAGCCCACCACAACACCCAGCCAATTTTTTTATTTTTAGTAGAGACGGGGTTTTTCCATGTTGGCCAGGCTGGTCTCGAACTCATGACCTCAAGTGATCTACCTGCCTCGGCCTCCCAAAGTGCTGGGATTACAGGCTTGAGCCACCGTATCTGGCTGTGTTAAGAGTTGAACAGAGTTCTTGGCTTCAGCAGGTTCTCAGTGTGGGCCTATCACGATTATGGTTTTCATTTATCTCTTTTTATGCCTCATGCTCTGTCTGTCCCCTTTGTCTCTGCCCGTAGCACTCATAGATGCTTTCTTCCCTTGGTGCATTTCCCTCCTTCCCACTTTCCTAACTTTAGCCTGACTCAGTTCTCTACCTATCAGCTTGGACTTTAGGAGAGGAAGTTCTCTTTTCTTGGGGGGTCACTGGGGCCATGGGTGCCTTTCCACGCCATTTCTTTTCCAAAGCTGGCTCTGGAATGAATCTGTAAATCCCAGGGCATTGCAGGGCCTTTGTTTGTTTGTCTGTTTGTTTGTCTTTTTCTTTCTTTCTTTTTCTTTCTCTCTCTTTCATTTTTGTGATTGAAAGCAAATGTTGTATTGTAGACAGATATGCTTGTAGGATGGAAGTAAAATGCCCCATTCTTTTACAAATGTTGTTTTTTATTTTGGATTCATGGAGTATGTGTGCAAGTTTGTCACATGTGTATATTGGATGACGCTGAGGTTTAGGCATTGAACTTGTTAACCAAATAGTGAGCATAGTACCCAGTAGGTAGTTTTTAAACCCTTACCCCCTTCTCTTCCTCCTTTCTGAGTGCCCAGTGTCTGTTGTTTCCATATTTGTGTCTGTGTGTATCCCATGTTTAGCTCCCATTGTAAGTGAGAACATGTGGTATATGGTTTTCTGTTTTTCTGTGATAATTCACTTGGGATAATGGCCTTCAGCAGTATCCAGTGGCCTTCAGCAACTATCCATTGCTGCGAAGGACATGATTTCATTCTTTTTTGTGGCTGTGTAGTATTCCATGGTGTTTATGTACCACATTTTCTTTATCCAGTCCATTGTTGATGGGCACCTAGGTTGATTCCATGTTTTTGCTATTATGAACAGTGATGCAATAAACATGAAAGTGAAGGTGCTTTTTGGTAGAATGATGTATTTTCCTTTGGGTATATACCCAGTAATGGGAATGCTGGGTCGAATGGTAATTCTAATTTTAATTTTTTGAGAAATCTCCCAACTACTTCCCAGAGGGGCTGAAGTAGTTTATAATTTCACCAATAGTATAAGAGTGTTCTTTTTTCTCTGCAGTCTTGCCAAGGCATTGCATAAGCTGTCTGAGTGGCCAGCAGGCAGTGCGCTTGAAGGATTCTCCAGCTGGGAGTGCTGGGCCCAAAGGCGAGCAGCTGTATGGCCCTGGCCTGTTTCTCTCCAGCAGGGTCCCCATGATCTTCCCAGGTCTAGTTTTTTCTTGAGCACACCTGCATCTGACAGTTAATTCCAGGAATCTGACTTGCTGAACTCTCATTTCTCCCTTCTCCTTTAGGGCATCAGACCTCCTTCTTTGTTTTCCCAGCTTGGTTCTGGCAAGCACTACCTAGAGGAGGGACTTCAGGCAAGCTCTTTCTTCCTGTTGGGCTGCTGTGTCCTCACCAATAAATCAATGCTCTCTCTAGATTCAGCCTGCCTCTTAGGGCAGATGCTGAGTCCAAGTGACTTTTGAGGTTGTTGAGTTGAGACACTTGGACCGAACAGTGGAAGGCACAGCTTGGCTCAGCTAAAGGAAGCTCTGTGAAAGCTCTCTGCACGGGTCTGTTGGCTCCAAGAGTCGGCACACTGACCCTCCTCTAGGAGATGGTGGGTTCTCATGGGCTGTAGCAGGGCCAGGTCACAGGAGCAGGCTGCACTGGAGGGGAACATTTAGGGCCATCTTCCTTATTTCCTTTCTGTGTTCTCTTTACCCGGGAAGCTGAATGCTGTTGGCAAGCAGAAGGGTGCTTGGTAACCATTTCTTGTTTGAGTGTGTGCTGGTGCCACAGAGGGGGAGATCCTCAAAACCCTCCGTGTCTGACTCAGGCGCCATTGGTTTGACCATAACCGCCAGTTTGCCTTCTCTCCCTCTACCACCTTTGTCATGTCTGCTTTTTCTCAACCACAACCTGTCTGGGCCATCCCTGGGTTGGCCAGGGATTGATAATCTTTGTCTGTAAGGAGTTATCCCTTCCTCATCTTCCAGGATGGGCTGCTGTGTGGGGACTGGGTAAGAGGTTTGAGGTTGCAAGAGGGCTGGAAGGGTCTCACTAGGAAGCACACATTATGTCTTATATAGGTCCCTGGCCTTGTGCTTTGGGCCCTATCACAGCTTTTCCACAGCTGGAGCTATTGAGAGTGTAAGTGGTGACATAGCTGGATAGCTAAGATGGGGGGAGCATGAGGCCCTCAAGCTTGTGAGTCCCCTTCTGCTAGCAGAGTGTGAACAAAATGCACTTATTTTCCCAATAAATTCAATATGACAGGTCATCCATTCACTCACTTACCCACCCATCTACTCACTAACCCACCTACCCACCCTCTCACCCACTCAGTCATCTACCCACTCATTCACCCATCCATCCATCCATCCATCCATCCATCCATCCATCCATCCATCCATCCACATTCAACATGGTGTAGTGATTAAGGGCATAGACTTTGGAGTTATCCTGCCTAGGTCTGAATCCCAGCTCTGCTACTTACCATTCATGTGATCTTGGTTCAGTTTTAAGCCTCTCCTTGTCTCAGTCTCTTCAGTATAAACTGAGATTGATGTTGAAATTATAACAGAGCCTACCTTACAGCATTATTAAGGTATATAAGTCAGCATGTGTAAGGTGCTTTCAGTAGCACCTGGCTCATAGTAGTGCTAAGTGTAAGTTATTAGCATTATTGCCTCTATTCACCTGTTTATCATCTATAATAATCATTAAAGGTCTTCAGTAAATATTTCTGGTTTTTGGCCTTGCAGGCCAATGGTAGGATTGCACTGCCTGCCTCCTTTGTGGGTAGGAAGGGCCATATAAGTAGCTCTGACCCATGAGTTGTGATCCAGAGTGATGTATGTTCACTTTTATGCTGGGACATTTAATTGCTGGTTCTAGATTATCCAGAAAAAAATTCCTAAGTTATGGCTGCTCTATCAGCTTGCTCCTGGAGACATAGAATTGCTTCACTAGCTGATCAGGCATGAGCCTGTAGTATGCGAGGAAAACAAACTTTTGCCTATTTTGAGGGCTATTACTGTGTGATAACCCAGTTCTATCTCTGTCTCTCTCATCTGTAAATCTATCTATTTACAATAATACCGGTCTCATTTTATTTCCTTTCCCTTTTCTCTTTGGCACCTATTACCAGCTGACATTTTCTTATATTTTTGTGGGTTTCCCCCCAAAATTTGTTATTAATTATAAGAATATGTTTCCCATGATAAAAAGGACTTGTTTATTCACTTCTCTAATTCCAATAGTTAGAATGGTACTTTACACATACTAGCACTCAGCGCATATTTTTAAAAAGAATAAATCAGTTAATGAATGGCTCTACTTGACTTTTAGGAGCTCCTATTGAATCCTGCATTCTGCAGCTCCTCGAAAATCCTTACTGAGGCAGCTAATATTTAAGAAGGAACACCTTGACCTTTCACTCTCCAGTTTTATTGCTGGAATCAAGAAAAATATCCCTGAGATAGAACTCACTGCCTCTCTGAAAACCTCTTAATACCTTTAGTCAATTGTAAGAAGCTGCTTGGAGCCCTGTAAGATAGTCCTTGCCCAGATCAAGGCTTGCACCTCTTCCTCTGAATCTTGTAGGGGCCTTTAATCTTTCTGTAACAGTCATTCCTCAGAACAGCATGCCTTTGTTAGCCTAGCATCTTTTCTGTCACTTCTCTGAAACAAGGGGAGACACTCCCTGGGATCCTTAACTATTTCTGGAAGCAAAATGACCCATGGCCCACTGAAGGCTTAGGAGGCTGATCACTTCCAGCCAGGCTTCCCATCTTTGTGACTCTCAATCATGGGCAAGAGGTAAGCACCAATCCTAATGCCCATGCCATCACCTGCTTCATTTCTGGTTCCTTCCTTGCTTTTGTGATAGCTTCATTGACTCTTTCCACTGTACCCTATGGAGTCGCCTCTATGGAACACTTCCTCCCTGTCCTGTCCGAAAAGGAAGGAGCCTGCCTTTCTCCTGGGAACATCATCCCACTCAGAAACAACAACCTTTCTGGAGTCAGGAGTTTGCTTTCCTCTTGTTCTTTATTGCTGCTTCTTAGAGATTGCATTCTTGTTTTAAGAGCTCACCTGTAAGACTCTGATCAGATGTCTGTTCTTCCCTCTCGCTTCATCCCTGGAGATGAATGAAACATTTATCTCTATATATGTATGTATGCCTAAGGGAAAACACTGAAGGAATATGTCATATTTTTTTTCTGAGGCAGGGTCTTGTCAGACTGAAGTGCAGTGGTGTGATCATGGCCCACTGGAGCCTCCATCTCCTGGGCTTAAGCAAGCCTCCCAACTCAACCTCCCTAGTAGCCAGGACTACAGGCACGTGCCACCATGCCCAGCTAATTAAAAAATTTGTATTTATTTTTATTTTTGATAGAGATGGGGTCTCACTATGCTGCCTGGGCTGTTCTTGAACTCCTGGGCTCAAGCAATTCTCCTGACTCAGTCCCTCAAAGTGCTGGGAATACAGGCATGAGACACTGCATCCAGCCTGTGATATTCTTATGTTTTTACATATGCTTATTATTGAGTAAGGAAGTTATGAGTGATGTGAATGTATATGTATGTGTGTGCATACGGGTGCATGAATCTGTGTTCTCCAATTTTTCCTGTTGAGCATGTGTAAATGTTTTTGAAAACAATAAAATACATAAATGAGGGGCAGGGGCTCTCTTGATTGATACATCTCTCTTGATATTTCCAAAGTAATATCTCTCTTGACATTTCCAAAAGTACTTTGCTCAATTTTCTGTGCTAAGCATATCTGTAAGAAGCATAAGGGCTTGTCAGGAGCTACTGTGATTACTTATTCTACAATCCCCAGTTCGACAAAGAAGATTGAGGCTTGAGTGTTTAATTAGAGGAGCTGGTCAGTTGTGGTATCATATCAGCTCTAGATCCAGTGGCCAGTTTTCAAGGGGCCATGTTGCTCTGAAGGGCCTGGTAAGGTTGATGAGCATCTTAGTGAAGCCATTTGTGAAAGAGAATGCCATGTGTCTGTCCATCACATTGACCCAGGAAAGGAGCTTTCACAAAAGACAGCACAGAAGTTTTGCAGGCTCGGACCAGAAGGGAATTTGTCAGTGTTTAGCTTGGCTGACATCCCACACCCTACCTTCTTGTGCAGTTAGACTCCCTTCTAGTGTAATGTGTGAAAAATCATAGGCCCCCTGCCCACGCCCTCCTAGAGCTGTATCACCAACAGCTTTCAAGTGTGTGCAAATTGGGAGACAGCTGGATCCCACATCTCCGGGTGACATTTGCTGAAACAAATGCCTGTTAATAAGTGGCACGATTCCCTTGGTCTCAGTGATAAAGATGTACCTGTTACTGGGAGCCCTTGAGAGAAATCTTTGGTGAGGGCCTTCACACTCATTTTAACTGGTGATAGAAAGATGTGTTGAGAAATCTTACATTTTTTCCTCCATCCATCTCAATTAGAATGTTATGAAATAGCAGCCCCTTTGCTCTTCTGTGCTTTATGCCCTAGACTTTAAAGACTGACAACATGAGTGGTTAAAAAGTCTCTGTTGCTTCAGGATGCAGTATCAGCTGATTTGGTAGATTAAATCGTTTTAAGGTCATGAGCTTTAATTCTTACTTCAGTCATTCTCAAGCCTTGTTTTGCAAAGCCTCAGAGCTTTTATCTTAAGGGATGAGCTTGTTATTTCCAAGACAGCAACATTATTTCTATTTCATATTAATATAAAACATTAAAATATACATTGTCTTTGTAATGGAGTTTATCAGTTCAAAGCACTTGCATTTCCATTTATGTGGTCTTCATACAGAACCATGTGTGAGTGAGTAGGCCGATGGTCTTATTTATTACTTTGTTGAACATATGTGTGTGTGTATATATATATATATATATATATATATATATATATATATATATTTGAGTGCCTACTGGTATACAGCACTGAATGAAAGACAAAAATACTAGTTTTGGTGGGAGCTCAACACAGTCTGAGGGGATATATTGGACCCATTTTGCAGAGGAAGAAACCTTGGGTCAGAAAGGGAAAGCGAATTCTGAAGTTCGACATCACGTTAGCTTAAGAACTAGAATATCTGCCTTCTGATTTCAGCCTATCACCTACCTCAGGTTCTGTCTCCATGATACCATGGGAGTGGAACCAGCTCATTAACATGGGGATGGATCAATCAGTGAAACAGGATTGGAAATCTGCATCCCTTGATCACCCAGTCTATAGGGGTGAACTTACAGCGGCCCTCATGCTTAATCTTGAAATACAGCTTTGGTCTGACGGAGTGTGCTGGAGACCCTGCTGAGATCTTTGGACAACTCCTCTCCAGCCCACTACCTGAATCCTTCCTCTTTTTCTCAAAGACAATTAGAAACTATCCACGTGAAGAGTAAACAAAGGAAAAAGTAAGAAGAAAACATGAGACAGAGAGGCAGCAGGAACAGAATGAAACTTGAGAAGCAAAGAGAGAAGCCAAGAAAACTTACTGGACTTGGAGCCAATAAATTGGCCATGGTATGAAGGCTTTTTGCCAGCAATATGGCGGCCCATTCCAGCTCTTTTTCCATTTTCTTTTCCCAGCTGTGCTGCCAAGCACCATGCTTAGGCTGGTTTAACAGAGATTATGCTAGGAGGATTTTCTAACATTCGTGCCCGGATTACTCCTTATTTGATTCCTTAGCAGTAGCCTTCAGTGGCCTCAGAGAATTCCAGGTTCAGTTCCCTGAATGGTTCAATGACTGTTTATAAGTCTGACTTACGATCAAGACAGGAAATGTGAAAAGCATTTTAAAAAAGGAAAAAAAAAATCATCTGGCATCGTTAATGTTTTTATATTATTCCAGTATTTTCCCATGCATATAAATATGTGTACTTCTTTTACTTTTCACAAGAGTAGTCTCACACCATAATATTGTTTTATAGCCTTCTTTTCCACTGTGATATAGTGTAAACATTTTACTATATAAAATCTTTTTCCACAAGAAGATTTTTAATTACTGCATAGATTTCCATTGAATGGATATACTAAAATTTACCTAAATAGTTCTTATTATTCAACTTGATTCAACCATTGTTACAAATAACATAGTTGTATATTTATCTTTATGGAAAGCTATTTCTGAATATTTCCTAAGGATAAGTTCATGTATTAGTTACCTCTTGCTATGTAACAAATCATCCCACAGCTTAGTGATGTCAAACAGTGACTACTTACCTCTGCAGGTCTGCATTTTGGGCTAGGCAGTTCTGCTAGTCAAGGCTGGAATCAGTGAATACAGGCTAGGCTTGCTTATGCATTTGCATTCAGCTGAGGGACTGCATGGGATGATGGTTGTTATCTCATCTTCCAACAAGCCAGGTTGTTTCTGTAGCAATTAGAGTTGCAAGAGCATCGAGAAGGTAAGCCTCGATGCACAAACTTTTTTTCAAGTTTTTCGTTGAATTACATTTGCTTCTGTCCCGTAGGCAAAAGCATGTGACATGGCCAAGCCCTGAGCCAGTTTGAGAAGACATTACAAAGGGCCTGGCTACAAAAGGCATGAAAATCCTGGAACCATTATTGTAATCCTTACCACAGTTCCTAAAATGGGAATTTCTGGGTCAAAAAGTGTGGCCACTTAAAAGGTTTTCATTGTCACATTGCTCTCCAGAGAAGTTATAACTAATTTACACGTCATCTAGAGTACATGCATTTCCAAATTCTCTTGATAATTGAATGTAATCATTGCTGTAATTTATCCCCAGAAAATAACATTGTTGCCTTTGGAGAATACATGCTTTGTGAGGGAAGTTATCTAGAATGCCAGTTTCCAGGTGCAAGCACCTGCATATATGCACAGGTGACAGACACCATGTGGAACTGAAGAACCACCTGGCTGAGCCTAGCCAACCCAGAGAATTGTGAGGGGGAAAAAGAGTTATTTTTTTAAGGTGGAAGAAAAAAATGCATGTTCACTATAAAAACCTGAAGCAATATGGTACCTTTATCATCAGTATCTTCCCCAGAACTTGATTCATTCTGACATTATCTTTTACTGTGTTGTTGGGTTACATTTATTTATATTACATTTAGGATCTTTGAGTCTATATTTATTAGTGATATTTGTCTGCAGTTTCCTTTTTTTTTTTTTGGTCTGCCATCTTTGACAAGTTTTTGCTGTTTTCGTCAAAACATCTGGGAAATCTTCCATCATTTCTTGTTTTTTTAACGCTTAGGAAGAGTCTAAGTGGCAAAGGATTTATGATATTTTTTAAAAGTTTGAGTGGAATTACCATACTCCCAAAGCAAAACAATTTCTGGGCCTGGAGCCTTTTCCAGGATTAGTTATTTGATATTTTTTTCCATTCTATTCTGTGATCATTTTTGGCATACTTTCAAATGTGTTATGTTTTTTTAAGAATAATAATTTAGGCCAGGCACGGTGGCTCACGCCTGTAATCCCAGAACTTTGGGAGGCCAAGGCAGGTGGATCATGAGGTCAAAAGATTGAGACTATCCTGGCCAACATGGTGAAGCCCCGTCTCTACTAAAAAAATACAAAAATTAGCTGGGCGTGGTGGCACATGCCTGTAGTCCCAGCTACTCAGGAGGCTGAAGCAGGAGAATTGCTTGAACCCAGGAGGCAGAGGTTGCGGTGAGCTGAGATCGCGCCACTGCACTCCAGCCTGGCGCCTGGCGACAGAACAAGACTCTGTTTCAAAAAAAAAAAGAATAGTCATTTAATTGAAATCTCTAATTTATTAACATAAAACTATATATGTTATCTTGTAATGATGTGAGGAATTGCCTTGCCATCTGCAATTCTCTTATTCTTCCTGAGTTTCTATTTTTATTTTTTGAAATTTTCTTATGAGCTTTGCCAGAGTGTCACTGTTTTATTTTCCCCCTCAAACAGCTACCTCTTAAATTTATCCTTCAATTCAATTTTTTTTCTGTTTCCAGATGCATTAATTTCTACTTTTAATTATTTATTAGTTTTATTGGTCTTCCTAGTTTCTTGAGCTAAATGCCCTTATGCACTTTTAATTATATCTACTAATTTGTCAAAAAGTGGATAGTATGCTTGTCTCCTACTATGATAGTGATTTTTTCAACACATCTTCACATTTTTTAAAGCAAATTTTGTTTGCGTATTTTGAGTGCATTTTTATGTTATAGGAGTCAGAGTTTCATGATTCTCCAGTCTTATTGTGAAGTTAGATCTGAGTTCAGATTCTTGTCTGCTGCCTACCAAAAGATGAACCAGTTTTAGATTCTCCTAAAAGCTTGTCATAATAATAATGCCAGTGTTGCTTATTTTTGATACTTAAATTAAATGATATAATGAATGTTAAGCGCTTATTATAGTGTCAGGCACATGGAACACACGTTGCTATTGGTTATGTTGTTATTATTGATGCAAAATATCCATCTTTGTCCTGTGTAATATTTTTATGCTTTACATTTTATTAGTCTGATAATTAATATTTCTGCTCATGGCAGCTTTTCCCACCTTTTCATTTTCATTTTGGATCATTTTATTTTCAGCAAGTCTCATGTGAACCATATATATTTGAATTCTATTTTTCTCTAAATAATGAATCTTTGTCCTTTAATGGGATAATTCAATCCATTCACATTTTATTGCAAGGCACAGCATTTGGCAAGTGCTTACTTCTTTCTTTCCCAATCCACTTTCCTGCCTTTGAAGATTTTAGAATGAGAATTTATGAAAAAATTAAAACATATTTGATTTCCCATGAATTGCTACTGATACACATTATTTCATGCAATTCAAGACTTTTTTTAAAGATGTGATTCTCAAACTTATTTCATTATTCACCTTTTATGTTTTTTGGACCCATTTCCCTCTTATTGAATTAATTTATTTATTCATTAATTAAATCAACAAATATTTATTGAACACATACTTTATGCAGACACTGTGCTAAGGTCTGAGAGAAACGTATTTGATGTAGTCCTGACCTGTGTCTTCATTGAATCTACATTCAGAAGATGAGAGACACAAAAATAGATGGCAAATTAAAACAGATAAAGAGGAAACCAGTAAGGGTCTCAAGAAGAGAGTAGTGAGCATGTGTGTGAGTATCTACCCCCGAATTTTAATGAGGGGATGCTTTTTGTGAAGGTGACATTTATGCTAGCACCTTAAGAAGTGGCATTAGCTGTGTGAAGAGTGGAAGGAAGAAAGGCATTCCAGGCAGAAGGACAAGCATATGCAAAGGGCTTGAGAGGGGAAAGAGCCTTATCCTAATGTTTTCGTAGAAATTCTCTTTAAATACTCAACAACTAGCTTTTGAATTAAAGGAATACACACAAGCGTTGTTAATCTTTTATAGGTGAAACCAAATGAAGGATTGGAAAATGCCTCTCAAGGCCAGCTGGAAGGCTGTCCATCCATCTGTCCATTCACCCATCCATCTACCCATCCATCCCTCCCTCCATCCACTCACGCATCCATCCATCCATCCATTCACTCACCTACTCATCCATCTATCCATTCATCCATTCATCCAATAAACATTCATTGAGTGTCTACTGTGTGCCAGACCCTGTGCCAGGTGTTGATCACATAAATAATACAACCACCTCCTGGAGAGTGGAGACTAGTTGTGTACATGGGATGGAGGGCCCGTGAGAATAAAGCTGGTGCTTCTGAGGGAGTGGGATGGACCAGGGGCATGGGGAAGGCACACGTGCTGTGTTCTGCAGAGCTCTGAGCAGGGAGGGAGGCAGTGGGAAAGAACTGAGAGCAACTCCTGCCAGATGGCTTTATTCTTTCCCCTGAAGGAAGTGGGGACTTCGTGCTGTGACATGATACACAAGAGCAGTGTTTCCTGTAGGTTTGCAAGGGCATTTTGAATATAAACACTACAGCTCGCTGATGTGTGAAAGAATTATTATTATTTTTTCTTTTTCAGACTTTGTGAAGGGATAATCAGATCAATTTTATTATAAGTCTGGGAAACAGGTATTTGGGGTGAATTTTAATGCACACATCGTAGTGGCTGGAGCCCTAACCAAAGGCAGCTGTCACCTGTTGGTGGGTTCTCTTAGGCACCTTGTTTGTTCATCTGGCTGTCACCTGGCAGCTTATGCCCTCCAGTTCCTGGAACTGACCAGTTATCTGCAACTGACTAAGTTCTGACACTGGATTCTGTCTGATTTGACTTTTACCTCCAAGAACCTTACTGTCTTCCGCTGTGAAATGTGAAGACTAGATTATTTGATCTCTTAAAACTGTATCTACCTTTAAAGTTAAATCATTTGTTCAATCACTTCCCCTTTCTTCTGCTTTTTCTTTCCCTCCCTTCCATCCATCCATCCATCCATCCATCCATCCATCCATCCATCCATCCATGTATCTGTCAAGTATTTATTCTTATTTATTTATTTTTTGAGATAGAGTCTTGCTCTGTTGTCCAGGCGGGAGTGCAATGGCATGATCTTGGCTTGCTGCAACTTCTGCCTCTCAGGTTCAAATGATTCTTCTGCCTCAGCTTCCTGAGTAGCTGGGATTACAGGCATGTGCCACCATGCCCTGCTAATTTTTGTATTTTTGATGGAGATGTGGTTTCACCATGTTGGCCAGGCTGGTCTCAAACTCCTGACCTCAAGTGATCCCCCTGCCTTGGCCTCCCAAAGTGCTGGGATTACAGGCGTGAACCACCACATCTGACCCTATCTAATACTTAATTGAGTGTCTGTTGTGTGCTAAGCACTCTACTAGGTTCTCATCCAGTGGCCAGTAAATTAGGCAGTCCTCCCCTCATAGAGCTTGCCATCTAGTAGGGAGTCAGACAAGCAAATAATTACACAGGTACTAATACAATTACAGTCATGATAAGTGCTACAAGAGGGAAGAATGGGGTGGGTGAGCATGTGTATCAAGGTGATTGGTCTTGTTTTGAGGGCCAGAGAACTCTTTCTTGACAAAGTGAAGTTTAAACATAAATTAGGTGAAGATTGGCAGAAAAGCATCCCAGGGGGAGGGCACAGCCAGTGTGAAGTCCCTGGGATAGGATAGGAAGGGGCATGGCCACATCCAGGGAGGTAAAAATCCATCATGAAATAAGAATACAAGTAACAATAGCAGCTATTACTGAAGGAGACCCACCTGTTTGTCAGGAACTGTGCAATCCTTAACTATGTAGTTTTGATCACGTCATCTAACTTCCTTGCACCTTGGTCTGTGCATCTGTAAAATGGGGTGTTAATGATCAGGTTGTTTTGAGGCTCCAATGAAGTAATGTCTGGGAAATCTTTAGGTCTATGCCTGGACCATAGGAAGTGTTTAGGAGATAGGAGTTGTGACTGTTATATTTATGAATGGTACTGGGTGAGAAAAAGTTCATTTTGCATCTCAGAGCTTGTCTTGGACCCTGTTGATTATTTCTACATTGAGGTCACTCTTGGAGTTTCTGCAGAAGTAGAACTCTTGGAAGTCTGCCATTCAGCACGGCCACACATGTGAAACAAGTGCTTCTCCCTCTGCTCCCACAGGAAAAGGGGCAGAGATGTCAGCCACATCTTGGCCTTTGGGCAGCAGGCACATTGGGATCAGCTATTGGCATTTGCAATATCGGTTGACCTCACAGAGGGTGTGGAAGGTCAAGGTAATAATTATCAAGGACAGTTTAAGGGAAACAGTACATTCCACTCCATATCCATTATAAGATCAGTACATTCCGTGTTCTTTAACTCTTGGGAAGATCTCTCCCCCAGATCTCTCTGCTGAGGGTCAGGGGCATTTCCCTGTTAAAAATGTCAAATAGCAACTTACTGGAGTAAACAGAATGGTGGAAGCGTCTGCTCAACTTTCAGAAAGCCCTTGTACCTAACTATGCATGTACATACATTTGAAATAAGCTTTGTAAATTACTTTTGTTCATTTGTAATTGTTTATCCACAAGAACACCCCCCGTGTGTGTGTGTGTGTGTGTGTGTGTGTGTGTGTGTGTGTGTGTGTGTGGTTGTTGCCTACGATGGAGTGCAGTGGTGCGACCATGGCTCACTGTACTCAAAATCCTGGGCTCAGGCGATCCTCCAATCTCAGCCTTCTGAGGAGCTGCGACTACAGGCATGTGTCACCATGCCCAGCAAATTTTAAAAGATTTTTTTTTTTTTTTGGTAGAGATAAGATCTTGTTATGTTGCTCAGGCTGGTCTTGAACTCCTGGCCTCAAGTGATCCTTCTGTCTCTGTCTCCCAAAGTGCTGAGATTACAGTCAGTTATGGAGAGAGGATATAAGGAAGACAGTTATTACTCTTTAGGACCCATAATTTAACTCAAGTGATTTTGCCTCCAGGTGGCATTTGACAATGTCTGGAGACATTTTGTTTGTCACATCTTGGGGCAGTGGGGGTTGCTACTGGAATCGAGTGGGTAGAGGCTAGGGATGCCACTAAACAGAATATACAAGGCAGATTGACAACAAAGAATTGACCAGTCCAAAATGTCCAGTGTGCCATGGTTGAGAAATCTTGATCTAACTGCTTATAACATACCACTTCTATAAAGCTGAGAGATTATCAATTCTTACGCAATTATCACTGTGTACAGGGCTTTGTGTGTTTGTCTGTGTGTGTGCATGGATATGTGAATATAGATGGATAAGCCCTTTATCTTCTTTTCCTAGGTATTTTTAGCTCTCTATTATCAATTAAAATAATTTGTTTTTGAATATACGATGCAAAGTTTGAAAACCTGCAGGTACAACAAGGTATACAGTGAATAAAGAATCTCCCCACTCCACTCCTGTCCTCAAGTCTTCAGCTCCCTTCTCTGGAGGAGTACTACTGTCACTAGTCTCTCATATATTAGTAGAGAGACATTCCGAATATGAATCTTATATACCCTTAGTAGCACCTCACACACATTCTTTTGCTTGTTGCCTTTTTTTTTCTATGTGATGATGTGTCTTAGAGATATTTTCATATCAGCATATATAGAGCAGCCTCATTCATTTTAACAGCTGCACAGGGTTTTTTTTTTTTTTTTTTTTTTTTTTTTTTTTTAAATATGGATGTCCCATACGGTCTTCTCTTGATGGGCATAGGTTATTTCCAGTCTTTTGCATAACAAACAGTGCTGCAGTGGGATCTCCTTGTACCTAACTGTGGACACACGTGTACAAGTACGTCTGTAATCCAGAATTCTGCAAGAGGAGTTTCTAGGTTAAGATGGCATGCGCATTTTAAATTGGGCTAGAGATTTCTGCAGTGGTGTCTGATCCTGTGGACCGTGCATTCATCATGTGACCTATTTCTAGTCCTTCTTGACCCTCCCCTTCCCCGTGGGGATCCTGAGCTGATAGAGTCACCCCCATCTCTCCCCCTGCATTGGAACAGCTCTCTCTAATCTACAAGATTAATTTTCTTCTAGTCAAAATGCAACTGTCAAGGATGGTTTGAAAAATATGAATTGTGTCTGTTATTCTGGGGCTCTGAGCATGTGAGGGTTTGGGATATAATCTTTGCAAATTGCCCATAGTTCATATAGCAAGAGCCTCTCTCTCTCTGCAGCCAACCCTTTATGATTGATCGCACCCACCCCCTCTCCCAATGGGCTGTATCCTAGGGGTAAGTAGACAGCATGGGTTCTCTTGCTTAAAAAAAAATCGTTAACTCAACCGGGGCGCCTGCTGCTTGATTGGGAGTATGTCGGCATTTAGAGCCTGCTGGCTGCAATCTCACTACACAGACTGGAAGTTGTGGGGTGTTTTTATCGGCAGGAAACAGCTTTGAGAGCGGAAGGGGAGCGAGAGTAGATGGATAGATGAGGGAATTCGGAGAGGAGGAAGCCGTGGGAGAAATGTCTTCTTTTAAAGACAGACAAGGCAGATTTCTCCTGCCCATCTCTCTGGAATGCCAAGTAGGAATGCAATGGGAAGTTGGGTTAATTTTGCCAGGCCTGCCCAGCAACCAGCCTGATCAGGTTTCCTGGGAGTTGCAGCATGTCTGAGACTGTGAGGTTCTCCTCCCTGAAGTCTCTCGTGGGAACTGGCATGTGACAGCATTTTCTCTGAGGTCCCAAAGATTCAATTGGTTAAGAAGACATCCTACAATGACCATTCCCCAGCATTGGAGGCCACAAAAGTCAGTCTGGCCTTGCGAATACATACTGTAAGTCTCAGAGCTGATGCAAACATTTCAGAGCTAGTGTAGACAGACACTGTGGCTGAGTGTGTGTGCCTTGTTCATTATGGTTTCCCAGCTACTGGAATGGTACCTGGTACACAGTAGGCATTGTAAAAATATTTGCTGAAAAAAAAAAGAGAAAACTTGATGGCAGATACAGGTCTGGGTCTGTTAGAATTTTTACCTCCAAGAAGAGACCTGATTTTAACTCAAAGCCGGTTGATAAGCAGCCTCACCCAGCAGACGTAGGGCAGCTTGGGGGAACCTGGGTGGTATGTAGGGTGGAGTGGGACTCTCATCTGTGTGAACAAGGCTATGTTTTTTCTGAAACTTGGATTTTTCTCCTTATAAGGGAGAAGACTGAAGAAGACAATGAAAAAATATTTGCCCCTGCCTTTACAAAAAAATAACCTTTGAATTTTTGGAATAATTGCAGTTTTTTAGATTAGTTGCAAAATGTTTACAGAGAGTTCCACTGTATACCCCTTATCTAGTTTACCTCTAAAGCTAACGTCTTCTGCAACCGCGATGCCTTTGCCCCTACCAATTTGTAGGGTAATCAGAAATCTTTTCAGAATTCATTAGTGACTTCAATTTGGATCATCATCATCATCATCACAAAATGGTAATAATAATAATAGTGGTAGTAGTAGAGGTTAACAATTAAGATAGTATAATACTTACTCTGTGCCGATCTCTATTCTAAACCATTTTCCTGCAGTTACTAATTTGACCCTTTCAGCATCCTCTGAGGAATAAACACTGTTAAAGCAGTCCCCATTTTATAGTTGGGGAAGCTGAGGCTCAGTATTTGAGTATTGTATTTGAGTATAGTATTTGAAACCTAAGTTGTCTGGCTCCAGGTTCTCACCCCTCACCATTATTATCTGGATGGTAAGGATAGTAGTTGTCATCTCTTGATGTATTCAGGAACTGAGCTCAAAGTTTTACCTCTCCCCTCCCTTCATCCCTCCCTTCCTCCTTCCCTCCCTCCCTCCTTCCTTCCTTCTTTCCTTCTTTCCTTCCTTCCTTCCTTTTTTTGAGATAGAGTCTCACTCTGTCACTCAGGCTGGAGTGCAGTGGCACGATCATAGCTCACTGTAACCTTGAACTACTGGGCTCAAGCCATCCTCCCACCTCAGCTTCTTGAGTAGCTGAGACTACAGGCATAAGCCATCATGCCTAGCTAATTCTTTGTTTTTTTCTTTTCTTTTCTTTTTTTCTTTTTCTGTAGAGACAAAGTCATGCTATGTTGCATGGCTCGTCTCAAGCTCCTGGCCTCAGGAGTCCTCCTGCCTCAGCCTCCCCAAGTTCTAAAATTACAGGTGTAAGCCACCGTGCCTGGCCTACTTATGTTATTTCTAAACTGTCCCCTGACTCAGAGCTCTGGTGAAGGTGTGCTTTTGTTGTCCTGCTCAGGACAAAAATACATGGCCCCAAGCTTTTGCGAGCAGGATCCGGAAGGGAACTTAAGTGTGTGTGTGCGCGCACCCACGTGTGTGTGTGGGAGTGATAGACATTCTCCTGGTTTCTGTCCTAGTTTTTTCCAAATGTATGGAGACAGGTCTGCTCTGTACATCTGGGCATTGGTATTGCTATATCATTTCCCTCGTAATAGCAGCAAAGATTCTCAGAGCTTGATCAGAGCATGAGCAATCAGAAATGCCTTCATTTTGACAGACACAATAAATAATACTTGGATTAATTAGCAAGCACATGCCTTGGAAGTATGAGAAAGTAAATGATTTCTATCCTAGATCTTTTGGATAGCTGGGAGGGAAGAGAGCATTAAAATAAGCTTTTAACTGTGGGTTTTGGATGGAGAAGAAGAGAATGCTGGGGGTGAAAGCAGCAGTGGAATTATTCTTGGGGATAGGAGAAACTGGAACTCTTTCCACCCAGAGTCTTTTCGGCAAGTGGTTCTCACTGCCTGGAATACTTTTTTTCTAATCACATGGGGAGCTCTCCCTTGTTAGTCTCAGCTTAAATGTCTCCTCCTTTGACAGGCTCTTGCTAACATCCTGTCTCAAGTTCCTTCTGGATATTGATTAGGATGATAAACCTCATGAAGTCAAAGATCTCTTGTTTTGTTCACTGCAGCGTCCTCTGGTGCCTGCAACGGTGCTGGGCACACCGTAGGCCCTTATTAAATATTTGTTGACTACAGGAATATGTGGGCTGTTTCAAGTCCTCATTTGTGTGTGCCCTAGAACACCAATGAGGCTGTTAGCTTGTCTATTTCCTTGTGAATGGCTAGATTCCCTCATGAGCTATAAAGGCCATGAGGGCAGGGGGTGAGTCCACTTTTTTCACCAAGGGTACCCAGGACGAACCTGGCCTGCAGTTACGGGGATGAGCTGTGGGGCTGGATACTTGCGCTCAAATCCCAGGTTTCCTGCATTCCAACTGTGTGATTTCTGCTAATTGTGAATTCACTCTGTGCCTCATTTTTTCCACATATGCACAAGAAGGATAATAATAGTTTCTGTCTTATGGGGTTGTTGAAGGAATTGAATACGTTAATATCGGCTAAAACACTTAGAAGAAGCCGGGCATGGTGGCTCACGTCTGTAATCCCAGCACTTTGGGAGGCTGAGGTGGGTGGATCACTTGAGGCCAGGAGTTTGAGACCAGCCTGGCCAACATGGCAAAACCCCATCTTTACTAAAAATACAAAAATTAGCCAGGGGTGGTGGTGGGCACCTGTGATCCCAGCTACTTGGGAAGCTGAGACATGAGAATCACTTGAACCCAGGAGGTGAAGGTTATAGTGAGCTGAAATCACACCACTGCACTTCAGCCAAGGTGACAGAGCGAGATTCCATCTCAAAACAAAAAAACAAAACAAAACAAGCTCTTAGAAGAGTGCCTGACATATAGTAAGTGCTTGGCTATAAAGGCCATCAGAGCAGGGGGTGTGTCCACTTTTTTCACCAAGGGTACCCAGGATGCTTCATACGTGTCAGTTGTTGCTAGTACTCAAAATATTTGGGATTTAAAAGTTGGGGGATTTTTACATAAAAGGTGCTTTCCCTCTTTGTGTGGTAAAATCTCCCCTAAGAAAGAGGCAAGGACAGATGGAGATGATCTGAGAGGCCCAAGAGATCCTTAAAACCAGTCTGTTTAGGAAACCCAATGTTTTATTTCTCCATATTGTCATGGAATAGGCCAGCTTTTAGCATGCCTGGTGTTTCTTCTCTTCACTGTTTTCTACATTTCTTTCTTTGTATTGGTCCTGTTGTTTTAATAATAATAATAATAATAATAATAATAATAATAATAAAAAGCAGCACAGCTCGGAATCTTGCTTGCTGACTTGCTGCTAGAGTGTGGGATTGAATGCTTCCATTTAGAGAAGCAGCCGGCCCTGGAATGTGGCTGTGGGGCTGCCAGGCTGACTCTGAGGGCTGAGCTGGCCAGGAATGCACTTTGCAGCTTGCACTGAGTTGGGCCTTATGTCTGTGGAATTTCTTCTCTCTTCTTACTCATTCGTGTCGTTAAATAAATAATAACACAAGTCATACATCCTCCTGGTTATAATGGCAAACAGTACAATGCATTCCAACACACAGTAGCTTGAAGAGGACATCTCTCTCCCATGGTAGATGCTTCATTCCCCAGAACTTCACTCCTCACCCCTAGAGTAAGTTGCCCGGTTAACAGGTTGCCTGGTTCAGTCTGCATTTTGGGTAAACAAGGAATACCTTTTTAGTATAAGTATGTCCCAAATATCGCATGACATCAATTTATCCTAAAATGCATATATTTTTTATATGCCATTGAGGTTTAATTGGGCATTCTCTAGTTTTATTTGCTAAATCTGACAACTCCAGAGCCTCTCCTAAAAGTTTCCTGCATGTGCAACCTATGGATATCTTGGTAGACTTACTCTTGGTAGAATTCCCAGCACCTAGAACAGTACTTACAACGTTGTAGGTGCTTAATAAATATTGGTTGAATGAGTGATTGAATTTGCACCTGCTCCATTTTTCTTCACATAAGTGGAAATATAGTATTGTTTCGTATGTAGCTTTTCCTTTTAATAATGTCTCATGGGGATTGATACATAGAGCTGCCTCATACTCCTCTAAGGGTTTCCTAGCATTCCTTTTTATGATGCACGATCATGTATTTAACCAGTCCCCTGATGATTGACATTGGTGCTGTTGAGAGTCTTTAGCTATTATAAACAATACGGTAATGAGCATTCCCATATATGTTTACCTCTGCGGGTTTGAGAATCTGCAAGGATAGGTGTGGCATTGGAATTATGTGGACAGAGGGTATGTGCTTTGAAGTGTGGATTGATGTTGCTGAATTGCTTTCTGTAGAGGATCTGTTCACACTTCCTACAGACAGCTTGTTCCCATCTCCTTACTAACATAGAATATTACCAAAATTTTTCGTTTTGCCAATCTGATCAGTGAAAAACTAGTATCTTGCTATCATCTTGATTTGCATTTCTTTGCTTATGAGAACATTTTTATGTTTGAAAGCTCTATTTCTTTTTCTGTGACAGCTTCTTCTTTTTTGCCTATTTTTTTCCACTTTCTTATTGATTTTTAACAGGTTTTTGTTTGCGAAAGAACATGTCTCTTAGCCTTGCATATGTTATATATATAATGTAATAATATATAAAATTGGCATTTAAGTTTGATTATGGATTTTTTAAAACTCTGTAGACGTTAAAAAATCCTCAATAGTCAATTTATGAGTCTTTTCTTCCGCATATTCTACATTTTGTGTCTTGCTTAGAAAGGTCTCTTACTCAATGAGATTATAGAGCAGTTCTCCCATATTTTCTTTTACTACTTCAACTTTTTTTTTTTGCATTTAAATCTTTAATCCATCTGGAATTTATTTTGGTTTTAGGAGGGAGGTGAGGATCTAGCTTTATTTTTTACCAGATGGCCAGCCAGTTGTCCCAATACCATTTATTGAATAATCCATCGCTTCCCACAGAATTGAAATGCCGCCTTTATCATATATTAAATTGTGGAGGAGGGATTTTGTACTCATTTTCTGACAGCCTCCAGCACCAGCTAGGCAGCAAGAATTTTAGGGGGTTTCAGCTGACTAGAGATAGAGATGCCGACCTGAAGGATAACCACGATTTATTAAACCAGAAATACTCTTTGTAGGAGTAGTGGGTTTCCTGGCTGGGGACAGGGTTGGGGTCAGGGAAAGTGGGTATACCCTCCTGGGAGGAATCTAGTTACAGCAAGATTTCTCAGCCTCGGCATTATTGACATTGGGGGTGGAATAGGTCTTTGTGGGAGGCTGTCCCGTGTAGTGTAGGATATTTACCAGCACCCTTGGTATCTACCCAGTAGATACCAGTATCAGCTTCACCCCAATTTGTGACAATCAAAAATGTCTCCAAACATTGCCCTGGGTGGCAAAATCATCTTCAGTAGAGACTTACTGCTTTAACAAGCCTGGATTTAACATCTACCCTTTTCTTTTAAATAGAGGCAGGGTCTTGCTCTGTTGCCTGGGCTGCAGTGCATGATGTGAGCATAGCTCACTGCAGCTTCAAATTCCTGGTTCAAGTGATCCTCCTGCCTCAGCCTCTGGGGTAGCTGGAACTACATCACCGTGCCTAGCTAGTTTTTTATTTTTATTTTTGTAGAGACAGTGGTCTCATTACGTTGCTGCCAAGGCTGGCCTCAAACTGCTGGCCTCAAGCAGTCCTCTTGCCTTGGCCTCCTGAAGCATTAGGATTGCAGGTGTGAGCCACTGTGCCCGGCCTGAGCAGATCCTTGATTAGACAGATGCATGTGAGGCCCTTTCTTGTTCTGAGAGTCTGTCATCAGTAACATCAATGGCTCCAGATGTCTGGGAGGCAGGAAGGGAGGTGCCTGTCTATCTCAGAGACCAGAACACCAGATTTCTGGTGTGAGCATGGGGTCTGTCGGGGAAAGGGTGGAACCATACCAGTCGACTCTGAGAGGGACAGAGGTTCCCATGGAGCTCTACAGGAGAATCTTCCAAAACTCCCAAGGACCTGCCTAGGACCCTAGCCTTCCCCTGCTAACTATACCTCCAGACAACAAGACCTGGCCGTGGATCCAGGAACAATGACTCTGAGAACCTGAGGTGGCAGACGTTTTGTGATTTAACAGCATATCGATTTATTGTCTTCTTTTCCTTAGGAGTAAAAGGGTCCATGGGTGTATTGCTGGGGGCAGCAGGAAGCACAGGTATCGATTAGATTTGGGGCAGCAGGTGGGGAGAGAAAGTCCATCTAGATGAGGGAGGTGTGGGAGTGAGATAGAAGAGAGGAGAGAAGTGGGTGGAATCTCTGGGAGCTGGGGGAAGGAGGAAAACACAGAGGGGAACTGGCTGAGGTTTGAGCAAGGCCAGTTAAGATTAACCGGTGAGAGCTGGGCCAGTGGGGATCCTTAATGACAGTGTTGCAGAGGGAAAGAGGATGGTTGCTGAGTTGGGTGGAGATGGGTAGGAGCGATTTGAAGAAGGAGGTCCCCTTGGGAAGGTGCATTAATGGGCAAATGGGGGTTTTATAGGCCAGGTACGCCAGGGAGGGCCACTCCAGCAGATGAGCAGCTTTTGCAAGACACCTGTGTGGAGCGTGTGGAACCACTTGAGCATCGTCCCCAGGTGCGGCTCTAACACAGGTGCAGGTTATGATGGGAGACAGCGAGCCAGAACTCAGGTGTGCCTTGGGTGCCTTGCCGTGAGATTTGGGCTTTCCCTTTATTTCAAAACACTCCTCACCCACTCAATACAGAAAACCAAAAAATAGAGGTGAGTGAAAGGAAGAGAGTGAACACGTGGTGTCACCTACCCAATGGCCACCTCCATAAACGCCGTCCAGTTTCCTCTGTATTTCCTGAGCATGCTCCCTGCACACCCACTAGGACGCCAGCTTCTTGAAGGTAGGGGTTTGTTTCATTTCGTTTACAGAGCTGGGTGCATAGTTGGCACTGTGAAATGAATGGATCTGTATCACGACCTTGATGTCACTTGCTCCTTTCACTTCGAAATTCGTGATCCACTTCCTTGTTAGTAAATACCTTTCTGGGACAAGTTTTTAATGGGCACAAATTACTGGACTAGGTAAATAGTTCACATTTCATGGAATCAACACCCTCCTGTGTTTATCAGTTTTCATCCACATTTCTCTATCAAAAGTGCTTTCGTTTGTTTGGGCTGCTGTAACCATGGGTGGCTTAAGTGACAGAACTGTATTTTCTCACAGTTCTGGAGGCTGGAGATCTGAGGCTTTTGGGGAGACCTTCCTCTTGGTTTATACCTCTTTCTCCTTGTATTCTCACGTGGCAGAGAGCAGAGAGGGGAAACCAGCTCTTTCATGTCCCTTTTTAAAATTTGCATAAATTTAAGTACGAGTGCAGTTTTGTTACATAGATATATTGCATGGTGGTGAAGTCTGAGCTTTTAGAGTAACCATCAGCCAAATAATGTACGTCATATCTATTAAGTAATTTCTCATTCTTCCCACCTTCCTTCTTCCCACCCTCCCAAGTCTCTATCATTCCACACTCTATGTCCATGTGCAC
The DNA here is from genome assembly GCF_048565385.1 of Saimiri boliviensis. Lineage (NCBI taxonomy): Eukaryota > Metazoa > Chordata > Mammalia > Primates > Cebidae > Saimiri > Saimiri boliviensis. The sequence continues at coordinate 16,352,402 of NC_133460.1, read as the reverse complement.
ATATTATTAGCTTCCACTTATAAGTAAGAACATGGGGTATTTGGCTTTCTGAGTTGTTTCAGTTAAGATATTGGCCTCTAGTTTTATCCATGTTGCTGCAAAAGACATGATCTCATTCTTTGAGATGGCGGAGTAGTATTCTGGGGCATATATAGACCACACTTGCTTCATCCTTTTGAGTCTCTTCTTATAAGGGCCTTGAACCCCTTCAGAAAGGCTCCATGATCTGATCTAATCTCGTGATCTAATCACCTCCCAAGCTCCCCACCTCCTAACACAATCACACTGGTGGGTTAGACTTCAACCGATGACTCTGTAGAGGACACACACATGAGGTCCATAGCACGAAGCAGTGAGCCATGGGGAGGAGCATTGTCATGAAACCTTTTGCCCCTCTTGTTGACTTTTCTCCTCTAGCACACCCTAAACATGCTGACGGTGTCACGTTCCTCTTTACCTGTCCCTCTTCCACTCCAAGCTGCCTCCTGGCTTCCTAGTGTTTCTGTGGGCTTGAGATCAGAGCTTGTCATAAGAGATAGATGATGTCACTTGATGCAAAGAGCCAAGTGCAGCGACCAGCGCATGGAAGGCAGTGATCAACACTGGTTTCATCCTTTAGAGCAAAGTTTCCCCAAGCACCAGGTGTGTACTGGTGGGATTTATGGACAGGGGTGGTACTTAAGACCTGGCACTAATTAACACTAGAGCACACTGTGGGAAACATAATTCCTTTTCCTTTCTCTTCAAATTCTTCTGATTGGACTGAGGAAAAAGCCTCAGGTTGGTGCCACGTGCTTTTAACTCCCAGACCCCCATCCTAACAAAAACAGCGCAGGTCTCAGGCTCAAGACCTTAGGCAATGATGTCAAGCCAGAACAAACTACCTTATTTTGTTTTTGCTGTGTTTTATTTTCATGAGAAACTTATAGTTCTATTCAGAGATAGTGATTTTTAAAATCTCATTTAAAAAAGTTTTTTTTAATTTTTCTGCTCCTGTGTCAGTTTGCTGAGAATGATGGCTTCCAGTTTCATCCATGTCCCTACAAAGGACACGAACTCATCGTTTTTGATGGCTGTGTAATATTCCATGGTGTATATGTGCCACATTTTCCCTGCCCAGTCTATCATCGACGGGCATTTGGGTGTTGAACAATGAGAACACATGGACACAGGGAGGGGAGCACTACACATTGGGGTCTGTTGGGGGGAATAGGGGAGGGACAGCGAGAGGTGGAGAGTTGGGGGGATGGCATGGGGAGAAATGCCAGATATAGGTGAGGGGGTGGAAGGCAGAAAATCACACTGCCATGTGTATACCTATGCAATAATCTTTCATGTTCTTCACATGTACCCCAAAACCTAAAATGCAATTAAAAAAAATTTTTTTTTTTTTGAGATGGAGTTTTGTTTTTGTCGCCCAGGGTGGAGTGCAATGGTGTGATCTCGGCTCACTGCAACCTCCACCTCCTGGGTTCAAGCTATTCTCCTGCCTCAGCCTCCCAAGTAGCTGGGATTACAGGCATGCGCCACCATGCCCAGCTAATTTTGTATTTTTAGTAGAAACGGGGTTTCTCCATGTTGGTCAAATGGTCTCAAACTCCTAACCTCAGGTGATCCACCTGCCTTGGCCTCTTAAAGTGCTGGGATTACAGGTGTGAGCCACTGCATCTGGCTAATTGTTTTTTTTTTTTTTTGAGTCAGTTTCACTCTTGTTGCCCAGGCTGAAGTGCAATGGCATGGATCTTGGCTCACTGCAACCTCTGCCTTCTGGGTTCAAGCAATTCTCCTGCCTCACCTTCCTGAGTAACTGGGATTAAAGGCATATGCCACCATGCCCAGCTAATTTTGTATTTGTAGTAGAGAGGAGATTTCTCCATGTTGATCAGGCTGTCTCCAACTCTCGACCTCAGGTGATCTGCACACCTTGGCCTCCTCAAGTGCTGGGATCACAAGCATGAGCCACCGTGCCTGGCTATAATTTTTAAATTAAAATAAAATTTACATAAGGTTAATATTTTAACCATTTAAAAATGTACAATTCAGTGGTTTTCAACATATTTATAATGTTGTACAACCATCACCACTATTTAGTTCCAGAACATTCTCATCACCCCCAAAAGAAACCCTGAACCCATTAGCAGTCACTCTCCATTTTTTTTCTCTCCTCCCTCCAGCCCTGGCAACCAATAAACGAATTCAGTCTCTATAGATTTGCCTATCATAGACATTTAGTATAAATAGAAGCACACAATAAATGATCCCTTGTGAGTGGCTTCTTAGAATAATGTTTTCAAGATTCATTCATGTTATAGCATATATCAGTATCTCATTTCTTTTAATGGTTAATTTTCCATTGTGTAGATAGACCATATTTTGTCTATTCATCAATTACTAAGGATTTGAGTTGTTTCTACTTTTGGGCTATTATAAATAGCCATGAACATATATACACTTTTTTTTTTTTTGAGACAAGGTCACCCAGGCTGGAGTGCAGTATGGCACAATCACAGCTCATTGCAGCGTTGAACTCCCAGGCTCAAGTGATTCTCTTTTACCTCAGCATCCCAAATAGCTGGGACTACAGGCACATGCCACTACACCCAACTGATTTGTTCATTTTTTGTAGACACAGGGTCTCACTTTGTTGCCCAGGCTGTTCTTCAACTCCTGAGCTCAATCGATCCACTCATCTCAGTCTCCCAAAGTGCTGGGATTACAGACATGAGCCACGATTCCTGGCCCAATTTTTTATATGAGCATGTTTTCAATTCTCTTGGATGTCTTCCTAGGAGTGGAATTTCTGGGCCCTATAAGAGCTCTATGTTTAACTTTTGCAGGCCATTTCCCGAATGACCTTAAGTTGAAAAGTAAGTCAGTTAAAAAACAAAACAAAACTATTAAATGGCTAGGCACAGTGGCTGATTCCTGTAATCTCAGCACTTTGGGAGGCCAAGGTGGGCAGATCACGAGATCAGAAGTTTGGGACCATCCTGGCCAACGTAGTGAAACCCCATCTCTACTAAAAATACAAAAATTAGCTGGGTGTGGTGATGGGCACCAGTAATCCCAGCTACTTGGGAGGCTGAGGCAGGAGAAATGCTTGAACCCAGGAGGCGGAGGTTGCAGTGAGCCGAGATCATGCCATTGCACTCCAGCCCGGGCAACAGTGTGAGACTCCATCTCAAAACAAAAACAAAAAGGATTAATCATATTGTACTGTGTATGGATATGGCAAACGTCATGAAGGTGGTTTGCAGTGATGGAAGAGTAGGAATCCTGCTTGGACATGACCTCCTCCATCAACTGTTTCCCACCCATCTCTCCAGCCTGCGGTGCTTCCGTTCCCTGGAGCCTCAGTGCAGCCACGCTGGCCTCTGAACCATCTTACATGAGATGTCCTTCTTCAAAGATGCTCTTTGTCTTGCCTGGGATATGCGCCATTCCCATTTTTTTGGTTTTGTTTTGTTTTGAGATGGAGTCTCACTCTGTTGCCCAGGCTGGAGTGCAGTGGTGGGATCGTGGCTCACTGCAACCTCTGCCTTCTGGGTTGAAGTGATTCTCCTGACTCAGCCTCTGGAGTAGCTGGAATTGCAGGTCCATACCACCATGCCTGGCTAATTTTTGTATTTTTAGTAGAGACAGAGTTTCGCCGTGTTAGCCAGCCTAGTCTCAAACTCCTGACCTCAGATGATCCACCTGTCTTGGCTGCCCAAAGTATTGGGATTACAGGTATGAGCCATCGTGCCTGGATTCATCACCCGTTTATACTCTCTAGGGAGTTGGGACTTTTCAGAGCTCATCTTTTGCTTAGAATCTTCCATTTAACCCTTAATTGCATTTCCCCTCATAGTGTTATACTTGCTAATGACTTTGTTGGAGAATCTTTTGCCTCTGCTATAAGCCCTTGAGGGCAGCATCTATATTTGAGTAGTCCATTGCTTCTCTCACAGTGCAGCTTGACCTGATCGATGGTGAACAGACACTGATGAACCGAACCTTCCCTGGAGGCCCCTCTACTGCTGAATCCTGGCCAGCCCTGTGTCCTGGTGCTTGCTCTGCTTGCAGTTACTCTTTGCCTGTGGTTTTACTGTTTAGCTAACTTCTTTCCTTTCTTTCTTTCTTTCTTTCTTTTTTTTTTTTTTTTTTTGAGATAGAGTCTCACTGTGTCACCCAGGCTGAAGTATAGTGGTGCGATCTCCACCCACTACAATCTCTACCCCAGCGATTCTCCTGCTTCAGCCCCCCGAATAGCTGGAATTACAGGCATGCACCACCACACCCAGATAATTTTTGTATTTTTAGTATAGATGTGGTTTCGCCCTGCTGGCCAGGCTGATCTCGAACTCCTTCCCTCAGGTGATCTGCCCAATTTAACCTCCCAAAGTGCTGGAATTACAGGTGTGAGCCACTGCACCTGGCCATCTTAAATTTTTTTTTTTTTTAATATGGAGTCTCACTCTATTGCCTAGCCTGGAGTGCAGTGGCCCAATTAAAACTCACTGCAGCCTTGAATCCTGGGCTCTAGCTGTCCTGCTGCCTCAGCCTCCTGAGTAGCTGGAACTACAAGGTGTGTGCCACCATGCCTGGCTAATTTTTATACTTTTTTGTAGAGACTGGTCTTGAACTCCTGGGCTTAAGTGATCTGCCCACGTTGGCCTCTCCAAATTCTGGGATTGCAGGCAAATAAGATTCTGTCACAGACATCAGAATGGAGGCTACTAAAGTTCAAGGAGGTGGACACCAGGCAGCCCTGGGAGGCCATCTTCCATTCAATATGTAGGGTAAGGAACAGGAAATCAGGCATGCCCAGAGGCAAGGACAGTGAATATGGGCAAGGAGAAGCTGAGAGGACACGTGAGGAGACCAATAGTCTTCCAGTTCCCAGTTCTCTTTCTTCCCTTCCGCCAGACTGACCTTCTTCCTGTTGGGCCCAAACCATGTCTTAAAAAAAAAAAAAAAAAATCTGACTGGCCAGACTTAGTCAAGAGGGGGAATCACAGAGTCCCATTACTGTGTGTGAGGGAGGCAGTCAGCGTAGATATCATTGAGGAGCTAAGCCTAAGCCTTCAACGGTGCCCATTATTGGGTGAAAAGGCAGACCTGGAGCTATAAACTTCAGCTTCCCCTTCTTCCCAACACTGTAAAAGTGGGAAAGCCAAGCTAGTCGTTTCTGAGTGTGGGAAAAGAGAATGATGTGACAATAATGGTTAACATCAGACTGGCTAGCCTTGAAAGCTTGAGTCTGAATGGTGATATCTTAGGAGAGGGAAAAAATAAGCATGAAGCTGTGGATCTGCTCCACTTCTGGGGAAAGAAGCTCTTCTGCCTTTTCTGGCTCAGTGCGGGAAAGTTTGGAGCATCTCTTAAAATCTCCTGAGTCCTCTTTGTCCTTCATCTCAGAATTCCTGTGCAGGTGATGTTTGGCTTTGTGCTCTGTGAAAGGAGAGGGGAACGTTGCTCGCTGCCTCCCTCCAGAGGCTGTTGCCACTTCTCTGAGTTTCCCTAGCTGAAGCTGTGCCCCCTGTGTGCCACTTGCCTTGGGACAGAGATGGCCCCAATTCTCCAATCCTATTGTAGGGGTGGGAATGCTCCCCAGTATGCAGAAATATCCCCAAGCTGTTTTTTTGTTGTTGTTGTTGGTGGTGGTGGGGGGTGGTTGGCAGGCTCTTTTTGTGTTGCACAGGCTGGAGTGCAGTGGCACAAGCATAGCTCACTGCAGCCTCAAATTCCCAGGCTCAAGCAATCTTGTTTCAGCCTCCTGAGTTCCTGAATAGCTGAGACTACACGCCTGTGCCTCCATGCCCAGCTAATTCTTATTTTATTTTACTATTTTAGGGAGGAGGCCTTGTTATGTTGTCCACACTCATGTCAAACTCCTGACCTCAAGTGATCCTCCTGGCTCAGCTTCCTGAATAGCTGGAATATCCCTAAGCTTTTAAGTCTCAGTTACTTAATCAATGCAATGGGGCCAGTACAGCCCACCATTGGCATTTGTGGATTCATTAGCCACCCAGAAAATCCTTAGAATAGCGTCATATGTCACTGCCTTGAAACTCCACTCTGAATTGGATGCTTCCTGAGCATTTGGGAGAGGCAGAATGGTGTTGGGAACAAGATTGTGGGATCTGGTATGAGATTTCTCTTTAAGTCTGGACACCACCACTTGGTTGAGTAATCTTGGGCAAATTCTTTAATGTCTCTACGCCTCATTTTCCTTACTCATAAGTGGGGATGACATCGCATCCACCTCACAAGGCTGTGGGGAGGTTTAAATGACTTAAGACGTGCACAGCCCTTAGAACAGGAAGCTCTCAATACGTGTTGGCCACAGCTCTTCAACCTGGTTGATTTCACTCATTTGGGCGATGCCTAGGTTCTAGAGGAAGGGGGAGGAGCCTGCCTGTAGTGTCTTCTTCGTGGGCCAGTCCAGTTCTGCAGTGGACCATGCTGGTGATGTCCACCGCACCTCAGCTTTTGAGGGTATATTTTCCTTGAAAACCATTTAAGCAAAGCACATTGGGGGTCAAACCAGTCTAAGCCAGATGTTTGGGGTCCTGGGTGCTTCTGTTTTCTCCATCTCTGTTTACCTTTAACAAGATGGATGGGGGGCCTGAGAGCCCCTCTGGGTGGCCTTTTCTGGCTGTGACATGCACCAGAAACCCGCTTTGGGCCTGTTAGCACTGTGTTAGAAAACAGCAGGTGCACTTGGCAGGCTCTCCCCCACCCCTTCTCCCGTTAGCCCCTGATCTCTGGGGACTCCTTAAACTAATGCAGTTTTAATGAATACACATTACTGTTTACGTGGCTGAAATGAGAGGCTGGCTGCTTATTTTATGCTGAGGTTTACAGCTCTGCCTTTTAAGATCTTCTCTCCCTTGCTCTGCTTCTGGCCACAGCGATGTTTCCTGGCAGCCCCTATGTTGTCCCTCCAAATAAGGAATTCGCCATGAAGTCCTGAAGCAGCATCAGAGCCACTGCCTTGCTCTGGAAAGAGTGGACTGTGTAGAACAAGAGGTTATACCTGTAACCCCAGCCCTTTGGGAGGCCGAGGCAGAAGGATTGCTTGAACCCAGGAGTTCTAGACCAACCTGGGCAACACAAAGGGACACCAGTCTCTACAAAAAATACAAAAATTAGTCAGACCTATACCTGTAGTCCTAGCTACTAGGGGATGCTGAGGTGGGATGATTGCTTGAGCCCAGGAGGTGGAGGCTCCAGTGAGCTCTGATTGTACCACTGCACTCCAGCCTGGACAAGAGTAAGAGCCTGTGTCAAAACAAAACAAAACAAAACAAAACAAACAACAGAAAAAAAGCAGAAAGATGGATTCTTTATTTTCTTAATTTAAAAATATTTCTTACAATTCTTAAGTGATTGCTTATGATAGAACAATTAGAAAATGAAGGTATACAAAGAGAAGAAAATAAATATCATCTCTAATTCCACTCTCAGAAAAAACCCAATCATTAACATTCCAGTTTATGTTTTAGCATGCTATAATCAATCAACATTTATATGTATTTTAAATAAAAATTAGAAACCAAACTTAATACAGATTATTTAGAAATCTACTTTTACTCTACCTCACAATTAATATATGATGAACCTCTTTCCGAGTTAAGAAATACAGATCTGCAGAATCTTTAATTTTAGTTTTTTAGAGACAGGATCTTGCTTTGTTGCCCAGGCTGGAGTGCAGTGGTGTGATCACACCTTACTGCAGCCTCAACCTTTTGGGCTCAAGAGATCCTCCCACCTCAGCCTGCTGAGTAACTGGGACTACAGGTGCATGCCACCACACGTGGCTAATTTTTTTTTAAATTTTTAGACGAAGTCTTACTATGTAGCCCAGGCTGGTCTTGAACTCCTGACCATAAGCAATCCTCCCACCTCAGCCTTCCAGAGTGAAGTGCTGGGATTACAGCCTTGAGCACCTTGCTCGGTCTTGCAGTATCTTTTTGTATGCATCATTGTATCCTATTTTATGACTGTATCTCTAGTCTCATTTGTAGAAAGCTTAACATTAAATTTTGAATAGTTATCTGTACTTACTGGCTCAAAATTCAAAAAGCACAAGAGCTTTAATACTCTTATTGAAAAGTTTCTCTCCTATTCCTAGCCCTTATGCCACTCTATTTACCTCCCTTTTGGCACCCAGTATTCAACTAATAATACCAATTTATTGTGTGTACTTCTGGAAATAGTTCATAATGTACATGCACATCATATACATTTATTTTTCTCTTCCTCAAACACATACCTTGCTTTCTTCACAGTATCCTGTATCTTGGTGTTTGTTCCGTATCAGTGCACATAGAACATCCTCATTTTTTTTTTTTCTGAGACAGAGTCTGGCTTTGTCACCCAGGCTGCAGTGTAGTGGTGCAATCTTGGCTCACTGCAGCCTCTGCCTCCTGGGCTCCAGCAATCCTCCCACCTCAGCCTCCTGAGTAGCTGGGACTACAGGCACACACCTCCAAGACTGGCTGATTTTTGTATTTTTTTTTTCATTGTTGTTGGTAGAGACAGGGTTTCCTCATGTTGCCCAGGCTGGTCTCAAACTCCTGGGCTCAAGTGGTAGGCTCTCCTGGACCTTCCAAAGTGTTGAGATTATAAGAGTAAGCCACTGCGCCCAACATCTCATTCTATTTTTATTTTTATTTATTTTTTGAGACAGTCTTGCTCTGTCACCCAGGCTGGAGTGCAGTGGTGCGATCTTGGCTCACTGCAACCCTCACCTTCCAGGTTCATGAGATTCTTCCACCTCAGCTTCCTGAGTAGCTTGAATTACAGATGTGCGCTACCACACCTGGCTATTTTTATATTTTTAGTAGAGATGGAGTTTTCCCTGTTGCCCAGGCTGGTCTTGAACTCCTGACTTCAGATGATCTACCTGCCTTGGCCTCCCAAAGGGTTGGGATTATAGGTGTGAGCTACCACGCCCGACCACCTCATTCTGTTTTATGACTGCATTGTGGTCCGTGGTATGGACATCCCTGGGGTGTTTTCAAAATTGGAATATATTGACTCAGAAACCCTTCTTGTGGTTCTGTCCAAGCTCCTTGTTCACATGCCTGGCCTGGGGTGACCGGAGGAAGGATGTCCATTCAGAGATTAGGAGGGACTGCAACTCCCACTTGTGTATGCGATTAGCCTCCACAGGCCTGAGCGACACAGACAAAACCAAGCTGGTGGGCCACATGCCAGGTGGTGGTCGCTGGGGGAAGGCCATTTGTGACTTATCTGCAGTTCTCCAGATGGACCACATTTAAAACAGAGGCACTGCCCTTCATTTCTACTTGGTTGAGAAAAGGTTTCATTGCAAGCCCAGAGAGAGGATCAGATGTTTTTTGCAGTTTCTGGCCAGACATATTAGTGGGTATCAGAGGGTAGGTGATCTCATAAAGCTGACTCAAAGCAAGAGAAAATTTCGTGTCTGTCTTAGAAACATACATTTGCCTCCAAAAGGAAGGCATGGTGTGGAGGACTAATCAACACAAATGCATTTCATGTTTAGTTTCTTTGTCTTCCTTGGTGATCTTAAGTTGCTAGCCCCGACTGTTTTGTGTAACTAGCCCTGAATGTTTTGCATATGTCAAGGAAACATTTAAAATTACTAAGATGAGAGGAAAATATGGGGAATGAATGAAATGGGGTGTATCAGCAAGAACAGCAAAAGACTTCTTAGAACTGGGTAGGGATTGTTTTGTATAAGTCAATGAGCATTATGAATCTCTAAACAAGAGGGGCAGTTTGAGTTGGGGATGGGGGATGTTTTGACACTGGAGGGTTGTGATGGAGCCAACAAAGATATAAAGCAAAACTGGGATAGTGGTGACAGAGAAGCAATGGAGGTTTCTGCGGAAAGACATAGGAAATAATGGCCTGTCCTTCACAGAGTAGGTGAGGTTTACTAGAAGAGACTTAATCTTTTCCCTAAATTTCAGTCAACTTCCCATTATTAAGTTTCCATTGTTAAAGACTTGTTTTTTGTGTTACCTTTTTTGTTAGTTTTTTTTCAAGACAGTCTCGTTCTGTTACCAAAGTCAGAGTGCAATGGTATGATCTTGGCTCACTGCAACCTCCAGTTCCTGGGCTAAAGAGATTCTCGTGCCTCAGCTACCCGAGTAGCTGGGACTACAGGCACACACCACCAGGCCTAGCTAATATTTGTATTTTTAGTAGAGGGTGGTTTTGCTATGTTGGCCAGGCTGGTTTCAAACTCCTGGGTTCAAGTAACTCACCCACCTCAGCCTCCCAAAGTGCTGGGATTACAGGCATGAGGCACCATGACAGGCCTTTTGTGTTACTTTTGTAAGGGATGAAGTGAAACTAATATCTAATCAAATCTAAGTATCAGGCAATTAAAAGATACTTTCTTAAATAACTATTGGGTTAAACAGGACTCAAAAACTACAATTGCAGATAGGTTATAAACAAAAAACAAATAGAGAGCTATATAAAACAATTTATTAGATCAGCCAATGCTGTGCTTGCAGATAAGTTCATAGCTTTAATACTTTTATGATTAAGGATTGAGATGCCTTGCTTTGAGCATAATCTGGCTATTCACTTATTCTAAGGAACTTGTCATAGCTCAAACATGTTTCTAGTATCCTCTTTAGAAATTCCGTTTAGATAGTTTTCTTTGTTAAACCTTCTAAGATGACTATTTCAAAGATGAAACCTTCGTTTTGTTGTTTAGATTAACATGTATTTTTAAAGGGTTATGTAACTGTATTATTCAACAGATATACCTTTGAGCCTTCATCACAGTGTGATATAAGGGATATAAATTGTTGAGGACCCAAGAGTAGAGAAAGTTTCTGCAAGAAAGTAACTATAGTTCTATTATTTTTGGAATATTTCCTAGGATACATCCAAAACAAAATCAAATTACACTACTTATAAAACGCATATGGAAAGATACTATGTGAATATGCTTTGAATACTGAGGCTTATGTTAGAACAGTCATGGATGAATTTGCAAAAACAAAAAACAAAACAAAAAAAACCTCCAATATTACCTGGAGTCTGACAAAAATACTGGATAGGGCTCCTGAATATATTTTCATATCTCTACTATATAACCAAGATATCTTTATATTTCAAAATGGAGCATATTTTATTAGTTTTTCTTAGTACACAAGCAACATGTTATCATTGTGGATACCGGAAAGCGGAATCACATAGCTGTGCTACAGATCTCCAGAATTTCTTTATTTTGCAGAACCCCAAAACTCTGTCATTAAGCAACAATTCTCCATTCCCTCTTCCTCCACCCCCTGGCTACCACCATTCTACTTTGTCTCTATGAATTTGAATAATGTCAGTATCATCTAAGTGGATTCATCCAGTATTTGTCATCTTTAGGTTTATTTCCTTCACTTTGCAATAATGTTATCAAGGTTGATCCATGTTGTTGTATGTGTCAGAATTTTCCCCCCTTTTAAGGCTGAGTATTTCATTGCTTTACAGGCTACACTTTTTTATCCACTCATCTTTCAATGGACAGTTGGTTCGCTCTCATCTTTTGGCTGTTGTGAATAAGGCTGCTATGAACAGGAGTGTACAAATATCTCTTCAAGGTCTTGTTTTCAATTCTTTTGGCTATGTACCCAGAAACAGAATTGGTAGGTTGAATGGTAATTCTATTTTTAATTTGTTGAGGAACCACCATACTTTTTTTCATACTGGCTGCACCATTTTGTATTCCCGTCAACAGTGTATAAGGGTTTTCCATATCCTCACCAACATGTTATTTTCTTTCTTTTATTTTGATAGTAGGCATTCAGTGGGTATAAGGTGGTATCTCATTGTGGTTTTTGATTTGCATTTTGCTAATGAGTGATGCTGAGTATCTTTTCATGTGCTTATTGGCCATTTGTGTATCTTCTTTGGAGAAATTCTATTCAAGTTGACTTCTATGATTTTGCATTATTGCGTCTGTATTGATTCAAGCAAGCCAACTGGAATAAATTCTGGCATTTAAACTGATTTTGTGGTTTTTCTGCAAACAAACTCTGCCCCCAAATAACCTCCAACTTTCTGGAAGCAGTCAGCAGGAGTACAGTTGTGAAGATAACTTTCTTTAAAAAAGGAAATTCATGAAAGTATCATGCATCTTCCCTTTTTGACACTAATGGAACAATTTAATGTAATTTCAGGCGGAAGCAGAGACCCTGGAAGGGCTGGTGTGATAATAGAAGGTTACCCGGCTTTCCTGTCAGGTGGCATGTGGGAACAGAGAGTGGCATTCTCTGCATACTCTTGGGGAGAGGAGTGGGTGAGGCAGCCCATTACCGGCTGCTCAGGGCTGGGACAGAGCCCAGGGGAAGGGGATGGAAGAGGGGAAAAATAGTCCTTCAAGAGTCCTGCAGAAATTGGTCGAAGTTACTTACCAGAAGTGTTCTGCGCCACCCAACACAGTCTGTTGCCTTCTACATGCAGAGTGTATTAGTCTGTTCTCAGGCTGCTAATAAAGACACACCTGAGACTGGATAATTTATAAAGGAAAGAGGTTTAATGTACTCACAGTTCCACATGACTGGGGAGGACTCACAATCATAGTGGAAGGCGAATGAGGAGCAAAGTCACGTCTTATATGGTGGCAGCCAAGAGAGAGCATTTGCAGGGGAACTCTCATTTATGAAACTATCAGATCACCTGAGCTTTATTCACTACCATGAGAACAGTATGGGGGAAACCACCCCCATGATTCAGTTATTTCCACATAGCCCCACCCTTGACATGCAGAGATTATTACAATTCAAGGTGAGACTTGGGTGGGAACACAGCCAAACCATATCACAGTGTAATGAAGAATGTGTGCCCAAGTAATATAGGGCTTAAGGAAACCACTCTTGGGCTCTGAATCTCTCTAGGTCTCAGTTTCCTCACCTTTCAAATGGGGTATTAATAAGACCTACCTCATAGGGATGGTGTGGGGTTTAAATGAGAAAAGATGCTAGTGCCTTATGAGTGATTAAGTTGCCATTAAGGTATTGGGGACTTGGTGCTTGTCCTTGAAGAGATTTTGTTCTCATGAGGGGACAGCCTGATCCTTATAAACTATTACAGAATGTGGGAAGAAATAAGGGCTAAGGTGTACTAAAGATGTGCTAGGCCACAAATGGTGGCTCACTTCTGTGATCCCAGAACTTTGGGAGGCCAAAGTGGGGAGATCACTTGAGGCCAGGAGGTCAAGACCACCCTGGCCAACATGGCAAAACCCTGTCTCTACTAAAAATACAAAAGTTATCTGGGTGTGGTGGCACCCACCTATCATCCCAGCTATTTGGGTGGCTGAGGGAGAATTGTTTGAATCTGGGAGTCGAAGGTTGCAGTAAGCCAAGCTCATGCAACTGGACTCCAGCCTGGGAACAGAGCCAGACTGTGTAAGAGATAGAGAGAGAGAGAGAGAGAGAGAGAGAGAGAGAGAGAGAGAGAGAGAGAGAAAGAGAGAGAAAGGAAAAAGAAAGAAGTGAAAAATGTGCTATACCATCATATTACAATAATGCCAGGAAATAGACTGTTAATTCTGAACCCTAATTCTTGGATGGGCATCAAGGCAGGCCTCACAAGAAGAAGGCATTTGCATTGAATCTTGTAGGCTCAGCTGGGTTCTAATCAGCAAAGACTTAGAGAAAGGGCAGAGCAGGCAGGGGAACAGTATGAGCAAAGGCTTGGAGGCATGGAAGTTTATGGTTAATGACTGACTGAGATGTTTGGTGTTATGGTGCATAGAACTCTATTGCATGATAATAAAAACATTGAATTCCAACATGTTCAAAAAGACATTGGTTGATAAAAATAATATTTTAATAGTTATCTGTGAACCAATCTGTAAATGTAAAAGGGTTGCAGACTCAAATTCTATAGAAGCTAGGCAGGAGATCCAAATGAGTGCTGTGGGTGGGTATAAAACAGAGGTGGTGGTAGGAACCCATGTTGAATTGAATAGTGGGTGTCTTGTTGAAAGGGTACCAGTAGTAATTTTTGCTCTATTGGAATATGATCCTGGGGCTGCCAGCTCTTCTACTTTTTCAAGAGAAGCCAGGAGTCTGGATTTCATGCAAAATTTCATGTTTTTCTTTTTGTTAAAGATATGATATGGACCAAAAAAAGATGTCTGTATGCGAGAACCCTGCAACTTTTAATCTGTACTCTACTTGTTTTTTTTTTTTAAAGACTCTATGCAAATGTTATTTAGCAGGACTACCTAGTTTTTTTGGTGTGATGATAGCATGTGAAAGAGCTGTGATACAACTTGGAAATGTCAACATTGAAATATACGGTGACTGTGTTGGTGATTACAGAATGATCTCTGCAGAAATTTCAGTTGCATTTTCTCTAAATGACACCTTTGCTTTGACAATACATTTTCAAAAAGAAAAATAGCAAACTACCCTTTCCCCAGGGCCTTACCCACTATAGCTCCTGCTAACATAACACAATGCTGTACTTTATTGAGGGATCAGGAGATGTGGTTTGAATTATGGCTTCATGGGTAGAATGGTAGCCAATGTCCACATGAGCCACTCACTGGCTGAGATCCAGAGGGCATTGATTTTAGGTAGCCAGGGTTACAGACATAGTTTAGATTTTTGCAGACTTGACCAATCTTAATAGATCTGCCTGTTCTTTAGTTACCTTTTTTTCCTCCCTCCTAGCTACCTACACCTTTTAATGCTAAAGGTAGTTAGCTAGTGAATGCTGTTATTTGAATCTTAAAATTTCAGGTTTGGAAAGAACTTTAAAATTCATTTATTTTAACCACCCTTTGTATGAGGCAGGAATCTTGATTATGACAGGTGACAGAACATTCAAACTAGCTTAATTCAGAAGGGAATTTATTGCTTTATATAACCAAAAAGTCCAAGGGTAGCTGCCTTCAGGTATTGTCTGATCCAGGGGCTTGTTACGTTTCCAGGACCTGGTTTCCTTTATTCAATCTCTACTTCTGTATTGCCTCCCTTCTCAGATCAAAACCTTCCCCTCATTATGGTGAGATGGCTATGGAAGCTCCACTCACATTTCCTCTAGGTTCAAGTCCATGCAGAGAAGAGCACCTCCTTCTCTTGTATCTCACAGGCTCTAAACTGACTACCAGGGCCAGTGAGAAAGCAACGTGCTGATTGACCAGCCTTATCTACTCTTGGAGTTCCAGATGGAATTAACACTACCTGAATTATGTGGACTAAGAGTGGGAAAGGAATAGTTTTCCAGAAGAATATTTGGTAATGTTATTAAAATAAGATTAAGTGAATACTCACTGACCCATCTAATGCTTGAATTCCCTTCATAGCACACCACTGATGACTGTCGAATCTTCAGTTAACTAACATACTGCTCTCAAAATGCTGTGTTTGGGAAGCTCTAATAATGACAGGGTTTCTCCTAATACTGAGATGATAATGGTATCTCCTTAGTTCCAGACATTATTTCTGGTCCCAACCATAATCAGCTTGGTTTGTTATGGGTGAACATGTAGGGGAAGAGGTTGCTCACTGTGGTCACAGAAGTGACCTACCCAATAGAAGCACACCAACTCTAAGCATGCTTCCATGATCACTGAGGGAGGAAAATGATTGGCAAGTCTTGTGTTGACCCTTGGAGCTCTCCGTCTGAACACCTGCCACTGCCAAGCACAAAGCACTGGCCAAAGCAAGTCACATGGTGATATGGTTAGGCTTTGTGTCCCCACCCAAATCTCATCTTGAGTTGTAATCCCTATAACCCCCATGTGTCTAGGGAGAGAACCGGTGGGAGGTGAATGGATCACGGGGGCAATTTCCCCATGTTGTTCTCACAATACTGAGTGAGTTCTCACAAGAGCTGATGGTTTTATAAGGGGCTCCTCCCACTTCACTCCTCACTCTCCCCTCTCCTGTAACCATGTGAGAATGTCCAGGCTTGCTTCCCCTTCGCCTTCTGCCATGATTGTAAGTTTCCTGAGGCTTCCCTAGCCATGCACAACTGTGAGTCAACTAAACCTCTTTTCTTTAGAAATTACCCAGTCTTGAGTAGTATCTTTAGAGCAGTGTGAGAACAGACTCATACACATGGACATGCCTAACTTCAAAGCAGGTGGGCAAGTATCATATTGTTGTGTACTTGGGAGGAGGGGAGAATCAGAATATTTGATCTGATTACCACCACACAACTGAACTTCTCCATTTCTGTGTTCTTCTTGTTAATTCTCAAATTTTTGTTTCCTCTTGTGACACATATATTAATAATTAATTTTTTAATACCCAAACACAAGCCTTTAATGTTAACTTTGTTTAGTTACTTACTAATAAACTAAGATATCTCTACATTCAGATCCTAAAATGTAAAGGCTTCATGTATACCATGGTGACTACTGTTAATTGCAATATATTGTATAGTTGAAAATTGCTAAAGAGGGTAGATTTTAAGTGTTCTCACTACAAAAAAAATGAGGTAATGCATATGTTAAACTGCTTGATTTAGCCATTTCACAATGTATACATGTAGCAAAACATCACATTGTACGCCACAAATATATACGGTTTTTACTTGTCAATTGTAAACAACAACAACAACAAAAAACTGCAAAGTCTCCTTAGACCCACCCACACACATATTATCTACTGATTTAGTGAGTAAATGCTATATAGGTTAATCCTGGACCTGGGTAAAATGATTTAACAGACTGGGACCAAGCGGGAGGACTCTATTGCAATCCATTAGGTAAGGTCTTCCAGGTCAATATCTGATCGTTGTTTATCACATTTGGGGTATAGTTATTTAACTGCCATCTAGTTTACCTCAATTGACCTCTCATTGGAGGAAGAATGGAACACAATGACTAGAAGAATGTTGAGAGATGAGGAAAGAGAAAATGGGATGGGAAGAACACAAAATAGGAAAGCATTGACATTGTTGCATCTTGGCTATTTCTTCCTGTAAAATCTTGCCTGGAGTGCCCTCCATTGGGGTCCCCATCCCGTAACCTAGCAACATCTTAGAGGATCACTCCCTTTCCCTTTTCGTTCTGCAGGACTTACCCACTGGGGCTCTCTCAGACCTGGCTGGTCA
This sequence comes from Saimiri boliviensis, assembly GCF_048565385.1. Taxonomy (NCBI): domain Eukaryota; kingdom Metazoa; phylum Chordata; class Mammalia; order Primates; family Cebidae; genus Saimiri; species Saimiri boliviensis. The sequence goes on along the minus strand of NC_133460.1, from coordinate 16,335,338 downwards.
CTGGGGATCTGTGGCCATGATAATCACTCTCTTCCTGGGCTTGACCCTCTTCTTATTAACCAGGACACCTGTGTTAACGTTGACTGTTTCCAAGGACAGAGAGCTTGCACCCCAGTTTCTTGTAGGTGCCAAGGACTCCATTCTTGACATTGTCTTGTCAGCCTTACAGTACTGAAACCCAGCATTCCTGCCTGAGGTCATCCTGTCTCTCTTCCAGACATGACTACCTCTTAAAATTATTTTTTAAATTTTTTATTTGTATAAATTTAAAAGGTACAAGTGCAGTTTTGTTACATAGATATGTTGTGTAGTGGTAGAGTCTGTACTTTTGGTGTATCCATCACCCAGATAGGGTACCTAATAGCCATTAAGTGATTTTTTTGTCCTTCAGCCCCCACCACCCATCCAAGAAGGATGACTATTATTCAACAGTCATCATTCAATAGTCATTGGAGCATGACTGTTATTCCATACTCTATGTCTATGTGTATTGTATAGCTCCCATTTACAAGTAGGAATATGCAGTATTTGATTTTCTGTTTTTGAGTTATTTCTCTTAAGATAGTGGCCTTGGATTCCATCCATGTTGCTGTAAAATATATGATTTCAGATTGAGTGTGGTGGCTCATGCCTGTAATTAGCACCTTGGGAGGCTGAGGAAGGAAGATCATTTGAGCCCAGGAGTTTGGAACCAGCCTGAGCAACTTGGTGAGATCCTGGCTCTATAAAAAACAAAATTAGCCACATAACGTGTTGTGTACCTGTAGCCCCAGTTACTTGAGAGGCTGAGGCAGGAGGAGCTCTTGAGCCCAGCAGTTCAAGGCTGCAGTGAGCTTTGATTACACAACCACACTCCAACCTGGGTGACAGAATGAAATCTTGTTTTAGTCAGGAGTTCAAGACCAGCCTGACCAACGTGGTGAAACCCCATCTCTACAAAAATACAAAAATTAGCTGGGCATGATGGTGGGTGCCTCTAGTCCCAGCTACTTGGGAGGCTGAGGTGGAAGAATCACTTGAACCTGGGAGGTGGAAGTTGCAGTAGATGGTGCCACTGCACTCCAGCCTGGGCAATAGAATGAGACTCTGTCTCAAAATAAATAAATAAATAAAATAAGAGGGTTTATTCTTTTTAATGGCTGAGTAGTATTCTATCATGTGTATGTATATAAGGCTATATATACACATACATACACATACATGTGTATATGTATATATATAGTGATATATGTGTATATATACACACAATGATATTTATGTTAATATATATGTATATATATCACATTTTCTTTATCCAATCATCCATTGATTGATGCTTCAGTTGATTCCATATCTTTGCTATTGTGCTGTGATAAACATAGGAGTGCAAGTGTCTTTTATGTAATAATTTCTTTTCCTTTGGATAGCTACCCAAAATTCAAGTAAAAGATCTCAGTCTACAAGGCAGCTCCCAAGCTTTGAAAAATTGCCCTGCCAGATTTTTAAAATCAAGTTTTCTCAAAAGCCTCAACATATACATTGGTCAATTTATTTATACATTAAAGCATTTATTGAATACTTCTTACCATGTATGGTGGTGGTGGTGGTGATGCTGAGTTGTCCCACAGTGAATGCAACAGGCATGGTCCCTGCTATTACCAAAGAATGCAGACAACTAACCAGGCAGGTGCCTGCACAGTGAGATATGTGCTTTGGTGGCTGTAACTGCATGGTGTGAGTGTAGAGCTGGGTGCTTAATTGAAGGCATCATGAAGTCTTCCAGGACTAAATGGTATCAAAGTCCAACCTTAAGGATGATGGGTTTAACTAAGAAAAGGAGGGTGTGGAAAAAAGAGGGAGAGTGCTCCATGGAGAGGAAATAGTATATGCAAAAGCACAAGAGGATTGAAGAACCAAAATCACTTTGGCATGGCTGGAATGATGTGTGTTTGCGTATTTTCAGGATAGGGGATGTGGGTAGGGACAAGCTCAGAGAAAAGGAAGTCAGGAACCTTGTCATAAAGGGCTCATCTGTCTCATGAGAGAGTGTAGATTTTATTCTGAGAGTACAGAGCCTTTTCTTTTTTCTAAGCATTACATGATTAGATTTGTCTTTTAGAAACCCCTCTGGCTGCTGTTAAAAGTGAATTTCACAGTGACAAGGCTGGAGGAAGGATCTTGGGTTAGGAGGCGGTGGTAGTAATCTAGGCAGGACTCAAGGATGCCTGAGTGGCAATGAGGAAGGAGAGAGGTGGATGGAAGATTCAAGAGATATTTAGGGGGCGTTATTGAGAGAACTTGGTGATTGATTTGGTGTGGGAGGAATGAGAGTCAGGGATGGTTCCTTGGTTTCTGGCTTGGGTACTAGGTGGGCTGGTGGTGCTTTTGACAGAGATGGAACCATGGGAGGAGGAACATGTTTTGAGGGAAGTCTGAGTCTCCCTTTTAGACACCTAGTTGGTATCCAAATGGCACAGACAAGTTGGCTGTGGATATCTTGGGGCTTAGGGCATGGATCTGGGCTCAGGATGGAGATTTGAGCTTCAGCTATACATCAGTAGTCATTGTAGTCATGGAGTGTGCTGGGGTTTTGCCAAGAGCTCATGTAGATTCAGGCGAGAAGAAAGGAGGGGCCCAGGCTGGGGATGCTGGCTTTGGAAATACTCTTGAAATATATAGAAATGAAAGAATGTATGAGGCTATTTCCACAGACATTTATTTTTTAATCTTTTATGAGGTGGAGTTTCACCCTTGTTGCCCAGGCTGGGGTGCAATGGCGTGATCTTGCCTCACTGCAACCTCTGCCTCCCAGGTTCAAGCGATTCTCTTGCCTCAGCCTCCTGAGTGGTTGGGATTACAGGCGTCCACCATCATGCCCAGCTAATTTTTTATATTTTTAGTAGAGACAGGGTTTCATCATGTTGGCCAGGCTGGTCTCAAACACCTGACCTCAGGTGATCTGCCCGCCTCGGCCTCCCAAAGTGTTGGAATTACAGGTGTGAGCCACAGACATTTATTGAGCAAGAGCTTGTGCAAGGCGCTCTGGTATGCATGCAGTGGGGGACCCTCTGATGATTGGAACTCAGGCCTTGTATAAGGAAGTGACCTTCACTAGGGGGCGGAGACACTGTCAGTGAACATCCATCACAGACAAGCAACTGAGCTAGGTGCTGGGGCAAGGTAGAAAAAGGAGGCACTGGGCTATATCAGCTGGGAAATGCATTTCTGCTGGGGACTGGGGAGGGCTTCCTGGAGGAGGTGATTTTTTTTCCTCCAAATCTAGTGTTTAGGGAGATGTTTTGTCAGATGGAGCTGGAGTTTTGGAATGGAGTTTTAGAGATGGGGAAGGGCAGACTGGTTTGAGAAGGTGCCGCACAAGGGATGGCTCAGAGGAGAGAAAGTGTAAGATGTTTTCAGAACAAGTTAGTTCTTCATCATGTCAGGAATCTAGATGGCTGGAAGGACGTTTGTGGGAAATTATAGTGGAAAATAGGAGGATGACTTTGATGCCATGCTGCAGTATTTGAGGTCCTTTTTGGAGGCTCAGGGGATTTAATGAACAATTAGAAACTAAAGGCTGATGTGGCCTCCACAGCATACTGGCTAAATGCATGAACTCTTTAACCAGAGGGATCTGGGCTTAACTTTGGATTCTGCGGTTTTCTTGCTGTGTGATCTTGGGCAGATTATTAACCTCTCTGAGCCTCAGTTTTGTCATCTGTCAAATAGGAGTGAAATACCTCATAGAGGGTTGTGATGAATGAAGTAAACTAATGTAGAGAAAGCATTCTGTAGTGTCTGGAATTAAGCGACCCCTCAGTACTTGGTGACATACTAATACTTTCTATGTAATCATACCTGTAACAACACAGAGACGATGGTATCTTCTTTACACCGTATTCACTCCTGTATCCTCAGCATGTAGGACAGTACCTGGCATGTAATGGATGCTGGAAAAATATTTTTTGGGCTAGAAATGAATTGCACCAGTTTCTTTTTGTGAGGCATCTATTTTTTTTTTTTGCTTATCTGGAAAAATACTTTGATCAAACCTTAGGGAGAAGATGAAATTCCCTTTCTTCTAGAGCCCAGATTTCAAGGAGGAGAGGTCAAGTGCTCTGCGAAGTAGAAGGAGAAGATTTTGGGCAGTGAAGAGGAGAGAACTGATGAGGTGGTGGGGCACATTGTGCTGTGAAATGTGACTCTTCCCCCGGGACCCCTGAAAAAATCTTCTGTAACATTTCGTATATATGAGACTTCTCTCTACCATCTGCTATGGTCGAAATGGGATTTGGAGAGCTCATGTGATTCTCAGGCCTCCTAGTAACTCTGCTTACATGGAGAGACAGCTGTCTTCCAGCCAGCTGCTGTCTTTTGGATGTGGGAAGCTTTCATCTGGGGGAAGATAACACTTTGAGAAAAGATGTCAGGATTGGAGGGAGCTGTTGATGGGGTCACTGTTTTTCATGCCCTGAAGCAGTCACACTTTGTATGGATGGGCAGGTGCACAAGGTGAGTTATTTTTTTCACCACCTAGAAATTTGTAGAGGCCTGACATGGTGGCTCACACCTGCAACCCCAGCACTTTGGGAGGCTGAGGTGGGCAGATCACTTGAGCCCAGGAGTTAAGAGATCAGCCTGGGCAACATGGTAAAACTCTGACTCTACTAAAAATAAAAAATTTAGTCAGGTATGGGGGTGTGTACCTGTAGTCTCAGCTACTCAGGAGGCCAAGGTGGGAGGATTACTTGAATCTAGGAGGTCGAGGCTGCAGTGAACCATGTTCATGCCACTGCACTCCAGCCTGGGTGAGAGAGTGAGACCCTGTCTCAAAAAAATATGAAACTGCTCTTTTGAAGAGCATTCTAATGACTTATCCACAGATTCTAGGAAAGCAGTTAAATTCTGCTTTTAATGTCTGTCTTTCTAGATTTCTCCCTTCTATCGTTATTGTTGTTATGCCCTCAAACAAAAACATTTAGTACTTATTGTGAGCTTCATAGGGTTGTTGTGAATTAATACTTATAAAGCTCTTAGTGCGATACCTGACACATAGACAGCATTTAATATTATTATCATTATTGTTGGGCAGCACTCAGTTCATGAAATTCCCACAGACTGTCAAGTGGTAAATGCTATTGCTTTGTAAGTATCATCGATGAGGAACCTGAAGCTCACAGAGGTTGATGACTTGCCTAGGATCGCTCAGAAAGCTGGCAGCAGAGCTAATTGCCATGGTAACCATTTCCAAGCTTCAGTGCCCAGAGATGGACCCAGTCTGGCATTGGCTCGTCCCCTGGGGCACTGTGAGTGTCTTGACAGATAAGTAAAGGAAGTCACTAATTTCTGAATAATGCCCAGGTGTGGTTGGCATTGTTAGGGGTCAGTGAAGACACTCTCAAAGACCTTACTGCCTAGCTTTTTTATCTTTCACCTTTAATGCTCCTGTTAACCCCAGGAACTAACCAAAGGGGAGTTTTCTTTATCAGCTCCAAGAGAGATGCCATGGTTGTCCCAAGGTTCTGGAGCTAAAGGTGGGACCAGGACCAGACTTCAGTTTCTGTGTTTTCAAATTCAAATCTATTCTCCTCTCAGTAGACCAGGAGGCCTCCAGACAAGACAGATGGCAGACAGCTACAGTGGTTTAAAATAGCCTGAGCTCACTTCTGAGGTAGACATGTGCGTGGAGTGAGCTGGAAGACAGGGACCCCTGTGTGGGAAAGCATTCTGGCAAACAGAAGCCCAGTGGGGAGCTCTGATGCTAGGATGAGTGTCATCAGGTGGGGGTGAGGGTGTGAGAAGAGACCTGAGCAGTTGCCAACCTGAGGCTGAGTGAGGAGGAGAGAAGAGAGAGGACAGGTGCCAGGCAAGATGCAGCACTGCCAGTCGGTAGAGGCTTCCTCCCTCCTTTCCAGCTGTGCTACAAGAGGGGGAGGTCAGTAAACAGGCTCCAAGGTGTGGTCCCTAGCACCTGTGTGGAATAATGCAACCCAGCATTCTTTCCCATCCTTGATTGAACCAGGGATGGCTCCACTTGATCCTCTTTCTGGGGACTGGGAGGGCTGGCGCCTTTTACTTCCCAGCTTTCTAGTCTGCTGGGTCTTGGAGTCCAATGCAAAATAATAAAGTTCCTATAAAAACAGTTTGTATAGATCCTTTTAGGGTGACTTCAAAGCCTATGCATTTCCTTAACAATGATCAATTCTTGGCTAATCCTGTTTCATCCATATCTGCACCCAATTCTCTTCACTCTGTCTTCATACCAGACACCATACAATTTCACTAATTGATCAATCTTAGCATCACAAAAAGTCAAATAGACATTATACGTCTTCTGATATGATACAAATAGAAGTAGCCAACACTACCTGTACAATATTATTACTAAAGATCTAACTCCAAATTTACAGGAAATACAGAGAATATGTAGGAAATTCTATGTGGAAATGAGTTGCTTTCTTCAGCAAACCAATGGCTTGGAAGTGTGAAAAAAGAGAATTAAGAGATACAGCAATCTAAGACAATGTGTGGACCCCATCTGGAAATCAATTCAATCAAATCATCTGTAAAGAAAACATTGAGAGATAATCAAAGAGAAGAAAACATTATCTAAAATATAAAATGATAATAAAGAATTATTATTGCTTTCATTGGGTGGGATAATGGAATTGTGGTTGCCTTTTTGTTGCTCTTATCTGTAGAGATATGCTGAAGAATTTATGGGTAAAATAAAACTAAGTGATCTAGGTTGGGAGGAACCTATCCATTTCCAACTTTTTGGCAAACAGGCTCCAAGGTGTGGTCCCTAGCAACTGTGCTGGAACAATGCGACCCAGCATTCCTTCCCATCCTTGATTGGCAGGGATGGCTCCACGTGATCCTCTCTCTGGGGACTGGGACTTTGCATTCAGAAATGCCAGCTAGCTTCCATCGACAGCAGACTGAAGGGAACAGGCATCTTAGGAACCATGCGTTGTGCATCAAAAAATCGAGAAAGCGGCCGGGCACGGTGGCTCAAGCCTGTAATCCCAGCACTTTGGGAGGCCGAGGCGGGTGGATCACGAGGTCAAGAGATCGAGACCATCCTGGTCAACATGGTGAAACCCCGTCTCTACTAAAAATACAAAAATCAGCTGGGCATGGTGGCGCGTGCCTGTAATACCAGCTACTCAGGAGGCTGAGGCAGGAGAATTGCCTGAACCCAGGAGGCGGAGGTTGCGGTGAGCCGAGATCGTGCCATTGCACTCCAGCCTGGGTAACAAGAGCGAAACTCCGTCTCAAAAAAAAAAAAAAAAAAATCGAGAAAGCTTGTCTTTAGAGAGACAGACAAGTGGAGCTGGCTCAGAGGTTATGTGGACCGAAGGGCTGGGGGAAGCGGTTGCCTTGGTTCCTGACAATCCCGCATTAAAGTCAAACTGCTGTTTCTTTCCTTACTTTCCGTTTCCTTGTAACAGACTTACTCCTTTGCTTGAACTGGGGGTTTTAGTGGGGTTCTGTTGCTTGCAAATCTTAAGTGCTTTGAGAAACAGCTAAGGAGATGAAGATGGAAAACTTGGTCATGAAGGGAATGGGTTATTGGAATCTTTCTGGGGGGAGAATTATGAGGATTATGAGGATGCAATTCTGATTGAAGGGGGTCTTGTAGATATCTGGGATTTGGGAGTGAGAACAAATGCTGTAGCAGATGCTATTAGCTACCCATTCAATGGCCATTCCTTGTTTCTAGTTTTGTTTTGTAACAATGTGCTCAGGGGACAGAGCATGCATGATCCATGGTAATCCATGATGATTTTCCTTTCAGTGATTGGTCTAGAAGTGGGCACTGGACCCAGCTTAGGTCATGTAACAAAGGAAAATTCTTTCTTTCCGCCTTTCTTCCTGCTCTGGAGGCTGTTAGGTGAGGGCATAATGGTTGGAGCTGTGGCAGTTGCATTACGACTATGACCAGATGCCTAGATTCACAGCAACACTGACTGAGAGCACTGTCATTCCTGAGTCACTCATACCTCCTTCTTTCAGAGTTTATTATTTTGGGGATGGTATTTATTGATGAGCCCCTCTTGGTTAAGTTGCATATGGTTGGCTGTTCTGTTAATTCAAGCCAGAAGATTCTCAGCTGATACAGTTGGGCTTCATAATTTGGAGGTTTGGGAGGAAAATGAGGTGAAAGAGCATGCATGGTTGGGGAAGATAATATTTTAAATCAGAAAATTAACATTTTCTACCAGAAAACCATCAATTATGATATTATAGCCTGGTTTGCAGAGCCTTTTGAGAGTTGTGTGAGCCAATATCCATCCATCCATGCATCCGTGGATTCACCCATGCATTCATCCATCCATCCATCATTTTCTTTTTTTTTTTTTTTTTTATTGCATTTTAGGTTTTGGGGTACATGTGATGAACATGCAAGATTGTTGCATAGGTAAACACATGGCAGTGTGCCTTGCTGCCCTCCGTCCCCTCACCTGTATCTGTCATTTCTCCCCATGCTATCTCTTCCCACCTCCCCACCCCCCGCCCCTCCCCCATTTCCCCCCAACAGACCCCAGTGTGTAGTGCTCCCCTCCCTGTGTCCATGTGTTCTCATTGTTCAACACCCGCCTATGAGCGAGAATATACGGTGTTTGATTTTCTGCTCTTGTGTCAGTTTGCTGAGAATGATGGTTTCCAGCTTCATCCATGTCCCTATAAAGGACGTGAACTCATCGTTTTTGATGGCTGCATAATATTCCATGGTGTATATGTACCACATTTTCCCTATCCAGTCTATCATCGTTGGGCATTTGGGTTGGTTCCAGGTCTTTGCTATTGTAAACAGTGCTGCAATGAACATTCGTGTGCACGTGTCCTTGTAGTAGAATGATTTATAATCCTTTGGATATATACCCAGTAATGGGATTGCTGGGTCAAATGGGATTTCTATTTTTAGGTCCTTGAGGAATCGCCACACTGTCTTCCACAATGGTTGAATTAATTTACATTCCCACCAACAGTGTAAAAGTGTTCCTATTTCGAATGGCGATCATTAAAAAATCGGGAAACATCATTTTCTATTTGTCAATTATCTATCCATCCATCCATCCATCCATCCACCCACCCACCCACCTCACCCATCCGTCCATCCATCCATCCATCCATCCATCCATCCACCCACCCACGCACTCACCCATTTGACTTCCTTTTTATGGAAATTTCCCTTTGAGTAATGGAGAATTTCCTTCTTGGACTTGCTTGGTTCTGTCTGTTATCATCTGGGTATAAAATGCTTTTCCTTTTCCAATTAGGTCACGTGCAGAGAAGTGATATTAGATAGTTACGGTGAGGAGTGAGTGGGATTCTGCCTGGGCCTCTCTCTAGGGACACTTTGCCTTCTGCAGTGTCTGGCATTTTTAAGAAATGTTGATTTTTAGGCATTTGAGGAAAAAAGTTGTCGTTGGGTTTTTTTGGACATTAAAAGCACGAATTTCCCCTTATTTTACTCCCTGGAGCTTCTTTCAACATACTCAAGCACTATCAGCTTCAGGCCTGGCTTTGTGGGCTGGAAAGGGCTGGGGTATATTTTCAGAGGAATCTTATGGGATTGAATTAGGAACGCTGCCTTCAGGGGATAATTATTATTTTAGTAGGAAGATATTCTTTATTTTTTGATTCTTAGGAATTGCTATTTCTTATGTAGATGTTCTTGCTTTTGTTACATTATTACGTTCCATAAAATATTTTCAGCATATGGAATTTTTATATATCTAGTCCATTGGCTGTTTCAGGTTAGGAATGGTCAGTATTTATACATGCGCTGAATCCCTTGTAGTCTGTTTGTTCCTGGGATGGTGGTGATGGGGGTACTAGAGGCTGGAATTTGCGCACATGGGAGAGGAGATGGTACATGTCAGTGTTTTCCAATTGAGGCCCTTGGGGTTGTGGGCGGGAAGGAAAGAGGAGGAGGAGGAAACCAGTGTGGTGGGGGTGTGATCCACATTCTCAGGAAGAACCATATTTGATGTCATTTAGAAAACGGAATTCTTACTTCTTGAACAAAGTTGGCTTTTCTTCTCTGAACCTGGCCTTTGCAAGCGCTTGAGTCTTTGAATACGGTGATGCCTGGAGTAGAGGAGGGATTTGCTTGGGGCAGCAGTGACATGTGGAACACCGGCCACAAACCTGGCTAAGCATAGAGCCACTTGGACAATGGGCTTCATAGGCACAAACTGGGAACTTCCCCTCAGATCTGTCAACTCAGGAGGTTGTCACCAGTGGCTGCACCTTGGAGTGATCTGGGGATCTTTTAAATGCCCCAGTGCCCTGGCTCTAACTCAAGTCAGTGAAAGCAGGCTGTCTGGGAGTAGGATCAGAGCAGCAGTGTTCATTAAAGGCTCTCCAGGTGACTGTCATCAGCATTCAGATTTGAGAGCCACTGGGGGAGAAATCTGTACTTTCTATAAAGCTGGAAGCAGCCTGTTTTCTGAACATTATTGATTAGATCATAGCCATTTTCCAGTATAGACAAAGTAGGTTCTCTCCTCCCACTCCCTTACTGCAGTAAACTTCTCACTAATGGTGTGCTTTGAGAAACACCAAACTGCAGAGACTCAAAGGGGTATAAAATTAAAATTAAATCACACTAGCTTTGGGCATATACATCCCTCCTCCATCCCCAAAATCTCTTTAAAAATAGTGTTTACAATTTTTTTTGTAGTATGTTCACAGGATTCAAAAAAATGCAAAATACTGCACTACTCACAAAAACAAAGATATGGAATCAACCCAGGTGCCCATCAGTGACAGACTGGATAAAGAAAATGTGGTATACATACACCGTGGAATACCATGCAGTCACAAAAAAGGAATGAAATCATATCCTTTGCAGCAACATGGATGGAGCTGAGGCCATTATCCTAAGCAAATCAGAGCTAGAACATAAAACCAAATGCTGCATATTCTCACTTATAAGGGGGAGGTAAGCATTGAGCACACATGGACATATGTACGAGACTGGACACTGGACTACTAGAAGGTAGAGGAAGGGGTGGGTTAAAAAACTGCCTACTGAGTACTGTGCTCACTGCCAGAGTGATGAGATCTGTACTACAAGCCTCAGCATTGTGCAGTATTCCCATGTAACAAACCTGCATATGTACCCACTGTATTTAAAATGAAAGTTGGAATTAAAAAAAATATATATATAGTTTTAAAGTCTCTTATTCTCTCTCTCTCTCTTTCTGTTTTTTTTTTTTTTTTTTTTTTTTTTTTTTTTTTTTTCAGATGGAGTTTTGTTCTTGTTGCCCAGGCTGGAGTGCAATGGTGCAATCTCGGCTCACTGCAACCTCTGCCTCCCCGGTTGAAGCGATTCTCCTGCCTCAGCCTCCCAAGTAGCTGGGATAACAGGCATGTGCCACCATGCCCGGCTAATTTTGTATTTTTTAGTAGAGATGGGGTTTCTCCATATTGGCCAAGCTGGTCTCGAACTCCTGACCTCAGGAGATCCATCCGCCTCGACCTCACAAAGTGCTGGGATTACAGGCATGAGCCATCATGCCCGGCCTAACGTCTCTTATTCTTGTCTTTTCGCCATTCACCCACTTCCCAACCTCTTCCCTGGATATCCTTCCAGAAGTCTTTTCTTTCATTCCCTTTGTTGTCACACAAAAGATGCCATACTGCAACCCCTATTCTCCATCTTGGTTTTTTTTCTTCTAATATTTGACTGGTAAGCACCAGCATGGTGCACTGTCTGGCATTTGTTCTGGTTTGTTGAGTATCCTCGCTGACTGACAGAAGCTCACATGGTGCTGCCAATCTTTAGATATTTAAATTACTTCCCTTGTCCACTGCACATCTTGAAGATCTCTCTATAGCAATACAAAGACAGCTTCCTTATGCTACTAATAAACACATATATTTTACATCTATTTTATATATATTTATATATATAACATATTTGAGACAGGGTCTTACTGTCACCCATGTTGAAGTGCATTGGTGAGATCTCAGCTTACTACAACCTCTGCCTTCCAGGATCAAGTGATCCTCCCACCTCAGCTTCCTGAGCAGGTGACATCACAGGTGTGCACCACCACACCTGGCTTAAAATTTTTTTTGAAAAAATTTTTGGTAGAGACAGTTTTGCCATGTTGCCCAGTCTGGTCTCGAACTCCTGAGCTCAAGTGATCCACCTGCTTTGGCTTCCCAAAGTGCTGGGATTACAGATGTGAGCCTGGCTCAAGTATTCATTATTTAATAGATGTAAAGTATGGATAATTCATAATTTATTACACAAGTCCTCTAGGGATGGACTTTAGGTGATTTCCAATTTGGGGACTTTACAACAGTGTCATTAAGAATAGTGTGGCAAATGCATCACTTCAGATGTGTAGAAATCCATCTGTAGAATTCCCATAAGTGCTATTTCTTGGTCAAGGGGCATGTGCTAGAGTCTCTTTAGCAACAGGAAGTTTCATGAAGGCATCACAGTTTCCAGTTTGCTGCAGCAGGCAGTTCTGCTTCTGAAATTGTAGTAGACATGGGGTTTCCTTTTCTTTTTTTCTGTTGGTGGCTTTGAGGAACTATCAGATGAGGTAGCTGAAAAATGTACATCTAATGGGTTTAGAGGAGATGCTTCTGGGTCTGCAGTTCTCCTAGGGCCTTTCTTGAATGACCTGCAGGCATCATCTGGTGTTTATTAAAAATGTGGACCCTGAGCCCCATCAGAATCTCTGGGGCAAGGCCTGATAATATATATATGTATGTGTATATATATATATATATATATATATATATATATATATATATATATTTTAAGACAGAGCTTCACTCTTGTTGCCTAGGCTGGAGTGCAGTGGCGATCTTGGCTCACTGCAACCTCTGCCTTCCCAGTCAAGCAATTCTTCTGCCTCAGCCTCCTCAGTAGCTGGGATTACAGGTGCCCGCCACCACACACGGCTAATTTTTTGCACTTTTAGTAGAGACAGAGTTTCATCATGTTGGCCAGGCTGGTCTTGGACTCCTGACCTTAGGTGATCTGCCCACCTCGTCCTCCCAAAGTGCAGGAATTACAGGCATGAGCCACCACACCCGGCCAGCCTGATAAAATTTTAACATGAGCTTTCTGAGTGATGCTTCTGTGCACTGGATGTTCAGAACCACTGTTCTGAGGGATCTGTTGTAGAATAATGCCGTTAGAGGACATCTTTTCATATGATTAGCACAGTGGAACCACACTGGTTTACTTGGGACAAGGCCTGCAACTGCCATGAACATTGCAAGCTTGGTAATGCCAAGTAAAGACTGAGTCTTGGCATCAAGTTGAAAATAACATTTGGCGATCCGCCCCTGATGCAGCATTTACAAGTTTGCCCTCAAATGCCCATAGAAGAGGAGGAACAGGGTTAACACCACTGAAAATAGTCAGATAACCAGTTGCTGGAATCTCAGTGAAATATCCATTAACCATAAGGCAGATGGCGCTGGATTGGATCCAGCCTTCCTAGTCAGCACCTCTAACAAGGTGGAGCAAGACCAACTGGAAACAGTAGAAAGACCCTTTGTTTATCTTCCACTCTCCTGTTCCTAGATTAAGACACCTAACTTTGTACCAAGGGGAAAGTCACCCTGTTCTGCTCAAAATTAAGTTTTTGAAATGATCGGAGGCCTCTTACAATGCCTGATTTTGCTACATTCATTCAGAGAAGCAGGAAGGGAAAGGGGGGCAGTTAACTTGTGCACTGGTTTGTTTAGGGAACTGTTGGTGGTGAATTGAACCTTCAGTTGTGTGGCTGCTATAGGTTAGGTGCATAGGAGAGACCACAGGAACTAGGGTGTGAGTGCATCCTGGAATCAGAGAATCAGATTGTGGAGGTGGAGGAGAGTCTGAGGCAGGTCAAGAGAGCTGTAATGGATGTGTAATTGCTAGAACCCAGTGTGTGTAGTCCTGCCCTCCCACATTGGCTTGAGAAGGGGGCTGGACCATCACTACCAAGAGCAGGACCAAGGGCAGGCTACATAACCAATCTTCTGGCAGACACAGGGCCTGGATATATCTCTCCAATGAATAATCCAGTACTGAAGACAATGCAGCTGTGCTTACAGAGTTTTGAAGGGAAATGTTATAATCTACATATTTGAGTCTCAGTCAAACTGTCATTTATGTGTGAAGACAACAGAAAGACAGTTTTCAGATATAAAAAGGCACTGCAAATCTACCACCACTGAAAAAGTTAATTGGATATGTACTCTGATCGAGAGAAGATTCAAAATGGGAACTTAAGAATGAAGAAGTCGTGGTACGGAGGAACTGGGATGAGCATTTCCAATAATTAAACATAATATCAAGTCCAAATAATTGCTGTAAGTCTCAAATTAAGTGTCAGACAACAAAAACTATTTGTGAATGAGTAGCTATACAGTATAAAATTAACTTCATGATCTATTTGGGTACAAAATTACAGCATATAAATGATGACTGGGAAGTAGATAATATAGGAACCAGGATATGAACATTTTACTTAATTTATTATCTTTTATGTGGAAGACAATCAGAAAATATTCTGTCAATTTTCGTTAATCACAGTAAAATAAAACTAGAAGTTAGTAACAAAGCTTATAAAAAAATCAATGACTTAAAAATCAAATACTTTCCTTAATAACCCCAGGACATGTTTAACATAATGCTGTATGTTCCCATTGGTCTTCACCGTTGCAATAAGGCAAAAAAAAAAAAAAAAAAAAAAAAAGCATACGAATAATTAAGAAAGAGAACTGTGTCTTTATTTGCAAACGACATAAGTATCTGTGCAGAAAATGCCAAGGAATCTACAAAACAAACCAACGAACGATAAACAAACCATTCTACAACAAATAAATGGATTCACCAAGGTTGCCAGATACAAGGGAAACATATACAAAAACCAGTTGTGTTTCTATAAACTAGCAATGAACATGGGGAGACTGAAACTGAAAGTATAATACCTTTGACAATTGATTGCTCAAAGGAAAAAAATGACTAGCTATAAATCCAACAAAATATATACAGGACTTATATACTGAAAACTATAGGATGCTGATGCTTTATGAAAACTGGAAAGTGCTGATGAAAGAAATAAAAGAATATCTGCATAAATGAAGACATACTGTGTTCATAAATTGAAAGACTCAATATAGTAAAGACAGCAGCTATCCCCAAATTGATATACAGACTTAATGTGATTCTTATAAAACCCCAACAAAATTATTTTGTAGATGTAAATAAAATTATTCTATAACTTATATGAGAAGGCAAAGGAACTAGCATAGCTAAAGCAGTTTTGAAAAAGTGGAGTAAAATGGGAGGAATCAGTTTACAGTAATCAAGGCTGTGTGATATTGGTGGAGGAGCAGATACATAGACTAATAGAACAGAATAGATAACCCAGAAATAGACCCACACAAGTATGCTCAATTGATTTTTGACAAAGGCACAAAAGCAGTTCAATGGATAAGTGAATTTTCAACATGTAGTGCTAGAACAATTAGATATTTATTGGCCAAAAAATGAACCTCAGCCTAAGTCTTGCACTTCACATGAAAAGTAACTCAAAAGTGATCATGATATTAAATGTAAACTATAAAACTATAAAACTTTTAGAAGAAAACACAGGAGAAAAAATTTGAAATATAGGGCCAGGCAAAAGTTCTTAGACTTTACACCAAAATCATGATCCATTTAAGGAAAAAATTGATGAGTTGGACTTCATCAAAGTTAAATGCTACTGTTCTGCAAAACCCTGTTGAGAAAATGAAAAGACAAACTACAATCTGGGCCAAATGTTTGCAAACCACTTATCTGACAACGGATTATTATCTAGGATACATAAAGAGCCCTCAAGTTTCAGCTGTAAGAAACAAACAATGCAATTAAAAAACAGCAAAAAGTATCAATGGACATTTCACCACAGAGGGAATACAGATGACAAATAAATACATGAAAAGATGTTTTACATCATTAGCTTTTAGGAAAATGCAAATTAAAAGCACAACAAGATGTCAAGGCACATTAAAATGGCAAAAATAAAAAATAATGGTAACACCAAATTCTAGCAAAGGAGAATGAGGAACAGCTAGATCACTCATGTATGGTCTCTGAGAATGGGAACTGCAGTAGCCACTCTGGAATATTGTTTGTCAGTTTTTAAAAACATGCAGCTGCCCTCTGACCCAGCAATACACTCTTGGGTATCTATCCTAGATAAATAAAAACTTAAAAGGCTTACACTAAAACCTCTGTGTGAATCTTTATAGCAAGCAAGGAAAAAAAATCCGCAAGAGAAACCTAAGGTAAACTGGAGTAAGAATATAGATGAAAATCTATAATATTTTATATTCTCATGCAACATAGCATTAGGATATGAAATAAACATTGTGCTGATAACTCTAAGAGTTAGTCCTGGAAAACAGAACAAAGTAATGCAAACAAAACAGCCAATAAAACATCTACTTGTAATTAATTATATAATTGTATAATTCATCATATATATAGATCTTAAATATATCACACACATAATGAATATATACAGCAAATATATGTGTGTATATATATATATATGAACAATATACAAGTTAGGAGTGAGAAAAGACATATAAATCCAGAGACAGAAGAAATTACAAGACAAGATGTGCTATTACAATGATGTTCAGACTCGTATGCTCAGATTCATGTCATAGCTTTTCCACTACCGTTTTCTGACCTTGGGTGATTATGTACTCTGTCAGTCTCAGTCTCCTCCACTATAAAATAGGGATAATAATGCAGTAGTTGTGTGGATGTTTATTAAATAATGCATGCAAATAGCTCAACCCAGTGTTGGATGCCTCATAGAACTAGGTTGATAGCTGTTTTTCAATTTTTGGTGTTAAGTTTGAAAGTTCAAGAAAACAGAGATGCCCAAATTATCTACCATAAAAGATAACCTGCCTAGATTAGGGGTTAGTAAATATTTTCTTACAGGACTAGATAGTAAATATTTTAGGTTTATGGGGCATCTGAGCAACTACTCAATGCTACTGTTGTAGCATCAAGGCAGCCATGGAACATTTATAAAGAAGTAGGCATGGTTGTGTTCCAATAAATCTTTATCAAACCAGGTGGTAGGCCTGCAGGCTGTAGTTTACTGACCTCTAGTCTAAACCAGTAACAAGAAGGAAGTAATGAAAGTTTTTAAAAACCATCACCAAAACCTGTAAAACAAATGATCCTTTTGGTCTTTAAGACATTTCTCCAGATCATAGGGAAAAAGGACACTGTCTCACTTCTTTCCTCTGACCCTAGCATCATAAAGACACAAAAATCTAACAAAGATAAGGCAACGATAAATAAATAAATAAATAAATAAAGTCATAGTCTAATTTCACTTATAAACACTGAAAAAATAGTCCTAAATAAAATCTTGGCAAGTTGAATTCTCTAGGATATTAAAAGAACAATGCATCATGATCAAAGAAGGTTCATTCTAGAAATACATTATGATTTATTATTAGGAAGTCTATTAATACATCCCATCAATATGTCAAAGGAAAAAATGTGATTATAGTGTAAAAAAAGCATTTGTTAAAATTTCAGTATTTGTTCTTGGTGAAAATTTTTAGGGAAAAGACAAAGAATAAAAAGATACTTTTTCAGCATGATGAAGACTATCTATGGCCAACCAGTATCCCAAAATATACTTAATTTTGAGATACTCAAGGTATTCCCATTGAATTTAAGAATAAATGAAAAATGGTTGATAGCAACACTGCATTGTTTTGGATGATCTAGTCAATGAAACAAGAAAATAGACAGATATAAATAGTAACTACGTATTGGAAAAAAGAATACCAAATTAACATTATTCACAGGTTATATTATTTATTTTAGTGACTCTAAAGGAATCCATTGAAAAACTATTAGTACAAATAAGGGAATTAGTTAAGGGGGCTGATTACAAAACATGTCAACCCAAATCAATAACTTTCTTAGAGAGCATCTCTAACAAGGTGGATGACATAATGGAAAAATAATCCCTTTCAGTCTCCAGATGTCACCAGCTCCCTTTTCCTCCTCCGCATGCTTGGCAGAAGGCCAGAGGAAGTATTGTATGTAGTCCTCTACTACAGAGGGAAATGTAGGAACCTGGAATATTAACCATGGATTGGCAATCTGTGCGTCTAAAGGAAAGTGGTTTAAATTTTCTTTTAAATGTCACACTTGGCATCCCAGATCTCAATGGCGTTGGAGCATATCAAAGTGTTAGAGCATGGGCTTAATGTGTTTTGGGGAAAATATTTAGCATTTGCACATAGTTAGGGTCTCACCAGTGGTGTATTCCCTCCATAGACATGTGATCCTGGAGCTTGGAGTATTAAGTTTGAGAAATAGTTTGATGAGGGCAGTGAGAAGCACTAGAAAGGATACTGCAACCTCTGCCTCCCGGGTTCAAGGGATTCTCCTGCCTCAGCCTCCTGAGTAATTAGAACTACAGGCGCGTGCCACCACACCCGACTAACTTTGTGTAATTTTAGTAGAGACGGAGTTTCACCATGTTAGCCAGGATGGTCTCAATCTCCTGACTTCGTGATCTGCCTGCCTCGGCCTCCCAAAGTGCTGGGATTACAGGTGTGAGCCACCAAGCCAGGCCTATTTTTGTCTTCTTTTCTAATTTTGTTTACCTCAAGCACTTCACTTCTTTGAGCCTCTGCTGCCTTGCCTATATCCTGAGGATAATTAAACCTTTCTCCTAGGGTCTCGTAGCAGTAAATATGATTTGATGAAAAATACAAAAGCATGTCAACAACTGCTTGCTAAAAGTTAGGTACCTTTCGGCTGCCTTCTTATGCTTGGCTAGCTCCTTTGACTCTTTGAAAACATCAGAAAGCCTAGCCTTAAAGGAAGCTAAGCACTGGGACCCAGAGTTTGAGTCATCTTAACATCTGCCCCTACTCTGGTTCAGCTTCTGCCTGTTTCTCAACTTTGCTCTCATTTCAGGAAAGGAGACAATTATTGTTTCTTGAGGGGCAGTGACTGTCACTTCCATCTTGTTCTCTCCCCACCGCCCCCACTGCTGGAGCATCCAGAGCAACTCTAGGAATAGGAGTGTAGAAATAAAATCCAGGAAAGAGGGACTTCAGAAACAAGAGGCAATTGCCATGGACACGGGTGGCAGAACACTTCCAGTCTTGCTCTGCCATCCATGAGCTTGTTGCACGGGAAACTCAGTCAACTTCTGAAGCTTTAGAGTGTTCTCCACGATAAAAGGAGAAAAATGATCATCTACCTTAGGGTATTATTTGTCTTAAGGTTAACCTTAAGGTTACATATGCATGGTTAGGCACAGTGGCTTGTGCCTGTAACCCTGGCGCTTTGGGAGGCTGAGGTGGGAAGATCACTTGAGGTCAGGAGTTCAAGACCAGTATGGGCAACATTAGCAAGACCCCATCTCTACAGAAAAAGTTGAAAAATACTAACCAGGCTAGTTGGCATATACCTGCAGTCCTAGCTACTTGGGAGGCTGAGGCGGGAGGATCACTGGAGCCCAAGAGGTGGAGGTTGCAGTGAGCCATGATTGCGCCACTGCAGTCCAGACTGGGTGACAGAGTGAGACCCCGTCTCTCTCTCTCTCTCTCTCTCTCTCTCTCTCTCTCTCTCTCTTTCTCTCTTTAAAGACTGCATGTGTGAATGTGTTTATAACTATGTTACATGTACATATAAATATAAATTCTGTTCGTTAATAGCTCATGTAATATACAGACTCCACATCTGTACAAATGTAAAGACAATACATTTTGCATAGGAAAAATGGTTGAGTTGAGTGATTTAATTTTTTTTTTTAAATCACACAATACTTGCATGAAATGGCAACAAGCATGAACCTCCCAGGCAGGTAGGAGTGCAGTGCTTGGCTTCACAGATACTATTAAGCCTAACCTTTATTGTGGGCTTACTGTGTGTCAGGCCTATTCTGGGATCTTGTTAATGAATTGATTCATTTTTTCCCCCATAACAACATAGAGGGAAAAAGATCACCTGGAGAAGGCACCAGGTCCTTGGACCTTGCCCCAGAGGCTCCTGGCATTTTGTAGAGAGGGAAGGGCTTGGTTTCTCATGGACTTTTAAGCTTATGATAGGTTTGGTCTCAAGTCTCATCTTCATATATGCTCTTAGAAATAATCTCATTTAAGGAGAGAAATTCAGAGTCAACGCTGAAACTGAAAAGCTGTGGCACTGCCTGAGATCTCAGAATAAAGGGTACCTTTATTTTCACTTCTCCAAATAATCTATGAGAGGGACTTTTAGTGTATCCGTAAGATGTGATACTAACATAGTATCTGCATATTGTGAAAAATTTATAACTGTATCCAGAAAGGTTATTTGACTCTATTGCCTCAAAGTCTATATAATTAGAATTCCATGATGTCATCTTTGAGCTTTAATATAGCTTAAAATTATCCTTCTGTAGGTTGTGTTTCTTTCTGAAACATTTTAAATTTAGAAAATTAACTTGTTAAACTTTTTTAAGTTAAATCTTTAGATTTTTTTTTTTTTAATTCACCCTGCTGTGGGGGAGTCGGAATGACAAATGCTTGAGTCATCAAAGTCAAATGTTAGGGCACTGTGGCCCCTCTGGGAAAGCTAAGGTCTCCATGGCCCAAGAATCTAACTCTACTTACGGGGATGATGATCTCGCATGATCTCTGTTTTGCCAAGGTTCCCTCTTGGCAAGGATTAGGAGTGCAGATGGGCCCAGAGAGCGTGCCTTGCTCAAGCCAGGTCCTCCTCCTGCTGCCACTTCGGGTGGCTGGAGGAAGAACCTCACAAAGGGTGCAGTGTCTGCAAGTAGGAGACTGGTCTCAACGGACCAGACTTCTATCACCTGCTCACAAACTCTCATGGGTTTCTGGGTCACGGTGCAGACCTAGGCCAATCCTCCAAAAGCCGATTTGCTGAATTTCATGTGAATTGACCAGCTTCATGTCAGCGTTTTAAGGAACGTCTGATTGGTCTTCATGCCTGCTTTCTGTTTTTGCAGGCTGAAAAACAGCGAGGGGAGGGAATGAGGGACAGAGAGAGGAGGGGACTGAGGGGGTCAAGGGCGTTCCGATATGCAAAAATGGAAGACAAAGGTCAGAGAGGAGGCTATTGGGGGATGAGGGGAGAGACCAGAGATCAAGAAGCATGAAGGTATTGAGGGCCGGAGAGGGGACTTCTGGGGACATGGAGAGGCTGCAGGACAGAGAGGGGAGTTAGGGGAATGGGGCAGTAGCTCTTTCATGTCAATTACCAAAGTTCCCAGCTTTTTGACACTGCAGGGGCACTCTGACAATTCTGGTCTTTATTTCACTCAATTCCTCCTATGTGTGGTGAGTGTGAGTGAGCCAAGGGGAAGGTGATCCTATCTATTGTCAGGGGGTAATTTACCATGAATAAGGGATGATACGGAAATGATGTGTGTAATCCTTCCCCTGCCACCTTTGGGACTTCTTAATTTCCTTCCCTCATTTATCACAGCCGTGAAAACGATTTTTCTGATATGAAGGATGACAGATGGCAGGGTGCCAGCAGCCCTCCTGGAGGGATGGGAGGCTGTGCGTATCTACGATAGGGGTCCAAATAGTGCTGGCTGAATGAGAAACTGAGGAGCCTACACTGTGGGCTGCTTTGTGGTGGGTGGAGGTGCTGAGTGACCTCTCAGCTTCCTACAAGTCACAGGCCAGGAGCTGTGGAATCTCAGTGCTAGGAAGTCTTACTGATTTGAGGATCAGGGAGGGAAAGAATAAGTGATGGGGTGCTGAGAAAGGTTTAGTAATTGGCTCTCTGGTAGAAAAACAAAAACAAAACAAAAAAACAATGAACGACCCCAATGTGCAGTGCTTGCCGCTGGTCAATTTCTATAGTATTGATACTCTCACCATGGCCAATTTCATGTGCCATCACTGAACACAGAGTAGGGAAGAGATCCACACTGTCGACTCACAAGCTGGCCCTGCCACACCACCAGGAGGAATATATTTTGGGCGACGACTAATGGCAATAGAAAAACTCATGCTTCTTTCTCCTGGCATGACTTCATGTGTATCACATACATCCTGTCATCTTATACTTGCAGCTACTCTGAAACCTAAAATTTATTCCTTCGTTACAGGTGGGGAAGCTGAGGCTCAGAGGGATTAAATAATGTATTTGTTATTGTACAGCGAATCAGTGGCAGAGTGGATTTTAAGATCGTGACTTCTCTACTCACTTCACTGGGCTGTCAGAAGTTAAGGGATGAGTTACATAAGGCGCCTCTGATTATTAGAGAATGATAGGTCTGGCTAATTCTGCCTGGATAGTATCAAAGAGGGGCTTCATTCAGGGGCACTGTTTTGCTTAAGAGACCACCCAAAGAATGAGTCATTGTGTCACCAGGCACCCTGAAGTGGTATCTGAAGTTACAGCTGGTGTGATGGATGACAGATGCCGGTACCTTGGTATCTGTCATCCATCAAAGCAGTTGCCAGTCACCAGGTAGACCTAGCGGTAAAAGGTACGTTATATCTCCTGCCTAAACCTTGGTTTCCTCATCTGTAAAACGGGATCCTGAAAGTCTACTTCAGAGGGCTGAGGGGTGGTATGATTTAATGGGTTAAGTCCATATAACACCTAACATAGTGCCAGACTCATAATAGATGCAGAGAAATGCTGATTCTCAGCAGGCTAACTTTTAAAAAAAATTCCTCTTTAGCCCAGAACTGACTAGGACGGTGCTTTTCAAACTTTAACATGCAGAAGAATCACCCGTGGATCTAATTAAGATGCAGGTTGTGATCCAGTAGGTCTGGGGTGTGGGGGTGGGGGACCTGGAATCCTGCATTTCCGACAAGCTCCCAGATGGTGCTGATTCTGCTAGTCCGTGGATCACACTTTTTCTTTTGTTCTTTGTCTTTTCTTTCTTTGTTTCTTTTTGTTTTTTGAACAGAGTCTCGCGCTGTCATTCCAGGCTGGAGTTCGGTGCTGTGGTCTCAGCTCACTGCAACCTCCATCTTATGGGCTTAAGTGATTCTCTTGCCTCAGCCTCCCTAGTAGCTGGGATTACACCTGGCTAATTTTGGTATTTTTAGTAGAGACAGGGTTTCATCATGTTGGCCAGGCTGGTCTCAAACTCCTGACCTCAAATGACCCACCTGCCTTGTCCTCCCAAAGTGCCGGCATTACAGGTGTGGGCCACCATGCCTGGCCCATGGATCATGCCTTGAGTATCAAGGGGCTAAGGGACCCTGACCTAGCATTTTGGGGTCCTGCAGCTTCAACTAATCCTGCTGCCTGTTCCCATGACCTCCAAGATTGCTCTCCTTGAGACGGCATCCTTCTCCTGCACTGGTTCCTTTGGAGCAGCTGGTCAGCTCTGCCGAAGGCATCTTGCTCAGTATAATACTAATTTGCTGCAGAGGATCTGGAACTGAGGTTCCTCTCCTCATTCTCCTTGATCTTAGTTCTGGTTCTGCCAGGATTTTGCTGGGCAATCTTTGCCATATCCTTTCCCCTATTTAGATTCAATTTCTTGATTTGCAAAACAAGACAGTAGGAGAGAGTCGCTTTCTAGTTTAGGCATTCTGAAGTTCTATGAATCTGTGATACCAGCTGGTTGGTGCATTTTCCTGCCAGGCCATAAGCAGTACTTGCCTTTATTTCCAGGCTCCAGTGGGGGTCTCCAGAGTCACTTAGATGCATACAGTTAGGACAAGAGTTAGGAGGAGTAAAGGTAAGGGCTCAATTCAAACCTTTTGGAGTAGTAACAGGGTGGCCCAGAGAGATGAAGAATGATTGGGGCACAGGAACCTTCTTGCTTTGGAGCCTAAACGACAGCTCAAGGGAATGGCTACTCACTGGGCATGTATGAGCCAGGCACTGTGCCAAGAGCTAATGGGAGACATTTGTCATTCTTTCTGGCCACACACTCTGAAACTACTTTTTTTGTATTTGTGAATTCACCACTCATAAACCCGTGTCTCTTTCATGTACAACTCAGAAACCCACTTGCCCAGCCTCCTTTGCAGCTAGAGCACAGATATGTGACCCAGGATCTGTCAATCAGATGAAGCCTTGCTGGACTTTGAATTGATGGCTAGAAGCAGCAGACATTGTGTTTATTCCGGAGAGGGAGGCACTAACTGTGTCCAGACTGCAGAATGAGCTGTGGCAAGGCTTCTAGCGGGTCTTGTCCCTTGTGAATGTTCAATATTCATAGCATCTGTACTGCAGACTGCCTCGTTTGGACTCTGGAGTGGTGGCAGTGGGTTCTGTGCTGTGGTCTAGATGTTTCTCCTGGCTGTTTAGAGGTGTCCTAATCAGATTCTCAGGGACTCCCAAAGATTAAGTGCCTTTCCTGCTTGAACTGGTTAGAGTGGGTTTCCATGTTTATAAATATAAATAAGAATCTTGACTGCTTACAATACTTTATGTGTGTTATCTCATTGAATTCTTTTTTGTTGTTGTTGTTTCTTTGAGACAGTTTTGCTCTGTTGCCCAGGCTGGAGTGCAGTGGTGTGATCTCGGCTCACTGCAACCTCTGCCTCCTGGATTCAAGCGGTTCTCCTGCCTCAGCCTCCCAAGTAGCTGGGATTACAGGTGTGTACCACCAATACCCGGCTAATTTTTGTATTTTTAGTAGAGACAGGGTTTCACCATGTTGGCCGGGCTGATCTTGAACTCCTGACCTCAGGTGATCTACCTGCCTCAGCCTCCCAAAGTGCTGGGATGACAGGCATGAGCCACTGCGCCTGGCCCTCATTGAATTCTCACAGTAACCCAGTGAGGTAGGTATTATTATCCTTTTCTTATAACTGAAGAAACTGATGCATGAAGAGATGAACTAACTTGCTCAATTTTCCTCTGTTGATAAGTGGAGGAACCAGGATTTGAGTCCAGATTCTGTGGCTCCAAAGCACAGGATCTTAACCATGTATCTCCTGTCAGGGATTTGTGGGTATGGAAAGGTCCTTGCAAATCACTTGTCAGTAGTACAGGGTTTCATGAGATCCACACCTGGGCTGGGCATACCTGTTGGTTTTTTACTGACAAGTCATATTCTTCCAAGGAGTGGTAATCAGTGGCAACTGTTCTAGTGACAGTGATTGAGGCGTAAACACTTGACTTTGGCCCAGATGTTGCACTCTGCGAGACCACAGGTGAACACTAGAATGTTTACACTCTTCCGGAGTGTGTAGGTGGACGCCAGGGTCAGAGAATGAGATTGCAACCCAGAGAAAGAAAGAAAGAGCCAGGCCCTGGGGCCTTCTTGGATAATGAAGAGAAAGGAGACCTTGGCTCAAGCTCAGAAGCTGGTCAAAACGCAAGCCCAGTCACCTACTGATTGGCAGTTCTTGGTCCTGTTAAAGTCGTTAGTACTATTTTGGGCAGAGCTCTTTGGAGAAGCAGTTTGGCTAACTGGTCAACCTCAGCTGCTTTCATGGTCTTGGACATTACCTGGGGGTCCAACTTCCTCCCACCCGCTTTGTCTGCTATCTTTGATCATTTTATTCTTTCTTAAGTCTCCTTTATTTTTCTTCAACAAACATTTTTCAGCACCTGTGCCACAATTCAGCCAATATTTATGTGGTGTCTACTCAGTGCCACTTACAGTTCTAGGTGCTAGAGATACACCAGTGAACTAGCCAGACAAGCTGTCATAGAGTTTCCAATTTAGTGGCAGTGGGGTGGTCCAGTGAGCGCGAAGCCAGGCAGGTACCAGTTGATGAAGTGCTGGTATTTCCACCCATGCCCCTAGTCCTAGGAAGATACGGTTCTTATCCCCATTTTACAGATGAAGACACTGAGGCCAGAGAGCTTAAATCAATGGCCTGAGCTCTCACAGGTAGGCTGGGATATCTGTGAGATCTAGGAGTGCCAGAGCCACTTGGGTCCATCCACCCACAACTCTTCCCTGTGCCTCAGCCTGGGATGACACCCAGAGTCTCTCCTTTGTCCCTCACCTGGGCCCAGAGACCACCTTCTTCCCTCTCCTTGCATTGCCGCTGTCCATGCTAACCCAAGGAGCCTTCGCTGTGGGGCGGATGTGGCGTCCCCACTGGCCCACTTCCTCCTACTTCTGCCAAGAGCAGCATTGGCCCGTATGATTTGAAGGTTTTTTTTTTTTTTTTCTTTTTTCTTTTGATCCCTCTAGGGGCAGCAGATGTGGGTGGGGAGGAGGGTGTATACACCCACACTCCCTTAAGCCTGGAACTAACCTAGGTTCCAGAGTCTCTGTGTCCCTGAATGGCAGTAGTGACTCTCTTCTTAGCTGTCTGGCCCACTGGGCCCTCCCACTCCCCAACTGGTGCTCCTGCTTTTCCTCAGAATGGGGGGCATAAATCTCTTTCCTGTCCCAACCCACTGTCAGGCAGGACTTCCTCCTGGAGGGCTGACTTCCTAGCACTGGGCCAGCTAACAGTTCAGCAGTGTGAGTAAGAGCGTGGGGTTCTGTAGTCAGACAGACCTAAGTTCAAACCCCAGTGCTGCTGCAGACAAGCCGTGTGGCCTCAAACAAGTTGATTAACCTCTCTGAGTGCCTTTTAAAATAGGCTGAGGATGTAGGGATAAGGCACCTGAGGTCTTAGCTCAGTGCCTGGCACAGCATAAACCCACGTGCTGGCTGTTTCCATTACTGGGTAGAACAGAGGGGCCTCCAGTGTCCGTGGGCTTCTCGGGCCTGCTGCTTTCTTCTCTATCCAGGCCTTGGTTTTTGCTTTTCAGGCTGGTGCCTCTTTGCAGTTTCACTTTAGCAAGTGAAACTTCTATATTTTGCCTCTCGTCTTCTATTTTCCATAGTGAATAATCACACATAAGCCTTTCTTTTCTCTGGGTGAGGTTGCTGTCTGTGAGGGAGTGGTATGCCTGAGCATCCCTGATGGGAAAGGAAGAGTGACCAGCATCAAGGGGACACTCTAGTCCCTGGGTAGCAAGCTCGGTTCTGGCCTTGTCCCTGGTTCCAGCTCCCACACCTGTTATCCTGCTGGCAGACATCTCCAGTATCCCAGAAGAGCCATAGGGATGGGTGTTTGAATAATAAGAACCCTCTGCAGCTCAGATATGCAGCATTACTTTTCCTGTTTGACTCAATTCTGCAGAGGGTTGCTGAGTGACTGTCATGTGCAAAGCACGTGGGAGGATAGATGAATAACAAGAGCAATTGAATGCCCATTCCCTGTCATCCAGGGTGCTCTACTAGACCTGTGTTCCTCCATCATTCATTCAGCCCACATGGCTGCCAATACTGGGAGTTATCAGTCTTTTCCATTTTTGCCAATCTAATGGATAAAATATCTTGTATTCATTTGCATTTCCAAGATATTCATGAGATTAGGCATACACTTTTGGGCACTTGTATTCTTTTTCTGGGACTTCTCTCTTCATATTACTTCGCCAATTTTTCTAGTGGCCCTTTTTCTTTTTTTGAGACAGTTTCTTGCTCTGTCACCCAAGCTGGAGTGCAGTGTCATGATCACAGCTCACTGCAACCTCTACTCAAGTGATCCTCCCACCTTAGCCTCCTGAGTAAATGGGACTACAGGCACACACCACCATGCTGTAGAGACAGGGTTTTGCCATGTTGCCCAGGCTGGTCTCAAACTCCTGGGCTCAAGTCATCCTCCCACCTTAGCCTCCCAAAGTGCTGGGATTACAGGCATAAGCCACTGCACCTGGACCCCTGTATTTTTTAAATTAATCATTAGTAACTCTTTATATACTCTGGATGCCAATCTGTGATATCTAAAAATAAATTTCCTTGGTCTGTCCTATGATGTTTCTTTTGGTTTGTGAATTCTTTTGTAATGCAGGAACATCACACTTCTATAGTCAAATGTATCAGTCTTCTAAATGGGTATAGGGACCTTGTATATATCTCCTTGATATATCAGATTGATTGGTGGTGACCTATTTGTCTCCCTGGCTATCAGACTGTTAGAAACTAGAGGGCAGGGGCTGCATTTTAGTCTTTTCTGTCTCTCTAGGGACGAGTGCAAGGTTGGGCACAGAGTTTTGTGCCTGAATGAGTTTCATTTTTTGTGTGTGTGTATACGTGGTCTAAAACAGGCTTTGTGACTGAATGAGGGAATGAATGAAAAAGTCCTGTCCTGCTCTCCCTGCAGAGATGGGGTCTGCTGCAGAGATGGGAGTGAGTCAGGGAGTGAATCACAAGCTCTTCCATGGCTCAACTGACATTTTAAAAGCCCTGGGCAGAGAAACCCTCCTCATTCCAAGAGAGCCTCCCCCTCTCTGAGCAGGCACAGTGAAGCTCTGCTGATTATCAAACTCTGTGTGTATGTGCACACATGTCAGGGGGTTAGCATTTAAAACTCTTAGTGCTGCATGTTCTATGTATGTGTGAACAAGGCTTTAAAAAAAAAAAGCCTTGTGAACAGGAGAGGACCTGTGTATGTGTGTGGGTGCTGGGGGCTGCATAGAGAGAGAGTTAAGAGAGATGAGGGAGTGTTTAGAATCTTTGCAATGTATTGCATTTGCTGCTGGGAGGGTGGGACAACTGGAGGGGGTTAAATAGCTCCCGGAGGCTCCCTTGTGAGCCTGAGCTTCCTGAAATCTCTTTATCTGTGGCCACACGCTGTTCTTGGTTGTCCACGTGATTCCCTCTGTTGCTGAAGGCACTTCTGTTTTGTTTCTGGAGGTTTGGCTTCTCATTGCCATTTTCTGAAGCAGTAGAGAATGCCAGTTAGATTGTTAGACCCAAATAATCTGAAACGTGTGAAAAAATAGTAAATATTTACTGTACCTTTTGTGGAACAGGTTATTGCCATGGAAATGCACCGTACACAAATCTGGATGACGGAGGGAAGCTGGCTCAGGAGCTATGGGAGTGTTTGGATATCATGCCGCCTGAATTGGCAGGTTTAGGAGTGAGCGCCGTGGGTTTCGACTCATAAAGTGGTTGAGTGAAGCTGAAACATTTGGTCCCCAGTTAGCCTGTACTGAGAGGGGCATTTATTCACTGCTTCCCATGTGCAGGGTGCTTCCCAGAGCATTCTGCATGTATTATTGCATTTATTCATCATGCCGATCCAATGAGGTGCCATTATCCTCCCTGTTTTACTGAGATATAGAGAGTCTGAGCAACTTGCTTGAAGGTACGCGGTCAATGAATGGGAGAGCCCCCTGACTCTCTTCTCTAGAGCTTGATCCTTCCCTGCTCAGCTGTTTCTCTCACTGTGATTTACCCCAGAGTAAGCTAACCAGCTATCTGCCGGGGTTTTATTTTTCAATATTGACTTCGGGGCTGACATTTAGAAACCTTCAACAATCTCCAGCTTCTCTTGAAAATGTGCACGATCTGGCTGCTATGTGGGGCTTCCCTAGTGGCTGCTCCCGAGAAGCTGTCCAATGCAGCCGGGCATCAGCTCTGCAGTCGGCACTGGGCATCCTCCTGTTGCAGCTGGGGAGAAAGCACGGGATATCACACCCAGGGGCTCCTTGAATTAATTGAGAACTGTCTGTTGAGAACTCCTCATCCTGTTAGACCTGACATTTAATTTAGCTGTTGTTTTCATCTGCCGATTAGAGCTTTTGAGATTCTTTTGATTTTCTTCCTGTGGTCTCAAGGAATTTGTGGGTGGCTGAGTGAAGATCTTCACGGCAGGAAAGAAAGGCTGCAACAGGAGATGTACTGCATTAGTGCATTCACTCATTCATTTATTTATTCGTTCAACATATTCACTGAGCATTGGGTGTTGGAGTTAACAGCAGTGAGAGTTCAGCAGTAAATAAGACAGACTCAGTTACTGCTCTCAAGGAGCACATAGCGAAAGAGGGCAGTCAGACATCAACTGTGATGCATATTATAGGGAAGGCATCAATCTTTTTTTAAAGACAGAGTCTTTGCCACTCAGGCTGGAGTGCAGCAGCGTGATCTCAGCTCACTGCAACCTCTGTCTCCTGGGCCCAAGTGATTCTCCTGGCTCAGCTTCCTAAGTAGCTGGAACTACAGGTGCGTGCCACCATGCCCAGCTAAGTTTTGTATTTTTATGAGAGACAGGATTTCACCATGTTGACCAGGCTGATCTTGAATTTCTGACCTCATGTGATTTTCCTGGCCTCTCAAAGTGCTGGGATTACAGGTGTGAGCCACCACACCCGACCAGGGAAGGCATCAGTCTTAGACTGACTTAGTGGTGTCTAGCTGTCTGAAGGAGGTGTCAAAGAAGGCCTCCCTGGCTAATCTTTGTGACCAGTGGAGCTCTTTTAGTTTCATTGACATAAGCCTCAGCAACTCTTGCAGAAAGACCTTTCCTTGGAAAGAATGATGGGCTTCTCAGGCTCTTTGTATTTCCTGCCCTGGGAGGCATCTTCTTTCTACCAAGAGCCATGGCTAGTCATTTCATCCAATGGGAATGAGCTTACTGGCTCATTTATGGGAGTTAGTTTAGACTGAGTAGTAAAGGAGGAAGTGAAGGAGTTTGGGAGTTGTCCGTGGTGAGCACGCACATTCTGAGTTGACAGGACAGCATGGGCACTAGAGCCCAAACACCTTAGTTCAGCTTAGCTGCACTGCCTACTATATGATACTGGGCTGGTTTCTTAACTGTTCTATGCCCCAATGTCCGCATCTGAAGTTGGGAATAAAATACTCATCTCATAGGGTTATTGTGAAGATTAAATGAGTTGAGCTGGGTGTAGTGGTTCACGCCTGTAATCCCAGCACTTTGGGAGGCTGAAGCAGATGGAGCTTGAGGTCAGGAGTTCAAGACCAGTCTGGACAACATGGTGAAACCCTGTTTCTACTAAAAATACAAAACATTACATACCTGTGTGTGTAATTCCAGTTACTTGGGAGGTTGAGGCAAGAGAATCACTTGAACCTGAGAGGTGGAGGTTGCAGTGTGCTGAGATGGCACCACTGCACTCCAGCCTGGGTGAGTGAGATCCTGTCTCAAAAACAAAAACAAAAACAAAAACAAACAAACAAACAAACAAACCCACAATGCCAGGCAAAGGATAAAGAGAAGCAGTTAATAAATGTGAGCTATGCATGTGTGTATGATGATTATCACGTGGTGTCAGCGAGTCCTGCTTGAGACTCCTGTTTCCGACAGTTCTTTTGGCAATGAACCGTAACCATGCCCTGCATGACATATTTGTGATTGCCAGCCTTCCTTTAAGACACCTTCAATCCATTGCTCTTCCCAGGCAAATCCTTCAGTGGCTCTGGGGTGCCCATGCTTGCCCTCATCCCCAACCCAGTGTTCTGCATTTGGGGCTTGTGTTCATAAGTGGGGAGGCTGTCCCCGGGGGTTACTGCCCTGACAGTTAGGGTTGTCCATAAGAACAGAAAAGTGCACAGACAGAGAAGGTGTAGGTCCCGTTCTCCAATGTGGGGCAGGATGTCCTGATTGATGGCCGGTGAAGCATTTGCTTCTCCCACCATGGGTGAGACCTTGGACATGTCATTTACTTCTCCCTTTGTCACTTATGTCCTGAACTGCCCAGGAGTGACCAGGGGCTTCTAAAGGAAGTGTCTCACAATCCCACCAGAGCAGAAAGGCATTTTCCTTTGAATTTGGGCTTTGTCCCTGCACTGACTTCTCATGTCATCGCCTCTTCATTCAGTACGAGATACTCACCTTGATTCACAGTTTGTTGTCTCATTTCAGTTTCATATTTTTTTAATCACCAAAAGAAGCACTTACCATAAAGGACTGTGATGATATATAACTGTGTAATCTGGTTTGAAAATCTCTACCTTATAGAAGCAATAAACTTAATATTTAGGTGTATTATCCTGTGAATTCCTTTTTTATTTTTTTGAGACAGAGTCTTGCTCTGTCACCCACACTGGAGTGCAGTGGCACAATCTTGGCTCACTGCAAACTCCACCTCCCAGGTTCAACCAATTCTCCTGCCTCAGCCTCCTGAGTAGCTGAGTAGCTGGAATATAGGCGCCCACCACCACGCCCAGCTAACTTTTGTATTTTTAGTAGAGACAGAGTTTCATCATACTGGCCAGGCTGGTCTTGAACTCCTGACCTTGTGATCTACCTGCCTTGGCCTCCCAAAGTGCTGAAATTACAGGCATGAGCCACCATGCCTGGCCTATCCTGTGAAATTTTTATAAGAGTTTATTACTAATAAACAAAAAGAATGAGATCATATCCTATATATATTTTTTATAAACTTTTTTTTTTTTTGAGACAAGGTCTTGCTTTGTCATCTAGGCCGAAGTGCAGTGGCGTGATCTCAGCTCACTGTAACCTTGACCTCGAGGGCTCAGTCCTCTTACTTCAGACTCTCCAGTAGCTGGGACTACAGTCACATGCCACCAAGTCCAGCTAATTTTTGTAATTTACTTTTTTGTAGAGATGGGATTTTGCCATGTTGCCTGGGCTAGTAACCTACATTTTTTTCTAACCTGTATATGTCTGGCTTTTCCCCATTTCAATACCTTATTTAGATCCACCTTATATTTTAAATGGCTGCATAGTATTTCATAATATGGCCACTGTGTTATTTGTGTTCATATTTATAATTTGACTAAAACATTAACAATAGGCATTTGGATTATTTCCAAGTTTTTTTCTATAATGAAACAAGAGTGGACACTCTTGGGCACTGCAGTGGAGATTTCTATAGAACAATTCTCAGAAGTGGGGTGTTTAGGGCAAAGGATACAAACATTTTTAGTTGTAATAGATACTGCTAAATTGCTCTCAAAAAGGTTATGCCAATTTATGCACCCACCAACAGTGCATGAAAGTGCCTCTTAGAAAATGTCTTTTAAAAGATAAAATACCTCTTGTTAAGCTGTGAAACACATTTCAAATAATTGCTAAAATTTTTCTAGCTGTGGCATAAGAGGCAAGAGTCCTGAAGAGGACTGAAAGGTCTTGGGATGCAGGGGAGCTTAATATATTAAAAGGTGACATTTTGGATCAGCAGGAAAAAACATGGTTTATTTAATACACAGTGCTGGCATAATTGGAAGTCCATGTGGAAGGATGCTGAGTTTGATTCCTAAGTTACACAAAAATAAATTACAGGTGTGGTAAGCTATAGACAGTAAAAAATTGCA
The DNA here is from genome assembly GCF_048565385.1 of Saimiri boliviensis. NCBI lineage: Eukaryota > Metazoa > Chordata > Mammalia > Primates > Cebidae > Saimiri > Saimiri boliviensis. Next base: position 16,302,303 of record NC_133460.1, on the reverse strand, counting down.
AAGTAAAAATTATAAAGTCTATTAGAGAAAATTTTAGGAGCATATTTCTGTAACCTTGAGTGAGAGAAATCCAGAAGCCTTAAGGAAAAAGATTAGACAGTTTCAATTATGTAAAAATAATGTAATCTTTTAAAAGGAGAATGTATTCATGAATTGCTTATATAATAAGAAAGACTATTAAAAATAGGTCCAGTAGATAATATACAATGGTTTCTAATATGAATAAAGTTGAAGTTAATAAAGAAAAGAAAGTTTTAGGACATGTCAGGGAGCTTTTGTTCAAGGATTGAGATTCTGCAACATTTATTTTAAGTAGAGATGAATACTAGACTAGTACACGTGGAGTAAACTAGTAAAGGTGTAGCCCATAAACTTTGTAAGCTCTGGAAGGGTAGAGAAAAAGGGAAGGAAATGTTGTTTTGTGCTTCTTTATTTTTTGTTGTTTTGAGAAAATGGAGTACCCACCCAAAGCCTCAGGTGTCCCAGGAGAGAGGAGACTGAAAACATGCCACCAAAACAGAAGCTTCAGCCACAAGCTCCAGTGTTTATTCCCACATGAAGCATCTGCCTTTTTTGCCCCCTTGACGTCTTAAGTCTCTCGTCTATTCCTGGAGATTTGTAGCCACCCCTCACCTTAGTATTTGTACCACACTCTGAATCAACCCCAAGGATACCCCTTTCTCCTTTTCCCTTCATCTGGCCGTCACCAAGGTCCTGTGGTCATTGAAACTGAGTGTGTGCCCTCACTTTTCATAAACTCACACCTCCTTTATTCTGCACTTTCAAGGATTGCGGAACTTACATTTAATAGGAAGGGTCTGGTTTCAAATAGTAGCCCTATGACTTTCTAGCTGAGTAACCTCACACAGCTCTATGCCTCCGTTTTTTCATCTGAAAAACAGTGACTAAATGGCACTGCCTCCTAGCATTAATGTGAAGATTGTTATCATTATATTATGTATTATTATTTATTATTGTGTTATCTTATTATTATTTGAGATAGAGTCTCCCTCTGTCACCCAGGCTGGAGTGCAGTGGTACGATCTCAGCTCACTGCAACCTCTGCCTCCTGAGTTCAAGTGATTCTCCTACCTCAGCCTTCCGAGTAGCTGGAATTACAGTTGTGCACAACCACACCCAGATAATTTTTGCATTTTTAGTAGGGATGGGGTTTTGCCATGTTGGCCAGGGTAGTCTTGAACTCCTGGCCTCAGGTGATTTGCCTACCTTGGCCTCTCAAAATGCTTGGATTACAGGTGCGAACCACTGCGCCAGGGCTATCTTTTTATTATTATACTTAGCATGGCATTTGACACTTAGGAAATGTTCAATATATGTTAGCTATTATTGGCTACTGTTATTTCTTCTTCTTCTTCTTCTCCTCCTCCTCCTCTTCTTTCTTCTCTTACTTCTCCTCCCCCACTCCCTTCCACTCCCTCTTCTTTCTTATTCCTTCTCCTTCTCCTCCTTATTATTAAGTACCTCCTTACCAATGCCTGCAGAAATAGACAGATCTAGTACCAGGGTCTAAAGGAGTTCAAGTTCACCTGTTGCCTTCAGGGTAACAGAGTAGTGGTAGTTCTGAGCCAGATGCCATACTCGGTCTGCCTTCATACAAATTCTGATTTTGCACTTACTACTGTATGCATCTCAGGCAAGTTACCTAATATTTCTTCACCTCATTTCTCCATTTGTAAAACGTAGATAATGATAGTACCTACATCACATGGTTGTTAGGAAGAGTCAAGGAATTAATATTTGTAAAGCGGAGCAACCAGCTCATTGTAAGTATCGGAAATGTTCGTTAAAATAATTACAAAATAAACAATCTTACTTAGATACATCCCTTGCCCCCTGTGGATTATGTCAAGGATGAAAGAATCCGTGTGCTTGAAATCCTACCATGCTGTGTTTCAGACGTGTGGTGGCGATTCATCATCAGTCTCCTGACCACTTTCCATTTTTCTTTTAGAGTCGACCCTGGCCAATCTTTAGGGAGGAGCTCTGATTGTTGAGAAACTGACACTGTGGAGGGGGGCATCTCTGACTCTCTCTTCCTGGCTCCATTTAATCTTCCTAAATCTTTCACTTATGTGACATTGGGGTAGGACCAAAGAAAAACCCGGTGAATGTACAGTTGCTGCTTTGTTTCCCATAGTGGGAGTGACTCTGATGTTTCACAAAGGCATGGGTGGAGAGGCAGCGCCTCACAGGAAAGCCTTCTTGCTAAATCGAGGACTTCTGCACAGAAATAGACACAGACTTGCTTACTGTTTAAATAGAATATTAGCGATTATCTTTGATCCAGCTGGAGTCTCCTGGGTTTGGTACTGCCTCAAATGAGCAGCCTGCATGCTTAGGTGTCGCTTCCTCACCGGGGGTTCTGCTTTCCATAACCCTGTGTTGAAATCACTCCCCCAGAAGGTCACCAAAAGGGAAAATATTAGTGTGTGTTTATTGGCACGATCTTGCAGGTGCTTGGCTAAGTGTAGATGTGGATTTATTCTCATTTAATCCTCAGGGTGGTTCTAGGTGATGTCCCCCCACTTTGCAGATGAGGACACTGAGGTGCAGGAAAATGAAGCGACGTGCTGTGGCACTCACTGTTGCTCTGTCCGGTGCTCTGCTGTGTCCCCTCACCCTTCCATTTCATTGCATTCTGGCCTGGCTTCCAACAGGCAGCACCTGCACCTGTTCGCCTGAGGGCTGGCTCTGTGTAGTCCATTTGGTCCATACACACGCCAGGCTGTGCAGGCTGTGGAAGTACAGGAGAGCGGAGGGATGGTGTAGGAGAGAGGAGAGGATGATTAATGTCCCTCAGGGCCATCCTCAACCACTGACTTATGGGAAACCACCTCCTAGAGTTGTATTAAGCTGCAGTTACCCATAGTGGTAACGAACTCACAAACACTTCCTTTTTTTTTTAATTTCATAAAAATACTTTATTATACCCCTACCTTCTTGCTTTAGCCCATCCTAGTAAGGTGCTGTCTTCAGAATACTTCCACTTCCCCCTCTCCTCCCTTCTTCCCTCCCACTCTTGAGTTGTAATCTTTGGACCTTTTCTCTCAGCACCCTTCCTCTCCTACTCTATGGTGACTTTGTGTTTTTGGATTGAAGTCCTTTCTTGTCTGTGTCTGTTTTTTTCCTTCAACTTTTGTTTTAAGTTCTAAGGTACATGTGCAGGATGTAAGGGTTTGTTACATAGGGAAATGTGTGCCATGGTGGTTTGCTGCACAGATCAATCCATCACTGAGGTATTAAGCCTAGCATCCATTAGCTATTCTTTTTTTTTTTTTTTATGGAGTTTCACTCCAGTTGCTGAAGCTGGAGTGCCATGGCACGATCTTGGCTTGCTGCAACCTCTGCTTCCCAGGTTCAAACAATTCTCCTGTCTCAGCCTCTCAAGTAGCTGGGATTACAGGTGTGTGCCACCATGCCCAGCTAAGTTTTTGTATTTTTGGTAGAAACAGGGTTTCACCATGTTAGCCAGACTGGTCTTGAACTCTTGACCTCAGATGGTCCACCACCTTGGCCTGCCAAAGTGCTGGGATTACAGGCTTGAGCCACCATGCCTAGCCCCATCAGCGATGCTTTCTGCTGCTCTCCCTCCTCCTGCCCCATTCTGACATGCCCCAGTGTGTGCTGTTTCCCCCACCCATGTGCCCATGTATTCTCATTATTCAGCTCCCACTTATAAGTGAAAACATACAGTAAAGCACTGCCTTAATAGGCTTCCTTCCTTTCCCTGTCTTACTTCCCCACTCCCTACTGCTGCTCTCTGGGTCACCTCTCACACAAGCTGTGTGTTCTTTAATCATTGTCAAAGGGTCTGGGGTATCCCAAACTCAGATAATTGCCCAAGGTCCTAGCTAAATTCAACAGCCCTTTTTGTCTTTATCCTCCTTGTGGCAATGCCACTACTGACTGTTCCTTCTTAAAATTCTTCCCCATTTTGGCTTTTGTGACACCTAATATGATTCTTTTTCTACTTCTGATTATTTCTTTTTTATTCATTGGCAGCTTTTAATTTTTTAAAAAAATTGCTAGTTTTTTGCTCATTTTTTTTTTTTTTTAGGAGATGAAGTCTCACTGTATTGCCCAAGCTGCCCTCAGAATTCTAGACTCAAGCGATCCTCCCACCTCATCCTCCTAAATGCTGAGATTACAGGAGTGAGCCACTGTGCCCATCTTTTTTCTCCTTTCTTTAGCCACCCAATTTTAGGTACCTCAAGTATCTCGGCATTTTAGTTGTGAATGTCAGAAAGTCTGACTCGAATTGGTTTACGTTTTTAAAAAAAAGTAAGTTACTGGATCACATACTTGGGAATCCTAGGATAGGTGGCTTCAGGTAAGATGTGATCAAGGTGTTCAGCATCATGTCTCCATCATGATTTAGCTTTCCTCTGCATTGCTTGATTCTCAGGCATGTGCTTGACTAATGAGGCAACAGCAGCTTGCAGGTCCAATCTTATTTTCATCAATGGTCTCTTAATTACATCAGTGGTATAGAACTGCTTCTTTTCTGGAGTCCCACTGTAAGTTTTGGGTTTCATTCTCATTGGCCTGTGTTGGGTTATGTATACATTTCTAAACCAATCACAGTTGCCAAGTGAATGTAGTACAGGTCGAGTATCTTATCCAAAATGCTTGGGACTGGAAGAGTTTCTGAGTGTGGGCTTTTTTTTCCTTTCTTTCAGATTTTGAACTATTTGCATTTTACTTACCGATTGAGCATCCCAAATCCCAAAATTCAAAATCCAAAATGCATCAGTGAGCCTTTCCTTGTAGCATCATGTCTGTGCTCAAAAGGTTTTGAGTTTTGGAGCATTTCACACTTTGGGTTTCTGGATTTGAGGTCCCCTCATTGCCTGGGCTGGGTCACATAATCACCCTTGGAGCCAAGGTTAGAGTGGAGCCCCATTCCACACGGACTGAGAGCGGGTGGTTTCACAAAAGAAAGTCAAAGTGCTGTCACATGAGGGGATGGATACTGGAGAGGCAAAAACAACAGATGTTCACACTGCATTTCTGGGTTCATTTATCTGCTCTTCTCTTTCTCTGTGAATCATCTGATGATTTCCGCTCCCGCCTGCCTGGGTAGGACTCTGAAACTCCTGCCTCCAGATTTGACTCCACTTCTGAGTTGTAGTCTCTTTTCCCCCACCCTCTAGAATTAGGCATTTCCATTTGGTGGTGCTGCGCAGACCTGAAACTCAGTGTGCTGCAACCCTTACCACCTCCCACCTGGTTTCTCTCCCTAACGTCCGTGTCTTTGTCAGTGGTGCCAGTAGGTTTCTTTCCAGCCCCATTGTGCTGCTTTTGGTTCCTTGAATGCACCTTTGCAATGCTTTTCCTTCTTTTATAACCCTCTTTGGCATATTCTTGGGTTGGTGAACCCCTGCCCTTATTTGGATATCAGCTCAGAAGTCACTTCTTTGAGGACCTCTAACCTTATTACCCATGTCTGCCAAGCCTGAGTTAGATACTCCTTTCCTGAGCTCCACTAGGCTTTCACCTCTTCTGCCATTGCATTTCTCACTCAGACTGGCTCCATTGCCTGCCTTCCCCTTGAGGGCAGGGCCACGTCTGTCTAATTCACCATTGTATCTCCAGCAGTCCAGCCTGACAAACCAGGCTTTGTTTTTTTTCTCTTATTTTAATTTTGATAGTTTTGGGGGAACAGATGGTTTTTTGGTTACATGGATAAGTTCTTTCATGGTGATTTCTGAGGTTTTGGTGTACCCATCACAGGAACAGTAGATGTGTACCCAATATGTAGTCTTTTATTCCTCACCCACCCCCCCAACTTTCCACCAGTCCGCAAAGTCCCTTATATCATTCTTAGGCTTTTGCGTCCTCATAGCTTAGCTTCACTTACAAGTGAGAATATATGGTATTTGGGTTTCCAGTCCTGAGTTACTTCCCTTAGAACAACAGCCTCCAACTTCATCCAAGTTGCTGCAAAGGCCATTATTCCGTTCTGTTTTGTGGCTGAGTAGTATTCCATTGTGTATATCTATATATACATTTTCTTTATTCACTTGAGATAAACCAGGCTTTGAATTCAGGCTTCTCTCTCCTGAGCTGAGAGCATATGGGCAAGTTCCCTCACCACCCCAAGCCCATTTTCTCATCTCTAAGATGCGGACAATGACAGTTCCTCCCTCACTGAGCACTTGTGAGGAGTAAGTGGTGATCACAGTTACAAAGTGTTCAGCACAGTGCCTGGAACACGGTAAGCACTGAATCAGTGCTGGTGATAACTTTTATCCTCTGAATATTATTTTTACCTCATCCAGTGTCTAGCACACAATAAACCCTCAACAAATGACAGCTCTTATTATTAGCCAAGAATGGAACCTGAAACAGTATGCTCCATGGATCATTAAAGCTTTCTTTTTGAAAGTCTGAAATTAGCAAAAAGAGCCTTTGATGTTTCCCTCACTGCACATCAGCTAGGAGTAGGTAGAACACTCTCCCCCTCCAGGTGGGGTAGGCATTTCCACTGGCAGCTGGAGCCACCCCTCCTGTAGTTGGAGATGGTCTTCTCTGATGTCACTGGGGTGCCGAGGTGATGTGTCGCCAGTACTTGTTTCCTTGTTTGATGTAATGAGGGTGGCCTTGCCCCTCCTAGGAAAGAGCCTCATTAAGGTTAGAGAGGGGCTTGTTCCTGTGAAATTCCAAGGACTGCCTGGGGCTACCACGTTAGGAACTCACCTTTTCTCATTTTGTCTCCAGTAAGTTGTTATTGATCTGTACATGATGTTTCTCCTTCTTGCTAGCCGTGGGGATGGGCATCCTCAGTCATTGCTGTTGCCTTGAACATTACTGTCACCACCGTTGCCATCAAGTCATGACAGCAGCGCCATTGGCTCTGGTTTATTGGGTGTCTATATGAGCAGCAGTAGGGTTAGACATTTGGAGTATACTCTAGGGCTGCTGCGAGGATTAAATGAGATATGAAGCATCTATAACCCTACGGTCCAATAGGGTAGCCACTACCCATGTGTGCCTACTTAAATATACATTTTAATTAAAGTCAAATAAAGAAAAAATTCAGGCCGGGCGTGGTGGCTCAAGCCTGTAATCCCAGCACTTTGGGAGGCCGAGGCGGGTGGATCACGAGGTCAAGAGATCGAGACCATCCCGGTCAACATGGTGAAACCCCGTCTCTACTAAAAATACAAAAAATTAGCTGGGCATGGTGGCGCGTGCCTGTAATCCCAACTACTCAGGAGGCTGAGGCAGGAGAATTGCCTGAACCCAGGAGGCGGAGGTTGTGGTGAGCCGAGATCACGCCATTGTACTCCAGCCTAGGTAACAAGAGCGAAACTCCGTCTCAAAAAAAAAAAAAAAAAAAAAAAAATTCAGTGTATCACACACAGTAGCCACATTTCAAGTGCTCAGTAGCCACATGTGCTAATGGCTCACATAACTGGCAGTGAAGATGGGGAACATTTTCATCATCACAGAAAATTCTACCAGACAGCGCTGATCTAGATAGAACAGGATTCAGTCCGCTGTGCCTTGTGGATCTGCTGACTGAGATCGTACACACAGAATTTTGTGGGAACACAGCTGTGCCTGTTTGTTTATGCCTTGTGTGTGGCTGCTTTTGCACTGCAAAGATGGAATTGAGTAGTTGTGACAGAGACCATGTGGCCTGCAAAATCTAAAATATTCAGTCTCCTATCCTTGAAGAAAAAGTTTGTCAGCCTCTGGTCTAGAACATTGGCACTTGGTAAGCGTTAAATATATGTTTGGGACTTTTTATTTATTGAAAATAATATACACTTAGTTCTTGACATAAACTTTTAAAGTAGGTATTGTTATTCCTGTCCTGGAGATGAGGAAACTGGGACTGGAATTCTGTACTGTCACTTTCAGGGGACAGGCACTTCCTGAGTTTTTAAAATTAAGGTGGCTGCCAACTCGCCAGGCTAATTTTTGTATTTTTAGTAGAGATGGTTTTCACCATGTTGGCCAGGCTGGTCTTGAATTCCTGACCTCGAATTCCACCCGCCTCAGCCTCCAAAAGTGCTGGGATTACAGGCGTAAGCCACCATGTTTGGCCTTGTGAGTCTTGTTTATCACTTACCTCCTTTTTTTCTTCCAACTTTTGTTTTAGGTTCAGGGGGTACAGTACAGGTTTATTACATGGGTAAATTACATGTCACTGGAGTTTGATGTACAAATGATTTTATCACCCAGGTAGCATAGTACCTAATAGTTTTTGTTTGTTTGTTCGTTTGCTTTTTTTTTGAGATGGAATCTTGCTCTGTCTCCAGGCTGGAGTGCAGTGGCGTGATCTTGGCTCACTGCAACGTTCACCTCCCGGGTTTAAGTGATTCCCCTGCCTCAGCCTCCTGAGTAGCTGGGACTACAGGCAGGCACCACCACGCCCAGCTTTTTTTTATTTTTTTTATTTTAGTAGAGACAGGGGTTCACCATGTTGGCCAGGATGGTCTTGATCTCCTGACCTCAAGTGATCTGACTGCCTCGGCCTCCCAGAGTGCCGGGATTACAGGTGTGAGCCACTGCACCCAGCCCTGGTAGTAGTTTTTTGGTCCTCATCCACCACCCTCAAGTAGGTCTCAGTGTCTGTTGTTCCCTTCTTTATGTGATGAGTGCCTGATGTTTAGCTCCCACTTACAAGTGAGAACATGCAGCATTTTGTTTTCCATTCCTGTGTTAATTTGCTTAGGATGGTGGCCTTCAGCTGCACCCATGTTACAGCAAAGGGCATGATTTTGTTCTTTTTTATGCCTGCATGGTATTCCATGGTGTTTATGTACCACATTTTCTTTATCCCATCCACCGTGGATGGGCACCTAGATTGATTTCTTGTCTTTGCTATTGCATCACTTACTCTTGAATCTGGAGTGGCACCTAGCACATAATAGACATTCAGGGCATGTTTGTTGAGCAATGAATGGATAAGTTAGGAATCAATTACATATAAATCAATAATCAGTAATCATCAGTGATGAATTTCTATGAACAAATATGAAAATTAGATCGGCCCCATTGCATAGATGAGGAAACAGCCCCGTAGAGGGAAAGTGCCTCATCAAAATGCAACATAGCTGTGAAAGTGTAGACTTGGGACTCCAGCTGAAGTCATCTGCGTATTTTTTAAGCTGTCCGCTCCTCCATCCTGCCTTCTCTGGCAGCTTCCAAAATGCAGCACTGGTGCCTCCTCTCTCCCTCTTGCAGATTGACTTTTGTTCAGCGCCTGCTTCTCTTCTTCACTGGCTGCCAGCTTCAGCTGCTTTGTGGCACCCTTGGGCTTGAAGCTTCATTTCTGGTACTGTGGCACCACAAAGCTCTGCCCTGGTGTCACTTGAGTCCAAGTAGGTCAGCCAAATTTGAATGATCTCTCTCTTGGCCACTTCACTCTGTGAAGTTGGAGTTGAGACCATCTGTGATTTTACTCATTCGTTACCGTTACTGCAAAACTAAGAGGGCCATGGGGTAAGAGGGCATTAAGCTAGAGGCTGAGCAAAATTCTGTTCTCCAAGCACCTTCTGAGATGGCTTCTCATGGAACATCTGCTCAAAGTGGCTTCACATCAAATTAAGTCAAAGATGCATTAAATGAATCCATTTCATAACTGCTTCCAACCATAAAGTCACAGTTCATCTCTTGCCCTAGGAGAGGTTTCTTTTGGGCTCTGAGGACTGGAGCCCTGGAGACTTCATTGCCTTACTATTTCCTCCTCCACCATCAGATATTTATTTTTCATGTGTTCTGGGCACAGCCTGCCTGGACTTGAATGCTGCCTTCACCACTTGCTGGTGTGTAATCTTGGACGAGTTACCTTCTTTTCAGTGCCTCGGTTTCCCCTTTGTACAATAAGGGTAATAATAAGTAAGACCTACCACATAGCTGTGGAGAGGATTAAAGGAGCCAATATGTGGAAAATATTTAGAACAGTGTAGTGCATAGTAGCTTCTCTATAAATGGTTATTATTATTATCCCCTCAAATCTAAAATCCCCCTAATTTGTTCCAGAGGAGCAGGGATTGTGTCTTGCCTGCCTTTAAATCCCTTACTTTAAGTTGGGGGTCCCAAGCCCAACCATCTGCAGGAGACTAGAAAGGAACTTACGTGAGTGACTTAAACCAGGTGTGGATTTCTGTGAACTAGAGAATGCAAGGCTGTCTGAATGGGGACCTATTAGTCATTCACAGATCACATATATACTGAGCACCTACTATGTGCCAAGCACCGTTCTGCATCTGGGGACACAGCAGAGAATGAACAAGACAAAATTCCCTGTCCTCTACCCCCTTGGAGTTTATGTTTTTGTTGTTGTTGTTGTTTGAGATGAAGACTCCCTCTGTCTCCAGGCTGGAGTGCAGTGGTACAATTTCAGCTCACTGCAGCCTCCACTTCCCAGGTTCAAGTGATTCTCCTGCCTCAGCCTCCCAAGTAGCTGGTACTACAGGGCATACGACCATGCCCACTTATTTTTTTTGTATTTTTAGTCAAGACGGGGTTTCACCGTGTTGGCATGATGGTGTCGATCTCCTGACCTCGTGATCCACCCACCTCGGCCTCCTAAAGTGCTGAGATTGCAGGCATGAGCCACCGTGCTCGACTCTGGAGTTTATGTTTTAATGGACCAAGCTCTAATGACTCTGTTGCTGCATGAGGATGTGGGCCCACTGTTGACAAAACTTATGATTTTTCTGAAAGAACAGCTGGAAATCTCGATTTGTAAAAACGATGAACTCTCCTAGCTTGAGAATTAGCAATGGTTTCCAATTTTTTTAAAGCACAGCACAAGCTGTGAACCTAAAAGCCAGTTTGCAACCCCTGCCTTAAGACACTTCTAATTGCTCTGGGAGGAGGCCTGTCTCTGCCCTGCAAATCAGCAGCTGGTCAGATTTCAAGGTCGTTGGCTTGGAGGGTGCCTCCTCCCTCTCCTTGCGTGGGGGTTATTGTGGCTTTTTTTGCCCACAGAGCAGATGACGCTGCCACCCTGCAGACTGCAGGCAGTGAGTTCGAATATGCCTTCTCTCATCCTTTCTTTTGGTTGGTGGCCTTGGCTGGGTTCCCGGCCCCCCAAGAGCAGATGACAAGAAGATGGAAGCAGCTTCCTCCTAGTCACCCACAGGGGTGGTAGGGTGGGGTTGGTGATGTGGAGAAAATGCACTGGGTCAGGGCAGCTGCCTTTGAAGCCAGAAAATTAATGATCTCTGTTGCCTGAATCTTTTCAAAGTAGAGAAGTGATTTGAAAGCTTGTGTGGGAAGCATTGAGAATGGGATTGAGGAGAAAAGAAATTTAGGATGCTATCAGGAACAATTCCTAACAGGAGGAGGTTTTTGGAGAGGCAGTGGTGAAATTCCTTGGAAATTTTTGTGTGGTATCTTTTTTTTTTTGAGACAGAGTCTCACTCTGTCACCCAGGCTGGAGTGCAATGATGCAATCCCGGCTCACTGCAACCTCCACCTCCTAGGTTCAGGTAATTGTCCTGCCTCAGCCTCCCAAGTAGCTGGGACTACAGGTACTCACCACCATGCCCGACTAATTTTTGTATTTCTAGTAGAGACAGGGTTTTGCCATGTTGGTCAGGTTGGTCTTGAGCTCCTGACCTCAGGTGAGGTCCACCTGCTGCAGCCTCCCAGAGTGTTGCGATTACAGGCTTGAGCCTCCATGCCTGGCCTTGTGTGGCGTCTTGAAAATCCTTGTTTAAATTTAGTGTGTTTAAGTTTAGTGTGGTTGCCTCTCGGTGGGGTGCATGCTCTCTGGTTTTCCCCAAGCCCCACCTCTCCCTGTTGTGCTTCACCCACTTGCCTGACTCAGTTATGCTTACTGGCCTGGCTTTGTGGGTCTTTGGAAGCTGGATGACAGTGGGCTGGAGATGATGGAATCTAGGTTCAAACCCACCTGCCCTATCTGCCCTTTACTGACTTGCATGACTGGACAAGTTCCTGTACCCCTGAGATTGTCAGGACTCTGCAGGAAATAGAAACCAGTTAGGTGGCTGCAAGGAAGAAAGTTTCATGAAAGGGCAAGGTTAAGATTACAAATAAGGAATGTTGAAGCACCTAAGGCCTTGCAACAGCAGGAGGCTGTTACCATCTCTAAAGAGGAAGAAACAAGTGGAGGAAATAGTTTGGAGTCTATTGAGAGCTGGGGCTAAGAAGGGAGGAATCACCAGCAGGAACCATGGTCCTGGAGGGATGAACCGCTTCCCAAACAGCAGTACCAAGGCAGGCAGGAAGAGAAGGAAAACACCCCAGCCTCTCTTCTCCTCTCCCATTGCCTGTTGGTCTCACCCACTGGCTGAGCCCAGTTGGAAACCAGAAGGACCGGATGATGGGTTCTGTAAGGGTCAGCCTCCTCAGGCTCAGCTCACATCAGGATCAGAGGAAAAAAAATGGATCTGAGAGGTAAAACAAGGAACAAGCAGCATGCCACCCTCAGCTTCCCTACCTTGAAAGTGGAGGATAACTGACCTCAGAAGGTTATTGGGGGGCTCATGTACTCACAAAGAAAAGGGCCTGGTCGATATTAAGTACTCACAAATGCTGAGATTCAGTGTGGGTTTCAAACCATTTCTAGGAGCTAAAGGTCCTGAGAAGAGGGTTCTGTTTCAGTATCAAGAAACATTCTCAGGGCAGATCACTGGAGGCCAGGAGTTCAAGACCAGCCTGGCCAACATGGCGAGACCTCTTCTCTACTGAAAATACAAAAATTAGCTGGGCATTGTGGTACATGCCTGTAATCCTAGCTACTCAGGAGGCTGAGGTAAGTGAATTGCTTGAACCTGGGAGGTAGAGGTTGCAGTGAGCTGAGGATGCACTCCAGCCTGGGCGACAGGGTGAGATCCTGTCTCCAAAAAAAAAAAAAAAAAAAAAAAAAAAACAAAAAAAACCCAAAAAAGACATTCTCCTCCTTCCCCTACAGTGGGGACCACTGCGAATGGTTGCGTCTTCCCTGGGGAGTTTAAAGTGAACATGTAGTAGTTATGAGCAAAAACCCTAGAACCAAACAACCTGGGTCCCAGTTCCGATTGCCACTGACAGTCAAGTTACTTAACTTCTTCTGCCTTATTTTCTCCTCTGTAAAATGGGGACATTAGTCATTTCCACCTCATAGGTCTGTGAGGATTAAAATGAGTTTATTTACGTAAAGAGCTTAACGCGGTGTTTGCCACATAGTAGACAATCAATAGATGTTAGCTATTGTAATTGCTGCCACCATCATCATCATCATCATCATGGTCGTCATCGTCACCGTCTCCATGGATCAGCTTTAACCAAAACTGACCCATTGTCAATAGAAAAATTTCCTGTGGATGAAGTCCATGCCATCAGGCCTCTCGGGAGGTTCATTGATCATACCATTATCTTCTCATCCTCCCACGGATATGATATTTCAGGGAGTGATTGATAGGTATGTGTGTGTACGTGGGGAAGGGTGGGCTTGTGCCTGACTCCAGGGACACAGTGCTTTGTTATGCAGAATAGCTTGCCTGTCATCCCACTACGGGCCCCTTCCTTGAAAAGTTCCAGGCTATTTTTGAGCCCTCATGGCTCACATGTTCCTTTCTACAGCATGTCAATGCCAGTACAGAAAAATTGAAACCTTTTGGCAGCGTCTAAGGCAAAAGAGATTTCAAAGTGCATGGAGGATGAGTGTTGCTCGACTGACAGGGTATTGAAACGTGATGAGAATGCTGAGTTGAGAGACTGCAGGCAGCTTGTATGTTTGCGTTTAGACCTTGCTGGCTTTCTTGGGAAATCAGTGGAGTTGCCCAAGGTTAGTGTCGTCTCCAAGAAGGCACCAAAGAGTAGTAACACTCCTTCACACCCATTTGTATGTACACTCTGCAAGATCAGAAGAGGATGCAGCCAGTGGCATGGGCGGTTGTCCCAGAGCACCACCTGGGCTCCAAGCCACAGGATTCTGCAGCAGGAAGCACCTGAGGGCAGAGTGAGGTGTGTTGGTGCCACCTGGGAGCTCTGGGCTTTTGTGTGCTGATGGGCAGGTGGACACTGGAACCAGGCCGGATTGTGCATGAAAATGTGGGTCTAAAAGTGAAGGTGCCAAACCCTCACCTTTTCTACTTTTGTTTATCCTTCCTGTTCTTCTCTGAAGGGCAGAGTATGACTTTGGAGTAAGGTAGACCTCAGTTCAAACCCCACTTTTTCTTTTGGGAGTAGCTAAATCTTTGCAATGCTTTATTTGAAAGGAAATCATGATCACATTTTCAGGGTTGTTGAGAGGTTTAGAGATTGTGGTGTTTCAGGGCCCCTGGGGCTCAAAAGATGTTTGCTGAACCCCTGCCTTACGTTAAATCCTCAAACTGTCCCAAGGGGTAGATGAACAGGTAGCACCGCCATTTCATAAACAGGTGACTGAGGCATGAGTGGCTTGACCATAACAACACAGGAGGTGAGTCACGGAGCCGGATTGGAGGCTGTCATTGGACTCTCCTCTGAGGAACGCAGTACAGAGTAGTGGTCAGGGCTTAACCAACCTCTAGAGTCCATGAGCAGATTTTCTGGGCCTCTGCCTTAATTTCTCATGCACAAATGGAGGGGATTATAGTAGACTTACTTTCTATGGTTGTGAAGGTTACATATACATGAGACAGTTCTATAAATGCTTAGCATGTGCTTGAGTTACAGTAAATATGCAATACAGTATTCACTACTATTGTTAGTATTATTATTAGAAGCAGCAGTTGTTACCATCACTGCCACTATCTGCATGGATCAGCTCCAATCCAAACTGACCCATTGTCAATAGAAAAATTCCCTGTGGATGAAGTCCATGTTGTAGGCATAGCAGTGATTGTGATTGCCACCAGAGATTGATATTGGGGTTTGGTTTATGAGTGTTGGCCTCTGGGGGTGTTTCCTATTTGCTCTTTCTTTTTTGCCCTTTGAGGACGGTTGGTGTGAGGGTTCCTCTCCATTTGCTCCCTCCTCAGGGACCACCATTCTTCTCCCTTCCTTGTCCTGCTCTATGTCCCAGGAGGTAGAACACTATGCACTGTATCTCCTGGACTCCCTTGCTGGTTGACTTTTGTCTGAGTTAAGCCAAAGGGAGGTGGCAGCAAGAGATGAGAGGGTGGGAGGAGAGAGAGTTTGGGGTATTTCGTCTACGGCCATACCACCCTGAATGCACCTGATCTCACCAGGGTCGGGCCTGGTTAGTACTCGGGTGGGAGAGTTTGGGGTGTTTCCACCTGCAACTCCCTCTGTCCATCTCTGGCCCCACTCTGTGATGCTAGCCCCTGCGAGGTGGCCCCTCTCTCAGGGTTTCCTCTATTACATCATTTTGTAGGACTGTACCTTTAGCCCTAGGTACAGAACAGTTTCCCACAGTTACTACTGTCTTTAAGTGAACATCCAGAATGCAAAACCTATTATAAGATAATGTGTTGATTTGTTTTCCTTTTTTTTTTTAAGAAAACGGCACACCCACTTTGGAAAACAATGGCAGTTTCTGATTAAGTTAAATATAAGAGTTACAGTATGATACAGCCATTCTACTCCCAGGTATTTATTCAAGGAATTAAATTGTATTCCCACACAAGAAAGAATGAATAAATGACTTATAAATGAATGTTCATAGCAGCTTTATTCGTAATAACCAGAAACTGTAAAAAAAACCCTCAGAATATTGATGAATAGATAAGCAAACTTTGGAATAATCAGATAATGGAATACTATTCAGCAGTAAAGATGAACTCATTGATAATACAGACACGTGCATGCATGAGTCTCAAAAACATTATTTTAAGTGAAAGAAGGCAGACACAAAATCGTGCATACTGTATGGGGCCATTTAACGATCATAACAGAAAGTAGATTAGTGTCTACCATGGGCTAGGGGTGGGTACAGGGAACCTTTTGACTGATGCCCATGCTCTGTAATTTTGGTGGTATATGGGTATCATACATTTGTCAAAACACAATGGAATATACATCTAACCTATATGATGGCCTGAGTGTATTTTCTTGTATTAAAGTATGCTCCATGAAGTTCAGGTGTATGAAAATTTGTACTTGCTTTATTATATTAAAATATCAGAGAAATGAAAAATAAAGAAAAGGACTTTTAAGAAAGCTTAAAAGTCCTTTTAACTAGAAACAGCCACCACCGTCCACATTTCACTTATTTCCTTTCAGTTTTTAACTGTTTTCTGTGCTTAGGTTTTCCCCTTCACTGTCTTATTTAAATAAAAAAGAGCAAATGGAAAGTCTCTTATGAAGGCCTTTGGCTATGAGTTTTCCTTGCCTAAGGGCCTCTAGCATGATGGTGAGAAGGTTTTGTCTTGTGTAACTAAAATGTATTGGGAGGAAATGAAAATGTTTAGTCTGGTGAAGGGGAGACATGGGGAAAAGAGTGAGGGAGTATGGTCTGCCATCATGAGCTTCAAATCACAACCAACCAGCCAGTTAAACACTGAGCTCCTATTATGTGTCAGTATTAGGAAGACAGTGGTGTATGAAACATATGACTTTTCTGATTTAATGGAGTTAACAGTCTGGGAGGGAAAGATATTTTTATTATTCACAACAACAATAGCTAATATTTAAGATGAACTGGTGCCTGTTGCAGTGTTAAGGTTTAGTTTTTCATTTTAGTGTTTTTAATGTGATGTCACATTTAATCCCAGCAACTCTATGGGTAGGTACTCTTTTTATTCTCATTTTATGATTGAAAATAATAAAATGGCTTGGAGACATTAAGTCAAATGGAGACATACAGTGAGCACATTAAACCTAGACTGGCAGATGAGGATGGAAGTGATATTTAATCCCCAAGAAATGACTTTTTTTTCCTTTTAATTTCATTGAGACGGAGTCTTGCTCTGTCACACAGGCTGGAGTGCAGTGGCACAATCTTGGCTCACTACAACCTCCACCTCCTGGGCTCAAGTGATTCTCCTGCCTCAGTCTCCCAAGTAGCTGGGATTACAGGCAACCACCACCATGCCTGGCTAATTTTTTTATTTTTAGGAGACACGGGGGTTTCACCAGGTGGGCCAGGCTGGTCTCAAACTCCTGATCTCAGATGATCCACCCGCCTCGGCCTCCCAAAGTGCTGGGTGTGAGCCACGACACCCAGCCTCTTTTAGTGTCTTTAATGTGCTGTCACACTGAATCCCAGGAACTCTATGAGTAGGTACTCTTTTTATTCCCATTTTATGGTTGAAAATAATTAAGTGGCTTGGAGACCCTAAGTCAAATGGGAACATACAGTGAGCACATTAAACCTAGATTGGCATCTCAGGATGGAAGTGATATTTAATCCCCAAGGAAATAATAATTTTTTTTTCTTATTTTGAGACAGGGTCTCACTCTGTTGCCCAAGCCGGAGTGCAATGGCACAATTGTGGCTCACTGCAGCCTTAACCTCCTGGGTTCAAGTGATCCTCCCACCCCAGCTACCTGGGTAGCTTGGGAGTACAGGTGTGTGTCACCTGGCTCTGCTCATCTTTTGTGTGTTTTGTAGAGATGGTGTTTTTTTGCTGTGTTGCCCAGGCTGGTCTCAAATTCCTGGGCTCAAGCTATTCACCTGGTGAATATATATATATATATATATATATATTCATGACATTGATGTGCATTCTCTCTCTCTCTGATAGAGCAAATATATACACACACACACACATAAATATATAAATATATATATATATATATATATATATATATATATACACACACATATATATGTATATTTGCCAAGGACAGTGGTCTGGTTTTGAGCTATAATTAGGGACTAGGCTGGACAGAATTGGTGTTTCGAAGTGAGTGGTGGTGGCGGTGAAAGAGGAGAGAAGGGGGAGTCCCAGGGTGAGGGATGCAAGCACATCCTGAGAAATGAGGCAGAAGAATGAGAACCTGGCTTGGGGCATGTTCTGCTCATCTGAATGGTGATGCTGAGGAGACAGATAGACAGAGAGGTGTGGGGCTTTGGGTAGAGGGGAGCACAGGACTGAGAGAGACCAGCAGGAATAGAATTCCTGAAGTCCCTTGGAGTGACAGGATGCCCCGTTGAGAGAGTGTCCACAGGCTAGACATCAGCACCTAGGACAGAGCCTCGAGAACTTCCTCTAGGATAGGGAAGGGCTGGAGAGCAGGAGGAGGAGCCAATAAAAGGAGGATGGGGCCACAGCGGGCGGAATCAGGAGTCACTGGCAGGCTGACTTCTGCACAATGGAAAGAACTCTAATGTTAGAGCTGTCCTTACGAGGCAGAGAGCTCCTCGTCCTGGAAGTGTGCAGGGAACTGCTTGGTGACCATCCTTCAGGGATGTCATGGAAGAGATGTTTGCATCAATCTGGGGTGAGATCAGGTGTCTGGATTGGCTTGAGTTCTTTTGTCATTTGTAAGTACACAAATAAACTCTAGTTATCTAAAGAAAAAAAAAACCGAAAGTTATGGGGTGCCACACAAGCAGTACCTGGCCTTAGAGAAAGCACAGGGCCCCAGGGTGGCTCTGGGGATCTGTGTGGCAGGAACTAATGGACGACCTTCACAGGTTGGCATTATTGGGATGAATCAGCTCCAGCTGTTTTCTGTCCTTGTGTTTCTTTGCCCAAGAATCAAAACCCAGGGAGAACAGTGTGCTTCCCTGATGTTGCAATGTTCAGTCATGTGCAAGGGGAAAGTCAGGCACCTCACTTGACAACCCCATGAGGACTGCATACCATGGAGGAAGGATGGCTTCCAAAAGGGAAAGCAACATTCCAGCTACCAGAGAAGAGGGAGTGGACGCTGGGCAGGCAAAACCAACATATGCTTTTTGTAGTCTCCATGGTCCTGCATATGATTTGCAATATTCACTTAGCAAGTCATCCCTCCTTGCAGAATTGTGGCTAGTGTTTTTCCTGGCTGGGGATTAAGCTTTTTCCATTTGCCTTTTTAGAGTGAGTTGGAGGCCTGAGATTGACATGCATTTATCTCTGGGCTTCAAGGTAGCCCAGAGATTGTGCCACCCCTGGAAGCACAATTTGGCGGCTGTCACTCATTGTCATGTCAAGTAAGGGTGCAGCTTGTGACTCTGTGGCCTTTCCTTTACCAGCAAGGGGTCTAAATCACTGTTGCATCAGTGAGGTGGATGTGCCCATCCTAAAGGCACTTACTGAGAAGATGCCTGAGTAACAGGCACTCATGGGCACAGCAGACCTGGCAAACCTCATAGTTCCTGGCACTTTCTCTCAACTGAGTAAACTCCTAGGTGCTGATGTCTTCATTGAGGGCTGCAATGCCTAGAGGAATTAAGGGAAGGATCAAACTGTATCCCAACTTTCCTGAATTCACTAACATGGACTGAGGGAGTTGAGTGCTTGTAACACCAAGCTCCTAAAAAAACAAAAGGCTTACTTACAGGAACATAGGAAACACAAGAGAAATAAGGGCCCCCATGGCCCACCCTTCAACTTCTCACCTTTGGTTTATTAGTCAGGACTCCTTTGGTCACAAGAGACGAAAACTCAATTCAAGTTGGTTTAGGAAAAGAGGCATTCATTGGCTTGTTCAGAAAAATTGAGAGTTCTTCAGGTCTGGCTGGATTTAGGCGCTCCAGTGTGGTCATGAGGCACCTCTTGGCTTCATTCTCAAAAAAGTTTTTCCTCAGATGATAAATACGGCAGACACAGCACTTTGGGAGGCTGAAGCAAGAGGACCTCTTGAAGGCAGGAGTTTGAAACTAGCCTGGTTAACCTAGCAAGACCCCATCTCTACGAAAGAAAAAAAATACTCAGGTGTAGTGGTGTGCACCTGTAGTAGCTACTAGAAATATTGAGATGAGAGAGTTGCATGAATCCAGGTGTTCGAGGTTGCAGTGAGCCATAATTGCACCACTGCACTCCAGCTTGGGTGACAGAGTGAGATTCTGTCTCAAAAAAAGCCCACAAACAAACCCCCTCCCCCCAAAAAAAGGATGGGAGATGCAAATTTATTCCCTACCAGTTTAACAGCTCTGCTGGAAAATAAACCCTCTTTCCTAATAATTCCAGCAAAAGTCCTGAGCTGATTCTCTTTGGGTGACCTGAGTCACATGCCCACGCCTGAATCCCCACTGTGGCCCAGGTCCCATGTCCACCCTTAGAGCCAGAGGATGAGGGCAACCTTAGCTGACCCACGCAAATGGTGAACTAGTGAAGAACAATTCCCCAAAGGAGAAGCATGAAGGATGGGTGCTGTCAGGCGGAAATAAGACATGCCACCACACTTGGTTTTGGGGTTAGGCCTGCTGCTGGTCTGAGCAATCTAAGGCTGGATATGGCTGGTGAGAAAAGAGATGCTGATGTGTCATCCCCTTAGACCATGGCATTGTGTCCTGCTGTCTGCATCTTTCGGGGCCTGGTCAAAAGTGAAGGACTATGGGGTCAAGGACAGTCTCCATGTGCCACGCAAACAGGCAGGTTGTCCCCAGCAGGCATTCTGCCACGGTCTGGCTCTCCCAGGGTTGTTACAGCAGAAGGAAAGGCAGGGGACGGCTTTCTTCTGGCGGATTTATTTCCTTCTCAGGCCTGTTCTTTTCCTCTTGTTGGCTCAACTGCTTTATCTTGCTTAGTTAAATAAATTTGGTTACATTATAAAGGAAAACAGTCTTTTCCTGCAGTTGCTGACCACTGCAAAGTTACTGCTCTTTCTTTTGTTTTTCCTCTTTAGTGCTTGGCTGTGAATAAGCAAATGAAGTTTTCTGTCTCTTCCTCCCTCCTTCCAGGAAGAAATAATCATCATCAGAACTTTAAGAATTTCCCATAAGACTGGGCAAATTCAAGGAAGGCCACCTATGCAATGGAGCAGATGCAGTTGTGCAAACAGAATGGGGTCATTCTCTACATGGGGAGATGGAACAGACCCTCCCAGATGTGTTAGTGTGGGGAAAAGCAGGTGGTGGAGGTGTATACAGAGTAGCAGCGTTTAGCTCTCCCCAAGCACATTTGAATTACCCAGGAGCTTTTTGAATGTACTGATGCCTGCCTGCCTCCTTCTCCCCACAGCCCCATTAAATTAGACTATCTGGGAGTGGGACCTGAGCACTTTTCATTTTAAAAGCTCCGGGCTGACACCTGGCAAGCCAGGGCTGAGAACCAGTGCTATAGAATCGGATGTGGGCAAAACAGCAGGGATCTAGATAAAATATAAAAATGAAATAGGGACTATCTCAGTCCATACCTACAGATAGACACACATGTGCTCACACATACAGAGAATGTCTCTTGAAGGATACACAGGAGACTGGAAAGAACGGTTCTCTTTGGTGATGAAGTAGGGTGGTGATTCTCAACTGTATACTCATTTGTAATGTTGGAATTTTTAAGCCACAAGCATGCTCTATTTTTTTGAAATAAATGCTCACTGTATGCTGAAAGCTGGGCAGACAGGGCTACAGGATGACCCCTGAACTCTTGCAGCTTGTCTGTGTTGGGGCTAGCTGCCCACAGATTCACACACACCATCTCCCTGCCCATGGTCTCTGCTTGCCTTCCTCTACTCAGCTGCGATGAGTAATTTCTGAGTGTGGGAGAGACCAAAAGGGCCCATTCATTCATTCATTTCTCATTCATTCATTCATTCATTCATATTTTTAGTAAGAATTAGGTATAAGCCAGGCATGTGGTAGGCACATGAATCTGATCTCACCTTTACAACTATATGTGAAATAGGTGGTCTTATCTCCATTCTAAGATTGGGGATATTTTAACTAAGAAATTCATCAACCAAGCTGGAAATATTTGAGGCTGAATGACCAGCTAAGAGAGCTTATAAACTGGCAGCATTGAGATGTGTTTAGATGGCCTGTACAGAGCTTTTAAAAAAAGTCCTATTTCACAACTCTGGACCAGTAAACCCAGGGCCACTGTTGCTAGAGCTGTGTCCCTTGGAAGGGCATATGCCCTTCAGTTCAGCCCAGTCTCACTGTATCCCTTCCCTTCTGTGTCACACCAGCCTTGCATCACTTAGTCACAGGCCTGGCCACTGCAGCATTTGCATTTGTCACCCCTGTGTTAAGGTAGGTAGGATGAGTGACCTGTCGTCTGTCCCTCAGGGATACTGAGCTGAATTGTCCTGTGGAATGTGCCATTTCTATTCCAATCAGGCCTTCTGTCCACTGGCTGGAAAACTGAGCTCCTCTGCTTTAGGTTTCATTTGTGGACTGCATGGGATGGGCTGTGGGTATTGATTTGTTTGTGGAACCAATGTACACAATAGGGAATGTGTAAACTACGTAATGGAAATGGATGGTTGTCTCTCCTGGCCAGAGTGTGGGGCAGTGGAGTGACAAGAGATGAGAGTCAAGTTAGATGGTAGGTATACTGTGGGTGGATGCTGGACTAAGCATTTTAGACTTTAATCTGGAGGCTCCTGCTATCCAATAAGACTTCCAATAATGCTATAAATGTCTTATAGCCGTACTATCCAATGATGTTGTCTCTAGACGCATGTGGCATCAAGTACTTGAAAAGTAGCTGGCATGAATGAAGATTTTTATTGGCATTTTAGATTTTATTTAACTAATTTAGTTTTACATAGCTCCCTGTGGCTGGTAGCTACCACACTGGGCACTGCAGATTTAGGCAATAGAGAGCCAGCAGATGTGTTGAAGCAGGGAACTAATATCAAAGCTGAATCTTCAGAAGGTGATTTTTCCAGGAGTGCACAGGCTATGTGGAATGGGCAGAAGTAGGTAGGGATAATATTGACACTTCTTAGCATCTATTAGTCACTTCGTATGTCCACACACTCTGCTAAGATAACCCACTTAATCCTCATAACAACTCTATGAGGAAAGTACTATCATTGTCCTTATTTTATAGACTAGAAAATGAGACACAGCAAAGACAATGGGCATATTCAAGGTCATGTAGTTATCAACAGTGGCACACAGTGTAGAATCCACGAAGCTCAGCTGCAGAGCTTGTGCCATGAGCCCCTCCATCCTGGAAAGAAGCAAGTGAATCTTCATTGAGAATACACCTTGTGCCGTCCCCTGGTGCTGTACATTCACATGTGACATCTCATTTAGATTTTGTAGCACTCATATGCCATAGATGGTCTCAGATCCTTTGTGGTTATGAAAACTTGGGCTCATAGGGATGAGATATCAAGGTGACTGCAATCTCTGTGGACACCAGTTAAGTCTTTATTGTAAAATTCCATGTCTGTGGGGGAATCACAGACTGTGGGAGTCAGGGGGGAATGTACAGGAAGATATGGCATAAAAGGTGTTGTGAAGGAAGAATCAGTGGGATTTAGCAACTGACTGAATGGCAGGGGTGAGGAAGGCGGGGGAGGCTTTCTCCTGGAACAGTGAGATGAATGACAAACACACATGTAACTGCACTGTGTGAGTTGAGAGTGTGGGCTCTAGAGGAAGACAGACTGGCTTCAAATACAAGTGTTAACATGGACTAGCTGAACAACCTCGGGCAAATCACTTCTCTCCGAGCATCGGTGTTCCTGTTGATATAATGAGAACCCAGGGCAGGAGGATCACTTGAGGTCAGGAGTTTGGGACCAGCCTGGGCAACATACTGAGATCCTGTCTTTAAAAAAACCTAAAAAATGAGCCAGGCATGGTGATGCATGCCTGTAGTCCCATCTACTCAGGAGGCTGAGGCAAGAGGATTGCTTGAGCCCAGGAGTTTAAATAAGACTGCAGTGAGCTGTGATTGCACCTCTCCCATCTGGCTCTCCCAGGGTTTTACAGCAGAAGGAAGCGCAGGGGACAGAATAAATTCCTTCTGGTGGATTTATTTCCTTCTCAGGCCTCTTCTTTTCCTCTTGTTGGCTCAACTGCTTTATCTTGCTTAGTTAAATATATTTGGTTACAATTATAAAGGAAAACAGTCTTTTCCTGCAGTTGCTGACCACTGCAAAGTTACTGCAAGACTTTTGTTTTTCCCCTTTAGTGCCTCACTGCGAATAAGCAAATGGAGTTTTCTGTCTCTTTCTCCTCTCTTCCAGGAAGAAAAATCATCCTCAGAACTTTAATTTCGCATAAGACTGGGCAAATTCAAGGAAGACCACCTATACAATGGAACAGATGCAGTTGTGCAAACAGAATGGGGTCATTCTCTACATAGGGAGATGGGACAGACCCTCCCAGATGTGTTAGTGTGGGGAAAAGCAGGTGGTGGAGGTACACGTCCAGCCTAGGCAACAGAGCAAGACTTTTTCTCTATAAAAGATATAATGAGAATCATAGCACCTTCCTCACAGGACTGTGATGAGGCTCAGGTTAAGTACGCATATGAAAGCCCTTTGCAAACTCAATCGCATGACCCTGTGAGTCCCTCTTAGTGCTAGTGAAGCCAGCCACTGGGCAGAAATGGTGACCAGACCTTTCTGTCTTTGATCACGGAGACAGTTCAGGAAATCACCTGGGGGATCCCCACTTCATCTTGGGCATGAGGCAGAATTTAATGCGGATAAGCCTGTGGGTCAGCTTTGACCTAGGAGGAAAGAGTGGTTCTTCCAGCAGCTGTAGAGCAAAATCTGCATGCCAGTGGCTCCAACTCAAATGCCCCTTTCCACCAAGCAGTTTGCATGTGTTGTCTTATTTGAGCTACACAACAACCTTATATAAGTAGGTACTGTTATAAAATAAGGCTCAGAGAGGTGGAGACACTGAGGTGATGCCCTTCAGCTTATAGGTGGTAAAATGCGGGCTCAAACCAAGGTCCACCTGATTCCAGAAATGATGGGCTTCTCATTTCTTCTCCCACCACAGATACTGCAGCTGGTGCTAGAATTTCTATCCCAGGTTGATATGGATTTAAGGGCGAAGGTTGCTTCCTAAGAATGTCAGTTTTCCACTAGAGACCCCAGTGAGAATTGTGTACAAAAGTGAAATCAACTCCAAACAGAAAATATACATATGTTTTTGATGATTTAATTTAGCCCTCTTTGGAATGCAATGAGTAAATTTTTGTGGTTATAATAAAGCACTAAAATTTGGGAGTTGGGGGTGAAGTGCAGTTAAGCAGAGTTAAGATCTCAGTACTCTTCCCTGGGCAGAAACATCTGAGAGGGCCCCTGTCCTCTGAGATTTTGGCTACAGTCTACTCCTTTCATCTGGGATTAGCCAGGTGTTTCTTACTCTTGCTGATCTAGTGTTCCTTATTGCTGCTGTAACAAATTACCACAAATTTCCTGGCCTAAAATGGCACATATTTATGATCTTATACTTCTAGATGTCAACATTCTGAACAGTAGGCCTTGTGGGGCTGAAATCGAGGTGTTGGCAGGGCTGCCTTTTTTCTGGAATCTCTAGGGGACAATCTGTTTCTTACCTTTTCTAGAGGCCACCCACATTCCTTGGCTTGTGTCCCCTTCCAGAAATGGCATGATTCCAACCTCTGCTTCCATCTGACTCTGAGTCTCATCCTCTAACTCTGACTCTCTTCCCCCTCACCCTTAAGGACCCCTGTGATCACACTGGGCTCATCCAGGTAATCTAGTATAACCCCCCCTGCTCAAGATTCTTAATTTAATTGCCTCTGCAAAGTCAATTTTGTCATGTAAGTAACATATTCACAGGTTCCAGGATTAGGACATGGATATCTGGTGGTGGTGGCAGGGGGTGAGGTGTGGGAACGTTATTCTGCCTGCAGAGCTGGCAGGTGGCCTTTCTTTCTCTCTCTTCTTCCTTCCTTCCTTCTTCCTTCCTTTCTTCCTTTCTTTCTTTTCTTTTTTTCTGTCTCTCTCTCCTTCCTCCCTCCCTCTCTCTCTTTTTTTCTCTCTCTCCCCTTCCTCTCTCTTTCTCTTCCCCCTTTCCTCTCTCTCTCTCTCTCTCTCTCTCTCTCTCTCTCTCTTTTCTTTTCTTTTTTTCTTCTCACTCTGTTGCCCAGGCTGGACTACAGTGGTGCTAACACAGCTCACCGTAGCCTTGACCTCCCAGTCTCCCGGGTTCAAGCAATCCTCCCCCCTCAGCCTCCCAAGTAGCTGGGACCACAGGTGCACACCACCATGCCCAGCTAAAGTTTTTAATTTTGTAGAGATAGAGTCTTGCCACGTTGCCCAGGCTGGTCTTGAGCTCCTAGGCTCAAGCAGTCCTCCTGCCTCGACCTCCCAAAGTGCTGGGATTATAGGTATGAACCACTGCACTCAGCTTCAGGTGGCCTTTCTGATCTTGAATGTAATAGGGGAGGGTGGGAGGCAGATAGCACTTGAGACATCTTTTTCATTCTCTGCTGGAGCTGAGTAACAATTTCCCCTTTTAAACAGATCATCCATGCAGTCGCCTACCTGGCCTTCAGACATTTCCATTGCTCACCTGGCCCCTAACCTTTGAGTTTCAGACTCCCTTGTGTAGTTCTAGTAAAGCCTTGCTATGGACTGGGGTCAGAGGGCTGCAGGCTTTCAGTCTTTGTAGAGCAGGGAATTCTTGAATAAACTATGAAGCATCTGGAGATTCTGGGCTCTTAACTGTGTACCTCTTTGAAATTAGGGTCATGCACATTTTTTTCAGCAGCTCAGTAAATGTTGCCTCTTCTTTACAAACAAAAACAAAAACAATATCAAAAACTGATCTTACCCGGAATTTGCCAAATAGAAATGAGGGAGTGTTTATTTGTGTCACAGAAGGATTTGATGTGTTTCTTTAAATAGGCAGTCCTACTATTTTCTTCAAAGCATTTTAGTTAATAAGAAATTTGATTTGCACAACTTTTCAGAAACACACTGTGTAAAGGAGTTACCTGCATCAGAAGCTCATCAGGTTTTTCAGAGTCTGTTCTCAGCTTCTCTGCAGATCATGCTGCGTTCATTTGGTGTATTGATTCTGTCTCAGTGGCGATGGACTGTTCATTTCTGTGGCTAATTGGAAGGCTACCTAAAGTGACCTTGTCAATGGTTGCATTGACAACTGTCCATGCTGGTGCAATGTGGGGGATCAGCCTTGAGCTACGTCTACCATGAAGTTGGTTATGTTTTCTCCTTTTTCTATGACTGATGATATTCATTTTTAGGTTCATTCATTCACCAAACATTTATTTACTAAATATCAATTATGTACCAGAAATTGTGGTAGACACTAGGAGACTAGAGATGAGTTATCCCCTCTTCTGTCTCTAAAGGGGATGACGATGAATAAGATAATAACTGATATCTTTTTTTTTTTTTTTTTGAAACGGATTCTTGCTCTGTTGCCCAGGCTGGAGTGCAGTGGTTCGATCTTGGCTCACTGCAGCCTTGCCTCCCAGGTTCCAGTGATTCTCCTGCCTCAGTCTCGTAGGTAGCTGGGATTACAGGGACCCACTACCATACCTGGCTAATTCTTGTATTTTTTTTTTTAAGAAAATAACTCATATTTTAGATATTTGGAAGAAAGGTTGTAAAATAAAGCAACTACTTGAAAATGGGGGAAAATACTTTCCTAGATAGTTCTGGGTCAAAAAATAAATGAAAACTCTGCTAAGAGACCACTTAGAAACTTGATATGATGATGGGACTATATATAAATGATAGGATGCAGCCAAAACTGTACTTAAAAGAAAGGTTTTTAGCCATAACGTCTTTAAATGTTTAATGAAGAAGAATGGAAATAAATGAATTGAGCAGTCAATTCAAGAAGCTTTAAAAAGTACAGTGGATAATATTAGCTGACATTTATAGAATAGTTCTGATATGGTTGGCATGGTTCTGAGCGTGGAATAACTCATGTAATTCTGACAACACCACTGTGATATGGGTCCTGTTATCACTGTCATTTTCCAGAGAGGAAGCTGAAGGATAGGAAGTTGAGGTAGTGTACCTAGTCTTAGAGTTCGCAAATGATAGACAGGATGCACACCTGGCCAGCAGACTCCGGAATTCGCATTCCCAACCAATAAGTAACACAAATACAAGTAAGCACTACAATCACAGACACATAGAACAAAAAACGTTAAAGTAGCAATTAATAAAGTAGAATAAAACCAGGTAGAGTTGATCCATAGAATCATAATCTGCTTCCTTAATGTGATGGAATGATAAAAATAGATGAGAAAGAACACAAACTTCTGGAAAAAAAATGAGAGACGACCTAACAATATAATATGAGGAAAGAAAGAGAAAAAGTGTGATATCATCCCAGATAAGATGCTACAATTTAAACACACTGAGAACACTGTGGATAATTTCCAAGGAAAAGATACGTTCTAAAAATTAGTTTGAGTACAGGTGGAAAACTTTCCTGTGTGGTTAATGTGTAGAGAAGGAGAGGGAGGTTAAGCTGGGGAAAGCTCGGGAATGGGACAAGACTATGCTGTCATCCTTTACTTTCATGATGAATAAAAGGGAAAGTTGAACATGGAAATATGACAAGTGGAAAAGAGAAAATAATAAAAATGTTATTTGGGGTAATATGGTTTTCTATCTGGAAAACTCAAAGGAAGCAACTAAAACCCATGAAACTATTTGAGTTTTTTAAAAAAATGCTTTAAAATAAATATGATAAAAATCTATTTCTTTCCTTCTGTTTTGTTTTATTTTTTTGAAGTGGAGTCTCGCTCTGTTGCCCAGGCTGGAGTGCAGTGGCAAAATCTTGGCTCACTTCAACCTCCACCTCCTGGTTTCAAGTGATTCTCCTGTCTCAGCCTTCTGAGTAGCTGGGACTACAGGTGCCTGCCACCATGCCGGGCGAGTTTTTGTATTTTTAGTAGAAACAGGATTTCACCATGTTGACTGGGCTGGTCTCGAATTGCTGGCCTCAAGTGATCAGCCTCCCAAAGTGCTGAGATTACAGGCATAATCCACCGCACACAGCGATTTGCTTTGCCATTCTTAAAAAATGACCAATTGGGAAACAAAATCAACACATGTCAAATTTACGATAGCATACAAAAGAGTCCCTTAGTTGTAATTCAAGAAGGAGATGTTAACAAAAGTGAATTTCTAAGAAAAAAAAAAAATTAAAAAAAAAGAAGACTCCCTTAGATGATACTAAAGGAACAATGTGTAGGACTAATATAGAGAAAATAAGAGTTCAACAAGGGGACAACCATTTCCTGATGGAAAGATTCATTGTTGTCAAGGCGTCAATTATCTTGAATTTAATTTCTAAATTTAACATGATTTCAATCAAAATCCCAATCATATTTTGGAGGCTGGGGGTTGACTGAATACAATTCCAATAAAAATTCCATTGGTATTTTTAAAATCTTGATAAACTGATTCTAAAGTTTGCTTGGAAGAATAAACATGCAGTGATAGCCAAGAAAATGTTGAAGATAAGGATAATGAGGGAGGACTCGCCCTGCCAAGATACAGCATATTACAGAGCTACTATAATTAAAGCCCATATTGCTATACTAGAAGACAGATCAGTGGCACAGAATAGAAGGCCCAAAGACAGACCCCAGTGTATATGATTATTGAACATATAATAAAGTTGGCATTTGAAATCGGTGGGAAAGGATGAATTATTCAATAAAGGATGCTGGGACAATTGGATGCTGCTTTGGAAAAAAATGGCAAATTGGATTCCTATTTCACATTAGATTCCAAGAAATTACAGATGGACCAAAGAGTTTAAAGTGAAAATTATGCCCCATAAAAGTACAAAAAAATTCTAAAGAGTAGTTTTTATATGACCTTGGAGCATGAAGAAGGCTGTTTGAAGTGTACTTGGACTGTCTTTTTTTGTCCAGTTTTTCCTTTTAGTGGTTTAAAAGGAATACATAGTTTTTCCAATCTCATTTATTTATTTTTGAGACAGGGTCTCATTATGTTGCCCTGGCTGAAGTGCAGTGATGCAGTCACAGCTCACTGCAGTCCCAGCTTCCTGGGCTCAAGCAATCCTCCCGCCTCAGCTTCCAGAGTAGCTGGACTGCAGGCGTGCACCACCATGTCTGGCCAATCTTTTATTTTTATTTATTTATTTTTTCTTTTTTTTCTTTTCTTTTTCTTTTTCTTTTTCTTTTCTTTTTCTTCTCTTCTTTTTCTTTTTTCTCTTTTCTTTTTTGAGACGGAGTTTCGCTCTTGTTACCCAGGCTGGAGTGCAATGGCGCGGTCTCGGCTCACCGCAACCTCCGCTTCCTGGGTTGAGGCAATTCTCCTGCCTCAGTATCCTGAGTAGCTGGGATTACAGGCATGTGCCACCATGCCCAGCTAATTTTTTGTATTTTTTAGTAGAGACGGGGTTTCACCATGTTGACCAGGATGGTCTCGATCTCTCGACCTCGTGATCCACCTGCCTCGGCCTCCCAAAGTGCTGGGATTACAGGCTTGAGCCACCGCGCCCGGCCAATCTTTTATTTTTTGTAGAGATGGAGTCTCACTATGTTGCCCAGGTTCGTCTCAAACTCTTGGGCTCCTGCTTTGGCTTCCCAAAGTGCTGGGATTATAGACCTGAGCCACCATACCCAGTTTATATTCTTATTTTTACCCTTAATTGTTAACACACATATTTAAACTTATAATGTCCTGTATGAAATTTCTCAATATCTGTAATCTTTTGAGGAATATAAGAGTCAGCACATTTTAATTTTGTAACCCTCCTGCAACCCCCATGTCTTTTAACTTGGGTTTTCTTTGTTTCTCTGTGTCTTTCTCTGTTTCAAACTTTTGGTATTATGGAAAAGATTGGACATATGCAAAAGTAACAGATCAGTATAATGCATCCTTATGTGTGCACCACCAGTTCAATAATGATCACATCATGATCAATTTCTTTTTAATCTGTAATCCTCCCCTTTCTATCCTCACCTTAACATTCTGAAGTATTTTAAATTGATTTATTTTATCCATAAAGATTTTAAGAGGTATCCTCAAAGATAAGGATTCTATAACAAAAAAACTCAAGAACATTATCACACCAATTATTTTTAATTCCCTAATATCAGTAACAGTAATTCCCTAATGTCATCAGAAAGTGAGTATATCCATTTCCCGGATTGCCTTATAATTTTTTTTGACTATTGGTTTTTACCAATTAGAATCCACACAAGGTCCACATATTAAATTTCATTGATATGGGTTGATAGGTGCAACAGACCACCATGGCACATGTATACCTATGTAACAAACCTGTACGTTCTGCACATGTATCCTAGAACTTAAAGTAAAATTTAAAAAATCAGTTGATATGTTTCTTAAATTTCTTTGAATATATATGTTTCTCCTCACTTGCAGTCCCCTCTTGGTTTATTTGTTGAGGAAACCATATTCATTGCCTTGAAGTTTTCTACATTCTAGGTATTTGGGTGGAGGGCATTGGTTTATTGCATCCCTGTGGTGTCATTTAGTACATTCCTCTGTCACTTGTATTTTCTGTAAATCTGTAGTTGCATCAAGAGACTCTAACCAATCATGTCTGATTATTTGGCAAGAGTACTTCATACATAGTGATGTGAGCTGTCCTCAGTAGGCAAGTGGTATCTTTTTGCAATCTTAGCAACCATTGGTGACTGCCATGTAGACCCACTGTATTACTAGGGGTGGCCTTGAGTTTTCCTGTTCTATTTTCATTTACTGAGCATGTACTTTAGAAAGGCTTTGAGCTTGGCACCAAGCTCTAAAGCATGGCACGCGTCCTCCAGAAACCCGCAATCTAGGGGTTGTAAAATAAGATTTAAACACCAAGTCTGTAAAAGATGATTTGAACCAAAAAAAAACAGTTTTATTTTGTAGACATTCTTTCATTGTATCCCCCCACCCCCGAGTGATATAACCTCCAAATAGGGGAGCTATAGCATACATGCATTAAATTCAGACCAATTCAAATATGTCTATATATGTATTTGCTTGCAAACTATTAAAGTGACAATGTAAACGTTGCTGCCTATTTTTTCCCACTCTTTTATTAGATTGACATTGCGTTTGGTGAGATGGGGCATGAGTCTACCATCCTATTCCCTGTTTCCACATGTCCCTCATTGTATGAACACCTCTCTAAGTGTGATTCTAGGATTTAAAGATACATATTTCTTATGCACTATTCACCTAAACACAAGCCAACTACTTCATCTGGCACCTGATCCAGGAAACAGCATTCTGTTCCAAAATCAATAGAAGACCAGGCACTTTAAGGGATCTTCAAGGGAGTGTAATTTTGAGCATATGGAATCTTTCAAACCCTAGCTAACTTTAGAAGTTTAACTCCTATGGAAGGTGAAACATCTATGTACCCAAGAGTTTGACTTCAGCAAAGGACAAGCTACAGAAACTGACATTATTGTTTATTTTGGCATAAAGGCTTTCCTTGGCCCAGTTCAGTTTTAACGATCTTTTCCTCCCTTTGTCTCTCTTCCTCCTCTCCACTTTCCTTCCTCCCTTCCTTCCGCCCTGATTTTCTCTTTTGCAGTTTGCTGCTTTGTGGTGCACAAGAGGTGCCATGAATTTGTCACATTCTCCTGCCCCGGTGCTGACAAGGGTCCGGCCTCTGATGTAAGTAATGGGCATCGATCGCTTTTCTCTGCGCACAGTCAATGCTGCCTTGTGGTTAAATGTGAGTGAGCATGCTTAGACGAGTCAGTGTGGAAGATCTCATTCTAAGGCATGTGGAAACCTACAGCTTTTGAGACAGTTTTCCTTTTAGTGGAAAACAGAATGAAACAAGACATTTTGAGAGGGGGTGCGGCTGGATAGGAAACAGCTAGTTGGCCTATTATGATTTTGCTAATGTCTTCCCTTTGGGAGCTGAAGCATGGAGGGTGATAGGCAGGGGCCTACTTGGTAGTGTGGCTGCAAAAAGGTATTTTCGGTGGCACTTTACAGTGCACGTTATAGCACTTTGTTAGGGTGTTCTTTATTTTATTGTTATTATTTTTTAAGGTACAAAATCTTTCCATGTTGGCCAGGCTGGTCTCAAATTTCTGGGCTCAAGCAGTCCTCCTGCGTTGGCCTCCCAAAGTGTTGGGATTCTAGGCATGAGCCACAGCACACTGCTTGTTAGGGTGTTCTTAATATCAGGGCCCACGAATGAGGAAGAAATGAATGTATCCTGCTACTGTGAATATCAAAGTATGACTACTGCTAGTGGGAAAAGAGATGCTTGTAGGTAAAATATGCAAAAAAAAATTATTGTTTTAATTATGATAAATGTGCTTTAATGTGGATTGGGAAAAACATATCTAGTAGTAGTTTTGCATTTATGACAAGGATATAGAATTCGCTACCTACGTAAAGGTATTTAGGTTAAACAAAAGATAAGTTGATTTGAGCACAATATTAAGTGAATGACAGTATGGGTGATATAAGGATATGGTAAGAGTTTTGGTACAAATATGTTTAAAGTTTAGGGTACATTGTTGATTGGCCTACCCAGCAGCCATTCACAGCCTTCACCCTTCTGGCAGAGGCTACCTCTTAGACTGGAAGCTAAAGATTCCTGATATTTGCTTTCCCAGCTCTCTTGTAGCTTCTAAATGAGCATGTGACCCAATCCTGCTAATGGGAACTGAAGGGAAGACCTGGGAAAGATTCTAGGAAAGTTTTTTCCTTTCTGATAAGAGAGAGACATCCCTTCCCTTGTCTTCTTGGGCATTTTTTGTGCAAGGATATAATGCTTAGAGTTGTGGCAGCCCTTTTGGGTCAATGCGGGAGACACTGCTGACATCCTGAGCATGGCAGAGTGGAAGAGTTAAAAGAACCGTGGGTTCGTGATGATGCTGATGAGCTGCTGAGACCACTCACAGTCCTTTTAACCCCAAACTGGATAGATAGGATAAGAAGCTTTCCCCCCCCCCCCCCCAAAGTCTTATTGTTTGAGGCATTCTTTTTTATTTTTGTTATTTTTTTCTTTTGAGACAGAA
The DNA here is from genome assembly GCF_048565385.1 of Saimiri boliviensis. Taxonomy (NCBI): domain Eukaryota; kingdom Metazoa; phylum Chordata; class Mammalia; order Primates; family Cebidae; genus Saimiri; species Saimiri boliviensis. The sequence goes on along the minus strand of NC_133460.1, from coordinate 16,268,575 downwards.
TCTTGCTCTGTTGCCCAGGCTAGAGTGCAGGGCACAATCATGGCTCACTCACTGCAGCTCAACCTCCCTGGCTAAAACAACCCTCCCAACTCAGCTTCCTGTGTAACTGGGACTAGAAGTGCCTGCCACCACACCTGGCAAATTTTTTATTTTTTTGTAAAGATAGGGTTTCCCTGTGTTGCCTAGGCTGGTCTCGAATTCCTGGGCTGAAGCCATCCTCCCACCTTGGCCTCCCAAAGTGCTAAAATTACAGGCATGAGCCACTGTGTCTGACCGTGGGGGGATTCTTTTACATGCAGCTGAAACTGTCCTGAGAAGACTTTCCACCATGCACAGTCTTTCAGTGCTCAATAACGAATGACATTCAGCATATCCCAATGCACCCATTGCCCCTAGTTCTTTTTCTTTCTTCCTGCTTTGATGCCCCTTCCTGGAATCTCTCCCATTGGCTTTGTCTCTATTACTGGTCCCGTTACCCACTTAGACTTGACAGCTCACAGCTTGCCCAAAGTGAGTGGTGACTATCTTCTGTCATTGAATTTCTTTAGTTCCTGCTTGTCTTCTGCAAATGGTCATCTGCCAATTTGCTGCGAACTGGGGTAGGAGTTGGGGGCGGGGGCATATCTGTTGCCATAGCAACACGAAGATGCTGGAGCATATGCTGGATATTCTTTGCTTGGAAGTTGAGATTAAGAACTCCAAGAAACATGGAACAATCAAAGTCCTTGAAAATTTGTTTGCAAAGATGAAGTTTGAGACTGTTTGTCATGTTCTCTCAGATGCTATGCCCTAGCCTTGTAGTGCAATTTCTTCTCTCCTTCCCAGGAAAACAGGCAGGGAAGTTTGGGGAGACTGCCCGACTCCAGTATGCAGCTCTGAGTGTTCATGCAGACTGAAACTTGATACTCAATCTGCAGCCAAGAGGATGGCGTTTCCCATATTCTGTCTGTATCTGCTGAATGTTTCTGTTGCCTAAGACAGAAACTCAGCTCAAACTGGCTTATATGAAAAGGAAAATTTTTGGTCCTTGCAATTGAAAAGGCCTAAGGGCTGACCTGGCTTCAGGCACAGTGAATCGAAGTTCCAAATAATGTCCTCGGGAACCTGTTTCTCTATTTCTTGGCTTAGCCTTTGTCTGTGTTGATTTTATTTTCAGGAAGAAAATAAAAGACATGCTCGCTCGTCTCCTATGCGAGCACGGTGGCTGCAACACCTTTAATCTTTTATCTTATCAGTGCTGCAGTACAGTAATAAGAGCTAAAGTCTCATTAGACCAAGAATCACATATAGCCAGAAGAGTGGGTTATGCTGATTGTCCAGGCCTGGGTATATGCTGCTGTGGTGTGAATGTTTCGTTTCTCCAAACTTGTATCCTGAAATCCTAACACCCAAGGTGGTGGTGTTAGAAGGTGAATCCTTTGGGAGGTGGTCAGTTCATGGGGAAAGAACCCTCATAAATGAGATAGTGCCCCTATAAAAAGACCCCAAAGATATCCCTCACCCCTTCTGCCATGTAAGGTTGCAATGAGAAGACAGTTGTCTACAAGAAAGTGGACTCTCACCAGAGACTGAATCTTCCAGTGCCTTGATCATGCACTTTCCAGCCTCCAGAATTGTGAGAAATAAATTTATCACTTAAAAACCGCTCAGGTTTCAGTATTTTGTTACAGCAGGCAGAAGGGACTTGGACAGAAAATTTTGGTACTAAGAGTATATAGAAGAGGCTGGGTGCGGTGGCTCACACCTATAATCCCAGCATTTTGGAGGCTGAGGCTGGTGGATCACAAGGTCAAGAGATCAAGACCATCCTGGTCAACATGGTGAAACCCCATTTCTACTAAAAATGCAAAAATTCGCCGGGTGTGGTGGCGTTTGCCTGTAGTCCCAGCTACTTGGGAGGCTGAAGCAGGAGAATTGCTTGAACCCAGGAGGTGGAGGTTGCGGTGAGCTGAGATCACGCCATTGCACTCTAGCCTGGGTAACAAGAGCGAAACTCTGTCTCAAAAAAAAAAAAAAAAAAAAAAAAGAGTATATAGAGGAACAAAATTTTAAGGATGGGTTTTCTGAATTGGTTTTGGGGATTTGGCAATTGGCTGCCTAATCTGATTAGATTTAAGAATGCTATCGACCGTATTTCTAGTAGTAAAGAGAACACGGATAGTCCATGGTGTGATCTGTTTATAGAGATAGAGAAAATACCTGCATTGGATACTCTTAATCAACCATTTGTAAGAAGCAAGGAGCCAAGTGGTTCCATACGTGATACTCAAATACTTTTGGAAAACTAAGGCACATAATGACTTGCTCCTAATGTCTCTGGATTAAGTGGAGAAACAAAAAGATGAGCTCAGGGATTTGAATTCCCAGCTCAAAGTGTTGCGTAAACGATCTAAGAGCTTCTAGGTGTGCTCTGAAGGAGGGCCTTCTAGCCTGTAGCTGCAGGGATGAAATTTCTGAAAATTAAATGCCCACCTCATCCTTCAATTGGCTGAATTACAATGCAAATTGAACTCCCAACCACACAGCATGTCTGCTGTAAAAGCAAGGGCAAGGGCATTGATCAGAAAAGAATGGGATCCTATAAGGTGGGAAGACTCTGATGAAGACCCTGATGAAGCTCGGGACATTGAGCCCCTAAATTCTGACGAGTCTTTTTTACCAGTGGAAGTGGCCTCCCTGCCTCCAGAAAAAGTGCCATCCATGCCAGGCTCACTGGCTTATGCCTGTAATCCCAGCACTTTGTGAGGCTGAGGTTGGCAGATCACCTGAGGTCAGGAGTTCAAGACCAGCCTAACCAACATGGAGAAACCCCGCCTCTACTTAAAAAAAATACAAAATTAGCCAGGCGTGTTGGCAGGTGCCTGTAATTCTAGCTACTTGGGAGGCTGAGGCAGGAGAATCACTTGAATCCGGAGGTGGGGGTCATGGTGAGCTGAGATCACACCACGGCACTCCCACTTGGACAACAAGAGCAAAACTCCATCTCAAAAAAAAAAAGTGTTATCCCCACCTTTCTACCTTGTCTTAGGGGACTTTCCCTGCATTGCCCTAGGAAACAGTAATGGCCTTCCCTGAGGCAGTTCCTATGCCAGACAATGCTGATTCTTTTTGGTAACCAATCCCACCACCTCTTCAAGTCCCAGCAGGCTCCTAAAAGTGAGGTGCACAGTGTAATCCACGAGGAAGTACAGTGCACCCCAAAAGAACTACTTGAGTTCTCTAATTGTACAAGTAGAACCATAGGGAACATGCATAGGAATGGATATTAAGTGGGTAGGATAATGGTGGAAGTTACATAAAGTTGGATCAGGCTGAATTTATTGATAGAGGTTCACTAAGCAGAGATTCTGAATGTTATGTTTCAGCTTAAGGAGTTAGGAAGGGCTCTAACAGTTTAGCTGGTTGGCTGAAATATGGATTAAAATATGGCCCATCATGAGTGAGTTGGAGATACCTGACCTCCCCTGGTTTAATGAAGAGGAAAGGATTCAAAGTCTTAGGGAAATTAGAATGCTAGAGTGGATTTGTCATTTAATACCTGCTCACCCATGCTGGGAAGGTCAGATGTACCTTGAAGAAAGGTATGTCTTTCTCAGTACTTTGAGAAATAAATTTGAGGGGAGTCCCAGCATCCTTGAAGAGCTCTATGGTCCCTCTTCTCTATAGACCAGACCTTACAGTGGGAACCACAGCCACTTAATTGGAAAACTTAAATACAATGGAAATAATTGGGTCCTGGGGTATCAGGGGCCATTTGGTGGCACCCAGCTATCAAAGGCAAGGTGGATGCAGTTACCTTAACAGACCACAGAGTGAAAACAGCAGTCAGAATAGCCTGACTCGTGCAGACTTATGGCACTGGCTAATCATGGTGTTCCTAGAAGTGAAATAGATGGGAAACCTACTGAATTCTTACTTGATCTGTATAAGCAGAATAATTCCAAGTAAAGTGAACAGAACTCTAACTTGAATCATAAAAATAAGAGAATAATAGCCCTTCAATCCATTCCCAGGCTTGAGCCAGTTTATAGACTATGAACCCTTTGAATGGAAGGGAGGCAAAGCTTCCTTCAGAAAGCAACTATACTACTAAAAACTTATCCTGTTAATCTTTCTCCCAGCCTTCCCCAAAGGGACCTACTGCTTTTTGTCAGGGTAACTCTGCGCTGGAGAAAAGGAAATGATCAGACCTTGTGGGGACTACTGAACACCAGCTCTGAACTGGCACTGATTCCAGGAGACCTAAAATGTCACTGTGGCCCTCCAGTCAGAATAGGGGCTTATAGTGGTCAGTGATCAGTTGAATTTTAGCTCAGATCTGGAGATCCAGTGGGTCCCTTCAGTTATTTCCTCAGTTCCATAATGGATAATTAGAGTAGACATACTTAGCAGTTGGCAGAATCCCCACACTGGTTCTCTGACCTGTAGAGTGAGGCCTACTATGATGGGCAAAGCCAAATGGAAGCCATTAGAACTGCCCTAACCTGGGAAAAAGGCAGCCAGAAGGGACTAGGACAGAAAATTTTGTCCTAGTCAAGAGCAATACAACATCCTTAGAATGATAGCAGAGGTCAGTGCCATCATCAATGATTTGAAAGACGCAGGGGTAGTGATTCCCACCATATCCCTCATTTAGCTCTCTCATTTGGTTTCTGCAGAAGACAGATGAATCTGGAAGAATGACAGTGGATAATGATAAGATTAACCAAGTGATCACTCCAAGTGTAGCTGCTGTATCAAATGTGGTTTCATTGGTTGAGTAAATTAATACATCTTCTGGTAGCTAGTATGTTGCTACTGATTTATCAAATGACTTTTTCTCCATCTTTGTCCATAAGACCCACCAGAGCTGTTTTATTTCAGCTGACAAGGCTAGGAATATGCCTTCACTATCCCACTTCAGGGGTATTCAACTCTTTAGTCCTAAGTCATAATTTAGTTTGCAGGGATCTTGAGCATCTTTTCCTTCCACAAGATATGACAATGGTCCTTTACATTGATGACATTATGCTGATTTATCCTAGTGAATGAGAAGTAGCAACTACTCCAGACATTGGAAAGACATTTGTGTGTTAGAACATGGGAAGTAAAACCAAGTAAAATTTAGGGGCCTTCTTCCTCAGTGAAATTTCTAAGAGTCAGTGGTATGTGGCATGTTGAGATACCCCTTCTAATGTAAAGAATAAGTGGTTGCATCTGGACCCTTCTACATCCAAGAAAGAGACACATGGCCTACTGGGCCTACTCGGATTTTAGAGGTGACACAGTCCTCATTTGAGTGTGTTAGGCTGGTCTATTTACCAAGTGACCCCAAGAGCTTCTGGTTTTCAGTAGGGCCCAGAATAGGAGACAGCTCTGCAGCAGGTCCAGACTGCTGTGCAAGCTCCTTTGCCACTCGGGCCATGTGACCCAGCAGATCCAGTGGTGCTTTGTCAGCGGCAGAGAAGGATGCTGTGTGGAGCCTTTGGCAAGCACCCCCTGTAGGTGAATTTAATGCACATGCATTTAAGGTTTTGGAATATGGTCCTGCCATGATCCACAGGTAACTACTTTCCTTTTAAGAGACAGCTCTTGGCCTGCTACTGGGCCTTCATAGCAACTAACCATTTGGCCATGGGCCACTAAGTTGCCATATGACCTGAGCTGCCCATCATGAACTGGGTCCTATCTGAACCACCAAGCTGTAAAATTGGGCATGCACAGCAGCACTGTCTCATCAAATGGAAGTAGTATGTATGTGACTAAACCTGGGCAAGCCCTAAAGGCACAAGTACAATACATGAAGCCATGGCCCAGATGCCCATGCTCCCCACTCCTGCTACCCTGCCTTCTCTCTCCCAACTTGCACCTTTGGGCTCATGAGGAGTTAATTCCCTATGATCAATTGACAGAGGGAGAGAAGACAAGGGCCCGGATTACAGATGTTTCTGCATGGTGTGCAGACACCACCCAGAAGTGGACAGTCACAGCACTGCAGTCAGTTCAGGACATTCCTAAGGGACCATAGTGAAGGGAGATCTTCCCAGTGGGCAGAACTTCAGGCAGTGCACCTGGTCCTGTGCTTTGCTTGGGAGGAGAAATGGTTATACATGTAACTATATCCTGATTCACGGGCTGTAGCCAATTCTTTGACTGGATGGGCAGGGACTTGGAAGGGACATGATTAAAAGATTGGTGACAAAAAACTGTGGGGATGAGGCATGTGGATAGACATCTCTGAGTGGGCAATAAACACAAAAATGTTTGTGTCCCAGGTGAGTGCTTATCAAAGGGTGACCTCAGCAGAGGAGGATTTTAACAATTGGCTGGATAGAATGACCCGTTCTTCTGCCTGGCTACCAGGCAGCCTCTTTCCCCAGACACCCTGTCATTACCCAATGGGCTCATGAACAAAGTGGCCATGTGGCAGGGATGGAGGTTATGCATGGGCTCAGCAGTGTAGACTTTCATTTACCAAGGCTGACCTGGCTACGGCCACCTCTGAGTGCCCAATCTGCCAGCAGCAGAGACCAACACTGAGTTCCTGATATGGCACCATCTTAGGGGATATCAGCCAGCTACCTGGTGGCAGGTTGATTACATTGGACTGCTTCCATTATGGAAGAGGCAGCGTTTTTTCCTTATGGAAATAGACATGTTGGATATAGATTTGCCTTCCCTGCACATGGTGCTTCTACCAAAGCTGCCATTCATGGATTTAGAGCACGCTTTATTCACTGTTACAAAATTCCACACAGCATTGCATCTGATCAAAAAAATCACTTCAAAGCCAAAGAGGTGAGCAGTGGACTCACACTTATGGAATTCGCTGGTCTTACCATGTTGCTCATCATTCTGAAGCAGCTGGCATGATAGAATGGTGGAATGGCCTTTGGAAGACTCAGTTATGGTGCCAGCAGAAGGCTGCATGTGCTCTGAATCAGCATCTAGTATATGGTGCTGTTTCTCTGATAGCCAGAATTTATAGATCTGGGAAGCAAGGAAGCGGAATGGGAGTGGTACCACTCATTATTATCCCTAGTAATTTTACCACCAGCAAAACTTTTGCTTTCTTTTCCCATGACTTTATGCTCTGCCAGCATGGATGTCTTAGTTCCAGAAGGAGAAATACTTCCAGCAGGAGATGAAATAATGATTCTATTGATAGTTAAGACTGCCACCCACTCACTTTGAGGTTCTTATACTTCTGAGTCAACAGGCCAAGAAGGGAGTTATGAAGTTGGCTGGGGTGATTGATATGGACTACTAAGGAGAAACTGGACACTGCTTTACAGTGGAGAAAAGGAAAAATATGTCTGGATACAGGAGCTCCCTAAAGGCATCTCTTAGTATTACCATGACCTATGATTAAGATCAATGAAAAACTACAACAACTCAATACAGGCAAAACTGTGAATGGCCCAGACCCTTTAGGAGTGAAGGTTTGGGTCACCCTGCCAGGTAAGAAACCACTACCAGCCGAGGTGTCCACTGAAGGTAAAGGAAATACAGAATGGGCAGCAGAAGAAAGTAGTTATAAATTCCAGCTATGACCACACGACCAGTTACAGAAACAAGGACTGTGATTGGCATGAGTATTTCCTCATTATTTTTGTTATGGATATGTTTGTGTGTATGTATACACATGGCAATATCTTTGTTTTCTTTGCTTTTAGTTCTTTATCAAGTAACATAAGATGTATTGACTTTATATCAGTGTTTAAGTACTGTTAATTTTATGTCTTAGTATTTAAGTTATAGGATATAAGGACAAGAGGAATCATCACTCAAGGACTCCATCTCCTTTTGTGGGGAAGGGATTATTGCATTTTGAGTTGTACAAAGTCTAGTTGTGTCACATCAGATGGAATTATGTCCTTGTTATTCTTTATTTGGAGGTTCTTTATTTAAGGAGGTGTGTATGGATGCCAAATTGGACTCGTGATGGTTAATTTTGCACATGCAGTTAACCTTGACTGGGCTAAGGGGTGCCTAGACAGCTGGTAATACATGACTTCTGGGTGTGTCTGTGAGGGTGTTGTCAGAAGAAGTTAACATTTGAATCAGTAGACTGAGTAGAAAAATCCCCTTCACTGAGGCAGTCAGGCACCATCTAATCTATTGAGGACCCAAATAGAACAAAGGAGAGGAAGGGTAAATTCACTCTTTCTGTTTGAGCTGGAACATTGCTTTTCTCCTGCCCTTGGATGTTGGTGCTCCAGGTTCTCAGTCTTTCAGAACTGGACCAGGACTTAACGCCATTGGCATCTCTGGTTCTCAGGTCTTTGGGCTCAGATTTCAAACTTTGGACTGAATTATACCCCTGGCTTTCTTGGTTCTCTGGCTTGCAGATGGAAGACTGTAGGAATTCTTGGCTTCCATAATTATGTGCATCAATTCACATTATTGGTTCTTTTTCTCTGGAAAACCCTGACTAATACATTGTGCCTACACCTGTAGATGAGGGCCTGTGTACACATCCCACAGATTGAGAGTGGGGAAGAGGTAGTTTCTCCAATGAAAGCTAGAGAAACAATATTGTGTCCTGGTTAAAATCACTGATTATAGAGCCAGGATTCCTAGGTTCAGATCTACATGACCTTGGGCAAATTACTTAAATCCTTTTGTGCCTTAGATTTCTCAGCTAAAAAAAAAATGGATAAAGTAATAATTTCTAGCTGATAGTATTGTTATGAGTATCAAATACATAGATATCTGTAAAAAACACTTAGGAGAGTGTCTGGTGCATGGCAAGAGCTATCTATGTGATGATGATGATGACAATGATAATGAATAACAGTGCACACATGCTGGGCAGCCAGCAAGGACAGGTGTCTTGTCAGACAGACCAGGGAAGGCTGAAGAATGAGCAGGTTCTCTGTCTGCCACCTGGCAGTTCTTCCTAGAAGTGTGTAGGCTCCATAAGTGGCATGAGACCCCTCTCTGTATGAATGAAGGAGTGCAGCCATTCATTGCCTTGAGCATGAGGAGGGCAGGAAATACTCCCTGTAGCCAGCATGCATAGGATTTGGCAGCCTACCTGATATGATTCTATCTCTGGATACAGTTCCAAAAAGGTCGTTTGGCACCAAGGATGATGAATTGGTCCAGACACCTGAACCAGCTTGACTCAGTTCATTGACCTTTTTCTGCTCATGGTTGGAGGCGTGATTAAAGACCTGGCAACACCTGCTTGCTCACCTGGCCAGACTCTCCTTTAGTTGCCCCTGATACTTATGCAGGTACAGAGGGGTGTCTTCTCCTTCTGCATGACCTTGGAGGAACTGGTGTGCAGCAAGTTCATGAAGCAGAAATGCACAGACTCCATCCACGATAAAAGGATGTGCTTGGATGCATTCTCTGCCTTCTGCTATTCCAAGCCCAGCCTGAGCCAGGGCATATTATGGATATTAGCAGAGCTTTGTGCTGTTGGCATTATCCTGCAGATAGGTTTGCATCATATCACATTGAGGGAATTTTATAAACCAGGCACTGTCCCGTGAACCTAGCTACTGAGCCAACCATTCAATACCAATCAGAATAGACAACATTTATGGACACTCGCCATTGGAGGACCACAAAGCATGACAAAGTTCATGGGTGATACTTCTGGTCATCCATAGTCATCCTCCTGGTTCTTGGTCTCACCAGGTAGGAAATCCTTAATTCGTCTTTCTCTTGGACCTCTTAGAGAGACCAGGTCTCTGGTACTGTCATAAGCATTACCTATGGACATTATAGGCTATTCAGCACTCCGAATACTGATCACATACACAGCCTCCTGTGATATCTCAGAACAAGAAAGAGAGGAGTTGTCTCTGAGAGTTGGGACTAGGGTGGGCCAAGTGAGGTACTTACCCTGAGCACAGTTTAAGGGGTTCTTGCCTGTCTGTGGATAGCTGGTTGGTTGGCTGGTGGCTGGATGGTCTAGGATGGCCCCTTTCACATGACGGGTAATAAGCAGGTTGTTGACCTGTGTGCTTTGGTCCTCCCGCATGTGGTCTCATCCTCCACCCAGCTGGCTAGCTCTGGCTTGTTCACGTGGTGGTTTCTAGGCTCCATGAAGAGCAAGAGAGCATCTCTCCATGCTTTTTAAGCCTTCGTATCATGTTCGCTAATGTCCCACTAAACAAAGCTAGTCTCCTGGCCAAGTCCAGATTCAAATGATTCCAGTGCCTCATTGGAGAGGAAGGGTTAATCTATTGCAGATCCTGTTAACCCAAGAGGCCACAGCAGAACAGAACCCCTGGAGACCGTGACACTGGACTTTACAAAAATCTGCATGTCATAGTGTGGTTCAGAGTCATAGATGGCCTCATCAAAAGAATGCACCAAATTATTCCCTGCCTCAATTGCCGGTGGACTTAACCATCCCCAGCTACTGGTGGTTAATGTGGCAGTTTATTGATCATGTCAATAGTGGTAAGAGTATGGACTCTGAAATCAGACATACCTGAATTTGAGTCCTGATTGGGTATGCCATTTGATTTCTCTATGCCCTAGTTTCCTTATATATAAAACGGGATGTTAGTACCAATCACATAGGTTTATAGTGATAATTTTAAAAATATTTAAAATGAGAAAGAGTTCACAAACAAAAGACAAATGATTTACAAAGCCCTTACATGAAAGTGCTGGCCCAGTGCACAGTAAGGCCTTGGTACATGTAGCTAAGGGGATTTCCATTGCTCCACCTGGCTCCATAATCAAGAGTGTTCTGATAATTCTCTACATCCTTCCGCCCAGAGCATGCCCTTAGGAGGTGATTATGGTTTCCATTTCCATTACTTCACACAAAACCTCAAATTCTGTTATGCAATGCTAAGAAAAGAACTCAAACTTAGAAGCCAGAAAGCCTTGGTGTCAGATTCCAAATGGTCTCTGCTATGTATTACTCCAGTGACCTTGGGAAAATAAGTTCTGTGACCCTTAGTTTATATCCTTAAAATAGACAAAATAATTCCTAAATCATAGGGGTTTTTTGGTGACTGTTCAATAGGAGACTGCTTGAACCACATCTAGAATAGTGTCTGGCACAAAGAAGGCACTCAATACATGGTTTTAAAATCATTATTAATGTCTGGAGGAGCCTCTTCTGCTCTGTAAGGGATACAGGTTACCCTCTGACCTGCCAAGAAATAATAGCTAATAATAATAGCTAACTTTATTGAACAGGGGCTCTGGTCAGGCAGTACAAAAGGACTCTGTCTTGTATGTCTAAAGATACTTTTTTTCAACATTTTACGGCTTTAGAAATAGCTTTTTATCATTTATAGTCAAGGTACTGAGTAAAACCCATTGTTAGGTCCTATGCTCTCCTGGTTCCATCACTAAATCAGGTCAATTAAAGATGGTAGGCACTAATGTTGATCTCATCCTTTTGATCAAGTCTCGCTTTGTGAAGAGATAGATTAAAAGCCATAAACTTGCGAAATGTTGAAGATTTGATAAAATGGAAATGAAAACATTGTACGTATACATTAAAGTGTATGTAATAAATGAGAACGTGTTTGAAAATCTAGTTGAAATGGATGATTTTTCCATAAAATTGTCAATTTTGTCAATTCTGGTTGTCAAAACGAAATTGACAACCAGAATAGGCAAATAATCAAGAAAAAAATGAAAACATTATTCAAGGACTATTTCTCCTCCTAAAACCCTAGACAAATAGGTTTCATGGGTAAATTTTTTTAAACTTAAGAGCAATGAAGAATTTCTGTTCATTTACAGTTGTACCAAATTACGAAGAAGAAATAAAGCTTTACAATTTTTTTTAAATGAAACTGAGAGAAATCCAGCTCAAATTAGCTATACAAAAAGAAGGTCAATTGACTCTGAGAAGGACATTGGGTGAAGAATAAGAGCTTCAGGGCCATGGACCTCAAAGACTGGAACTGCAGCTCTAGTACTTGCTAGATGCTTTTCCACTTTCTGCTTTATGGTTAGTTTTTTGCTGTGTGACAAACCATTCCAAAATTTAGTGGCTGAAAACATCAATTGTTTGTGGTTTCTCATGATTCTGTAGGTTACTTGGGTGATTCTTTGGACCTGGATTTATTCAGGTGATCCCTGCTGGGCTCTGTCCCGGGTCTTGGTCTGTGACTGGGCTGGGGCTGGGTTACCTAGGACAGGCTTGCTAACATGACTGAAGGCTGGCAGGCTGTTGATCTGGGCATTTCATTTTTCCTCTCTGTGTCTTTTTTTCCTCCAGCGGGCTAGCTTAATCTCAAGGTTCCAAGTATGGCAAGAGATGGAAATCCCAAAGCACATATTGTGTGTGTGTGTGTGTGTGTGTGTGTGTGTGTGTGTGAAATGGAGTCTCATTCTTTCACCCAGGTTGGAGTGCAGTGGTGTGATCTTGGATCACTGCAACCCTCCCAGGTTAATGTGATTCTCCTGCCTCAGCCTCCTGAGTAGCTGGGATTATAAGCACTTGCCACTGTGCCAGGCTAATTTTTGTATTTTTAGTAGAGATGGGGTTTCACCATCATGGCCAGGCTGGTTTTGAACTCCTGACCTCAAGCGTTCTGCCTGCCTCAGCCTCCCAAAATGCTAGGATTACAGGCTTAAGCCACCACACCTGGCCAGCACAGGTGTTTTTTAAGCCTTTGTGTCACAGTGGTTATGGACAAGACCAGATTTGGGGGTGGAGAAACCAAACTTTATCTCTGGATGGGAAGAATAGCAAAGTCACACAGCCGAGGAGCATGTAGGGATGGGAGACACTGGTGGCCATTGTGCACTGACCCTTATCTGACCCACACTGACCCTTATCTGCTGTGCCAGCTGTCTCATTTGTCCTTCCAATCCACTCTGCTTTCTCTGAGAGACTGAGCTGTAAGACTGCTTCATCTGGGGCTCTCTTACCCACTGACCTGACCTCTGGTTGGACTCAAGGGGAGGGACTAATAGGAGACTGGGGGAGGGGGAAGAGTGAGCCCCTCCCGCAGTCAATCAGTATTTATTATGGAGTCATCTTCACTCTACCTTTTGACTATAGCTCGCTGCTCCTCTATAGATAATCTTCTCTATATAATTCTCTCCTTCTGGGTTCCACGAACTACTGCTTTTCTCTGTCCCCTGGCTCTTACTAGCCTCCAGTCCCTTATACTTTCCCAACACCGTGCCCACACCCTTAGAAACAGTCCTTTCACTGAATCTTCCTTAAACGCTCTTCATTTGAGTATGCCATCTGTTTCCCGTGGCACCCCTGACTGATGCATCTGCTTTGTCTTGCCTCATTTGCTCCTGCTGTAGATGGAACATGTCTACAAACATGGTTACAGCTGACCCCATGGAAATATGGCAACCCTAGTGCAGGAAGCAGCCTTCTTCCTGCATTTTTTTTTTTTTTTGAGACAGTCTCGCTCTGTCGCCCAGGCTGGAGTGCAGTGGTGCAATCTCAGCTCACTGCAACCTCTGCTTTCCAGGTTCAAGCGATTCTCCTGCCCAAGTCTCCCAAGTAGCACCACCACACCCAGCTAATTTTTGTATTTTTAGTAGAGACAAGGTTTTAGCATATTGGTCAGACTGGTCTTGAACTCCTGACCTCAAGTGATCTGCCTGCCTCAGACTCTCAAAGTGTTGGGATTACAGGGATGAGCCACTGCACCCAGCCATCTTCCCTGCATTCATAATCTGTCTCAGAAAAGGTTCTGATGGGGTCGGTCCTTTATCATTGGGAGAACAAACTCTTTTTTTTTTTTTTTTTTTTGGAAGTAGCACAGTTTTTAAATTTTATTTGGTCAGGAGAACAAACTCTTATAACCTCAGACCTAGATTCCATGGCATCTCTTTCACTCAGGAGCAGTGTATGTTATAAGAAGAGTGAAGGAGAAACTTTGATGAGCTGAAGAAATCAATAACTAATTATTATAAGCTAGCTTAACCACAATAACCAGGATTACCTAGTGAAGTTGGCATAGAAAGTAAACTACAAGCCAGTCTCAGGCATGAGTCTAGATTAATATATCCCAAATAAAATATTTAATGCTATTTTATTGTTGTCATGGACATATTGGTTCAAATAATATGAAGACAACAATCTGGAGATAAAACAACAAAGAAAATTATGATCAATATAACAAAATATAGGAATAAAGATAAAAATATGCCAACAAGGAACTGTGAAATCTGGAAAGCATAAATTTAGATGGTAGAACTGATAGTAGAATGTTACCCAACCAATGTAAATGGATTGAATTCTCTACTGAAAGGCGAAAACTATTAGATTGGATGAGCAATGTACAACTCTTAGCAGTGTATAAAAGAAGCTTAAAGCACAGGTTTTAAAAATAAAAGTAGCAAAGTTATATCATGAAAATACACATATAAAAATGAAACATGGTCCTAGTAATAACATCAAAAGAAATAGGACTCAAAACAGAAGCATAAACAGGGGCAGGTGTCCCAGCACTTTTGAAGGCCAAGGAAGGCAGATCACTTGAGCTCAAGAGTTTGAGACCAGCCTGGGCAACATGGCGAAACCTAGTACCTACAAAAACAAACGAACAAACAAACAAAAAACAAAAACAAAAATTAGGCGTGATGGCATGCACCTGAAGTCCCAGATACTCAGGAAGCTGATGTGGGAGGATCACTTAAGCTTGGGAGGTGGAGGCTGCAGTAAGCTAGATTGTACCACTGAACTCCAGCCAGGGTGAGGGAGTGAGATTCTGTCTCCAAACAAACAAACAAACAAACAACAACAACAACAATAAAAAACGAAATGAAAACATAAAATAGGAGAAAGGAGAAAACATGAACTCTAATACATTACTGGTAAGTGGCAAATTAGTATATATTTTCTAAAGAGCAAATTTTCCATACATATCAAGAGCTTTAAATGTATTTTTGAACTAAGAATTACTAAATCTTATCTTTGACCTAAGAATGACAATTCTAGGACTTTTTGGTAAGAAACCGTTTAAGGATATGTCCATAGATTTATCTAGAATGATATTCATTGCATCAGTATTTATAATATCAAAAATTGGAAAATGACCCAAGTCACTACCAATTAGGGTTTATATAAGTAGAATATATTACGCTCATATGATGGAACGCTGAGCAGTGATTCAGTGTCACAGTATCTGGGATAAGGTGAATGTTCTGTATCTTGACTGCAATGGTGCCTGTGAAGGTGTACACATTTTTCGAAACTCATCAAACTGTATGCTTAAAATCTGTACATTACTTTATGCAAATTACACTTTAATAAAGAGTCACAGTGATTAAAATGTTGTTGGCCTGGGAATGCAGTCATAATATATTACTAAATGAAAAAAAGCAGACAACAAAACATTAGGTCAGGTATGAGAGATTAAAAAGTATAAAAATATGTGTACATGTAAAGCCAAAGGCCACATTCCCTAAATACATTTTCGTGAATACTTAATTCCATTCACTGTCTTATTTCAGACTTGTTACCTGCAGAGCTCTGAAGGCCACTTTGGGATGCTCTGTAGCTGGTTTCTCCAGTTTTGTTTGTTTCTGGGACCATTTCACCTCTAGTGCAGACTTTCCCACTCAGTTCAGTGAGGACCAAATTTGAGTGGCAGTTCCAGCGTAACCAGGAGTTGCTTATATCTTCTTCCAAATGTGATAACTCTTGAGCTCCTCCATCAGCTGGGAGCCAGCTTAGCTCTTGGACTGAGCATCTTCAGGTGCTTCTAATAAGATTCTGGCCTCTGATAAGTCTTGACTTCAGTTCACTTCTGGCCCTAGAGAAGGGGAGTCGTGGCTCTGCCAATAAGGCCCTGTCCGTTTCCTGCCTCAGCATGAGTGGCGGGAAGACAGTCTTGACATTTAGGGAAAAGGCTCTCTTCCTCCCCTTGGTGTCATCCAGTCTCCTTGGCTCATAAAGCAACATAACAGTCAACTACATTTTTCTCAAAGCCCGGATTGTTCTCTTACGTAACCCCAAGTGGGACACCCACAGTGCACTTTCAAAAATAATGCTCCTTCCAGGGAGTGAAGCAACAATGAGAGTTGAATATCCGTTTTGGCATCACCATCACCTGGACCAAAAGACCCATTTGCATCTCTCAAGGATAAGTAATTTCAGGGGCCATTGAGTCTAAACAGGGGCCATTGAGTCTAAACCTCCCTTCCTCCCTTCCTCCCTTCTTCCGTCTTTATCTATTATCTCTAAATCTGAAAGTGCACCATCCTGCTGAAATCACATCCTGTTCACGTAACACTGCAGTCCATAGCTTCTGCATACACACACACACAAGTTCTCAAGGCGGGCGATACCAAATGCCAAGAGGATGTCTTAGAAGGAGGCTGGAGATATCCAAGGATTGGCCTCTCTAGCTCAGAGGTTACACTGTCATTAAATATCCAAAAAGCTATTGTATAGATTCTCCTGTGGTGCATTTCCAGAGGAGAATTAGGACTGAGGTCTACGTGTGCAGGCTAAGGAAGAAGAGCGCATACTGACCAACTGGTTGCTACATAGTGATATTAGCTCCCCATCCAAGTATAGCAAAGCTTTATTGCCAGGCATGCTGTAGAGGGTATAGCTGTAGTAGATGTGGGTTTTACCATGTTGGTGGTTCTGCTAGCTTGTGTTGTTTTGTTGCATGCAACAGAAACCATCTTTGGTTAACTCGAGTTGGAAAGGAATTCATTGGAAAGGATATGGTGTCCTTCAGAGCATTGAAAGAAAACTTGAGCAACCAGACCAGCTCTATCTGATTTTGGTTCTTGCATTACTTTCAGCCTAAATTCAAACTCCAGAAGGAGAGAGGTTATTTGGCCAAGTCCAAGTTACCTAACCAACTCTTGGTTGGGCTTTTAAAATGTTCTTTCAAAGACTAAACACTGTGGGGGTAGGATGGCTTTTCAAAGGAGAATTGAGGCACTGATATAGGAAAAAAAGATAGCATCAATGTTGGACAGATTGAAGCAATGTGTTCGTTGCAATTTCTAAATACTACTTTGCAGATTGCAGAGAGATTGGATGCTTAAGGATTACTTGGGCAGCCTGCTAAAAACAGGCTTCACCTGAAGAGATACAGATTAGGACCTGGGAATCTGTATGTTAAAAAGTTCTTGGTTAATTCTGATGGATAGCTGGGTTTAGAAGCCAATGTAAGGCAATATGTATGATAGGTCTGAAACCAGAATGATTGGGTGTGAATTCCAGGTTGACCACTAACTAGCCAATAATCTTGGGTTAGTTACCTAACCTCTCTGCTTCAGTTTCTTCATCTATAAAAAGAGGATGAAATGGCACCCACCTCATAGGGTCCACGTGAGGAGCAAATGAATTAACCTAGGTGTAAGAGCTTCATGTCATGACTCGCACATAGGACACACTAATTAATATTATTGTCACCAACGATCCCTTCAAGACTTAGATTCAGCGTTTCAAAAGTCCAGCCTTATTTTGGCATTGCATGCATTCATCTTGCTTTTTGCAAAATGGAAAGGCATCTCCCATGGGCTGGTTGGAAGAGGGGGGGCTGATAAAATGATGGTAGTGTGATAAAATGCAGCTCTCTTGACTGTCAAGTGAATTCCGCGTGATTCTTCTGCTCTCATTTGCCATGGGCTGACTGCTTCTGCAATGCAGAACCCGCCTGTAAAGGTCAGAAGGAATTGCTTCCAAACATCGCTTTGTCCCTCACTGTCATGAAGACACAGAGCTTCATGCTGTGGAGGAAGAAGCAAATACATGATGCTAGAAGGCCAGAGAACAGAAACCAACCGTGCACAAAGAGGCGAGCTGCTGGGATTTGAATGAAGCTGATGCGTCCTATCTATAAATTATTTTGGCTTCTCCTGGTTGGGAGGCAGGACCAGCCTCACAATTTCCCAGGAGACTTTAATTTCTGGAGCCTGCAGGCCTGGGGGCAAATGGAGAAATCAAAAGACAGATGACCTTGGAGAGAAGCAGGCAGAAAGGATGTGAAAGGCCCTGGTTCTGGACTCAAGAGAACTCACGTTTCCTAGTCTTCTTTCTGTCTCTGCTTTTTTGTATTCATGAGGTCTCCCCCACCTCCAGTGCTCTGGGTTTCTAGGATATCTTAGCATTCTTTTTTTTTTTTAAAATAATATCTAAGAGCCAGCATTTATAGATAAAATTCTGTCCTAAACACTTTACATGTAACAGCTATTTATTCTTCATTATACCCTGTGAGATAGGGTATCATTCCATTTCACAGATGAAGAAACTGAGGTACTCAGAGACTAAATGACTTGCTCAAGGTCACTAGTGAGAGGTTCAGTCCTAGACCGTCTGGCTCGCAGGCCTATGTTCTTACCTAGTACCTCGAACAGCTTGGTAACCTCAACCCCTGTGTACCGCAACAAACGTTCCTGAAGCAGTGAGCTCTTGTTCCTGAAGTAGGCAACTCTCTTCTCTGAGAACTGCCTTTCCAGATATGCATCTCCAAAGATCTGTGACCCTACAGCCTTGGCCTGATTTGGTTCAGATGCATGTGGACATTTCTCTCAAACAGGATCAATAAATGACCTCTTCCAGGAGTTTAGAATTTGGAATTAAAGGTGCTGGTTTTAGTCTGTACCAGTCACACCGTTCTTGACAACTATTTATTGCATGGGAACAGTGTCCAGCTTGATGAATTCTCACACAGTGAACTTTTCTTTGTAAGCGGAACCCCAGAAGCCCTTTTGTGTTCCTTCTAATCTCTACACCTCTCTCCCCATCCATCAAAATAAGCACTACCAGACTAGCAATCCTTTGTCTGCTTCCCCCCTCCCCGCCCCAGTGATCTATTTTATTTTGGGAATAACTCTTAATATGAAATCTACCCTCTTAACTAAGTTTTGAGTGTAAAATGCATCATTGTTGACTATAGATGCAAACTAGACAGCAGCTATCTGGAACTTCTTTATCTTGATTTAGTGAAACTTGATGTCCATTGGTTAGTAATTCCCCATCTCCCCCTTCTTCCAGGCTCTAGTCACCACCCTTCCACTCTGATTCTATCAATTTGATATTTTAGTTACTTGACGTGAGTGGGTGGAATCATCCAGTATTTGTTTTCCTGTGACTAGTGGTTTTCATTTAGCGTAATGTCTTCAGGGTTCATCTATGTTGTCTCATATTGCAGAACTTCCTTCTTTTTTGGGGGCTGAAAAATATTCCATTATATGCATAAAACACATTTCCCTGATGCATTTGTTCGTCAGTGGACACCTAGATTGCTTCCACATTTAGCTGTTGTGAAGAGTGCTGCAATGAAGGTGGAACTGCTAACATTTCTTCAAGATGTTAATTTCAGTTCTTTTGGATGAATACCCAGAGGTGAGAGTGCTGAATCATATGGTAGTGCTATTTTTAATGTTTTGAGGAACCCTCACATCGGCTAAGGACTTGAATAGGCAGTTTTCCAAGGAAGACATATAAATGACCAATAAGTATATGAAAATTTTAAAAGCTCAACATCACTAATCACCAGGCAAATGCAAATCAAAACCACAAGGAGATATAATTTCACACTTGTTAGGATGACTGGTTTTTTTTCTTCTTTTTTTTGAGTTGGAGTCTTGCTTCGTCGTCCAGGCTAGAGTGCAGCCAGGCTGGTGCGATCTCGACTCACTGCAAACTCCATCTCCCAGGTTCAAGTGATTCTCCTGCCTCAGCCTCCTAGAGTGCTGGGATTACAGGTGTGAGCCACTGTGCCTGGCCTATTAGTATTATTTTTTTAAAAGACAAGTGTTGGCAAAGATATGGAGAGATTGGAATCCTTATACACTGTTTGTGGGAATACAAAATGGTGCAGATGCTAAGGAAAACAGTTTGCCTGCTTTTGAGCACTTAGAAAACAAAACTAGGTCGGGCACAGTGGCAGGAAGACCGTCTCAATCCTCGTGAGCCCGCAATCCCAGCACTTTTGGAGGCGAGGTGGGTGGAATCGCCTGAGGTCAGGAATTCGAGACCAGCCTGACCAACATGGCAAAACCCCATCCCTGCTAAAAATATAAAAACTAGCCAGGCATGGTGATGCACATCTGTAATCCCAGCTACTCGGGAGGCTGAGGCAGGAGAATCGCTTCAACCTGGGAGGCAGAGGTTGCAGTGAGCTGAGATCATGCCACTGCACTCCAGCCTGGGTGACAGAGCAGGACTCCATCTCAATCAAAAACCAAAAAACAGAATTATACAGTAGACTGTTTCTTGTGTCTGGCTGCTTTCTTCAATATTTGTGTGTGTATGTGGCCACATGACGTTGAAAGGACCCATAGCATCCTGTTCATCAGGATGCTAAGCTTCAGAGCCAGCAGGGACCAGGCAGGTGGGTGAGTGAATAACATGTGTGACCACAGGCGTGGCCCACTGGCCCATGCACACCCCGTCTGAAAGGGGCAGCCGCACTCAGCTCCATTTCCTAATTCCTGCTCTTCAAAGGACTGAGGTCTAGGTTTTCCCTTTTTTTTTCCACAGAGACATATGAAATCCCCTAAATTTAGATTTTGACAGAAAATTCAAGAATTACAACTGTGGTGTATTTTAAACACATTTTTGGACTGAATTCCTTCTGTGAACCTCCAGTTTACAACTTCTGCATTCGTAGGTGGGGACTGTCGGTGGAAGGTCTCCCCCACCCCACATCTCAGGGGAGAAGGGAAAATGTAAATTTAGTCAAACCGGCCTTCTTTGGAGAATAGAGGGTGTGCAGTAGTCCAAGGCAGGGAGCTTTAAAAGAATGCAGAAGTCTTTTTTCTCTCTTGGTGTCTGAGGTCGAAATTGGCTGGGACACAGCCTTGGTTAGGAATCAGAGGCTGTAGCGCCCCCTGCTGTCCTTTAGCACCCTCTTCATGTCCAGTGAGATCTGCAGGTGGGGTTGAAGGCCACTTGCTTCTCCTGCAGGCTTTGGGAAGAGGAATCATCATTTTGAATACTGCTCAAGTGCCTACTGCTGCCAGTGACTTCATAGGCTCCTGTTAGACTCACCTTCACTTGTATTTTGTCAATTACTCCCTCAGTCAGACCTTGCCTCTTGATTTTTTTTTTCTTTTTGAGACAAGGTCTTGCTATGTCACCTATGAGTGCAGTGGCACCATCACAGCTCACCACAGCCTCTGCCTCCCAGGCTTAAGTGATCCTCCAGCCTCAGCTTCCCGAGTAGCTGGGGCTATAGGCACGTACCACCACTCCCAGCTAATATTCTAATCTTTTTGTGGAGATGGGTTTCATCATGTTGCCTAGGCTGGTCTCAAACTCCTGGGCTCAAGCAATCCTCCCACCTCAGCCTCCCAAAGTGCTGGGACTACACAAGTGTGAGCCATCTTGCCCGGCCACCACTCTTTAAAAATTGGAGGTAGGATAAGAAGAACCAGGCCAGACTGTCCTTCCCACAATTCCAGTCTCACTGTTTCTATCTCTTGAAAAGCATTTCTGGCATTTGCTTGGTACCTTTCCCTGGTTTATGGGCTGAAATAGATTTTGTCCCATTTTTAAACAATTCCTTCTGGTGCTGTCAGGGATAGTCTCTGGATGACAGCAGAGCGAAATGCATAGGCTCAGGTTTGTGGTCTTCCAAGTTAATAAAGAGTGTGGATTTTGGAACCAGCCTGCCTGGGCTCCAGTCTTGGTTCTGCTTGACCCAGAGGCTTGAACCTGCTTTTACCTTCAATGTTGGTCTTTAGGTCCTGGCTTCATTCCTTAATGCTGCATCTCAGCCTTTCCTCATGAAACTTTCTGTCTTCAATCCTTTTCACTCCTTAACTATGAATCTCCCAAATTTCACTTAGCAGTGCCGTTCTAAGGATTGATGTATACTAACTCATTTAATCTTCACCCTATGAGAAAGATGCTTTTTTAACACCCATTTCATAGAGGAGGAAACTGAGGCCCAGAGAGTGAACTGACCTGCCAGGTCACATGACTAATAGGAAGCAGAGTCTGGATTTGAATTTGGCTGTAGATCCAGCTCTTGGCCACCATGATACACTGCTACTCACCTGTCTCATCTTCACTGAGAGGACCCTTTTCAACTCCACTAACCCTCCCCAGACCAGTAACCTCTGGTCTTGCCTTCCTGCTTCCTCTCTGTCTCACTGGCCTACTCTTTCCACACCTTTCTAAAAACCAAACATGGTCATGTCATCCTCTTTGCTGAAAACACGTCAATGGCTTCCCATTGTTCTTGGGACAAAGCAAATACTGTTTGAAGTGGCTGCAAAGCAGGGTGGACATACCTCCTCCTCTTCCAAGCTTGCCTATAAGCCAAATTGGTTTGTTCTGTTGTATCAGTGTCCTGCAAGGTTGGTGCTCTTGTCATCCTCACCAGAGTCCCCATTGGAAGATACAGGATATGGTTGTCCTCCCCATGAGGCCCTTCGTGCTCTGGTCCCAGGGTCCTTCCAGCCTTTGCTTGACCCCTCTGAGTGTCTTCCTTCACTCCCACGCTCTTCCTGCCACCAGCATTTGCACATCCTGCTCCCTCTGCTGAGATACTCTTCTCTCTCTTCTTCCCCAAGAGTTCAGTGGGTCTCAATCCTGGTGGCGTAGTGGAATCATCTGCAGAGCTTTTAAACTGCATGCAGCACCTACACCCATTCCAGACCAACTAAGTCCAAATCTCTGGTTGATTCAAAACCTCTCAATTGCATGCGGGATTAAGGGTCCTGATCAACTCAGGCTGGTTCTCTAGGCTGCAACTCAAGTATCACTTCCTCAGGGAAGCCCTTCCTGACCTCCCTGACCAGGCCGATTCCCCAAATTTTGTACTCAGAGCACCATATACCTCTTCTTGCTGTCATATATCATAGGGACATCCAAATATTAGGTTGGTGCAAAAGTAATTGCAGTTTTGCTATTAAAAATAATGGTACAATAGTAATTAGTTAAAAGTAATGAAAAATAATGACAAAACCACAATTACTTTTGCACCAACCTCATATTTACTTGCATGGTGACAGAGAGCTCAGATTCTGGGTAAAAATGAATCACTAGCTGTGTGACTTTGGGCAAGTTACTTAACTTCTCTGTGTCTCAGTTCTCTCCCCTATAAAATGGGAATAATAAAAAACCTGTATCATATGGTTGTTGAGGATCAGATGAGCTCCTAATATGTAAGGCACTTAGAACAGTGTGTGGCACATGGTGTTATATGTGTTAGCTGTTACCACACTAGTTATTAATTATTATTATTATTATTAAGATGGAGTCTCGCTCTTGTTGCCCAGGCTGGAGTGCAGTGGCGTGATCTTGGCTCACTGCAACCTCTGCCTCCAGGTTCAAGCCAGTCTCCTGCCTCAGTTTCCCAAGTAGCTGGGATTACAGGCATGCCCCACCATGCCCGACTAATTTTGTATTTTTAATAGAGACGGGGTTTCTCTGTGTTGGTCAGGCTGATCTCAAACTCCCGACCTCAGATGATCCACCTGCCTTGGCCTCCCGAAGTGCTGTGATTACACAGGTGTGAGCCACAGCCCCTGGCCTGCACCAGTAATGATTACCCCCTGCTGGGATCTGTAAATCCCTGAAGATGGGGTCAGCATCTGCTGTTTGATCGCTCCACACCTAGGACGTTGCGTGCTCATAATAGCTCTTCAATACCTGTCTATTCAGCAGAGTGGTGTCCTAGTGACACTCTTGGTAAAGGATGAAAGGTGAGATGTGGGATTGCAAAAAACAAGAAACATAGATATCAGAGTCAGCCTGCACAGAACTCATCTTCCTTAGTTAGGGCCCTTGGCTGCTGGCTCAGGGTCATTGTTTCTAGCGGTTATGAGGATCAGGGCCTGCATGGACTTGCTGTGTGCAGAGCGCCCGGCGCAGATGGCCGCCTGGAAGGTATTCGCTCTAGCAGCATCCTTTGCAGGAATGGGAGGCTCCTCTTTAATTCACAAACTCATCATGTCCTTCTACACAGAGGACCTTTCTGCTCTTCTGAAATGCAGACTTGGGTGTGCTGAGAGCTTCTGTGACAGAGGGTGCTGTCAGGAAGCTGGGCACCCGGGGCTGCACCTGGAAACCAAGCTGGCAGCAGCTTTGCAAGCTGAATAATCTTGTGCTGTGATCTTGCATTTAGGTGACCCTCACTTAGCAAGAAGGGGTGCTCAGACCACTTCCCTTGATTGGCTTATGACACTGCTGGGGGGAGAGGTAGGGAGAGGAGGAGATGGGTGTGTTTTTGTGGGTGACGGAGGATTTATTTATAATCTGAGGGTGTGATCTGTTGCTGTGTGACTATTCCCTGAAACTACTCTCACCCTGAACAATGAATGCACAACCCTGCCTGCACAGGAAGAGGTGGGGCGCACTCTGTGAACAGCCCCCACCAGAACTCAAAGGCCCCTGGGGAATACCCAGCCTAACTCCTTTGTTTTCTGAAGAAGGAACTGAGACCAGACCATGGCAGTGACTTGTCCAAGATCACAGATGTTATTTTTATTCTAAGTTAACATTTATCATGTGGATATTACATGCCAGTCACTGTAGGTATAGCAGTATAATCTTGATTTTATTAATCTGTACAAATCTAGAAAGCGGGCACATTTATTTATTATATTCAGCAAGCACATATATAGTATATATATGGTGTGCCAGGCACTCTGCTGAGTCCTTTACAAATATTAATCCATTAAGTTCTCATAATCCTGTGAGGATTTAGTGCAATTATTATTTTAATTAATGAATGAATTAATTTGAGACAGAGTCTCGCGCTGCCTCCCAGGTTCAAACGATTCTCCTGCCTCAGCTTCCTGAGTAGCTGGGATTACAGGTGTCTGCCACCATGCCTGGCTAATTTTTGTATTTTTAGCAGAGATGGGGTTTCACCATGTTGGTCAGGCTGGTCTTGAACTCCTGACCTCAAGTGATCCATCCACTTTGGCCTCCCCAAGTGCTGGGATTACAGGTGTGAGCCACCGCACCTGGCCTTATTTCCATTTTAAAGATGAGAACGCTGAAGCACGGAAAGTTTAGGTAACCTGTCCAAAGTCACACAGCTAGGAGGTCACTGAGTTGGGAGTCAATCCCAGACAGTGTGGTCTTGCAGTGCCTGCACCAGTGCTGCCCTTTCTCTCTACATGACAGCTCTTCTCTCCATTTTACTGTGAGAAAAATCAAGGCTCATATAGCTCATGTAGCTTGCTTAAGGCTGCATGACTGGAAATTACTGGAGCTGGCATTGAATTTGGACATTCCAGCTATAGAGTTTGACTCCTCATCTCATACTAAACTCCCTCTCAGGGAGTCTAGTGTCTTTTGGCTGAGGGTTCCAAGCCGGGAACAGATCACTGGGGGTTGACGCAGAACCTGAAGCCAGCAGGTGGAGATGGGGCGGTGTCAGCCAGGTCTACCTGGGTTGACTCTGAACCTTATGCAGCGGAGCAGTCACTCCCTTCCTATGGGACAGTGCCCTAGCTAGGTGGCTGTCACCTAGTTCCACCCTCTAATTCCTCAATATGTCAGCTTAAACTTCACTTTCTCAGGGAAGCCCTCCTGATTCTAACCAGCTGGCTCTCACCAGCCGACTCTCTCATTGTAAATTCTCTGGGCACCGAACTTCTCCTTTGCAGCTATTGGATGTGTACGTTAGTTTATGCTTCTTCATTATTTTCTTTGACTAGACTGACACAGGAAAGGTGCTCAATGAATATTTGGTGAATAAATGGTTAAATAAATGAATGGCTTATAGCTGTAGTGGAGGGAATTGACACAGGAAATCAAGACTGAAGTTCAAAAAGTGGAAATCTATATGAGGTTTATTGGAAAAAGTCACAATTCAGTAGACACAGAGATAACCTGAGCAGTGATAATTAATAATTAATAGTTAATAAAGGCCAGGCTTGGTGGCTCATGCCTGTAATCCCAGAACTTTGGGAGGCCGAGGTGGGCAGATTATAAGGTCAAGATATCAAGACCATCCTGGTCAACATGGTGAAACCCCATCTCTACTAAAAATACAAGAATTAGCTGGGTGTGGTGGCTGGTGCCTGTAGTCCCAGCTACTCAGGAGGCTGAGGCAGGAGAATCACTTGAACCCAGCAGGCGAAGGTTGCAGTGAGCCAAGATCGTGCCACTGCACTCCGGCCTGATGACAGTGTGAGACTCTGTTTAAAAAAAAATGTTAATAATAATAGCTGGTACTTATTGAGTGCCTGCTCCATGTCAGGCAGTTGTTTTAAAGGTTATAGGTAACTCACTCCCTATAACAACCTTGCAAAACAAATATTGTTATCCCTAGGGATAACTACCCCTAGGGTTATTATCCTACCTACCCCTAGGGTTGTTACCCCTAGTTCACAGTTAAGGATAACTTAAAGAGAGTAGGCCCAAGGTCACCATTTCTTCCCAGCTTTTAACCAGTATTCTGAGAATACTGCATTCCCCTTCAAAATTGTGGTTTGCCATGGCTGTGAGTTTCACTCAGAGGCCTGGGTCATGGTGAGAGTTGGAAATGCATCTCTGGAAGACATTTTCAGGTATGCTATGGAGGCCGCCACACCTGGGCTAAGAGCTGCTGGCCTAGCTATTGAACTAAGGTTATTCATTGAAACAACAGGTATAAATCCTGAAGCAGAAAAGACTTGCTTAGCGTGGATGGCAAATGTTGTCTACCAAGAAGATCCAAGAAAATAAGCAAACACTCTTTGCCAAGAATGTCTGGTTATAAAATAAAGATGTAAATGACAATAACTTTTCTGTATTTTAGCAATAGTGAGTTAAAATGAAATGGGAAAAAATCCCAGTTAAAATAGCAATAAAGAAAGTAAAATACATAGGAATAAATACATAGGCCCCAACTAAGAAGAGTTTGGGAGGCAAATCTTTTCTGGAAAAACTCAAGAAGGCTCAAATTACATGTGAATCCCCCCGCCACCTCCCCACACCATCTCTCGTTCTCCTGGCAGCCATGGTTCTAGATCACACCACACCTCACCCCTTAGCTCAGTCACAGCACCCAGCTCGGCACAATTTCTTATTCTAAATTCTGGTTGGCCCAGTTCTTCCTTCACACATTTCATGCCACTGACCAGACCTTGTTCTATTCAGCATTGGCTGGAAGCATGAGGTCAGATGCCTTACTGCCCACTGAGCTGGTGCTGTAGGTTGGAATTTTTCTAGAAGGGTCAATAAGTCGAGCCGCCAATGATTGGCATTTCCAGTACAACCTGGAAGAATACATGGATGAGAAAAATCAAGAAAAATTTGAAAGCAAACAGGAATGCTAAGGAAGGGGCCAGTGGGTATAAAAATGCATGTCTCTGGATACCAAGAGCTTATCCTATGGTATGATACAAAGGCAGGAATAGAGAGACAGATCAGTGGAGCATAAAACAATATTAAAAAATGAGCCAAGAATACATAAGAAATTTGTGTATAATAAAAGAGGCATTTCAAATCAGCAGGGAAAATATGCATTTCATGCATTTGCTGTCTAAACATTAAGAAATAAAGGTATTTCTTGAGAGCTAATGCTAAAATGAATGCCAAGGGAAATGATGATTTCAGTGTAAAAAAGTGAAACCATGAAAGACTGTAAGAAAATATTATGAAGGACTTTCTAAATATGACAGCAGACACAGAGACCATACAGGAAAAGGGAAAAATGTGCACTTTATAAAACATGCACGCACGCTCACGCACACACACATATGTTTTATATGTTAAAAAAAGAACATCTACAAAATTAAAAAGCAAATGAGAAACTGGGAAAACATTTACCACATATATCATAGGTGAAGGGTTAATATTGTTAAATAATACACAGGAAAATTTGTTATAAACAGAAAGAAACAAACTTGAATTTTAAAACAGGGAAAGGACATGGGCAGAAAATTAATGATAACAGTGAACAATTCTTCTTCTTTTGTATGCTTTATAGGCAGGGCCTTGCTCTGTCACCCAGGCTAGAGTACAGTGGTGCAGTCACTGTAGCCTTGAACTCCCAGCCGATAAGATATTACTATGTTGTCCAAGCTGGTCACAACTCCTGGGCTCAAACTATCCTCTCACTTTGGCCTCCCAAAGTGTTGGGAATACAGGCACGAGCCAGTGCACCTGGTAGAACATTTTCTTTCTTTCTTTCTTTCTTTCTTTCTTTCTTTCTTTCTTTCTTTCTTTCTTTCTTTCTTTCTTTCTTTCTTTCTTCATTTCTCTTTCTCCCTTTCTCTTTCTTTCTCTTTCTTTCTTTCTTTCTTTCTTTCTTTCTTTCTTTCTTTCTTTCTTTCTTTCTTTCTTTCTTTCTTTCTTTTTCTTTCTTTCTTCTCTCTCTCTTTCTCTCTTTCTTTTCTTGAGATGGAGTTTCATTCTTGTTGACCCGACTGGGGTACAGTGGCGTGATCTTGGCTCACCACAACGTCTACCTCCCGGGTTCAATCGATTCTCCTGCCTCAGTCTCTTGAGTAGCTGAGATTACAGGCATGTGCCACCATGACCAGCTAATTTTATATTTTTAGTAGTGATGGGGTTTTTCCATGTTGGTCAGGCTGGTCTCGAACTCCTGACCTCAGGTGATCCACCCACCTTGGCCTCTCAAAGTGCTGGGATTATAGGCGTGAGCCACCACGCCCGGCCACATTTCTTAAATGTTCATCTTCAACAGCAACTTTATGCAGCTTCCATGCAGTATCTCACTGAACTCTCTCTCTCATTAACCTAGGAATTAAGGATTATTATTATTCCAGTTTTCACAAAAGGAAACGAAAACTTAGAAGAGTTAAGTAACTTTCCCCAGAGTCAAAAAGTTAGTAACTGGAAGAGCCAAGAGTTAAGCTTAAATGTGGCTATCAGTTCACCCCTAATATTGACATGGGCTGCAGTGCAGATCGTAACCTAGGAAATCGTATTTTAAATTCTGCCAAAGTTTACACAACAGAAGCTTGTCCTTCAAAGGGAAAAATGACACATTCGCCAAAGGGGCGGGGTTAGAAGAGGGCGGGGCATATCAGGCCACTGCAGCAAATCACCGCTAAGCCCGTGGATGTTTACATGGCGTTATCGGCTCTATTCATTCCCCTCTCCAGGAACAAAATGAAAGATCGTCACCCAATTATAGTGTCCCCTTTTCAGTTGTGCCATGCATGTGTAATTACAGCTTCTTACACTCTCCACTTTTCATGCTCACAAAATCTCAGTCTACCCGGTTTCAATGAAGTCTTCGCTACTTTTTTTGTCTTTTGCAACTTTCTGGCCTTCTGTTTGCAGTTGTGGGCTGGCAGTTCTGATGTGTTATCCAGGGCGGTAGTACAAGAGGTGAGATGTTTTGTAGTACCCAGATAAACCCTAAAATAGTCTACTTTATATCAAAAGTATAGAAAAGTCTGTGCTGAAAAATTTTACTCTGCCTACTTTGTTCTCTCTTGCCTCCATAAACACTTTTATTAGTTTTTTGTTTTGTTTTGTTATTGTTTTTTGTGTGTGCATGTGTGTGTGCGTGCGTGTGTGTGTGTGTGTGTGTGTGTGTGTGTGTGTATCCTGCCACAGGCATAATTAAGAGTCTACTTTCCCCAGTTACTCAGGAGGCTCAGGCAGGAGGATCATTTGAGCCCAGAAGTTTGAGGCTCCAGTGAGCTATGATCTTATCTTGCCACTGTATTCCAGCCTGGGCAATATGGTCAATCTTGTCTCTAAAAATAATTTTAAAAAGAAAGGATATATACTTTCCTATCACAGCCCCCTTTCTCTCACACACAAAATGTACCATGCAATATACACACTTCAGCACCTTGATTTTTTGTTTGTTTCACTTAAAAAATACAACTTTGGTCAGGTGCGGTCTCACACCTGCAATCCTAGCACTTTGGGAGGCCAAGGCAGGCAGATCGCTTGAGCTTGAGCTCAGGAGACCAGCCTGGCTAATATGGTGAAACCCTGTCTCTACAAAAAGTAGCTGGGCATGGTAGTGCTCATCTGTAGTCCCAGCCACTTGTGGGGCTGAGGCAGGAGGATCGCTTGAGCCTGGGAGTTTGAGGCTGCAGTGAGCTGAGATTGCACCACTGCACTCCAGCCAGGGTGACAAAGTGAGGCCTTGTCTAAAAAAAGAAAAAGAAAAAAAAAAAAACACTTGAGATTTTTTTCCATGTTAATGCAGAGAATTTTCTCATTGTTCTTTATACCTGAGTAGTCTTCCATTATGTGGCTACACTGTGATTTCTTCCCAATGACACTGAGCTTGTTTAAAACTTATGCTACTCTAAATGGGAATTCAGTGAATAACTGTATCCATCTATTATTTCCTGTGTATCCAGGTTATTTCACCTTCCTCCAATGTGATCAAGTCAAAGGGAAAAAGAATTTGTAGTTTTTAAAAGGCATGTATACTTTGGATAGATAGTGCCAGATTGCCTCAACGGGATAACACCAACTGGCCCCCCTAATTTAAATTTTCATTAAAAAATTTTAAATTTTCTACTTCATTTTAAGATGCGTTAGAAAAGACAGTTTACACATTGAACCCTTGAGTTCACACTCTTAGTTTCATTTTTAAAAATTGGTTTATTTAAACCAAAATGGTAGTACCAAGTTGAAGAAAAGTGTCAAGTCAATATTATGTTGGTGCAAAAGTCCTTGCGGTTTTTGCCATTACTTTCAATGGTAAAAACCACAATGACTTGTGCACCAACCTAATAATGTTATCAGTTGAATGCAGGCATGCAAAGTCATGGCAATTCCTGACTGAAATTGGAGAAGTGTTTCCATGATAATTTTTTCTCTTGGGAATAATAAAATAGAGAGGTTTTGTGTCCTGTCTGCAGGACACTATGCTTGGGGTTTTGTCATCACACTGTCTATAAAATGGGTACTGTTACTAGACCAATTTTAGGGCTGAGGAACCAGAGACTCAAGGAGGTTAAGTCACTTGCCTGAGGTCACACAGCTAACTCTGGAGCCTGTGTTTGTTAATTCCCCTCTGTTCTGAGTGTATTTCCAACTGGGACTTTCAGTTTAACCTTGCCTACCTACCGCATGGGGAATAGACCCTTAGGAGCTTTCAGAGCTTGCAAATGCCCAGGGATGACACAGTCTGACTTTGCAATTTGTTTTTCCTTTCTCCTCTGTGGGCACTGTTAGCGTGTTTTCTCTATGTGTGCTTCATTTCAGCTTCCTTATTCCTGCAGTTTTACTTTGGCTCAGCCAGACTTCAGCCCACATGGACAAAGCTGCACAGCCCATTCGGGCTGAGAGAGGCCCTCCCTCCCTCCCTTTCTCCCTTCCTTCCTTCCTTTCTCTGTTTCTTTCTTTTCCTCTCTCCCCCTCTGTCTTTCCCTCCCTCCTTTCTTTTCTTTCTTTCCCTCTCTTTCTTTCTTCCCCTCCCTCTTTCTCTTTCTTTCTTTTTCTTTTCTTTTCTTCTCTTTCTTTCTTTCTCCCTCCCTCCCTCCTTTCCTCCTTCCTTTCTGTCCTCCCTCCCTCCTTCCCTCCCTCCCTCTCTCTCCTTCTTTTCTTTCTTTCTTTTCTTTCTTTCTCTTTCTCTCTCACTCCCTCTCTCCTTTCTTTCCCTTCTTCCTCCCTCCCTTCCTACTTTCCCCCTCCTCCCTCCCTCCCTCCCTCCCCCCACCCCCATCTGTCTCATTTGTGCTTCCTTCCTCCTTAGCTGCCTGTGTCTGGGGTTAAGTGATTACCTAGGATCTGCCTGTCTTTGGTGCTGGGGATGTTTGTTCACTTTAAGACTCTGGTTTTGGGATGGCAGGGACCCAGGTACTCTGTCACTGGCCGGTGCTGCATTTGTCTGAGATGAAGAGTGTTTATCATCTGTAACCTCCCTGTTAGGTAGGAGAGCCTCTGGGGAGGCTGAGGAGCAGAGGGCAGCAAGGGGATACTGAGGTGTTCCCACTTGGCTGGCTGCATTTCTGGAGTCTGACAAACTTGGCTTCAAGTCCTGGCTCTCCCACGTCTTGCTTTGCAACCTTGGGCAAGTTACTTCTCTAAGTCCCAGTTTCCTCACCTGGAATACACGGATGACAGTCTAACTCCTCCATCACTGGGCTGTCAGGAGAATCTGGGGACACGGCATAGAGGATTCAGCACAGTACTTGGCACGTAGTATGTGCTCCATTCTTGGTGGTGGTAAAAGTCACAGTTGATGGTTATTTTGTTGTTGGATTCAGCAGTCTCTTGAATGAGGATTGGAAATGGAAGGCAATTTGGAAATCCAACCTTGCCTCGTACCAGGTATGTGGAGATGGAGCCTCAGCAACATGAAACAGTGGGAAGAGGAATAGTGCAGGCTTTCCTGTGGAAACCTGATTTCCAGGGTTGGGAGAGATGACTTGGGCCCTGGACTTCAAGAGGTGATGGTGGGGCAGGAGTGCAATAGTTTTAAACCTGTTTTTGAGAGCACTTGACACTGAATCAGATGAACTCCCTTGGGAGTTTAGGGGCATGTGTTCACATGGGGTTGGATTCCAGCATTGTTGGGAAAAGGACAGGGAGCCCGGCAGAGGTCTCAAATCCAAATTCCTACAGGATCCAGGCAGGGAAAAGGAAAGAGTGAAGTAGGCCTGATGTGAGACAATAGGGAAGAGTGGGGACTATGGAAAACTGGAAAGCTTATCACCTATCTAAAGGAGGAACCACTGCTCAGCCTATAGAAATGAATGTCCCTTGTTGTCATAGCTAGTGATTTCTCAAAAGCAACCAGAATTTCATGGTTTAATCTGAGAGTTCTGACTTAACTGTAGTAAACTTATTTGAATTTCTAAGAAGCACCATGTTGGCCAACTGTAACTTCTTTACAGGCTTGATATGGCTCCTGGGTTCCACACTGTGACCTCTGGGCATGAAGGAGTACCCAGGCCAGGGATGGAACAGGCTCCAGGTGACCCGGAGGGGTCCAGCCAGTGTGGCCTGGGTGACGAGGATCTGATGTAAAATGAGACTGGGGGAGGGATTAAGGCAGAGATGAAAGCTGTGTCTTTTTTTTTTTTTTTTTTTTGAGTCAGAGTTTTACTCTGTCACTGGAGTGCAGTGGTGCCACCATCAGGGCTCACCGCAGCTTTGAATTTCTGGGCTCAAGGGATCCTCCCACCTTGTCTGGGATTACAGGCATGAGCCACTGCTCCCAGCCAGGAAGCTGCATCTTTGAATGGGATCAAAACTAAGCTCTGTAGGGGGAATGACGGCTTAGAGGCTATGAGGATTCCTAGACTCATCTCAGGCTTGGTCAACACCCAGCCTTGAGGCTAGGAAGGGAATGTGTTTTGGTTAAAGACAGGACTGATACTTAACCTGCATGCACTGGTACTACTGTACCAGTTGTGAAAATACTGAAATACTCTGAAACCGATTGGTAAATAGCCACTGGGTCCTCTGAGCGTCTCCCCCCTGCCTTCCAGTGACCCACACCTGCCTCTACCAGCTCCTGCCACACCCGCTCCATGACCTGGTAACTAAAGCGTTAACTCTCAGCACAGCCAGGCTCTGCTGTCCATTCTGTTTGGTCTGTGGGCAGTCCCTGAGCCAAGGCAGTTATAAATATCTTGGCTCACCCCTGGTTGCAGGTAACATGGCTACCTGGATTGGCTGAAGCACAAAGGAGAAATTTTAGAGGACACAGGGAGGCAGATGAAATTGGAAGGCAGGATGCCAGACCCTCCCAGGGACCAGAACCAGGAGCTTCATCCCTGGGGTCGTGTAATCTTTGTCTTTGTTTCTCTGGGTTCCTTAGAGCTCACTATAAAAATCAGCACCACCTGTCATTTGCTACAGTGTGGATAAACCTGGAGGACATTATGCTAAGTGAAATAAGCCAGGCACGGAAAGACAAAGACTGCATGATGTCATTTAGATGTGGAATCTAATGAAGTTGAACTCACAGAAGTAGAGAGTAGAGTGATGGTTACCAGAAGCTGGGAGGACAGCAGGAGGCAGAGGTAGGAAGGAAATGGGGAGTTGCTGATCAAAGAGTACAACATTTCAGATAGGCAGGAGGACTTGCCTTTGAGATGTATTGCACAGCAGGGTGACATTAGTCAATAATAATGTATAGTTCAAAGTAATTAAGAGAGTAAATTTCAAACGTCTCATGCCAAAAAAAAATGATAGGCAAGTTAGGTGATGGATATGTTAATTTTCTTGATTTAATCATGCCACATTGTGTGTGTATATTCAGAACAATCAGAACAATCACAATGTATCCCATAAATGCATACAATTATGGTTTGTCAATCAAAAATAAAATTAGCACTCTCAGCCCTGGAACTGCATGTCTGCTGGCCTCAGGACTGCTTACCTGCGTCCCAGCCACTCAGCATATGTGACCCTCGAGCCAAGAGTCCACCTCGGCCCCGGTCAGCTGTGTTTAGGGAATGTGGACGTCTCAAAGTACAAGCATGGCTGTTGGGAGGTGCCCGTCTCAGAGATGGCATTGGACCCGGGTAGGCATGGATAGGCACCCTGAAAGATGCACCTTGAGGGTTGTGGAGGGAGTCAGGAGGACCACAGGTGTAGGAGTGTGGCTTCATTTTAAGCTCTCTCGGGTAGCAGGAAGGAGGAGGGAAGAATCCATTGAGGACGACCTGGTTTGTCTGGTCTGAGAGATTGCAGCAGTGGGTGGGTAGAGTTGGTGCCTCATGATTCCTCATGAAAGTGGAGATAGGAGAATGAGGTCAGAGGAGCCCCCCAACAGCCTCTAGATAAACCACGACAAGTCAACATTTCCCTGTAACTTGCCAATTAGTTTTTCTGTCTCTCAACTGGCTCTAATCTGTGCTGCATAGCCCCTTCTAAGTCATTTTCCTAAAATAGCACATGTATGGTGCAGGGCTTTGCGGCGGCCAACAGCAGTGATCGCAGCCCTACAGCTGTCACAACAACCCATTGACCACTGGGTGCAATGCTCTGCTTGCCCTGGGAAAAGCAGTCTGTCTCTCAGGCCTTTGGTTTCCTCATCTGTAAAATGGGGGTAGTAAATAGTATGTGCTTTATAGGGCTGTTATGAGGATCAAATGTACTAATGCCTGATACATCCCTTAAAATAGTTCCTGGCATGAGTAAATGTTCAATAAATGTTAGCTCTCACTTATTAAGTGTTTATTTGATCATCTTCTATATGCCAAGTACAGTTTATACCATGAGGGTATAATAGTGTTTATACCATGAGGGTATAATATAATAGCCAGATTTCCTCACATTGCATGCAGTGAAGTATGCAAGAGATGCAGTGAAGCATGCATTTACAATTCAGTGGTTTAAGTGCTATGATGGTGAGGATTTACAATGCAAGTTCCATGAGAGCAGAATCTCTTTTGTTCACAGCTGTATCCTCAATGGCTAGGAAGAACTTGGCCCTCAGCACATATTTGCTAGGTGAATGAATGAATGAGTAAAGCTCCATCTTAGCTGCACATGAAGGTGAGGTGTCAATGGAGTGAGAGAGGGGAGAGAAACTTGGTGTGAACCCCGTCTCTGCAAGCGTTCGGCTGAGTGGCCTTGGTGAAGTTACTCTGTTGTTAGGGTCTGTTTCATTGTTGACAAAATGGGAACAATGATACCGTCTGCATGTCATGTCATGAAGATTGGAGAGAGTACACATGAGACAGCCAGCATACACATGCAGCCTTCAAGCAATATGTTGAGGCTGGGCATGGTGGTTCACACCTGTAATCCTAGTACTTTGCGAGGCTGAGGCAGGTGGATCACTTGAGCCCAGAAGTTTGAGACCAGCCTGGGCAACGTAGCAAAAACCCTGTCTCTACAAAAAATAAAAACTAGCCAGGCATGCTGTCATGTGCCTTAAGCCCCTTCACTCAAGAGGCTGAGGTGAAAGGATTGCTTAACCTGGGAGGCGGAGGTTGCAGTGAGCTATGATCGCACCATTGCATGGGTGACAGAACAAGACCCTGTCTCAACAAAACAAAACAGAACAATACAAAACAAAATCCATACATGTCAAGGGAGAGACCAGGTGGAGGCAATTGAATCCTGGGAGCAGTTTCCTGCACGCTGTTCTCTGATAATGAGTGAGTCCTCACTCGATCTGATGGTTTTCTAAGGGGCTTGTCCCCCTTCACTCGGCACTTGCTGCCTTGTGAAGAAGTGCCTTAATTTTCATTCACACTACACCATGATTTTAAGTTTCTTGAGGCCTCCTCAGCCATGCTGAACTGTTCATCCATTAAATCTCTTTCCTTTATAAATTATTGAATCTTGGGCAGTTCTTTATAGCAGTATGAAAGCAGACTAATACAGTATGGAATTATTTTCGAATTTTGAAAAGAAAAATTTTCCTAGGAGAAACACTCATCACATTAGTAGCACATAAAAAAGAATGTCTGTGTCGTGTGCCTGCTTCCTTGCTTGCATGTTCATTTTCTGTCACTGTTAATAGAATGCAATTTTAAAGGAGGCATCCGTGGCAGCATCAGGAAAAACATATGAATGGATGAATGAATGAAGAAACAGGTGGCATGTACCAAAGGCTAGGATATCAGAGCAGCCCTGGGTCGGAACCTAAGGCCC
Source organism: Saimiri boliviensis (assembly GCF_048565385.1). Taxonomy (NCBI): domain Eukaryota; kingdom Metazoa; phylum Chordata; class Mammalia; order Primates; family Cebidae; genus Saimiri; species Saimiri boliviensis. Next base: position 16,232,208 of record NC_133460.1, on the reverse strand, counting down.
ATGTTATTAACTTCTGCCATGTCTTTTTTTTTTTCTTCTTCTTAAGAGAGAGAGGGTCTTGCTCTCTTGCTCAGGCTGGAGTACAGCGATGCAGTCATAGCTCATTGTAGCCTTCAATTCTTGGACTCAAGTGACCTTCCCATCCCAACCTCCCAAGTAGCTGGGACTTAGGTTGTGCCACCACATCTGGCTAATTTTTTATTTTTGTAGAAATGGGATCTAACTGTGTTGCCCAGGCTGATCTTGAACTCCTGGACTCAAGCGATCCTCCCACCTTGGCCTCTCAAAGTGCTGGAGTTACAGGTGTGAGACACTGTACTTGGCCCACAATGTCCAACAGAGAAAGCAACTTTTATAGAAAGAGTTCTCTTGAACTAAAACTGATTCTGTGAGGAAAGAATCTCTTGAAGAAGAAAGAGAAATGCAGAGCCAAAGGCTTACAAAGGGCACGGCGTGTTTGGGAGTGAGAGTGAGCTCAAAGTGCTGAGAATGTATGTGGTACATGTGCATGTGGGTGGGTGGGAGGAGGGGGCTTAGCTGGGGATCACCTTGGCCAAGTAGTAATAAGAATCATGCAAAAGCTTATACTGCTTGCTATGCGCCAGGTGGTTCTAAGATCTCCACACAAGTTCATTCACTTATGCTTTTCAATAGTCTTATAAGGAGACCACTAGCACTATCAGCATTTTACAGATAGGGAAACTGAAGCACAAAAAGATCAAATTAGTAGAGCATGGTAGTGTGCACCTGCAGTCCCAGCAATTTGGGAGGCTAAGGCAGGATGCTTATTTCAGGCCAGGAATTTAAGACCAGCTTGGGCAACATAATGAGATCCCCTCTCTACCAATATATATGTATAATAAAATAAAAACTTAGCTGGGGGAGCTGTGTATGGTGGCTCATGTCTGTAATCCCAGCACTTTGGGAGGCCAGAGAGGATGGATCACCTGAGGTCAGAAGTTTTAGATCAACCTGGCCAACATGGTGAAACCCCATCTTTATTAAAAATACAAAAAATTAGTTGGGTGTGGTGGCACACACCTGTAGTCCTAGCTACTCAGGAGGCTGAGACAGGAGAATCACTTGAACCCAGGAGGCAGAGATTGCAGTGAGCCGAGATAGGGCCACTGCACACCAGCTTGAGGGACATGAGCAAAATTCTATCTCAAAAAAAAAAAAAAAAATTAGCTGGGCATGGTTGCATGCATCTGTAGTCCTAGCTACTCAGGAAGCTGAGGCAGGAGAATCACTTGAGCCCAGGAAGTCGAGGCTCCAGTGAAATGTAATTGTGCTGCTGCACTCCAGCCTGGGTGACAGAGCAAGACCCTGTGTCTTAAAAAAATAAAAGGAAACAAAAAACCATCAAATAATTTGCTCAAAATCACACAGCTTAGAGCCCAGGAAGTTTATCCAAGTCTACCTTTTACCACTGCACTGCACTACCAGGCTATGAAGGGCATATTTATTGACTAGGCAATTATGTAAGCTTCTGTGAGAAATAGCTCCCAAAATGTAGTGACTTAAACAAGGCAGAAATTAGGTTTTCTCTCAGGCATCAGCCCAAAGGGACAAAAAATTCAAGGCTGGTAGGGTAGCTTTGTCCTTTCCACATGTGGCTCCAGGTTTGGGTCCAGGGCAGTCACTTCCAGTTCTCACCATCTTCTAGCCAGTGGGAAGAGGGAAAGGCGCAAAGATGTACGCATTTCCATTTGAAGGGAATGGTCCTGGAGTGCACACATCCCGTTGGCCAGAACTCAGGCCTGTAGCCGCACCAAGCTGCAAGAGATGCTGGGAAACGTGGCCTCTATCTGGATTGCCATGCTCTCTGCTAAAACTCAAGGGTTCTGCTACTAAAGGGAATAATGGATATTAGTGGAAAACCAGCAGTCTCTGCCACAGCTTGCAGACTGTCCACTGGGCTTTGAAATTTGTCGGAGATGAGGGACTGACAGTGGTCTCTAAGCAGGGAGGTTTCATGCCCAGACTTGGGTTTTTGATCAGTGCAGAAGCATGCTTGGAGAATAAAGCTTGGGAGAAAGAAAAGTCAGGAGGCCTGTTTAGATGATGTGTCTGTCGCTTTGTTTTCCCATCTCTGGAGTCCCTGCTACAGGCAGGAGCCTGTAGGTTGGGTTCCCAGGCAGGCCCAGATGGAGGGTTTGCAGGCAGGGCGTGTGTGCATGGGACTGCCGTGGAACAATCAGCTGTCATTGTCCTTCCTCCCTTCCACAACTATTTATCTAGCACCACATCTGGGCACAGGGCTCCAGTGATGGTCCCCACCGGTACGATGACATCTGGGGACCAAGTTCAGTTTTTGGTGACGTCTCCAGTGCCTCTTGACGTAGGGCAAAGCCTTGCATGCTCCACTGATACCAGCTCCTTCTGTTGTTTCTTTTGGCTCCAGGATCCCCGGAGCAAACACAAGTTTAAGATCCACACGTACTCCAGCCCCACGTTTTGTGACCATTGTGGGTCGCTGCTGTATGGACTCATCCACCAGGGGATGAAATGTGACAGTAAGTACTTTTTCTCTCTGGGGGCATCTGCTAATGGCAGAAGCAACAGGAAGGGCTGCTTCCTCTTGGTTTGGGGTCCAGGTCTGCCATACAGTCTCCCTATTTTAGCTGGGGCTGGTGTACCAGTCATCTGTTGTTGCATAACGATCCTCCCACCCCAAAACACTGCGGCTTAAGACAGTAAACATTTGTTTAGCTCATGACTCTGCAAGGCAGCCCTTTGAATGTGGGCTTGTCTCAGCCGATGTCATGCATGTTCATAAAGCACGAACTCGTGCTTCATGGTGGATTAGCAGATGGAGGTGGGCTGGGAGCTGTCTGGGCCTTGGTGGCCTCACCCACATGTTCAGCAGGAAGGCTGGCTGTCATCTGGGTGATGGGGATGACCAGGCCATGTGTCTTCACTCCTCAGTAGGCTAGCCTGGGTTTGCATGCATGGAAGTCACAGGGTCCTGAATTCCTCAGGAGGGCAAGTCCCATTGGCAGACACTTCAAGTCTCTACTTGTGTCTGTTTGCTCCTGATCCACTGGTCAAAGCAAGTGGCATGTGAGAGGCACGGTCACAGTGTGGGAAAGGACAGTCCATGGCTGTTGACACCCAGAGGCATGAACAAATTGTGGTCACTTCTGCAGCCAGGCACCACCACCACTGTTTTTAGCATTGAGATGTGGGGTTGATGCATTGTTTGCATGGAGAAGATCTGCAGGGTGTCCCTGCAATACCCACAAGTTTGTGCTGGAGGAGGAAGGAGGGTCAGGAAGACAGACAGACCAACAGACAAAGCCAGGTGTGGTGGTTCACTCCTGTAACCCCAGCACTTTGGGAGGCTGAGGCAGGCTCATCATCTGAGGGCAGGATTTTGAGACGAGTCTGGCCGACATGGTGAAACCCCGTCTTTACTAAAATACCAAAATTAGCCAGACACGGTGGCACATGCCTGTAATCCCAGCTACTTGAGAGGCTGAGGCAGTAGTTTGAACCCGGGAGGTGGAGGTTGCAGTGAGCTGAGATTGTGCCACTGCACTCCAGCCTGGGAGGCAAAGTGAGACTCTGTCTCAAAGAAGAAGAGAAGACAAAATGGTTGGCATGGGCACAGAGAGAGTGATGCCATCACACAGCCTCATGTGGAGGTGTAGAGATGGACAGACCAGAGACAGAGACAGAAGCACACATGGAGAGTCACGGAGAGACACAGAGGAGAGAGGCAGAGAGACACAGCGGGAGAAGCGGGGAGACAAAGAGGCCAGAGACAAGTGTGGAGAGTGGAACACACTGATTCACAGATGCGGCCACAGCAGTGAGACACACGTAGAAGTGGGAGAGCAGGGGCAAGAGACACACAGCAACATGGGGACAGAGACAGACAGACACAGAGACATGGCAAGAGCCACAGCGGGACAGTGAGGCTGTGGCCTTCCGCCTGTAGGACAGCAGCTCCTCTTACCACACGTGGGGCCCTGATGTAGGGACAATGCCCCTACCTCAAAGACAGCAGTGGGTGGGAGCTTAGGCTACTGCTTGAGTCCCAGAGGGCTCTCCCTTTCCTCCCCACCACTCATTTACGGTTTTTATGACAGACCTGCTGCCTCCTTGGACTTGGATGGCCTGAGAAGGGTCCCCTGCCCCCAGATCCCTTGAAATTGGGGCCCATGGGGTGACTCGGCCTCTCCTTCTGGCTTCTCCAACTGGAACTGGTGTCCCCCTGGAGAATCCTAGCTCCCTGGCATACTTTTCTGGAGCAGGGCATTATTGCTCAGGACCTATATGCTCAGGAAGTCACCACCACATTGAAATAGACACAGATACTCTACGGAGGAGTGCACAGTGGGAATAAATATCTATTTGGCAACAGGCCAAATTCAGCTTGCAGGCACATACTAGGCTCTAACTTTTTTTCCTTGTAGTTAATTGTGGTGAACACTACGGTCAGCCCCGACCCCCTCCTCAGGGTCCCACCCCATCCCCTAGCTGAGGGTTCACAGCAGTGCCCCGTCCTGCATAATTGCCCAAGGTAATGCCCCTTCCAGGGCCCCTGGATGATTGGGGTACCTGGCCCTCTTGTCTCAGTTTGGAACAACTCTGAAGGGTCATCTCAGCTCTGGGCTTTGCTTACCATCAGCTTTGGTGGCATCCACATGGCAGGCCAACTTCTCCCCTCGAGAACACTCCCCAAAAACCTTGTGCTCAAAACTCCGCATCTCAGACTCTTTCCAGGGAACCCAACCTATTAGCTGTCAGTATTTAAAAATCAAGAGATGTTAACATACACATCGAGATTCCTGCTTATGTTGAGAAATGGGAAATGTTGCTGATCTGTTCCCTGCTTGGCCAAGTCCCCGCCACTGTTGTAGCTTTCCTCACTCATGTGACCAGCCAGCCCGTGAGCATTGAAGTTGGTGACTCTGGCTTCAGAGCCTCTAGGGGTGTGGGGTGTGCTTGCTTCAGGCTGTACCCTTGGCCTTGGGTGGGGAACAGACAAATCCCCCTCCGTTGTCCATCAGGGTTCAGTGGGGAGAGCTGGAGAAGCCCTCCTGATGAGATCCTGGCAGGCAAGCTGGTCTCGGCCAGTCTCGTAGGTCTCAGCTGACTCAAAGGAAGGCAACAGGCAGGGCTCGGAGGTCCAGGGTGGGGCAGATGTCTGCAGCCCCCAGCCTGAGCCAGCCTAAGCTGAATCCCCTCTCTCTGCCCTCACAGCCTGTATGATGAACGTGCACAAGCGCTGCGTGATGAACGTCCCCAGCCTGTGCGGCACGGACCACACGGAGCGCCGCGGCCGCATCTACATCCAGGCCCACATCGACAGAGACGTCCTCATTGTCCTCGGTATGTGGCCCTGGGGCTCCAGTCGTTCCTGACCTTGTTTGACCCATGTGATTGAGGAGGGGAGGCTGATGGAGGGGCGGGGCAGTCCACGGAGTGGGGAGGGGGTGTGGCACTGCTTCTCCCCGCTACCTGCCCACGAAAGCCCCTCCCTGCAACAAGGGGGTCCTTAGAAACTGTACACCCTCAAAGTTATGTTCATCAGCACCCGGGCTGAATTGGGTTCAGAGAGACGTCCGAGTTCCTTGGATTTCTTGACTTCCACAGGATCCTCCGCTTGCCTTCTCCCCTTCTCATTTCCCACTGTTTTTTACAGTCATTTTTTGGAGTGGGTAGTCGCATTTTCTTTACACAGATAGCAGAGAAGGGAAGTTCACTTCTTCCTCAAACTTGTCCAGTAAGAAAAATGGAGTCTTGATGATAAACACCAACTTTGGAGAATATAATATTTTGGGAAGGAGGCGGGTTAGGGGGTGCAGTTCAAGGTCTTTCCACATATTTGAAATATTTCTTTCTTGAACCTGACGGTGGCTATGCTGGTCTGTGGTATATTATTCTCTATACTTTCTGCATGTCTAAAATATTTCATGATAATTAGAAAACAGGATGATAGAGTCTTCCGGGAGATGCAGTGAGAGGAGGGGCTGGGGGCGGGGGCTGTCACTCATGTAGCCGAACATTAGAGACATACTTGGCTCTGATGTGGAAAGTTCAAGCAAAATTGGAACTCAGTTGCCCTGGCTTGAGGAATAGTCAGCCGTAAGTCCCAGTAAAAGCAGCATGGAGCCGGCTGGGAGTGGAGCTAAAACATTGCAGGAATTTTTTCTTGAAGGCTGGTGACAAACTCCTGCGGACTTTATGTATCTAATGAATATGAACAAGGGTTTATGAGTTGGTAACTCAGAAAAATGATGATAGAAGAGATTGGTTTTGAAAAATTAATCTGTTTCTGAGGCCTCAGAATGGTTCAGTAGCTCTGATGTGCTGAGCCCTGGGTTGGGGAGGGGCTTTGCATAAACCGTGTAAAAGCTGAAAAATACTTATCCCTGGACAATATAATTCTTTTAGACTTGAGATTTTGTGAAGCACAGTGAGATTTTAGAAACTGTATTAGGTTTTCCTCCAAGTGGTTGCCCGCCTCCCAGTGGGATGCTTGGGGTTCCCAGGGGAAATCCCGCAGTTTCAGATTCAAGAAAAGCCAGTTTTCCCCATGATTGTCTAAGGTTCCTGACGCTGGAGAGACAAAAATAAGACTCTGCTTCCCTCTGGTGTCACTCACTGGAAACTACACTCATTCCAAAGTGTGACTGCAGGCAGCCCACATTTATGGACCGCATAGGATGTGCAGGGCTCTAAACCTTATGTGTTATCTCTTTCAATCTTCACAACATTGCAAAATCTGTATTATTCTTCTTTGAGACGGAGTCTTCATCTGTCACCCAGGCTGGAGTGCAGTGGCACGATCTCAGCTCACTGCAACCTCTACCTCCTGGGTTCAAGTGATTCTCCTGCCTCAGCCTGCTGAGTAGCTGAGATTACAGGCACGTACCACCACGTCTGACTAACATTTGTATTTTTAGTAGAAATGGGGTTTCACCATGTTGACCAGGCTGGTCTATAACTCCTGACCTCAAGTGATCCACCCGCCTCGGCCTCCCAAGGTGCTGGGATTACAGCTGTGAGCCACTGAGCCCGACCTTCTATTATTCTTGCTTTATGAACAAAGCAGCCAAGGCTCAGAGGAGTTATACTCCAAGAGCTCACACCATTCACAATAGTAATAAAACAATAGCTAACATGTATCGAGTTTTTTAAATGTGTTAATCATTGTGAAAAGCACTTTCAGACAGTATCTGATTTACATTTTTTTTAGCAACTCAAATGAGGTAAGTTATTATCATTCTACCCATCAGAAAACACACTTCCTCACCCAGGTCAGTTTGACTCAAAAGTGCTATACACTAGGTTACTTTTTTAGCTTAGTTTAGTTTCTCTATGTCCCCACCATGTTTATTCCTTTTGTGTTTTGGTTAGGGTACCTCTTACAGGCATTCCTTAGGGAGTCTTTGTTCTGATGTGGTACAGTACAATGTTTCTTCCAGTTCAAAGTCAAAGTCTTCCCCCTGAATCATAGATATGCTGTGACATTTGAGAGCCTGGATCACAAGCCCCTGATTCTCAGTGCACACCTATAGGAGGAGGTATATCCATTTGCTATGGCTGCCATAACAAAATACCACAAACTGGATGGCTTAAGACAAGACACACACACACACACACACACACACACACACACACACACACACACACAAAAGAAAGAAAGAAAGAAAAAGAAAAAGCAAAGGCCAGGCACAGTGGCTCACACCTATAATTCCAGCACTTTGGAAGACCAACGTGGATGGATCACTTGAACTCAGGAGACCAGCCTGGGCAACATGGCAAAACCCCATCTCTACTAAAAATACAAAAAGTTAGCCAGGTGTGGTGGTGCATGCCTGTAATCCCAGCTACTCAGGAGGCTGAGGCAGGAGGATCACTTGAGCCCGGGAGGCGGAGGTTGCAGTGAGCTGAGATTGCATCACTGTTCTCCAGCCTGGGTGACAGAGCGAGACTCTGTCCCAAAAAACAAAAGCAAAAACAAGACCTCACACCTGTAATCCCAGCACTTTGGGAGGCCAAGGCAGGATGATGGCTTTAGGCTAGGAGTTCAAGACCAGCCTGGCCAATATAGAGAGACCCTGGCTGTATTGAGAAACAAACAAACAAAATCCAGATGTTTATTTTCTCAGTTCTGAGGCCAGCCCATCTGGGGGGCTCTGAGAGGTCTGTTCCATGGCTCTGTCCCAGCTGCCAGTGGTTGCTGGCAGCCCTTGGTGCTCTTTGGCTTGGAGGTGCCTCCCTTCAGTCTCTGCCTCCATCATCCCAGGCACTCTTCACAGTGTAACTCTGTGTCCTAAGTTCCTCTTCTTATTACGACAGCAGTCACTGGATTAGGGCTCACCCTTGTCTGGTGTGAACTCATCCTAACTTGATTACACCTGCAAAATCCCTGAGTCCAAATAAGATCACATTCACAGGTATTGGGGTTAGAATTTGACATATCTTTTGGGGGGACACAGTTCAACTCATAATGAAGGGTGAGGGAGGGGCAGAAGTTGGGGCCCCCTTAAATTTAGGGGCTTAATATCTACATGCTCAGGGCTCTCATCACATGAATTAAATAGCTACCAGTATTTTTTAAAAGATCCACACAAATAAAGTTTTTAATATATGATAAAGGAGCCATGGCAACACAAAGGAGAGGGTTAGACAGAGTTATCATAGGATCCAGCGATTCCGCATCTAAATACACATCCACGAGAATGGAAAACATATATTTACAGAAACCTGAACAAAAACGTTCATAGCAGCAGTATTCATAATAGCTAAAAAGTGGAAACAACCCAAATGTCAATCAGCTGACGAATGGATGAACAAATCATGGTATGTCTATAGAATGCAATATTATTCTGCCACAAAAAAATGAAGTACTGGCCAGGCACGGTGGCTCACGCCTGTAATCCCAGCACTTTGGGAGGCCGAGGCAGGCCGATCACTTGAGGTCAGTAGTTCAAGACCAGCTGGCCAACATGGTGAAACCCCATCTCAATTAAAAATACAAAAATTAGCCAGACATGGTGTTGGGTGCCTGTAATCCCAGCTACTTGGAAGGCTGAGGGATGAGAATCTCTTGAACCTGGGAGGCAGCAGCTGCAGTGAGCTGAGATTGCACCACTGCATTTCAGTCTAGGCAACAGAATGAGACTCTGTTAAAAAAAAAAAAGAAAGTACTGATACATGCTACAGCATGGATAAACCTTGAAAACAATATGTTAAGTAAAAGAAGTCAGGCATAGAAGGTCACATATTGTAGGATTTCATTTCTTTGGGATGTTCAGAACAGACAAACCTATAAAGAAGTTTAATAGCACTTTGTGCTCTTCCAAGTGCTTTGATACTGGACTGTATAAAGAAGGGCGTGTTGTTGCCACATAAGAAAGGGAAAACGAAGTCTCAGCGAGGCTGAACTCCTTGACCAGTGTCACATATAGAGCAGGGGTGAGCACCAGGCCTATTGCCCCATGTCACAATGCCCTTTGACTGCCCATACACCATGCTGGGCACAGTCTGTACTCAGCATGGGATTATTGATTGATTGATGATAGAAAAGAGCCCTGGTGCTGTGGCCGAGTTCTGTAAAAATAGAGCCAAGATGGAGATTCTTGATCCAGTGATTTATTGGGCTGCTTGTGGGAAAAGAGAAGCGAAGGAAGCTTGCTTCCTTCCTCGGGCAGAGAAAAAGCTCAGAGAGCATGTGATCTCCTTGGAAGGCTTCTTCAGCCTGGTAACTGGTGGAATTCTGTACCAAGCACTGTATCACAGAGTCAGTCCCACATTGGGGCAAGGGGACTGGCCTGTCATGCTCCAGGTCAATCAGTGATATGGGATGACTTATGTCTCCCCTAAATTTGTATCTTTAAGCCCCACCCCCAATGTGATGGTATTTAGACTTATAGTACCTTTGGATGGTAATTAGGGTTAGATGAGGTCATGAGGGTGGGGCCCTCATGGTGAGATTCATGGATTTCTAAGAAGAGGAAGAGCAAGAGAGAGATCATTCTGTCTCCACCAAAGGAAGGATACAGCAAGAAGGTGGCCGTCTGCAAGCCAGAAAGTGAATCCTTACCAGGAATTGAAGCTGCTGGTACCTGGATCTTGGACATCCCAGGCTCCAGAACTGCAAACACTAATGAATGAATGAATGTTGTTTAAGTCTATGGTATGATGGCCTGAGCGGACTAATATAGTCAGTCACTGCTGTAGGCTGCTGGGGATGAAGGTGGGAAGGTAGAGTAACCTCCCAGGTGAGGAGGCTTCTGTGCAGTTGAGGGCACAGGGGTATCTGGACCTGGGGACAACTGTAAGCCATTAATAGCCATTACACACAACAGCCGGGAAATGGGTGCCTTGGCCAGCATGGAGGGGAGCTGGGCAGGGTCCAACAGCATCCAGAACACTCAAGTTTCCCTTGATCTCCTGACTGTCTTCCTGGTTTCATTGATGGGACTCTAGCCCCCTCCTCCTTCATCTTGGCCAGACAGATCAGAGAGGAGAAAACACTAAAGGTTGTGTGGGGTCCTTCCCAGCAGTGCCAGGCTAGAAGTGGCCTGTGGTGTCTGTTGAATGGCCCCATCTCATCCAGACCCAAGAATCGTAGTCAGTATTAGGCTTTTCCACTGACCACCAGCCCAGGACACTGCCATTCATCCTGAGTGTCATGTTCTTTGGAAATCTCAGCATCTCTAGAGGTGAAAGGTTTTCTGACTCGTTCAGCTACTGAAATTGAGCTCATATGTCTGTTCTTAGTGTTTCGTCAGGTCAGGATGAGACTAAATCTGAGTAGTTCTCCTCCTTTTCAAAACTCATCAATGGTTTCCCATTGTCTTTATAGCAGACTAAATCTAATATGGCAGTCTCATTCTTTATTCTCTGTCTCCTCCCCCTTTCTTTCAATCCTTGTTCCTCTCCAGCCTGTCACACACCGTAGGACACCTGTGTGTTCTGTTCTCGGTTTAGAATGTTTGCCATTGCCATCTTCTCGTTTTCTAGCAGTTAAGTCTTCCTCTCGATCTCAGCTCGTTTTCACCATCTGAAGAGCTTCCTCTGACTTCTTCCTTTTGTAGACACTCACGGTAACCTCGGCTTGGCCTTGGGAAAGGGGTGATTTTATGTTGGGTTTTATTAGTGTCTGCATTGCGCACAAGGCATTAGCTCCGTAAGGGCAGGACTGTGTCTTGCCACTCTACCTCCAGCACCTAGCAAGGTGGACATCACTAAGTATTTGTGGACTTAATGACTGTATGTATGAGTGAGAAACCCCTGGAGGATCTTGTTGATAGATACAAAGCTTTCACAGATGGTCTCCAGATCAGTGCCTCCTGAACTCAGGCACTGAAGGTCAGCAGATTATCCAATTTATACTGTTATTCTCATGGGAGGTAGAACACAACACACAGGAAACCTTAAGTATCGGGTCCAAGGTCAACAGCAAGTGTCACTGGGACTGAGACCCACTTATTGGAGTCATGACCACCCTTGTTCCCTTGACAATGCAGAAAAGACACAAAGCAGTGGGACCTGTAGTACCCTAGAAACCATATGGACGTCATGATGCCCATAGGTGTTATGAGATCGGGCAATACGATGTCCAGATCAGAGTGTAAAATGCTCCCAAGGTTTATGAAGCCTGCGTTTTCATACATGGAACAATATTATTTTTTTTTTTGAGACAGAGTCTTGCTCTGTCACTCAGGCTGGAATACAGTGGCACAATCGGCTCACTGCAAGCTCCCACTGTTGGATTCAAGTGATTCTCCTGCCTCAGCCTCCCAAGTAGCTGAGACTACAGGTGCGTGCCACCACACCCGTCTAGTTTTTGTTTGTTTGTTTGTTTGTTTGTTTTGTATTTTTAGTAGAGATGGGGTTTCACCATATTAGCCAGGATGGTCTCAATCTCCTGAACTTGTGATCACCTTGGCCTCCCAAAGTGCTGGGATTACAGGTGTGAGCCACCACACCTGGCCAACAATATCTTATTCAACCCTTTTTCAATTCAATATATATCTATCAATGTAACAACTGACATCCATTATTTATGCTCCCATCTACATTACAGCCATCTCCAAATGCTTAGTCATGTCTGTCCTTGTATCTCTCTCCCCAAAATTGGGACCATTCTTAAAGAAAGCAGAGTGAACCTTTTTGTTTTTGTTTTTGTTTTTTTTTTTAATTTTTTTCTGACATGTCATCCTATAACATGCCTTCCTGTAACATGTTTCTCTTTGGAACTCCCATTCAATATTCTTACCATTATGTTATGTATACAGAAACTTTTTAGACTGAAACATCTCCCAGACAGACTTAGGTACTACCAATATTGTGATATTTAAATCCTTCTCAAGATCTGACATCCACACATCAAAAGGAAAAGAATACCAAAGAGGCCAGGTGTGGTGGCTCACACCGGCAATCCCAGCACTTTGGGAGGCCAAGGTGGGCAGATCACTTGAGGTCAGGAGTTCAAGACCAGCCTGGCCAACATGGTGAAACCCTGTCTCTACTAAAAATACAAAAATTAATTGGGTATGGTGGTACAGACCTGTAATCCCAGCTACTTGGGAGGCTGAGGCAGGAGAATTGCTTGAAGCAGGAGGTGGAGGTGACAGTAAACCAAGGTTGCACAACTGCACTCCAGCCTGGGAGACACAGTGAATGAGCCTCAATCTCAAAAACAGGCTACTGAGAAAAATTTAAGGTCCCGTCTACCTGTATGGGGGATTGCAAAAGAGGTTCTAGAAGCACTCTCAGGAAAAAGGAATCTGATGTTGAAGGTTTATAGAAGACCCTCTTATTTAAAGAACTGTTGCAAGGCTGGGCACAGTGATTCATCCCTGTAATTCCTGCACTTTGGGAGGCCAAGGCAGGAGGATCACTTGAGCCCAGGAGTTTGATATCAGCTTGGGCAACATAGTGAGACCCCATCTCTACAAAAAATTAAAAAATTAGCCAGATCTGATGGTGCATGCCTGTAGTTCCAGACACTTGCGAGGCTGAGGTAGGAGGATCACTTGGGCTCTGGTGATAGAAGCTGCAGTGAGCCATGATAGCATCATTGCACTCCAGCCTGGGTGATGGAGTGAGACCCTATCTCAACAAAAAACAAAAACAAAATGAAAAAGAACTGTTTCAAGGTAAGGACGGTGTTTGCCATTATGAAGACTCCAACTAGGTGGAAAGAGTACAAGAAAATCCATGAGGGCCTTCATCTGGGTATTCCACTTGGCTATCTTCCTTCTAAAGCCAATATGCCAAGACAAGACCAGAAGACCAGAGGGCAGTCTTGGGTATATGCCGTACCTGAGGGCTAAGGTGGGAGGTGGAGGTAGTTTGGAGTAATTATGTGGTTACAGTGTGAAAGATGGCATGTTATAGGTAGGAAGGTAAGATGGACTCTCTAGGTGTTCATTCGTTCGTTCATTTATTCATTCATTCATTCATCCATTCATTTATTCATTCAAGAAGGGCCTGAGCACCAGCTTGGATCCAGTGATGAATGAAATCTAGTCTCTGCTGTCAAGGAATTCACAGCCTAGAGGGAGAGATAGACATAGAAATTATGTTGTGGTGTGACCGGTAGTGTGATGGTGCTGTGGGAACACACAGAGGGGCACCTGAAGCTTCTAGAAGGAAACCATGGCTGAGTCAAATCTGTCTGCAGTATGAGAATCATTTGATATGGGAATTTTTGTGTCTGGGCAAAAAAGAAATATGATATGAGCTTTGTTTCCTGAGCACTTACCCCATGCTAAGTGCTTTACATAGGCCAATGAATTAATCTTCCCAGCAATCCTCTGTCGTAGGTACTATTGGCCTTACTATGCATGTGAGGAAACTGAGGCACAGTGTCAGGTAAGCAACCTGCCAGAAGTCACACAGTGAGTGAGTGGCGTGTCTTAGATTGGAGCCCAGACTGCCTGGCTTCATGGCTCATGGTCTTACCATGATGCTACATTCCTCGCAGAGGGAACACGTTTCACAGAATCACAGAGACCACAACTGGAGAGGGCTCCTGGGGAACCATTACCTGTTGACTGCGGTGACTCCCTTTTCTATGTTCTGGGATGTAAGCTCCTCCAGAATTTATTTGCTTGCTCTCCCAGTCATTAATTCATTCAGCAATATTTGTGGAGCTTCTACTGTTTTTCAAACATATTCTAGACCCTTGGGATTCAACAGGAGACAAGAAAAGACTGTTTCCTGGACAGATGTCACACCTAGGGTCTTGCCAATTCCCTGGGACCCTTGGAATATTTGCTCATCTTTCTTCCTTTTATGATTCATGGAGAATCTTCTTTTGGGTTAAGTCACTGCCTTTCAAGATTTTTTTCAAGATACGCTGTGTTCACAAATCCCTTTCTTCTCTTTAGCCCTTTAAGAGCTTGGGAATTGGGAACAGAGTCAGAATGACCTGAGACTTCCTCTGAACTGGCTTTCTGCTTGAAAGAGAAAGAGAACTGAGGCCAGGCACAGTGGCTCATGCCTGTACAATCCCAGCACTTTGGGAGGCCAAGGTGGGTGAACCACCTAAAGTCAGGAGTTTTAGACCAGTCTGGCTAACATGGCGAAACTCTGTCTCTACTAAAAATACAAAAATTAGCCAGGTGTGGTGGTGAACACCTGTAATCCCAGAGGCTGAGGCAGGAGAATCACTTGAACCTGGGAGGTGGAGGGGGCAGTGAGCCAAGATCGTGCCACTGCACTCCAGCCTGGGTGACAGAACAAGATCCTTTAAAAAAAAGCGGGGGGGGGGGAGAGGAGAAAAAAGGGCAATGTAAACAAGAAAAAATCCAGATAGCTTAATATTTATTTTTTGTTTACTTTTATTTGAAGTTGGGGGTACATGTGTAGGTCTGTTATACAGGTGAACTTGTGTCATGGGGGTTTGTGTAATATTGCCTAGCCATGCCACAGTTACAGACAGAAAATGATTATAAACTAGGCTGTGAGGGCCCACTAGGGGGCAGTCTCTGCCTTTGTAGTCATTCCTCCCCAGAGGCTCTCCCGAGAGATGCCCCAGTTTGTAAAACCACGGCAGTCGTTGTTCATGATGGAAGATGTAGCAGAGACCAGCTGGGCTCACTGAGGCCCAGAGTAAGGGTTGCTTCTCCAGGTCACACACGGACTGGGGAGAGGACCCAGTTCTGGTGGATTTCCTCTCCCTTTTACATTAGTGGTTTGTAATTTTTTTCCCAAGGCTTTATTTTGAAAAATTTTCAACATAGCAAAATTGAAAGAATTTTACAGTGAGCACTCATTTATCCACCACCTACATTCTATCACTAACGTTTTCCACCCTTGCTTAATCACATTTCCATCCATCTCACTCTCCATCCATCACTCTTATTTTTGACACATTTCAAAGTAAACTGCAGACGTCAATTCAATTTCCCCTAAATACTTCAATACTTCAGCATGCCTGTTATCAATAGAATTCAAAATTTATTTACATGTATTTTTTTACTTTTGAGGTGAAATGTACGTAGCATGATATGTACACATTTTTTTTTTTTTTTTCTGTGAGACGGGCTGGAGTGTAGTGGTGTGATGGTGGCTCATTACAACCTCGACCTCCCAGGCTCAATTGATTCTTTCACCTCAGCCTACACAGTAGCTTGTACTACAGGCATGAGCCACCACACTCGGCCAATTTTTGTAGTTTTTGTAGAGACAGGGTTTGGCCATGTTGCCCAAGCTGGTCTTGAATTCCACGGTTCAAGCAATCCTCCCACTTAGGCCTCCCAAAGTGCTGGGATTACAGATGTGAGCCACTGTGCCTGGTGATGTCTTAAGTGTACAATGGTTAAGTTTTGACAAATACGTATGACTCTGTCATTCTAACTCTTATTAAATTAATTCTCTTTTTTGATGTCACAGCTGCTGTTGAGGATCCAAGAGAAGCTATGAACCAGAGAAATGCCCTTCTGCGGGCAGACACGCATGTCCCCACACACTCCATGCATACCCATAGGCTCTGGCAATTGGGATGCCCACTACACCTAAGATCCCTTAGATTACATCATACTTAATAGTTGTTCCAATTTTTTTTTGAGTAGTTATAATCCAGTAAAGTAGGAAATTTGAAAATTGGAAATTCTTGCTTAAAATATTTTGTTATGTATTCATTGAAGAGCAAATTGTCTTTAAAAACTCAACACACCTGCTTTATTTTGCTTTTTTTTTTTTTTTTTTTTTTTTTTTTTAGTATTGTTGTAATGAAGTTCGGTGAAATCACATATCTGTCTATGGAACATCTACCATCTTTCTCAGTATATTACTGATAGTTGTCTGCAAACCCCTGAGGCCAGGGCAAGGGTCTCTTGCCCATCCTTCCTTCAAAGCCTATCAGCTTGTTAGGTTGAGGTGAGTGTCTCAGGCAATGAAGTTCTGGGATACTGGACCCCAGGAGATGTAGGGAAGCTGACGTCTTGCTATTCCATGTTCCTTCTCTTCTTCCCTGATCATTTACATCTCATGAGAATTATCAAGGCCAGGCCAACGTCTGAGGCCCTCAGGATGTGCTGGGTGCAGTCATTGCTCCCAAGTGTCTAAGGAATTGCATTGAAGTGGGCACTGCTGGAATCTGCAGGACTGTGACTTGTGGCTGCCGTTGGGGATAGTGGTCCAGCAATGTCTATTAAAATATGTATACATAGGAACATGTTGACTCTCATGTTTTCCTTTAAGACATCTATTCTGTTAAAATGAAATATTAGCATTCAAAGAAATAAGGCCTAGAACAAGCATGTTTATTGATTTTTGAGATTTCAAGGAAAACATCAGCCTCATGAAGGGGTACCCATTTTCTGTGATACTGGGCAGTTGTTGAAAACATTGAATTAGGCTGGGCATGGTAGCTCATGTCTGTAATCACAGCACTTTGGGAGGCTGAGGAGGGTGGATCACTTGAGATCAGGAGTTTGAGACCAGTCTGGCCAATATGGTGAGACCCCATCTCTACTAAAAAAGTACAAAAAATTAGTTGGGCATGGTGGTGCATGCCTGTAATCCCAGCTGCTCTGGAGGGTAAGGCACAAGAATTGCTTGAACCCTGGAGATGGAGTTTTCAGGGAACAGAGATCAGGTCACTGTACTATGGCCTGGATGACAGAGTAAGTCACTGTCTCAAATAAATAAATAAACAAAACATTAAATTAAAATGAGAAAATGAGTATGTGGGGCTTCCGTTGAGCTAGTGATGTTCCAATTTTTGATATGGGATCTGGTTAGATTTTGTGAGAATTCAAGCTGTAAAATTATGATTTATATACTTTTCTATAGGTATATTATACTTCCTATATTTTTGTTATTTAAAAGTTTGTGATAAAAATTCTAAATAATTAAAATTTTTGCCACAGATTTTGGTCTGAAGCAGAGGTTGGCAAACTGGCCTGCTGCCTACTTTTTATAAATAAAGTTTTATTGGAACACAGCCACACCCATTCATTTTCATATTGTCTGGCTGCTCTTGTGATACAATGGCAGAGTTCACTTCGTAGTTGTGACAAAGTTTATACAATCTGCCAAATGTAAAATATTTGTTCTCTGGCCTTTGCTGAAAACATTTGGCAGTCCTTGAACTAGAGTGAAAGGGTTAGGTTGCATAAAAATATATTTAGTATGATCTCATTTTGAAGAAATAAGCAACAGCAGCAGACACCTCCTATGTGTGCAGTTTTGTTTGTATATTTTAAACCTATGCGTGAAGAAAGTTGTGGAAGGATACCAACTAGGCTGTAAACATTGGGATCGCAGCAGGATTGGGAATGGAGAGGCTGTGGAGGGGAGGGGGATTGTGTTATATCTTGATAGTTTTTTTATGCGTTTCTCTGGTTGATTGGAATACATATCACTTTTGCAATTTTTGAAAAATAAAAACAGAAAAATCTCCAAACAGGAAAAATGAATAGAAATAAATGGTCTCAACAACAGCAGCAGAAAAAAATGAATGGATAACACCAATGGTGGGATGTTGGTTGCTTGAGGAGAGTTGCTGGGTGGTTCTCAGCTTGAGCAGAGCTGGGCCCAGGCCCTGTCTGGGTATTTTTGAGTTTGTATTTTCACTAGCTTCCATCTTGTGTAGCGTCTGCCTTGTGAACTGGGCCTGTTCTCTGAGCTCCATGGTGTTGGGTGTTTTTTGCCTTCTTGCAGCTGGTCGCTAGCATCATCCTTGCTGAGTCGCCTGTGTCCTGGGAACCACCTCTTCTCCTCTGTGCCTCTTGCTTGCCAGGTCCACACTAAACAGCCCCCTGCCCTCCCAGACCTTCCCCACCTCCAAGTCTGAGTTCTTTGACTTAAACTTCAAACACTGTGGTGCCTTCCAATCCTGTTTCCCACGGGCTGTGGCTTCCCAACCCTCAATTTCAGTTGGGGATGATTTTTCTTTTTCCAGAAATTACTGTGGGCCCTGGCTGCTCTAGGTGTGGCCCAGGGACCCACAGCACCACATAGGCATTACCTGGGAGCTTGTTAGCAATTCGGGATCTCAGCTTCCCCGCCAGGCCTGCTAAATCAGAATCTGCATTTTAACCACATCCGCTGGGGATCTGCATGCACTGTAACACTGGAGCGGTTCTGCAGCAGAGGACCGCGGTGAGGCGGGAAGAATGCATCTTTTCCACTAGATGGCAGGCCTTACCTGCATTCTGCTCCTGCGCGGACCGCCACAGGTGGACGTGCCAGGGGCGATGGGAACCTCCAGCCCCATGCTGGCCATGGCATCTCATCAGTCATGAAGCTTGGGTGTTAGTCCTGCCAGGGCCGGAATCCTCTTTCATTGGTGACCTGCACCTACCTGTGTGTCTCGGCCTGAGCCATTTGTGTAAAGTGACCCAGAGCCTTTCTTCCCTGCCTTGCCTTTGTCCACTACCACGTGGAAGGAGAAGGCATGTCTCTGGGGAGCTTCCTAGTCATTAACCTCTGCGTTGCTTTTCTGGATGGCTTGTCGCAAGTCGCTGCTAATTATAAGCCAGTGTGGTCTGTGATTACAGGGGTTTCGCATGGGCTTTGGAGTCAGGTCTGGATTTGAACCCTGCCTTTCCCACTCCTTCAACAGGTATTTGTCGGGGGCCTCCCATGTGCTGGGCACTGCTTACAGGCAAGGCCCCTGTGCTCATGGCCTCTGCCTTCTTTCTAATGATGGGAGATGAAGAGGAAGCAAACAAAACACTTTCAGAAAACAATAAAGACTATCAAGGAAATAAAATAAAGCGGCATGATGTGATACAAGGTGGCCAGCAGGCTGAATGTGATTAGCAGGGATGATGGCATTTCGTTGAGACCTCAGTGACCAGCAGGAGGGAGCCAGCTTGCTGAAAATTCCAGGGAAGAGCATGCCAGGCAGAGGGAATGGCAGAGGCAGAGGCCGGAGGGAAGCAGGAAGCAGCAGGCTTGTGCGTGACAGGAACTGACAGCAAGTGGGTGTGACTGGAGCCTGGGGTTGGGGAGAGGGGGTGATGCTAGAGGAAAGACAGGGAGGGCCAGTCAGGCTTTGCAAGCCCCGTGGTGGGCTTGGTTTCTTTCTCAGTGCAGGGAAATTTAGATCCCAGGAGTATCTGAAGGACATCATGCAAGGTCAGTGTGTTTAGAGCCCACAACCACCCGGTAGGGGCAGTCATTTTATTTTTCTCATTTTACAAAAGAGAAAATTGAGCCTTAAAAAAATCTCAGCCTGGTGTGGCAGCATGCGGCTATGGTCCCAGTTCCTCAGGAGGCTGAAGCAGGATGATCAGTTGAGGCTATGAGTTTGAGACCAGCCTCAGCAACACAGCAAGAAAAAAGTCTTAAAAATTAGCTGGGCATGGAGGCATGCACCCGTAGTCAGAGCTACTTGGGAGGCTGAGGTGAGAGGAGTTGGTGGCTGCAGTGAGCTATGATCGTGCTAATGCGCTCTAGCCCGGGTGACAGAGTGAGGCCCTGTCTCTCCCTCTAAAAAAAAAAAAAAAAATGATGAGAATTTGAGTACCTGCCTCTAATCACTAACGCAGTGCATGGAGGAGGCTGGATTTGTACCCCTGGTCCATCTGTCCGGCAGATTCTAACACATTAGGCCGGATGTTGCAAAGATACAGTTTAAGACTATGAGACATTGGAAAATAAGAAACAAGCAGTATACTAGTCCGGAGAGAGGAAGGAGATGGTTCAACGCTGGTAGTTCCGATCATCCTATCCTGTAGTGGCCTTAGGGCACAGATTGGGAGTAGTTTAGTCTCAAGACCTGCTTTTCTTTTCTGTTCTTTTCTCTTTCTCTTTCCCTTTCCCTTTCCCTTCCTTTTCTTTTTCTTTTTTGAGGCAGAGTCTCACTCTGTCACCAGGCTGGAGTGCAATGGCACGACCTCAGCTCACTGCAACCTCCACCTTCAGGGTTCAAGCGATTCTCCTGCCTCATCTGGGACTAGCAGTGCCTGCCACTACGCCCAGCTAAGTTTTTGTATTTTTAGTAGAGACGGGGTTTCACCCTGTTGGCCAGGCTAGTCTTGAACTCCTGACTTTGTGATTTGCCTGCCTTGGCCAAGACCTGCTTTTCATTTGCCTGTTGCCCCAGCACTGTGGGGTCAGAATCTTTCTTGTGACTGGAGTTTAGAGAAGGGAGGGAGCTGTGGGCTGCAGGCACTCCAGGTAGCTCCCTGGAGAAGGCAGGACGGGCACAAGGTAGAAGGGTGAGGGAAAGAAGGAGGGCCAGTGGCTGATGCTTATTGAGTACTTGCCATGAACCTGGCACAGTGCTAGGTATTGTGGGGCACAAAAGCCTGTGTGAGATGCATCCCAGCGCCCGAGTGGCGTTGTTGTCTGATTGGGGTTCATCTGCTTTACCACTACCAACAAAACCAAAGGATGGACTACTCTTCCTGAGAGTAACCACCAGGCACTGGGCGAAACACGTTGCTCAGCCATCTTGTGTAATCCTATCAACAACCTGTAGTTCCAGCTACTTGGGAGGCTGAGGTGGGGGATAGTGATGGCATCTCCATTTGACAGACAGGGAAACTGAGACACAGAGAAAGAGGTCAAAAACTTGCCAAAGTCACACAGCTAGGAAGCTGTGGAGCTGGGACTTGACTTTAACTATGTCGTTTCAGATAATTATGCTCTTGGACACCATCGTATCCTGCTGCTAATTACATCAGTGGAGTGGTGATGGTACATGATGTTAGTAGCAGCCACCTTTTCTTTCCTACCTTCCTTCCTTCCTTTCTTTTTCTCTCTCTCTTTCCTCCTCTCCTCTCCACCCCTCTCCCTCTCCCTCTCTCCTCTCTCCTCTCCACCCCTCTCCCTCTCTCCTCTCCACCCCTCTCCCTCTCTCCTCTCCACCCCTCTCCCTCTCTCCTCTCTCCTCTCCACCCCTCTCCCTCTCTCCTCTCTCCTCTCCACCCCTCTCCCGCTCCCTATCTCTTCTCTCCTCTCTCCTCTCTCCTCTCCACCCCTCTCCCTCTCCCTCTCTCCTCTCTCCTCTCTCCTCTCTCCTCTCCACCCCTCTCCCTCTCCCTCTCTCCTCTCTCCGCTCTCCTCTCTCCTCTCCACCCCTCTCCCTCTCCCTCTCTCCTCTCTCCTCTCTCCTCTCTCCGCTCTCCTCTCTCCTCTCCTTTCCGACAGTCTTGCTCTGTCCCCCAGGCTGAAGTGCAGTGGCACGATCTCAACTCACCGCAACTTCCACCTCCCAGGTTCCAGCGATTCTCCTGCCTCAGCCTCCTGAGTAGCTGGAACTACAGACATGTACTGCCACATCCAGCTAATTTTTTTTGTATTTTTAGTAGAGATGGGGTTTCACCATGTTGGTCAGGCTGGTCTCAAACTCCTGACCTCAAATGATCTGCCTGCCTTGGTCTCCCAAAGTGCCGGGATTACAGGCATGAACCACCACGCCTGGCCACAGCCACCTTTTCTAAAACCCTTCCAAATGTCTGGCTTTTGCTAGGAACTCTACAAGCATTCCTTTGGCGAATCCTCTAACAACTTTTGCTATTACTATAGTTCTTCTCCCCATTACACAGGTGAGGAAACTGAGAATTTGCTTCATACGGCTCCGTTTTCCCCAACACTTCCTTCTGCCTGTTTTGTTCCTTTGGGAGTGTGAGAGTTCGTGTTTGCTGGACTGTGAGGTTGAAGATGATAACATGTCTTCAAATTGGCCTGTCTTTTTGCAGAAAGGCAGATTTCACTGGCCAAGACCTGCCCAAGAGGCTGGCTAAATTCCTAGTTTGTGAGAAGCAGGTAGATGGAGAGGCTTTCTCTCCCAACTTAGCACCAGGGAATGGGCTATGTGAATCTGGCATAAGCGGTTAGGGGACCTGCACCCTTAGCCACTATCCTGGCACGCCTGGGACCTGCACCTTTAAACACTACCCTGGCACATCTGAGACCTGCACCTTTAACCACTACCCTGGTACACCCAGGACCTGCACCTTTAACCAATACCCTGGCACACCTGGGACCTGTACTCTTGGCCACTACCCTGGCACATCCAGGACCTGCACCTTTAACCAATACCGTGGCACAGCTGGGGCCTGTACCCTTAGCCACTACCCTGGCACACCCAGGACATGCACCTTTAACCACTACCCTGGCACATCCAGGACCTACACCTTTAACCACTACCCTGGCACACCCAGGACCTGCACCCTTAGCCACTACTCTGGCACATCTGGGACCTGCACCTTTAACTACTATCCCGGCACATCCGGGACTTGAACCCTTAGCCACTACCCTGGCACACCCAGGACCTGCACCCTTAGCCACTACCCTGGCACACCCAGGACATGCACCTTTAACCACTACCTGGCACACCCGGGACCTGCACCCTTAGCCACTACCCTGGCACATCCAGGACCTGCACTTTTAACCACTACCCTGGCACACCTGGGACCTGCACCTTTAACCACTATCCTGGCACATCTGGGACTTGAACCCTTAGCCACTACCCTGGCACATCTGGGACTTGTACCCTTAGCCACTACCCTGGCCTGCCTCCTTGAGTGCCCAAGGGCAGCTCGAGCTAGTAGAATTGAGAACATCTAGAAGCTGAGAGAGAGAGGGATAAAATCAAGTTCACTGCAGTATCCTGAGAAAGTTTCTCACTTAAAAATGCAAAGATGCTCACAGTGTTCAGGTTACACTGGAAAACTCCAAATACAAGGTGATTTGTGCACACGGGAGGAAGGAGAATCAACTTCCCACCTTAGCATCGTGGGTGCTGAGCCCACAAGTCCCCTGTGCCACTCAGGGAATCACAGTCACTATGAGCATCATGGAATAAGGGATTTACTGTACATGTTAGACCTCATGCAAGCTTGGAGATGTTGGAGATGGGAAGGTCTGGAGGGTGAATTGAGAATCAGAGAAAGCAGTGGTGCGGGTGGACAAGCTGGAGTTGGTAGGGGATCCAAGAAGCCAAGCATGTTGAGCTGCTGAC
Organism: Saimiri boliviensis; assembly: GCF_048565385.1. Classification (NCBI taxonomy): domain Eukaryota; kingdom Metazoa; phylum Chordata; class Mammalia; order Primates; family Cebidae; genus Saimiri; species Saimiri boliviensis. Next base: position 16,208,807 of record NC_133460.1, on the reverse strand, counting down.
ATAGATATTGATGAATTTTGTGAAGCTTCTGTTGGGTGTGGTGGCTCACGCCTATAATCCCAGCACTTTGAGAGGCTGAGGCAGCTGGATCACCCAAGGTCGGGAGTTCGAGACCAGCCTGACCAATATGCAGAAACCCCGTCTCTACTAAAAATACAAACTTAGCCAGGCATTGTGGCTCATGCCTGTAATCCCAATTACTCGGGAGGCTGAGGCAGGAGAATTGCTTGAACCTGGGAGGCAGAGGTTGCAGTGAGCCGAGATCATGCCGTTGCACTCCAGCCTGGGCAACGAGAGTAAAACTCCATCTAAAAAAGAAAAGAAAGAAAGAAAGAAAAAAAAAAAAAAAACAGAAAAAGTAAAAAGAAACTTCTACAGGCACTGGTTTCACCCCTTGGGTAACCCAGTACGAGTATGTCGACAGCCTTCCACTTATTTAAAGATGGTTTAGAGGTGTCCCAGAATCTTTTAATTCCCAAGCGAGGCAGCCCAACTCCTTCAGCCATTTGCTCTCGAATCCCTAATCTACAGCCTACAACTTTAAACACACGACAGGGTCGGGTATGACATCATTGATATCAACCTGGAACTCTTCCTAGACAGCACTCCAGTTGGAGTAGCTTCCTTATAAAGCAGGGTGCCCAGAGTGAAACGGAATCCTCCTGTGTTGCTGAGGAGAGAAGGATTGTCACTTTCCTTGTTCTAGATCAGCTGCTTTCAAACCTTTCAGCCTGCAGCCCATCTAGGTTTTATATAACACGTTCTCCCTCTCTCTCTCTCTCTCTCTCTCTCTCTCTCTCTCTTTCTCTCCCTTTCCCTCCCTCCCTCCCTCTCTCTCTCTTTCTCTTTCTGCACAAACAAGCACACACTCACAACCAAACCAAATGCCATGAATTAATACTTCCCTCTACTTATGCTGGCCACACACTCTGATACATTCTCCTCTCTTTTGTGGCCCTCTTTTCTGTTCATTTCCATTCTATTTCCTTTAAGGAACCCTTTAAAGAAAATGCTCTTACTCTGCAAATTGATTTCACTCACCATTGGCAAATGTGTCATGACCTGCGGCTTGAAAAACACTGTCCTAGACAACAAAATTCTCTTTCTGCATCCAATGACCGTACTCTTTTTAGGGAGTTGAGGGTACTGCTAGCCACATCACACTGTTGATTTATCAGGTGCTGCTAGCCTGCAGGTCATCCCACATCCTTGCACACGTTTTGTTTTGCTTTTTGACTCCAAGATGAACCCTGATGCATTTCATCTTGTAGGGTTTGCTCTTTTGCTCCATGGCCAGGCTGCGAGAGCTTTTGGGTCTTCCTGTTCTTGTGCTGAGTGTCTTCCAGACATCGCCTTCCTCACACCGTTCTTTGTACCACTTGTTCTGCCCTGGTTACTTTTGAAAAGATAGTTTATTACTCATAGTTCCCAAGAGAAGCAGGTGTGCCGCTCCACGCAAGGCCACACAGGGAAGCAGCAGGGTCTGCCAGGAGGCAGAGGAAGCGAGAAGATAATGTGGCAGGAGCCTTTGCTGCTGTTTCTTTGAGAAGGAGCAAGTGAGGCAGGGAAAGCAGGCTTAGGGCTGGCTGATTTGAATGATCTCAGCAAGCTCCGAGTGTAGGGGCTGTCTCTCTAGTTGCCTGGTAACTGATACCTGGTGCTTTTACCTGGGTTGATTAGCGCAGGCTAGCCCAGAGTGTATGAGCTCCTGTGAAGGAGGTGATTGGAGGTTTAGGTTTTGGACTGGTTAGTTTGTGTATGAAAGGTGTGCTTGCAGGTAAGTTCTTTACTGTCTCTAAGAATGGGCTAGCCTGAGGACAGACAGTTTCTCCAGTCAGCAAAAGGCTCCAAGGCACCAAAGCATCAGAAGTACAGAAAATAGAGCCAGGTGCAGTGACTCATGGCTGTCATCCCAGGGACTCAGGAGGCTGAGGTAGAAGGATCACTTGAGGCAAGGAGTTTGACACCAGCCTGGGCAACCTAGTGAGAACCCTGTCCCTAAAAAAAAAAAAAAAAAAAAAAAAAAAAAAAAATTAAAAATAAAATTACCCAGGCATGATAGTGCAGCATGCCTGTAATCTCAGCTACTCAGGAGGCTGAGGCAGGAGGATCACTGAGCTCAGGAGTTCAGGGACCCTCTCTGTAAAAGAAAGAAAGAAAGAAACACATAAAATTAATAGTTCTTAAACTACTTGATTTAATTATTTTCTCAAAATAGTATAGGCACAGAGTTAAAAATGCCAATGTGCATTGAAGAGCTCAGGGTGAAAAGCAATGTCCCCTGCCCCAACCGCAGTCCACTCTGCAGAGCAATGAGACTTAAAGGATCTTACAATAGAATCATCTAGAGAGTGCCCTGCCCCCAGAGTTTGTGATTCAGTAGACATTGAAGAATGAGAATTTGAATTTCTAACAGGTCCCCCAAGGATGCTGCTGTGTTCACATTCTTGTTACCAGATCCAGACCCCAAGAGAGGTTCTTAGGTCTTCCACATGAAAGAATTTGAGGCAAATCCATCAAGTGAAAGCAAGCTTATTAAGAAAGTCAAGGAATAAACAATGGCTGTTTCATAGGCAGAGCAGCTCTGAAGCTGCCGGCTAGCCACTGGTAAGGTCATTTCCTCATTATATGCTAAACAAGGGGTGGATTATTCATGAGTTTTCTAGGAAAGGAGTGGGCAGTTTCCGAAACTGAGGGTTCCTCCCCTTTTTGGACCATGTAGGGTAACTTCCTGATGTTGCCATGGCATTTGTAAACTGTCATGGCTCTGGTGGGAGTGTCTCAGCATGCTAATGTATTATAATTAGGGTATAATGAGTAGTGAAGATGACCAGACATCATTTTTGTTGCCTTCTTGGTTTTGGTGGATTTTCACCTACTTTTTTAACACAACCTGTTTTATCAGCAAGGTCTATGGTGACGTGTACCTTGTGCCGACCTCCGGTCTCATCCAGTGATTTAGAATCCCTTAACCCCCTGGGAATGCGTTCTAGTAGGCCTCAGCCTTATTTTACCCAGCCCCAGGTAAAATTCCATATGGAGTTGCTCTGATTTGAACACCTCTGACACTCTGAGAATCACTGCATTGGAAGACACCATTTTTAACTCTTTTAACTCTTTCTTCAGGCACTTGAGCTGTAAATTGTAATCACTATGTCATTTCACTATTTCATGGCTCTGACTTCCTGAGAAGGTTTTAACTCTCTGATGCGATCCCTCTGTTTCTCTTCCCCTCACATCCAGCACAGGGTTACTGCCATTTGTAGTTCACTTATTCAACAAAAAGTGGCTAAGAAGCATCTTCTACATGTCAGGAGTCGACTTAGTCAGTGGAAATTTGTCAGAGAACAAGACAAAGTCCTGACCTCATGGAGTTTATATTCTAGTGGAGGGCTTCACAAACTTTTTCTGTGAAGGGCCAGGCAGACTTTGGAGCTCTCTGGTCACTGTCACAACTACTCAACTTTGCCACTGGAGCACAGAAGTGGCCACAGACAATGTGCCAATGAATGGGCACAGCTGTGTGCCAATAAAACTTTATTTACAAAAACAGGCTGCAGGCTGGATTTGGTCCTTGGGCTGTAGTTTGCAGACCTCTGTTGTACTGTGTGAGATGGCAAAATAGGTAAATAAGTAAAATACAAACAGTAAGCTAAGGAGAAAAAACAGCAGAAAAAAGACGGGAAGGATGCAGGAGGGGACTGGACTTGCAGATTTAGATACAGTGGCAAGCAGGCAGTCACTGAGATGGGGACATTGAGTAAAGACTTTCAAAGGAGATGAAGGAGGGAGCTATGCATCTCCCTGGCAGAAGAGCATTCCAGGCACAGTAACAGCCAGTGCAAAGGCCCTGTGCCGTAAGCATGTTCAGTCTGCTTGAAGAAACAGCAAGGAGGCTTGTGTGTCTGAGTGGGGTAAGTTGGGCGGGGGGAGCAGGAGAGGAAAGCAGAGGAAGCAGAGAGGCAGCTGCTGAGGGCTTTGTGATTCTTGGGAGGGAATTTGTCTTTTACTGTCAGTATAATGGAAATCCATTATTGTGACTCTAGTCGTTGTAATAGTTCCTTTAAGTTGTATTTATTTATTTTAGATACAGTGTCTCACTGTATCACTCAGGCTGGAGTACAGGGACATGATCACTGCTCACTGCAGCCTCAAATTCCTGGTCTCAAGCAATCCTCCTGTCTCAGCCTCCTGAGTATCTGGGACTGCAGGCACATACCACCATGTCCAGCAAAAGTTTAAAACATTTTATAGTAGAGATGGGATTTGGCTATGTTGTCCAGGCTGGTCTCAAACTCCTGGCCTCAAGCAACCCTCCTGTCTCAGCCTCCCGAAGTGCTAGGATTACAGGTGTGAACCACTGCACCTGGCTCTTTAAGTTATATATTTGCAACTCCATTTCTTGCTTTCTCAACAGTAGGCAGCATCTCTTGACTTTCTATTTTCTAAGTGGTACCAGGCATTGGACAGAGCATTTTTATATACATGATATCATTTACTCCCTAGGAGATAGATGTGAATATTGTCCCTATCCTGTAGAGAGGGCACCTGAAGCTCAGAAGGGTTAAATGACTTGGCCAGGTTCAGAGAGCTGGTAAGTGCCGGTGCTGGAATTTGAACACAGGTTTGACTGTGGAGATCTTAGCACCTACTTTATATCAAGAGATAATGCTGTAATCCTTTAGGGATACTGGAGAAACCTGTGGCTTTTGGACAGTAAATTAAAAACCCTTTCCCAAGGAGGGGAGCTGCGTGGGTTATCAGTCAAACAAAATGAGAACTATTCTGAGAGGGAGGGAAAGGCTCTTTTCTGTGGGAAGGCTGACCAAGCCGCTGACAGCTCATTTATGTGATGCTGGTGCAGTTTGACATTCATAGTACAAGACTTGCATGCAATTAGCACGAATCGTTCTAACACAGTCTCTTGAAAACATTTGGAATTTTCCCTCTGTCTGGCCTTGTGCATGAGGTAAACTCGGCTTTATTTAGTTGGTCATCCATCCCAGAATAGTGTGGTCTGCATCTGTCTGCATCACTGTGGTCTGACTGAGGTCTTGTTTTCCTGGAGGGCAGAGACTGTTGTGTAGGCTTGCTCTGTGGATCCTCCTCCCCCAGGGTCGTTTGCGGCAAACCCATGGCAGCCTCTCTCTTTAGCGCGTAACAGTTTCTCCAAGTGTAAGCTGGGGTCCTGTTAAGTATGCAATGCAAATGAGATGCAAATGAGGGGCCCTCTTGGGCACGGACCAGGAGGCCAGAGCTCTGGGGACTTCTGTACCCCTCCTCTGAGTTGCCTAATGAAGCTGACAGTTCCTTTCACAATCATCTTCTCTACCCACCAAAGGCCTCTTAATGAGGGCAGAAGCTGACTGCTCCTGTAACCCCTTCAGACACCTGGTGATTGGAAGCTGGAGAGACAGTGAGCTTTAGAGGGGCTGTCAGCTGCTGCTGAGTCCTCATCAGCTGCCTGCTGGCTTCTGAGAAGCACTAGGGAAGAAAGGGAGATGGCCCCGGAACTGACTGCTATAGTCTGTTCCTCCTTCCTTGACGAGCTGCGTGCGGCAGCTACGGATGCCTGGGTTTGGGCTCTCACGTCGGCTACTCTGGCCCTTGCTGGGTGCCTGCTTCAGCTCAGAGAATGCAGCTCCACAGGGACTTGGGATAAGAGCTGAGAGCCTGTTCTCTTAGTTGAGGATCAATGCTCCTTTGATTTCATTTCTTCTTACCAGACGAATCCACTGTCTTAGCCAGTTGCTAGAGAAATTGCGACCTTAGCAGCCTTTCAAATTGGGAAAAGAAAAGTGAACCAACCTGAAATCATGGAATGGCTGGGGGAGAAGGACAAGTAGGCGTATCCACAAAGAGCCAGCAGTCCCAAAGCATGTTCCAGTGCATCTTTTTGCTTATTTCTTCTAGTTTTGTAGGGTTGTGTGGTGTGCAATGCTGTTTTTTTGACAGAATCATTTTAGTCTCTATTTCTCTCTCTAAATATACATTTCCTACCCTACAACAGCCTACTAAGTGCCAGGCACAGTGCTGGGCTCTTTAGCTGCATCAATCCATTTTGTCTCAACTTACAATTGGGGAAACTGAGGCTCAGAGAGGTTAATTGACTTGCCCAAGGTCAAGTGGGCTTCTGTGTGGTGGAACTGGAGTTTGATCCCAGGTCTGTTTGCATCTAACACCCAGCCCCTTAACCACTGTGCCAAATTGAGAATTTGGGAATTGAAGTGGTGATTTCAACTCAGGGATGGGTGTGCTTTCTTTCAGTGTGGCAGTAAATGCACATCTTCTTTTTCCTTTTCTCTTTGAAGCTGCCATCCTCCCCCTTGGGATTCTCCTTGGCTCTAGCCATGATTTCCTCAGCTTCTTCATCCATACCTCCTGGCGTCAGACTGGCCTGGGCTAGTCACCATCTCTGCCCATCACTTAGCTCAAGAGGCAGCTTATGAGCCCTGTGAGTCATACAGGCTCCCTTAGAAAGATGATGGGTAGACTGATGCTGAGATTAAAATGTCTTGTCTCTGGGGTTCTGAACAGGGGCAACAATGCCTGCTGGGTCTCCAGGCACAGGCTCTCAAAGTTAATGCGAAGGGCCTGTGATAAAGTTTGGATGTTTTATCCCCACCACATCTCGTCTTGAAATGTGATCCCCAGTGTTGGAGGTGAGGCCTTGTGGGAGGTGTTTGGGTCATGGGGCAGATCCCTCATGCATGGCTTGGTGCCCTCTATGTTGTGAGTGAGTTCTCCGAGTTCACGTGAGATCTGGTTGTTTAAAAGAGTCTAGCAACCTCCCCCCCATCCTTGCTCCTGCTCCTGTCCTGTGATACATGGGCTCCCCCTTCTCCTTCTGCCATGATTGGAAGCTTCCTGAGGCCCTCACCAGAAGTGGATGCCAGCACCATACTTCCTATACAGCCTGCAGAACCATGAACCAAAATAAGCCTCTTTTCTTTATAAATTACCCAACCTCAGGCATTCCTTGAGAGCAACGCAAGCAGATGAACACAGTCTGTTTCCACAGCCTTGCTATTGGTGAGTCTTGGGCCAGTGGTGCATGCACAGGAGCCAGATCCAGCCCTCACCCCATGAGCAGATTCAAATAAAAGGGGGCACTGGTGAAGTGGTAATGGAACATTGTCCCTCTGCAGAATAGGGATAATATTCACATCTATCTCCTAGAGAGTCCATTATGGCCAATAAAATGGACGGTGATGGTTGTGGTAGGTGTCTATGATCAGAACTCAATAAATATTTGTTGAAAACAAAAATTTAAACAAGAAGAAGACAGAACCTTGTCAATAAGTGTTATATAGTTGCAGGTCTTTATCTTGGATTGTTCAGACTCTGCCCTTCTTTCTCTGTCTTTTATTTACTTATGTTTTTGAGACAGTTTTCACTCTTATTGCCCAGGCTGGAGTGCAATGGCGTGATCTCTGCTCACTGTAACCTCCACTTCCCGGGTTCAGGTGATTCTCCTGCCTCAGTCTCCCGAGTAACTGGGATTACAGGCATGTGGTACCACCATATTGGTCAGGCTGATCTCAAACTCCCGACCTCAGGTGGTCCACCCTCCTCGGCCTCCAAAAGTGGTGGGATTACAGGCGTGAGCCACCACGCCTGGCCCACTCTGCCCTTCTCTGACAGGCACACTTTTGAGAATGGGAAGTTCTTCTCATTGGTCTCATTAAATCCCCATGTCAGCCCTATGAGATAATACCTATTCCATACTTACTACTACCTATTCCATACTTACTACTATTTCAGCTTTACAGAAAGAAAAGATGCAGCTCAGGTAGGTGAATTCACTTCCCCGAAGTCCCATAGCTAGGGAGTGTTGGGACTTGAATGAAAAATACAGATGTGATTGATTCTAAACCAAGGCTGTTAATGCATAGCTTTCCTGGGGAACACAAAGATCTTTGCCTTCATACTTCATTCATTCATTCATTCACTTGTTCTTTAATCTCCCCTGTATGGGAGGTCATTTGCTAGACACTGGATGGCTGTAGGAATGAATATGATTCTTTACACACTGAGTATTTCACAATGCTACTAAGAGAGAGAAGAGAGAGCTCACTATAAAAGGGGGCATTGGTGAAGTGATAATGGAGTTGGAAGCACATGCTGTGGGAGGTGCCAGGGGATGAGAGGTTAATTCCAACCCATGGGGTTGGGATAGGCTTCACAGAGTCAAAGGCAGTGGACTAAGTTCTGGATGGGGTGGAGATCTAAGGCTTATTGAAAGCTTGCCCCTTGCTAGGACTCAGCTCGGTGGGCGCTTTGTCTATTTTCTACTTTGAAAGATGAATAGAAACTTTCATGGTCTTTTGCCCTCTGAAATCCACTCTTCACACCCAGCCACAGGAATCTTTCTAAAATGTAAATCAGGCCATGTCACTTCCCTGCTTAAACGATTCCAAGCCTTCTCAGAGCTTCCAACTGCAACCTGAACTCCTCACTCCTGCGCTAAGAGCCTGCAGATTCTGCTTCTCTCAGCCTCTTTCCAACCTCATGTCACATTGTTTGTTCTCTAGCCCAGGATGGCCACATCTCTGAGCCACCAAATGTTTTTCCTTCCTTCTGCCACTTGCTCTTCCCTCAGCCTGAGTTGCTTTTCCTTGGGCTCTATGTGTTGCCAACTTTCCAGTACCCTTCGGTCATCACTAAATGTCACCTTCTCAGAAAGCCCATCTCTGAGTCTTATCTAAAGAAACCCCTCCCAGTCACTCCCTATCCCATTACTCTGTTTGCATATATCACCTCTGTCACTATGTTGTTTATTTATTTGCTTCCTGCCTGCTTCCCTCCAATGAATGGAGAGCAAGAATCTTCCTTATTTTTTATGCCACTGTGGGCTAGTGCAGTACACAACTGACATGTGCAGATGCACAATTAGAGTTTGTTGAATAAATGGTTAAATAAGTTAAAAAGGTGGGCTGCTAGGCTGAAGTGTAACCACACGAATAAACTTTGAAGATTACCATGAAATGTAGCTTTCATGTCCTGGGGCATGAAGGTGCCTTGGATTTCTGGTGTGTTTGGACCATAGATTGTAATGGTGAAGTCTGACTAATGCCTGAATCAGACATTGAATGGCCTGAATAAATAAAATTTGGACTTTTAGGCTGAAATGTAACCACATGAGTGAACCATGAAGGTTACAATTAAGGTGCCTTGGGTTTGTGGTGTATTCGGACTATAGAATTAGCTGTGAAGTCTGATTAATGCCAGCTCACAGAATAGCTTGCTGAAGCATGCTAGGGATTTGGTGAGCCGTTGCAGGTGATAATGACCTGATCTAGTTACCATTGGTGACAATTAAAAAGAAGGATTAAAGATATAAGGAACTAGAGCTGTAGAGACCCAACCAGGAGCTATTGATCCCCGTAGGATGGATGAGATGAAGCACACATGAATTAGGGAAGTGGAAGGATAAGAATAAATCGATGTGGAGGATCAGGGAGAGGATGGAGGAGTCAGGACCAACAGAGATTTCTGACTCAGGAAGATGTGTGGAGAGTGAGCGTGATAACCAATTAGGGTTAGAAGTCACAGAAGCTGACTAGAAGGGAAAAGTGATCATCTTGCTTTCGTATACATTGAGTCTCAGATGTTCTGGGGTTACATGGGTGACTATGTCCAGTAGGCAGTTGACTCTGCATATTCATAAATCCAATTGGAAAAACAGAGCCAACAGTAATGGATGCAAGAGTCACCGGCCCTAATGATAGGAGCTGAATGCATTGAGTGGATCAGGAATTAGTGCAGTATTGTAAGAGCAGGAAGGTTCAGCCTCTGCGGATTGGAACCACTTCAGCGGTCAGCGGAGCAAGAGGAGCCAGTGAAGGGGAATTTAAAAATAGTGCTTTTAAGGTCAGGTGCAGTGGCTCATGTCTATAATCCCAGAACTTTGGGAGGTGGAGGCAGAAGGATCACTTGAGCCCAGGAGTTCCAGACCAGCCTGGACAACAAAGGGAGGCCCCATCTTTACAAAAAAATAAAAAAGAAATGTAGCCACTTGGGCGGATCATGAGGTCAAGAGATCAAGGCCATCTTGGCCGACATGGTGAAACCCCATCTCTAATAAAAATACAAAAATTAGCTGGGTGTTGTGCCACACGCCTGTAGTCCCAGGTATTCAGGAGGCTGAGGCAGGAGAATCACTTGAATCCAGGAGGTGGAGGTTGCAGTGAGCTGAGATCACGCCACTGCATTCCAGCCTGGGCAACAGAGTGAGACTCCGTCTCAAAAAAAAAAAAAAAAATGTAGTCAGTATGGTGGTGCACACCTGTGGTCCAGACCATTGGGGAGGCTAAGATGGGAGAATCCCTTGAGCCCAGAAGTGATTATCAAATAATAATAATAAATATTTATTGTCAAATAATGATAATGCTTTTAGAGAATGAAGGGGAACCAGCCATTGAACGGTCATAGAAGCCAAGGGAAGAGAGAGTTCAAGAAAGTGGATATGGCCAGCACCTTGGATGTTGCCAACTGGTAATGATAAACACCAGGCTAAGACGTAAACAAAGTCACTGGATTTGGTCGTTTAACTTAGGGACTTGGAAAGTGCTCTTTCAGTGGCGTAGTGGGAGTTAAAAGGCAGGATGCCCGAAAGCCCGGATGCTGGATGCGGAGGAGGGAAGCGAAGGAGGGGATGTGGAAAGGGGAGTGTAGACAACTCAAGAGAATTCGGGTTGTGGAAGAAAGGAGCGAGGGGAGGCATCTTAGAAGGAAGTTATTTCTGAGAGGCGTTTGAGCAGGTTTATAGCATGAATGGAAGAAAGCAAGGTGCCTGGGAATAGGGATAGGAATTAAGCAGAAGGGGTCCTAGGCTTTGTCTTCAGGCAGATAGGTGTTCAAGCCCCAGCTCTGCTGCACTCTAGCTGTGGGACTTTGGGCAAGTTAATGAAGCCCCGTGAATCTCAGCATCTTCATCTGCCTAGCGGAGAGAGTAGCCTGTACCTCGCAGAGTCCTGGCAAGGATGAAACGAGAATGTCTGTCAGGGCCTTCACAGTGCTTAATGCATAGTGAGAGGTTAGTAAGTGAATTCCTACCAAGCTCCTTTGTATAGAGCATTTAACAAAGACCCCAGTGACCCTGAGAATCCCTAGTCTAGGGTAGGTCCCCTCTGCCCTAAGTGCTGAACTTCCTCACCTATGACATGTATCACACTTACAATAGTTCCTTGTGTAGTGAGTACTGTGCTGTGCCACCCAGATCCCTCTCTCAGGACAGAGGCACTCCTGCCCCAAGCCCTGCAGAGTATTGGCTCTGACCACTCACAGCTTCAGCATTTCCCTAGGATTTGCTCTGAGGGAGCTGCAGTGCCCAAAGTTATGCCCCCTTCCAGGGGCAGCTCGATCTATGGTTGGTTGCTTGTGGGGAGTGGGCATAAAAGTGCCCCAGCCTCAGTAGGGAATAAGTCTAAGGGGCCATCCCAGCGGCAGAGCACCCTCATGGATCAGATGAGACCTCTGTTGCAACTACATTGCAGTTCAGCTTCTTGGTTTCATCCTGCTTCTCCCCTTCCTTGGAGGAGTTGCTCCCAAGGTTACTCTCCAAGAAGCCTCCTGCACACAAATATTCAGATCAGTCTGTTTTCAGGAACCTGTCTTAAGATGCCTTGTTTAATGTTTGTGTTTTTTCTCTAAACTATAAGCTTTTTGCAGGGACTGACTATGTCCGTCTTGTTCATTTTGTATCACCATGTCTAGGCATATAGTAGAAAATAGGTTCTCGTTAATAATTTTTAAATTTTTTTTTTGAGACAGAGTCTTACTCTGTTGCTTAGGCTGGAGTGCAGTGGTGTGATCTCAGCTCACTGCAACCTCCGCCTCCCAGGTTCAAGCAATTCTTATGCCTCAGGCTCCCAAGTAGCTGGGGTTACAGGCGTGCACCACCACACCCGGCTAGTTTTTGTATTTTCAGTAGAGACGGGGTTTCACCATGTTGTCCAAGCTGGTCTTGAACTCCTGAGCTCAAGTGATCTGCCCGCCTTGCCCCCGCCAAACTGCTGGGATTACAGACATGAGCCACCACATGCGGTCATTAATTAAAGAAGTGAATGAACAGGTTTCCTAGACAGAAACACAGGAATGCCCTGTTATATACAGTTTTTCAGAGTTGTGATTACAGAACAGGTTATCTGGAAGTGCTTTCTTGTGGGTGTGTGAGTCTGCGTGGGCTCCCCCAGCATGGAGCCATCCCTAGCAATGGCTGTGTCTTCCATGAGCTATTTCCAGGGTTCCATCAGCAAACAGTGGTCACGATTTATAAAACGTTCACACAAGAACATTTGGGCTGCATTCTACATCATTTTAGTACAGAGAGGTTGTTCCTTGGGGCCTTTAATTTTCTAGCTTTCATTATTGGGAGACTAAAATGTATCACTTGCATTTCAAAATTGATTTTTATTTCCCAAAAGAAGCCCATAAAAATAAATAACTTCCCAGGAGGGAAAACAGAAAAGCACTCTATCCACTAGACAATTTGTTTAAAAAGAGAAGAAAAGGAAAGGAAGCCTGAAGGGACAAAGCAATCTAAACATTTAGATTGTAGCTCTTGTATTCCCCTACTCCCTCTGCACCTTAGAAAAAAATAAAAAACTTTAGACCTACTGGACTTTGAAAATGCCCATGTTGTTGAGAAAACTCTCTTGGGACAGCTTCATGGGACAGCTCCTTTGGAACACTGCCCCATGGTTTGCACCCCTGGTATCCCAACACACTGCTGTGGTGCTATTAGCAAAATACATTTCCAGTATCTCATTACTAATTGTATCAGTAAGCGCTTGCTGTGTAACAAATTGCCCCAAGTGTAGTGGGCTTAAAACAACATTCTTTCTCTCAATTCTGTGGGTCTGCTGGAAGGTTCTTGTGATTTGAGCCAGCTTGTCTGGGGCTGGAGGGTCTGTAATGCCCTCACTCTCATGTCTGGTGGTTGGCTCAGTGTCAGCTGGAGGGACAGGGATGCCTTGGCCATTGCCTGCCACCACCCAGCAGACCAGCCCTCGCCTGCTCACATAGTTGTGGTCACAGGCATCTCAAGAGCAGTAAGTGAGAGCATTTCAATGCAAGTCCCAATTCTCAAGTACTTTCGAGGATTCTGTTTGCATTGCATTAGCTAATGTTCCAGGCACATGACCCATCCCAGATGCAGGGAATGGAGAAAAGAACTGTCATTCTTTCACTGGCGTTTTACTTTCTCAAGTATAAAGTGGGGTTTGTAGGCAAGGAAGATGCCAAGTAGTCTCATTTTATAGCTAACAAACTGAGAAACAGAGAAGTTGAGCAACTGGTCTGAAGTCACACAGCAAGCCCAGAACACACTGGGTAACCAACCTGTTGGGGGTGAGTTCACCCTATGCAGCCACATTCGATCTCCCCTTGCTTCATCCCCTCTAGCACTCTGACAGCCAGGAGGACAGCTCTCTATGGGGACTATAACGTCACTGGCCCCTCACTCAGCCCTTCTTGTGCCAATTAGAATGCATACTTACCTATTTCCGGGTTGTTCTCTGCTTGCATCCTGCACTCCCCCATCCACTCTGCTCCTCTCTGCGGCTCGAGAGCCTGACCCCTTTGGAGTGCATGACATGAGCTCTTTTGCTTTTCAGTTTCTGATTAAGTTCATGCAGTAAGTGGCATTGACTGGCAAGACAATGTGGGATTGTAAGAAAGAGAAGATGTGGCATTTCTGTCCCAATTACTCTGTTCTTGGCTGTGTGTCCAGCAGTGTCAGAAGGCCACTTCTTTATATCTCCAGATTTAAAGGGCTCTGGTAACGCTACTTCCTTCTTTGGCCTCTTCAGGCCCAGGGGTGGCAATGGCATCTCAATGCTGCTACTCTCTGGGTGTCTCACTATCCGTTGTGATCCCTTTAACCCTGTCTTCACATTTGTGAGTAGTGCCTTAATTAAAATCTCTAGAACCATCTGAATTGGATTCTGTTTTCTGCTTGGACCTATCCTGATACCCACTCTCCCTCCCTCCCTCCTTCCTTCCTTTCTTCCTTTCCTTTCCTTTTCTCTCCTCTCTCTCTCTCTCTCTCTCTCTCTCTCTCTCTCTCTCTCTCTCTCTCACTCACTCTGTCATCTAGGTGGGAGTACAGTGGGATGATCTTGGCTCACTACAACCTCTGCCTCCTGGATTCAAGCCATTCTCTTGCCTCAGCCTCCTGAGTAGCTGGGATTACAGGCATGTGCCACTATGTCTGGCTAATTTTTATTTTTAGGAGAGACAGTTTCACCATGCTGGCCAGGCTGGTCTCGAACTCCTGGCCTCATGTGATCTGCCCACCCTGGCCTCCCAAAGTTCTGGGATTACAGGCGTGAGCCACCATGCCTGGCTGCTGACACACTTTCATTGGGCTCCATTTTTTTTTTTTTTTTTTTTTTTTAATAAAGGGAGAAAGAATGGAGTTTGCAGCATGCACTTGGGGAACCCAGTATCACAATGACAGAGGATTGAGTAGCCTGCACGAATGTTGTGGCAGGAAGAATGTTTGAGAACTTGAGCACCAGAGCGTGAGATTTCTGGTTGTCTGGGCTTCATGCAGGGAATTTTGAGGACTCCGCAAGGACATACCAGGATACTTATGGCATCACTGCTTTTGGTGGCAAAAAGCTAATAGCCTCCTGAATATCCATTTTTGAAGGAATGAATGGCTAAGCACATCATAGTCTGTCCATGCTGTGGTGTAACTTGCCTTTGAAAAAGAATGAGTTTAAAACTGATTAACATATTGCTGGGCTGATTAACATATTGCTGGGTGGGAAAAGCATTTTGCAGAGCAGCATATAGTGTGATTCTGTTTTTGTAGAATAACCCTCCCAAGCCATTTGTTTCCAGGTGACTGTCTCAGCCAGGAGAGAGTTAGGGAAGAATAAACACCAGGTTGCCATCCTTCCTACCTGAGAATTGGGGAGGAGGAGAAAGGTAGAGTGGGAAAGCAAGCGGGTAAGGAGAGCTTGAAAAAAAAATCGTAGCAAATGGGAATGTACACATAGACTTAATTTGCTGTGTACATTAAGGCTACACACTTTCCTTTAAGCAGAGCTTTAGTTGACTCTCACAAGTTTTGAATATTTTTGAATTTTCATGATAATTTCTTTCTATGATTTATTCAAAAGTATATGTTTAATTTTCAAGCATTTGTAAATATTCCAGTTATCTTTTTGTTATTGAGTTCTAGTTTATTTCCATCACAGTCTGCAAACACACATAATTTCATTCATTTGACATTTGGGTAAATATTCCATGTGCACTTATAAAGAATATGTATCCTGTGATTGTTGGATGCCAGATTCCATAAGTGTCAATTAGGCAGTTTCGTTAATTGTGTTGTTCATATTTTCTAGATCTTGTTTGATTTTTATTTTGCTTGATTGTTCTATCACTAAAAGAGTTGTGTCCAAGTCTCCTATTATGATTCTGGATTTTTTTCCTTTTAGTTTTCTCAATTTTGGGCTTGTATATTTTGAATCAATGTTATTATTATAAAATATACTTGATATCTCCTTGGTGAACTGATCCTTTTGTCATTTTAAAAGCTATCTGTATATCTCAAATAATGCTTCCTGCATTAAAGCCTACTTTGCCTGATGTAAATATACCAGGTTTCTTTCGGTTAATGTTTTATGGTGTGTGTCTGTGTGTGTGTGTGTGTGTGTGTGTGTGTGTGTGTGTGTATTATATGTTTTATATAATGTTTTATGGTGTGTGTATATAAAGACTGAAAGGGAAAAGGGGGAATTATATATATAATATAAATATATAATCACATATAAAGTAATATAAATATATATACTTCATATATAAAATTACATATATATGTATATTTTCCTCCTTTTCCCGTTCAGTCTTTCTGCAGCCTTACATTTAGAGTGTGCCTTTTATAAGCATAATTTTAAATACAGTCTAACAATATTTGATTTTTAATTTGAACATTTAGACCATTTACATTTTATATAATTGCTGATAGATTTGAGTTTATAGCTACCACTTCCTATTATTTTCCATTTGTCCCATGTGTTTTACATTCCTTTTTCTCTTTATTATTGCTTTTTGGAGATCACTTAACTATATTTTATTATTTCATAGCCCTTTCTACTAATTAGTCATGTATTGTTTTTATTATTTTTATATCGATTCTAGAGATTGCAACATGCATCTTTGAATTTTAGAATTTAATATATTAGTACTTTTATTACTTTTTAAATAATCCTAGGTTCTTAAACATTTTAGTTCCATTTGCCCATCCTATGATACACATTGTAATTTTACATGCCATTTAAACTACATTATGATAATGCTTCATATAATCAGCATTTGCTTAGATTTAATAATATATTTACCCTTTCTGTTGTTTTTCATTCTTTCTTACATTGTCATATTTCCACCTGGAATTTTTTTTTCTCTCTAAAGAATGTCTTTTATTATTTATATCTTAAGATACTTCTATTTCAAGCTGGGCACAGTGGCACATACCTATAGTCCCAACTATTCAGGAGGCTGAGGCGGGAGGATTGCTTGAGCTTAAGACTTCAAGTCCAGTCTGGGCAATATCATGAGATCCCATCTCTGGAAAAAAAATCTTTATTTTACATTTATTCTTGGAGAATGTTTTTGCTAGGTATAGAATTTAAAACTGGCCGCTATTTTCTTTCAGCATTTTAAAGATAGCATCCAACTGTTCTTCTTCCATCATTTTTGTTGATTCTGTCAGTCTTATTGTGGCTCTTTGGCAGTTTATTGTTGCCTTTTTGTAATCTGTATGATTTTAGATTTTCTCTTTCTCTTTGATTTTCAGCAGTGTGACTGAGTGTGATGTTCGTGTGTGTGTGTGTGTGTGTGTGTGTGTGTGTGTATCTTAGTTGGTGTTTGTTTACTTCTTGGCCCTTTAACTTGATGTTTTTCCTCAGTATTGGAATATTCTCGTCCATTCTCTGCCTTATCCTTTCTCTCCTTTCATCCCGGACTTTGATTATATGTATGTTAGACCTCTATACTGTGTCCTCTGTCTCTGACATGCTCTTTTGTACTCTCTGTCTCTTTTGCTCTTTATGCTGTAGTCTGATTTTTCTCAATAATCTGTCTTCCAGCTCACTAATTTGCCTTCCAACTGCTTCCAATCTGCTCCTAAGCCATGCATTATTAATTTTAAGTATTGTATTTTAAATAAACTTTTTATTTAAAAAGCAAATAATAGAATAGTTTTAGATGTAAACGTTGCAGAGGATAGACTGTCCATATACCCTTCACTCAGTTTCCCCTATTAGTACCCTGTTCCATAACCATATACACTTGTCAAAATGAAGAAATTAATTAGCGCTGTATTGTTAACGAAACTCCAGACTTCATTTGAATTTTCCTTTTTTCCCTAATGTTCTGTATGTATTCCAGGATCTCATGCAGGATACCAAATTATATTCAGTTGTCATGTTTCCTGAGTCTCCTCTGGTTTGTGACAATTTCTCAGTCTTTGCTTATTTTTCATGATCTTGGCAGTTTTGAGAACTACTGGCCAAGTACTTGGTAGAATGTCCTTCAACTTGGGAATTATCATATATTTAATTCTAAAGCTTTCATTTGCTTTATTTATTTATTTATTTATTTATTTATTTTGAGACCAGGGTCTTGCTCTGTCACCCAAGCTGAAGTGTAGTGGCACAATCGTAGCTCACTTGCAGCCTTAAACTCCTGGCCTCAAACAATCCTCCCACCTCAGTCTCCTGAGAAGCTGAGATTGCAGGTGCATGCCACAAAGCCTGGCTAATTTTTAACATTTTGTAGAGGTGAGGTTCACTGTGTTGCCCCAGGTGGCCTTGAAGTCCTGGCCTCAAGTGATCAGCCTGCCTCAGCCTCCCAAAGTGTTGGGATTACAGGTGTGAGCCACTGTACCCAGTCGGTTTCTTTTCTGTAGCCAATAGTTATTTGGTGAAACTTTCCAGATTGTCATCCTTTCTCCGCTCTTTTAAACATCTTAATCAGTTATTTTAAAATTCACATGTGTCTGAATAACCTGTGGAGCTGCCCTCTTGTCTGTTTTTTTTTTTTTTTTTTTTAATCAGGGTCCAGTTTTGTCACCCAGGCTGTAGTACAGTGGTGCAGTCATAGCTCACTGCAGACTCAACTTCCCAGGCTCAAGCTATCCTCCCACCTCAGTCCCCTCAGTAGCTAGGACTATAGATATGCACCACCACACCCACTAATTTTTGTATTTTTTGTAGGAATGGGGCTTTACTATGTTGTCCAGGCTGGTCTTGAACTGCTGAGCTCGACCCGTCTGCCCATGTTGGCCTCCCAAAGTGCTGAGATTACAGCCGTGCACCACCACGCCTGGCTGTTTTTTGCTTCTGATTCTATTTCTTGGTATGTTTGGAAGTTTTGTTTGAATTTTAGTTGATTCCTTGCTAAATTAGAGGGCTGTTGGGCAGGTGCAGTGGCTCATGCCTATAATCCCAGCACTTTGGTAGGCCAAGATGGGCAGATGACCTGAGGTCAGGAGTTTGAGACCATTCCGGCCAACATGCTGAAACCCGATCTCTACCACAAAAATTAGCCTGGTGTGGTGGTGCATGCCTGTAATCCCAGCTACTCAGGAGGCTGAGGCACGAGAATTGCTTGAAACCAGGAGGCAGAGGTTGCAGTGAGCTGAGATTACACCACTGCATTCCGGTCTGGATGACAGAGCGAGACTCCATCTCAAAAAAAAAAAAAAAAAGAGAGAGAGAGAGAACTGTGGAAGAGGTTATTTTCCATGTGGGCTGGATTCACCCTTCCAGTGGTGACCACGCTCAATGTGTGCTGGTTTATGGTCTTTGTAAGATTTGTTCTATTTCTGGTTCATTTGCACTCCTATGGTATAGAGGTTTCCAACTCTGAGGCTTGTTAGGGGCCCTGCTTTTAACTGAGTCCTGAATGCCAATTTTTGTTTCTTTAGCACCGTGAGCCTGACAAAGCCTTTCCTCTGATTTCTGTTTTGTGTCTCAACCTCTGCAGTGCAATTGGTAGAGCCTCAAGAGAAAAATCAGTGCCTACTGTTGAGTTCACTTCTTTGCTCTTCCATTTGGCCCCTCAAGTCCTGCTTTCCCTGGAAGCTTTGATTCCTAGCCCCAAGAATAAGCCTCAAGCTCTGTTGGATTCCCTATTTCTTAACAGCTGCCCTCTGTCTGGCTTCTTAGTCCCTTGCCCTATGTTGAGAATTGATTTATGGCCCAAAGGAAAAGAAAAAAAAAAAGGCACACAGAATATTGGACTTAACTCTAATTCCTTCAAATTCCCATTTCTTAAAAAATAACTTTTTATCTGGCTTTTATAGTTGCTCTCAGTGGGAGTGTTGAACTTCTACAAGCTACTTTATCATTGCCTCAAGTGGTTTGATATTAAATAAAAATATAAAATACAAAATAGATTTAGAGTTGTATAATCATGTAAAAATTGAATGTTAGTATGGAAAAAGACCAGAAGGTGAATGTACAAATGAAAGCATTTATTTAATTTTGGGATAAGATCTAAGGTAATATTTGCTTTGGTTAAAAAAATGTTTTTAAAGTAGAGTGTTGAGAGCATTGGTGATAGAGTGAGGAGTGGCCATGTGTCTTTCAGGTCCTGGTAGGGGAGCCTGAAAACTTTGGGGACTGAAGACAGTGAAGTAAAGGTTAGTGAGTATTCTGCTAGAACATTATGGAGATATTGATATAAAATAAGAGCCAATAGTAACAAAGTAACACGTAGTGAATGTTTACCATATGCCAGACATTCTATTAATTCATAATTATTGCAACATTCTTATGAGCCAGCATCCTTATCATTAAACAAGGAGACCGAGTTACCGCGAAGTTAGATAACTTTCAGATCACACAGCTGCTCCATGGCAGAGCCGATCTGCCAGGATCTCTGGGTTTAAGCTCCTCACCATCACACTTCACTAATTTGGTAAAGAAAGTGGCTTTAGCTCAGATGAGGTTACATGGAATGCTGGAGGTGCTGTGTTAGAGAACAGTTTGGTCCAGTCCCCATGTCCTGGGGCAGATGAAGCAGATGGCCTCAGAACAGCTTGTTTTTAAATCAGTCAAGACTCTGACTTTTTTCAGCTGCTGGATTCCTGCCTCCCAGAGTGAGACAGTGAAGTTTGTCCAGAAAGAGGCTGAACACTGGGGACGAGTAATGCTGTGCTGTGTATAGAGTGCTTGAAACAGTGCCTGGGGCTGAGCATGGTGGCGCATGCCTATAATCCCACCTCTTTGGGAGGCCATGGTGGGAAGATTGCTTGAGCCCAGAAGTCTGATTTTAGCCAGCAACATAGTAAGAGCCCATTTCTAGAAAAATTTTAAAAAGTAGCCAGGCATGGTGGTAACCTGTAGTCCCAGCTGCTTGGGAGGCTGAGGTGGGAGGATCACTTGAATCCCGAAGGTTGAAGCTGCAGTGAACCGTGATTGCACCACTCTACTCCAGCCTGAGTAACAAAGCAAGATCCTGTAGCAAATTAAAACAAAACAAACAAACCCATGGCTGGCATATAGTATGTGCTCAGTAAAAGTTGTCATTGTTACTATCATCACATCATCAGAGCTAGAACAAATCACAAAACCTCTATATTCTTTCTGGGCTGGAGGTCTTAGGATTCTTCTCCATTCCCAAAAGATACTCCCAAGATGATGTGATTTGTGGCCATTCACTCCCTCCTCCGGTGTGTGGCTCACACTGTGCTGGGCTATGGAGTCACCACGGTCCATACAACAAATACGTGAATAATTACAACAAAGTGTTAGAACTGCTGTGCCAGACACAAGAGCAAGGTATCCTGGGAAACCAGGGAAGGGACATTAACTCATACGGGGATTGGGGCTTGCAATGGTTTTAGGGCATGGAGAGAGGGAAACATCTCATTCATCCATTGACCAATTCATTCCTCATGTGTTGACCACCTACTATGTGCTGGACACTTACTGAGGCTAGGAATACAAAAATGGGCACCCTAGTAACAGACCCTGTTCTTATGAAGATTTTCATCTTTCAGGAAACCAGAGCTTTTTTTTTTTTTTTTTTTTGGAGCCAAGGTCTTGCTCTGTTGTCCAGGCTAGGGTACAGTGAAACAATCTCAGCTTACTGCAACCTCTGCCTCCTCGGTTCAAGTGCTTATCATATCTCAGCCTCCCAAGTAGCAAGAATTATAGGCACATGCCACCACTCCTGGCTAATTTTTGTATTTTTAGTAGAGATAGGTTTTTGCCATCTTGGCCAGGCTGGTCTCAAACTCCTGACCTCAAGTGATTCACCTGCCTCAGCTTCCCAAAGTGCTGCATGAGCCTTTGCACCCAGCCTCAAAACCAGGGAATTTAATGACATTTAAAAATCATCTGTTAAGTAACTATGAAATGCATAGAAAATAGTGTCCCAGGCACTTAATAGAACAGAATATAATAATGACTAGGAGTTGTTGAGTGTAAAACAGGTTGCAGTCTTTAGGACACATATAATAGCATGAATTATAGTTCCTTGGCCCTTTCAGCAACCTTATGAGGGAACACTTGCTATTCTGATATTACAGATGAGGAAACTGAGGCTCAGAGAAGTTAAGTCATCCTCCAAGGCTACACAGCTAGAAAGTGGTATCACTCTGAACCCAAACTCAGGTCCTGACCCTGAGACCAAGCCTTTAGCCAAAAAAATTAGGAAGTCACAGCCCTTCCCTTAATGAGCTCTATTTAATATAACAGAACAAGTAAAGCAAGTACATGTATCTCTAAAGTATACTGTAACACTGAAGATAAGAAAGGAACAAATTCTGCGGTGGGTCAGATGAAGTCAGGAAAGGCTTTCGGAAACAGGTGACCTTAGAGATCTAACTTAGAAGGATGAATGGGCTTTGGGCCAAAGGCCAAGGGAGGGAACACTCTGGGTAATGCACACTGTGACCTGAAGAGGGATCTCAAAACTCCTCTCCACTCCAGGGTGGATGTGAGGATGTGAGTTAAGGACTTGGATGCTGGTCTTGGGGCTTTCAGAGCCAGGGGAGGAGCTTAATGACTTCTTCATCGTGATACACCCTAAGCCTTCTCTCTTGGCTTTCCATTCAAGGCTTACTTCACTTTCAGACCTCTCAGAACTCTGCATGTGTGGTATGGTAAGAGAAGCCAGAGTTATGTCTTCTCTGCATTACTTTGAAAACAAACATAGCTGGGCATGGTGGCTCACGCCTGTAATCCTAACACTTTGGGAGGCCAATATGGGTGGATTACTTGAGCTCAGGAGTTTGAGACCAGCCTGAGCAATGTAGTGAGACTCCAGCTCAAAAAAAAAAAAAAAAAAAAAAAAAAAAGAAAACAAAACAAAAGAGACAACAACAAAAGAAAACCAAAAACCAGGACTGGGGAAAGGGATTAAGAGGAGCCCATTCAACCTTCAGTTTCCACTGATTCTAATGTGTATCCAGAATTGAGAATGCTGGTCTGACTCAATAGGGCCAGCGATTGTGGGTAAAGGTCCTAGGATTATAAAGAGAGTGAGTATCTGCCTGGCTTGTCCACTGTACACGTGTCTCTGGGCAGTAGATGTGGGACATGGTCCTGGACACTAGATCCTGTCTGTCTCCTCCTGTGGAGGCAGGAACTTACAGGGAACAGCCGCCAACCAAGCATAGCTGGAGTCTAGCCTATGCCATGTAAGGAGATGGTGCAGGGAAGGCTGGAAGTTATGATGGGGGCCCAAGAAGGTGTTGAGTTACGGTAACCATGACCAAGGCTTGGTGGAGACATGGGGTTAACCATGTGTCCGGCAGACACATTCTGGAGGAGTTGTCGGCATCACTGGGCCCTGCTCCAGGATCTCAGCAAGGATGTTATCATCGTGAGGGTGCCCAATTCAGGGTCCTGCTTGTTTATGGGCTGATTGCAATTTGGATGGACTTTAACTCCTTCTCTGTCTCCCTTTGGTTTTTTAAAACTTGCTGAGGTGAAATTCACGTGACTTAAAATGATCTGTTTCAGAGTGAACAGTTCAGTGGCATTTAGACATTCACAGTGTTGTGCAATCACCACTCCTATCTGGTTCCAAAACATTTCCATCACTCCAAAACAAAACCCCATACTGATTAAGCAGTGACTACCCATTCCTGCCTCCTCCCAGCCCCTGGCAACCCTCAATCTGCTTTCGGTTTTAATGTTTTTGAGACAGGATGTTACTCTATCACCCAGGCTGGAGTGCAGTGCTGTGATCCTAGTTCACTGCAGCCTGGAACTCCTGAGCTCAAGTAATCCTCCCACATCTGCCTCCTGAGTAGCTGGGACTACAGGCATGCACCACCGTGCTCAGATAATTATTATTTTTCTTTTTTGTAAAGCTGGGGGTCTCCAACTCCTAGCCTCAAGTGATCCTCCCACCTCAGCTTCCCAAAGAGCTGGGATTATAGCAGTAAGCCACCACACCCAGCCAAGCTGCTTTCTTTAACTTTCTCTTTCTCTTTCTCTCTCTTTTATTTTTTTCAAAACAGAGTTTCCCTCTTGTTCCCCAGGCTGGAGTGCAATGGCACCATCTTGGCTCACTGCGACCCCGCCTCCTGGGTACAAGCCATTCTCCTGCCTCTGCTCCCTGAGTAGCTGGGATTACAGGCATATGCCACCAGGCCCGGCTATTTTTTGTATTTTTAATAGAAATAGAGATTCACCATATTGGCCAGGCTGATGTCGACCTCCTTACCTCAGGTGATCCTCCCACCTTGGCCTCCCAAAGCCCTGAGATTACAGGCGTGAGCCACCATGCTCTCTCTTTTATTTTAAAAATAAAACTATTCAGTATCTCAGGTATGCCTTACTATAAAGAGGAAGTATTTATGCAATGCTCAGTCATCTGGATCAGAGATGATTATCAAAACATCAAAATATCTCTATGCCAAGTGGCAACTAAGAAATGCCCCCAGGTGTCCTCTGCCTCTCTGGCCTTGTTAGTTTCTTCTCCCAGAGCCCTTGGATGTGATCTGATAATGAAAAGGTGAATGTCTAGTTCAGTAGTAGCCTTCACATCTACTCCAGGGCTTTGGCTGTGTCCGTTCTGATGGATAAACTGCTTGCTAAATATTTTCACTGTCAGCCCTGTGAGGAAGGTCGGGATTAGAATTCTTGTAACTATCAGAACCTCTCCTTAAGATGGCCTCCCATTGCCCACCTGTTTGAATCCTATCTGCCTTAAACATTTTTACCATTTTTATTTCTTTTTTAGAAACAGGATCTCACTCTGTCACCCAGGCTGGAGTGCAGTGGCACAATCATGGCTCTGCAGCCTCAGACTCTTGAGCTCAAGTGATCCTCCTACCTCAGTCCCTTGAGTAACTGGGCTTACAGGTGAATGCCATCATGTCTGGCTAATTGTAAACATTGTTTTTGTAGAGACAAGTTCTTGCTGTGTTGCCCAGGCTAATCTTGAATTTCTGGCCTCAAGAGATCCTCCCTCCTTGGCCTCCCAAAGTGCTGGGATTACAGGTGTGAGCCACTGCACCCAGTCCATTTTTTAAAATGTCTTAGTCTAAAGTTGAATATTCACCCCCTAGCCACCAAATCATATTTTTTACACCTCAATGAATGATGTGCTGACTTTACCTAAAATGTGCCCAGTGTACCTTCTGAGATGGAAAGATCCTCTTTTGGGGATAAATATGTTGATCTTTTCCAGAAAGAGTCCAAGACAGCTGATGATAGCTTTTGCTTGTTCACTGTTGAAGAGCAAGTGATGTGTTAAAGACAGACCTCGAAGCTACTGGCATAGAGCATTCGACCATGGTTATGGATTTCGTAAGGGGCATCCTAAGAGGGAAAAATAATCTGACCCAGATGGGTCTTCTGAGGCAGTGTGACATCGTGGTTAAGAGTGCAGCCTTTGGAGGGACACAGCGAGGGTTCAAATCCCATTCTACTATTATCAGCCCTGTACCTTGGACAAGTCACTCAACCCCCTCAACTCTCAGGTTCCACGTCAGTAAAATGGGGAAAAAAGTAACACTCACATCATAAGGTTCTTGTAAGGATTCAATGAGATAATACATGTGCAGCCCTTAGAATAGTGCTTGGCTCATATAGTAAGAGCTCATTCACCGTTAACTATTATTATTTCATCTATTTTCTATCATATTTTGGAATAAAACATTTTGGCTTACTGAAAAAGAACCAAGAGAACATGTATTTAAAATCAGTAGGCAACAGTGAGTCAGTGAGAATGTTCTGAGAGTAGGAATGACATGATAAGATCTGCGTTCTGGGAAGATTAATTTGTCTGAAGCTTATAGGGTGACCTGAAAGGAAGAGACGGGGAGGGGAGGGAAATCTGTCAGGAGGATGATGCAATGGTCTAAGCTGCTTTGTGCAATATGGCAGCCACTAGCCACGTGGGGCTATTTAAATTTAAATTAAGGAGCTGAACATGGTGGCTCACCCGTGTAATCCCAGCACTTTGGGAAGCCAAGGTGGGAGGATTGCTTGAGGCCAGGAGTTTGAGACCAGTCTGAGCAACGTAGCGAAACCTTGCCTCTACAAAAAGTAAAATTAGCCAAATGTGGTGGCATATGCCTATAGTCCCAGCTACTTGGGAGGCTGAGGTGAAAGGCTCACGTGATCCCCAGAGGTTGAGACTACTGAGCAGTGATCGCACCACTGCACTCCAGCCTGGCAACAGAGCAAGATCCTATCTCAAAAAAATGTATTTAGGCTGGGCGCGGTGGCTCACACCTGTAATCCCAGCCCTTTGGGAGGCCAAGGCAGGCGGATCACAAGGTCAAGAGATCCAGACCATCCTGGCCAACATAGTGAAACCCTGTCTCTACTAAAAATACAAAAAAATTAGCTGGGCGTGGCATCGCACGCCTGTAGTCCCAGCTACTCAGGAGGCTGAGGCAGGAGAATTGCTTGAACCCGGGAGGCAGAGGTTGCAGTGAGCCGAGGTCATGCCACTGCAGTCCAGCCTGGTGCCTGAGGACGGAGTGAGACTCTTTCTCAAAAAAAAAAAAAGTATTTAATTAATGAAAATTAAATAAAATGCAAAACTCAATTTTTTCAACACAGTAGCCACCTTTCAAGTATTCAGTGGCCTCATGTGGCTAGTGGTTACTATATTTGACAGCAAACATTTCCATTAGTTTGGAAAGTTCTATTGGACAGTGTAACTGTAATAGATCCACTGCCCAATGCACACAGCTGATCAATACACTAAGACACTGGGTTGCGCAGAGAAACAGCTTTAATTGAAGGCAGGAGATAGGAGGAAACGTCAAATCCATCTCCCAGAGGAGTCTGGGGCTAGGATTTTTAAGGGTTTTCCAGTGGGCTCAAGTGTGGAGATTGCTGATTGGTGGAAGAGAGCAGGGTGGAGTTATGGGACAGAGAAATAAAGAAGCTGTGTTCTTTTGCTGATTCAATTCCTCTGTTGGAGGAGGGGTCTTTAAACTGGTTGACATCAGCTATTCTGCTGGAATTCAGGATCTGCTTAAGCAATTCTTAAACAAAACCCTATGATTCTAATGTCAGAAATCCTATGTACAGGAACGACGAGGTTGCAAATGGTCAGTATCTAGTGTTACCTGACTTTCAGTTGCAAGGAAGCGTGTCAAAGTATAGCCTGCCTGATTAATGCTGAATTGTAGCTGTATTTCTGTCCAGAAATTCTTGCTACCCTTGTGAGGCTGGCTTCAACAGCACTGGTCAAAAGCAATGGTTTTCATACCTGAGTGTACATCAGAGTCATCTGGAGGGTGTGTTAAAATGCAGGTTGCTGGGTTCTCTCCTCCATTCAGCAGATCTGGGCAGGGCCTGAGATCGTGCATTTCTAATGACTTCCCAGGTGATGCTGACCCTAGTCTGGGGCACACCCTTTGAGAACCACTCTCTGCAACAGCACTTCTCAGCCATGGTGTGAGAGAAAGGGGGGTTGTTTGGAGCATGTTAAAAGCTTTATTTATATGCCCCAGCCAAGCCCACTTGGGATTTGGACTCAGCCTCTTTCCAGGATTGGCAGGTTGGGGCCACGTTTGTGGGCTTCTGTTTCTATTGGGTGAGATGCACAGGAGTGCTTTTGGTTTTTCTGGTTAAAAGAGGTGAAAGGTGGGGCTAATTCAGACTATGGAGAGCAGAGGGGTAAATCGTGGAGCCAAAAGGGGGGCATTATCCACTTCTTCATCCACTCTGTGTCACCCTGGAGCTCAGCTTTTGGGGTCTGATGGAGAGAAACGTGGACACAGAAGCTTTCAGAACTGAGAAGTCAGAATTTGCTGGCTTTGTTCCTCACTCATACCTTGACAACTTTCTCCCTAAGGCAGTGGATGACTCATGTCTAGCTACACGGTCTAGGGGGAGGAGCCTCAGGGTACAAGTGACAGAATTCAGTGAAGTGCAAAGTTAGAGAAACAGGCACTTCAAACCTCACTGTCTTACCTTGCTACAAGTGTGCCTTAACTCATTGTTTGAGTTGCAGAAGGAAGCGGCACAGGGCTCGCTCTCAGGGAGCTGGAGTATAGCATCTGCTGATGGTCAGGGTCCCTGGAATATTCGCCTCTGTCTGAGTAGAGTTTGAAATATCAGGCCTCTGAATAGGATGGGGACTGTACTGGAACTCTCCCTGTCTCAGCTGTGTACCCCTTTTTAGATGGTCATTGGATTTGTATTTGCATCTCAGTGCAGTTATTTTTCCAGAACACTCCAGCAGTGCTTCTGTGCCTGCTGAAAAACAGCTGCAGCTCTCTCCTGAGGTGGCTCTTCCCATGGTCCCAGCTGCTCCCCTGGGGTCCTCCTCAGACCTACCTACAGTCTGGCAAGTAAAGTTAACACCTGGGCATATCAGGGGGCCTCTGGGACCCTGTTCCAGTGCTGAGCACAGCATCAGTACTGGTTAGCTTACAGTTGGGCTATGCCATTTGGAAGTATTTGAAGATGTGTGTGTGTGTGTGTGTGTGTGTGTGTGTGTGTGTACACTGGTGAAGAATGGAGGGATATGGGATGGGGAGGATTCAGTATCCTTGAGATATGGATAGTTTGTGAAAATTACGATAAAAAGAAAATGGGAAAGATGCCAGTTTCCTTCAAGCCGGTTAAAACCCATTACTTTACTCATCTATCCACTTAACCCACCTATCCATCTATCCATCCATCCATCCATCCATGCATTAATCTCTCCATCCATCCATCCATCCATCCATCCATCCACCCATCCCATACATTCATCCATCTGTCTAACCCACTCATCCATCCATCTAATCATATACCCATTCGGGATAAATGTATCCAGCAGTCTCTTTTAGCGCTTTTGTGCAACTGAGGATGTTTGACAATAAAAGAAGGAAACATTCTTCTGCTGGGACCCCTTAGAGCAGATGTTTTCTTCTCCCGTCGTCCCTGAACAACAGTAGAAGAAACAGAAAACCTCTCTTCAAATGGTAGCCCTTTTCTCTGACTGTCTGAAGAACATGGTCTATGAATGTGCCTATCCGTTTTTAAAAGTCCTTTGAATTTCATGACTCAGTGCTGTGGTTAATGTAGACAGGGCTCTTCTATCAAAGCAGGGAGCCTATTGAAGATATGAGAAAAGATGTACTGTTTCTCTGGAGAAAGGAGGTAAACCCGCCTTCCTCAGAGCTGGGGAGGCTTTTGTCCCAAGCTTGTGAAAATTAAACCCATCACTTAGCACTCTTACTGAGCAGATTGCAGGGCTTCTGGCCCTATGCTGCTTGGGTTGTGCAAAGCTGCCGACAGACAGTTTTGATTGAATGTCCAAATTAAGCTGCCAAGTAGCAGCTCTGCAGCTCCAGGGACTCCATGTTAGTATTTATGTCACATCTTTAGAAATAATCACATTGCAAAGCAGCACCCAGAGTCATGTCTGCAGCCGCTGCAGCGAGGGGGTGGGAGCTGTTGAACATCTCCTGTCTCCATGCTTCATGCTGTATTTACTCAGCTCCCAGGCAAGGATGGGGCCCCATGGCACGCCATCCTGGTTTCTGTCCCAAGGATGCGAGTGAGGAATTGGTAAACCTCGTCTGTCCTTCTTGTTTTCACTTAACTTGAGGCGCGAGGTGATCTCCAAACAAGAAATAAAGCTAACTTCTTGGATGCCTGACTCCCAAACCATCTGTCCTAGGCATACAAGAAGACCCTCAGGGCCAACCTGAGGGGAACAGATGTTTATGGGGGCAGGTTTACTCTTGCTTTTCCAAGCTGGTCTGAAGAGCTCCTTTTCCTTCTGCATTAAACTCTGAAAACTCTGCTGTGCATAAGGAAAGTAGCAAGTGTTGCACCCCCAGTGAGATCCAGTGGTGACTTTGCCCATGCCAGTGGGGAATGCTGGTTATTGAGACTGGGCTTGTGAGAGCTCAAAGGGAGACGAACCCAGATCTTCCCTGTCGAGGGAAATGGTCTCTGGACTTGTGGGGTTGTGGTTGTGTGGAGTAGGAGTCAGAGTCAGTGTGGAGCAACCCTGGGAATTGCAAGACCCTGAATGACCAGGGAAACCTCCGTAGAAAATAGTTGACACTCAACTGGGTTTCAGGGGTCATGCAACCTCCAAGATTCAAAGTTTCTGGACCCCAGGAGGAGGACTCTGTTACTGAGCATAAAAGTTGCATGGTTTTGGCAGTGATGCAAAACTTTCAGAACTCTGAGTATCAGCTGGACTGAACCTTGGCACAACCACGTTGTGTCCAGTTCCAGTTTGTTAAGAATTATGTGCACAAGACCAGCCCCCCTTTTCCACAATGATTTCTTTCCCTCAGATTTAGAGTAACATTTTTTTTCTAACTAAAAATGTAATTCATGCTCGATTGAGACCATATATTGAATGTCTCCTTCTTCCAAATTCCCATTGAAGTGACGAAGAGATTAAAAATGGAAAATATTGTTCAGGGTGACAAACCAGAAAAGTGGTATCAATCAGATGCCAGAATCTCTGAGGAATTTTTCTAAGATACAATTCAGACAATCCAAGCTGATTTCGTGTCCTCTTTTCCAACATCTAAGCCTCTAATACAATACTTTAAAAAAATGTAATTGCGTTGATTGGTACTTTCCGAACAATGTTAAATTACAATGGTGATGGGAGGCATTCTTAATTTGACTGTGGCCTTAATAGATATACCTCTAGAGTTTACTGGTAAACATGATGAAGGCTGTTGGTATATTTATGATATCAGGAGGAGCATTCATTTATTTCTATTTTTCTTTTCTTTTCTTTTCTTTTTTTTTTTTTTTTTGAGACAGAGTGTCTCTCTGTTGCCCAGGCTGGAGTGCAGTGGTGCAATCTCAGCTCACTACAACCTTCACCTCCCAGATTCAAGTGATTCTCCTCCCTTAGCCTCCTGAGTAGCTGAGATTACAGGCGCACACCACCATGCTGCTAACGTTTGTATTTTTAGTAGAGATGGGGTTTCACCATGTTGGTCATGCTGATCTCGAACTCCTGACCTCGTGATTCACCCGCCTTGGCATCCCAAAGTGCTGGAATTACAGGCGTGAGCCACCGTGCCTGGCCTTATTTCTATTTTTCTAAGTATTAAAAGGACAAATGGTTATTGAATTTTGTCAGTTGACTTTTTCGTCATTTTTGAGATAATTATATAGTTTTTCCTCTTTGACCTAGTTTAATAGTGAATCATATTATTAATAGATTTTCTAAAATTATGAAAGATTTTTATTTGAAGAGTGTGTGATTGGTTTCCAGCTTTTGAAAGATCACTTCGGTGGGGGAGTGAAGGAAGGGCTGAGTAGAAGACTGGAGAAAACAGGAAAAGTGAGTGCCCAAGCAGCAATCATATGAGCAGCTGCTGTTTATGAATCACTCATCACCTGCTCGGCACAATACCAGGCTTCAAATATAACTTAATAATCACAGTAATTCTATGGCACACTTATTATTGTTCAGATGGTAGTGGTATGAATAGTAGAGAAGGACTCAGGTACACAAAATGAGAAAGAGGCAGATCAAACAGCACGTGATTGTAGATTGCACCAAAGAGAGGAGACCAGAGTGATTCCCAGTTTCTTCCTTGGGGAGTTGGATGGATGGTTTAACCATCACTAAGACTGATATTGAAAGACAGAGAGGAGACGTGGAGGTGGTGAGGGGTGGGGAGCAGGAGGAGAATGAGTGTCGATGGACAAGTTGAGTTTGGTTTACCTACGGGACATCCAGTACAAGGGCAGTCGTACATACAGTCGCACGGCTCAGTAAAGAGGTGTGGGTAGGAGTTGTCAGTGTTTAGGTAGAAGTCAAATCATAAGAGTAGAGCCCTTGGGAAAATGGAAACTAACAAACAAACTTCTGAATAATCCATGATTTCGTTCAAAGAGGAAGTCTCAAGGGAAATTAGAACATATTTTGAACTAAAAGAAAATAAAAGCATAACACATTATTCTTTGTGGAATCCAGATTAAAAAGTGCTTAAAATGAAATTTATCTTGGTAAATTCCACCAAACACTTGAAGAGGAAATAATACTGATTCTCCTAAAGAGTAGATGAGAAGGGAAGATGGAACATTTTTCAACCTATTTTATGAGGCTAGCATTACCCTCGTACCAAAATCAGACAAAAATAGTACAAGAAAACTGCAGGCAAACATCACAAATATTTTCTTCCTGTTTGTAGTTTGCCTTTTGCAGAAGAAATGTTTTTAAACTATAATAATGTACAATTTATCATTTTTTTCCTTTTATAGGTCATGTTTTTAGTGTCATATATAAGAACTCTTTGTAAAAATAAATATAAAAATCTTCAGTGACATATTAGCAAATGAAATCCAGCAATATATAAATGAAAAAATGCACTCCAACCAAATGAGTTTTATCCTGAGAATGCAAGGCTGGCTTAATAATTTTAAAAAATCAACCAATGTAATTTACCATATTAATAAGCTAAAGAAAAAAATGAACATATCAATTGATGCAGAAAATATTGGGCAAAATTCAATATTAATTTATGATGAAAGTTCTCAGCACACGAGATATAGAAGGGAACTCTCCTGACCCAATGAGAAGTATCTACCAAAAACCTGTAACATACTTAATGCTGAAAGACTACA
The DNA here is from genome assembly GCF_048565385.1 of Saimiri boliviensis. Lineage (NCBI taxonomy): Eukaryota > Metazoa > Chordata > Mammalia > Primates > Cebidae > Saimiri > Saimiri boliviensis. Next base: position 16,176,756 of record NC_133460.1, on the reverse strand, counting down.
TGCTTTCCCGTTAAGCTATGAAATAAAACTAGAATGTTCACTCTCCCCAGCCCTATTCAACATCATATTGGAAGAGCTAACCAGCACAATAAGACAATAAAAATTTTTAAAGTCATGTGGGGCTGGGCACAGAGGCTCATGCCTATAATCCCAGCACTTTGGGAGGCCGAGGTGTGTGAATCATTTGAAGTCAGGAGTTTGAAACCTGCCCAGCCAACATGGTGAAACCCCACATCTATTAAAAATACAAAAATTAGCCAGGCATGGTGACTAATTTGGGAGGCTGAGGCAGGAAAACTGCTTGAACCTGGGAGGTGGAGGTTGCAGTGAGCTGAGACTGCATACTGCACTCCAGCCGGGGTGACAGAGTGAGACTCTGATCTCAAAAAATAATAATAAAATTAGAAATAAAAGACATATGAAATGGAAAGGAAAACAGCAAAACTGCTTTTATACACAGAATATATTATTGTTTATATAGAAAATCCACAAGAATCTACCAAGAAATTTCTAGAAATGAGTGAGTTTAGCTAGGTTGCAGCATACAAGGTCAACACACAAAAATCAATTGTATTTCTATATATTAACAACTAGAAATCAAAATTTTAAAAACTACTTACATTAGCTCCAAAACAAAGGAAATGTTTAGGTATAAATCTAACAGCACATGTCTAGAATCAATATGCTAAAAATTCCAAAACACTGAAAGAAATCAAAGAATACCTAAATAAATGAAGATTTAAATCATGTACGTGGATAGGAAGACTCAGCCCAGTTAAGACAGCAAGTCTTACAGACTGATTTACGGGCAAATCCCAGCAGGATTTTTTGTAGATTTGGACACAGTGATTCTAAAACTTATATAGAAGGGCAATGAATCCAAAATGGCCAAAACAATTCTTAAGACGAAGAATGAAGTTGAAAGGATTACAGTACCCAGTTTTAAGACTTACTATATAAAGCTTCAGTAATCAAATGTAATATTGGTGACAGGATAGATACGTAAACCAATGGAACAGAATAGAGAATTCAGAAATAGACCCACACAAATATAGCCTATTGATTTTCAACAAAAGTGCAAAAAGAATGAAATGTAAAAAGGATAGTCTTTCAACAGATGATGTTGGAATGATTAGACATTCATATGAAAACAAACTGAACCTTGACCTTCATCTTACACCTTTTAAAAGAATTAACTCAAAATAGGTCATGGAGGAAAATGTAAAGGTATAAAATTTCAGAAAACACAGGAGAAAATCTTTATGACCTGTAGTTATACAAAGAATTCTTAGACATGACACTTAAAAACACGACCCATAAAAGAAAAAAAAAGTGATAAATTGTACTTTATTAAAGTTTAAAAACTTTTGTTTTGCAAAAGACAAACTATAAAGTGGAAGAAGATATTTGCAAATTACATGTCTGACAAAGGACTTGTATCCAACTCATTGTATTGGCACTCTTAGACTCATTTGTATGAAGGCAATGTTACTTAAAATGTAATCTAAAAACATGAAGAAACACTTTACCAAAGATAATACAAGGATGGCCAATACATTCATAGAAAGATATTCAATATCACTAGAAATTGGGGAAATGCAAATTAAAACCACAATGAGATACCATTACACACTTACTAGAATGGCTAAAATAATGATAATGAAATAGATAGTGTCAATATGGTGTGCTAGTGAGTATGCAGAACAAAAGGAACTCTAATTTATCACCGTGGGAAGGCAAAATGGTACAGCCACTCTGGAAAAGTGTGGCAGTTTCTTTTCTTTTTCTTTTCTTTCTTTTTTTTTGAGATGGAGTCTTGCTGTGTCACCCAGGCTGGAGTGCAGTGGCTCAATCTTGGCTCACTGCAACCTCCACCTCCTGGGTTCAAGCAATTCTCCTGCCTCAGCCTCCCAAGTAGCTGGGACTACAGGCATGTGCCACTATGCCTGGCTAATTTTTGTATTTTTGGTAGAGACAGTGTTTCACTGTATTGGCCAGGATGGTCTCGATCTTCTGACCTCATAATTCTCCCACCTTGGCCTCCCAATGTGCTGGGATTACAGATGTGAACCACTGTGCCTGGCCAGCAGTTTCTTATAAAGCCAAACAAACTTTTACATGTAACTGTTTGATCCCACTCCTAAGTTATTTATCTTTAAGAAATGAAACTTTATGCTCACACAAGAACTTATGAGTATTTATATCATCTCTATTTGTAATCACCAAAAATTGAAAACCACTCAAATATTCTTTAACAGGCAAATAGATAAACCTTGCCATACATAAAATATTACTCTGCAATAAAAAAAAATTAACTATTTATACACACAACAACGTGGATGACCCTCAAAGGCCTTTGCTGAGAAAGAGAAACCAGTCTCAAAAGGTTTTCTTGCTGTATAATTCCATTTAGGTATTATTCTTGAAAAGACAATACTGTAGTGATGAGAAACAGATTGGTGGTTGCCAGGGGCTGAGAATGAGAAGGGGATGTGACTATAGAGGAAAAGTCAGAGGAATTTTTCAAGGGTGATAGAACTGGTCTGTATTCTGATTGTGTAATAATTGCATGAATCTATACATGCATTAAAATGTATAAATTTTTGCACAAGACTGTGCACCAAAAAGTCAATTTTACTGCATGTAAACAAATAAAATAAATGCTATAAGCAGAAAATAAACTAATAAAAGACACATGGACATAGAGAGAGAAAGAGAAGAAGGCAGTAGTCCTAGGTAAAGAGAGAACTGAATAAGAGGAAAGCAGATGCTAGAAGTATCATATTATGATACTAAAAAGTAATTTAAAACAGTAGACTAAATCAAAGTGCATAGAAGCAGTAGATAGAGGGGTGCCTACTGCAGAAAATCTAATATATATATTATAAAAATATATAATAGCAAAGATTAATTTATATATATAAAATATACAATATCAAAGATCAATGGATAAGTGAGATGGAGGTAGGAATCAGATGGGAGCCTCAAGAATTGAAATTTTAGCCGGGCGTGGTGGCTCAAGCCTGTAATCCCAGCACTTTGGGAGGCCGAGGTGGGTGAATCACAAGGTCAAGAGATCGAGACCATCCTGGTCAACATGGTGAAACCCCGTCTCTACTAAAAATACAAAAAATTAGCTGGGCGTGGTGGTGCATGCCTGTAATCCCAGCTACTCAGGAGGCTGAGGCAGGAGAATTGCCTGAACCCAGGAGGCGGAGGTTGCAGTGAGCCGAGATTGCGCCATTGCACTCCAGCCTGGGTAACAAGAGCAAAACCCCGTCTCAAAAAAAAAAAAAAAAAAAAGAGAATTGAAATTTTGAAATTGCTTCCATAAGGAATGGGAAATTAACTAAGGACACCCAAAAGGGTTGACAAGCCATGTGTGGAACCTTCCTGTGTTTGGAATCATGGGTATATAGTGGCATGAAGGCCCGATATGTGACACTTTCCCCTAGTAGCTAATATGGAAACAAGCTTAAGGAGTGCTACCAATGGGGATGTCAGGGGAAAGGGACAAATAAATAAATATCATCACTAAAAAAATGACAGATGTAGAGGACAAATGGCATTTACCCGTGGGTAAATGGGTATCAGATATTCCTAGAGAAAAGACCAGAGCAAATGGAAAAGCACCTACACTGTATTCAAAGTAGAGTTCAAGACAAATATATAATATACTTATGTAAAATGAATCTTTTAATTTTGTTAAGTCAAGTCTGGGGATAAAAAGTAATCATGAATCTAAGATCAAAATGCATAAAGCAAAAACTAGAAATGAAAAGAGAAATTTACAGAAATACCATAACAGAAGGGCTTTAAAAACATACTTTGCCAGTCTTTGACACATAAAAAAGGGTAAGAAAATGGATATAGCTAATTTAAATAATATAATGAGTGAATATAAAATACCTCTCTGTCTAGAATCCTGAACCCTTCAATAAGAGAATTAGCATTTTTCTTTAGTATTCACAAAATTGGTGATATATTAACTTGCTAAGGAAACCACTTTAAATTCCCTCCAAAATGCCCCCAGAAATTGCTTAGCCCACATTTTCCAATAAAAATAAAACAGAACTAGAAATTAATGACAAAAACATATAATATCAAAGATCAATGGCTGAGTGAGATGGAAGTAGGAATCAGATGGAAGCCTCAAGAATTAAAATCTTGAAATTGCTTCTGTAAGGAATGGGAAATTAACTAGGGACTTCCAATAGGGTGGACAAGCCGTGTGGGGGATTTTGCTGTGGTTGGAATCATGGGTGTATAGTGGCATGAAGGCCCCATGTGTGATGCTTTCCCTTAGGGACACTCTCTAGAGCAAATTTCACTCATGGTTGAGGGTATCCACACAGGATGTTGAAGAGACAGGAAGGTGAGGATATTTAAACCACTGGTCAGAAGTGATTGAATAGCTTTTCCATATGGGAAGGGGTAGCGAGGAACTAAAACTGTAGCAGTGCACTGATGGACCAGAGAAAAGGCGAGAGTTGAGGAGCTGGAGGGTTTGATGAAGTGAAGAAAAAAAAAAAAAGCCAGGTAAAGGAAGCAGAGACATAAAAGGATAAACTATCATCACTCGGGAGTTCAGAGGAGATTCCATTCCAGGTGGAACTCCAAATGCCTGGATTGGAGTGGAGAGGAGAGGGAGTAATAAGAAAAATGGATGATACATTTGACTTCACATCATCTGTTATCCTCAGACCTCATCCAAGATTCATCTGTATGAAAATCACATTGGAGGGATGCTCATTTAGCCCTGGAATTCATCTTGATTGTTACATAATTTGGTCTAAATCCTCTGAAAGGAGAAAGGAACTCAACGTTTGTTGAGTCTCTGCCATGTTCCTTATGTTCCACTTTGACACTATTATCCTCTGTGATTAGAGCAGTCATATAATTTATTGTTAAAATTTGGACTCTGAAGGGTGAGAGGACAGCAGGTCTAAATTGAGGTTGCCTTGGGCCAACTGGGATGGATGGTCACCCTCACAGTTATGCAAGAGCCCATTTGCGCTGTCTATAGGTTTGTGAGAATTTGGGGGTGGGGAGACCAAGGCCCAGAGAAGTCATTTGAGTAAGATCACCCAGTTGGCAAGCTTTACGGCAGAGGTAGGATTGACAACCATGTCTGCCTAACTCTGAAGTCCAGCCATTGCTAACTTAGTTCCTGATTTACCACACTAGCTATCCACCATTGTTTCACTAGCTGTGGCTTGACAGGCTCTCTTCTTGACAGACATTGTGACAGTCCCAGCTGGAAGTCTGTCTCAACACAGATAATTAGATGTGTGATAACTGTACCACTGCCAGCAGTGACAGGAAGCCAGCTGTTCTAGGAGCCTCTGGGACCACGATGTGCTCGGGACCACTTCGATGCTGGTTGTGTGCTGCCCAAAGGCCCCATGTTTGCTGGCTTTGTAATCAGAGCCGGGCAGGTGAAGATTATGCAGTATGGCCAGTTACAGAGGCTGAAAGTGGATTCTTGTAGATTCCAGGGCTCATAAAAGCCACAACATCAGAGAACACTGGGGTCAGAAACCCCCAGGGTTAGAAGAAATTATAAGTCAACAGGAATTGATACAAATCTAGATTATAGAGCAGACATCCCCAAACTACGGCCCGAGGGCCGCATGCGGCCCCCTGAGGCCATTTATCCGCCCCCCACCCCACCCGGCACACTTCAGGAAGGGGCACCTCTTTCATTGGTGGTCAGTGAGAGGAGCACAGTATGTGGCGGCCCTCCAATGGTCTGAGGGACAGTGAACTGGCCCCCTGTGTAAAAAGTTTGGGGATGCCTGTTGTAGAGCAAAGGGCTAAAGAAGCTTCCAGCTGAGGAAGGTATGGCAGGGCAGGGGGGTTAAGCAAAGGACCAGGTAAATTGTCAGCCACCAACAGATGACTGGATCAGGAGAGGGGCAGGGCAGGGCAGTGAATATAGGTTGATGGCTCTGAAATGATTCACCTGTTTAGTGTCTCCCTCCAACTCTAGTTAGGGCATGTGCTGCTGAGGGTGTCCAGCTGACCTTAGTGACATTATCCTGGGTCTGTGTGTTACCTTGGAGCTCATTTTCTGGGTTCTGTGATGCAAACCAAAAGTTTTTAAGCATCACCCTGCAGATCCAATTGCTCTATAAAGTTGTTGGGGGGACAGGATGGTGTCTCTGAAAGCCAGGGCAATAGATGCTTAGAAACTGTCAAAGCACAACTGGTTTGTAAATTGTTTTAATAACACAATTAATACAAGAATATATTCTCTTTGTCAGAAATTTAAACTGTGATGGATAAAGCTAAAATATTTACTCACAATTCTTAAATCAGATTCCTATACCTGTTCCTCAGAGGTGGCCATTATTTGAAATCAATTTTGGGTATATCTTTTCAGACTCTTTTCTATATATTCACATTCATATATGACCTTGTAGAAAATGCGTTTTACTCTTCCTTTCTTTTAAAGATTTGCAGGGCCTTTAACATTTTTTTATTCTGATATAATCTCAAAATGACAGAAAATTGGCAATAACAGTAAAAGAAACTCCTATATACTCTTTACTGGGTTTACTAATTGTTTATATCTTCCCCCATTTGGTTTAGCATTTTCTCTACTAATGTATTTTTACGTATGTGCACAGTTTTTTTTTTTTTTCTGATCCATCTGAGAGTAAGTTGGGGTCATGGTTTCCACTTATCTCGAAATATTTCCGTTTGTATTTCCCAAGAATAAGAATATTCTTAGTACATTTCTTCAAATGAGGAAATGCAACGTTGACCCAGCGCTATTATCTGAGAGTTCAGCTTCAGATTTCACTAATTGAACCACTAATGCCTTCACACTTTTTTCTTAAACGAAGAAGTACTGTATTATATTGCCCTCATCTTTTTTCAACATTGCATCATCTTGCTTTTTTCAACACGTTTCTGCATATAGATAGCCCAATGTTATCGGCATGGGCAAAGTACATCCCGTAAAAATGTGCCATGAATTATTTACTGCCTTTCTCATTAACGGGCACTCAGGTTACCTCCTACTATCATTGCACACACCCTTAGGCTGAATGATAGTGGGTGCTACTTTGGATTAATGTTCTTTTTTTTTTTTTTTTTCTTAATAAATCCTTCATTGGAATGAATTACTGTTTTGAGGACACACAGTGAGGACAAAGCAAGACTCACAATATTGAGGAAAGTTCCTTCAAGAGGAATTAATAAAGAGATGCTCCTGATTGTCACAATGTGTGATCAGGGTATGAAAGCAGCACCATTATTCCGAGTTTCCCAAAAGATAATTGTATCTTTTTAGAAAGAAAAAAAATTAAGGAAGTTCTTGGTGAAGAACAATTATTAGGAAAATGGTTAACATGCACGCTCTCTTTTTACGGATTCGATGCTGTCTTAGGGAACTTGGACCAGAATGCAGAGAGAGGCCTTACTTGCTCTGAAGACCCTTAGATGAAAATAACCAGACATCAGCCTGCACCCAGGGCCCCACGCCCAAGGCAAGCACTGTTCTCTGGACCAGGGCGCGCTTCTCCCGTACACTTAGCAAACTTCCACCAGAGGGGACGTTTGCTATTTCTGCTTCGTGTGAAGCATTTGGTACCATCTGGGCTGGCTGGGTTTCAACAAAGATAGTAAAGAAACATTTATCAAGAAAAATCAAAGTCAGTCTCGCCAAGTGTGGTCTAGAGAGATTTGCTTCCGTGATACATATGCGGCTCTCTTGCTGCTGGGAAACACGACTTGACTTTGAGATGCTTCAGGAGGGACAGCCCTTTGGATCTTAGCCTGCAGCTACTGTCAACTGCTCGTAATAGAGTGTTTTAGTAGCCAGAGCTCTTGGAGATGTGGATGCCAGCAGTCTCAGGATCCATTCCACGACATTCCGTTCCACGGAATGTTTTGGCCCCTTTGGTGGAGAATAAGCTCAAAAGGACAAAAGTAGAAGAAAGGGCCTATGAGGGTGAGGGGAGAGGTGGAGTCATGCCTCAGTGAGGAATGTTTAGCTCTGTGAGGCTTAGATGCCCAAGAAAAGGTTGTTATTGGCTGCACTCAGTGGCTCCCACCTGTAATCCCAGCACTTTGGGAGGCCAAAGCTGGAGGATTGTTCATGGCCAGAAGTTTGAGACCAGTGTGGGTAATAGAGTGAGACTCCATTTCTACAAAATTTTTTTAAAAGTTAGCGGCGTGTAGTGGCACATGCCTGTAGTCCCAGCTATTCAGGGGACTGAGGTGGTAGCATCGCTCGAGCCCGCAAGATCAAGGCTGCAGTGAGCTGTGATTGCGCCACTGCACTCTAGCGAGACCATGTCTTAAAAAAAAAAAAAAATTACTCTTAAACCACGAGTCTTGAAATTGACAGCTTCAAAATACAACACCCTTGTCTAGCAAAGAGCGCTCTAAAAGAGCTGTAAATTCCTTAAACTTACAATAGAAGATCTTTTGCCAGTGACTGTCCTTGTGGTGTCAGTTAATAAGACTGGGGCGGAGGACGGGGAGTAGCCTTGCCAGGGAGAAGAAAGATGAGCTGTTTCCTCTTGCCTTTGTTTTGCCAATCAACCAGACAGACAAGCTTCTGGCGCTTCTGAGTGTCTCGATCCTCTGTGTGTGCAGCTCACTGTGTGATAGATGTGTCACTCCAAGATCGCAGCCTAGAAACAATATATAAATAATAGTACATGTTATTTTCCTTGGAAGGCTTGAGAAATGAAAGTAACAGTTAGAGATTATATTCTATGGGGAAAATGCATGAGTATTTTAAGAAATTATTATTCTCTAGAACAAGGTTACTTATGTGTGTCTTATCAACTGGCAGCATCAGCATCACATGGAAACGTGTTAGAAAAGCGTACCCCAAAACCTAAAATGCAATTAAAAAAAAAAAAAAAAAAAGAAAAGCATATGGACAGGTCTCACTGTCAGACTTAGGGAATCAGAATCTATCTGTGAGGGTGGGTGCCATAGATCTGTGTCTCATGAGCCCTCTGAGTAGTTTTTATGCACACTAAGGTTTAAGAAGCTCTCCTGTGGAAGGGTTCAAGTAAACATCAAATGTATTGTTAAGAAGAAAACCACAAGTGGTTCCCTCTGATGTCAGTCCATTTGGAAATGGTTAAGTCTTCATCATAAAAATAGACAAATAGGCAAGGCATGATGGCTCACACCTGTAAACCCAGCACTTTGGGAGGCCAAGGCTGGAGGATCATTCCCATCCAGGAGTTTGAAATCAGCCTGGGCAACATAGAGAGACCCCCACTTCTACAAAAAAAATTTTTTTTTAAAAAATTAGGTAGGCATGGGTTGGGAAGCACCTGTAGTTTCAGCTACTTGGGAGGCTGAGGTGGGAGGATCACTTGAGTCTGGGAGGTTGAGGCTGCAGTGAGCCATGATCATGCCACCGCACTCCAGCCTGGGTGACAGAGTGAGACTGTCTCACACACACACACACACACACAAACACACACACACACGACAAATGTAGTGAAAGAGGGCACTGAATATGAATAAGAATAATAGTGAACTAGCAGTAATATATAGTAGTTAACACATATTGAGTATTTTCTAAGTTCCAGGTTCTGGGCTAAATATGAATATTCTTTATCCACTTTTATTCTTGTAACAACCTATTTTATTGATCAAGAAATTGAGGTTCAAATGTGTGAAGTAACTACTTGATAAGATGCAGACCCTGGCATCTTGTAGCCCTGTATCCATGACACTACGTGGCCTGTCTTGGGGATAAGATTTTATTTTGTCCCTTCTATCCCCAGGGCCTAGCAGAATGCTTAGCACTTAGTAGGGACTTGCTTGTTGAACTTAACTGATCAAGGCCAAAATCTTGCTTTTGGTGTAAGAATGAGATGCAGCTTGCAAGCTGAGATGGAAGATGAATTCAGCCTGTGGAAAAACAGAAGACAGTGCCAATATTGCTGGAGTGCTGAAAAAAATGTCAGCACAGAATAAGTTACAACTTGCATCCTGGTAGCCAATTCAGTGTTTCTTCCATCTCATTTATTTGGTCTCAACCCCTTACTAGCTGTATGGTTTTAGGCAAGTCAGTCTTATTTTATTTTATTTTTTTTCCAGCAATGGTCAGCTGTTTGAGGGTAGAAAAAGGACAGAGTGAGAAAGGATAGACATTTGAATTTAAGTAGGGCTGGGGTATTGTGGGATAAGTAAAATAGAAAGAAAGAGAGGCAAGGGAGTTGAGGGTCTTTCCAAGGGAGCAGTTAAAATGCATCATAAAATCTAATCTGGGGATGAATGGAGTAAAAGCAAGAGGGAATAGGGAGATCGAGAGAATGTGTTGGGTACAAGGGACTGATTGGTAGAGAATGGACTGATGAATAGGGGAAGATTTATTGCACAGAATAATAGAGCTAATGAACTGGAAAAGTAGAAATTGGTGTAAGATAGTAGGGTACTTGAAACTGAGATTGAGAAAGTGGTATAATTTCTGGGATAATAGGCTCCAGAGCATGACCATGGGAGATGACTATGATTGGTGGTGAGCAAATGTTGCAGGAAGTAAGGGGGTGCTTTACCTCCTACTTTCCCATATTCTTTCTCCTAATCTGTTTTTCTTGTCATCTTGAATTTACAAAATTTCTGGTTTTATTTATGCTGTGGATACTTTTCCAGTCTTTTCCCTGTGGGCTGTCTGGGTGTGGGTTATGGATGATACATGGATAATAGGTTCATCTCGGTTTAGAGGGTAACTCTTTATTTCTTACTGCACTTAAGGAACACAAGAAAAAAAAGTGTTGAAGAAGGGCTGTGGTAACGGGTATCTTTGTCTTATTCCTGTCTTTAATGGAATTGTATTTATCATGAACCATAGTGCTGTTATTTCAGATAGCCTTTATCCTGTTAAGAAAGTTCTCTGCTGTTTCTAGATAACTGCAATGGTCTTACAGTTTTCTTCTTTAATCTATAAATATAATGAATATATTGAAAATAGATTTCTCAAGGTTGAACCATCTTTGCATTCTTCATAGGAGTCATTATGTATTCACCTTTTAGCAGATAAAGTCAATTGGATTGAATATATTATTGTGGATTGTTCTATTGTAAGTGAGATGATTGACATTGTATCCTTAAGAGCTGTACAACTCCCGTTTTCTTGTCTACTTCTACTGACTACCTGCATTACTGGTTTCAGAATTGATTCCTAATTAGTTGCTTCCTGTTTCTTCAGGCTGATGATTTAGTCTCCCTCATCCTTTCTGTGGCCAGTTGCATCTTCACTGCTGATTCCCTGCCTCCTTTTCTCCTCTAAGTTCATCTTATAGCCTCCTTTACCTGGGTGTTCTGGACTGAGGGTGGAGCCTAGCTGTAATGCTACCAACATTTTTCCAGCCTTTTCTCTATGGGCTGTCTGGGTGCTGGATATGGGCAATACATGGATAATACGTGCACCTTGGTTTAGAGAGTAATTCTTCCTTTCTTTTCTAGCTTTTTCTTTTTGAGTGGAGGTAAAATTAACATCACATAAAATTAACCATTAACCATTTTTAAATGTACCATTCAGTGACATTTATCAAATATTCAGTGTTAGCCAACCACCATCTCCATCTAGTTCTCAGAACTTTTCATCACCTCTAAAAGAGACCTTGTACTCATTAAGCAGTCACCCCCCATTTCTCTTTCCCTCCAGCCCCTGACAACTATTAATAGTAGTCTGCTTTCTGTCTCTATGGATTTATCTGTTTTGGATGTTTCACGTAAATAGAATCATACAATATGTGACCTTTGTCACATATTGAAAATTTGTGTCGGTGTACACAAATTTTCATAGCAGCACTATTTGCAACAGCCAAAAAGTGGGAACAGCCCAACTGTGGATCAACTGTTGAATGGATAAACAAAATGTGGACTATCTATATGATGGAATATTATTCAGTCATGCAAAAAGAAAATGAAGTGCTGATTCATGCTTTAGTGTGGTGAACTTTGAAAACATTATGCTAAATGAAAGAAGCCAGCCTTTGCTGTGGGCTTTGTGGAAAACAAGCTTAGAAAACTTACAGTTAAACTTGGTATGGGAAGAGCAGTGTGAAAGTCAGAAATCCACTTTTTTTTCTTTATTATTATTATTATTATTTTTTAGAGACAGGGTTTTACCATGTTGGCCAGGCTGGTCTTGAACTTTTGACCTTATGATCCCCCCGCCTCGGCCTCCCAAAGTGCTGGGATTACAGGCGTGAGCCACCGCACCCAGCCAGAAATCCACTTTTAACCAACAGAGTTGACATCTTATCAGCTCATCTCATTTTGTATGCTGCTTCAGCTATGGACGTTAATAATATTAAATTTCTCACTAAACAAGGGTGGTGCCAAAGAACCTTTCACAAGTTCTGCAGCCATCACTGCTTGATGCTTAAACGTGTTGGACAATATTAATGTTCAAACTGCTTTTTCCTTTTCAGTAAGAGATGCTAAAAACCTTGTACCTATGGACCCCAATGGCTTGTCAGATCCCTACGTAAAACTGAAACTGATTCCTGATCCTAAAAGTGAGAGCAAACAGAAGACCAAAACCATCAAATGCTCCCTCAACCCCGAGTGGAATGAGACATTTAGATTGTAAGTAAAAATGACTGCAGTGAGCATGGGTGGTGGAGGTTGGGTTATGAGCCACCTGAGATCAGGGAGTTCCTCCTCCCTTAGCTTTGGTTTCCTTCCTTCCCTACCTCCCTCCTTCTCTGTCTTCTCCCTCCCTCCTTCCTCTCTTTCCCTCCCTTCTCTTCCATCTGCATTTTTGTATTACGAGCCAAGAAAAAATTAGAGCTATTTTTTTTAATAGAGATGAGAATGCCTGTGGTGTGGGGGAGTGGGTAGGATAGGAAATGGTGTGATGTGTTGCTAAGTGAAGGCAAGTGGTGGGAGAAATGATGGGACTCAGCAAACAGGGGGACATAACCTCCGAGGTGTGGGGACAGCCTCTCTAGAGCTAGGTTTGTGGATGATGCTTGGCCTGCAGCCTGCTGGGACATCTCTACCAGCCTCCCTTGAGGGTCTCCCCTGGCCAGGGCTCCAGGAATCTAGGGATCTCTTTCTCATACATCTAGGCATCAGGAGTTAGTTATAACAGCCAATTCACTGAGCATATATGATGTGTAACAAACACTGGGTTAAGCGATCTAACTTCATCAGCTCTTTTTATTCCCAATGTAGCAATAGGGCTTATAGAGGCTAAGGAATATGCCCGAAGTCCCATATTCTTCGGAGTGGAGTGGGATTCAGCTTCAGGCAGTCTGACTTTAGAGGTCATACTTTTTAAGCCACCAGCTAGAAGCACAGTTCCTTGTGATTGCCCTGTCTCCTCTTCCCTCTCTCAGGACAAAACTGGGCCCCTTCTCAGTCTCAATCAAGGACATGTCTCAGAACAGACAATTTCCCCAGAGAGACACCAGGATTTTTCTCCATACATTTCCTCAGCCTCATCTCAACCCTCATGTATGCAGATATACACACATAGACATCCAATTACGCAATTGATATCCCTATTATAGACAGTAGGAATTCCTGAATAGGAATTCTTATAGACAGTAGAAATTCCTGAATACTCGGAACCCTATTAAGACATAAGATAACAAAAGTAGTTAGAACTGTTCTTGTCATAGCCAGTCTAGGGCTTCCTGACTGTTTAAGCCATAGGCTGTCAAAAGGAAAAAGCTCTCACTCCCTGGAGAGCTAGCCTGGGATGGAAACTGAATATGTTTCTTCCAGCAGCTTGTAATCTTTAAAGATTTCTACCTCCAGGTCTTGTCCTCTTGTACATTTCTTCTGCTTGAGAAATTACTACAACCTCTACTGACGTCTTTTTTTTTTCCCTTATGCAGTCAGCTGAAAGAATCAGACAAAGACAGAAGACTGTCAGTAGAGATTTGGGATTGGGATTTGACCAGCAGGAATGACTTCATGGGATCTTTGTCCTTTGGGATTTCTGAACTGCAGAAAGCCAGTGTTGATGGCTGGTAAGTAAGATTTTGTTTTGAAAGCTACCTATAGCTTGCACCATCAAACACAGGGTCAAGTATGTTTTCCTTTTTCTCCAAAAATTGAAATACTAAAGCATAGTCTCAAAGTGATGTCTGGTTGATTGGCTCTGCCTTGCAGATATGTTTTATTTGGTCCTTGCACTAAAAACAAAAAAGAAAGATGCCAGGCGTTGTGGCTCACACACGTGGCTCACACCTCGGCACTCTGGGAGGCTGAGGCAGAGTGTATTGCTTGAGCTCAGGAGTTTAAGACCAGCCTGGGCAACATGGTGAAGCCCCATCTCTACTAAAACCACGAGAAATTAGCTGGGCATGGTGGTGTATCCCTGTAGTCCTAGCTACTCAGGAGGCTGAGATGGGAGGATTGCTTGAACCTGGGAGGTAGAGGTTGCAGTGAGTAAGGTGGTCAGAGATTGAACCACTGCATTCCAGCCTGGATGACAAAGTGAGACAAAAGAGACAGAAAGAAAAAGGAAGAAAGAAAGAGAGAGAGAAAAAAAAAAGAAGGAAGGAAGAAAAGAAAGAAGAAGAAAAGAAAGCAAGAGGAAAGGAAGGGACGGAGGGAGGGAATTAGTTCCAGTATTTTAAAAATCTGGGGCTAGAAGGCAACAATTGAGAACAGTTGAATAGTTAATATCCCCTTTAGACAGGACATGGATTTTCTATTTGTCACCGTCCCCACCACTCCCTATTTTATTACATCTGCCCCACTTTGCTGAACTATATGATGTGACTGTAACTGCCCAATGGCTTCTTTGTACCTGTTGCCCAGGCAGAACCAATTTATCAAGACAGGAGAATTGCAATGGGAAAGAGTTTTACACACATAGAGCCAGCTAAATGGGAGAACAGAGTTTTACTATGACTCAAATCAGCCTTCCTGAAAATTTGGAAGCTATGGTTTTTCAAAGATAGTTTGGCAAGGAGTGGAGTGGCTGGGAATGGATGCTACTGATTGGTTGGGGATGCAGTAGTAGGGGTGTGAAAAGTGGTCCTATTGGGCTGAGCCCACTTCTGGGTGGGGCCACAGGACTCGTTGGCAAGTCCAGGTGGGGCAGTCTGGTAATGAGAAAGGCAAAAGCCCAAAAAGACATCTCAAAAGGCCAATCTTGGGTTCTACAATGGTGATGTTATCTGCAGGAGGAATTGGGGAAGTTGGAAATGTTGTGACCTCTGGAATAAAGGCTAGTAATAATCTGTGTCTGTATCTTGGCAGAATTTAGGCTCCTTTTGTTCTTCTAATTTGGTGGTCTTTCATTAGTTTTACAGAGGCAGTTTAGTTTTGGAGAAGGCCTGATATCATTTAAAATATACACTAAATTTCTTTCTAAGTTAGGTTGGTGGCCTGGTCTGGGTAGAGCCACTGGTTTTCAGAAATGTGATCCACCTGAAGAGACATCTCAAAAGGCCAATCTTAGGCTCTACAACAGTGATGTTATCTGCAGGAGTAATTGGGGAAATTGCAATCTTGTGATCTCCGGAATAATGGTGGGTAATCCTTTATGTCTGCACCTTAGCAGAATTCAGGCTTCTCTCATCCTCCTAACCTGGTGGTCTTCCATTAGCTTTACAAAGGTGGCTTAGTTTTGGGCAAGGGCTATTATCGTTTAAAATATACACTAAATTTGTCCGAAGTTAACTTGGCCCAAGCCCAGGAATGAGTAAGGGCAGTTCGGAGATTAAAGGCAAGATGGGGGTTGGTTAGAGCAGATCTCTTTCACTGCCATCATTTTCTCACTGTTATAATTTTTGCAAAGACAGTTTCATGACTGGCTCCATGCACACTAAAGTGGCTTGTACAGTTCACTCAAAAGATATGAGGAACCCAGTGTCAGATTATGCCTGAGAAGCTGCCACTTCCTTGGGAGTCCTTAGCAAGGCTGGCTACAGATCACAGATGTACTGGGGTGTTGTTTTCATAGTCAGCTGCAATGTCTCCTCCGTCCTGAAGTTTATATTTTGCTCCCTTCCTGTGGCTATATATATTATCCTCCAATATTACCAACAAAGAGGCTGGGTAGGCCCCCTTGGCAACCATTTCACAGTTAACTGAGTCAAAGAGTCAGAAGAAATAGCTCAACCTGGCACTATAACTTTGGGAGAAGTGGCAATTGGGCTGCTATTATTTCTTTAAGATAAATTGTCTCATTTCTGAGTTATCTCATTCAGGACTTTTTCAGCTTCAAGTGAAAGAAAATAAAAATCAAACTGGTTTAGCAAGAAAGAGATGTATCGTTTGGACCACACACACATTTTTCCACTGTTCACATTATGACTTCCTTGTCTTGGCTCCATATTTCATCTTAGGCTTTTCTTGAAACATATATTGAGTGTCCACTAAGTGTTGGTCACTAGAGACACATGGAGGTATAAGACAGACATGACTTCAGGGAGCTTAGCTTATAGCAGAGGGTGGGGTGGGGAGATAAACATTGAACAAGGAATTACACAAATAACAAATCAATAACAACATGTTGGAAGATGTGAAGAAGACAGGAGCTGAGGCTTGTAACCCAAAAGTATTTGAGACAGCTCTCAATCAGAAAGTTTATTTTGCCAAGGTTAAGGATATGCCAATGACATAGACTCAGAAGGTTCTGATGACATGGGCCCAAGATGGATGGAGTACAGCTTGCTTTTATACATTTTAGGAAGATATAAGACATCAGTAACTACACGTGAGATTCATATTGGTTCAATCTGGAAAGGCAGGACAACTTGAACTGGGATGGGGGTAGGGTGCTTCCAGGTCATAGGTCGATTTTACAATTTTCCGATTGGTAATTGGTTGAAAGAGCTGTTATCAATAGAAAGGAATGTCTGGGTTACGTAAGGGGTTGTGAAGACTAAGGTTTTATCATGCAGCTGTAGCCTCCAGGTTGCAGGCTTCAGAGAGACTAGATTGTAAATGTTTCTTACCAGACTTAAGGTCTGTGTTGATGTTAATGCTGGTTGGCTTTTCCTGAATTCCAAAAGGAAGGGGATATAATGAGACATCATGTCCAACCCTCCCTTCTCATCACGGCCTGAAACAGTTTTTCTGGTTAATTTTGGAATGCCCTTGGCTGAGAGGAGGGGCCCATTCACATGGCTAGGAGGCTTAGAATTTTATTTTGGGTTTACAGAATGTACCCCTAAAGAGTTATGTTAAAGTACAATTCACAAATGGTTAAAAACATAATTATCATAAAACAGATAATGAGCATTGGCCAAAGATTTCCTTAGCTCATTAATGAGAAAAGCAGCAAGATGAATGACTGATTCCACAGAAGGTTTGAGAAACTGATGTTTGTGTAGTCAGTAGAAAAAGAAATGCTGAAATAACTTTGCTCAGTTAGATATAAAACTGGCTGAGAGCAGAACAATAGAATCACAAGCTTTGGGGTTATCTTATCTACTAGAATGAAGAAAAAAATGATTTTGGCTAGGCATGTTGGCTCACGCTTGTAATCCCAACACTTTAGGAGGCCGAGGTGGGCAGATGACCTGAGGTCAGGCGTTCAAGACCAGCCTGGCCAATATGGTGAAACCATGTCTCTACTAAAAATACAAAAATTAGCCATACATGGTGGCAGGTGCCTATAATCCTAGCTACTCAGAATGCTGAGGCAGGAGAATCTCTTGAACCCAGGAGGTGGAGGTTGCAGTGAGCTATGATTGCACCACTGCACTCCAGCCTGGGCAGCAGAGCAAGACTCCATCTCAAAAAAAAAAAAAAAAAAAAAAAAAAAGATTTCACTTCAATTTTCTAAAAGTTAACATTTATCTTTGCAGACTTGGGAGGAGACCATCTGGGCCTGACTTGATGATGAATAATAAATTAAACAAAGTATATTACTGTGAGGAAAGAAATAGCCAATTAGAAAATGCTCTGGCATGACATTGAAAGGTCACACTGTCATCTTTTTTGTTTCTTCTCTCCTCCCCGCCCCCCCCCACCCTTCCAGTTTTGGATATTTTTCCTTAACATACAAATGACTTGACTTTGTAGAGTCTAATCAGTCACTCACAGAGTAGGCGTTTCATTCTCATTTTAAATCAAACTTAAAGAGGTTCAAGAGAAAGAATGCGTGATCCCCAGGGGGTATCAGTATGACAGGAGAGAACATAATAATAATAGTAACAATAGCTACCATTTATTGATTCTTAATAGATGCCAGGCTCTGGGCCAAGCATTTCCAGATGTGTGGAGTCACACTTTTACACAGCGCTAATCAGGTGTGCAGAAAAAAATAAAGCTTCTTCATTTCCTATAATGGACTTAGACTTCGTCATGCACTTTTGTGAGCTCCTGGTGATCGATGCGAAGGGACTGTGTTATGCTGCATGTGATACTTGCTGGTTTCACAGCTTCACTTTTCTGCCTGGTCCCTGTTAACAGCAAAACTAAACTCTGTAAAACATTTTAAAGAAATTACAGGAGTTCCAGACCAACCTGACCAACATGGCAAAATCCCGTCCCTGCTAAAATTACAAAAATTAGCCGGGCGTGGTGGTGCACATCTGTAATCTCAGCTACTCTGGAGGCTGACCAGAAGCACTGCTTGACCCAGGAGGCAGAGGTTGCAGTGAGCTGAGATTGTGCCACAGCACTTCAGCCTGGGTGACAAAGCAAGACTCCATCTCAAAGGAAAAAAAAAGAAATGTTTTATGTTGAGGATGCCGTGCAGCAAGATGGATTGCCTACAGTGTGACTTCACCTTTGCCTGGCCTGGCCTTAGTCCTGTTTGTAATCTGGTATCTTATTGCCACAAAGAGTGTGTTTTGTCCATCTTACGGTCTCTATTTTAACATTCATATCAGTTCATTGTTATATATAAACTCCAAAAGAGAGGGGGTATAACCAGATGTGTCCAATCTCCTTTCTCTCATGGCTAGGAATTTCGTTTTTAAGGTTTTTCCTAGGCTGTCTTGGCCAAGGAGGGGGTTCTGTTCTGTCAGTAGGGGCGGCCTTAAGACTTTATTTTTAGCCTACGTTCCTAAACCAGCACCCAGTGAAGCAGTACTGGTCCCATCTAGCTTTGGGACATCATTCTTTGGGGCATCAGCTTTGGGCTGGAGGCCCTGGCCTGTTGCATCCCCTTGTGCATTTCCTCCTCTTTGTCCGATTCATAGGCCACTGCTGGGCCCCAGTCTCCTTCATGGAGGGCCAGGAGCCTGCCTGAGTCCTACCCCTGGGGGCTCTTTTCTGCTCCCTCTGCTGCTGCTGGGATGATGTTTCCTGGTGCATGGATAGGTCTCTAGCCAGCGTTCCAGCCAAGGAGGAGAGAAACTCATCTCTCCCTACCACCTGTCCTTTCTCCTTCCAAAGGTTTTCAAGCCCCAAAGGGAGGGGCTTCTCCTATAATCACCCAATGAGTTCATCTTGCCCACTGCGCAGAGTTGATTCACTGAGACAGCAATATTTTAGCAGAGAAAGAATTTAATAAACACAGCATCAGCCAAGCGGAAGGATGGGAGTTTATCACTCAAATCAGCCTCCTCCAAAATTCAGAGACTAGGTCTTTTCAAAGATAGTTTGGTGGGAAGGGGGACTAGGGAATGGGAAATGCTGACAGGTGGGGTCGAGAATGAAATCACAGATGGTCAAAGCTGTCTTCTCATGCTGAGTTGGTTCCTGGGTGAGCATCACAAGACCAGGTAGGCCAGTTTCTTGGTATGGGTTCCCAGTCTGGGTGGCACCAACTGGTCCATCAGAATGCAGGGTCTGGAAAATACCTCAAACACCAATTTTAGGTTCTATAATAGTGACTTTATCTGTAGGAGCAATTGGGGAGGTCATGATTCTTGTTACCTCTGGCTACATGTCTCCGGAGCCAGGATTCTAACTTTGTGGCTAATATGTTAGTTTTACAAAGGCAGTTTTGGTCCCCAAGCAAGGAGAGGGTTAGTTTTTGGAAGGGGCTGTTATCTTAGTTTTAAAGTTAAACTAATGGCCATATGTGGTGGCTCATACCTGTAATCCCAGCACTTTGGGGGTGCCAAGGTGGGAGGATTGCTTCAGTTCAAGAATTAGAGACCAGCCTGGGCAACAAAGCAAGACCCTGTCTCAATAAAAAAATTAACCAGGCATGGCGGCATGCACCTGTGGTCCCAGCTACGCAGGAGTCTGAGGTGGGAGGATCACTTGGGCTCAGGAGGTCGAGGCTACAATAAGCCGTGATTGTGCCACTGCACTCCAGCCTGGGCGAGAGAGCAAGACCTAAGTAAATAAAGAAGCAAATACAAATAAAGTCTGAAATTGAACTGAAACTAAAATCTTCCCATAGTTAGCTTGGCCTAAGTCCAGCAATGGACAAGGACAGCTTGGAGATTAGAAGCAGATGGAGTTAGTTAGGTCTGATTTCTTACACTATCATAACTTTTCTATGTCAGATTTCTCGTACTGTCATAATTTTTGCAAAAGTGGTTTTACTCCCACGCATGCCTTATCCTTCTTCCTGGGCTAGTGCCTGCCTGTCTACCCCACTAAAGCAGAGATCAGGGAAGAAATAAAAAATGGCTTAAGAATAGGGATAGTGTATCAGGAGTAAGCCCAAAATATTACTGCATTTACACTTAGATGATCATTTAATTCTCTGGTTATTCTAAGTAAAGCATCATTTCCAAGGATCGGAATAGTTCAGCAATGTGTTAGGGACACACAGCTCGTAAGCGACAGTGCTGGGTTCAGGTCTAGGTTTCTATGATGCCAGAGCCTATGCATATACAAATCCCATTCTGCCTCCTGATACGGGTTAGGTGGAAGGCTAGAGGGTAGACAGCTCAGATTTGACCTTGGCTTTCCTAACTGGATGGATACTTTGTAACCTCAGGTGAGCCACTTCACCTCTCCATACTGCAGCCTTCACAGCAGGTATTATGCCACCCCCTCAGATTGATTACAACACCCTTATCCTCCAACCACCACTTAGGATAGCATGAAGTTGATGACATAATAGTTGGAAGGGAACTTTTCCAAAATAAAAGCCCTCTTCAGATTTTGAAGATAAAAGTCCTCTTCAGATTTCCGGCCAAGACATTTGCGTCACTGTCTTGACTCTAAATGGACCAGATCCTAGATGTTTGGATTCTTGCCCCAGGGATTCTTTGAACACTATGTGATCTTGAGTAAGTCTCACACCCTTTCTGAGACTCAGTTTCACCATTTCGAAGGGGATGGACTCCACCAGCTCTTCTTCTGTGCTGTAATTTAAGACTGTGTGGCAGAAACAGCAGACACAGCTGTGAAAGCTCCCAGATGTGGTGCACCAGCCCCAGGACTCCTGTCTGCCTCTTGGCCACCTGCCCTGTATCTGTCGTCAAATCCTCTTCTTTATTTCTAATTTTGGTTGTTTATACTGTCTCCTTTCTTTCCCCCTTGATTTTCCAGAGGTTCATCTGTTTTATTTACTTATTTATTTTCTTCAAAGAATTAACTCTGGGATTTGTGTATCAATTCTGTTTGTTTTCTCCTTTTCTCTAGGTTTATTTTGTGTTTGTTTTTGACTTTCGGTTGAACATTTGACTACTTTATTTTTTCTTCTTTTGCCTGACTCTGCTCTTTAAAAATAATGAATACCTTTTTTGTTCGTTTTTTTTTTTGTTTGTTTGTTTGTTTTGGGATGGAGTCTTGCTCTGTTGCCCAGGCTGGAGTGCAGTGGCACAATCTCTGCAACCTCCACCTCCGAGGTTCAAGCGATTCTCCTGTCTCAGCCTTTTGAGTAGCTGGGATTATAAGCGCCTGCCACCACTCCTGGCTAATTTTTGTACTTTTAGTAGAGATAGAGTTTCACCATGTTGGCCAGGCTGGTCTCGAACTCCTGACCTCAGATGATCCTCTCACTTCAGCCTCCCAAAGTGTTGGGATTACAGGCATGAGCCACCACGCCTGGCCGAAAAATAATGAACAAGCATTTAAGGGAATAAATGTTTCCTCTAAGTTTTGATATGTTAACACTCTGGCTTTTGCTGCTTTCTTGAGGATCTGCAGTTGAGTTTTTAGTTTCCTTTCTAACATGCTTTAATTTAGGCGTTTTTTACCTTTGGTATTAGATTTTTGTTTAAATTTTTGTAATTAATATTAAATTACTGTTTTAGTGCTTTCAAGTCAGAGAATATGGCCTGTGCACTTTTCTCCTTTCCTACTATTTTCTTTCCTTTTCTTTCAGCATAGCTTAGTATTTGTTTAATGTTGTTAAAAGTTCAAGAAAAAGACTATATTAACTATTTTTAGGGTATGATTTTTTTGTGGAGAAAGAGTAAACCTTTTTCCAACTTTTATTTTAGATTCAGGGGGTACATGTACAAATTCGTTCCCTGGGTATATTTCATGATTCTGAGGTTTGGGGTATGAATGATCCTGTAACTGAGGTACTCAGCATAGTACCCAATAGCTAGTTTTTCAACCTTTGTCCTCTCCTCCCCTCTCCCTCTATAGTTTCTAGTATCTGTGGTTGCCATCTTGATGTCCATGAGTATAGGGTATACATTTTAACATGTATTCATTCCAATGTATTATAAGGTCCAGATCTTTTATACCTTCATATTGTCCTTTGGTTTGCTTGAGCTAAATGTGTAGTGCTTATTAAGGTTCTTCAGGCAAAATTATTATTATTTATTATTTATTTATTTATTTTTTATTGCATTTTAGGTTTTGGGGTACATGTGAAGAACATGCAAGATTGTTGCATAGGTACACACATGGCAGTGTGGTTTGCTGCCTTCCGTCCCCTCACCTGTATCTGTCATTTCTCTCCATGCTATCTCTTCCCACCTCCCCACCTCCCCGTCCCTCCCCCATTTCCCCCCAACAGACCCCAGCGTGTAGTGCTCCCCTCCCTGTGTCCATGTGTTCTCATTGTCAACACCCGCCTATGAGTGAGAACATGCGGTGTTTGATTTTCTGCTCTTGTGTCAGTTTGCTGAGAATGATGGTTTCCAGGTTCATAAAAATTCTTTTTATTTCTAGGAGTTTTGGCCTTATCTATATATGGCAATATTATTAGCCACGTAACTCTGTAAGTCTTATTATATTGACGTGAAGTTATCTTCGCTGCAGTTAATGTTTTTTCTCTATACTTTTACCTTGTTGCTGGCATTCATTCATTCATTCATTCACTGAATATACACAGCGAGCACCTGCTGTGCTGAAGAGACACTAATGAACAAAACAGACAAGAATCTGTGGTCTCATAGAGTTTTCTTTCTAGTTGAAGAAAAACAAACAAAAATTTTAGATGAACAAAAATGAGCAGTAAAACGTGGCATGCTTGAGGCTGGTATGTGCCACCGAGAAAAGGAAATAAGAAATGGGGACAAAGAATCTTGTGGATGGGGGCATTCAGATTTTATAGGGGGCTCAGGGAAGGACTCACTGAAAAGGTAACATATAGCAAAGATCTGAAGCAGGTGAGGAGTGAGCCATGTGGCTATTTAGGAAGAGCTTGTCCTAGACAGAGAGGACAGCAAGCACAGGGGCCCTGAGGCAGGATTGCACCCGGCAAGTTGGAAGAGCAGTTAGGTGGCTTGTGTAACTGGAGCTGGATCCATGAGGGGAGAGTGGAGGAGGATTTGGTCTGGGAGGATATGGGGAGAGGTCTGGCAGGTCCCGTGAGCTTTGTCAGGACTTTGTCTTCTACTCTGAAGAAGACGGGGAGCCAAGGAATTAATGAGATCAGATTGACCTTTGCACGTGTCCTCTTTGGTTGTGGAGTGATCGGTCCCTTTTCCCTAATAGATCCTTTTCCATTCTTTTACATCTAATCTTTCTAAGTCCTTTGGTCTTGTGTAACAAGTGGCACGTTGTTGGATTTTTTTTTTTTTTTTTTTCTGCGATGGAGTCTCACTTTGTTGCTCTGGCTGGAGTGCAGTGGTGTGATCGCGGTTCACTGCAACCTCTGTCTCCTGGGTTCAAGCAATTCTCCTGACGCAGCCTCCCAAGTAGCTGGGATTACAGGCATGGGCCACTACGCCCAGCTAATTTTTATATTTTTAGTAGAGATGGGGTTTCACCATGTTGGCCAGGCTGGTCCCAAACTCCTGACCTTGTGATCCACCTGCCTTGGGCAATTTACTTGGCCTCTCTGTGCTATATTTCCTCACTTGGAGATAACAGTCATGATTATGTCACAGGATTGTCACAATATCAAATTAGTTAATATAAGTGACCTGCCCAATGTCTGCTAAATAGCATTCAGTGTTAGTCATTATTGTTAACTGAATAATAATTAGAAAAATATAAGTAAGCAATTAGAGTATATTATCCACGTTCCTAGTGCCCATAATTACAATTGACCCTAGAGAGAAAGAGAGAAACAAAAAAACGAAATCTTACTGTGGATACTATTTGATAGCTTGCATTTTTCACCTAAAAATAATCTGCAATAAACATAATTGTAGCAAAACTTTTGTGCCCAGCTTTAATAATTTCCTAATAAATTTCTAAGACTGAAATTGATGGCTTTAAGTATATATGCATTATGAAAGTGTTTGCCAAAATGTCTTACAATTTTTAAAATCAATTTACATTTTTATCAATCTTGTATGAAACTTTTCACTTTACTAACATTAACATCTAGTGTGATAAATTTCAAAAATATGATACAAAGATTATGCACATGTTGTATTACTGATCATGTTGAACATTATCATTTGCATGTTGCCATTTGTTTATATTTATATACGACTATGTCCTTTGCCTTTTCCTTATTGACTTGTAAGAACTTTTTATATGAGAATATTAATGTCTTTTCTGACATACATGTTGCAATATTCCTCCTTTGCATGTTGTAAATTAATATTGATAATATGCATTTTTCTTAGTGGCATATAAAGCATTTGTTTCATCTCTACTTTAATATGAGAAATATCAAGCCAATTGCCAGAAAAATTTCTCAAGTTTTTCTTCTCATTTACTAATTGTTATCTGAATTATCCATGCTGTGTTCCCTGTCTCCAATAGATTTTTAAATTGAGTGATTTTTTTTTCTGAAAGTAGTCTTTCCCACTCATATTTGTTCCCTTTACATAGATGCACCAACCTCTTGAATCTCATTGAAAATATGAATTAGGTAGTTTCTATAATGTTCTCTCTTTTGGCAGCAGTTTTATTTCATGGGAAGTACTTCGATTCTGCATTGTTTCTATTTAAATGACTAAATTTTTCACACATCCTATTGTCCTTATTTGCCCATCCTTATAGAAGGCTAAGCACAGAAACGACAAGTGTCTTTGTTCTAAGCTTTCATACCTGGATAAAGGGAGACAGGAGTCTTTTGTATTTTTTGGAATTCTGTTGTGTCAGATCAGGAGTCCCGTTCCTGACATTAGGACAGGGCTACTGCAGTGAACACAGGTGCCTAACAGGCAGCCCTGGTGCCAGATGGAGACCCACCTTCCCCACGTTGGTTCTGTGTATCTCAAAGTCAGAAGGACTCCTGTTCCTCTCTGAAGGGCCACACGTGTGCTATTTGGAGGCAGTAGTGGCAATGTTCTTCACTCATTCTGTGGCATACTGGCCTCCATGAACACATGCTATGGCACCATGCCCCTGCCCGCTGCTCCAGACACTGAGGTCTCTCCTCCTGCCTATGAATGGGAATCAGCAACCCTCATCAGTCCCTGATGGTCTCAGCCAGGGTCGTTACTGGGCTCTGTTGGGGCACCTTTTACGAATGACAGTATCTGTGTTTTCCCAAGTGTGAGACTCCAAATACTCCAGATCGTTCATAGGCAGGGCATAAATAATATTGAATTGTGCCCGAGAAAGGAATTCTTTTGTCAGCGTTCTTTCAATTCTTCAGATTATGGCAAAGAGAAACTCTCAGAGGGCTCAGGTATACCTTAACCCTCTAACACTTGCTCTTTGCTGATCTCCCATTAAAAAGGGGTCGGGGCAGGCTTTAGGTTGAGAGCCTTTGGTAAGCAACGTCATCCACTTGCACTTGCATAACATTGATTTGCATTTCTTTCTTTCTTTCTTTCTTTTCTTTTCTTTTCTTTTGTTTTCCTTTCTTGTCTTGTCTTTTCTTTTCTTTTCTTTTCTTTTCTTTCCTCTCACTCTGTCACCAGGCTGGAGTGCAGTGGCATGATCTCTGCTCACTGCAACTTCTGCCTCCCAGGTTCAAGTGATTCTCCTGCCTTAGCCTCCTCAGTAGCTGGAACTACAGGCACATACCACCATGCCCGGCTAATTTTTTTGCATTTTTTGTAGAGGCCGGGTTTCACCCTGTTGGCCATGCTGGTCTCAATCTCCTGACTTCATGATCCGTCCGCCTTGATCTCCCAAAGTGCTGGGATTACAGGTGTGAGCCACCATACCCGGCCTTTTTCCTTTTCTTTTCTTTTTCTTTTTCTTTTTTTTTTAAGAGAGACAGGGTCTTGCTCTGTCATCCAGGCTGGAATGTAATAGCGGAATAATAGCTCACTGGAGCTTTGAACTTCTGGATTCAAGTGGTTCTCCTACCTCAGCTTCCCAAGTAGCTGGGACTACTGGTGTGCGCCACCATACCCAGGTAAATTTTTTTATTTTTTGTAGAGACAGGGTCTGTGTTGCCCAAGCTGATCTTGGACTCCTGGTCTCAAGTGATCCTCCCACCTCAGCCTCTCAAAGTGCTAGGATGACAGGCGTGAGCCACCACCAGCACCTATTTTTTTAAAAAAACAATTATTTTCTGCTTGTAACAAGTGATTTTGAGTTTCCTTCCAAGGAAGAAATAAAAAATGTTCTTTAAAATTAAATTTATTATTTAAAAAACAGCTGGGTGTGGTGGCTCACACCTGTAATCCCAGCACTTTGGGAGGCCGAGGCGGGTGGATCACGAGGTCAAGAGATTGAGACCATCCTGGTCAACATGGTGAAACCCCGTCTCTACTAAAAATACAAAAAATTAGCTGGGCATGGTGGCGCGTGCCTGTAATCCCAGCTACTCAGGAGGCTGAGGCAGGAGAATTGCCTGAACCCAGGAGGCAGAGGTTGCGGTGAGCTGAGATCACGCCATTGCAGTCCAGCCTGGGTAACAAGAATGAAACAAAAACCAAAAAACAACAACAAAAAAAAAACAGATATTTCAATGCTGATATACAGATCTAGCAAAATCCACAAAGGTAGTATCTGAATGGATAAAGTTAACCGAACAGGGCTCTGCTTTCTCTTTCTACTATTTTCATTTGTAGGAATCCTTGCTGTGTGGATAGCACCCTTCTCGATTTCCAGCAAAGATACAGATGCTCTCTTGTTTTTGTATTTCTTTTGGTAATTTCCATGGAAATTTGGAAGAAAATTTGGAATATTAAATGTGGGGGCATAGAGGCTCAAATTGTCTTCTCTGCTTTGAATCACCTAGCCCATTTTTGGAAGCTGCTTAAGAAGATTTGTGAATGGAGACAAAACATTGGGATGAAAATTTTAAACTTTGGTTAGGAATGATCTTTGAGAGCAAGGCGTTTTGGGGTCTTTTTTCTCCCCCACTGATTCAAATGCTTTTAGAATGTCCCTTTTCCTTCCTCACACTCATTTCATCCTCTGGCTAGCTGGAAAAATATTTGTGCTCAAGAAACAAACTGAAGCCCATGCTTGTTATTATCATAATAGTAGCTGGGCATGGTGGCATGTGCCTATAATCTCAGCTACTTGGGAGGCTGAGGCAGGAGGATTGCTTGAGCCCAGGAGTGCAAGACTGGCCTGGGCAATATAGCAAGACCCCATCTCTGAAAAAAAAAAAAAAAGAAAGAAAGAAAGAAAAAAGAAAACGAAAACCAGCCAGGTGTGGTGGCACGTGCCCTTAGTCTCAGCTAATTGAAAGCTGAGGCAGGAGATTGCTTGAGCCCAGGTGGTCAAAGCTACACTGAGCTATGATTGTACCACTGCACTCCAGCCTTGGTGACAGAGCAAGACCCTGTCTCTCAAATAATAATGATAATAATGACATTAGTCACAGGAATAATAATCATGATGATACCACTAATTGAACACATGCTGAATGCAAATGCTGCTTATCATTTTACATGCATCATTACATTTCTATTTTACAAGAATTCTTTGAAAAAGGAATTTGTATTCCAATTTATAGTTGAAAAAAACAAAGGCCCAGAAAGGCTAACCAGCCTGTCTAGGGTTATGAGATGAGATTTGTACCCAGGCATAGTTTGACTCCAGGTCTTGTGCACTTAACTACTAAAGGATGCTGTTTCTCCAGAGGCTGACTACAGCACACTTGGGGCAAGCTTCTGCAGAGAAAAACAGCATCACGAAGTAAAGTCCATGGTCATCTATATGCGGTTGAGTGCCAGGATGGCAAGGTGGCACCCTATGTAGGTGAAAGGGAGAAAGGCTGGAAAGCATGACAAGAATGTATTTACAGCCAGGCGGTGGGGTTTACAGCTGGAATTACAGACAGACAGCTCCTGACTGTAATCCCTGCAATTTGGGACGATAGGGTGAGAAGATCACTTGAGGCCAGGAGTTCAAGACTAGTCTGGGAAACATAGCCAGATCCCATAACTACAAAAAAAAATTTTTTTTTTTAATTAGTGGGCCTGGTGGCACATGCCTATAGTCCCAGCTACTAAGGAAGCTGAGGCAGGAGGATCGCTTGAACCCAGGAGTTCGAGGCTGCAGTGAGCTGTGATTGCACTGTTGCACTCCAACCTGGGTGACAGAGTGAAACTCTATCTCTAAAAACAACAACAACAAAAACATTTCTATTGTGGGATCTTCGTAGCCTTCTTTCAGAATAAGAAACTGCTTAATGGGCAAAAATAGGTAAAAACATATACGGTACTTTAATGATATTATGAAGACTGTGTAAGTGTATGTAGAGAGAGCGAACTTTGCCTCCTACATACATAGGATATATATATATATTTTCCTGTTGTCCATGGAAGAGTTACAAAACTACGTAGTGTACCTGGCTATAAACCTACACACACTACCCCCACCCGACATACCTGAAACCAAAGCAAAACAAACCAAACAACCCTCACCATATATTTTTTGAAGTAGAGCTTTTTATAGGCCTCCTTTTCATATCCTGATCAATAAAATAATGTCGAGTAGAGTCATGAAATTTGTCCTGCCCTCTTGTCTCCCTCTAGGTTTAAGTTACTGAGCCAGGAAGAAGGCGAGTACTTCAACGTGCCTGTCCCACCAGAAGGAAGTGAGGGCAATGAAGAGCTGCGGCAGAAATTTGAGGTGAGGTTTCTCTTCTTTTTCGCTTCTTTTTTTCTCTTTGTTTTTTTCCTTCCTTCCTCTCTCTTCTCTCTTTCTCTCTCAATCTTTCTTTTTTTATTTTTTCTCTCTCCTTCCTTCTCCTTTCCTTCCTTCCTTTCTTTGTTTCTCTTTTTTTCTTTTCTTTTTGCTTGCTTTTCTTTCTTTCTTCTTTCTTTCTTTCCTGCTTTCTTTCTCGCTTTCCTTCTTTCTTTCTCTCTTTCTTTCTCTTTCTTTCTCCTTCCTCTGTCTCTTCATTCTTTCTCCCCTTTCTTTCTCCCTCTCTTTCATCTCTCTCTCTCTTCTTATCTCCGTTCTTTCATCAATGGGAACCAGTTAAGTTTGCTGCTGTGCTAATTTTCCTGTTTAGGGCATGGTTCCTACCAAGATTTTTCATGACTCTGAGCCTTTGCAAGGTCATTTCATCTCCTAGAAAATTCTGATTCATCCTTCAAGACCCCAATTAAATGCCTTTGCCTTATGAAGTTATTCCTGCTTCAGACTTAGACGTTTCTCACTCACTGCCCAGCATTTTGATGGTAACTTGGACTGGAATGGTAGTCATGGTGAATGAAAGAAGTAGACAGAAGGCCGGGTGCATTGGCTCATGCCTGTGATCCCAGTACTTTGAGAGACTGAGGCAGGCAGATCACTTGAGGTCAGAAGTTCGATACAAGCCTGGCCAGTATGGTTAAAGCCCATCTCTACTAAAAATATAAAAAAAAGTAGCCAGGCATGGTGGTGCATACTTGTAATCCCAGCTACTTGGGAGGTTGAGGCACAAGAATTGCTCCAGGTGACAGAGACTGCAGTGAGCCAAGATTGCGCAACTGCAGCAGTCTGGGCAATAGAGCCAGATTTCATCTCACAAACAAACAAACAAACAAAAGAAAAACAAGACAGAGAAGTGATACATTTTGGAGGCTGAGTCTGCTAGGCTTGCTGATGGATGAATCCGGATTGGCTGTATTGGCAGAGTGGTGCTGTGTAGTTAACGAGTGGAATTGATTGTGCTAATGACTTCATGAAATACCCTGTGGGTAGATCTTCCCAGAGAATAGTTTTATCAAATGGAAAACTCTTGGCTGTGACCTTAAGTCACATTCCTGGCTCTGCTCTTACCTGAGACAAACTCCTTTCCTTCTATGGGGACAAGTAAACATCATTTTCAGCTACATAAGAGCAGCAGGTGTATAGTACACATCCCGGCTTTACAAAGAAAATGTTTGGGGGGATATAGGCTTGAGTACTTACATTATATGTGTATTGAGTGATTTTAAAGTAGTTTCCTGAGGGAAAACACATTATTTTGTTCCCACAAACTCAATACACTGAGTCTGGTGGGAGATGATCAATTCTAGATAAGCAATGATGGCCTACTAATCCCTCCTCCAAATGTATGTAATAGCATAGCTAAAGTGAAATATGAATTTTTATTATTATTTGTCAAATAATCACACAAACACATTTTAAAAATGTATAAAGACCATATAAAGTCCTGTGAAAGAGACATCAGGTGCCTTGAGAACATGTACAAGAGAAACGTCATGTAGTTTGAAAGGACAGGGGAGGTGTCAGGGAGGAAACAGTCATGGAACTTTACCACGTAAAAAGTGGGGAGAGTGTATTCCATTCTGCAAACAGCGTGTGCAAAAGCCCTGTGGTGGGGGGGTCATATAATAACCATGTAAGACCAAAAGCAGACCAGCGTGGGCAGAGTAGAGAGAGCTAAAGGGAGTCCAAGGAAAGGCTGGGGAAGTATGCATGGGTCAGAGGACGCAGGACCATGCTGGCCTTGACAAGGGTTTTAGCACTTACCTCAAGAGTGTTTATTTATCTCAAGGATTTTAGCATGTATCCCAAGAGTATTTGTCCCAGTAATTTTAGCATTTATCCCAAGAGCATTTATCTTAAGAGTATTTATCCCAAGGATTTTAGCATTTATCTCAAGAGTATCTTTCCCAAGAGTATTTATCCCAAGAGTATTTACCCCAAGGATTTTAGCATTTATCGCAAGAGCATTCCTGCCAAGAGCCCAGTGACCACATGTGGTTTATTTCAGTGCGTCAGAGTTGGTTGGCTCTGTCTGGTTACCAGGCGTTGAGTTCTAGGGATCTAAATTCCCGACATGGAAAGGTAGCCATTAGTGTATTCCTGTTTCTGAAGGCACATCCTACCCATCAAGATAAAGGATGAGTTTGTTTGTTTGTTGAAATAAACAAACTTTCTATCAAGTTTGTTTTCCCCTCAACTTCTTAGAAATAGCACTTAGGGGCCAGGCATGGTGACTCACACCTATAATCCCAGCACTGTGGGAGGCCAAGGCAGGAGGATTGCTTGAGCCCAGGAGTTCGAGACCAGCCTGGGCAACATATGACCCCACCTCCATTATTTAAAAAAAGAAATGAAATTATTTTTAAAAAAGAAAAAAGAAATAGCACTTAGGTATTCCCAAATTCCTTGTCTTGAGCCCGTGCCCTCCTCACTTGAAGGCAGTGATAGTTCTGACCCGCTTGGATCCTCCCTTCCTGGAAACAAGTGGAACAGACACGTTGGCCTTGAGCTTGTCAGTCATTCTCCAGTGACCTTGATAGCAGAGGCTTGTTCCCACAGTCTTGGACTCAAGCCCAAGTGGATTGATAAAAGAACCTTCCCTCCAAGTAGAACTAAAAACTGGATGCTGTTTGATAAAAATTAAGACAGGAAGGCAGTCCTTCCAGAGAACACTTTCCATCTCTTTCCCCTAACTTGCTGATGAAGTGGTGTCGCTTTACTGCTGTGTTATAAAAACGTACTATTACGGGTGAAAAACACAAGGCAAGTATTTTCTTGTATACAACGAAGTCTTTGTTTTGCAAAATGATTTCTTCTGTCCTGGGGCAGCCAGGGTGACGTTTCAGAACACCAGGGAAAAGATTTTCTACACAAACAGAGCATTTGTCTGGGCCAGTAATTGGCTTGGAATAGCGGACTGTTTTATCCGCATGCAACAAATTGTGTCTCTTTATTTCTAGCAAGAGCCTGCAAATACTTGTTTATGCTTGAATTATAATCGTTCTGTACTGTAGTTGTTGATTTAAAAAAATGTTTCCAACAGACCGAAAATTGTTCTCAGGCTCACAGAGGAATTTCAGTTGACCTTGAATGTGAGAAATGTAATCCCTGTGCAATAACCAATTAGCACCCGGAATGACTCAGAAATTACTTTCAAGCCTCTTATCTGGAGGAATTCTGAGTGACAGTAAAATCGAGCTGCTAGAATTGGAGTAATAGAATTTCATGGTAGTGTGAGCTTGGTGCAGTTACCACACGTGGTATATTTCAGAGCGTCAGAGTTCGCTCTGGTTGGTTGGGGAGCTTTCAGCCGACCATGGGCTTGAGAAGAGAAGTCTCCGTTTTAGATGGTTCACATGGGATTTCTTAGAGTCTTAAAATTTATTTATTTAACGAAGTGCTAACTTGGTGTCATTCATTATTCTAAGTGCTTTGCAAATATTAACTCAGGTAATTTAATCCCTACAACATCCTGGAATGATCAGAACGATCATTTTACTTTTACAAGTGAAGAAATTGAGGCTCAGAGAGGATTCAGTAACTTTTCAAGGTCCCAGAGCCAGCCATGTCCTGGGTTTGAGTTTTCCCAGGAACAGACTGTAAGGATTCAAGGGCAAGTTCATTATTTGGGAGGTGATCCTGGAAGCACCTCCCAAATAAGGAAGCATTGCCAGAAAAGGTGGGAAGCCAGGAAAGTAAGTATTATAGAGCAGGCTACTGCTGTGGGCAACTAGAGTTTAACCCTGCTGGAGAACTCTCAGAGTCAGCACAGAATGCATGCCTCAGAATTTCTCAGTCAAGGGACAGGAAGCTGAGGGGTTATCTGTAAGCTCCCTGTCCATTGTAGGCTAAGGGCTGCTCCAGGGAAATCCGCTCACCAGCACTTTCAATGTGCTCTGTGCGCTGTGCCTGCTCCTACAACCAGAAAACAAGCTGCAGGCAAAGAATCACAAGTGTTTGCTGTTGGCAGCCCTAGGTGTAGAGAGCAGCGTGCTGATGGGGTCTCGGAAGAATACCAGTCATCATATCTATGCAATGTAGCCTAATGGTTAAGTGTGATGTCTTGAGAGCTAGACTGCCTAGATTTGAATTCCAATTCTGCCACTTCCTTGCTGAATGGCTGTAAGCAAGTTGCTTTGTCTCTCTGAGCTTCTGGTTCCCTACCTGTAAAATGGGGAATTATAGCACTTCTTACCTCATGAGGTTATGTGAGGATTGAATGAGGTAATGCATTTAGCAGAATGTCTCACACGTTATATGCATCCAGATGTTAGATTCTAGCATCATGATAGTTATAATTATCGGCTCCCCCTTTGGGATAAATAAAGATCAGAACATCCTCTTTCTGGGCTTTGGAAGGGCTACTTAGAGGTTAGGGAGTATCTATAGGGACTCCTAGCCTAGAGTCCTTGCCCCATTGCTGGGTAGCTGAGAGTACCTGTAGTCGTTCCTTGTAGGGGTGGAGTGGCAGAGGAATCTGCAGATTTAGTCAGGACAGGGATTCATCATCTGGAGTAGAGCCCGGAGCCTGGATGCCGAGGCTCCTCCACTGTCACATCGTGCTATCCGGAAGGTGGCTTGGCTCTTTGCTCAGAAATGCTCTCTGTTTGCTTTCTCGCTTAGCGTTGAGTTCTAGGGCTCTAAATTGCTGACATGAAAAGGTAACCGTTAGTGTATTTCTGTTTCTGAAAGCACATCCTACCCAGCAAGATAAAGACAGAATTTAATTTGGGCCTCAATTTTAAAATGTTTGCTCGGCCAGGCGCGGTGGCTTACACCTGTAATCCCAACACTTTGGGAGGTCGAGGCAGGCAGATCATGAGGTCAAGAGATCGAGACCATCCTGGCCAACATGGTGAAACCCCGTCTCTACTAAAAAAATAAAAAAAATTAGCTGGGCCTGGTGGCACATGCCTATAGTCCCAGCTACTTGGGAAGCTGAGGCAGGAGAATTGGTTGATTGGTTGAACCCAGGAGGCAGACGTTGCAGTGAGCCGAGATCATGCCACTGCACTCCAGCCTGGCGCCTGGCTACAAAGCGAGACTGTCTCAAAAAAAAAAAAAAAAAAAAAAAGAAAAAAAAAGTTCGCTCTTTGATGCAGTGTGTACTGGGCATTGTCCCCTTAGAACAATGGGATATTTCAAAGGACAAAGGACAGGGCTGCTGGCCTCTGAAGGCTCACTGCGTAGGGGCCACAAACCCGGGTGTTTTCCAGAGCCAGGCAAACAAGAAGTAAGCAAAAGAGCTCGGCACCACCCAGTGTTAGCACATCCCCTTCTTCAAAAGAAGCTGGGGATCTCGGTTTTCATGTCTCTGAATTTTCAACAGTTGGCAACTAATTAAACATTAAAATGATAACAAACACTGTGCAGACCAGACCAACGGGGTTATTAGATCTCTCTCTCTCTCTCTTTTTTTTTTGCAGGGTTATTAGACTTCTGATCTAGATTCTAGAAGTTAAGTTAACATGCCCATGGGAAAAGTTATAAAAGCAAGCTGGGAGGGAGGGAGGAAAGAGGGCTGTTAGCCCCAGATTCAGAGGAGGGAAGGGAGTTTCTAGGGCTGTGAGATGAGGCTATTAGTCACTTGTTGCTCCTTGAAGGACAAGTAAAACAAAACAAAACAAAACAAAAAACCCCCAAAATGGCCTTATCTGCTGGCTAAACAAAGTCAAGTGAAGAAATCAGGAAGTCTGAGATCCGTGCTCACGCTTCATGGGGGGTGTGTGCTGAGACGCGCAGGTGGATGGGAAAATTCCCAGGATGGAAACTGGGAACAGGGACAGGCAGGACTTGGATCCTCATAGTCCGGAGAACGAGTGCATGAATTCAATGGGTCCTGAGCCAGGATTCAAAGAAGTCTGAACTCACGATGATAAGGTGATGAGCTGGTGGAGTGGGGAGGGGAGGAGGGAATGTGTTTGGGTCAGGCCAGCTTGGTGATGAGTTAGGAGGGTGTGCGAACCTAGCCCAAGAAAGTTGAGGTGGTCTCCGTCCCACGCTGGCTCTTTTGTTTGCAGTCTCCATTGCAAATAAGATGACCTTGCAGTTTTAACTACCTTCTCGTTGCCTCTACTCCCCAGATCTGTGTCTCCAGTTCAGGTATTTTTGCTCAAGCCCTAGACCCACATATACAACTGCTTACTGGGTACTTACACTTGGGTTAAACCTCGGCGTATCTTACTGCAAAATAAGCTGACCAAGTATGTTCCCAGCAGCGTTGTTAGTAGGCTGAAACGGGAAACAGCTCGAATGCTCATACACAGGAGAATGGATAAACATCAACAATGAGTGCTATTCAGCAATACAAAGAGACAAATTACCGATTTATGCAGAAACATGGATGCATTTCAAGAACATTTTGATGAGTGAAAGAAGCCAGGCACAAGAGTACACACTCTACGATGAAATTCAAGAACAGACAAAACTGGCCTGTGGGATGGAAACCAGAACAGAGATTGCCTTAGAGGGAGGGGGTTGACTGGGAACTTTGGGGGGTGATGAAAATGTTCTGTGTGTTGTTTGGGGTTTGGGTTACATGGATGTGTGCATTTGTCAAAATTCACAGAACTGGGCACGTTAAGACTGGTGCACTTTGAAGCACCCACCTCAGTTTTCAAAATGTTAATTACAAAGAGAGAAAAAATGGTGGATGCTTTGTTAGCCATGGTTCCTAAGTGGTGACAGTGGAATACGTACCCCGTGAGGGAGAAATAAACCTCGCAGTTTTAAGCTGCTGTGGGGAAGAGGGGATCTCAACATGTCTGAAATCACACCGGTCATCTCTGCCCACCTTCTTCCCCACACTTCCAAACTTGTTCCTCCTCCGCTTCTTCTCATCTCAGTACAAAGAACCAGCATCCTTCCAGTTGCTTATAACAGAAGCTGGGGAGCTGTCCTTCAACTCCGATCTCCCTTCTCTCTTGCCCAATCTGCTACCCAGCCGGGATCAGTCTGTTTCCTAAATAGTCCGCTTTGTTCCATCTACACTGCAGACAGCTGAGTCCATCATTCTTTTTTATTCTTTTAAGACAGAGTCTCCTTTTATCACTCGGGCTGGAGTGCAGTGGTGTGATGATG
This sequence comes from Saimiri boliviensis, assembly GCF_048565385.1. Lineage (NCBI taxonomy): Eukaryota > Metazoa > Chordata > Mammalia > Primates > Cebidae > Saimiri > Saimiri boliviensis. The sequence continues at coordinate 16,140,435 of NC_133460.1, read as the reverse complement.
GTTCCCTGCAACCTCCAACTCCTGGGCTTAAGGGATCCTTCCACCTCAGCCTCCCGAGTGGCTGGGACGATAGGCACACACTACCATGTCTGTGCCTGGCTCATTATTTCTCTCCTTGATATTGCTGTGACTTCCTAGTGATCTCCCAGTCCACATGCTTCAAATAGGTCTCCTCTCTCCACCCAGAGTGACCTTTTAAATGTATATGGTCATACCATGGTCCTGCTTTAAACGTTGCCTGTCATGCTCATAGTCAGCTTGAACTTCTTAAGGTCCTTTCAATCCTTTGTCTGCCTCCTGTGCCATATCTGCCTTGCACTTCATGCTCCAGCCAGGTGATGTTTCATTCCTTGAATGTGTCTTTCTCTCTGTTCCATGAATGTTGTTTCTGTTGCCAATACCAGCTTATTCACCTCAGCGACCCCAACATACCTTTTGGACACAGTATGGAGGACCCAGTCCCAGCTGGAATGCACATTTTTTGAGTATCTGCATCTATTTTGCCCCCGATGTACTCTCAGCACCTAGAGCAGCACCTAGCACGTAGCAGGTACTCAATAAGAATTTTTGGTTTGTTTGTTGGTTTGTTTGTGACAGGGTCTTGCTCTGTTGGCCAGGCTGGAATGCAATATAGTGATCATAGCTCACTGCAGCTTCCAATTCCTGGGCTCAAGGGATTCTCTTGTCTTAACCCTCCCACGTAGTTGGGACTACAGGCCCACTGCCATCATATCCAGCTAATTAATTTTTTTTTTTTTAGAGATGGGATGTGGCTCTGTTGCCCAGGCTGGTCTTGAACTCCTGGGCTCAAGCAATTCTCCTGCCTCAACCTTCCAAAGCTCTGTGATTACAGGCATCAGCCACCAGGCCCAGCCTCAATAAATGTTTTTTGAATAAATGAATGAATCTTCCCTGATATTCAAAACTCTGGAAAGATTTATGTTGCTTCTTTATCTTCAAAACAACCAAATACAATGCAACAATAATAGCTACCATTCTCTGGGCATCTATTGTGAGCCAGGAATGGTGCTAAGGACTCTGTGATAGAGCCCTTAGTACCTCATTTCATGTCATTATCTCTATTGTTTTGAAAAGCTGATGAAGGTTTAGGAAGATTCAATCACGAAATGCAATTAAGTGCCTTCTCTGTGCCACACTCTTCTAAGTACCAGGGAAACAATGGAAAGCAAAACAGACAAAATCCTTGCCCTCGGGGAGCTTACCTTCTGGTATAAGGAAAAAGATGACAAATTGGGGAACAAGAAAATATACGGTTTGTAAGATGGTGACAGTGTTATAGAGAAAAGCAAGTAAGTAAGGGGAATGGAGACTGCTGAGAGCAATTTTATTCTCACCTCTTATCAGTGGTGAAGGAGTTCTGGGGGAAGAGTGCTCTGAGCAGAGGGAACAGCAGGTGCAAAGGCCCCATGGTAAGAGCATGTCTAGTGCAGTCAGAGGGCAGCAAGGAGGCCAGTGTGGAAGCAGCAAGGAGGCTGAAATCAGAGAGGTTCCAAAGGGGCCTAGTCATCTGTGGCTGTTGGCTTTTAGCCTGAGAATAATGGGAAGGTACAGGACGTTTGGGCAGAGAAATGTTATGGCATGAATCAGATGTGTTCTGGACCACCCAGCTGATTCATGTCAGAGGATTCTACTGTGAGCCTTTTTTTTTTTTTTTTTTTTTGGAGTGAGAGAGAGATGGGATCTCACTCTGTTGCCCAGGTTGGAGGGCAGTGGTCTGATTATAGCTCACTGCATCCTCTAACTCCTGGGCTAAAGCGGTCCTCCCTGGTAGCTGCATGACAGGTACACACCACCATGCCTGGCTAATGGCTTTATCATTGTAGAGACAGGGTCTTGCTATGTTGCCCAGGCTGTCCTCAAACTTCTATCCTCAATCGAATCTCTTGCCTTAGCCTCACAAAGTGTGTTAGGATTACAGATGTGAGTCACCGTGCCTAGCCACACATGAGCTTTTAACTCGTTTTCTCTCAGCTAGAAGTGAATCCAGCAACGAAGTCCTGGTGGCTGCAGGTCTTCCTCCCATGGCTTCTGGTTCTTGCCTCATTCCAAAGCATCTGCTGCCACTCTGAGTCCCATTCCACCACTCATGGCAAGAAGTCCCTCTCTTATTACACTGAGGACACACACAGCCCTCACTCATCCATTTATGCAACAAATATTTAGCTGGGAACTATACCAGTTGTCAGGAAAACCACAGAGAATGATAACTATTGCATATCCTCCACAGAGCCTCCAGTTTATTGGAAGGAAACAAGTGAACAGGCAGTTATCCTCCAGTATTAATGAGAAGAGAAGTGGATGAAGGGAGAAAATCAGAGGGGAACCTAGTGCAGACAGGGAGAATCAATGAGGCTTCCCCGAGGACATGAAGATGTGAACCTCTAGCTTTGCTGAAGGGAAGAGAATAGCCATTTATACTGCAACAACAGCAGCAGGTGCAAAGGCCCTGTGGTTGGAGGGGCCTGGGACATCCAAGGGAGTGAAAGAAGAAGCACTACATTGCAAGGAAGAAGCTAGCAAGGATGGAGTTGGAGAGCCAGGTAGAGCCTGATCATATAGGTCTGTGAAAGCACCTCGGTCTTTATCCTGAAAATAATGGGATGCCACTGGGGCCTTTTAAGCAGGAGGGGACTTGGTTGGGTGAGAGACTCACTGTCGTTGTGTGTGAAGCCCAGTGTAAAGAAAATTAATGTGCCTTGTGCAGGTGAGAGATGATGGCAGGTGGTGATGGTTGAGATGGAAAGAAGTAGATGAATTCTAGAGATGGCTAGGAGGAAAGAAATGACAGTTCCTGGTTATGGATGAGACATGAGGGAAAAGAGAAAGATAGAGGCACCAAGGATGTCTGACAGGTTTCAGGCGTGTGGAGTGATGTGCAGCCATTTTTTTTCACGGGGACAGGGTGCCGGAGCTGCAGGAACCACAGCTTCCCATTCTGTGCTTGTATCTTCCTACAAGAGCATCCTCAAACTCTAAGCATGTTTTCTGTGTGCTTCCTTTTTGCAGAGGGCCAAGATCAGTCAGGGAACCAAGGTCCCAGAAGAAAAGACGACTAACACTGTCTCCAAATTTGACAACAATGGCAACAGAGACCGGATGAAACTGACCGATTTTAACTTCCTAATGGTGCTGGGGAAAGGCAGCTTTGGCAAGGTACGGTATGATTTGGTGGCTGCACCTGCTTCAGAAGGAACATCTAACGAGGCAGGCACGTTCGCTGTTCCTATGGGATGGACATTCTAGTGGGAAAGAGACTAAGAAGTAAATAGACCCACGCTACACTTTGTAATGAATACCATGAAGTAAATGAATGGAGTGCTGTGTCACAAACAAAGAGGGGACCCACTCAGACAGTCTGAGGAGGTGCACATATGCTGAGACCTGGAGGATGAGAAAGAACTAGCTATGCTTTCAAAGAGCCAGGAAAGAACATTCTCAGCCGAGAGAGCAAGTGCAAAAGTTCCTAGGTGGGGACAGGCTGGGTGCATCCTAGGAACCATCAGAAGGTGCTGGGGCCAAAATGTCACGAGCAGAAGGAGGTGTAGGATGTGACGTTGCAGAGATAAGCAGGGCCCAGGAATGCAAACTTGATAGGCTACGATGAGCAGTTTGGGTTTCATTCACAGTGCAGTGGGAAGCCATTGAACGTTTTTAAGCAGAGCAGTGACACGATCAGATTTGCCTTTTTGAAAAGATCACCCTGACAGCCAAGAACAGAAGTGGTTCCTTTCAAACAGTAGCACAGTGGAAGGATGACTCTGGGACTCATAGAGTGGTTCTGGATGCTTTTATAGATAGGGCGAGATGCTGTTTTACTGAAGTGGGGATTGTGTTATAAGTATTGCTGACTCGTTTAGTGTTGTTTTGGGTTTTTTAGTCCCTTTGTGTGCCACAAAGATGTCTAGCATAAATCTCATACTGTGAACTCAGGTGTGCAAAAAAATATACGTTTCTTTGCCATCTATATAACTTAAGCCGAAAACCTGGATGAGATCCCTGAGTTTCCCTCTTTCCTTTATTCCCACCTCCCTGCCTATCGCCCCTGTCCCTATGATCATGTACAATACATTGGCGAATTCTGACAGTTCCTTTAAAGCGTGTCACGTATTCACTAACTTCTCTTCATCTCTCTAATACCACCCTCATCTAAACCATCGATATGACCTGAACAACTGCAGAAACTCCTCAGTGGTTTCTTATTCCCAATCTTGTTACTTACTATTAATACGCTTTCTACTTAACAGCCATAATAATTTTTTAAAGCTAGTACCTATATTAGGTCAAGGAGCTCCCCTGCTTATGACCCTCCGATGGCTTTCCATCACAATTAGAATAAATTCTATGTTACATCCTTAGCTTGTGTCACCCTTTATCATCTGGCCCTTGTTCCCTGTGCGACTTCTTTTCTTCTTTTTCTTCTCCCCACCACCCAGTGTGCTCTGGCCACCGCATCAGCTCTCGGGTTACTGAAACACACGAAGCTCCTTTCTCCCTTAGAGCTTTTGTGATGCTGCTCCCTTTGCTGTTTGCATGGCTGGCTCCGTCCTGCAATTCACATCTCAACTTAGACGCCACCTCTTCTGAAACATCTTCCCCAGCTACCCACTCAAAGTAGCCGCTCATTCACTGTCCGTTATATTTAACTCTCTCATAGCACCCATCACTGAGCAATGCTTTTCTTGCTTCCTCGATTTTTCTGTCTTCCCTTTCTAAGAGCTAAGCTCTGCAAGAGTAGGGATCTTCTCTGTCCTGGTCGCCAGGGTGTCTTCAGGGACGAGGGAATCAAATTCATTCAGTGCCTAGATTGAATGCATGAGTTCTCTGTCTGTGGGTGGAAGGGCATCCACTGAGATGGACTCAAGGATCTGAGATGATGGCCCAAAGACTAAGGAGCCTCCACGCCAGGAAGATCACCCATCCAGCCCCTAAGGTCGGGAATAGGCAGTTGGCAGTGGTCCACACTCTTGTATGGTTTTACCAGCAGCTCTGAGCATCCCTGGGGTGGAGATGGAGAAGGAGATGGTAGATTTGAACTAAGGGTGGGATTCGTAGAATCAGTGAACTAGAAGATGAAGGAAGAAAGAGAGTTAAGGATTCTGGGAAGAAGGGTGCTCACTGCAGACCCGTAGAGCCTGTATCAAGTGCTCAGGAAAGGTGGATGATGAATTCACGTGTTGAATACATGAATGAAAATGGTTTCTAGATTGAGTTGGGGAAGATGTCTAGCATGAAGAGGGTCATCACCTGGGTGGGAAAAAAAAAAAGGAGTTTAGAAGTCTAGGGATGAAAAAAAATGGATGAGGTCAAGATCCTTCAAATGTTAGGAAGAACTGAGGCATTTAGATTTCAAATGTGGAGCAGTTTCTCTGATGATGGGGAAGAAAGTGGCCTACATAAAGAAGAGGTTCTAATAAGTTGAGTTTAAAAAAAAATTAAATGAGCACTTTTTTTTTTTCTTTTTGAGACAGGGTCTCACTCTGTTGCCCAGGCTGGAATGTAGTGTTGTAATTATGGTCCACCGCAGCCTCGAAACGCTGGGCTCAAGCAGTCCTCCTGCCTCAGTCCCCAAATAACTGGAACTACAGGCATGCACCACCATGCCTGGCTAATTTTCGTTTTTGCTTTTTTGAGTCAGAGTCTCACTCTGTCACTCAGGCTGGGCTGCAATGGTACCATCTCAGCTCACTACAACCTCTACCTCCCAGGTTCAATTGATTCTCCTGCCTCAGCCTCATGCCTGGCTAATTTTTATGGTTTTTAATAGAGACAGGGCTTCACCATGTTGACTGAGCTGCTCTCAAACTCCTTACTTCAAATGATCCATTCACCTTGGCCTCCCAAAGTGCTGAAATTACAGGCGTGAACCACTGTGCCTGGCCTAATTTTTGTATTTTTTGTAGAGGCAGGATCTCACTATGTTTCTCAAGAACTTATAAGGCTGCTCAGGAACTTATAAGCTCAAGCAATCTTCCTGCTGTGGCCTCCGAAAGTGCTGGGATTACAGGTGTGAGCCACCATATCTGTCCTAAATGATATTCTCAATAAGCCAGGCATTCACATGATTCATCATTAAGATTATGTTAAAAGGCTAAACGCTGAGAAGTCCTGCTCCCATCCTGGATCACATCTTTCTCTGACCAGTCGCTGCTACTGCTCTCCCTATGTGAACACATTTATTCAGTTAATTTCCGTCTTTCCAGTCCCCCTGAGCTAATTTAACATTTTTACTCTAGCCCTTGTTAACTCAAAAATTCGTGTATTATGCCTGTTTTTGATCACTTAACAAAACAGATAAAAGGATGTTTGATGGAAGACTGGAAGTTCTGGAGGGTCCCATGGAAAGGATTGGGGTTGGGGGTAGTGGGTGGAGTCGTGGGAGAATGGATCACTGGGGAGCAATGAAAGAATAGATCATATGTCTCCATGGAAACTGTTATAATAATTGAGAGCTCTGTTCCAGACTGGAGATATAGCATCAAATAAATCATAGATGAAAACAACAGTATGTCATTAAGGCAAAATAGAATAACAAGCACCTCTATGATCCTTTAAAACAGAGTAATCCTTTGCAACTCTGGTGTTGCCTACTAGGGTTTTAAATTAATGCAGGTTTTATATTTGAATTCCAACTTTGAACATTTTGCAGTCTGGTTAGGTATATAGATCAATCCTCATAAACAGAAGAACACAACTGCAGTGATTTATTCTTCCCTTTCTGAAGATCAAAGAGATGGGGCTTTGGGGTAATCTGTTTACACCTCCCTTACCCCAGGAAAACAAAACAAATGTTTTTAAACACTAATGGTCAGGTGTGGTGGCTCACACCTGTAATCCCAGCACTTTGGGAGGCCGAGGTGGGTGGATCACAAGGTTAGCAGTTTGAGACCAGCCTGGCCAACATGGTGAAAACCCATCTCTACTAAAAATACAAAAATTAGCCAGGCATGGTGGCAAGAGCCTGAAGTCCCAAGCACTTGGGCTGAAACAGGAGAATCGCTTGAACTCGGGAAGAGGAGGTTGCAGTGAGCTGAGATCATGCTACTGCACTCCAGCCTGAGCAACAGAGCGAAACTCCTCAGAAAAACAACAACAACAACAACAAAACACTAGTAATTTGTGGGGCGACTAGGGAATCACACAAGCCTTTTGGTAAGACCTGTAAAGACGAAACAAGGCAGAAAGCAAGGGTGAAGGCCATTGAATTCCAAATAAGTAAGCCCATTTCAAGATCTTTCAAAAGAGGAAAACTGTGGAGAGTTGGTTTTTTTGAACAGGAAAAAGTGTTTACCTGGAAGGGCTATCTTACCAAAGCAGGGCCTGCTGGCATGCCTGGCTTACTTGGAGATAGATGCCTTCTAGAATTTCTATTACAGAGCATTCAAATGTATCATTCACATTTAAAAATGATTTTATTTCTCAACTTTTGTTTTACATACAGAGGGTACCTGCACGGGTTTGTTACATGGGTGTATTATACCTAGGCACAGAACATAGTGCTCCTCAGTGTATTTGCTTTGTCATACATCCATCTGTCTATCCGTCCATTAACCCAGGCACCCAGGTACGGAGCATAGTGCCTGATAGATAGTTTTCATTTATTATTTAATGATGCCTAGAATTTTATCCTTTATCCTCTATTTTTATAACGCCTTGGAACTTTAACTTGAGTTTTGCTAACATCCTTCAAGAATTGAACCTTTAATGATTGCTGGAGTTAAAATTAGGTTGCACATATCTAAATTGGACAGATTTGTACCGTCCAGATTGATGATACACGCTTACCTTATAGAGCAAATACAGCAAATACCTGATAAAGTATATAGACAGCACAAGGACAACTCTTTGTATTATGGACATGATTTCTCTAACCCTAATGTGCTGCCGTAATAAACATCCATTAAATATTTAATGAATACTATTCTTGTGTGTCTTCTGAGACTTCATATGTGCTTGTGGTAAGGATATATATGATGCACGTCTTTAAAAAATGTTGTGCAGGAAAATTTGAATGGAGGCTTTCCTGTTCTCTTATACCCTTGACTCTTGTCTGTGGATGGCACTGAGCTAACGTATGTGAGTTGTGATTGGGTCAGGAGGAGAGAAAGGGGCTGGGGGAGGCAGGTGGTGTGCTGTAATGGACATAAATCTACCACCATAAAGCAGCTCAAATCTAATAGCAAGCACAGAAGATCTATGTAAAAATGATATTTACTGGAAAATAGAAATAGCCCAAATGGTATATTCATGATGTATATAAAAAAAAATGAAGTGACTCTGTCCTCTCTCTCTTTCTGTCTCTCATATACACGCACACCTGTCTATCATCTATCTATTGATCAATCGATTGATCTATCAATTTATCTATTCTATCATCTATCTGTATCTATTATCTATCATCATCTATTTATCATCTATCATCTGTGTACCTATCATCTATCTGTCTTATTATTTATCATCTATCTACCTATCATCAATCAATATATCATCTATCTGTCACCACAGAAAGATTATCATAGCATAATATCAAATAACAAGCAAATTATGGAACATTATGATTGGTAATAGAAAATGTATATAGACTAATTCCTTTTATGTAATATACTCATGGTTCCTGCTTTCATTAAACTTTTTCTCTAACATATCATTGTGAAAATTTTAAAAATGGAAAATTTAAAAGAATTGCATAATGAACATCCATAACACCCACCGCCTGGATTCCACAAGTAACGTTTGACTGTATTTGTTTTAGCATGGATCCATCTGTCTATCCGTCCATCACCCCTTTTTTGATGCATTTCAAAGCAAGTTGCAGACATCTGTACACTTTACATTTACACTTTCAGCATGTGTACCGTTGAACCAGAATTCAATATTTGCAATGATGATTTTAAAGGTAAAATTATATACACTGAAATGTAGCTATCTTAAGTGTATCATTCTATGAGTTCTGAAAAACGCATAATTTTTAAAATGCAGGGAAGGTATCAAAATTCATAAAAAAAATCACACAGGCATAACAGCTGTGATGTTTGCTGTGTTCCATGGACACCTGTGGGAGTGGGATTTGCCTAGTTGAAGCTAGAGAAGGTTTCTGTGAAAAAGTGGCTCGAGCTATAGCTAAAGGGTAAGTTAACTAAACTATGCAAAGAGGGGAAGGAGTAAATGAAAATCTCAGAATGTGTCCTTGTTCCTGGCTCCCACCCTCAAAATGGGCTTGGTTAATTTGTGTGGCTGACAGGGCACCTAAACTCCTTTTATTAGGGTAGATTCAACTGCTGTAACAAATAGACCCCCAAATATATACTGACTCAGACACAAAGGAAGCTTTTCATTAAACTTCTAAGTTTTGGAAGTTTAAGACAGGCCCGCCTGGCCCCACCCACTCTCTCCATATGGTGATTAAGGGACAAGGTGCCTTTTGTCCTATGTGGCTCCATTAATCCCCAGAGCTTTGTTTTTCCTGCAGTCAGAGGGTGGAGGAGGCACAAGCTGCTTCTTAAAAGTCTTGGTTTGGGAAGTGGCACCAACCACTTCTGCCTACTCTCTATTAGAGAAAATGTAGTCACGTGGCCACACTTCAGTGCAAGGGAGGCCGGGAGAACAATTGGGGTAGATGACTAGTTGTCTCAGCCATGCTCCCTACTCTTAAGCCCTGGCTGGAATTTTTCACGGTGGCACACAAAAGAGCTTCTGACTTTTCCCTTTACAGCTCCCAATGTATCACACCCCACAAACAAAAAACTTTAAGTGCCTCTTCTCTGTGACATTTCTTTGTGTTTGAATCATGGAGCATGCCAGGTGTTAGTGGTGACTTTCTTGAAGCCTAGCACAAGCCAAGAATAAATCAAGTAGGAAGAATTCAGCAGCTTATGAAATTAAAAAGAAAAAGTGAAGAGTCTAGAGAAGCTAGGTGCCCAGGTATTGCATTGTTTCTCTTTTAAAAATCTCATCCAGTTCTGCTGCTGTCTATGCATCTAAGATGATCTAAAATCAGAAGCAGAGCGGTGAGAGACCGAACCATTAAACTTCCCCCATCTAGAGCTTGACTTTCCTAGAATAATTGCAAGAGACTGAGCCAATGACATTAAATGATTGAGTGTATTACCAAGGAAGCCCTGGAGGGTCTGGTGGTGGCCCCTTCCACTAGAGTACCCCTAGAAACTTGGCATTTGCATGACATCCTCCAAGACGCTGGCATAAACTTTTGTAGCTCAAAATTCAGACTGTATAACAGAATTGACGTATGGTCTTGGTTATGTTTCCCAAATCTTAGTCATTTATGCACTTGATGTGGGTTTTTCTTTTTGCTGTTACATGCCTCCTTTATACTATCATATTTTTCTTTAAATTGACTTTAACTTGACTTTCTTTTCTTCTTCTTAACATTGTCCCAAGCAATAATTTATGTGAAATCACAAGTTTGATATACCAGTTATATATTCACTTTAATGCGTGTGGTTTGATATACCAGTTACATATTTATTTTAATGTGTTTGAGGAGAATATATTAAAAGAAAAGTAATTTTGTCCTTATACAGTTTCCTGAACCACATTTGGTGAAAAATTGTCATAAAATCTTACACTTGAGATGCAAGGAGGGAGAAAGAGAAAAAAAATCTTACACTCACGCAGTGTAAGATTGAGGTGATTTGGCAGCTCGATTACCATGGTATTTCTAAGAATGTGAAGTCTTTTGTTATCATTTGTGTGCGTATCTGGAAGTTACAAAGTCTCTGCTTATCCCTCTCCCCCGTATCCTTTCCTTCAAATAAGGGACATGCTTAACACTTCCTGTGTCCCTAAAAATCTCTCCTGTGATCTTGACCTCCCTCCACCCTCCTTTACTCACTGAATATATCCAGACAGTCAAGCTACTCTTTGGAGATTTGCTACCTTCAGTTCTTCCCCACCCACTCCTTCCTTATCCTTTTGTATGATGTCTCCTCCCCTTAGCGACTTTTGGAAACATCTGTCTCCCAGGTTATCAGCAGTCTCATAACTCATACCTTCCCAGATCTGAGCACGAGGCATCCTGGCTTGCTCAGGGGAGTAGGGCAGGTGTGAGGGAAAGTGAACTGGAACTAAGATTGGACTCTGTACACTATTCTGGGGAGAATTCATCACTTTTACAGTAACTTCCCACTGAAAGACATAACTAAGGATTCATTCATTCAAGAAGTATTTATTGAGCATCGACTGTATGTCAGGTACCCTTGTAGGTACAGAGGCAATAGCTATGAACAAAACAAACAAATATATCTGCCTGTCCTCATGGAACTTAAATTCTAGTGGTGGTGATGGTGACAATGATGATGATGATAGCACCTAACATTTTTTGAGTCCTTACTATGTGGCAGGCTCTGTTGCAAGTGCTTAGTATGTATTCATTAGCTCATACTTACTCTGTGATACAGCTACTGTTGTCCCCATTTTACAGATGAGGAGAGTGAGATGCACAAATTTGGAATAACTTGCTTAAGTCACACAGCTAGTAAATGACATTAAACAGACCAGGTTTGATTTAGATGTGTGTAATTTGAGGCTCTTTTTTTTTTTTCTTTCTAGAGACAGGACCTCACTGTGTCACCCAGGCTGGAGTGCAGTGGTACAATCATAGCTCACTGTAGCCATAAACTCCTTGGCTCAAGTGATCAGCCTGCCTCAGCCTCCCAAAGTTTTCGAATTACAGGCATGAAACACGACTACCAGCTGATTTGGGGTTCTTGATTGCTTGATACTTAACATGTGATTTCCTAGTTTTAACAGTGATTACCTGGAATGTCACAAACGTATTCTAGGAGGTTAGTCATTTTTCCTCTTATTTTCTCATCTTTCCCTCTAAGTACTAAATAGAGTTTGTGGTCAGGTGCAGTGGCTCACGCCTGTAATCTCAGTGCTTTGGGAAGCCAAGGCAGGAGGATCACTGAACCCAGGAGATGGAGCAACATAGGGAGACTCCATCTCTACAAAATACAAAAAAACAACAGAGTTTGCACGCCTTGTTTTCAGTGTAAGCTGCTGCCATTAGACAAACCACATGCTTCTAGTGATGGAGGGCTCTGGGTTTTCTGTTCTTCGTCATCACTCTGCGCTTATTGGCTGCCTATTCATGTGCAAATAACACATGTTCCACGTGCTCATTGGAACCATGAGTCATCTTCAGGGATTCCTAAGAGGGCCCACGAGAATGGCTTTTACTCCTCCAGTCTCTGCCCTCCTGTCCTCCTCCACAGGCTTCAGCCTTGTGGGATCCCCAAGTCTTGGAAGCATCTCTAGTGAGTGTAGGGACTCCTTAGCTGGTTCCTTTTCAACCCTCAACCTCCATTTTCCTAACCCTTGCCAACGCCACCACCCAGATGCACCCACTCCAATTCCGCTCACACCCTGCCCACTGTCTCCAACGAGCTCATGCTTATTGACAGGGACCATGCCATGGATTTGCATGCATTATATCATATTAGTTCTCACCATAATCCTGCAAGGTAGTTACTGATAATCACTCTGTTATGTCATCTAGAAATTGTAAGTCAGAGAGGTTAAGTGACTTCTCCAAGATCTCACAGCTGGAAGGAGACAGGACCGTGAAAGCAGGTTTTGTGATTTCAGTTGCCTCTTGCTGTCTCTTCTCCACTTTGGGGTCCACACGTCTTCCCAAACCATTAGTTAAAAAAAAATTTTTTTTGAGACAAAGTCTCACTCTGTCACCCAAGCTGGAGTGCAGTGATGTGATTATGGTTCACTGCAGCTTCAACCTCCCAGGGCCAAGCAATCCTTCCACCTCAGTCTCCCAAGTAGCTGGGACTGTAAGCACATGCCACTACACCCAGCTAATTTTTTGATTTTTTTGTAGAGACAGGGTCCCACTTTGTTGCCCAGGCTGGTCTCAAACTCCTGAGCTCAAGGAATCCTCCTGCCTTGGCCTCTCAAAGTGCTGGGATTATAGGAGTGAACCACTGTGCAATCCAAACCACTAGTCTTTCCCCTTCCTTTTTTCCTTCCTTCCTTCTCTCCCTTCTTTCTTCCTTCCCTTTCTCTCTTTTTTTGAAACAGCAGTTAGAAAACTATTATAAGAGCTACCTAATGAGGCCCAGGCGTGGTGGCTTATAGCTATAATCCCAGAGCCTTGAGAGGCCAAGGCTGGAGGATTGCTTGGGCCCAGGAGTTCAAGACCGGCCCAGCTTGAGCAATATAGCAAGACCCCATCTCTAAAAATGTGTTTAAAAATTAGCCATATACAGTGGCACATACCTGTAGTCCTAGCTACTCCGGAGGCTGAGGCAGGAGGATTGGTTGAGCCCAGGAGTTTGAGGCTGCAGTGGGCTGTGATTTGCACTCCAGCCTGAACAACAGAAGGAGACCCTGTCTCTTAAATGTTTAGAAAGCTGCATAATGACATTTGTGGGTTTCTCCTTCTTCCATGAAAAAAAAAGCAAAAATGATATCTCATGACTGCATAGATATGAAGAAAAATATATTAATATTACACATTAAAACAGGTACTATCACCTAAGTTCACTTTTTTTCTTGTGATTTTTAAAGAAACTAAGGTCCCTTATGAGGCCTGAAAAGACCATGGACCCTGAGCACTGTGCCTGGTGGGTTTTGATGGAGAAGTCAGCCCTGGTTTCCAGCTCCAGTGTTTCAACAGCGCCTCCCTCACCAGCCTCCAAGCTTGCCTCCCCGAAGCCCAGGGTGCTTAACTGGCATGCTCTGTGAGCGTGAGAGAACATTCCAGAGGTCCAGGCCCCAGACCAGTGTCTTCTGTTTTCTTCTTTCTGTCTGTCTTTCTCTCTTTCTTTTCTTTTCTTTCTTTCTTTCTTTTGTGTGTGTGTGTGTGTGTGTGTGTGTGTGTGTGTGTGTGTGTGTGAGACAGAGTCTTGCTTTGTCACCCAGGCTGGAGTGCAGTGGGGCGATCTCGGTTCACTGCAACCTCCACCTTCCGGGTTCAAGCAATTCTCCTGCTTCACCCTCCCAAGTAGCTGAGATTACAAGCACCTGCCACCATGCCCAGACAATTTTTATATTTTTAGTAGAAACAGGAGAGACCAGGCTGGTCTCAAACTCCTGGCCTCAAGTGATCTGCCTGCCTCAGCCTCAGTAAGTGCTGGGATTACAGGCTGGAGCCACCACACCCAGCCTCACAGCATCTTCTGCTGGAACCAAATGTGACATCCAATTGCAAAAGAAAGAAATTGCCTGAGGAGATTAAAAGGCAGCTTAGTTCACGCCAGGAACAAAGGCCTTCTCTAACGTCTGAGCTTCTGTTGTGGGAGTCTCTACTAATTTTAATCTCATTAGTGGTATGTATTCACACACAGACGTATACATACATACATTAGATGTAGTTATATAATCCTACAGACAAAAGCACTTCCCTGTACTTCAGCCTGCTTTGCTATCTTCCTGCACCATATGGTGAGTTCCTTTATCATATGGTTCACAGATAGCTCTAAGTGTTTGCTACCTGTTTCCTTAATCCGCTTCCAGAGAACCTTTTTGACATTTGCCGTCTGATCTTGGATTCCTGCCTTCTCTTTGGTTCTATCACAATTATGGCACGTCCCTGCCCCCACCAAGCCTTCAACCTTTCCTTCTTTCATATGCAATTCTGATTGCAGCATGGCTTTTTTTTTTTTTTTTTTTCTTTTTGCCAACTCATCTTCCCAGATTCTCATGAGGCCCTTCTTCCATCTTCCTGAATTTTCCAGGTCTTTCCTCAATGAAGTGCCTTACTGCTCTTCCGCAGCTTCTGCCTTCAATTCTCAGAAGGTAGTACATTACAAGACAAGATAAGGGTTCATTTTCTTCTGCAAGAAAATTAATTATATCAAGGAAAATGAAATATCAGGAATTTAAGTTTTACAACATTCCATCTGCTGCAAGTAGATTGTCAAGCCAGAGTGAGTAAAGCGGGTATTTGCTGAGAAGACGTGGCTTGTTTCTGTGTATCTCAGGACACCCAGAAGCAGGAAGTGCCATCTGAATGACAGGCCTTCCAGCAGTCCGATAACCACGGCTCCATCTGGGGGGGGGTGTGAGGGGGGCCTTAGTCTGTCATCCCTCCTTCTCCATGACATCTCTCTGTAGATATGCAGCAGTACCGCCTGTCTTGGCCTTGTTGATGGTTCTCAAGTCTCCATGTCTAATTCTCATATCTAGAATATCCTAGGAATCTAAAATCTCAGGAAAGAAAAACTGATGGGCCGGTGTGGATCAGGGATCCCTAGGATCCAATTTTCTGTGATCAGGGAGAGGGGTCACCTTTTCAACCATTCATCAGGAACGATGACAAGAAAAGAAGATGGGATGTGGGCAGCTTCCCCAAGAGGAAGAAGAGAATGACAGGCCTGTCTGGCACACAGGCCAAAGTAGAAGTTTCCTTTAAATTGGGTATTCTTTTTTATTTTTTTTCATTTATTTACTTATTTTTGAGATGAAGTCTTACTCCGTCGCCCAGGCTGGATTGCAGTGGCACAATCTCGGCCCACTGCAAACTCCACCTCCTGGGTTCAAGCAATTCTCCTTCCTCAGCTTTCCGAGTAGCTGGGATCATAGGCATGTGCCACCATGCCCAGCTAAATTTTTTTGTATTTTTAGTAGAGGCGGGTTTCACCATATTGGCCAGGCTGGTCTTGAACTCCTGACCCCAAATGATCTGTCCACCTCGGCCTCCCAAAGTGCTGGGATTACAGGCGTGAGTCACTATGCCTGGCCTTTTATTTTAATTTTTTAAGAGACAGCATCTGGCTTTGTTGCCCAGGCTAGAGTGCAGTGGCATGATCTTAGCTCACTGGAGCCTCGAAGTCCTGGGCTCAAGTGATCTTCCTGCCTCAGCCTCCCTACTGGCTGGGACTACAAGTGCATGCCATCATGGCTGGCTCATTTTTGTCTTTTCTAGAGATGGGATCTCATTATGTGGCCCACACTGATCTCAAACTTCCAGCCACCAACAATCCTCTTGCCTCAGCCTCCCAAAGCACTGGGATTACAAGTGTGAGCCACCTCACCAGGCCCTGTGTTTTCTTTAAAATGTTGCCTGATTCTTTGGGAAAAATATCACAAGGATAAATCAAGTCCTCTTTTAGAAGGACCAAATAGAGCCATTAACATGGAAACTCTGTCTCAGGTGATCATTCATGGCCACTGGTCCAATTATTATGCTATCATGGTACCTGCCATTCTCTACTTATCCACCTCGACATTATCTCTATGTGTCATTTCAGAAATTTACAGTCCTGGTGAAATGAATCCATGGTTACTAACAGCATAACCCAGAATCTGTTCTGTAATACAACAAACGTAATAGCAGACATGTGCAGATTGTAATCATCCAACACCCATGATAAATATTTTGGACATACAGATGTGGATGGTACCTGTGATCATTCATGCCGTAGTTGTTTCAAACCCCTACTCCCACCCTGCGGCTTCACATTATGTACTGACCTCATTAAACACCACTCAGAGATAGACAATATTTTTGGAGCACTGGGAACTCATCTGAGTGTTTTATATGCATTTGCTCATTTAATCTTCATAATGGGTCTTACGAGGTGGGTGCTGTTATTACCTCCATTTTTAAATTTCTAGATAAAGAGACAGAGTCTCTATTTTGCAGATGAGGGAATGGAAGGAAGCTCAGCGAGGTAAGAAACTTGCAGTCCTGAAGTGGTGGAGGCAGGTTCAAACCAGGGAATCTGGCTGCAGAATGTGTTGCTACTCAGCTCCACAGTCTCCTCTGCACCCAGTGCCCCCTGCTCCTGCTGTGCTGACACCTCTTCTCTATTAGCAGTGGTCTGTGACTCCAACAGCAAAGGGGGCTGTGCTTACCAGGCAGATCAGATTATAGATAAACAAGCTTTCTTCCTGCCACCTAACTGTTGACATGAATGACAGGCCCTTAAGGATTTCATTTCTTTCATTGTCTTTCCATAGAAGCCATCGATTACTGGTTGGTTTCCAGCAACCATCTAAAACACAGTCACATTAAATCTGCTTTTATTTTAACTATCTAATTTGGTCAGATACAACATACGATTTAAAGAAATTTGACTAAGCCATACATGTCACCAATGTTTATTTTATTTATGTATTTTTTTATGTGTTTCTGTTCTTTTGTGAGTGTGAATGGTGAGAACACTTACAATCTCCTCCCTTAGCATATTTCAAGTATATAACACAGTATTATTAACTGAATTACCATGCCATACCTTTTAAATTGCTGGTACTTATTTATCTTGTAACCAAAGTTTGTACCCTTTAATCAACATCTCCCCATTTTCTCTACTCCCAGCCCCTAGCAACCACCATTCTGCTCTGTTTCTTTGACTATTTTAGATTTCACATATGTGAGATCATAGCAGTATTTGTCTTTTTTTTTTTTTTTCCTTTGAGATGGAGTCTCACTCTGTCTCCCAGGCTGGAGTGCAATCTCGGCTCACTGCAACTTCCACCTCCTGGGTTCAAGCAGTTCTCCTACTTCAGCCCCCCAGATAGCTGAGATTACAGGTGCCCACCACCACGCCTGGCTAATTTTTGTATTTTTAGTAGAGACGGGGTTTCACCATATTGGCCAGGCTGGTCTCAAACTCCCAACCTTGATTCACCTGCCTCAGCCTCCCGAAGTGCTGGGATTACAGGAGTGAGCCACTGCGCCTGACCCCGGTATTTGTCTTTCAGTGTCTGGCTTATTTTACTTAGGATAAAGTGCTTCAAGTTTATGAATGTTTATTTTAGCTCAAAAGAACCCTTTAGTTACTGGAATTGATAAATTTCAATTCTATTGGTAAAAATCTATTCTATTGATACCAACAATTAGACTTGACACAGCCCAGAGTGCTGAAATAGTTTTCCCTCATTTCTTATTGCAACCCAATTAGACATTTCTTACTCGACCCAACCACACACCCTCATTTAAACACAGGGGCCAGGCATTTCAGGTTTCACTTTCCTTGTTCTCCTCCTCCCCCTTTCCAGCAGTCACTGTGAGTCATCCCTTCTTGGGGTGTGGTGACATTTACTTAACAATAGCAAGTCCACAGAGGCCAGAGATGACTGGGCTAAATGTACCTTCATTCTAAACTTCATTTCACACTTCCCGTGGCTCTCTCCACTAGTGGGCAAAAATTCTACTTGATTAAATTTAAGGTGTGACATGGCATCATTTTAAAAGGTTTAAATCTTAATGCAACCTGCCAATCTGACCTCCGAAATGAAAAATTAGCTTATCTATCATACAGATCCATGCTTTTATCATCTATAAAGAGATTTTTAAATACAGAAAACCTTACGTAATAAATCAAGAAATAGCCAAATTGTATCATCTGCGTTCATCTACGTGCCAGACGTCTCTGCTCCTCTTTTCATCTGACCAGCATGAAGACCGTATCTAAGAAGTAGTTCAGTCCTACCTAGATCCACACTAATTCCCAAGCGTCTTCTCCCCATTATATCACTTTCCAATTTTTCCTGAGGTATGTCTTCACTTGGCAAAGCCTACCCAGTTGCCTTCTCCTAAACAGACTGCTAGAAGCCTGAAATCATTTTTAGACTGCTGGCTTCCTTGTTACTGCTAGAGGCAAGTGCATCTGATTCCTTCAAACCACATTACTTCACATCAGACTGATGTGGCCACTGTCAAATGTAACATTCAAACATGTTTGTGTGGACATCTAGGTTTGGAACTTTTCATCAAAAGTCTGACGCCTAAGAATACGTTTTGGAAAATCAAAATTGGAGCCTTCAAGGAAAACCGAAATGTGATAGGACATCTTCATTTCTGGTCAAATTGGAAGTTTGGGAGAACCTCAAACAACCATGGTGAATACAGCGTACTGAGTTCTTGTAACCACCCAGGGGGATCTTCTTGCCCGCTCCTCAGATACAGCTAATTTCTCAAGAGGGGAATAGCAGTAGGGAAAGAGTTTTACACACATAGACTCAAATCAGCCTCCATGAATATTTGGAGACTAGAATCTTTAGGGAGAGGAGGTGACTAGGGATGGGTGCTGCTGATTGGTTGGGGATGCGTTCATAGGGGTGTGGAAAATGGTCCTTGTGCTCTGATTCCATTTCTGGGTGGGGCCACAGGACCGGTTTATGGGTTCAGTAGGGGCACTCCAGTAGTCAGAAAGGCAAAAGCCTGAAGAGACATCTCAAAAGGCCAATCTTCAGTTCTACAAGAGTGATGTTATCTGTGGGAGTCACTGGAAAAGCTGCGAATCTTGTGACTTCTGGGATCATGGCTGGGAACATGTCTGCACCTTAGCAGAATTCAGGCTCCTTTCATCCTCCTAACTTGGTGGTCTTTCATTCGTTTCAGGGAAGGGCTGTTATCATTTAAAATATACACTAAATTTCTCCGAAAGTTAGCTTGGCCCAAGTCCAGAAATGACTAAGGGCAGTTCAGAGATCAAAAGCAAGATGGGCATTCTTAGATTAGATCTCTTCCACTGTCATAATTTACTGTTATAATTTTTGCAAAGGCGGTTTCATTCTTTGCTGTATGTTAAGCTGTTAACATGCCTTATATCACGGACTCATCACTATGACCTTATGAACTCTTCTTAATGAAGTCTTGTCTATATTTTATCCCAATATCCAACTTGCTGTGAGACCTCCTGTTTGTTTGTTTTTTTGAGACAGAGTCGCCCTCTGTAGCTCAGGCTGGAGTGCAGTGGTGTGATCTCAGGTCACTGCAACCTCCGCCTCCCAGGTTCAAGCAATTCTCCTGCCTCAGCCTCCCAAGCAGCTGGGACTACAAGCCTGGATAATTTTCATATTTTTAGTAGAGACGAGGTTTCACCATGTTGGCCAGGTTGGTCTTAAACTCCTTGCCTCAAGTGATCCACCTTCCTCAGCCTCCCAAAGTGCTGGGATTATAGGCGTGAGCCACTGTGCCCGGCCAAGACCTCCTGTTTGAATGGCTTTCCCATCCATTCCAGGCCTCTGGTATCAAGGGTGAGGTAGCTTAAGCCCTTCAGTGCGTAATTCCTGGCCCAGTCACAAGGAGGGCTTTGGCAAATCTGCATGCTAGAAAACATGAGTCTGGAAGGGTCTGGAAACCAGAGTACACAGTTTGTTCTCCCTTGAGATTTGTTTTGGCGAGGGGGCTCCCTTGAGGTTTTAGAAGTTGCCAGATGGTTTGCTGGTTCTGTAGGGAAATCCTATCTGCCACAGAGCATGTGGATAACTGAGGGAGGATCCTGGAGGTCCAGTACCACCTCTAAGCACAGGCAGTATGACCTTGCCTTTCATTCTGGGCTTTGTGTAAGGATCTCCCAGGACATAGATTTCATAGAGATATTGGTCTGTTGCTCCAATTCACTTTCTGTCTTTCTCTTTCTTGCATATGGAGAATGTGGGAAAGAATTCCCTATATACACCCACAGAAGGAGTAAGAACATCCTTCTTGCCCTCCGTAATCATGCCTTCGCATTAATAATAACGGCTTGTAGTGTGTTGGGCACTGAGCTTAACCTGCATTATGTCACTTGATCTCACAACAACCTTATGAGGGAGATACTATCATTACTCCCCTTTTATGGATGGGGGAACTCAGACTCAGAGAGGTTGAGTAACTTGGCCAAAAACACACAGCGAAGTGTGTGATACAGTCAGGATTTGAACTCGTGATTCCAAAGTCTGAACTTGTACCTTCTATGACTTTGTAATACTAATTAGATATAAGCTTCCAGATCACCAGACTCTGTCAGTGCCAATCTCTTTCTCACATGGCAGAGATAGTCAGGATACCTACCATGTGTAAAGATGTGGATGCGGACACTAACCTCCATTTAGTTAGCTCGGGTGCACCAAGCTGCACCCAGGTTTCTCTTGAAATCCTGCTTCTGAGTGTGTGAGTGCCTCTGGAAGAGCAGGTGGATGGCGTTTGCTCAGCCTTCTAGTCCCTGACCACCCTGATGGCCTCTAGCCCACTTTCCTCTCTGTCCTCCCCCAGTGAAGGCCAGGCCTGGCACAGGCAGCCTCCCAATATTTAGAAGATTCTGATTTAATTGGTCTGGACTGTGGCCCAAGCATCGGCTTCTAAAAACCCCACAGGGAATTCTAATGTGCAGCAGAGAGAAACAGCAGCTCCATGCAGCAGGCAAGACATGTGCACGGAAGGGCTGGGGGAAGGGAGGAGATCATATTTGCCTTAAAACTCAGAGTCAAGCTCATCCGACCTACCCTCTGCAGGTCTTCAGAGAGACGGGGAAGAACCCATGCAGAAGGTAGCCCCAGAGAGCAAGGGGATCCTCAAAGAGATGGGATATGAAGATAGAGGAAGTGTACACTCCTTGCAACAGATCAGGACCCTGATCCTGTACCTAGCTTTGTCCACAAGCTTCCTTCCTTGTGCTGGGCATGGGAGAGGGAGCCAGGGGTTGTGTGGTCCCCAGGAGGCCTATGGTATAAACAGATGTGCTGTAACTTGCTTGTCTGACCCTCCCCAGGTTGACCTCAGCTTACCACACCTTACTGCTGCTCTTCTCCTAATTTAGCGTGTGGGGGCCTAGGAGCCCTAAAGGTCTCTTTCTCTATTTGAGATGCACCATCTGAATTCATCAAGTGAGAATCTTTTCCCAATCACTGTTTGTTACTCAAGCTTGCAGACTCTGACAGTGCTAGATGTTTTGATCTTTGCTCCCTTGCCTCCTCCTCCTCCTTTTCTGATTCTGTGGTAGGGATGTTATTAAGAACACCATCCGCTCTAGCACGGCCTGTTCAAACATCCATGCAAAACATTTCTTTTAGACCTGAGTTCTACGGAAAGCGTATTTTTCTCCTCAAAAACCGATTTTCATTATAGAAAATATGAATTTTGTTATGTTTTATGTATCTCTGATTGCTTTGGTTTCCAGGAAGCAGAAAGAGAAAGTAGGAGAGAGAGAGAAAGAAGAAAAGAGGGAGAGAAAAGAAAGAAGAGAGAGAATGAAGGAGAGAGGGAGACAGTGAAGGGACAGAGAGAATATATATCTATAAAATATATATGCGTACATATACACATACATATGTATTTACTATATTCTCCCTTTTTTTTTTCTTTTTGAGACGGAGTCTTACTCTTGTTGCCCAGGCTGGAGTATAATGGCATGATCTCTTGGCTCACTGCAACCTCCCCCTCCCGGGTTCAAGCGATCCTCTTGCCTCAGCCTCCAGTGGAGCTGGGATTACAGGCATGTGCCAGCATGCCTGGCTAATTCCTTTGTATTTTTAGTAGAGACAGGGTTTCACCATATTGGCCAGGCTGGTCTCAAACTCCTGACCTCAAGTGATTTGTCTGCCTCAGCCTCCCAAAGTGTTGGGATTACATGCATGAGCCAGCATGCTTGGCCACTATATTCATTTTAAACCACCTATGTTGAGGTATAATTTGCAGAAGAGTCACTTGTTTGTGTCAGGTATTCATGAATGATCTCTCAAATTCTTTGTGAAATATGAGTTGGATGGAGCTGTATATAAATTAAACAATGCTGACACCCAAGGAACTGAAGATCTTTTGTGATCTTGATGTAGGAGATTTTTATTTTATTTCATTTTAGTTTACTTTAAGTTCTGGGTACATGTGCAGATCTTGCAGGATTGTTACATAAATATATGCATGCCATGGTGGTTTGCTGCCTCCATCTCCATCACCTACATTAGGTATTTCTCCTAATGTTATCCCTTCCTAATCTCCCTACCCCCTGCTAGCCCTCCCCTAGTCCCCCACCCCTGCAACAGACCCCAGTGTGTGATGTTCTTCTCCCTGTATCCTTGTGTTTGCATTGTTCAGCACCCACTTATGAGTGAGAACATGTGGTGTTTGGTTTTCTGTTCTTGTGTCAGTTTGCTGAGAATGATGGTTTCCAGATTCATCCATGTCTTTGCAAAGGACATGAACTCATCCTTTTTTATGGTTGCATAGTATTCCATGGTGTATATGTGCCACATTTTCTTTATCCAGTCTATCATTGATGGGCATTTGGGTTGGTTCCAAGTCTTTGCTATTGTAAACAGTGCCGCAATGAACATACATGTGCATGTGTCTTTATAACAGAACAATTTATAATCCTTTGGGTATATACCCAGTAATGGGATTGCTGGGTCAAATGGTATTTCTATTTCTAGATCCTTGAGGAATCGCCACACTGTCTTCCACAATGGTTGAAGTAGTTTACACTCCCACCAACAGTGTAAAAATGTTCCTATTTCTCCACATCCTTTCTAGCAACTGTTGTCTCCAGATTTTTTAATGATCACTATTCTAACTGGTATGAAATGGCATCTCAATGTGGTTTTGATTTGCTTTTCTCTAATGACAAGTGATGATAAACATTTTTTATATGTTTGTTGGCCGCATAAATGTCTTCTTTTGAAAACTATCTGTTCGTATCCTTCGTCCACTTTTTGAGGGTTTTTTTCTTGTAAATTTGTTTAAGTTCTTTGTAGATTCTGGGTATTAGCCCTTTGTCAGATTGATAGATTGCAAAATTTTTCTCCCATTCTGTAGATTGCCTGTTCACTCTGATGATTGTTTCTTTTGCTGTGCAGAAGCTCTTAAGTGTAATTAGAATCCATTTGTCTACTCTGGCTTTTGTTGCCATTGCTTTTGGTGTTTTAGTCATAAGTCCTTGCCTATGTCTGTGTCCTGAATGGTATTGCCTAGGTTTTCTTCTAGGGTTTTTATGGTGTTAGGTATTATGTTTAAATCTTTCATCCATCTGGAGTTAATTTTTATATAAGGTGTAAGGAAGGGGTTCAGTTTCAGCTTTCTGCATATGGCTAGCCAGTTTTCCCAACACCATTTATTAAACATGGAATCCTTGTTCCATTGCTTGTTTTTGTCTAGTTTGTCAAAGATCAGATGGTTGTAGATGTGTGGCATTGCTTCTGAGGCCTTTGTTCTGTTCCATTGGTCTATATCTCTGTTTTGGTACCAGTACCATGCTATTTTGATTACTGTAGCCTTGTAGTATAGTTGAAGTCAGGTCGAATGATACCTCCAGCTTTGTTCTTTTTGCTTAGGATTGTCTTGGCTATATAGGCTCTTTTTTGGTTCCATATTAAGTTTAAGATGTTTTTTTCCAGTTCCGTGAAGAAGGTCAATGGTAGCTTGATGGGGATAGCATTGAATCTATAAATTACTTTGGGCAATGTGGCCATTTTCACCACATTGATTCTTCCTAACCATGAGCATGGAATGTTTTTCCATCTGTTTGTGTCCTCTCTTGTTTCCTTGATCAGTGGTTTGTAATTCTCCTTGAAGAGGTCCTTCTCATCCTTTGTTAGTTGTATTCTTAGGTATTTTATTTTCTTTGCAGTGGTTTTTAAAGCAACTTCTACTCATGAAATCCTTTCATTCGTTGATTCAACAGATATGAATTAAGTGTCTACTGTGTGCTAGATGTTAGGGAAATGACAGTGGACAACTCAAACAAAATGCCTGCCCTCATGGAGCTTCCACTCTTGTGAGGGAGAAAAATAGATAGATATTAATATAATGCCCTTGTGGTAAGTGCTGTCAAGAAAAACAAAGGAGGGGAAGGGGATGGAAAATGACAATGGAGGCTGCGAGTTTAGAGAAGGTGGTAGGGAGGGCATTGGTGACAGGGCCATGTTGAAGTGTGTTCTTGAACAAGGTGAGAGAACAAACTGTTGAGTGTCCCTAGGGGCAGAATCATGCAGGCAGGAAGAGCAGAAGGCAGGAATCTTGAGAGGTGAGATTGAGTCCCAAGTGTGGTAGGAGGACAGAGGAAAGCCTTAGGAAGTTGGAGTGACATGAACAGACTCGAGTTTCTAAGGCATTGTTCAGGTGTATAGAGAATAGGATGGACCAGGTGTGGTGGCTCATGCCTGTAATCCAGCACTCTGGGAGGCCAAGGTGGGAGGATCTCCTAAGGCCAGGAGTTCCAGACCAGCTGGGGCAACAGAGTGACATCAAATGTCTACCAAACAAGAAAGAAAGAAAACAGAATGTTTACAAGAGTAAGAAGAGTAGAAGCAGAAAATGGGATAGGAGACAATTGCAGGAAATCAGGCTAAGGAACACTGTGGCTCAGATCAACAAGGAGAGTGAACTTAGTATATGCTTTGAATGTAGAGCTGACAAATCTTGTGATTGCACTGGATGAGAGATACAAGAGAGAGGAGCTGAGGGTGATTGGATTTGGCTTTGGACTTGTGGCAAGTGCCTGTTGAAGTTCAGTCGTTGGGAAGCAAGGTCTTGGGTCCCTTGCTGTCTCTGCCCTTGCACACTAGTGCGGCCATTTGCACAGCTCCCTCAAGACAAAGCTCCCTGGCCTGTTGAAAACCAGAGGTTGGTACTTTGTACAAAGCCCACCAACAGCCCCTTTGTTGTTTGCTGGAAAGATGATGTGGACCATCACCACTGTAGTGGGTGGAATTGTGCCCTTGTAAACAACGTATGTTCAATTTCTAATGAAGGTGGCCTCATTTGGATGTAAGGTCTTTGCGGACGTAAGCAAGTTAAGATGAGGTCACTCTGGATTAGGGTGGGCCCGAATCAACGGCTGGTGTCCTCATAAGAAGAGGGACGTTTGGATACAGACAGGACACGCTGGGAAGAATGCCACAGGAAGACAGAGGCAGAGATTAGAGATATGTATTTGCAAGCCAGGGAGTGCCAAGGGTAGCTGGCAGCCACCGGGACCTAGCAGGGAGGCATGGATGGAACAGATCCTCCCTCAGTGTCTTTAGAAGGAACCAACCCTGCCCACACCTTGATCTGGGACTTCTGGCCTCCAGACTCTGAAATAATAAATTCCTGTTGTGTGAATTCACTCAGGTTTTAGTTCTTCCTTATGGTCACCCTAGGAAACTAACAGAACCACCAGGTATCAAGTATTTATCATTTGCCACACACAGTGCTAAGTTAAAGTGTGCACTCAGATACTTTATGCCCTAAAACTCCCTCAGCACCACCAAAAGCAAAGTATTGCTGGCATCTCCGTTTTATAAGATGAGGAAATTGAGGCTCAGAAAAAAGTGAATTTCTCAGGATTGTACAGCTAGTATGTGGTGAAACTTGGACACGCACCAAGCTTTCTAACACTAAAAACCCATGCCCTAACCATTATGCAATGCTACACCACAGTCAGGGGCCAAGATTCCAGGCACATTTTTGCCATTGGAATTCACCAGTAAAGTTCATCACCACAAACTTTCCAGCCAGGAATCCCTGGGCTGCTCTCCTTCCTTTTATTTGCTGTCATCAGAGTTCTGCTATTTATCACATCTCTCCCAGAAGATTCTTGGGGAACAGATGTGGCTTGGAATTTGATAAGAACATCACTTCAACACATCCTTTCAGTCTGTTTGGAATCCTCACCCTGGAGAGAGAGGGACAGCTGAGCAAACAGCCCACACCCTCTATGTTGGTATTAAACTTTCTGGAAGTTCCAGAAACTGCTTGAGACAACTAATAAGAGAACATTTCCATTTAAAGGAACATTTTAGAATGTGGGCATCACCAAGGCCAGGGCAATGGCCACTTTTCTGCTTTTTTCCTCTCCCATGGCCAAATTTCACAGCATATGTGGAGGCAGAAAGATCTGCCCAGCCACTTGATGGAAGCAAGGCCATGTTTGTTCTGTTTATTGGGCACGTCACCAGTGCCTAGCATCATGCCTAGAATGAAATTCCCAATAGAGCTTGTAGACCCGATGGAAGAACTGGAATCGTGACTGCAGCGTGAATGCACACCAAGCTCATCTTGCCAAGCAAATGTTAGTGGTTGTATAAGAAATAGAAAAAGGAAATAACTGTTCTGTCTGTGGCCATGGGCAAGGTGGATAGGAAAAGAGGAAGAGGACCAGGTTCTAGGACTGAATTTAAAACATTCCAGCAATAATTTTCTCACCACTGAACACTTGGCACTTAGGGCTTAATGATGGGGTGTGTTTGAGGGCATGGATTTAAGGGACAGGTGACTGTGTGTCACTTCCTGGTGGAAGATGGATGAGTCACCTAGCTTTCCTAAGCCCTCCCTTCTTCATCTGTAAAATGGGGATAGCAGCAGTTTCCACCCTACATATTTTCTGTGGGAATTAAATAAGATAATGCATATTGAAAGCAATCAGTGGGCATGGTTATTGTTATCAAGTCCAAACTGGTCCCAACATTGCCTTTTTCTGTCCTTGGCACAAACAGTTGGCCTTTGAATATCACAAATTATTTGTTCAGCCACCCTACTTGGTGGCTGGATCTCTCTGATTCTATCGGAGACAATTTGTTTGCTACATCTCAGAGAGATGGGAGTCAGCATCTGCAATTTGATTTCTGAAGCTCAAGTGCTCATGTCCTTACAGGAATTGTAGGCCAAGTTGGTAGACCCAGAGAGTTTAATCCTAAGGAAGCACTGCTCTCTTCCCTTTGGCTGAAATATGCCTTCCGCATCTCTGCCTTGCTAGTCCTGTTGATATTTCACGTGTCAGCTTCACCATCACTTCCCCAAGAGCATCTTTTGCTTACCCACTCAGCAAGGTTAAGTCTTCGATTTAAACACTCAAAGAGCAAGGTGTACTTTTTTTTCGGGGGTCTTATTATGATTGATGTTAGATAATTTGTGCAGGAGTGTAAGCTTCATGAGGGCAGGAACCTTGTCGTTCTGCATCACCAGTGCCTATCTCCAGTGTCTGACACATCCTAGATGCTTAATTAATGTTGACTGAATGAATTGTCTAGCATTCCAGGTGCTGGATTAGACTAGGAAAGTGGATGCATTGGGAAGGCACAATGAATTCCATCAGTGTTGCCCCTCTCAATCGAAGCTTTAAACAATATTATTGTTATTATTATTTATTGAAAAGAGCATGCATACACAAACCCAAGGTGGCAGGGACCACAGCTGACCAAGCTGGACTGAATCAATGCACACAGGGACTTTGATAAATCTGTTCTAGTTATCTATTGCTTGATAGCAAATTATCCCAAAACATAGAGGCTTAAAACAACAGCCATCTCTTATTATCTGTTATGGTTTCTGTGGGCCAGGAGATTGGGAATGCTTACTGGTTGGTTGTGGTTTGAGGTTTTTCATGCAATGGCTGGAGCATCTGGGGTTGCCTGGGCATTAAGCTTCTCATGCAGTCCCAGGGTCTCTTTGTGGGGTTTTGTTCCCTGGTCTAGCATAGTGGTCTTGGGGTCCAAAGGAAAGAAAATTACAGAAACTATAGCCTCAGAAGTCATGCAGGGTCTCTTGACTACATTCTGTTTGTTAAGGCAGTCACAATGCTTGCCTGGGTTCAAGGGAGAAGGCATAGACTCTGGCTCTGATTGGAAGAGTGTCAAATATTTGTAAACATGTTTTAAAACCTCCATAAAGTATCACGTGCTGTTGAGACAGCTCTCAAAATGTAACTCCAAGAGAGGACGGAGAGATTTCTATTGAAAGGGAAAGCTTGAATAGAATATTAAGAAGAAAAAGAAAGTTTTCTTCTCACCCTATTAATGACTGCTGAGAAAGTGATAGGAAAATAAGGACAGAAAGATTCTGTCAGCTTTACCTATTGGCATCTCCTAGCTACCTTATTAAATGAGTTGATTTTGGTAATATCTGGAGATTCCAATCAAGATAGGAGGAATATGTTTATTGAAATGCAGACTCACAGGTCACAGCCCAGAGCTCCTGAAGGAGAGGGAATACTTGGAGTATATATTGCAAGCAAAGACCCCCCTAGTGATGCTGATATAGGCAGGAGGCCCGGTCTTTTATAAAGAGTGGAATTTGCCTTGTTTTAGGTCACATACTGACCTGATGCTATTTGGCTTCATGTATTTTAATTATTATTAAGAATTTTAATTATTATTAAGAATTTTATCTATGTAATAGTTTTGTCTTAGGGATCTCTAAGATACATAAATCCATTAAAGTAATATAAATAAAAATAACTTTATTAGAGGGATATGAAGGTTTCTATCAGAAAACATCTAAGCCTTATGAGAGACTAGAAACTGAAAGCAAGGCCTCTCCTTGTTTTATACCTTCTTTTTTTCTCCTCAGACATCTGTTTTATTCTTCTTTGCCTACACAGTGGTAGAAAAGGACCACGCTAGGCTGGGTGTGGTGGCTCACACCTGTAATCCCAGCACTTTGGGAGGCCAAGGCGGGCGGATCACTAAAGGTCCTGAGTTTGAGACCAGCTTGGGCAACATGGTGAAACCCCATCTCTACTAAAAATGCAAAAATTAACCAGGTGTGGTGGCGGGTGCCTATAATCCCAGCTATTTGGGAGGCTGAGGCAGGAGAATTGCTTGAACTTGGCAGGAGGCTGTAATGAGCTAAGATCCTGCCACTGCACTCCAGCGTGGGCAACAGAGTGATATTCTGTCTCAAAAACAAAAACAAACAACAACAACAACAAAAAACGAAAGGGACCACTCTAGGAAGACCTGCGTATTCTCTGTTGAGGGACCCAGGACTGACTCCTTGGAGTACCCTAATTCAAATTCTTAGGAGAGGGAATCCAATTGGCTTGGTTCAGGGTGGGGAACTTACCTCTGGTCCAATCAGCTGTGTCCAGCTGTGGCTACTACCCAATCAGAAGGTTCTTCTAATAACAAAGAGTTGGAAGAAGTAAAAGGCATGCTTCATTTCCAAATTAAACTGCAGTCATTTTTGATCATGTGGTTACTCTTATTTTCCCTGATCCTTCTTGAAACATTAGTTCTAAAACAAGTGTCAGCAAACTATTGGAGCCTGGGCTACTGCTTATTTTTGTAAATAAAGTTTTATTAGACCACAGCCACACCCATTCACCTGATCCAGATCGTCCTGTAAAGCCTATAATATTTCCTGTTTGGTCCTTTATAGAGAAAGTTTGCTGACTGCTCCTCTGGAATTCAGTTCACTTCTATTTCTAAATTTTTGTTGTGCTTTATGCATATGGGTTCTATTTTCCTTTAATCAGTAAAGGGAATGTTGTTTAGGGCAGGACAAGGCACTGGGAATCTTCACGTATCCCTGTTTATTGATTTTTAAAACTATCTGTACAAATGCAGTAGTATTTCCTAAGATGTGGAGCACATAGCATTGCTGATTTGCAAGATTTCAGTTGCTACTTGAGATTGTTTTAGGTGCTATGTAGTTGTGCTATTAAATAAAATTAAATCACATTATGATAAGGTTATTCTCTGTGTCTTCTTTTACTCTTTCTAATTACTTGAACAAGAAAATCTCATTTGATGGCAATATGCTCTCTAACAACTTTCTAATATAATTTTTTCCTTTAACAAGGAGAAGATGCAGCGCCTGACTCAGAACCTTCAGCAGCCAGCAGTACATAGCTAGAATTTACTGGCACTGCTGTGCTTTTATTTATTTTTATGCTTATCTTCCATTTATGACTTGTGATACTGGCTTGCCATTAATAGTGGTGATATAAAGTTTCCTTTTCAAATTTAGTTAAGTTGAAATGTGACTAGATTTTTAAAATGCTAAGCAAATGACAGTTTAGGTGGCAGGAAGAAATGTGAAAAAAGGGATATGAATGATTGAAGTGTGGAAAAGCCTGCGCTACAGTAACTGACATAGCTACAAAGCAGCCCTGGTGCCCAGAGGAGGGAGTGTCAGGTTTGATCTAAGTGGATCCTCAAGATTAGAGGAGGAGTAACATCCCAGTGGAATCTCAGATTTTCAAAGCAACACAAGAGCATGGAAGGACGTCATAGACAGTGGGAGTCGAATGTTTAAAGTGGAAAAAAAACAGGATGTAGTCATAGAATTGTTTGGCTCTCAAGAGCCATTGAAGAGCTTTTAGCATTCAAGTGGTATGGTCAGAGCTGCAGTTTTAGAACAACCATTATCTGAAGCAAGTTAATCTCTCTGAACCTCAGTGTGTTCATCTATAAAATGGGGATAATTGACACAGATGCAGGATGTCCACCCCTGTTCCTGGTGCAGGGGGAAATTCCCAGCCATTCTGCCCTTCCAAGCAGAAGGCTAAGTTATCCTATCATGACTGCATCTGCACCGAAGGTATCTAGGGCCCCTCCTTCTCTACTTTTGGTTGGGGAAGTGGGAGGTAGTTGCTGATATTCAGGATGGTTGGATGGTGACTTGACCAGTGGTGATGGGTCAGGGTGGGTGTATTAGTCTGTTTTCATGCTGCTGATAAAGATACACCTGAGACTGGGTAATTCATGATAAAAGAGATTTAATGAACTCACAGTTCCACATGGCTGGGGAGGCCTCACAATCATGGTGGAAGGCAAAAGGCGTGTCTTACATGGCAGGAGACGAGAGAGAAAGGGAGCCAAGTGAAAGGGGAAAACCCTTATCAAATGATCCGATCTCGTGAGACTTATTCACTACCATGAGAACAGTCTGGAGAAAACCGCTCCCACCATTCACTTGTCTCCCACCCTGTCCCTCCCACAACAAGTGGGAATTATGGGAGCTACAATTCAAGATGAGATTTGGGTGTAGACACAGCCAA
This sequence comes from Saimiri boliviensis, assembly GCF_048565385.1. Lineage (NCBI taxonomy): Eukaryota > Metazoa > Chordata > Mammalia > Primates > Cebidae > Saimiri > Saimiri boliviensis. The sequence goes on along the minus strand of NC_133460.1, from coordinate 16,108,975 downwards.
ACCATGTCAGAGGGTGTCCACAGTCAAGGATAGCTCAGCACCAAGCCCTTCCTCCCCGCCTCTGGAGTTTTGCAGCTGAAAAGTCTTCTTCCTTCCACCTCCGATCCCTCTGCTCACTTGTCTTCCAGCTAAGTCATCTCCCTGCTTCCTCCCTGCACTTGTTCCAGTCCCAGCTGTCTCTGGAATCCAAGAGCAGGAAGCCTCTGCTGCACGTCTTAGGAAAGTGGCTCCCTTGAGTCATTGTTTCTGTGTTAGTAAGGATTGAGGAAGGAAAATACAGCCGTTGGGTACCAGGGAGAGAACAGAGATAGGCAGGAAATAAGCTGAAGATGCCCATCGTAGCACTCTGAGACCTGCCTTGCCATGCACATAAGCAGACATGTCTGCAGGAGCCACTCAGACTGGCAGCTCTTCTTTTTTTTGAGACAGAGTCTCACTCTGTCACCTAGGCTGGAGTGCAGTGGCGTGATTTCAGCTCACTGTAACCCCCGCCTCCTAGGTTCAAGCAATTATCCTGCCTCAGCCTCCCAAGTAGCTGGGACTACAGGCACATGCCACCATGGCTGGCTAATTTTGTATTTTTAGTAGAGACAGGGAGTCACCATATTGGCCAGGCTAGTCTGGAACTCCTGACCTCATGATCCACCTGCCTCAGCCTCCCAAAAGTGCTGGGATTACAGGCGTGAGCCATCGCACCTGGCCAGGTTTTCTTTTTTATTGTGGTGCTATGGAACAAAGAGGTTAATAAGAGTCCTCTTGCTGTGGCAGTGCGTGTCAGGGACCCTCTTCCTAAGGTGTCCCAAATCCCTGGATCTGCCTGGCCTTTGCTGCTCTGGCTGTGATGAGAGAGAAGATGGTGAGGACAGGAGAGGAACGCTGTGAGCTGACAAGCTCAGCCCGGAAGCTTCCGTGAATGGATGCATGATCTGGAAGCTTTTGTGCATGAGTTTAGCCAGATCTTTTGATGCTGGAATAAGAGCTGAATGGAGTGCACAGAGCTGCCTTCCTGCTGCTAAGCTTGTTCTGTGTGTCATCCCTTCTAGCCTTATGTCTCTGTTGCATCCTCTGGTCCTCCAGCTGAGTTGGGCGTAGCATCTAATTTCATCAACTGCCTAAACTCTGGCCCTAATTGGTCCCCCTACCCTCTTGAGTCTTGATTTTCTGCGATATGGGATTCACAGTGGCACCTACCTCCTAGGATCTTACGCAATACAAATGAATAACAATAAGTGAAAACCTGGAGTTGTTTGGTCCGTAGAAAAGTGCCCAGAAATGTAGTGATGATTAACATTGTTGCCTGCAAAATATCTGATGCAGTGCCTGCAGTGAATACTTCAATCTGATTGTTTCTTCCTCCAGGAAGCCTTCCTAGAAGCCCTTGCACCAGGTTAAGACTCTTTATAATGTGGTTCTGCCTTATGCTTCCTACAAGGCTTCTTGAGAGAACCTGTTGGTCATTGTTCTCTCTGGCATAATCACAACCAAAGAATGTTCCCCCTGGTTGAAGGAGTAGGAGAGGGGGTGACATGCAGAAAATACTGACGTGTCTGTGAACCACACTGGTTAACTGGCCCTGAATATGACCACAGCACAACTCGAAGAAGAAAGCCCTAAGACAACAGGAGAGGCTGTTAAAATATTACATTAATCATCTCTGTAATTAATTTGCAAAATCTTTCTTCCTCTCTGGAGTTAAGGGTCAGAGAACATGCCTGTTTGTTTATTGCTGTATCCCCAGTGCTTAGCAGGTTCTTAGTGAACATTAAATACTTGAATTTATAAAGGAACAAGTGCCCTAATTTCAGTTATATCAGTCATTCCCTCATTCCCTCATTCAACAAACATGTATTGAACATGTACTATGAGCCGGGAGCTGTTGCAGGCTCTTGGGTTACACCAGTAAACCAAACCACCAAAGATACCTGCCCTCACAGGACTTACCTTCTAGCCAGGCATTGATGCATTGACTGTTACCCCAGAGGGACCAAAATACAATCATCCCTCCTGGAAACATCCTCTCTTGACTGAGTCTAGCTATTCAAAGTGTGAAGTCAGGGCTGGATGCAGAAGCTCACGCCTGTCATCTTAGCATTTTGGAAAGCTGAGGCAGGTGGATTGCTTGAGGCCAGGATACCAGCCTGGGCAACATAGTGAGACCTTGCCTCTACAAAAAATAAAAAATAATTGTCCGGGCCTGGTGGCACTTACCTCCAGCCCTATCTACTCGGGAGGCTGAGGCAGGAGGATTGCTGAGCCCAGGAGTTGGAGTCTGCCGTGAGCTATGATCATGCTACTATCCTGTAGGCTGCATTGAGTCGTGATCATGCTACTGCAATCTGGGCTGGGCAGCAGAGAAAAACCCTATATCTGAAATATAAAATTGTGAGGTCAATGGAAAACACTATCTGTTGTTTCAGAGTCAACAGAGGGCACCTATGCAAAGCTAAGAGTGGCCATGAATGAACACCAGTTGCTCATAACTAGCCCCCAGCCTCCTTCCAACTGCTTTGACACACTTGCTCTCTTTCCCAGGTCATGCTCTCAGAGCGAAAAGGCACAGATGAGCTCTATGCTGTGAAGATCCTGAAGAAGGACGTCGTAATCCAAGATGATGACGTGGAGTGCACCATGGTGGAGAAGCGGGTGCTGGCCCTGCCCGGGAAGCCACCCTTCCTGACCCAGCTCCACTCCTGCTTCCAGACTATGGTAACTTGTCCCAAGGCCCTGGGTATTCCACCTGCAGGGTTTCACCAGGCTTTGGCCAAAGCTATCCCAGCAGTGCCTACCACAGAGATACCTGCACCCTTCCCATTCTAGACACAGAAAGATGTGAGGCCCAGGGAGGTCAGCTGAGAGTTCTGAGGTTGCTACTGAGAAGCACTGTCCCCTGAGGCAGATGCTGTCTCAACTCAGATAAAGGAACTCAGGCAATTGGTTTTATAATCAACAGAGCAGGGCCTTTCTCTGACAGCAAGGGGTAAATTGGGGACAGGAGCTGGGTGAAAAGGTTCACAGCTTGTGGCTCTAGATGGTTTCATTCAGCCCTCCAGCCCTTTGGATAAATGCATGAATACATCTCTGCAGGTTGCCTGAGATCTTTGCATGGGCCTCCTTGGAGGGAGGTTGTTGCCTCAGAATACGGCCTTTGGGGACTCTCAGGGAAGGTACATAGTGTCCTGGGAAGGAGCTAGCGAGCTCAGAGCCGTGGCTGCCATGGTGAGAAGGGAGCATTGTCCATTTTCTGCTCTCGACTTGTGATTTCAACTCTATCTGCAAGGGCAAGAGTCCCTGCTTTAAGTAACCTCTTACCTTTTCCCTGTTCAAATTAGACCTTGGCTTCCATACCCAAGAACGGAGAGGCTGGAGCCCAAATGCAAAGAGGTACAAAGTTAATTGATGCCTTCTGGGCTTCTCAGGGCCAATGACCTGGTGACTTATGATGTTTTGGGGACTTTTCAAGATTAATTTTGACTCTATCCAGTTCTCAACTTACTGAGTAGAGTGACTGATTTTAGAACCCAACCCGTATATGAGATGGGATGCTATTGTATTTTGCATCTAATTTGATGTCTTTAGTGATTTCCCTCTCTCTTTAATGCTTTTATCTGTTCTTGTATCTGCAGCCCAAGATATGTATTGCGTATCTTGGGCTATGTGACCTGTAGCATTTTCACAGTCTGGGTTTCACTGAGTGTACAGTCTTGGGGCACCTCAACATGCTTCCTCTGTCTTCTGTATTTCCTGCATTTGAAAGCTGATTCTGGAGGCTTGGTCAGACTCAGCTAGGATCTCTTTGGCAAGACCACAGATGGCATGTTTTTTCATCTGAAGGCATATAATGACTGGTTGTCTCAGTGATGTTGGCAGCGATGGATGCTTGGTGCCTAGATCTGTTAATTCATTAGAGATTGTAAAATGGTGATATCCTATCATTTATTTTTCATCTACTAGTGGGAATGCTTTTATTAAGAAGGGCCTCCCTTCAACTATTACTTGGTTCCCTGGTGGTATAATTCATGTGAAAAAGGCAGGATAAATGCTTGATTCTTTCCCTTTAGTTAATAGTTCTCAAGATAATAAACTGGTTCACTATTGTGCTCTAAGGGTGGCAAAAGTTGGCTTTTTTTTTTTTTTTTTAAGATGAGTTCTGGCTCTGTCTCCCTAACTAGAGTGCAGTAGCATGATCCTGGCTCACTGAAGCCTCGCTCTCCCATGCTCAAGTGAACCTCCCACCTCAACCTCCCTAGTAGCTGGGACTACAGGCACATACCACCACACCCAGCTAATTTTTGTACTTTTAGTAGAGACTGGGTTTCACTGTGTTGCCCAGGCTGGTCTTGAACTCCTGGACTCAAGTGATTCACCTGTTTCGGCCTCCCAAAGTGCTGGGATTACACGCATGAATCACCATGCCCTGCCAAAGTTGGCTTTTAAAATAAAATGTTTTGAGTAGAAGAAGAGAAACAATAGAAAGAAAAATATTAAGTGAATGATAATTTGCATCACGCAGTGGACACTTGGCAAAGACCAGGAAGCGGGTACACATAACTTTACTATTTGAAATCTCTAGTCTTGTCTCTGTCATGGCTTGAAAACCTTTCGGCCTTAAATGGGAGATTTAAGTCCTCAAGGTTTTCAAGTGGTGATAGAGACAAAGCTGGGATTTTAAACCTCCAAGCTCCCCAACTTCCCTATCTTCTCCCTTTCCCATTGGTTGTCCCCAGATGGATTCATTGACATCACCAGGCAAAGACAGACTCTGCCCAGTAAATCAACTAAGAAAGGGACCTTTCTTAGGTTAAGTCTTTATTAGCAGTGTGAGAATGGACTAATGCACATGGGAATGAAGGCCCCCATGTTGGAAATCAATGTGGAATCTCCCCATCCGGCAAGGCCAAGGATGGAACAGATTGCTTTCTTACTTGCTGAGGGTCAGATGAAGTCATTAACCTATCTCTAGGGACTGTATCAATTGAAAGAAAACCGTGCTCGGGGAGACGTACTTACTGCAAGCAAGAGACCCTGGATGCCATGTGCAGCCGGCTGAGGGAAGAGCAGATCCCCTTCCATCTCACCTGCACTCTGCGCATATGCTCATTGAGTGAAATGCTCCAATTTAAATTATTTTTTCTCACTTTTTTTTGGGCTAAGCACATATATTTTAATGTTGCATAAATTAAATTTATTTTCAAAGACTTATAATAATGCCTACTATATGTGAGGCACAAGGCAAACAATTTTAAGTCTTATGACAACTTAGATAGGTCCTGCCATCATTCCAAATGTGTAGACCAGGGGACTGAGGTCACATAGCTAGTATATTTCAGGGCCAGGATTTGAACCCAGGTAGTCTGGCTTTAAGGGACTTTGCATTTAACTGCTATGCTCTGAGATCTTTTTTTAAAAAAATAAGATGTATATGTGTATGTATTTAGAGACAAGGTCTGGCTCTGTGGCCCAGGCTTTGGTTGCTTGAACACAATAGTACAGTCATAGCTCACTGTAGCCTTGGACTCCTGGGCTCAAGAGATCCTCCTGCCTCAGCCTCCCTAGTAGCTAGGACTACAAGCATGCACCACCATGCCCAGTTAATTTTAAAAAATATTTTGTAGAGACAGGGTCTTGCTATGTTACCCAGGCTGGTCTTAAACTCCTAGACTCAAGCAATCCTCCCACTACGGCCTCCCAAAGTGCTGGGATTACAAGTATGAGCCACCATGCCCAGCCTGAGGTCTTTTGAGTGTAGATAACCCAAAGGCCACTCCACACAATACCCCTGAATTGGAATCTCCCCCTGCTGGCCTATCTCCAGGCTCCACCAGGAGCCTGTGCTCTAATCTAGCCATGGTGACCTCTCACCTGTTCGGTGAAACTACACTACCTCCACCTCTTAGCTTCCGTATCTCTGCATGAAATTTGGCGTTCCATCTGAGCCTCTACCACACATGGTTCTTCAACAGTGTCGTTTCATTCCAGCCTCACAAAAATCTTGCAATGAAAGGGATTACCTACGGTCCCATTTTGCAGGTGAAAGGATTAAGGGTCAGGGCTGCATGGTAGTTCTCCTTGACACAGCACTGGGTCACTGGCCCATTGAGCTCAGAGCCCAGCCATTTGTTAGTACATCATGTTGAGTTGCCACCAAAATGGCCTTAACCATGATGATACAAACAAGAACAAAAAGCAGCAGCTAGCAGTAATAGGCTGGGCACTATACTCAGCATTCCAGCTGTATTATCTCATTTTATCCTCCTGACACGCCTATTGAATAGGTACTATTACCAATTTTAATCTACAGATAAGAATACTGACATTCAGAGAGGTCAAGTAACTCATGCACTGTCACACAGCTGCCAAGTAGTGGAGGTAAGATTTGCTCTGCAAGACTCCAGAACCCCAAACCTGGAAGCCTTTGCTAACCTACCTGTGCCTTAACTTCACATTCCTGGTTTTTGGTTTATAGAATATTTTCAGTTCACAGCCAGGTGCAGTGGCTCACACCTGTAATCCCAGCGCTTTGGGAGGCCTAGGCAAGTGGATTGCTTGAATCCAGGAGGTCAAGACCAGCCTGGGCAACATGGCAAAATCCTGTCTCCACAAAAAATTAGCTGGGAATGGTGCCCATACCTGTAGTCCCAGCTACCTGGGAGGCTGAGGTGGGAGGATCAACTGAGCCTAGGAGGTGGAGGCTGCAGTGCAGTGTGATTGAGTCACTGCACTCCAGCCTGAGCAACAAAGAGAGACCCTGTCTCTAAAAAAAAAAAAAAAATTAAATTTTTTCACTTTTACAATCACATCTAATCTTCACAGAAACACTATAAGTATTATGGTCCACATTTCTACTCAATGGAAACTGACCCCCAGACAGATGAAATTGCCCGAGTTCCACAATTGGTAAGTGGAAGCCCCAGGACTTGAGCTCAGGTTTTCTAATAGCCCTTTGGGTGTTTTTTTTTCTACTATGGAATAGTCACCCTGCCTATCCTACAGGGATATTCCAAGGATTAGATAGGATTTTATCCATGGGAGCGATTATTAAAAATTAGGGAGCACTGCGTATACCTGAGGCAAACTATTGTTACCATAGCTAAAGTGAGCAGGAAGGTGACACCTCTTTCTGGGGATGTCCTTGAAAATGGTCATCTGGCTCCCACTCATTTTCTAGCATTGTGTGGGCTGGATCTGCAGAGCAGGGCTTCAGAGGAGGCAGTGGAGCTGGAATAGGCGGTATTCCTAAAAGGGCGTTACTGCCTATATACAGAGGGTGCTAAAGCTTATTGATTATTTCAATGAAGATGTATTCATTGAAATAATCATATCAGGCCCCAGTGTATCACCGTGATGGTGTATGAAACAAATCAAGTCCCTGTTCCCTTGGAATTTACATTCTCTTGGGGGAGACTGATAATAAACTATAATATCGACACAAAGTAAAGAGGAGGGAGATGGATGGATTGGGGCAGAGAGATGCTGTTTTTGATAGGATCATCAAGAAAGGTCTATCTGATAAGGATGGCAATTTGAGCAGAGACTAGGGCAAGCAAGGAATCGGGGCATGTGGATCTCTCGGGGCAGAGTGCTCCAGACAGCAGCAAGAGTGAGTGTGAATGCCCGTGGCGTGAGCATGCGCCGTGTGTTTGAGGAACAGCGAGGCCGGTGTCGCCCTGGTGGACTGTCATTTTGTATTTTGTGATCTAGAATTCTTTTTGAATCAGCTACCTTTAAAAAAAGAGAGAAATGCAATGTAACATGCTGTAAATGTGATGTTTTTCTTGCTAGAGACTTAGAATTTTGAAGATAAAAGATTCTTAATAGAATTTCTTAAAAAATCTCAAAAGTGATCAAAATACTGTATAAAAGTGAAAGAGACCATCAGCAATGTACAAAACCATTTTTTTAAAAATCCATTTTAAAATGATGCAAATTTGATTTTTAAAAACTTATTTTAAAAAGCAAAGTTACATCAGAAATATTCTTATATTGGAATAAAAATATCTTTCAAACATATGCACAGTATGATGTTAACAGAAAATGTAGGATATTAAATCCTATTTAAGATATTATTTTAAATGTGTTGAAATGGAATATTCACATGGAAAAGAATCAGAAGGGGGGTAAACAAATAAAAATATTGATTTGGTTTAGGGAGGGGTCTGTGGGTAAGTGCCTTCTTTTTGAACTTACATTATTTCTGAAGTAGCTATAATATAGCCGTTTAGGTTTTTTTTTTTTTTTAAATGTACCACAAGATGGCAAAGCTAATACCCAAATAGATGCAAAAGCTCCCAGAAGGGGGTTGAGTTTTCAGACATTTGCTCATTAGATGGTTTAGGCAAATTGTCCCAGGAGTACAAAGGGATAATAAGCCTGTACTCCACAATCAGGTGAGTCTGGGTCTGTGATTACTGGCTAGATGACCTCTAGGAAGTCACTTAACAGCACTGAATATGGGTTTCATCATCTTTAAAGTGGACATAATCAGGGAGGATTAAAAGAGATGGTGAATAAAGTAGAATAAACATGAAATGGAGGTTGCCGGCATTATTGGAGCTGGGCTGGAGGTGCACCTTGCTGCATAGCCACAAAAGAATTATGTTTCTTCCAGTCCTTTTGCAGTTTTTCTCAGGGACAATTGTCAGCCCGGCACATTCATGCAATTTCCCAACTGCCAGTGGGCACAGGCAGTTAAGTTTCTTTAGCAAAACATCTATTTTAACTGTTTTCTTTTCAATTGAACATATGCACCTCTTTTTTTTTTTTAAATAGAATTAGATTTTATGAGTCATTGAAGGACAGAAGTTACTTCCTCCCCAAATTTGCTGCCATGGCCCAGCAATAACTCAGTTGCAAGGCATGCTGGGAGGAACGTCAATTCAGAATGCAAGAGAGGACAGGGAGGGGGAGGGATGATTCCCACTTCAAGAATGGACCCCTGATGGCCCAAGAGTGAGCCCCAAGAATGTCCAAGGGGTCCTGGTAACTCAGGCTCAGCTCTGGGCTGGAAGCACTACCCAAGGCTATGGCTGGACTTACGGGCATGGCTGCAGGTGGCTCTGGCTGTTGTCTTGGTCAGCAGTGATCAAGTTGTAAGAAACAGAACATCCCTTCCCCTGTCCCCCCACCAAACTAGCTCCAAAAATAAATAAATAAGACCAGAGAGAATTTATTTATTTTGAGACAGGATCTTCGTCTGTCACCCAGGCTGGAGTGCAGTGGTATGATCACGGCTTACTGCAGCCTCAACCTCCTGGGCTCAAGCAATCCTCCTGCCTTGACCTTCTGAGTAGCTGGGTCCACAGGCATGCAACCACCATGCCCGACTAATTTTTTAAATTTTTTGTAGAGGTGGGGTTGAGACCTATGTTGCCCAGGCTGGTCTCAAACTCCTAGGCTCAAGCAGTCCCCCTATCTCAGCCTCCCAAAGTGTTGGGATGATAGGCATGAGCCACCACACCTGGCCTGGAGAGGACTGTTGATGAGAAATTAGTTAATGGGTATAATGTACCTTATTCAGGTGATGGATATCCTAAAGGCCTTGGCTTGACCACTATGCAATCTATGCAGGTAACAAAAAAAAAAAAAAAAAAAAAAAAAAAAGGCGGGGGGTAGTTTATTAGAAAGAAACCACCCAAAGACAAAGGTGTACCTGGGCCTCATGAGGAACTAGAATCTGTAATCCTAAAGCAGTCTAGAATAGATTTCTTGATTTCTTTGTCCCTGCTTTCTTTGTTTCTCCCTGCTCCAGGTAAACATGACTTTGTTAGCCCCTTGCAGTTTGCCTATCTGGCAAATAGCCTGCATTGCCAATCATACTCATAGGAAAGAGATCTGGTTGGTTCAGCTTGGGTCAGGTGTTTATTCCTGGCCAAATCGGCCGGCAATTGGCTACTAGTAACTCACTAGGAACCTTTTAAAAGGGATTGTATTTACAGGGAGGGAATAATTGGCGCTCATACCAGGTGGGAGGTGCCATCTTGAGTCCAAGGAGACTAACTGGATTGAAACAGGACATAGTTGTAGTCTAGTAGTACAGTCATGGCATCAGTGCCTCCCGGGAGAGGAAACTGGTGAGAGCTTGGCAGGTGTCAGGGCTTTAGCCAACTAAAGTCATCCAAGGGTCTTGAGTGCAAAGAATGAATCAGAAACGCAGCCCAGACAAATAGAGCTGGGGCAGGTAGGAATAGACACAGCTTTGTTCTCTTTGTTTTCTTGATGATGACCTTTGCATATTCATTCAATAATCAAAGGTCTGTGGAATTCCAAGGAAGAAGAGAAGTAGTTCTAGCCCTTGAAAACTTTGGTCTCTGTGTTAAAGGACAGGCTTAAAAGGCTGAAGAATAAAATAAAAAGCTAGAGAAGGATCAGTTGCTTATTCTGACAGTAATCACAAGGCTATGAAATACAGAGGAAGGAAAAGTTGTGTGCGGTGAACACATCACCTTGACTGCACACTCACTTGGGTAAGGCTTTTTGAGTTTGCATAGGCTTGACTTGCGTCATCTGATAGATCTTGGCAACACCCCTATGAAGAACAAGAGGAGTTTATTAGCTGTCATTATCCTCTTTTGGGAAGGAAGCGACTCTAAGTAACTGATCCAGGGTGTCAGAGCAAGTATCCAGTATAACTGGGACTTGAACCCAGGACTAGCGGATGCCAGAAACAGGGCTCTTAACCACAGCACTACACAGCCTCTCTGGAGAGAAACAGATGGTTCTGGGCAGTAAAGAGATTGGCTTACGGACAGAATGAATCCACAGACCAGCTTGGAAAATCATTAAGATCATTAAATAGACAAATTCTTGCTGCAACTCCCCTTGGAGCGTGGTGCATAGAGCTGCCCACGTGGTCGGTTTTCTGTGTTCGTGGTATCTGATTAAAAGTGGCAGGTGTCCCCCTGGCAGTCACACAGGCATTATGTTACACTCCACTTTCAGCTGTCTTAGGGAAAGATTGTCTCTTTGAATTCCCTTGCTTCCTCTGGAGACCTCCGGGTGAACTCTGTATATCCCACCTCGTCATTGTTTTAAATCAGACTGTCCTCATACTCATGTTCCAAATTTGGGAAAGTCTAGCCAACCATTTTGTATAATGTAGTGACAGATAGACATTTAGTTATATTTATTTACTGATTATGAGAGATTAAGGAGAAAGGGAATTTTAAATTACCTGAAGGCATTTGAAGCTTAGTGGGCAGCAGTAATAGCGTAATGAAGAATCAGAACGACAATGACAATTTTGAAGAAGCCCTTTAAAGTCAAGCAGACTAGCCAGTTTGAAGAGAAAGATGGTGAGTTTGCCTTTCTGAGCTTTTAATTGGAGTTGACGGTGGAACACCCACGTAGAAACGTCCTGTAGCCAGCTGGAGCTGACTGGAGCTCAGGAGAGAGAGAGAGGATAGAAATATAAGTCAAGACTTATCAGCCCAGAGAGATGAGAGTTGAAATTCTGAGCTGTGACAAGTTCTTCTTGGAAAATTGAGTAAGTAGGAGAGCTGGACTTCGAGTCGATACGCAAGAAATACTTTTTTTAATTTTTATTCATTAGAGTCCAACAAATAAGCCCTAATCAAAACCCACTGCGTGTGGTGATAAGGAAGGTTTTGCAATAATTTCATAGGAAGAATGGGGAACAAAGCCAAACTTCGGGGTGCTGTGGAGAGGAATGATATGTAAGAATTGGAGGCAGTGTGTGAGGTCCGTTTAGTTAGCTGAAACCCCCATAGTTCACTCTCTATGCCTCTTATGCAATTTTTAAAAGAGATACTATTTTATTTATTTATTTACTTTTTTTTGAAATAGGGTCTCACTCTGTCACCCAGGCTGGAGTGCAACAGTGCGATCACAGCTCACTGCAGCCTTGACCTCCTGGGCAAAAGCCATCCTCCCACCTTAGCCTCCTGAATAGCTAGGACTACATGCCTGGCTAAGTTTTTATTTTTTGTAGAGCCAGGGTCTTGCCATGTTGCCCAGGGTTGTCTGGAACTTCTGGGCTCAGGCAGTCTTTCCACATCAGCCTCCCAAAGTACTGGGATTACAGGCATGAGCCCCTGTGCCTGACTACATTCTATTTTAGATTACGGTTTGAATTAGTTGCATATTTGTTTGAACCAAGATTCTGAATATCCTGAGGGCAAGCCTGAACCTTGTTCATCTTTTTCATCCTTTTAATGCCGGCCTAATGCCATGACTTGCAAAAATAAGCGCTTGATGAAAGTTCTAAAACTCACTTCTGTGGTCCAGATTGGCTCTGGATTGCCTCTGACAATGTTTTCCAGATTTTGATGTTGCTTACTGTGGAGTGGGAGATGAACCTGGTGGTACATGAACACATTGCATTTATTTTTAAAATAAGTCATTTAAAGGATTGATGTACCAGAGCCAGCCTGGATATTGCATAAAGATGATGGACTCCAGACGTGTACTTCTTTCTGCAGAGAGGATGAATTTCCATTTATGACTTTGGTATGAAGTTTAAAATTTTTAAAATAATTGTGTTTAAGGTTTTTTTTAAGTGAGTTAATAAAAATACTTTTAAAATAAGTCAATTTTAGTAGAGAAGGCAGACGAACTTGGTAAAGATTTTTTCTTTTCTTTTTCTTTTTTTTTTTTTTTTTTTGAGACAGAGTCTCACTCTTGCTCAGGCTGGAGTGCAGTGGTGCGATCTGGGCTCACTGCCACCTCCACCTCCTGGGTTCAGGCAATTCTTGCAGCCTCCCAAGTAGCTGAGATTACAGGTGTGTGTCACCACACCTGGCTAATTTTTGTATTTTTAGTAGAGTCAGGGTTTCATCATGTTGGCCAGGCTGGTCTCAAGCTCCTGGCCTCAAGTGATCCGTCCACCTCGACCTCCCAAAGTGCCTACAGGTAGGAGCCACTGCACCTGGCCCAGATAGGTATTTCTTTTCTACAGAGAGGATTAATTTCCATTTAGGACTTTGGTATGAAGTTGAAGTTTTTAAAAATAATTTTTTTTTAAGTGAGCTAATAAAAATGCTTTTTAAAAATAAGTCAATTTGAGTAGAGGAGGCGGAGAAACTTGGTAAAGATCTTAAAGCCGTCTGGGAGGCAGGTACAGTTGGGTGGATGGTTGTGGGCAGTGCATTGTAATCTGATCTTACCCTACCTTTCCCCCTTCTCTAATATGACTCCATGAATTTTACTCTCCCTCTCCAGCAATGATAGCCGTAGAATCAGGAGCCTAAAGTGCTTAGTTATATTTTCCACAATCTACGTTAAAACAAACATGAAGCCATAAAGGTGAAACCGTAATTCATCCACGGACTACCTAAAATGATCTCCCACCCACTTTGGGAAACAACAGCCATTTGGAAATTTATCTGGCCCCTGTCCCTTGCCTGGGAATCCTTAACATCTGGCACCATGAATTATCCACAGAAACATCTCTGGCAAGAGAGTAGCTCCTGGCATAGAGTGGGCATCATTAAGTGTTTGTTCAGAAATAAACGGACAGTAAGACGCCAACCATAACATTTAACTGGCGCATCGAAGCCGCATGCTCAGCATAGTTCAAAGATGATAGATCTTGGGGTTTCCCTGTGTATGATTAGCGGTTGAAACACACCACAGAACATGGCCTTGCCCACAGTGGAGCGATCTCCCGATGTGGGGATTCCGACTAATGAGTTTGGGGGGCAAGCTGAGTTCTTCCAAGCAGAAAGCAAGCAAGTGAAATCTCTCTCTCACTTACTTCTCTCTCTGTGGCCAATGCCATCTGCTAGTTTTAAAAATAATTTTTAAAAGCAAGTGTTTTGGTTTTCTTCAACGTGCAGCAAAGACAGATGCTATTTTTAGGCTTGTTTTCTATTAAAAAAAAAAAAAAGCCAAAGAACCAGAGACTGGGTGTTGGCAGTTCTAGCTTACCGTCTGCATTTTGCCACCAAATTGTATGTGACCTTTCGGCAAATCTATGCCTTGGATCCTGAGAACAGAAGGGATCATTTCACCTCCTTTTCTCATTAGATATGTTGAAAGGGTGAAGTAGTATTGGTTTGAGAAATAACCATTGGTTTTTATTTCTCAGACCAATACTACTGGCATTTGTGGTCAGAGCCTTGACTGAGTTTTTCTCAGCTCAGATTTAATTTCTTTGGGTCTCACTCCACTTAAGACCTAATTCCTGTCTTCAAGCATGTCCCAGGGAAGTAAGAGATTAAGGCAAGGATCAAAAAACAGACTCATATTAGTCCTAAAGGGGGTTTCTGTGCAAAATGTCCATCTTCAAGCCCCTTAGTTAGCTGGACAGCACTCTTAGGGTAAAAACAAAAGTCCTTGTCAGGGCCCTCTCTGGTCATCCTTCAAATCCCAGCTCAGTAGTTTCAAGGAAGCCTTCTCTTCTATGTCAACCCCCACTCTATTAGGCCTGTTTCTACAAAAACTACAAAAATTAGCCAAGTGTGGTTGTGTGCACCTGTAGTCCCAAGCTACTGGGGAGGCTGAGGCAGGAGAATCACTTGAACCTGGGAGGTTGAGGCTGCAGTGAGCAAAGATCGTGCCATTGCACTTCAGCCTGGGGGACAGAATGAGACCCTATCTAAAAAAAATATTTTGGGGGGTAACTTGTGCTCTCCTGTAAGCTGCCAGCTTCTGTCTTGATATACAGCTAGATCTCCACATTTCTTATGTCCCCTCCTGATCGGGAGCTCTTTGAGGGGAGGACACATCCACACATTCGTACAATGTCTAGTGCCTTTCACACAAGATGTACCCACTGGAGGCAGCATCATGAGGGGTTGTGAGTGCAGAGTCTAAAACCAAGTGGCTGGGGTTCAGATCCTGGCTTTGCAGCAACTTATCAGCTGAGTGACCACTGGCAAGTTACTTACCCTTTCTGAGCTTCAACTTTCTTATCTTTAGAAAGGAAAGGATGATTATACTTGTCACATTGAGTTTTGTAAAGGGATAAGTAAGATAAAAGATGTAAAGCGTTCAGCTCATCACATAGTAAGTACCCAAGAGAGCTTAATTTTTTTATTGTTGTTGTTATCAATTAGGCACTCCCACATTTGATAAATGCACATATGACTATTATATATAGGATCACAGTTCTGTATGCTGTGTGCGAGATTTTTAAAAATAGTGAGTTAAATGTTTGTTATATGGCCAGCATCATGTTAGACACTCTACAGATGTGTCCTTGCTTAATGCTCTGCGGGCAAGTGAAAAATGTCCCCTCTATGGGTGATGAGAAAGGCCAAAATTAGTTTAAATAACTGCTCAGTATTGCAATTATTTAACACTGGGCAATAAGACTTGAGTAGTGCAACAAGACTTGAAATACTGTATTGACTTAAAAGGTGGAATCTTCGCTTCACTTTCCCACCTCCTCTTCTCCTGGCTTTATGGCCCCTCACAATAGCTTTGCAACTTTTGACAGCAAGTCACCTTTTATATTGTGACTCAGCCATAGTAACATATAAATATAACCAAAACATATATTCCACAAAAAGTACTTAAGGGTGTTCTGTGCAGCATGCACTGATAATTTCCATTTCATCATTACATTCTCCTTCTTTCTTTTTTTTCAGACAGAGTCTAGCTCTGTTGCCAGACTGAAGTGCAGTGGCTTGATTTCGGCTCACTGCAACTTCCACCTCCTGGGTTCAAGCTATTCTACTGCCTCAGCATCCTGAGTAGCTGCTGGGATTACAGGCACATGCCACTACCCCCGACTAATTTTTTGCATTTTAGTAGAGATGGGGTTTCACCATGGCCGAGCTGGTCTCTATCTCCCGACCTCATGATCCACCCTCCTCAGCCTCCGAAGTGCTGATATTACAAGTGTGAGCCACTACGCCCAGCTTCTCTCTCTCTCTCTCTCTCTCTCTCTCTCTCTCTCTATCTATCTATCTATCTCTATCTCTCTCTCTCTCTCTCTCTCTCTCCCCCTTCCTTCCTTCCTCCCTCCCTCTCTCTCTTTCTCTCTTTCTTTTCTTTCTTTCTCTCTCCTTCCTTCTTTCCTTCCTTCCTTCCCTCTCTCCCTTCCTTCTTTCCTTCCTTCCTTCCTTCCTTCCTTCCTTCCTTCCTTCCTTTTGTCTTTCTTTCTTTATTTCTCTTTCTTTTCTTTCTCTCACTCTGTTGCCCAGGCTGGAGTGCAGTGGTGCCACCATGGCTCATTGTAGCCTGAAACTCCTGGACTTGAGTGATGCTCCTGCCTCAGCCTCCTGAGTGGCGGAGACTACAGGTGCTCACCATCATGCCTGGCTAATTTTTTATTTTTATTTTTGTAGAGGCAGAGTCTGTCTTTGTTTCCCAGGCTGTTCTCAAACTCCTGGCCTCAAGTGATCCTCCTGTCTCGGCCCTGCCAAAGTTCTGGGATTACAGGCACGAGCCACTATGCCTGACCTCTTTTTTCTTTTCTTTTTTTTTAAGTTGATCATGACCCACCAAATTGATTTAATGATCAATTAAAGTGAGATACAACTTGAGTTTGAGAAACACTGGTCTGGCTTAAATATTCAGGCAGTGCTGCCAGGACAGCTCGTTTTCATCACATTTACAGTTTGCAGCCCTGTGTGTGTTTCATTCCAGCCCCTCAGTCGGTCTGTTAGAGATTATTGAATATGTTATCCTCATTTTATAAATGAAGATATCAAGGCTTAGGAATATAAAATGGTCTTCCCAAGTCTCCCCAGCAGCCAGAAAATGTGGAGCTAGTGCTTTCATTCCAGCCTTCTAACTACGTGTATGGTGCTTTGGAGACCCAGTAATTCGTGCTGCCAAGGATCACCCATTTATTCACTTAATGTGTATTGATGGCTCGCTTTGGCCAGGCATGGTGCTGGGCTCTTAGTACACAGCAGTAAGCAAATTTGACATGGTTCCTGGATTTGTGGAATGTTCAGTCATATCTGGCATTAGTCCGTTTCTTTCAGTGTGAGACCCCCAACCTTTGTATTAGCCTATGTGACCTTACATGATGAGTCCCTTAGCACTGCTCCGGGCTCAACTTCTGCTCTGTCTCCCTCCTTCTTTCTTCTCCATATCGGGAGTGCTCGAGCTTCAGGGCCTTTGCTCAGCCTGTTTCCCCTGCCTGGTAAGCTCTCACTCCAGATACCTGCATAGCTGCTTCCGTCATCTCCTTCAAGTCTTTGCTGAAGCACCGTCTTCTAAATAAGATGTACCTTGAATACTTTACTGAAACTGGAACTCCTTTCTCCCATCTCATTTAGCTGGTACTCCCAATCCTCCATACATTGCTCTGTTTTGTCTCCCCGCATAGCACTTTTTAATCTTTTAAACTTTTATTTATTTATTTATTTATTTATTTATTTATTTATTTATAGGCAGTCTCACTCTGTTGCCCAGGCTGGAGTGCAGTGGTGTGATCTTGGCTCACTGCAACCTCCACCTCCCAGGTTCAAGTGATTCTCCTGCATCAGCCTCCTGAGTAGCTGGGATTACAGGCACACACCGTCATGTGCAGCTAATTTTTATGTCTGTTTTTTGTTTTTGTTTTTGTTTTTTTTTTTTCAGTAGAGATGGGGTTTCACTATGTTGGACAGGCTGGTCTCAAACTCCTGACCTCAGGTGATCTGCCCACCTCAGTCTCCCAAAGTGCTGAGATTACGGGCGTGAACCACTATGCCTGGCTATCTTTTAACATTCTGTAAAATTTATTATGTTTAGCATTTATTGTCTTTATCTGTGTCTACCTACTGGAATGAAAGGTAAAGGCAGGGGATTTTGTTGGTTTGTTCACTGCTCTATCCTCAGCACCCATCTATAACCTGGTACCTAGTAGGACTCTATAAATATTTTTTCACTTGAATGGGTAGGTGAGATAAATAATCATCAAGTTCAAAATATAGTTAACGAATTATGATGTGGTCAGAGGTTAAAAAAAAAAAGGAAAGGAACAAAAAAGCTCACAAGGGTTCGTGAAAGAGTACATATAACATCAGGCCTAATTTAGATTGGGTGGGTTAGAGGAAGTGACTTTTTTAGGTTGAGAACGTAAGAGGGACTTCAGTTCCCAAATTAGTTAGTGCAGACCCTGCCATTGCAAGCCGAAGGAACATAGTGTAAAGGAGAGATTTAACCCAAGCAGAAGTCTCTAAGAAGAGATAAAGTGATTTATTCATTTAGCAAATACCCTCTGATGGAAGGAGAGAAACATGTCACATATTGGTGTTGCCCAAGGACCAAAACACATCTGTCTTGCTTAATCTCAACATCACTGAGGTTCTACTATTATCGCCTCTTGACAGATGAGGAAACCCAGGTGTTGAAGAACTCCAAATGCATCCAGCTATTAAGAGACAGAGCTGGATTTCCAAATAAAGTGTCTTTGGCACCAAAGTTTATGCCCTTTCACTCTCTGAGCACCTACTGTGTGCTAGCTGTGCTCTCAGAAACGGAGTACATAGCCAGGAAGGACAGAGCCCCCAACTTGAAGGAGTTCACAATACTCTTTGGGAGACATGCTGAAAAACTTCCCTGATTAGGACACAGATTTTTTTCTGGCCCCAGTTCTTTTACTTCTGGACATGCCTTCCTAGGCTACTGTTTTTCAAACCTTGATCATTCATATTTTTGTTTTTGATAGCCACTGTGTTATCTATTGGTGAGTACCTCAGAATTCAGTGGCTTAAAACAATAAGCACTTATTATCTCACAGTTTCTGTGGGACAGGAATTTGGGAGTACGTTACCTGAGTGATCTGGCTCTGGGTCTCAAAGGAAGCTCCAGTCAGACTGTCAGCTGGAATTTCAGTCATCTGAAGGCATGTGTGGGGCAGAAGGATCTGTTTCCATGGTGATGCACTCACAGGACTGGACTTGGTGCTGGCTGTTGGCAGGAGGCCTGAGTTCTTTGCCAAATGTACCTTTCCATAGTACTGCTTGAGTATCCTCATGGCATGGCGCAGGCTTCCCCAAAAGCAAGTGATCTGAGAGAGAGCAAGATGGAAGCTGTAAGGTCTTTTATGTCCTGCTCCTGGAAGTCATACATTGTCATTTTTGCAATATGCAATGGGTTACACGGGTCAGTCGTATTCATTATGGAAAGGTACTACACAAGAACATATATACCAAGAGACTGAAAAATCATTGGGGGGCCATCATAAAGGCTGGCTGCTACAGGTACCTATCATCTGTAACATTATTTGCTTAATATTTTTCACCTTTTGTTAAAATCAACCTTATCCTAAACCGTAATTATCAGTTAGGTCACAACATTAATATGCTAATTATATTTTCCAGCAAAAATGAATATAAGCTTATTATTATTATTATTATTATTATTATTATAAAGATGGAGTCTCACTCTGTCTTTTTGCCCAGGCTGGAATACAGTGGCTTGATCTCGGCTCACTGCAACATCCCTCTCCCGGGTTCAAGTGAGTCTCCTGCCTCAGCTTCCCAAATAGCTGGGATGACAGGTGCCTGCCACTGAATGTGGCTAATTTTTATATTTTATGTATTTTTTAGTAGAGATAGAGTTCTGCCATGTTGGCCAGGCTGGTCTTGAACTCCTGATCTTAGGTCGTCTGCCCACCTCGGCCTCCCAAAGTGCTGGGATTATAGGTGTGAGCCACCATGCCCTGCCAAAGTTGTAATTATTAATGAAAAAAAAATCTGTATATCACCTATGCTGGCTTGCATAGTTCCAATGACACAAATGTTACCCTTGGGGAAACAGCAAGCCCAGCAAACAGGGATCTGTCAGAGAGTCCTGGTAGTTTTCATCATAAATTCCAGCTCTTCCCCACTGTCGATTTGGAGCCCTAGAAGCTACAGGATGCTAATGTTGCCTTTTGCTGTCCTCTTCCAGGACCGCCTGTACTTTGTGATGGAGTACGTGAATGGGGGTGACCTCATGTATCACATCCAGCAAGTCGGCCGGTTCAAGGAGCCCCATGCTGTGTAAGTGAGAACTAGTGTTTTGCTTTCTCTTTGGGGTAAATGGGTAGGTTAGTGGTTCCTTTGGGTTGTTTTTTGTTTGTTTGTTTTTGCCAGAGAGGGATTTTGAAACACCTCAGGCATCTTTGTTACAAATATTTGGCCAGGAAAGAAAGGTGTTCTGCTTAATATGAGATGATTCTTTTTTTCCTGACACCAGCTAAAAACCTAAAGCTCAGCCAGGCACCATGGCTCATACCTGTAATCTTAGCATTTTGGGAGGCTGAGGTTAGAGGATCACTTGAGCTCAGGAGTTAGAGACCAGCCTGGGCACCATGATGGGATCTCATCTCTATAAAAACCAAAAATCTTAGCTGGGCATGGTGGCGCACACCTGTAGTCTGCAAACAAGCAAACAAACAAAACAAACTCGAAGGTCTAAAACCATTATTTTTTGTTATTTCTAATTCATGTCCCTAATTGCTTAGAAGGGTCCTATACCTTCCTTGGGGATTGTCATTGTAAGTTTTATGTGTTTGTTTGCTAATATTTATTGAGAACTTACTATGAGCCAGGCCCTAAGTGCTTAACAAACATCATCTCATTTAGCCCTGAGAATAACTCTGGGAGGGAGGTGTTACCATCTCTGCTTCACAAACAAGGAAATGGAGATGGAGTGTTTCGAAAGCTTGCTCAAAATCACAGAGCTAGTAAGAAGCGGTTCCTGAATTCTGACCCCAGCTTTTCTTTGCCCATGCATGTTCTTTATCTTATACCACTTATTCCACTCTCCCTCTTAGATGCCTTCCCTCCAAGGCGGTGGAGGATCAAGGTGCATAGTGGCAATGGTCTGTGGTTCCTGAAATGGGGAGACCGAATATGGGTTGTTGGAAATGTGTTTCCTCTGCTCAGTCAATTCTATCCCCTTCAGTTCAAACGGCAGCTACAGTCTCTTCAGAACACAGGTCTCATCATGTCACTTCCCTATTTGGGAGCATGGCCAGTTATAGGAATTAGCAACGATAACCTCTCCTGGGGAGTTTGCAAAGATCTTATTGCCTCTCCAGAGAGCCCCCAGAGCTCATCTGGAAGCATTACATAGCATTTTATATGGCATTACATAGCATTTATATAGCATTATATAGCATTTTATGAGCTATATAGCTGACCATCCATGGGGACTTTAATGCCCTGCTC
Organism: Saimiri boliviensis; assembly: GCF_048565385.1. Classification (NCBI taxonomy): domain Eukaryota; kingdom Metazoa; phylum Chordata; class Mammalia; order Primates; family Cebidae; genus Saimiri; species Saimiri boliviensis. The sequence continues at coordinate 16,087,919 of NC_133460.1, read as the reverse complement.
AGTTCAGCTTGCCTCCTCTCCTCCCACCTGGCCAGGTTGTGAGCACTATGTTCTGATGGGATTTGCATTATTTTCGTGCTTCCAAATCAAGCCATTCATATCTCCTGGCATAACTCTAGTAGTATTAGCTTTTCTTTTACTTCTAGCATCTAATTGAGGCTGAGCATGGTGGTTCATGCCTGTAATCCCAGCACTTTGGGAGGGCAAGGTGGGTGGATCACCTGAGGTCAGGAGTTTGAGACAAGCCTGACCAACATGGAGAAACCCTGCCTCTACTAAAAATACAAAATTAGCTGGGCATGGTGGTGCATGCCTGTATTCGCAGCTACTTGGGAGGCTGAGGCAGGAGAATCACTTGAGCCTGGGAGGCAGAGGGAGGTTGCGTTGAGCCAAGATGGCGCCATTGCACTCCAGCCTGGGCAACAAGAGGGAAGCTCCATCTAAAAAACAAACAACAACAAAAAAAAAACCCACAGTTCCCTAAAGTCCTGCCCAACCTTTGTGGCATAACTGGGCTCCCTAGGTCTCTTGAAACCTCTTTCTTTCTGGGTTGACCTTCAACATGAGGTTACACTTTAGACAGATGTCATTTCTGATTCCTGCTGTGCCGTTCCTTCGCTATATAACTTGCCCAAGTTCATCTCTTTAACCCTCAGTTTCCTCATTTGAGGAATGGGGAGATAATAGTAGGACCTACCTTACAGAATTATTATTAGGATTAAATCAGGTAATGCCTAAAATGGTGCTAGGCAGATGGTTAACCTTCAGTAGATGTTAGCTGCTATTGTTAAGATAATTTAACTTGTTATATAGTCTGAACATATAATTCAATCCTTTTGTGGGGGATGGGGGACAGGGTCTCACTCTGTTGCTCATACTGGAGTACAGTGGCCTTGATTATAGCTCGCTACAGCCTTGATATCCTGGGCTCAAGAAATCCTCTTGCCTCAGCCTTCCGAGTAGCCGGGATCACAGGTGCATGCCACCACACCTTTAATTTTTTTTCTTTTATTTTTAGTAGAGACAAGGTCTCACTATGTCGCCCAGCTAATGAAACTGTAGTTCTCCACCCGGTTCATCATGTTCCATGGCTCCCTCTCCACTATGCAATTGCTGAACTTCTGCCTGTGCCCAATTTGTCTGTAAGGCATCCCCATCACCTTCTGAAGCGCCCTGTTCATCCATCCATACTCGCAGCATCTTATAAGCGATGTAGCTGACCATCCACGGGGACTTTAATGCCCTGCACCTAGTTCAATGTTGTATTGAATTCTGAGCACTGCCAAGCATATGATGTCCTTGAGTTTCTCCATTGCTTTTTTTTTTTTTTTTAATTTCAGATTTTACGCTGCAGAAATTGCTATCGGTCTGTTCTTCTTACAGAGTAAGGGCATCATTTACCGGTAAGTGAACACTGCTGTACTTTCCATCTCTTCATCTCCCTCAGCTCCTCCCTTCCCTGCCTCTTTCTTCAGCTGCTTTTAAAATTAGAATCCATGGTGGGGGAGGAATCCTCCATAACTAACTTGGGCATGTGTTCTGCCAGGCAGCATCGCCCACTGCCCTGGCAAAGTTTGGGCAGCTCTATGTGATGGTAGAAAATCTCGATGGACTGTGTCACCAGTGATGGTTCAGAGACTGTTTGCTCTAAGAGGAGACTCATGGAGAGGACCCCAGTACTTCTTTCTCTTGCCTGTGGACCCTACATTTAGGGAGAAGGCAAAGAAATTTGACTGGCAGAATGTGATGGATTATATTATTATGAAACTTTTTTTTTTTTTTTTTTTTTTGCTATGTAACTACAACTTGGAAATGGATCTGTGAGTAGCTGCCCTGAAAGACAGGATTAGGTTCAGGACTTGGCATTTGCTGGTTTTTGGAGGAGCAAACGGATGATCATAGTTGCATGAGTCATACCATTTTATATTTCATGCAAGGCAGATGATTGCACCCGAGGCTGCTATTTGTCAGCGAGTCCAGGGTGTACAATTCTCCTTGTACTACGTCGATGCAAATGGCTTAGCCAGTGCAGGCTTGGGCTAGTGTGTTATGCAAGGGAGGCTGCAAGGCACAAGGCTTCCAAATGGCACTTGGCACCAGTGGGGGTCTCTTTCAAAGATCGTGAAGAACCACAAAAGTCTGTCTCATTCATGTGTTTGACACATATTTATCAAATCCTACTATATTCTAGGCACTCTTCTGGGTGGTGGGCATACAGAAGTGAATAAAACAGATGAAACCCCTGTCTCTGTGGACTTTATCTCCTCCTGGTGGGAGACAGATAAGTAAATCATAAAAATATAGTCTATCAAGTAGTGATAATGGCGATAAGTCAAGAAGGGGAGGGGGCTGGTGTGCACTGGGTATTGGAAGGTTCCCTCTCATTCTGTAGAGAGCATGGTGACAACAGCCTGGAGAGTTAGGGGGACTTCAGTGTCCTGGGCATTTTGGTGTAACTGCAGGATATGGGATTAAAAGGCATGAGGGGGCTGGGTACAGTAGCTCACACCTGTAATCCCAGTGTTTTGGGAGGTTGAGGCAGGAGGAAGGCTTAAAGCTAGGAGCCCCAGACCAGCCTAGGCAATAAAATTATCCAGTTGTGGTAGTGCATGCCTACAGACCTAGCTACTCCGGAGGCTGAGGTGGGAAGATCAGCTGAGCCCAGGAGTTCAAGGATGCAGTGAGCTATGATCATACTGCTGTAATCCAGCCTATGTGATGGTCGGAGGGGGGATGGGAAGTGGGGGCCTTGTCACAGGGAGAAGGATGATCTTATTCTGAGTGCACAAAGTCCCTGCCATTCCTATTTTCTCCTAATGATGGAGGGAGGAAGGTCAAGAAGAGGAGTGGTTTTACTTGGCATGTGGGTGATCCTAGTGAAAGTGCAAAAATAGAGAGAAGAAGAATTTAGAAGCTGAGGCAGGAGGATCGCTTGAGCCCAGGAGTTCAAAACTGCAGTGAGCTATGATTGCGCCACTGCACTCCAGCCTGGGCAACAGAGCAAGACCCTGTCTGTAAAAAAAAAAAAGAATTTAAATTTTAAACAGTATGATCATTCTGCCCATGCCCATGTTTGCCCTCAATGAACATATATCACTTGTGTACATAAAATGGCACATGGAAAGCCTCTAATTCCCTTAGCTTCCCTTTTGACTCTCATAGTGACAGCATCTTTTTGTGCTGAACATAATTCTGGTGTTGAAAAGTACACATTATCTTCCATATGACATGATCCTCAAATTCAAGCCGATGATTTCAGCTGATGCTTAACCAAAGAAACAGGCATCATGGGTGATTTTTCACTCTACATGATTTTCAACTTGGGTGCTGACATTAGGACCTAACTCCTATTGGAATGTGCCTCTACTAAAATAGAACTAACTGGGTTCTTGAGAATATTAAATATGGAACTACAAGTTTATTGGAAGAAAATCCAGTCCTGTAGGAAACAGGAGAGGAAGTAATTAGAGTTCCAATCAAATGAGTTGCAAATCAAAGCTAGTTTCTAATCAGTCAGGAAGCTGCATTGGGGTCTGAGATCCATGGATCCAGGTCACTAGCCAGGCAGGCGATAAAATTCTAAGATTAGCATTTCAGGTGCTAAGATGATACCTATTTCAAAGCTCTTTTCCCTAAACTAACTATGCACTCTCCATTTCATCCTCCACTATTAATATGGTCTTTAAAGGAATATTTATCAATCTTTTAAGCCAGTCTGTATCTGAACTCTTCTTTTGTGTACATGTAAGAACAGTCAATCTCCTATTCTAAAGATAGAAAATGACAGATACTCACTTCACAGCCCCCCTGTAGCCAGGGCAGGCACACAACCCGAGCTCTGACACTTGCTCACACTTACTCAAGAACTTGAATCAGAAACTAGTAGCCAAGGAACCAGAAAGCGTAGAATCAAGAATGGCCATAGTAATTATCAGTAGCTACTTTCCAGAGGCAAGAGGAGAAGAGGGTCTTAGCAGCAATAGGCAGAGTCCAGCATTAGGGCTTTATGGATCAAGGGGTTCTGCCTGTGTCCCATGGCAGCTTGGGTGGTAGTATCACTGGACCAGCTCTGAGCTGCAGTTAGGCATCATTTCTGGCTGTATAGAATGTTAATCTAGTTCTTCAGTCTCCTCAAAGATTCCATGAGCTCCCCAATACTCTTGGATGAATTCTTTTTCAGGTAAAAATCATCGCAATTGGTTTTTATTGCTTACCCTCCGGAACACTGATGGAAACAGAGTTCTTGAAATTGATAGTCAAATGGAAATGGTAAAAAATAAATTACTTGAAAAAAGATGTATGGCTTTATCATTTCATAGAGATTGCTTTCATAGTGGTAAAGTCTTTTAAGATGTTACGAATTACTGCCTCCTTCATTTAAATCTCTACTTAATTTAACAGTTCTTAAGTAAAGAGGATGAAGGATTATGTTAGACTTGCCATCTTTAAGGAACTGGAGATGTTAGATTGGGGCTGAAGAGGAAAAAAGATTCTTCCTATCAAACGTAGTGTCTGGTTTACCAACCACCATCTCTGGAATGTGTGTTGGTTTTGCCCTTGACAGTTTTCTGAAAATGAAAATAATTGCTCCATCCATCTTTTGAAGCAAAAATGAGGATTTATTACATAGGACAAAAGATTAGGGTGTGATATCAAAATACTGCTATGTGACAGTAAAGATGACAGAGGTGCCCTCCAGCCTCAGGACTGCCCGACTCTTGGCACCTGAAGCTTCTTTTCTATAATAGATGAAGATTTTATCACTTCCCTAGTCTACCCAGCTGCCTGCTTCTGAGCATGGGGTCAAGCTGAATGGATGTCATATGTCACTATTAGAGAAATCACACGTAGACCTACTTAGTAAGTTTAGATGAAAGAAATTGCAGCAAAGCCTGGGTTTTCTGAGTTCCAAACTTTCACTCAAATCACAGTGGCTTGTAGATGACCATGAAGGCTGGATATGAGCAGGACCATGGACAGTGCCAAAGGTAGGGCATGTTGGGATTGGCAAGCATCAGTGGGCGGGTACAAGTGGACCTCCCCCTCCCCTTGAGTAAGGAGACCTCACAGACACAGATAGGAGATGCCAGGATATAGTTTTCGGATTGTATTCTTTTAGTTGGAAATGATGACAGCAACTCAATTCAAAGTAACTTAGGTTAAAAGAGGCCATTTATTGGCTGGCATAACTTAAAAGTCCAGGCACAGATCTGACTTTAGGCCTGGAGAAATGCAGAGGCTCAAGTGATGTCATGCAAGCACACCTTATCACCCTCCCTCTAGGCTCTACTTTCTCTGTACTAGATTTGTTCTCTAAATCTGGTGACCCCTGGAGTTTCTGGACTTGCTTAATACCACCTGAGCAACCCCAATGTAAAATGCACTTATCCCTTTCCTGATTGTGCCAGCCAGAGTGCCAGTACTAATACTTAATAGCATTGATTGGCTCAGATTGGATCACATGCCCATTCCTGAATCAATCGCCGTGACCAACAGGATGGAGTATTTCCACTGGCCAAGCCAGGCTCACATGACCACTCCTGGAGCCAGCACCATTCATGTTACATGGAAGAACTGGGGGAGGGTGGTTCTTCAAAGGAATATTAGAATGCTGTCATCACAAAATAGAATAGGCAAAACCACAGATGCCCACTTAGCCCAATCAAGATGACCAAAGGGAAAGATCAGAATTAAGCAATAGATCCCCCTACCTCTCAGGAAATCAGACTTCCCCATTTTCTATTAGGACTGGGACCATCTGACCCATAGCTCAGCCTTGCTCACTGGTCCTGAAATACAAAGCATTGACACTGGAGCAGGTGTTTGGGGAGGAGGAAAGGGTGTTGACATTGGAGAAATCTTGTGTGCTAAAGGCCTACAAGTGTCCCCAAAATATCAAGCTCTTCTCATCAACACAGATGAAAATAAAATAGAATACAGCACATATCCTTTAGGTTAGAACTCAAATGTCACTGCCTTAGAAAGGTTCTTTCTGACTGACACCCTGTTTAAAGTGACTTCCCCCAATCCCTATCTTATGTCCTCTTTATTTTCTTCATACCACTCATCAGAATCTGTAATAATCATACTTATAGACTAATTGTTATCTTTTTCCCTGCACTTAAATTTAATCTGAGGAACAGGAGAATTGTTTATGTTGTTTACAGCTACATACTATAGCCGGCTCCAGGCACAGTGCTTGTCACATAGTAATTGTGCAAGAAATATTTTTTGATTCAAAGAATCAATGGAAACTCCTGAGCCATGTCCCAGGAGGTCATGGAACACTTAGCATTAAATATTTCTGTCAATCAGCTTTTTTCTTTGTAATCTTTAGAGATCTTTAAAAAGAAATAATGATTTTATGAAAAATATATTTTCTTACAAAATATGAGGGGTCTTTAAGTTGCAAAGGACAATTCTTGGAATTTCCTGGATCCAAGAAACCTCATGGATGCTCTGCCCTTTGCTTAACTTTCTGTGGGTCTCCCTCTTTTCAGAAGTGCTGTCACTTTGTGTCCCTGTGAGACACTTGGCACAGTTGGCTCTGTAGAAAAAGAAGAGCACGGAGGTTTGTGGACCTCTTTTTATCTCCCTGCCAGATTGTAAGCTGTTGGAGGTCAAAGGATGGTTTCTACTGACCTTTGTGCCCACGCAACACCTAACACAGTGTTTTATGCATAATGAGTGGGTGTTGGTTGGCTTGAAATGCACAGCGTTTAATTAAATCTCTAAATTATTGTGTCTGCCTTAGTGACCTAAAACTTGACAACGTGATGCTGGATTCTGAGGGGCACATCAAGATTGCTGATTTTGGCATGTGTAAGGAAAACATCTGGGATGGGGTGACAACCAAGACATTCTGCGGCACTCCAGACTACATCGCCCCCGAGGTGAGAGCTGCTGGGCACATGCTCACATTGCGGTGATGTACCCTCTGCTCCCCAGATGGCCGTGTGAGAGCTGGGAAGGGTCGAGGGTGGTACCTTGCAAGGGAACCTCGGACAGATTCTTATTCTATACTCTAAATCCTCCCTTTGAGATCACACATGCAAATTAATTTAGCACACATCCAGAAGCCCAAGCTCAAAATACATCAAGGTTTGGGAGAAAATTTAAATAAAACTCAAAAGAACCATCCAACACACATCAGTAAAATTCTTCATCAAACTGTTGTGGCTCGGGGCCATGTAATACCGCCTAATTATGACATTGAAATGTTTATTGAGAGAGAAAGAGCAGATCCCCTAGGCTGGCATATGACGTGGGATCTGTGTCCTGTGTATGTCCCTCAGTAGGAAAATGGACAATAGCCCATGATTTATTTATAGCATGAAATACTACCAGGCACCAATTCAGAAAAGTGAGTTAGATGTATATGTAGATATGAAAAGATCTTCGAGACACATTGTTAAGAGAAAAAAATCAAGGTATAGAATGACAAATAGAAGGCTAGGCATGGCCGCTCACACCTGTAATCCTAGTACCTTGGGAGAGGCAGCTGGATCACTTGAGCCCAGGAGTTCCAGACCAGCCTGGGCAACGTGGTGAGACCTTGTCTCTACAAAAATTAGCTGGGTATGGTGGCATGTGCCTGTAGTCCCAGCTACTTGGGAGGCTGAGGTAAGAGATTCACCTGAGCCTCAGGAGGTCCAGGCTGCAGTGAGCTGTAATTACACCACTGCACTCTAACCTGGGTGACACAGTGAGATCTGTCTCAAATTTTAAAAACGACAAATACAATGTGATACTAATTATGGATAAAACAGAAATACACAGAACACTGTTCTGTTTTCAATGAGTATGGAGATATATATATATATATATATATACACACATATACATATGTATGGATATATATATATATATATATATATATATGCACATAAAAGCATACAAAAATGTGGAATATTTCGGACTGATTTTATAACACTTGTTTACCTCTGAGGATAAGGGAATTGTAAAGAGAAATTTAGCTACTTCTGTATACTGCTGACATTTTTTACAATGTAAATGTATTTGTGTATTACTTGGGTAATAATGTAATTCTTTAAAAATAATAAGGCTTCATTCAGATCCAGTGAAGTTTTCCCTATGTGATATACTTTGGTCTATTATCATCTTGTTAATTAATCAGGATATCAGACACAATCTATAATACAACTTCCTGGTAGGCCATGGGTTCCGTAATCTCTGGTTCTCAACTCTAACTGCAGTTTAGAGTCATGAGGGAGCTTTTACAAGGCAGGATGCAGCTGAGGCATGGTGGCTCACCTCCGTAATCTCAGTGCTTTGGGAGGCTGAGGCAAGAAGATTGTTTCAGGGTAGGAGTTCGAGACTGGACTGGACAACATAGTGAGACCCTAATCTCTACCAAAAAAATTCTTTAAGGTGCAGTAGCTCACATCTACTGTCTCAACTACTCAGGAGGATAAGGTGGGAGGATCCCTTGATCCCAGCACTCCATCATGCCACTGCACTCCAACCTGGGTAACAGAGCAAGACCCTGTCTCAAAAACAAACAAACAAACAAACAAAAACAACAACAACAAAAAAGTGGGATGCCCAAGCATCATCCCATTAGAATCTATGCAGGGTGAGGCCCAGGATCTGTGGTTCCCAGAAGTTCCTCATTGGTCATGATTCAGGCAAGAAACCCTGAACTGTATTGCTGGTGACGTTGCCTCTCCCTCCAGCCCCACAGATAAGAGGGATAAGCTGCAGGACAGGCTTTGTCATGAACTAACCACATCACCTCTGGCAACTGCTCTGACATCCCAGGCTCTAGTTTCCTTTGTAAAAGGATTAACTTGTTGCATTGTCAGGAGGATCAAATAAGACTTGAAGTACTTTAAAACTGTGAAAACACTTTCAATGAGTAGTGTTCTGGAACGGTTTCCCTTCCTTGTCTTGTGGGTTACTTCTCAGTGTGCATTTCATTCATTTATAAGTGGCAAGTAAAATTGTATACATTTATCATGTGCAACATGTTGTTCTGAAATACATATACATTGTGGAATGGCTAAGTTGAGTCAATTAACACATTTATTATCTCACACACTTATTTTTTTCTGTGGTAAGAACACTTAAAAATCCCTCTTAGCAATTTTCAAGACTATGATAGATTGTTATTAAGTATAGTTACTGTGTTGTGCGATAGATCTCTTGAATTTATTCCTCCTACTTAACTGAAATTTTGTATCCTTTAATCAACATCTCTGCATTTCTGATTTGGGAATAGAAATCAAAGTGGAAGATAGAGATCAAGAAATGACATTCACTTTACAGCCAAGTTTGCTCAAATAACCCTTTTTGAGTTAAACAAGCAGTAACTAAATTATAAAACATTCTAGGATTAGCTAACTTTTTTTTTTTTTTTTTTTGTAGACGCAGTTTCGCTCTTGTTACCCAGGCTGGAGTGCAATGGCGCGATCTCGGCTCACCACAACCTCCGCCTCCTGGGTTCAAGCAATTCTCCTGCCTCAGCCTCCTGAGTAGCTGGGATTACAGGCACACACCACTATGCCCAGCTAATTTTTTGTATTTTTAGTAGAGACGGGGTTTCACCTTGTTGACCAGGATGGTCTCGATCTCTCGACCTCGTGATCCACCCGCCTCGGCCTCCCAAAGTGCTGGGATTACAGGCTTGAGCCACCGCGCCCGTCCCGATTAGCTAACATTTTGAGGGCATAATATGTGAAAGCCACCTAATATCTCATTCATCCTCATATAACCCCATGATACGGCTATTATAGAAGTTAAGTAACTTCTTCTGTGGTCACACAACCAGTAGACACAGTCAGGATTCAAAGTCAGACTGCCTGACCCTCAGACCTCAGCCTCTAGCTTACCTCTTAACCTCTGATGTGGTTAGTTTTACATCCCTACATACTGAAAGGTGGAGAGTCAGCTGACTCTTCTAGACTTTCCCGTGCTCTGGCAGTTTGGTAATATGAATTAAAAACTTCACAACCGTATATACCATATGATCCACCAATTGTACATCTAAGAATTTATCCTGAGGAAATACTTGGACAGATGTCCAAATGTCTAATTACAAGAATGTATGTTACAGCATTGGAAGAAACCTAATCAACTGGAAATTTATAAGATATATTTTGATACATCCATTCAATGGAATGCTATGCAGAGATAAAAACTGATTATGTTCATATACAAATATTAAATTGGCAAGGAAAATTTAAGTGAATAAGAGGCTTTATTAAAATTCTGTTGCCCATAATCCCAGTGCTTTGGGAGGCGAAAGCAGGAGGATCGCTTGAGTTTGAGATCAGCCTGGGCAACATAGAGAGACCCCATCCCTACAAAAATTTAAATAATTAGCATGGTAGTGAGCGCCTGTAGTCCCAACTACACAGGAGCCATGAGGATTGCTTGAGTCCAGGAAGCCAAGGCTTGAGCGATGAGCTATGATATCGCCACTGCACTCCAGCCTAGATGACAAAAAGAGACATTATCTCAAAAAAAAAAAAAAAAAAAAGAAAGAAAGAAAGAAAGAAAGAAAAAAAAAAGAAAAGGAAAAAAAATGGTCCACATACTAAAGTGTTTATGTAAAGCACACACATATGCACAGAGTTCAATATGTATTCAGAGAAAAGAGTATGGAATGCAGTAGACCAAATATTAGTCATAATTTTTCTCTTAATAAAGGACTATGGGTGATTTTCACTTTATTATCTTAGCTTGTCTATCTTTTATAAACAAAGTAAAATAGTAAGAAATATTATTGCCTTTTAAACTTTTTGATTTTTAATTATGTTTTAAAAGCATGTAACATAAAATGTACTATTTTAACCATTTCTAAGTGTACAGTTTAGTAGTGTTAATTATACTTAACATCATTATATAAATGTTATAACTTTTACAATGAAGAGTAAAGACAGTTTTTCCTCTTAAAAGTTTCACGCTCACTGTTTTGAAAATAATAATAATATATTGTACTTAGTGCTTTGAAAAGGCAATGTGACAGCCACAGGTGTTTGCCCAGATGCAGGTGACCCTGTGAAGCATGTCTGTCATTCCCCGAGTAGCTATGGTAAAGAAATAGCTCAGGTGGGCACTGGCCTCCTTGTAAAAGAGGAGTGGAATCTGTCTCCAGCAGAAACATCAACTGCAAACCTCCCTGATATAGGATACCTTCTGTTTTCTAGATAATTGCTTATCAGCCCTATGGGAAGTCCGTGGATTGGTGGGCATTTGGAGTCCTGCTGTATGAAATGTTGGCTGGGCAGGTAATTGAATTTTAAGTGATCTATAAGAAAAGTCTTCCCTACCCACCTCCACATGGTTTCTTTGGGAGAATGCATCCATTTGGTAACGTCAGAACCTCCATGACTTTCCCAGCCTTGGGGTCATGCAAGTCTGTGGTTATTTGGAAGTCTGGGCATGTGGCTTCACTGTGGGCCCCAAGGAGGAGGGTCTGCCAGTTGAGGGGAGCTGGGGGAGGGTTCAAGCAGGGATTCTTCTCCTCCCATCCTCCCCTGTCACACAGGCACCCTTTGAAGGGGAAGATGAAGATGAGCTCTTCCAGTCCATCATGGAACACAATGTAGCCTATCCCAAGTCTATGTCCAAGGAAGCTGTGGCCATCTGCAAAGGGGTAAGTACATCTCTTAAAGCTGTGACCAGGACCACCACACACAGACATGTGGGCTGTGCCTTGCCAAAGAACATCCCACCAGGGGAGCAGACCCTGAACTCCACCTTTTACTCCATTTGCCAATGTGAGAGCCCTGATGTGGAGCTGCTACCTCCTGGAGGAGAGAGCCCTTTTCTCCTAATTTGCACAGGAGTACCATAGAGAGCTGCCTGCAGCTGCGTCTTGCTGCTGGCTGGGCTGCAGTCTTTGAACCAGCACAGGGGAATGCTTATTGAATGAACGAGTTAGAAAGCACAGAGATTTCGTCAAAGAGCTGGAAGTCATGAGAAAGGGCGCAAGAGGTCTTTGGTACAACTCAGGCTATCTTGCCCTGCACTGCTATATATGTTTGGTTACTATTAAGAGCATGTAACTTTTGTTCTAAAAAATACCAGGCAGTATTGAGATTAAGGGATTCTCTAGATAAGCAGACTGAAATTCAGTGTACTCAAAATCCCACTGTCCCCTCACCTCAACACACACACAAATGGCTAAAAGGGCATGCACACTTGTACATCTACAGTTTAGGCACAGGGCACCTGTGAAGAAAGCAGGGCGTGTGTTTATGAGGAAGGATTGTTTTGCGTCTTGTGTTAGACCAGGGTATACTCACAGTGACTTGTGTGAGATCCTAAAGATGAGTGACCCTCACCTTTGGAGTCATCAGGATAACCCGAAGTGCTTTTCCAGAATGCACATGCTTCAGCCTCACCCCAGAGATTAAGTCTGGGTATGAATATTTTGGAAAGGTCTCCATTTGGCTTGCAGACCACTGGCTTTAAACTACAGTCGAAATGAAGTGATTTTTCAACTCTGATGGAAGCCTGAAAGCAATAGAATTAGACACCCAGAAAATATGTTCCAAGCATAATATACTCATACAGGATTTGCTCTCCCACAACCCAGTGGTACAGGTTTAGAACATGGCCATGCCTTAACCACTGGGCTCCCACCTGTGTGTCTAAATAAGCCAGGGCTGCCAGTCCTAGATCTGTGGGATGCTTGCAGACTTCTCACACCCTGTCTTGCTCTTGCTGACCCCAGCCAGATGCTGGATGCGCTGGCTTGGGTGAAGGAAAGACAGAAAACTCAGACAGGCCAATCTGAGGCCTGGCTCAGTTTGGAATAACTGGGCCAGCCTCTCAGCATAAAAGCACCTTGTCACAATAACTAAATTCCCACTCTCAATGAATCACCTAAGGTTTGCATCTCAGCTACATAGGCTAAGATGCACATATCCCTGGGGAAGCCATCTGTGAATTAGTCTCAAGCCCGAACATCTTAAGTGAATTGCTTGAAAATATTTTCTTTGAGGGTGTAAGGCAGGGAGAGAGAACATGAAGAATAGACAGGGAAGTTCCAGAGGTGCATTAGGAACCTAAGCAAAGCCCATAAAGAAAAAGGGGGCACACACGAAGGCCTGTACAGGCCCCCGTAGGCATGTCGTTGAAGGGTGGGAGGAATAGAGAGATGGTGGCACCTGGTGCATTCTGTTTGTTTAATAATTGCCAGCTTGTAAGGATCAGGAGATTTCTCATAAAGATTTGGCTTTCAGATTTCTCTTGAAAAATCAGATCTTGCCACATTGGCCTGTCATTCTTACAAAGTACCAGTCAGCTGGATTGGAAACCACTGCCCTCTGTAGTCGGGGCTCGCCCTCTGTAATTCGCAGAAATTCTCATCCAGCCAATTCTATCCAAGTTCAAATTCTGGTTCAGGCCTTAATTGCCCTAGGACCATAGGGAAGTTGTTTGATCGTGTCTGCAGATTCAAGATAATAACAGTACTCCACACAGGGTTCTTTGATGATTAAACAGCTGAATATTGTAAATCACTTAAAGCAGAGGCTGGCACTCTCCTCCGAACCCCTTGGAGGTTATCACTACTATCACTAGTGCTGACACTATTGCGCTATCTGCCAGGTTCCTCTTGGCATTTGAGTTTGCATCCCCTGGAATTGCAACTTTTAAAGTAGGGGGTTTTGGAGATCAAGGGACTCTGCAAATCTCGACGTTTCCGATTCCTAGACACAAGTTCTTTTTATTATTATTATATATATTTTTTGAGACAATGTCTTGCTCTGTCACCCAGGCTAGGGTGCTGTGACATGATCATGGCCCACTGTAGCCTTGATCTCCCGTGCTCAAGCGATCCTCCTGCCTCTGCCTCCCGAAGTGCTGCGATTACAGGCATCGTCCACTGCACCCAGCCTAGGTGCAAGATGTTAAGCCACTTTCTTTGCATCTCTGGGCTTCTGTTTATTCTAAAAAAATGGAATCATAGTACTCATTTAACAGAGTTTTTGAGAACATCAAATGAGATAACATAAGAGAAAACTCCTTGCATGACATGGGCACATAGTAGGTGTTCAGTACATGCACAGTGCCTTTCCCTTCACACGCCTGCCCTGCCTGGACAGCTGAGGGTTCTAAGTGGGTCATGGAGGAGAGAGGATTTTCCAGGTCAGCTGCCTTCAGCTTCAGCTCCAATTAGCAGTTTCCCTGGTAGAGCCGTTTTCTATTAATTCAGGACCCATAACCTTCAGGATTAACTGGGGTGACTCTCTTACTATTGAGTTTGGGGACCGTTATTAATTGAGTGGACTGAGTCCAACACGGGCTCTTCCTTCAAGGAGGGTACTCCAAAAACGAGTGACGCTCAAGCGAGCAGCCAAATGCTTCCTCCGGAACAGCAAGCCCCAGGGGATGCGTCTGGGAGGTGATCAGAGATTGGAACAGTGATTAAATCCAGCTGTCTACATGGCTTCAGGCACATTAGAGCACAGTGCAGGAACTGGGCAGAGACTCCGAATTAATGTCAGATGTTTCTGCAGTGCCTTTTCTTTGCTTGCTTGGCATCCTCCTGCTTAGACAGAAATGGAGTTGAGGTTTTGAAAACAGTTGCCTGTTTAATTGAAACAGTATCCTTTATATCCCCATCCCCTTAAAGGCATGATTTTCTACTATAAAAAAAAAGTTAGTAAAACCTTACTCAGATGGCCATTCCCACTTTGAACAAGCTTGAAGCAAATGGAAGCCCAAATAGGTCGCACCTTAGGGTGAAAACCAGCAGACTGAAAGGCTGAGACGGAGCACAAAGCTATGAGTCCTGGACCAGGCAGAGCTGTTCAAAGCCTTGCCCTACTCCTTAGCTGTATGACCTCAGATAGATGACGGTACTTCTCTGCACCCACATCCTTTACCTGGAAAATGGGGGATAATAGTTGCTGAGGCCTCAGAGTATTGTTGCGAAGGTTAGAGACTAATAGGTAATGGCTGGGAAGCCTTTAGCACACAGCCTGAACACCTATGATATTGTTACTGATAAATAATAATATCAGTAACAGCTTTTGTTATTGATTTGCAACAGTCAATAACCATAAATAATAATTGATTATAATAATATTTATCAATAACAGTTTTCATTATTGATTGTACAACAATCAATGTTATTGATATTATTATTAGTCTGAGTCAAAACCTTTCTTTCCTCCCATCCTAAACTTACACAAATGTCAAGGCTTGGCTCAATTTCCTTACCCTCCATAAACCTCTCCTGGCAAAGCCAGGACACAAAAATCCCTGAGAAAACCACGTGTGAAATGCCCTCCCATTTTTCTTAAAAGCCCAAGTTTTAGAGCGAGGCAGAGGTAGGATCTGCACCCAGCCCTTACTGACTCTGCCACTTCCTATCTCTGAGTCCTTGCTGTTCCTCAACTTCTCTGAGTGTTCATTGCTGTTTTATTCAAATGGGAAAATTAGTGTACTCACCTCACTGGGTTATCATGATGATCAGGGAAGATTGTGAATGTAAATAAAGAAGTAGCTAGTTTAGAACCTAAGTGCCCAGTTAATTTCCTCACCCTGGAAGATAAACTTTTTATGACAAGTCCATGCTTGTGTGTGTGACCGCAAATTATCTCGTAAGCAGGCAACAGGCTGAATGAATGTCCAGCAGTGTAGGAATGAATTTCTGGGTTCATCCCTTCCCCATCATCAAGTCCTAAGCAGAATCTAAGGATTCTCCCATCATGGGCTGCTCAATGTGATATCGACTCTGGGAAGCTTTTGGACTTGTATGTTCCTTTTTATTTTATTTTTTTTAATTAATCACCATCTCGTTCGTCTTTACTCTCTGTGCATTTGCTCAAGTCTTGAGATCAGAGATATTTTCATGCTGCTTTGGACTCATTTACAAGAGGAAGCCTGTCTGGTTTCAACTTGGAGCATCTATTCATCTTGTTATTTAGCACTCAGAGACCCAAAGATGGAGGGTTTTGATAATTAAGTAATTTAAACGGAACACCAAAGAAACCTCAGCGGCGTTGTGTGTAATATATGATACAAGGGAAATGAGCTGGGCTGGTTTTTGACTACTTAATGAGCTTTCAGAAAGTAATTACTTGAAACTTGGGCCCCTTTGACTAATACTTTTTCTTCTGCTTTGGCATTTTTGCAAGCACTTTACTGAGAAATGTAAATAGTATCCGAAGGAATGTAGCCTTTGCTTTCGTCAGTCTCCAGTGTTCTTGTTGTGGGAGGAGGGGAGTGTGAAGATACTGAAACTGTCCTAATTAAATGCACTGGTAATTGTATAAAACTTATTCTGGAACCAAAATGGGTCCTGCGACCTTGCTGACTTAAAGCTCAGGGCCACATTCAGGCTTCAGTTTGATTCACCAGAAGAGATGGATGGCAGCAGGCCCTGCTGTTGGGTCTTCTCCTACAAAGTCCCGGCTGGGATTTTTTGCTGGGATAAAAAGCAAAAAACAAAAATGAGTTGAGACCCTTTGTGTTTTCTTTCCTAATGCATTGAGTAATAATTTCTGAGTGTCTCCCATTTCCTCTTCTGAAACTCATCAAATTCAATGTTTTTCGTTCTCTCGAAGCTGATGACCAAACACCCGGGCAAACGTCTGGGTTGCGGACCTGAAGGCGAACGTGATATCAAAGAGCATGCATTTTTCCGGTATATCGATTGGGAGAAACTTGAACGCAAAGAGATCCAGCCCCCATATAAGCCAAAAGCTGTAAGTAGCCCGTTATCTCTAACTGTCGAGTATTCACACACAGCATATTCTTTCCTGTGCCCCATGTTTTTCAAATGCTCCCTGAAGGGTAGACGTTGATGTGTCTACTTGAACATGGGTATATGTGTTCACACATATGCACAAAGTCACCAGGTACGAAGATGGACATTTCCACTGGCCCAGCTTGGCCTCTATAAAGATGGAAACGACGATGCCTATTGAAGTTTTGTTTCATCGATTCAATTATTGTAACTGTCTTAGCTGACAACTTTTTGAGAATGGTTCTTGGGTGAGCGGAGTTCAGATCCATTTCTGGGCTGTGATAAAGGATCTAATTTTGCCCTCATTCTTTCTCTTGGTTCAACAGTGTCGTTTTCTCTTCATACTGACATTGAAAAGGTCACGTTGTTTATCTCAACAGCATTTAAATTTAATTCTGAAACATACACTGTGTCTGAGTTAGTAAATAAGACAGCAGTTCAGCAGCCAGCTCCCACCCAAGGCGAAGCAGAGTGAAGCAGAGACTGACGTCCTCTTGAAGCGAAGACCCCCTCCTGGAGGCTTTGGGTGTGGAGATGGCTTTGACATAAATTTTATAACATAAGAATAAAACTCTCACATTTCCCATGGTCCATGTAACCACGGGAAAGTTTTCTATCCCCAAAGTCTCAGCAGGGAGTACTTGTTGGCATCAGGAAAGAAGAGTTTGCACCTGAATTAATCAAACTGTGATTCTACTGGGAGGATATTTCCTTGTGAAATTAAATAGAGGGCAGACCTGGTGACTTGATGATGGTTGTAGAGCTACTGACTGAGGCTGAAGAGTGAATGTAAACACCGCCATTGAAACCTCATGTTGTGAGGGTCTGGGTTGTTGGGATGAAGGAGATCATAACGGTAGTTATTTTGATACTAGTATTGTTATCAATTTCTTGAGCACTTACGTGCTAGGCTCTGTATTAAGCATTTCTCGTGCAGCATCGAATGAAATCCACACAACAGCCTCTGAAGGAAGGTGCTGACATTCCGTGTTATGAAAGAGGAAACAGGATCTCAGAGAGGTTAAGTGCTCTGTTCAAGGTCACTCAGCCAGCGTGATGAAGGGAGGACCCAAGCCTCAGAAACTCTGACTCTCTTGGAGGCCCACCGGGAGGCCCAGAGGCAAAGGGCACGTAGTTCAGGAGCCTCCCAGGTGATGTTCACCTCTCCCTAGTGCTGCACCTTTCCCCATCCCAGACGGCTAAAATCACAGCTCTACACCAATCTCCGTGTGTCCCGTTTCTCCCTGGATGCCTCCTGGTGTAGGAAGCCATGGCCCCTAGAGGCAGCCAGTTCTACTTTGTGGCCCTTCTCATTATTGCCAACCTGTATACTGCAATCAGATCAGCCTTCCCAGAACTCCCGCTAGAGCCTCTCTCTCTCTCTCTGGATAAACCTTCAGACATTTTCAGATGCAGGTTCTAATTTCTTCTTTTTTTTTTTTGGAGTCTCACTCTGTCACCCAGGTTAGAATGTAATGTGTGGTCTTGGCTCACCGCAACCTCCGCCTCCTGTGTTCAAGCAATTTTTCTCCCTCAGCCTTCTGAGTAGCTGGGATTACAGGTGGCACCACCATGCCTGGCTAATTTTTGTAGTTTTAGTAGAGACAGGGTTTCACTATGTTGGCCAGGCTGGTCCCAAATTCCTGACCTCAGGTGATCCCATCCACCACAGCCTCCCGAAGTGCTGGGATTACAGGCGTGAGCCACCGCACCCAGCCTGATTCCTTCTTGAATCTTGTGATTTCCAGTTAAATCCTGCTCCCCCCCACCCCGCCTCCACAAGCATGTACCATAGGACATCACTTTGAGGTGCCTGTTGTTTTCCATGACATCCACATCCATCTTAAAATGCAGACACAAAATTGAGCACAATACTCTTAATTGTGCCTGACTCTCAGTGAATACAGTGGATCAAACCATCCATTGGTTATTCCAGAGCTGGTGAACTGAAATCAGTCCGTTTCCCTCTGATCCACTGTGTCATCATCTGTAATACAATGACGAGAATAGTTCTGACATCAGAGGATTGTTATGATGCATAAAGCACGTCATAGGAGACTGGTACATACGAGGCACTCACAGAGAGCTGATCATTGTTTTTGTTAGCTGTGTCATACGTTAATTAATGTCTCGAGAGTAGGGTCTTTGAAGGGGAGAATCCTGCTGCTATTCCTTAAGATAATGTCTGTGTGTACATTGGGGTTGAAGCGGTGAAATATACAGACACACGTGTCATGAGCAGCATCACTGCTTTTATGGGGCCATTTGGAAAAAGATGAAAAGGTAACCTGGAAAGGAAGAGTGAGCTCTGTTTTCAGGAAGCCGGGAACTCAGAGGCAAGACTCCTAACTCATATGGTTTTTGTGGGGTTGTTTATGAGACCTCGAAATGTGAACCTTCCTTTCCTCACTCGGCCAAAGGAAAGATGCACGTGCTCCCATCTCCACTGGCATAGAACCCAGCAGACACCTGGGGTCATGTTTTAGCTGTAGCACAGTGGTTTGCAGTGTGCTGTCCATCAGTATGCAGTATCAGCACACAGTGTCACAGCCAGCAGTATCAGCATCACCTGGGCACTTTAGGAATGAAGATCTCAGGCTCCAACCCAGACTTCCTGAATCAGAAACTCTAGGGGTGGGGCCCAGTATTCTGTGTTTAATAGACTCTCCAGGTAACTTGATGTGCTCTCAAGGTTGAGAATCACTGCTGTGGAGTTAGCGTTAGGAGCTCAGCCGGGGAAGCTAGGCAGAGACCAGAGGGAGGTAGCAGGGAGAATCATCTTTTTTTTTTTTTTTTTGAAGACAGGATCTTTCTCTGTACCTAGGTTGGAGTGCAGTAGTGCAATCATAGCTCACTGCAGCCCCGACCTCCAGGGCTCAAGCAATGTTCTCACCTTAGTCTCCTGAGTAGCTGGGACTAAGGAGTGTACCATCATGTCTGCCTAATGTTTTATTTTTAATTTTAAATGAATGGGATCTTTGCCGGGCATGATCACGCCTGTAATCCCGACACTTTGGAAAGTCGAGGTGGGCGAATCACCTGAGCTCAGGAGTTTGAGACCAGTCTGGCCAACATGGTAAAACCCTATCTGCTAAAAAATACAAAAATTAGCTAGGTGTGTGCCTGCAATCCCAGCTATTCATGAGGCTGAGGCAGGAGAATCGCTTGAACCCAGGAGGCAGAGGTTACAGTGAGCTGAGATGGCACCACTGCACTCCAGCCTGGGCATCAGAGTGAAACTCCGTCCCAAAAATAAATAAATAAAAAATAAATGAATGAATGAATGTGGTCTTGCCAGGCTAGTCTCAAACTCTGGGCTCAAGTGATCCTCCAACAACCTCAGCCTTCCAAAGTACTGGGATTACAGGTGTGAGCCACTGAGTCCAGTCAAGAGAATCATCTCTTTAAGTGGAAGACACTGGTCCTCCTTCCAGTCAGGGAGTGGGATCGTGGCTTCCAGAAGAGGTCACAGGCTCAGATGCCTACAGAGGCCAAGCAGAAAATATGAGTGAGGGAAGAGGGCTGGCGAGATAGAAGAGAAAGCGGTGGAGATCTGTGCAAGCAAGAAAGCACGTGAGCTACCTAAGAGGCTCTAGGGTACTTAGATACCTAAGTGATACTCACCTCCCAATGGCCTGCCTTGCAGGATGCAGCCTCTACAGGGCTCCATCTTCGTGGTTTTCAGGGGCTAGAACTCAGTGCTGTGGGATGCAGCAGGCCTATGAGTTGATTGACAGATCCTGTTGCAGTCAGTGTAGTAGGTAGGTCCTGTGTAGTAAGGGCTTGGTTAAAGGGTATATAAAGTTAAGATGGTTTGGCCGGGCGCGGTGGCTCAAGCCTGTAATCCCAGCACTTTGGGAGGCTGAGGCGGGTGGATCACGAGGTCAAGAGATCGAGACCATCCTGGTCAACATGGTGAAACCCCGTCTCTACTAAAAATACAAAACATTAGCTGGGCATGGTGGCACGTGCCTGTAATCCCAGCTACTCAGGAGGCTGAGGCAGGAGAATTGCTTGAACCCAGGAGGCGGAGGTTGCGGTGAGCCGAGATCGCGCCATTGCACTCCAGCCTGGGTAACAAAAGCGAAACTCCGTCTCAAAAAAAAAAAAAAAAAAAAAGATGGTTAGATAAAATTTCATGATTTGGGCCAGGTACAGTGACTCATGCCTATAATCCCGGCACTTTGGGAGGCTGAGGCAAGCAGATTACCTGAGGTCGGGAGTTTGAGACCAACCTGGCCAGCATAGTGAAACACTGTCTCTACTAAAAATACAAAAATTAGCCAGGCATGGTGGCACTGCCTGTAATCTCAGCAACTCAGAAGGCTGAGGCAGGAGAATTGATTGAACCCAGGAGGCAAGTTGCAGTGAGCTGAGATCGCATCACTGCACTTCAGCCTGGGCGACAGAGCAGGACTCCATCTCAAAAAAAAAAAAAAAAAAAAAAAAAAAAAAAAAGAAAAAAGAAAGAAACTCATGATTTCTTTTATATACCATAACAAATTTTTGAAAATTAAACATGGTCCGGGGCAAATAGAACACATCCACACCCATATATATCCCATGCATTGTTGATTTATAGCCTCAGGGGTAGTGATGATTTGATGTCAGGTTGCTATTTAGCCAGCTTCTGTTAGCACTGGTTATTTACAACCAGAGTCCCTTCTGACTGGTTAAATATTTTGAATAACCCTGCTAAGCAGTAATGAATAGAAAAGGTAGCTGTTATTATCATTGATAACATAAAAAAATTACAGTACTTAGTCATTATCAAAAAGGTCCCTCAACTCTTCTGTATTTGATATGATTTTCCACTGAACTGTGTCTTGAATTCCTTCATGTGGATTTAACAATGACTTTCAAAGGACAGTGACCAGGCTGGACTACGTACTTCACAACGTTCTGGTATCAGCTCTAAAGGAGCAGGCACTTCCATCAATCTCCTTAAACTGCATTAGAAATAATAATAAATGATACATCATCCAGATGCAGTGGCTCATGCCTGTAATCCCTGCACTTTCGAAGGCTGAAGCAGGCAGATCGCTTGAACCCAGGAATTCAAGACCAGTCTGGGCAACATGGCAAAACCCCATCTCTACAAAAAATATAAAAATTAGCAGGCATGATGGCATCCACCTGTAGTCCCAGCTACCAAGGAAGCTGAGGTGGGAGGATCTTGGTCCTGGGAGGTTGAGGCTGCAGTGAGCCATGATCATACCACTGGCACTCCAGCCTGGGTGACAGAGAAGACCCTGTCTCAGGAAAAAAAAAAAAAAAAGATACGTCACCTACCCATTTGATCCAGCCCACCTCTATGCTGTTTACATTGCAGATCCAATGCTTTAGAGGCCCCACCGCAATCCCAGGATTTTATATTTCTCCTTCCTCACCGCTTCTTAACTGTCTGCCACTTCCAAAAGGCCCGGGGTGAGCGTGTTCAGAGTTCCATGTGCCTTGTGGGATGTGAAAAGGCATGCGTGTATCTGTCAGCATTCCTGATTCATGCATGCTATTAAATAGAGTGTGGTGAGAGAAAAAACAAGGAACAATAACAGAGGATTATATTCAAACATCAGTGAAGGGTGCTATTATTGGAGGTTCATTAAAATAACTGTAAATGGTTTTTTTTTTAAGTTATTCTCAATGCCATCTTTTATTGTGGCAAGGAGCTGTTCACAGAGCATTGTTTGAAACTGTATTGAAATACACTCGATTTGGTGTATTGTTGCAGAGAACAAGAGTCATTTTTGTAAAATGTTCGTCTGATTGTGTCTTGCTTTAAAACCCCCAGATGGCTCTCTGTTCCCCAGTCTAGTATCTATTGCTTCTTGGCATATGTGGCTTTTGAAGTCTTCCAGTGCTAGACCTCTGCCCTCTTCCTAAATTTAGCTACTGGTTCCAAGAACAGCATTCGTGGCCTCTTCCAGTTCCTCAGACATGCAGTGCCTTGTTCTCCCTTGCCTGCTTCGTCTGTGCAGAGCCACGCACCTGGGATGCCCAAAGCCCTTTCCTATGCTCTCACCGGCCCCCTGATCCCCACCATGCCTTTCCTTTTCCCTCTCATCAAATCAGTAGAGCCTCTTATTGATATCTCAGTAGAGATCTGCTACTGTTCCATCAACAAACTCATCATATGTTGTAATAACATGTTCAATCTCATGCTGTCTTTTTGACTACTTTAAGATTGTGACTTTCTCAGTGTCAAATCCCAGTGCCTAGCATAGGGTTTAGCATATTACGGGTGCTCAAGAATTCTTACTGATTGAATGAATGACCATAAAACAAGAGGCTATAATACACTGTGCTGTGGAACATAAAGGAGTCTTTAGGGATATATATTAGAGTGCATGGTGTTTTTCTTCTGTACAGCAGGGTTTCGCAAATAAATTGGTTGTTGTGTAAGTTACTACCCTATTTATAAAGGGCTATAATTTGGTTGCTGAATTTGCAAACTGTCATGGCATCGTGTGGTTTTGCAGTGTGTGTTGGGAGAGTGCTGGTAAAGGATCTGAAGATGCAATGCATTGAATCATTAGATTCTGGGTAGAGAGGTCTGCAGATTCCTGCAATCTAACCTTGCACAGTCCAATCCAGTGCTACAGACACCATGATATAGCTGAGCAGAGCGTCTTAAACTTTAACGTGCACACACAAGTCATATGGGTATCTGGTTTACATTCTTACTCAGCCAGTCTGGGGTGGGGTTTGAGATTCTGCATTTCTTACAGGCTCCCAGGGCATAGGACACTGTGGGACCAGGGACTCCACCTTTGTGTAGCAGGGGCTAGAACTCAGTGCTGCAGGGTGCAGCAGGCCTGTGAGTTGATTGGCAGATCCTATTGTAGTCAGTAAAGTAGGTAGAGCCTGTGTAGTAAGGGCCGTAGTGAAAGGGTATATACAGTTAAGTATAGAATGTTCTGGTGAAGGTATGGTTCGGGGCACACAGCAGGCTATTGCTGGTCAGCCTGTGGTGGGAGGAAGGTGATAGTTTGGATATTGAAGGACAGACTGTGTTGCAGAGTGCATGATGGAGAGTGGTTTGGGTATTGAAGGGCAGCCTGTATTGCAGAGTGCATGATGGATAGTGGGTTGGGTATTAAAGGGCAGACAGTGTTGCAGAGTGCATGGTGGAGCCGTGGTTTGGGAAGAAGTGCGTGCTGATTCTGTCCTCCGGTGGGGATGTTGTCAGATATCAAGTCATCCATTCAGAGGGTGTTGAGGTTAGGTTCTGTTCTAGGTGCTGGGGACACAGCACTAAAAATAATTAAAATCCCTGTCCTCATGGAGCTTATATTCTAGGGAGAGTGGGCAAAATAATAAACATAGAAACAGGTGAAATATACACTGTGTCAGAAGTTGATAAACATTATGCCAGAAGCTGAAGTAAGGATAGAGATTGGAAGAGCCAGGTCAGGGAGGTGTCCATGTAATAAAGGAGGTGGAGAAAATGACATTTCAGCGAATACGGGAAGATGAGGGAGGTGAGAGCCATGTATATATCTGGATGAGAGGCAAGAGTGATTTGGGCAGTGGTAGCAGATGCGAAGGCCCCGAGGCAGGAGCTTGCCTGGCATGGTCAAGGGGGAGTAAGAAGTCCAGGTGGCTGAGCTGAGGAGTTGAGGGAACAAGGAAAAGGGAGTGAGATTAGAGAGGCCAGGGGAAAGCGCAGGCCACTGAAGGATCTTTGGCTTTTACTCCAGCTCATGAGCCAAGAAATAACGTGTTCTGACTTTGGGTTTTTAAAGGATTGCTCTAAGTGCTATAGGGGCAAGGGTGAAATCAAGGAGACTGTTGAAGACTCTTGCCATAATCCAGGCAAGAGGTGATAGGAGCTCGGACAGGTTGGAGCTGTTTGAGAACCCCCAAGTTGTGCTCATTTTGGCATCTCCAGGTCCTCCTCAATTCCTGGCACCTTGTAGGCAGTCAGAGTGCGTGGGGTGGGGTTTGAGATTCTGCATTTCTCACAGGCTCCCAGGGCATAGGACACTGTGGGGCCAGGGACTCCACCTTTATGTAACAGAGGCTAGAACTCAGTGCTGCAGGGTGCAGCAGGCCTGTGAGTTGATTGGCAGATCCTATTGTAGTCAGTAAAGTAGGTAGTCAGTAAAGTATGAGTCATTGTCTCATAGGGGCATGAAGGCACTGACGAACATGAGTCCCTGCAGACTGCCCACATGATTGCTCCACAAGTATAAAACATGGTAGCCAAGAGTTTGGTCCAGCAATAGGATAAATGAATGAAATAGATGGTCAGGAAAGCTTCTGTGGTACAGAGGGCTGGCTTGCAGGGCATTGAGCAGGAGGACATGGCTGTGCATTTGGTTGGACTTTCTCCTGTCAATGCAAAGGATGTAGTGATATTGGAGGGTGCAGTGGCTGAGGGCTGTGCCCAGAGAATTCCCTTGTGTCTGGATGATCCAGCTTAGAATTTCGCTGACTTGTAGCAAAAGGTGCATTGAGTCTTTGGCATGGGTGAGCATATGTTGTTGCAGAAATAGTAGTACAAGGAGCTATAATGTCACAGGACAAGATATACTAGGTAATACGTTCACATTGAAATGCCTAATGGAGAGTTTGATGTCATTCATGTGTTGTCATGAATTGCCTTAATGAGGTCCTGTCACCCTTCCTCTGAAAGACTCCCATAGTGTCCATTACACCTAACGGAGGGCTCATTGTGAAAACTGGGTAGGGGGACGGGCCCAGGGCACAAGGATTCAGCTGCGTAAGGAGACAACCCGGCTAGCAGCATTGAAGCAGCAAGGTGAAGAGGAAGAGAAAGCTAAGTAGGCTTCATTACAGTCTGGGGAGTTTTCTCTGCTTTTTATTTGTTTGTTTTTTTCTGTTTTTTTTTTTTTTTTAATTTAATTGCCCATGCTGGTCTCAAACTCCTGGCCTCAAGTGATCCTCCCCACTCTGCCTCTGAAAGTGCTGAAGTTACGGGTGTGAGCCGCTGTGCCTGGCAGCTGTGGAGTCTTAAGTGCCAGAGTGTGTGTACAATGATCTGCCCACTAGTAAACATGACTCTAGTATTCTTTTAAAATATGATCAATCAGATCATCAGTTGTTCTAAAATGTGGTCAACCAGATTGTCAAGTGTTCTAAAATATGATGCATCTGATCGTCAGTGCTCCCTGGGCAGGGCTTAAGGAGTACAACTTGATGAGAAGTAGACAGTAAGAGCCTCTTTCCCCCGCTGCTTACATTGAAGCAACCATCACTCCTACCTAGACATCACTAGAATACTCGTTTCCTCTTTCCTTCCATTCTAGCCTGTGTCAGGCCTCCCAGACTTGAAGTCCACTTGTATGACAGACTGATTCCAATCATTTCTGCTCTTGTTACCTATTTTTATCTGCACTTTACTGAAAACCCCATAATTTTGAGGCATCTGCACATTAGGGAAGGCTGAAAACCTGGCAAACTTTTATAGCTTGCAAAGGCCCTTGTCCTATGCTCTGTTAGTATCATTTCCAAAATACTACATGGGTTATCTGATCACATCCCATTGCCCGTATCCTCTGAGAGTGTAAATGCTGAACTGCTTCAGAAACTAAATCATACTCACAGGAGTTGGTTTCTTGGCAATTCTGTCATCCAAAAACATTGTTTGTGTAGCTGAGGTCAAAAGCTTCAAGTACTGCTTTAATGAGCTGCAATTCTGTTCATGTGACATTCTCTTCCAAACCCAATTGCCCTTTACACTGTATGAGTAAGTGCCTCTGTGTGTGTGTGTCTGAATGTGTGTGTTTGATGTGCTGACATTTCTGAATTGAAGCCAGAAAGCGTAACCTTTGTATGTTTGCTGTTAAAACTCCAAATTCAAGGCTTAAGAAAAGGATCTAACACTTACTCAATATGATTTATTTAAGCACAGAACCTAACTCCCCCAAAGTATCAAATACTCAGGAGAACAATTCCTTTTTGAAAATTTTGATTTAAAATAATTCTCATAAAACCCTTTACTGTTCAAATATATTAGAAAATATATTGAATTCTTGTAGGCATCAGGCACTGTTTCAATGCCTTCCATTCATTGCCTCATTTAATTCTCTCAACCCTATAAGGTAGGGTTATCACCATATTATAGATGAGGGACTAGAGCTTGGAAAAGGTAAGGCATTTGCCCAAGGTCTAGCAACTAGAAAGTGGAGGAACCAGGACTTGATCCCTGGACTGTGCAGTGCCCAAGACCCTTGTGAAGATTATTAGAAGCACTTGGAGCCCCTGGTAAGGTTTGTGGTTGTGCTAACAGGAGAGAGTCATGACAACACCATCAAATGGTGTCTATTACATAATAGAAAAAGACTGAGTAGTCTTACAATTCAAATGATTTAAATTTATTTTAAAATATTGCAACAAATAAGTAACATATTCACACCTTTTAGACTCGCTGGCAGGACTTTAAGAGATGCAAATCATATTTGTTCCTTAAGGCTTTGATTTTGAGGCTGACAAAGACAGCATACATCCACTAACCTCTGAAAGAAGGGCATGGCAGCATTGAAATGAGGCAGTCGAGACAGGCTCATTAAGGAGTAGAAATTTCCCCACTCAGTTCTGGTTGTTCTTTTGGGGTATTCATTATATGGAATTTGGAGAGATCTTAGTGAAAATATCAACCTACATTTACATACTGACTAACAAATAGCCAAGAGCCATTTAGGACACATAGCTTGGAGTCTGTCTCTCTCCACCTGTCTACATACCCATGGATAACCCATTTAAGCTTCAGATCAAACCAGGCTCCCTTTAGATGGCTGAAATTGGTTGGTTCCTGAGCCAAGTGAAGTTCCAAACCAGTTGCTGTCTTAGTTCATTTTGCGTTGCTCTAACTGAATACCACAGACTAGGTAATTCATAAAGAAAAGAAATTTATTTCTTGCCATTCTGGAGGCTGGGAATTCTAAGGGTAAGGGGCTTGCATCTGGTGAGAGACTTCTTACTGTGTCATCCATGGCAGAAGGGGAAGGGCAAAAGAGAGTATGCATGCATGTGTGCGTGTGTGCATGTATGTGCATGTGCATACGTGTGTGTCACATGCAGGGGAAAGAAAGAGAGCCAAACTCATCCCTTTTATTAGGAAGCCACTCCCAAGATAATGATAAGTCTTCATGAGGTGCCACCTCTCAACACTGTTGCATTGGAGATTCAGTCTCTAACACATGAACTTTGTGGGGGCACAGTCAACCATAGAACCTACCAGATACATGACTTCAAGATATCCCCTGGCAGGAAAGCCAACAGTTTGAATTGAAATGATAGATGGGGAGGCCGTGTGTTAGGAGAGAGCATGAAAATGTGAGGTTATGTCTGGGAATAACAACTGAAATATAATATAATTGAAGTCAATCACTGAAAGATGACCTCAGAAGTAGAATTTAACTGTTCCATTCTGTAGATGGGCAGAGGCCTAGAGATTTGCCCAAGTAACTTACACAGATAAAAATCATGGCAAAAACAAACAAAAGCTGGCACTCCACTTAATGGATGCAGGATTTTATTGTTATTATTGTTATTTTGATACCAGTCCATGGCCCAGGGATGGGGCCTTCTGCCGTAAATCATGAGGAAGATTGAGGCCCCGTGGGTGCCCATAGGTTAGTAACCCTCAGCTCCCTGCCACCTCCATGCACGTCCATAGTCGTCTTGACTTCCTTGCCCTGCTTCCGTCTATGTCTTGGCAAATATATGTTCCCTCCCCCAACTCATGTGAGACTTACCCTCACTTCTGCTCTGGACTCCACCCTCCCGATTCTTCATGCATACCTCCCTGTTTAGTCTGTGTCTACAGCTTCTCTCTGAATCAGCAAAGCTCCTATGCTTTCAAACAGGAACCCGATTTAAATTGACTTTTAAGTGAAAGACAATGATAGTACTGAGATGTAGATGGATTGTGGTCCCGGACAATGCCAGCAGGAAAACATTTCTCTCTGTCCCATAGGATTACTTTCCCCACTGCATGGGCTTCATTCTTTATTCTCAGAAGGCTTTCTTGGGCACATAGCAGCTCCCAATTTATGTCTCGTTATCTCTGTAACTTCTACCCCCCCCCCCCAAAAAGGACTTCCTTTTTATAAAATCCCAGCAGCCTAGGACTCAACCTCAGGAGAAGCCATTGGGTCATATGTCCATCTCCAAAGGAATCGCTCACTGCACCAGGGGGATGGAATACGCTGATTGGCGGGGCCTGGGTCACCTGCCCCTCTTAGCCAGGGAACTGGATCCAATCCAGACATTTTGAAAGAAGAAAAGGAATGTCCCGTCTAAATCAGACATTTTGAAAAAAGAGAAGGAATGCATCCTTGAAGAAAAATAAAGCCACTGTCACCAGAAGAAAAGGCAATGCCTGCTTGCTAGGCAAAAGCAGCAGCTGTCTGCACTGACTCTACCCTGGTCTTCTTCGTGCATAAACCTGCTAGGTCTTTTTCATGATAAAAAATCCCCTACCTCAAACCTGGGAATCCTCCACTCCTACCCTTACTACTGCTATGCCTACTGCCCTGCCTTACTTTGCATACAAACACATTTTTGAAAGAGTTGCCAGTTCTTTCTATTTCCACTTGATGACAATTTATTCTTTCCTCAGTTTGGTGCAATCTGGCTTCTGCTCCCACCATCCTATTGATATTTTTCTCATTGAGTCATCAATGACCTGAAAACTGCCTCCTCTCAAAAGCTTGCCTCATCTTTTTTGGCCTCACCATATTATTAGGTGCTCTAACCCTTTCTCCTTTAAAAAAAAAATGAACAAATAACAATAATCAAGCAGCATCAAAAGCTACAAAGTGAAATTAAGACTCCCCTCACCCATGACTCCTAGCTAGCTTTCTCGGTTCTCCTTCCCAAAGCCACCCACTGCAACCAGGTTCTTGTGGGACCTTCTAGAGAAGATGTGTTCAAGCCCAGAAATGGTCTACATCACACACAAGGATGTTAGCATGCCATGTACAATTTCTGTGTCTTGCTTTATTCCCTTGTATCTTGGAGATTGTTTCTTATCTGCACATCTAACCCTACATCACCCTTTGAATAACTTCCTAGTTTCCTAGATTCGTGAGTTTATCTGTAGGATAAATGCAGAGTATCTTCCTCCTTTTTAAGTCTTATTCTCCATTTTTATGACATGGTGTGTCTGCCTTCGTCTGTTTTGTGCTGCTGTAAGAATACCTGAAACTGGGGCCAGGTGCAATGGCTCATGCCTGTGATCCCAGCGCTTGGGAGGCCAACGTGGGCAGATGACTTGAGTCCAGAAGTTTGAGATCAGCCTGGGTGACATGGCAAAACTTTGTCTCTACAAATTACAAAAATTAGCCAGGTGTTGGTGGCACATGCCTGTAGTCCCAGCTGCTTGGGTGACTAAGGCCTGGGAGGTTGAGGCTGCAGTGTTGTGATCACAGCTCACTGCAGACTCAACCTCCCAGGCTCAAGCAATCCTCTTGCCTGAGTGACA
Source organism: Saimiri boliviensis (assembly GCF_048565385.1). NCBI lineage: Eukaryota > Metazoa > Chordata > Mammalia > Primates > Cebidae > Saimiri > Saimiri boliviensis. Next base: position 16,057,737 of record NC_133460.1, on the reverse strand, counting down.
GAGCAAGACCTTGCCTCAAAAAAAGAAAAAAAAAAAAAAAGAGAGAGAAAAAACTGAAATTGGATAACTTACAATGAAAAGAAATTTATTTGGCTCATGGTTCTGGGAAGTCCAAGATTAGGGGCTGTATCTGGGGAGGGCCTTCTTGCTGCATAGTAACCTGATAGAAGGCATCACATGGCAAGAGAGCACATGAGAGAGGGCAACTTACTTTTTAAATAAATTCACTCCCACAGTAATACCATTAATCCAATCACCTCCAGAAATTCCCACCTCTCAACACTGTTGCATTGGGGATTAATTTTCCAGCACATGAACTTTGTTGGGGGGCAATACATTCAAACCACCACATTTGCTGATGTTCTTGCTGCCTTCACAGCCACTTCCGATAGAAATTCCAACTCTAAGAAGACTTCCAGTGACAGTTGAATTTGGAGGGCTGAGACCTGCTCATGACCCAGAAAGGGAAAGAGAAAGCTTATTTTTTATTCTGTTACAAGTGCAGTTTCTTAAAAATAACCACAACATGCCCCCCAAATGGCATATGAAAGGCAGCTCAGAGATGGTGTGTGAATCTACTTGAAATGTCTTTCTAAGGAAGTGAGGGTTTGGTGAGACTGGAAATGCATCCCTTTTGCTCCCCAGGGTACGCATATTTTTCCCATGTCCTCTAACTGGAATCCCTGGGGCCTGGCTTTATCTGGTAGGTTGCTGCCATGACACACCAGACTCAGTGGGAAGGTTCCCGTTCTATGTCTTTTTTTTTTTTTTTTTTTTTTTTTTTTTTGAGACGGAGTTTCGCTCTTGTTACCCAGGCTGGAGTGCAATGGCGCGATCTCGGCTCACCACAACCTCCGCCTCCTGGGCTCAGGCAATTCTCCTGCCTCAGCCTCCTAAGTAGCTGGGATTACAGGCACGTGCCACCACGCCCAGCTAGTTTTTTGTATTTTTAGTAGAGACGGGGTTTCACCATGTTGACCAGGATGGTCTCGATCTCTTGACCTCGTGATCCACCCGCCTCGGCCTCCCAAAGTGCTGGGATTACAGGCTTGAGCCACCGCGCCCGGCCCCCGTTCTATGTCTTAAGCAGCACTGGCAGGTCCTCATTCTGCTTGTAATTGGGATGGGAGTATGGGTAATGAGTTTGAGGTGTGGCAGAGCTCACAGGACCTCTTTCAAGCCAGAACACAGCCACAACCTGTCAGACTTACTCATGGACAGGACTGAGTCAGTTAGCCCTCATCGGCAACCACCAGCTACTGTGTTAAGTATTTGACGTGCATTTTATCAAGTCATTCTCACCACACCCTACAAGGAGATTGACTTTAGGGGACTTAGCTACCTTGCTTAAAGGTTGTGTAGCTGGGAATTGTTGGAGCCAGAATTGGTACTCCAGTCAACTTAACTCTTAAGTCCATGCCACACAATCAGATACGTTGTATGAAGCAACGGGATGTAATGGAAAGCCCGTGGGCTTTGGAATTGAACAGATGGGCTCTGGATCTTGGCTCTCCTACTTGACCCCATATGACTCAGAGCAAATTGTTAACTCTTAAAATTATCTGTTAGGTAGAGATAATCCTTTTCCTGCCTATCTCACAGCCTTGTGGGAATAATCAAAGCTATAAAAAGATAGGCAAATAGAAGGGATAATTACTATTTGAGGGTGAGTTTACTTGAAGCCAGCAGTGTGGGTTTAGGATGAATGGTGAAGAATAGATAAGAAAAAATATGATACTCTGTTGACATGGGAAGATGTTTGAGTGTATTTCATCTAGCTGCTTTTAAAAAGCAAGCAAAAGAACAGAGTCATGATACCACCTTTGTCTAAAAACTAAAAAGCATCCATTCATCTATTCGTCCAGCCATCTAGCATACAAACCAAGATGTTAACATAATACAGAGATTTAGGGTGTCAGAATTACAAAGGATTCTTCTGTGTGCTTTAACATTTTTTATGGCCAGGCATGGTGGCTCACACCTGTAATCTCAGCACTTTGGGAGGCTGAGGCAGGTAGATCACGAGATCAGGAGTTTGAGACCAGCCTGGCCAACACAGTGAAACCCCATCTGTACTAAAAATACAAAAATTAGCTGGGCATGGTGGTGGGCATCTGTAATCCAAACTACGTGGGAGACTGAGGCAGGAGAATCTCTTGAACCCGGAAGGCAGAGGTTGCAGTGAGCCAAGATCATACCACTGCATTCCAGCCTGGGTGACAGAATGAGACTTTGCCTGAAAAAAAAAAAAGTATTGTTATTATTATTACTTTTTTTGGGAGACAGGGTCTCGCTGTGTCACCCAGACTGGAGTTAAGTGGAACAGTCGTAGCTCACTGCAGCATCCAACTCCTGGGTTCAATCCCTGGGGCAGGGATTCCCCCTGCCCCAGCCTCTTGAACAGCTAGGACTACAGGCATGCACCACTGTGCCTGGCCAATTTTTAAAAAATTCTTTGTAGGGGCAGGTTCTTGCTATGTTGCCCAGGCTGGGCTCAAACTCCTCAGGTGATCCTTTCACCTGGGCCTCCCAAAGGACCTCGAGTGGTCCTCCCAACTAGGCCTCCCAACTAGGCCTCCCAAAGTGCTGGTATTATAAGCATGAGCCACTGTGCCTGGCCTCTCGGTGCTTTTTAATGGCTTGTTTCTGTATTAATGTAGAAGACTGATAGAAGAGTCTGGATTTCTTGTTAAACCTAGGATCTAATCATGGTCAGATACTCAAACTCTCTAAACCCATTTTCTCATTGTACAGCAAGGACTTCATAGTGCTTTTTGGGGGAATTAAAGAGATAATGCTTGCAAAACACTTAACACAATTTCTGGCTCATAGTGTATATACACTATGATTTGTTCGCATAATAATTTTTTGTGCCTGGATCTTAGAAATGCAGTGGTGAATAAAACAGATGTGACTTTGCTCTCATGTAGCTTATAGTCTAGATGAGGAAAGGACAATAAAGAGTGAAGGAACATGTGTTAATAATTATAGATTGAGATATGCCAGATCTTATTTCTGTGAAAGAAATGAACAGAGTATCTTGATAGAGAACAACAGCGGGGAAGATGAGGGATGGACTTTATTTGAAGGTGAGCTACAACAGCTTCTCTGACAAGGTAGCATTTAAACTGAGATCTGGAGGAAATCAAGACACTGAATTTTTTTTTTTTTAATGAAAATTAAGAAAAGCAAAAGCAAACAAAACAGACTTAGTATCAAACCCAAAAGACCCCTCTCCTGCTGACTTCCTCCCTAAATAAACATGAGATAAAAGACTCCTGATTGTAAGGGACCTTCCTTAGTAGCAGAAAAAGGAGACTTAAATCTTTCTTTTTTCTGCCCAAGCCCAGACCATGCTGAATATTAACCAACTCCGTTTGAAGGGAAAGGCTTGGTCCACAAATGACTTCTTAAAACAATCAAATGTGTGTGCAGCTTCGTGCAGCTGATTCTCCCTGGGTGGGTCTCTCCTGTGTTCAGCTGTGGGAAACTAGAAGGCATAGAAATGAGCCTGCATTTCACTGAATGTGCACATTTGAAAAAGAAAGACGCCTTTGTCTTTTTGCCTAGGCTCTGTAGCTTAGCTGTCTTTTCCCTCTGACCTTCTGGTCTTGTTCTCATCAAGGTGCCCTGGTGTCCTGATGGAGGCTGGGCAGGTAGCTCCCCTGAGCCACTAGCCTCCTGTTATCAAACTTGGGTAGGCAACAGACAGCAAAGAGGAAGAGCTTTATCTTCTCCTCCACCATCTTACCCTGTCCATGCCCTCTTTTCACCTCCATTTCTTCTCCAGCCTCTTTCTTTTTCCTCCTCCAAAGATGTGATGTCTCTTCTGCAGGTCCTACTCAAGTGAGACATCGCTTCCTCCAGACAATGTTCCTGACCATTCTGGGGTTTCTTTCCTCTATGCTCAATGGCAGCACCTGTCCCATGGTCCCATGAAGTGGCGTGTGTGTACATCTGTGTCCTCTGCTAGACCTTAAGCTCTATGAGGACAAGAGGTACCCTCTTATGTTTTACCAGTGTCAGGCATACTGCTAGGCAGAAGATGGACAAGACCCAAATATTGTTTCATTCCAGCCCTGTCACCCAGGCTGAGAGGCACAATTATAGCTTGCTGCAGTCTCGACCTCCCAGGCTCAAGCGATCCTCTGACTTTAGCCGCTCAAGTAGCTGGGACTACAGGCATGTGCCATCATGCCCTGATACGTTTTAAAATTTTTTGTAGAGACAGGGTCTTGCTATGTTGCCCAGGCCGGTCTCACACTCCTGGCCTCAAGCAATTCTCCTACTGTCTTAGAGTGTTTTACTAAGATGAAGCGCATTAAATAGCATCAGGCTAACCTTAACAATTTACCCGAATTCTCCCATTCTCTTTATTTCTATTTTTCAATTTCTTCCATGATAATTGCTCTCATTTAAAATAGCTTTCATAACTTCTTTTATAAAATAATAATAATATCTGATTGTTATGCAAATTTTACAAACGTAATCAAGCATAAAAGGAAAAAGGAAAAACTTAAAATCATCTGTAATTCTTCTAATCTGGATATAAAGCCTATATATAAAATGTGTACAGATATTACGTATACATTTGTGTATATAATTTATAGTATGGGAACATATTGTACACACTGCTAGTAATTATATCTAACTATGTCATTTAATATTCTTCTACATCTTCTTTTAATTTCTAAGAGTGTTTTGCATGGTAATACATCAAATAGATGTATCATTATTTATTTAACTGTTTTCCCCGTTGGTCCATAGTAGATTCCCAATTTTTTTTTTCTCTTATGATCCTTCGATGAACACTCTGTATCTTGATGGGATAAACCCAGGAGTATACAGGAGAGGTCAGGAAAAACCTCGTGGAGGAAGCGACACTGTTGGGAGGCAGAAAGGATACACAGGAGATCGCTGGATGAGCAGGGAAGGAGTGGGAGGCAAGTCTTCCTGGCAGAGGAGGCAGCCTGTGCAAAGGCTTGAAGTCACCTCCAGGAGTTCATGAGTGTTTCAGGAACTGGAAATATTTCAGTATAGCTGGAGGGTGTCTCAGGGGGGTGGGGAATATGGGCAGGGAAGGGGCTGTTGACCAGGTGTCCAGGAACAAGTCCTAAATGGCCCCTTAAGCCATGCTAAGGAGTGTGGGCTTTGGGCAATGGGGAGCTATTGCAGGTAAGAGCAGGGAAATGGCATACCCTGGTCAGCATCTTTTTTTTTTTTTTTTGAGACGGAGTGTTACTCTGTCACCAGGCTAGAGTGCAGTGGCATGCTCTCAGCTCACTGCAACCCCTACCTCCTGGGTTCAAGCAATTTTTCTGCCTGAGCTTCCCAAGTAGCTGGGTCTACAGGTGCATGCCAACACCCCCAGGTGATTTTTGTATTTTTAGTAGAGACGGGGTTTCACTATGTTGTCCAGGATAGTCTCCATTTCCTGATATGGCAGCATCTTCAAAAGATCTCTTTAGCTGGGCATGGTGGTGTGCAGCTGTGGTCCCAAACTACTCTCAAGGCTGAGGCAGGAGGATTCCTTGAGCCCAGAAATTCAAGGTGGCAGTGAGCTATGATCATGCCACCTCATCCCAACTAGGGCAATGGAGCAAGACCTTGTCTCAAAAATCAAAACAAAACAAAAACAACAAAAGAGATCCCTGTGGCAGTGGTGACCAAGCCAACTCCACACTCAAGAGCAAGACTCTGTCATTAACACAATGAAACAGAAATTTTAAAAGAAGAGGGAAAGAAAAAGAGCTTATATGTAGCAGGTCACAGATAAGCTTTTCAAACTGTCTAGACTCTTAAATTCAGGAGCATGATTCAACAAGTCAACCTTCTTCTCTCCTTAATCCTGAAAGAAGTGTATGTGGTTTAAATAACCCAGTTGGTTTCTGGCCCCCATTCCTGTTCCAGGAGGCTCATTGGTTTACCCTGAGGACAAGGGGTTTGGATTTTCTTTTCTTTTCTTTTCTTTCTAAGCTGAATGAGGCTGAAGTGTTCACCCAAGACAAGCCAGAGAGGCAGGTGCAATCCAAGGTGTGTTTGTAATTAGATCCCAGCCACCGAGCTGCCCGTACTTCAAGGACACAGCAGGCTGGAAGCTGATCTGGGCTGTGTCTCCCAAGGGCTGACGTCTCCATTTAGGGAGCGCTCCTGAGGCTAATGGTCAGTGACAGCTCCATTTGAGAAACACAGAAACACTTAACAGGGAGGCTGTGATCTGCCAGCATCCCCTCCCCACGCCCCCCTCCCCAACCCTTCCGCCGCCTAAGCTGCTGATTAGCAGGGAAATCGTGCTCCCTCTGTATCATGCCCGCTTGGTTAACCCCTGTTCTGGCGTCTCCTCTGTGCCATCTCACTTAAAGCTTTCATTGTTCTCCGGGGCAGGAGGGAGCTGGGAGAGGGAGAGGGAGGTTGCAGAGCTGCCAGAAGCTGTTTCACTGGCTCCCACCACAGCCTCTGGGGAGGCCCAGGCAAAGCAACAGCCTTCTGGTGTGGATGGGAAATTGATGTTTTTTTAAAAAAAAAAGGTCCCCAAAGACACCCTGTGTTTCAGCTAATGTGCTTCCTACGCTGGCTGGCTTGGGTTCCAACACCCAGGCCAAAGAAAAACACCCAGTGTTCTGCCTTCTAGCCACACTAGGATGCCGTACCAGCAGTCCCTGCCACCAGCACCTCTTTACTGTTGGCCCCACCTTTTTTTTCTGTAGTCCTAGCCATCATCCCTCTCTTGTGGATGACTGCAGCAGTCTCTCCCACGGCCACCAGTCCAGCTCCCCAAACCTCTGCAGTCCCCACACTGCAGCCTAACGGACTCCTTGATATGTCTGCTGGCATCTCAAACTTATCATAAAGGAAAGCAAGTACTCAGTTTCCCTCTCAAATAGGCTCTACTCCTCGTATTCCTCACTCACTAAATGGCTGAGGCCAAAAATGTCAGGGTCACCCACAGCTCCTCTCTTTCTCTCATACCCCATACCAATCCATCAGCAAATCTTGTCAATTCTGAATTCAGAACATACCCCACATCTGAATGCATCTTCCCACCCCCCCCACCAATCACCTGCCTTCAAGTCCCCATCATTCTTACCTGGATTATTGTAACCACCTCCTCACTGGTTGCACTTTTTCCATTATTGTTCCTCGCTCATTTAATCCATCCTTGTACACCACACCAGTGATCCTGTTTAATAAATGCAAGTCATGGCCGGCTTGGTGACTCACACCTGGAATTCCAGCACTTTGGGAGGCTGAGGTGGGAGCATCACTTGAGGATAGGAGTTTGAGACCAGCCTGGGCAACACAGCGAGACCCACCACCACCACTCTGTGTCTGCCAAAAAAAAAAAATTAAATTAAAAATTAGTCCTGCATGGTAATGCACACCTGTAGTCGTAGCTACTCATGAGGCTAAAGTGGGAGGATCGCTTGAGCCCAGGAGTTTGAGGCCGCAGTGAGCTATGATCATGCCTCTGACTCAAGCTTGAGCAACAGAGCAAGACCATGTCTCTAAAAAAACAAAATGAAATACTATAAAAACAAAACATAAGTCATCATATCATTCAGTGCTCAACATTCTCCAGCAGTTTCTCATCCAGCTGAGATGAAAATCCACTGTCCTTACATGGCCATCAAGGAGCCCTGCTCTGGCTTCTGGCCCACTCTGCTCTGGCCATTCTGACCTCATTGCTGCCTGGTGACTCTGCCAGGTGATCTCTGTCTTGGGGCCTTTGAGCTTGTGATTCCCTCTGCCTGGAATACCTTCCCTCCTGACATCCAAAGGGTACCTTCTTTCACTCCACTGAGGTCTTGCTCAAAGGCCATTTCCTCCAAGCCGAAAATGGCATCACTCTCGCTCCCACCCCCTGCCCTGGCTTTCTTTTTCTGTTTTTTTTTTTTTTTCTTTCTTTCTTTTTATTTTGAGACTGGGTATCACTCTGTCGCCCAGGCTGCATCCTCTGCCTCCTGGGCTCAAGCGATTCCTCCACTGCAGCCTCCTGAGTAGCTGGGACCACAGGTACACTACACCCAGCTAATATTTGTATTTTTGGTAGAAAAGGGGTTTCACTATGTTGCCTAGGCTGGTCTTGAACTGAGCTTGTGATCCACCAGCCTTGGCCTACCAAAGTGCTGGGATTACAGATGTGAGCCACCCCGTCTGGCCTTGGCTTTATTTTTCTTAACATCATTTATCTCTACCTGGCACTAAAATGTATGTTTACATTTACAGTTACATTCTTGTTTGTTTGTTTTCTGTCTTTCCCATTAGAATGTAAGTTCCATGAAGCATGGATTTTGTATCATTTTCTACTAGCACAGAGCCAGGCACATCGTAGGTACTCAATAAATCCACCTTGAATGAGAAAATGAATAAACAAATGAATGAATCTGGACAATAGGGCTAACCACGCTGAGTTTACCCTAAAGGGTCATCCTTCCATGGGAGTTTCCCTCCACTGGCCCACAAAATGGACGTCAGGTCTTGATACTGTGTCAGAGTTTTCTCATTTTCTGAGACCTGAAGCCAAGACAACAAACAGCAGAAACAGTTGAGCTTGGAATGACAAATAGGTTTCCTTAAGTTTGACAAGAGTCTTTATAAAAATTCAAGACGGTTTCCTTAGTATTTAAAACTTAAACACTGTGAAAATGCCCTATTATAGGAAACATATGCTGTCTGTCTGTAGGGATTTGGAGTAGAAACGGGAACTAAATAATACTTGGAGCTATGATGCATTGAGCACATACTCAGTGCCTGTTGCTTGCCTTCTCTCATTTTATGTTCATATCACAACCCCAATGCGAAAGGAGTTAGAATTGCTCTTGTTTTACAAAAGGGGAAACTGAGACTTGCAGTAAGTTGCCCAGAGTTGCACAGATAGTGGGCAGCATAATGCTGGGATTTGAATTCAGTCGACAGACTCCTGGGCTTAAGGAGTGAGCAGAAGGCAGAAGCTCTTGGAGACCAAAGTCTCTCACATGCGCATCAAATACTTTTGCTTCCCTTGCAAAGAAAAAGGCTTTGAAGATGAGCCTGCACCTGTTGACTTTCTCAATGTACCTTCACTCTTCCAGCAGCTGATGTTCAGGGGCAGCCGTCCATTTCTTATCAGTATCACCCCAGTTGCCAACTGCAGTGAGCTACTGTCAGCAACTTTCCTATTTGACTTCTTAGAGATATTTTAGTTATCCCAATGCTCTTCTCCTGGGAGTCCTCTCAGTCCTCAGCTTGTCTGATACTCTTCTCTCCTGGTTCTCCTCCTGCTCTCCTAAGACACTTGGAGGAGTATTTTTATCATGGGCAAATGGAAGTAAAATACCGATTTCACAGAGTTGTTACATGAATTAAAAAGGTCATGTATGCAGAAACCCTTGGCAAATGTCTGTTGCGTTGAAAGTGCTCACTGGTTTTTATTACTCTTGTTATCTCTTTCTACTCCCCATATTCTGTGCTTTAAAAAATGGTTTTTCAAGGCCTCTCTCCTGAGTTGCTGAACCTGTGTTGTTTTTTTTTGTGTGTGTGTTTTTGTTTTCTTTTTGTTTGTTTGTTTGTTTGTTTTTGTCGAGGTCTCATTCTGTTGCCCAGGCTGGAATGCAGTGGTGCAATCTCTGCTCACTGCAACCTCCACCTCCGAGGCTCAAGCAATTCTGTCACCTCAGTTTCCTGAGTAGCTGAGACTACAGGCATGCACCACCACACCCAGCTAATTTTTCAAAGACAGGGTTTTGCTATGTTGGTCTTGAACTCATGACCTCAGGTGATCTGCCCACTTTGGCCTCCCAAAGTGCTGGGATTGCAGTTGTGAACTACCACCTCCAGCCCAGAACCTATGCTTCTGACTCCCTGCAGTCATCACCTGGACTTTCACTAGCCCCTCAAAGTCATTGTCCAAAATGGAATTAATCATCTTTCTTAGTTCTCCCACTTTCTCTGTCTCAGTTCATAAAACCACAGTCTCTGTCATTCAAAACAGAGCCTTCATCATCCCCATCCTTGTCTCCCTGGTGGCCCCCTTCCCACTCCATTAGTCGGTGAGCCACCAGGCTGTCCACTGTGCTTGTAAAAATGGAGACAGGGACTTGGACTCTGATGTCAGATGGACCTGGTTCATCTTGCAGCTCTGCAATTGGTTTGCTGTGTGACCTTGAAGAAATTACATAATCTCCTTGGCCTCAGTTCCTTCATCTATAAAATGGAGATGATGCTAATACTCACTTCATAGGGCCATTGGAAAGATTAAATAAGGTAATGCAAATAAATAACTTTCCAGTAAAGAGCAATTTTGTCCTGGCATATAGCAAATGCATAATAAATATCAGCAGTCATAATTATTATTACTCCTATTACTATTATACTATTAGCTTGTGGTTACCTCCTATAGACACAGTGTTTGAAACACATAGAGCTTTTATGCAAATGGGTTTTGCTGGCCAAGAACAAGGAACACCAGATTTAGTGATGTGCCCCTTCTCTTTAGGTGGGAATTAGCATGTACATGTGTAGGCACTCATGCATGCATGCACCTATGTACACACATGTACATACATATATATGTTAAAATTCGGCTCAGATAGGGGTCTATAGGGGTCTTTTTTCTATAGGAAGACCAGCAGGATGGGTGAGAAATGGCAATGATTTTCTCTCTAGAACCCGATTGCTTCACCAAACAATGGTTTGTATTTCCTCCTTCCTGTTTGAAGACGGGATGGCTGAATTTACCTCCTGGCACTTTGTACTTAATGGTCAATGACTGATCCAGCTAACCAGGGGCCTCGTGGTTGCCCAGGCATTGCAAGCATCAAACCCAGATCTTCAGTTGGGATGGAGTTTGTAAATTGTATTCCGTTGAGTTGGAAAACATCCGTTGCTCCTGATTAAGAGCTGGAGAACAGCACTTTGAGGGGTCTGCTGCTATAAATATTGGGATCTCCCAGGTGAGGTATAAATGGGTCATTACTTTGCATCTTGTACCACCTAAAGCATCTCGGGTGCCTTAATCCCATGTTTTCCAACAGATGAGCTTGGCTGACTCCTTGGGGTGGGTTGAGGGAACATGCCACATGCCTCTGGCCCCACCATCTCATGCCTTTGCCATCCATCTCCTGACTGCCCAGAGGACACCAGGAGCAGCTCATGAGCTAAAAAAAAAAAAAAAAAAAAAAAAACTGAAGGTTGGGAACCCAAGGTCATGCACCCAAGGTCATGAGAATTTTGCATTTTATGTTGCTCTCATTTCTGATCATTGAAACAACCTCTCTGAGTTTCTGAAAGGAAGGGGATTGGAGAAAAGCACACCCAGTTATGCTAGGTTCTGTTTTATTTTGGCTTTGTTTTTGTTTTTTTTTTCCCACCCACCACAAGTTCTTTTCTTCCCCTCTCTTAGTGTGGGCGAAATGCTGAAAACTTCGACCGATTTTTCACCCGCCATCCACCAGTCCTAACACCTCCCGACCAGGAAGTCATCAGGAATATTGACCAATCAGAATTCGAAGGATTTTCCTTTGTTAACTCTGAATTTTTAAAACCCGAAGTCAAGAGCTAAGTAGATGTGTAGATCTCCGTCCTTCATTTCTGTCATTCAAGCTCAATGCCTATTGTGGTGACATTTTTATGTTTTTCATTGCCAAGTTGCATCCATGTTTGGTTTTCTGACGAGACTAGAGTGATGGTGTTTCAGAACCCAAATGTCCTCAGGTAGTTTGGAAGCATCTCTGTGAGATGGGATTATGCAGATGGCCTATGGAAAATGCAGCTGCATAATTAACACATTATTGAAGTCCTCTTACAATTTATTTTCCGCAGCATGTCAGCTAAGTAGACCCAATGGGGAGAGAAAATGCCTGCTTTCTCTCCCTCTTTTTCTGCACTGCCATATTCACCCCCAACCATCCAATCTGTGGATAATTGGATGTTAGCAGTACTCTTCTACTTCCGGGCCTGGAGCTTGGCTTGTATCCAAGTGTATGGTTGCTTTGCCTAAGAGGAATCCCTCTATTTCACCTGTTCTGGAGGCACCAGACCTTGAAAAGAACGTGCTCAAAATAAAATGTTATTTGTCTGGTTTTTTTTTTTTTTTTTCTTTTAACTCAAAGTTAAGATGATCGGAGTTCTTCAAAAATTCCAAGAATGTGCTTTTAGACGGTCTCAATCCAAAAGCACTTCAAGGGGTCAAAGGGCAACGAGTGTGGGTGCTACCTCAATGTTGTCGTTTCTGATACTTTATGTCTTTGATCACTCTCATCCCCAAACTACTTGAAAAGGGCATTTGGCACCACTCCCTGAAACAACAGTCACTCTAGCAAGGCCCCCAGAGGGCCCTGGTTTTACATTACATTTCAAACTTTATTTGCTTTGGGGTTTTGTTTCTGTTGTTGTTCAAATGCAAACAAACAAACAAACAAACAAAAACAAAGGTGACTCACAACGTTACACATGCTTTAAAATATATGTTCAGATGTTATTAACCACAATGACGACCTGCTTTGATTTAACCAAGAAGATGGCTGTGGAGCCTAGCAGACTCCTGTCTGTGGGAATGGGGTTTGTCTAGGTTTGTGGCTGGCTTTAGAAAGTTAATTACGTGCTCTGAAAAAGACACCGTTTCTTGAAGCAAAGATGGTTGTATTCCTCACTTTGATGTTGTTTTGCAAGATGTTTGTGGAAATGTTCATTTGTATCTGGATCTCTGTTATGTGCCATTTTTCTTCTAGCTTCAAGATACAATAAAAAAAAAAAGAAGAAGAAATAATATTTCAAGGAACACTGATCTTTTTGAAAAACATGGACCTAAACTACAAAGTGGGAACCGAGACGGGAACTCAGGAAAAAGGAACTAACTGTGGAGCTTTAATCTTGGCCCCAGTGTTCAGCCACTCAGCGAGGCAGGGACTGTGGCCCATTCAGGGACTGTTGGTGGCCTATAGTGGGGTGGGATGACCTGGCCAGAGCCACCAAGGATATTGGAGCCCAAAGTCAAGTTTACAGACCAGCTGGGAATGTGAACAGGGCTCTTAATTTTCTTATCAAAATCACCACTCCTCCCAGCTTGGACTAAATATTCTTTCTAGCGAGCAGCTTTGTGAGCTCCCTGAAGTCCAAGGAAACCCTGGGGTGGGAGAAATTTCATTTCTGTCTGAGCGGATTAAGACAGCAGGTGACTCCTCCTCCTTGCCTGCTGTGTCCTGCTATTCTCAGGCAGCTCTAAAGAGAATTCTTATCACAGTCCAAGTGATTTCCAGAAGTTTCAGGGCTTCTGAGAGACCATCAAGGGAACTTTAACGACTTGACAAATGTCCTTGAAGTCAGACGTCTCATCTTTAAGGAAAGTGGGGTTTGGATTTCTGTTTAGCCAAAGTCTCCTGCGGTTCATCCTTGTGTGACCTCTTCTTGCTTCAGGCTTGGGGACCGTCCCTGCTATGCCCATTGTGGTGGTAATTGGGACCTAAGATGAAGCAAACTTGAAGTTCTAATGGACAAGTTTAGGCAGTTAGAGAAGGAGGGAAACGGAGCAAAGCCCCCTCACTTTATTGTTGAGAAACCGGCATCTGGAGAGAGGAAGGAACTTGCCCAACTTCAATCAGCTGGGATAAAAACCTGGGTGTCCTGATCCTCAGTGCAGGGCAGTTTCTGCTCTGTAACAAGGCAACAGGCATCTCTGAGCGAGGCCCACAGACAGGCAAGATGTGAGGTCCCTCATCTGGTTGTTGGGTCATGATCTGATTTTGCCTGGACATGCTCTCAGGAAGACAAAACCATGGAGAAACACTAGGCCATTGATGAATGATCCCAGACAACTTTAGAAAACAATGTAGGATAGATGGAAAGAGAAAGAAAGAAAGAGATAGAGAAAGAAAGAATGATCTCAGACAACTTTAGAAAACAATGTAGGATAGATGGAAAGAGAAAGAAAGAAAGAGATAGAGAAAGAAAGAGAAAATGAAAGAATGAAAAAAGAAAGAAAGGAAAGAGAAGGAAAGAAGGGAGGGAGGGAGGGAAGAAGAAAAAGGAAGGAAAGAAGGAAGGAAAAAGAAAGAAGAGAGAAAGAAAAGAGGGAAGGAAGGAAGGTAGGTAGTGTGTATCTGTATACACTGCACTCTACATTTTCCAAATTCTTGCCGTTATTTTTCAAAAGTTTAATAGTTTGCAGAAATACTCAAGCCAAAGTCTCTTTTCCCCTAGCACACCGTCCTGAGGGTTGGTTAGAGGAATCTTCCGTGGAAAGTCAGAATTTCTACCACTTCCTTTCCTATCCACACTTCCAGTACAGAAGAAACGGAGAAACAGGGCTTTTTAAAGAAAGGACAGCATCATATCCACAAGGGCCGTCTTGGGGGATTAACAGGAGATTAATAGAATTAATAACCCTCCTTGGACGAGAGCTACTGTTCTCATGTGGCTTCAGATGCTATCCACCTCAAAGAAATGATCTCAACAGAGAGGCTCATTCTCCTTCAACTTCTATGGTAAAATCCAGGAGTATTTTCTCTGGGGATCTGCCCATGAGACAAAGCCCATAAAGGCAAGTCCTGTCTATACAATGTGATCATCTGAAGCATCAGCCATCAGCAGCACAACAAAGAGGGGGAACTTTCCAAGTTGGGGATGGTCAGAAGGGAATCTTTGCTAAGATGCCCACAGGCAGGGAAAGCCAAGTAGGGTTGATGAGACCAGGGAGACATAATAAAAACTCAGCTTTGCGTCGTCTAGCTGTAAATATACCTGCCTTTTGGCCCACACACTGTCCTGGAGCTCTCAGACCTTTAAGGGCCCTAATACAGTTCAGTTTATACAGAGGTTCAAAAGGGACAGTGGCCCATTTGGGAGACCTTTAGGATCAATGGAAATAAATTCCATTGTTTTGCCTCAGAGTAAAGTCTCTGGCTTGGGGGTAATTACAGGTTGCAGAAAGTATAGAGGCATATCATTAATCAAGTCTTCCTTCATTCCACAAATAATTACAACAGCCTACTGTGTGCCAGGCACTATTCTTGGCATTGGAAATACACTAGTGAAGAAGCGGACAAGGACCCTGTTTATTGTTTCTCTCCAAGAAATCTTGGAGAGAAACAATAAACAAGGCAATTTCTAAAGCAGTCAAGATAATTAAAGGATGCTAAAGTGTGACTTGTGGGGATGGGGAGAGAGAGGCACAGACAGTATTAAAGGAAGAGGAGGCAGTTGAGCCTTGCTGTGAACACCGGAAGTGACACACCGAGCACCTGGGGAATGGAAACTCCTGTGGCACCCACAGGCTAACAGCAGGCAAGACAAGGCAAACAGGGCAGGTGGGATGTGGCAGAGATGGGCCCCAGCCAGGAAACAGTTCCGTCAGCTTCTTAGCCAGCTCCATGCTGACCATGTGTATTCCTGAGACCAGTGTGACCGCCTCACTCCCACACCCCCACACAGACACGGCAAGAGTCAGGAGAGAACTCCATGGAGACATTTGACCTATCTCAGGGGAGCGGCCACAAAGAATCAAGTCTTGTAAAAGGCGTTTTACAAAGGGGAGTGAACCCAGCAGTGAGAGATCCTTAGCAGCTAGTGCCCATTAGGGGGCTAAACCTGAAGCCTGGCTGGTGATGGCTCAAACGCTAATGAGTCAGTCAATCCTCACCGACTCCCTGGCCTTTCTAATCTGGCACAACTTTAGCAGCAGCTTGGGAATGTGCAGGGTACCAGCGAATCCAAGGTGTTCTTCCCTGGTTGTCCTGTAACAAAACAGCCATTGGGTTGTCCCCCTAGTCCGAGAGACTGACATGAGGCCTATGTAGCAGCGATGTGGTCAGGTAAAAATCAGAAACTCACTGCAGTGTTGGGCAAGTCCTCCTGCCTGTTTGTGCCTCAGTTATCTCATAAGTCAAATACAGGAGGTGAGGACTCCAGATCTACCTGCCCCCAGGTGGGTGTGGGGATTATGGGGAAAGACGAGAGGCTTAATAAGGACCCTGAAGAGGTCAGAGCATCATACGGATTCCTTTATTAGCCCATGTTCTGATGTTCCCGGGTGAGACTTGCCCCAAACAATTGCTAGTAAATGGGGGGTTAATTTCTTTCCCTACTGGAAAAAAAAAAAAAAGAAAAAAAAGAAAAAGAAAAAGAAAAAGAAATGCCAGACTCACTAGGATAACTGAGTTGCTTTGAATTTCTTTGTTTTTTGTTTTGGCTTGTTTAAGGCTGCCCTTTTATACCCTCATTTAAGCTTCAGATTTTGTCTCATAGTTTGTTTTCTAGATACTTGCTATAGATGTCTTTGGAGAGAATTTCTGCCTGACAAAGGCCCAATTCTAATCTGTGGGTGGATTTTTGAGCTGACACTGGTCAATTCCTTTCATAAGCAATGATCTGATTTCTCCACATGGCCATTCTGCCTTCTTGGGGACAGAGTAGATGGGCCACACTTCACCTCTTCAAAGTAAGAGGCCTCCTAGCCGCCTGGGTCACTACTGAATGGTTTTCTCCAGGATGTCCTACCTAATGATTATTTCTACAACATTAAGCATGGTAATAAGTAGCTTCCAATTCAATTCTTCCTAAAGCCAAAGAAAATACACCACCACGCACACACCACATTATGGCAATTCTGAAAGAAATTCAATGACATTTCTTTTCTTAGAAAATTTCCGCCATGTTTCTATCCCCAAGCCAATATACAATATGAAATGAAAGCTAGTACTTGCAGCTGCTAAAAATTTTCAGCACAGGGCTCTTTCTGACTCTGCTCATGAGATGGCATCAGCCACCCGATGACTGGCGTGTCTCGGTCCTGTCTCCTTCTTCTTATGCTGTGTTAATGTGTTTACTTTCCATTTGGCAGAGAGACAAGAGAGATACCTCCAACTTCGACAAGGAGTTCACCAGGCAGCCTGTGGAACTGACTCCCACTGATAAACTCTTCATCATGAACTTGGACCAAAATGAATTTGCTGGCTTCTCTTATACTAACCCAGAGTTTGTCATTAATGTGTAGGTGAATGCAAACCCCATTCACTGAGCCTGGGGTGTAAGACTTCAGGCCAAGTGTACGTATAAATTCTAGTCTTCCAGGATTCATGGCGCACATGCTGGCATTCAACATGTGGAGAGCTTGTCTTCGAGGGCTTTTCTTTGTATGCGTAGCTTGCTAGTTTGTTTTCTACATTTGAAAATGTTTAGTTTAGAATAAGCGCATTATTCAATTATAGAGGTACAATTTTCCAAACTTCCAGAAACTCATCAAATGAACAGACAATGTCAAAACTACTGTGTCTGATACCAAAATGCTTCAGTATTTGTAATTTTTCAAGTCAGAAGCTGATGTTCCTGGTAAAAGTTTTTACAGTTATTCTATAATATCTTCTTTGAATGCTAAGCATGACCGATATTTTTAAAAATTGTGAGTAAGCTTTGCAGTTACTGTGAACTATTGTCTCTTGGAGGAAATCTTTTGTTTAAGAATTGATATGATTAAATGAATTAATATATGCAAGCTCTTGTTTCTATGTTTTTTCTTAACTGGACCATGTTACAGAGGTTACAAACTGAAGATCCAGTTTGTGGCCATTAGATAAGCTTAATTTTACTCACATGAATTTTATTTAATTGAAACCATTGTGAACATGAAAAAAATAGGATACTTTACATAAATTCCTGGAATTTCAGATTCTCTTGAAAAAAGAAACAAAAGACTAGCAGCTCTGAGCCTGTTTCCGCAAGGAAATAATTCTATAGAACTGAGAAATGGTTGCCTCCTTTAAAAGTAGTGTGTGTTCTAATTTTGCCACAGTCTCCACCACCCCCTATTGTCTTATACCCTCCATCCACTTCCCTGGCTGCTGTAACGACTTGAGGTTGAGACCTTTGTCATTTGTGAGTCACAGGTTTGAGGACCTTAATATTTTCTTGTGGCCATAATCAGGGTATGTGTGCAGCCATTCACCCAATGTGATTTGTGTTTATTAAGCCCTCAGTGCAAGATACAAAAGATTTTATTCCAGCCATGACAAAAGTCAGGAAAGTCTGGTGTCAGTACAGAGAAAACCCTTTGTTAGTTGTCCACGCGGATGCTGCTATTTGTAAGACTACTTTCCTTTTACTTGTATTCTCCTAATTTAGCTTAGCACCTGCCAAAAAATGGGGGGTGTAAGCCCTTTTGTTTTTCAACAGCTTGTCCAGGGAGGCCCAACAGAGGAGGGAGAAATAAGGGAGATTGCTTCTAAACCCTGCTGGCATGATAAGGAGCCACATTCTCTCAGAGCAGAGTGGCACAGTACTGAATCACTGAGTGTCATCCCGATACCTTCTTCTCTGAATGAAGTCATGCTTCTATTTTCTTTTCAAAAGATATAGTAATCCAATATGTAGCACATGCCTTTGTAGCTGCTAAGGCTAGTGGGTAGGAGAAAAGAGCAAACCTGTTCACGCTACGTACATTATGACTCTCTGCAGAGTGCATTCATCTCTTTCCTTCTTGAAAGAGCCTCAGTAAATGGAGCATTGGGAAGATACAGTGAATCCATTTATCTTACCTAGTGCACCAATCTTTGCAGAATTTTAGAAACTCTGCCAGTTAAAGTTGCCTGAAGCCAATTTAAACTTCAAGAAGAAATTGTGTTCTATGTGTCACATTTAGAAAACAAAAATACCTGGGATTCTACAGATGTTTGACCGTGCATTCCACTTAAAATAGTATTATAAAGAAGAGGTTACCATTGCTGCCTCTTATTCCTCCTCATTCCATGCCAACTCCTCAAAACGTCCCCCCCTGCCAGATATAAATTCATCTTTCATTTAATAAATATTGAGCCCTGACTCTGAGCCAAACACAGCTCTGTGTGCTGGTGTTATGGAGACCAATAAGATAGTCCAGGACTTCCCACTGGTAGGAATAACATGGCTGCGGAAATCCCAGCCTCTCATCCTCTTAGGATCATGTCCAGTGAGAAAGAGTGGGAGCTCCTATAAAAGTATTGTAGTTTACTCCAGTTGACTCAGCCTGGTCACATGCACATTCCTGAGCCAAGTTACCCCCAAACTTTAAAACAATGAAAATTTATGACCTCTCAATGTCTGTGAGTCAGGAATCTGGGTATGGCTTAGGTGGTTTAAAGTCTCTCATGAGAATGCTGTCAAGCTATTTCAACCGGGGGAAGATGAAATTCACTTCCAAGTTTACTCACATGGTTGTTGGCAACCCCAATTCCCCACTTCATAGTTCCCTCCATAGGGCTGCCTCTGGACATGGCAGCTGGCTTCTCCTAGGGCACATGATACAAGTGAGAGTGCCCAATTTGGAAACCACAGTCTTTTCGCAATCTAATCTCAGAAGTGACATCCTATCATGTTGCTGTTTTCTGTTCTTTACAAGCAAGTCACTAAGTCCAGCCCATGCTCAAGGGCAAGGGATTGTCGAAGGTGAGACTATTGGAAAGTGGAAGTCTTTGGGGACCATCTTACAGAATGTCTGTCACATATAGCATGAACTGCACCTCTGCAGCTAGGAGTAGAATGCCACCCAAAACATAGGAACTAGAAATATGTGAAGAACAGCTCTCTGAATAAAAATTGGAAGTTATTCTTGGAACAAAGGGGATGTATGCCCAGGAAGGAAACCACAGTGGTAGATCCTCCGTAGATGGGAATTTGGGACTACTCCAAAGATTTTTGAAGTTCTGATGTAGGAGAGATGAGCCAACAATGACAAACAATTAAAGGAGTGGTTCGTCTGGCATTGCATTGGTCCACAGCAGTCTCCATTGTTTCATAGCCAAACTCACCATCCAAGGCAAAGTCCTGAATTGGGCTTTCTGATGAGTTATAGTTCTTTGCCCTCAAGAGCTCAAAACACACCAAGAAGATGAGTTGGAGGAAACATACACATGGGGTAAGTCTACATCCATTATTGGGCACTGAGTAACAAACCACCTCACAAACTAATGGCTTAATAAAAACAATCACTTATTTAGCTCACAATACTGGTTTTTCTGGCCTGGCCTCCCCAGTTTGTCTCTGATGGACTTGCTTGTATATCTTCATTCAACTGGAAGATTATCTGATGACTGGAGCATCAAAGAAATAAGACAGATGGAAAGAAATTGCCAGGAATAGTCTGGCCTTTCCCACAGTCAGATTCTTCAATCTCGACATATGAAGGCATGGTACCAGAGTTTAGGCTTCTCAACTGGATGACCATAGCCAACTTAAGAACTTCAAACCCATGAGGACAAATTTCTCAAATCCTCAGAACTTATTCCTGCTATGATTCTCTCCTCCAACCACACATACAAGCTCAGATGCTGGTGAAATCAAGAAGAAATGCAAAGAAGATAAACAGGAACCAAATATGGGATACCCAATCTAGTTCCACCTGTCGTGTCCTTTGCAAGACATAGATGGAGCTGGAGGCCATTATCCTTGGCAAACTAAAGAACAGAAAACCAAATACCACATGTTCTCATAAGTGGGAGCTAAATGATGTGAACACATGGACACACAGAGGGGAACAACACACACTGGGGCCTATCAGACGGTGGAGGGTGGGAAGAGGGAGAGGATCAGGAAAAATAACTAATGGGTACTAGGCTTAATACCTGGGTGACTAAATAATCTGTACAACAAATCCCCATGACACAAATTTATCTGTATAACAAACCTGCACATCTACCCCTAACCTAAAGAAAAGGTTTAAAAAGCAAAATAAATAAATACCCTAAAGCCCAGTACCTCAGGTGCTATATCTTTGCTTGTTTTGATGTGAGACTACATTGACCTACACAGAATTCTGCTGCTTATCACTTCCTAGACAAGCAATTAGCTCCAAAACAGAATCCCAGTTTCCAAAAACAACAAGGTTTTAGCTCTAGGGGACTTGACCAATAAGTGAACCACACTCCATCCACTGTGGACTTTTTCCCATAAATGCTAATCTCCCTGGCATATGGTCTGTCAAAGTTAGGGCAGATGTCGGGGTGAGATGAAAATGGCATTTGGACAAGAGATGCAAGAACATTTAGTTTTGTTTTCAACCAAGTGACTCCTCTTCACAAGATCCAGGAGGGAAATAAATGCAAATATGACAATGCCTAGAAAATGAAAAATGTATTATGACTTGAAGATTTGGCTGCACGTTCCAATATGGGATTCTAATCCTAAAGTGGTTGAACTCCATAGAGAACTCCTAGATATCATAGGGATTGCATTAGTTATTTATGGTTGTTAATAAATTACCCCCAAAATTAGCAGCTTAAAACAACCCACATTTATTATCTGCTCTTCCTGTGAGTCAGGAATATGGGCACAGCTTAGCTGGGTCTTCAAAGTTTCATGTAAGCTAGAATCAAGGTGTTGGCTGGGGCTGTGGTCTTATCTGAAGCTTCAGCTAGGAAAGGATCCACATCTAAGCTCGCTTACAAGGCCATTGCCAGGATTCAGTTCCCTGTGGGCTGTCGGACTGAGGTCTTCAGATCCTCACTGGCTCTTGGCAGGCGGTCGCCCTCAGTCTATTGCCATGTGGGTCTTACCAAAGTGGAAGCTTGCTTCATCAAATTATACACACTAAGAAGGTAATATAATGAGAATACCAGTAAGATGGAAGCCCCATTCTTCTATAACCTGATCATAGAAGTGACATTATATACTTATTGCTGTATTCTATTCACTACAAGCAAGCCATTGGGCCAAGTTTACACTCAAGGGAAAGGAATTACACAAGGATACTGTGATATTATGTATATGTGTGTGGTGGGGGGTGTTTTCACCTATCGTTCCTGGCTCATAACTCCCACAACCCTTGTTATAGTCTTGTTATGTTGGGTGCTTTAGACCTCAGAAAATGGAAGCTCTCTGACCTTCTCCTGCCCTCCTTCAGGAAAGACTCTAATCTTCCCCCAGGTTTCTGATTGTGAGTCTTAAGACCTTCATTCCAGAGAGCTACCCTGTCCCCTACCCAGGATGAAGGAGTGCTGACATAATGAAGGTTCCATAAAAACACAAAAGGATAGCTGAGTGAGCTTCCAGATAGCTGACCACATGGAGGTTCCTGGAGAATGGTGCTCCATATTCCTTCCAGTGTAGAGGGCATGGAAGCCCTACACTTCTTCCTGCATACTTAACTCTTTGCAAGACATCCTCTTCCGTATCCTTTGTAATATCCTCTATAATAAACCAGTAAATGTAAGTGTTTCCCTGAGTTTTGTGAGGCATTATAGCAAATTAATCAAACCCAAAACGGGGATTGTGGAAACCTCGACTAGAAACTGGTTGATCAGAAATTCGAGGGGCCTGGATTTGTGACTGGTATCTGGTGGGTGGGGATGGGGCAGTTTTGGAGACTGAGTCCTCACCCTGTGGGATCTAATGCTATCTCCAGGTAAATAGGATAGGAACTGAATTGGAGGATACACAGCTGACATTCACTGCTTGTTGGTGGGGAAAACCTCCCAGACATTTGGTTATAGAAGTCTTCTGTGTTGATTGTTGTGGTGTCGAGAGCAGAGGAAAAACAGAGGCATAAATAGGCAAGGTAGAGACTTTTGGGAGCCACGTCTGAAGCTGTCTCCCACATAACATGTCTGGAGTAAGGGTGGGGATGTCTTAGCACTGTGTCCAATAAACATGCTCATGCTTGACCAGCCAGGTCAACCTTCCTTCCTAGAGGTGAAGTGGGGGTAGGAAGCAGGGACTATGATAATCCTTTCTCTCAGAGTTTCTGAGCTGGTGTGAATAATCAGGTGGACACAATTAATCCAGATAAAAGAGATTTTTTTCAAACATAATGATTTGGGCCTCTCATAAACAGAAAATAAGTTAGTTTTTCTTAAACCCACACAACTTAAGGACCCTTGCTCTCAAAGCAAAGGAGTTTCCTTGAATCCCTGACATGAGCAGCACCAGATTCACATTTCTGCCCTAGTTAAGCAGCAGAAATGAAAAGGGGACTTTAGTTGAAGAGACCTGGAAGGTATTTGACCCCAAGTTCGTCCTCAGGAAATCCTACTCATTGTTAAGTGGGCAGAGCCCAGCACAGGACTTTCAAGGGAAATGGATAAGCAAAGAAGAAATATTAGAAAATTATATTCAGGGGGAGGACTCTCTGATAGGGGAGAGGAACAAGCAGAAATGATCTCCAAATCTCCTCCTCTATTATCTCATGGCTCAAATCTGGGCTTGGGGGGTGATTTGCTTGTTGTTAATATGCCACAGGGGCTCAACCCACGGCAGGGAGCCCATGCCTTCAGAGAGAAATCATTGGACATGGAAGGCCTATTTTACTTATTCATTCTACAAATCTCTCTTTAGAATGAATGACTGTTCCAGATGGGAACAAAGCATGGGCCCTTTTCTCATGCAGCTGATGTTCTAGGAGGGATGCATATCAAATACGGTGAATAACATGATTGCAGATAGCAGCACATGGTATGAAGAAAACAAAACAGAGTGCTGGAATAGAGACTAGCAGGTTAAGTAGCTGGGTTTCCAGCTATTTAACCCCAGGGACCAAGGAGGGCTTCCTTGACAAGGTGATATTTTGAGCTCAAAGATGAGGAGCCAGAGCAAAGCATTCTAGACTGAAGGAATGCCAACATCCAGAACTTGAGGGCTGGCCTGTCGAGGAGCAGAAAGTAGAACCACGTGGCTGAAGAATGCTAAGCACTGGACCAAGTGGTAGAAGATTCCTTCCAAAGTGGAAGTCAGGGGTCTGATCACGTAAGCATTTGTAGACCTTGCTGAGAAGCTTGACTTCATTCTAAGTTCAGTGAGAATCCCATGAAGACTGTATTACTTTCCTTCTATTTGTAACAAATTGTCAACATGCTGTATAGCTTAAAACAACACAAATGTATTATCTTATTGTTCTGGAGGTTGGAAGTCCAAACGCAGCCTTACGGGACTAATATCTAGCATCAGCAGAACTAGTTTCTTTTGGAGGCTTTAGAGGAGCATTGGCTTCATTTCTTTTCTCAGTTTCTATTTTTTTTTTTTTTTTTTTTTTGAGACGGAGTTTCACTCTTGTTACCCAGGCTGGAGTGCAATGGCGCGATCTTGGCTCACCGCAACCTCTGCCTCCTGGGATCAGGCAATTCTCCTGCCTCAGCCTCCTGAGCAGCTGGGATTACAGGCACGTGCCACCATGCCCAGCTAATTTTTTTTGTATTTTTAGTAGAGACGGGGTTTCACCATGTTGACCAGGATGGTCTCGATCTCTCGACCTCGTGATCCACCCGCCTCGGCTTCCCAAAGTGCTGGGATTACAAGCTTGAGCCACCACACCCGGCCTCTTTTCTCAGTTTCTAAAGGCTGCCTGATTCCTTAGCTCATAGCCCCTGTTCGTCTTCAAAGTGCATCTCTGCAACCGCCCTGTCTCCTTTTCTGTCTGTGGCTTTCCTGTGTTCCTTGTGATTACCTTGGGCCCACTTATATCACCCAGGATGATCTCCCGTCTCAGATCCTTAGCACATCTGCAAAGTCCCCTTTGCAATATGTTCACGTTTCAGGGATTCAGATGTGGAAGTGTTGGGAGGGCCTTTATTCTGTCTCCCTACAGACTCTTTAAGCAAAGAATTGCCATGATCTGATTTGTATTAGAGAATCTAGTTTGTACAGAACGAGGAGGAGCAGGAAGATCATTAGAGGCCGTTGTAATAGTGCAGCAGGGAGGCAGAGGTGCAGTTTACCTTGACCACTACCATCCTTGTAGAAATGAGACAGGAGAAGCACACACACACAGACACACACACACACACACACACGAGAGAGAGAGAGAGAGAGAGAGAGAGAGAGAGGCAGGTGACTGCCTCTGACAAATCCAGCCAAACTTGTTTCTACTGACCCCCAGCCCAGGGTTCTTTCAACAATCCCAACTTTTTTTCTCGAGAGTCTGTGTGACTTTTCTGGAGGGAAGAGACTTGGCCAGAAAGAGAGGGAAAGCAGGCTAAGACTAGGGCATCTGTAGTGATGAGTAAGGCCCGGAGTAGTAAGCTGAATAATCACCACCC
Source organism: Saimiri boliviensis (assembly GCF_048565385.1). Taxonomy (NCBI): domain Eukaryota; kingdom Metazoa; phylum Chordata; class Mammalia; order Primates; family Cebidae; genus Saimiri; species Saimiri boliviensis. The sequence goes on along the minus strand of NC_133460.1, from coordinate 16,032,769 downwards.
AAAGACATCAAGCCCTAACCCTGGAATTTGGAAATTTTACGTTATTTTGGAAGTCGGGGAAGCGGGGAAGATCTTTGCAAGAAGTAGTTGAATTGAGGATCTTGAGATGAAGAGATGGCCCTGGGTTAACAGGGTGAGCCCTAAACGCCATCACGACGTTCCTTATAAGGGAGAGGCAGGGGAAGATAACACAAACACATCGAGGAGAAGGTGATGAGAAGATGAGGCAGAGGGAGATGCAGGCACGAGATGCTGAAGGACGCGAGAGGTACCAGAAGCTGGAGGAAGCAAGGTCTGGCTTCTCCCCTAGACCCTCCAGACAGAGCTCAGTCCTGCCAGCACCTTGATTTCATACTTCTGGTCTCCAGGACTGTGAGAGAATACACGTCGCTGTTTAAGGCTACTCAGTTTGTAGTAATTTGTTTCCGCAGCCCCAGGAAACTGATACACCTGGTGTGGATCAGACCGTAGCTTAGCGTGTGACCCAACTGCTGTGAAATTGACCAAGCTGGGACTTCAAACCAAGCCCCTCAGTATTGCAGTGACATCAGGCAAGTGCAGTCAGGGATGAACCCTCACTCCTGGTTGTCCCAGGAAACGAGATGAGACGACACTACCAAGGCTGCTCCAACAGCCAGAGGACCTTGATGCATCTAAACCTCTTTCCCTTTGGCACTGTCCCCACCAGCTGGAATAAACGGCAAGGACCCTGTCTCTGCAGAAGCTCCCCTCCTGCGGGGCCCCTGAAGAACAACGGATGCTTCGTATGGTGCAGGCCTGGGGACAGCTCGCCTCTCCCTCGCAATACACCCACCTGGGGTTGGCTCCAACTCCTTTTTGTCTGTTGCTGCAGAGAGTGGTGGAAAGCTACAGAGAATGGACAAAACTCACAGACCATCTGTTCATCTTCTGTGTTTTGTGAATTTACTTTCAAATGTTAAGCATTTGATAGCAGTCGTCAGGCATCATCTCAAAACTTACCATTTGGGTAAAGGCATTTTCTTGAAAATCTACAAAAATCATTCATAGACCAGTGAGTCTCAGGGTTTGGAATAGAGGGTGAGTCGTATTTTGAAACATCTTCAAATATTATCGTATAATTTTATAACCGGAAAATGAAAATAAGATGTCTTGTTTTTATAATACAGACTTCAGGAAGGAAAGCTTGAAAAAATTTCACTACAAGGGTTCTGCAGAAAAATGGAGGAATTTCCTAAGAATGAATCAAGGCTCTAAGGGCGAGGGTGTAGGGGTTATTTGAATCTCCTGACCATGAGAAGGTTTTATAAATGTTTTTCAAGAAAGGACACAGATTCTGTCTCTCTCTTCATGTGTGTGTGTATATGTACATACACACATACACATGCATACATACATACACAGATACATATATCTGTATCTATCTATTTATATATAGAGAGAGCATAAAACCTTCAGTATAGGGATGTGTCACCTTGATTTGATTCTAGCATGATCAGAAACTGAATAAAATGGATAGTTTCTGGTAATCTAGGAAGGGATGTGTCTATGATTGTTAGGGATAAACAGAATGTACCAACGCCTGAAGATGGGTTTTCTCTCTGTGTGCTGCTACTGAGGGGCTGAGTTGGGAAGATTCCAGTGTAGAAAAAGACCCTCACTCCAAGTTCAGTGGCCTCCAACAAGAGCTTTTATTCTGGTAGAACTATCTTTGTGCATCAAAGATGAGTCTGGGAATGTTGAGGGCAATTGGGAAATTAAGCAACTAATTCCCTAAATCATGACATTAGATATCCACAACTAAGCCCTCTTGGCCAACATGCCAAGAGCTGAAGATGGACACCCCTGAGCATGTTCCCCTTTAATCATACAACTGCAGAAGTCTTTACCCAGGTAGAAATAAGAGGTTACTCTAGAGTACAGTGTAGAGGTGAGAGCCCAGAGTTGGGAGTCAGAGGGTGTACCCCACCCCCCGACCTCTATCACAGGCCAGCTGCACAACCTTACCCCTTCTACATCTTCTCATCCTGAAAATGAGCCAATAACAACACTTCTCCCTTAGGATTGTTGTGGGGAATTGATTGAGGAAGTGCCTGAATCATAGCATGCTCTGTGTATGTGTTAGCCATTATTTTCATTATTTCAGGATCCAGGCAGGTAAGAAAAGTGCCTGAAACATTCCCAGGTGTGGAAAAATGGGAGCATTGTAAACGGAGTTCCTGACCTGGACGGTGTCTGTCTTCTCCCCATTGAGCAACCACGGCGGTGTTAGCTCCAAATGGCAGCCAGCAAGAACGTGTACCATGGTGCCATCTCTTCCCATTCCTCGGGACGAGCTGGAAAGCCAGATTTTTCATATGAAAGGTCCTGATTTTAAAATATGAACCATTAGCCAGGCATTTTGAGTTTTTCTTAACCAGGCGTAAATAGGTGAGGTAGAGACTATTAGGAGCCATGACTGAAGCTGTCTGTCACATAATGTGTACACCTGTAATCCCAGCCACTCAGGAGGCTGAGGTGAAAAGACCACTTGAGCCCAGGAGTTTGAGACCAGCCTGGGCAATGTAGTAAGACCCTGTCTCTAAACAAAAAAGGAAGGCACTGATTCTAATTTTTTGAAACCTGAGGCTGTGCAAGTAAAATATGTCCACTGGATGTGTCTGTTAGATAGGCTCCAAGCTTGAAACCCATAATGTACAAGATCAAGAAACACACATTTTTCAGCTCTTTTAACAGAATTCTAAGGGTATTTAGGGGCATCCCATTTGCAGGATATATTAACTGGACATTATTTATAAGATAATAATTTCACAGTTCCAATGTGTCGAGAAGCCCTTTATTCTCAGGGCTTTGTCATAACAACTCAGTTAATCCTCAGGACAACTTATGAAGTAGGTGCTATGACTTTTGCCATTTTATAGTCAAGGAAACCAAGGCTCAATGAGGTTAAGTAATGTACTCAAGATAAAACAGCAGATATTGGAGCAAGGCTTTGAATGCAAAAAATATTACTGTGAATTAATTTTACAAAAAAATTATATGGAGTGTTGGCATGGCCAGTCTTTTCACCAAAATTCATAAGGGTGTGTACTGCTGAGTGGTGTTGGGATTAGCAAGACCACAAGAGAACCCAAGCAATCAGAACCCAGCACAGCCTGACTGTGCACACAGAGTGGCTTGTGTCCAAGGTAAGTTAGGACTTGGCCACTGAACATGTATGTGGTTAACGTGGCACAGTATTAAACAAACAGATGATGACTAACCCTTCCCATGGGTCATTCGTTAATACTAGCTTCCTTAATATCAAATATTAATTTACCTAATCCCAAAGAAGCAGATACGATTTCTGTCATCCCCATTTTATGTGGAAACTGAGTCACAGAGATGTGCAACCATTTGCCTAAGACCACACAGCTACTAACGAGGCAGAGTTTGAATCTCAACAATCCAGTTAGTGAGTCTATGCTTTTAATGATTATGGTTTGTTCATGAATCAACTGAGAACATCAAGTACCTGTGTCTATATCCACTACAAAAATGCTCATGAGTAAGAGAGGACAGAACAAAGGGAGAGATTTGGAATTCAGTTATAGACAAAACTGAGCATTTGCAGGGAACCGCTGTTTGCTTTATAATGATGACAGTCGCTATCTTTCATCGAGTGACTGCTAGGTTCCCACCAGTGTTCAGTTTATTTCAGCCTCACACTGGAGTTGAATGTTAGTATTAAACTCATTTTGCAGATAGAAACACGGAGTCTTAGAAATGCCAAATAACTTGACTGAGGTCATATGGCTGGTAAGTGGCAAAGCCAGGGCTTAAATGCAGGTATGTCAGACCCTAAATCTTGTGTGGTGAAGTCTCACATTAAAATGTTCCAGAGTTTGCTTCTACTAAGGGAAGTGGAGTAAGCGGAAAGAGGGACTGATGGCTACTTGGCCATGGAGTGAACTTCCGAGGAGTTTCCAAAGGGTTCACATGACCAAGCAGTGTATGAAGGGTTGAGGTTTGGGATAGAGCCTCATCCAGGATATTTCTCTGACACCCCACAGGCTCCAGCCCTCAAATACCTTTCACTTGAAAACACGAGGGCCATTTACACCTGCCAAATATGAAGGGTATCCTTCTGCCTTGCTCTGTCTTGGAATCCAACACCTGCCTTGTAATTAAACCTACGTGTTGGGCTACCTACAGTAGTTCATGCCTGGAATCCCAGCACTTTGGGAGACCAAGGCAGGCAGATCACTTGAAGCTGGGAGTTCAAGAGCAGCCTGGCCAACATGGTGAAACCCCCATCTCTACTAAAAATACAAAATTAGTTGGGTGTGATGGTGTCTTACAGGTCATGCACCTGTAATTCCCACTTAGGAGGCTGAGGCATGAGAATGGCTTGGATCCAGGAGATGGAGGTTGCAGTGAGCCAAGATTGTGCCACTGCACTCCAGCCTGGGCAACAGAACAAGATGCCATCTCAAAAAAAAAAAAAAAAAAACCCACATATTGGACCTTCTCAGGATCACAGATGACAAAACCTACCTCATCAAACTAGGATAATTAAAAGGGAAAAATGGTTGTATATTTGCTTAGGTAACTAAAGAGGCCTTAGATCTTTCTGGCCTCAGGTGCAAATGGATCCAGGGACTCAAGCAATATCAGAAAGCTGTTCCTCTCCACCTTCATCTATTTTTTTTCCATGGCTTTATTTTCTTTGGTGACTCCCAGAATCTCCAACCACCATCCTCAGGGCTTAGTAATACCAGTGAAAGAATAATTTATTTTTTTCAGTAGTTCCAATAAAAGTTCTGAGACTGGGTTTTATTGCCTCAGCTTGAATATTTATCTCTAACTTGATTATCTTAGCCCAGAGGATAAATATCAGACTTGCCAAACTTGGGTCACATGCTCAACCCTGGAGTAGGGTGGAGGTAAGAGATAATCCCTTTGAATTGCTTGGGAAATAGGTAGATTCCCAGAGGAAAATAGTGATGTAATTAAAAGAAGAAAGGGAAATGGATTTTGGAAAGACAGTAATGAGAAGTGTTTTCTAAAAGGTCAGCATGTAGGGTCAACTTCCTTTGGATGCTAAGGTTGTAGGAGCAGCCCCATCTAATGTGTGATGTGTTTACCTAATCGCCCTTAGTGGAAGATGCTCAAGACCTCTGAAGCCCATAGCAAAGGCAATAAGCTTCTTTGCTAGCTTAGATAGTGGACGTTTTCCCTTCCGGAAAGAACACATCAATACTCCTTAGTGTTCTATCCCTCATTCTTGCTCACTATGGTTCAGGTGGACCTAACCTAATTAAGGCTTCAAGCATGAGACTGTGTCTTGAGCCCATCTTGTTACAGGGAAGAGGCCCTAATCCAGCCCCAAGAAAGGGTTCTTGGATCTCACAGAGGAAAGAATTCAGGGAGAGTCCATACAGTAAGTGAAAGTTAGTGGATTAAGAAAGTAAAGGAATAAAAGAATGTCTACTCCATAAAAAGCAGCCCTTAGGGCTGCTGTTTGCCTATTTTTATGGTTATTTTTTGGTTATATGCTAAAGAAGGGGTGGCCCATTCATGCCTCTTCTTTTTAGACCACATAGGATAATTTCCTAATGTAGTCATGGCATTTGTAAACTGTCAGGGCATTGGTGTGAGTGCAGCAGTGAGGACAACCAGAAGTCACTCTTGTGGCCATCTTGGTTTTGGTGGGTTTTGGCTGGTTTCTTTACTGCAAACTGTTTTATCAGCAAGCTCTTTATGACCTGTATTTGGTGCCGACCTCCCATCTCATCCTGTGACTTAGAATGCCTTAATCTTCTGGGAATGCAGCCCAGGAGGTTTCAGCCTTATTTTACCTAACCCCATTCAAGATGGAGTTGCTCTGGTTCACACACCTCTGACAGTCTTATACCTCTGGCCATAATGATTGGTTCTAAAATGATTATGCCTTTTTTTTATTTTTTTTTTTTTGAGATGGAGTTTCACTCTTGTTACCCAGGCTGGAGTGCAATGGCGCGATCTCAGCTCACCGCAACCTCCACCTCCTGGGCTCAAGCAATTCTCCTGCCTCAGCCTCCTGAGTAGCTGGGATTACAGGCACATGCCACCATGCCCAGCTAATTTTTTGTATCTTTAGTAGAGACGGGGTTTCACCATGTTGACCAGGATGGTCTCGATCTCTCGACCTCGTGATCCACCCGCCTCAGCCTCCCAAAGTGCTGGGATTACAGGCTTGAGCCACCGCGCCCGGCTTTTTTTTTTTTTTTTTCCTTTTGAGACAGGAAAGGAAGCCTGTCTGTCACCCAGGCTGGAGTGGGCAATCTTGGCTCACTGCAACCTTGAACTCCTGGGCTCAAGCAAGCCTCCTGCTTCAGCCTCCTGAGTCGCCAGGACTACAGGTGCATGTCACCACGATCACTTAATTTTTTAATTTTATTTTTTTAATCATAGAGATGGGATCTTTCTACGTTACCCAGGCTGGTGCTGACCTCCTGGGCACAAGCAATCTTCCTGCCTTAGCCTCCCAAATCACTTGGATTGTAGGCATGAGTCACTGTGCCTGGCTTGTTTGATTCTATTCTTGCCTGAGTCATCATGTCCTGGGCATTAAATAAATAGATAGATAAATAAATAAATAAATAAAGCTATTGGGAAAGAAAAGCTCTCTTCCTGACTGGGGTTGGTGAGAGGGTAGGTTCTTGGCTGGGAGGTGCTAAGAGCCACTTTGCCACTGCAAGGATAGATCTAACCTAAAAATTGTGCAACATAGAGGAAACTAGAGCTGAGAAATGGAGTTTGAGCTCCTGGATTCAGGCATGCCTGGACTTCTCAGCTACTTGAGTCAATCGATTGCTATCTTTTTTTCCCTTGAATTAAACCAATTTGAAGTGCATTTTTGGTCACTTGCAACTGAAACAAAGCCTGAATGATACTACCTGGATCCAAATACCAGCTCTGCCATTTTCACAAACCATGCTATTTTGGGTAAGTCAGTTCTTGTGATGCTTGACTATCTTCTGTATGGAGTGAAGATCCCTCCCTTTTAGGGTTTCTAGGGTAGTAATTGAGGTTATAGATGATAATACACTGGGTGTTCCATACATGTAAGTTTGAAACATTGTAAGAGCGGAGAGAGAACAAAACAAGTAAGATGCAACCAAACTGACTATCTATCATTGAAGCCAAGAAAGCATATGATGTAGATGAGAGCAGGCTGGACACAGATAATACGGAGTTCTGGAGCTAACTGGAAAGTCAATACTCAATTGAAAAGCATTTACAATTTGGAATTTAAAATCTCTATAAGAGACAAACAAAATAAACACCAAGACTGCCAGTTCACAAACCCTGCAAAGCAAATGAAACATTTATGTTTCAGGCGAGATCACAACTGTGAGCCATGAGATATAGTTGCCCAGTTCTGGGTGTTCCCATGAATTAGGGCTCTGGGGAAAGGAAGCCCCACGGTGCCCCCCCAGCACGTCCCCCCTACTCAGCACCCTCTCTCTCCCAAACTCAAGAGAATTGAAGGCCCTTTGAGTCCATAGCTCTCCTTTAATTTCAAAACTGAACATGACCACTCTTTATTTTTAATCTTCCCTTCCCCTAGTCTATGTCTTCAAGCAGCTTTTCTGGGGAGAGAGTGTTGGCGCCCACACTGGCAGATCTAAGTCCCTGGCCACGTGCCCGCTGTGATGGGGATGTTGCCATGCTCACCCACCCCAGCAGCCTGGAATCCAGCCTTTAGAGGGGCTCACTTGATAACTGTCAGAACAATGTAGAGAGTGGAAGTCAAGTTCCACAGGTCACTTAGGTGAGGACAAGGCACCCTCCATCCTTGCCCCCTCTTTGGAAATGAGCATGCCTCATGTCTGGTTAGAGCATCTGTAACAAAGGACTTGAGTTGAGGGAGAAGTGGGGGCTTACAATGGTCATCACCATATATTGAATGCTCCCCATGAGCCAGCACTCTTCATCCACTCTCCAGAGAAGAAAGCTGCTTAGAGAGGTCAAGGAACTTGCCTAGAATCACAAAGGTAATAGGTGGATAGCATTCTAATCTTGCTCAGTGTAAATTCAGAACTACAACTTAGTCAACGTACTATAATGCCTACCAGGAGAAAGAATGCATTGATGGGCCAGGCGTGGTGGCTCACTCGTATAATCCCAGCATTTTGGGAGGCCGAGGTGGGCGAATCACCTGATGTCAGGAGTTTGAGACCAGCCTGGCCAACATGGCGAAACGCTGTCTCTACTAAAAAAAAAATACAAAAATTAGCCAGGTGTGGTGGTGGGTGCCTGTAATCTCAGCTACTCAGAAGGCTGAGGCAGGAGAATTGCTTGAACTCAGGAGACAGAGGTTACAGTGAGCCGAGAGCCCACCATTGCACTCCAGCCTGGGTGACAAGAGTGAAACTCCACCTCAAAATAAATAAATAAATAAATAATAAAGAAAGAATGCATTGATGGCTGACATGAATGTCTTGATGCATTTGATGATTATATTTATTATTGTTAATTATTAAAGAATTATCTGATCCATAGATCAATATTCTCTCAGTTTGATTGGTATCATTGTCTTAAAACATGTCAAATTCTTAGATGCTCATCTCATCAAGAAGTAGGCACTAATTTCCCGTCCCCTTAAATATGGTCTGGCTTTTAATAAGTAAAATGTGGCATGAATAATGCCTTGTGATGTTGAGGCTAGGTTTGGAAAAGCTATAGAAATTCTACATGGTTCCATGTCTTGCAATGCTCATTCTTGGAATCCAGTCACATATTGTAAGGAAGACCAAGCCACACAGAAGCTATGGGGAGGTGCTCCCTCTGATAACCCCTGCTGACGTTCCATCCAGCAGCCAGCATCAATCACTAGATATCTGAGTGGGAAAGCCTTTGAGATGACTTCAGTCCTAGCCACCATCTAATTGCAACCAGAGAAGGATTCTGAACAAGAACCACATAGCTGATCCCAGTTGATTTCCAGAACTGTGAAAGACAATAATAAATGATTGCCATTAGAAATGGTTATTATGAATTTATTCCTGTAAAAAATGATCACTCCTTGGACCTTGGCAAAAAAAAATTAAATTAAATTAAAAATTAGCTGCTTGACTTGTCTAATTTGACTACAAAATGAATAGACTCCGCTCTTATAAAACTTCATCTGAGAGACTTTCCACTTGCCTTTCTGAGCGTGCTTTTACATTTAAATAATATGGATGATGGTGATGATGATGATTAATCATGTTACTGCTTCTCAAGAGTTTTGTATGTCATGCAGAGGGCTAAGATCTCCACTTGCATTATTTTATTTTATTATTGTTTTACTCAAAAACAACATAGTATTGCCATTTTTCATTTTTGGAACTGAGCTCAAATAGTTAAGTTGTTCAGAGGCATCAGGCATGATGGCTCACACCTGTAATCCCAGCACTTTGGGAGGCTGATGCAGAGGATCACATGAGCCCAGGAGTTCAGGACCAACCTGGAAAACATAGTGAGACCCTGTCTTTATTTTCTTTTTTCAGTTGTCCAGAACACACAGCTAGGATGCTGCAGGCATAAGGGCTTTATTGATTCATTGATTCAACATATATTTTGGAGCCCCTGCAATGTACCGCTCTCCATGCCAGGCCCTAAGAAGACAGATGAGGCTTCTGCACTTGTTCTCCAACGTAGCAAACAGGTGATAAGAAAACAGACAAGTATGTAAATATCTTAACCTATTAAGGCTGCTATAGTTTTAAAAACCATAGTCAGAATGGCGTAAACAACAGAAATTTATTTTCTCACAGTTCTAGAGCCTGGAAAGTGCAAGACCAAGGTATTGGGTAATTTGGCTCCCTAGGGAAGGCTCTCTTTCTGGCTTACAGACAGCCACCTTCTTGCTGTATCATCATGGGGCAGAGAGAGAGAGCTCTCATCTTTCTTCATCTTTTTATAGTGATACACATCCCATCGTGGTGCACTACCCTCAGGACCTCATGTAAACCTAATGACTGCCCAAAGTTCCCACCTCCAACTACCATCACATTTAGGATAAGGGCTTCAACATCTGTACTTTAGGGGAACATAAACATTCAACTCATAGCAATAAAAATACTATGAGTTGAATAGTGATCATTGGTGTGAAGAAAAATAGTGATGTACTTTGTGGAATTAAGGTAAGGGGCTGCCTTCAGTCTGGTGGTTGGTCCAGCCTCTCTGAGAAAATGGCCTTTGAAGGACATGTTGTGAGATCTGAACCATGTGATTCTGGGGAAAGAGCACACCAGACAGCAGAAACACCAGGAAGAAAGGTAGGGTTTGGGGAAAGGCTTGCTACCTTCAAGGAACAGCGTGTGTGTGTGCGCATGCATAACAGTGAACAAGAAAAACAGGATATGAGATGACATTAAAGAAGGAGGCTGCAGCCAGATCACACAGGGCCTCATTGGCTAAGGTAACAAATGTGGGTTTATTTTAAGAAAAATGGGAAATTTGGAAGTTTTTTTTTTAAATAGGGTAGTGATATGGTTTGGCTGTGTTCCCACCCAAATATCATCTTGAATTATAGTTCCCATAATTCCCACATATTGTGGGAGGGACCCAGTAGGAGATAACCAAATCATGGAAGGCAGTTCCCCCAAACTGTTCTCATGGTAGTGAATAAGTCTCGCAAGATCTGATGGTTTCTCCCCAGTCATGTGGAACTATGAGTTCATTAAACCACTTTTTCTTTATAAGTTATCCAGGCTTAGGTATATTTTTATCAGCAGCATGAAAATGGATTAATACAGGTAGTGACGTGAGGTGGTTAACTTTTAAAAAGTATCATTTCTGATTGTTCCATGGACCAAATCAAGGGGGGTGGGGTGGAAAGTGTACTGGCGGACTCCACTCAGGGTCACCAAGGAGCACATAGCTGGACCATATCACCCCTGAACACAAGTGAGCTTCCAACACCTAGGATTCAAGCTGCTTTGCCCAAACAGAGCAATATCTATTTAGAAGTGATCATCTTTCTGCTGCAGGAGCAGGAGGTTGATAAGCCAGTACTTAGAAAGGTCAGAATGACTAGGTTCTTAATTCAGGAAGTGGGAGTGGGTAGGGGCCATGAAAAGGAGAGGGCACCCATCATTGTTTCCATTAATTGAAAGAAGAAAAGGAAATTAAATGAAGTAGGCATCTGATTCAAGAAGTTAGGAAAGGAAATGAAAGCATAATGTGAAACTACACTAGCTCACTGAAGAATCTTGATGAAACAAATGCTTTTCTGAGAAATAATTACTAAAATTCATTCAAGAGATAATATAATCTTAAATAAAGTAGCAGAGGGATTAAGAGCAGGTTCTGCCATCAGATGGCTATGGGTTTTAATCCATTCTCCATGTCTTACTAGTTGTGGAAATTTGGGCAACAGTCAATGTCTTCACTTCTAAAATAGGAATAGACTGGAAATGGTGGGTTACATCTGTAATCCCAGAACTTTGGGAGGACAAGGTGGGAGGATTTTCTAGCCCAGGGGTTTGCAATTGCAGTGACCTATGATGGTGCCACTGAACTCCAGCCTGGGTGACAGAGTAAGACCGTGTCTCAAGAGAAATAAGTAAGTAAATAAATAATCAGGGATAAAAACAGTCCCTGCCTAGAAATAAATGTGTCTAGAAATGTGCATAGCATATATAAAGAAATAACAAAAGCTCATCAAGGGAATTTAAAACAAGATTCGACAAATGAAATTAAGGAATGATTATTTAATAATGTTAATTTTTCCTAAATAAATACATGGGTTTGATGCAGTTCTAATAAAAATCTCCAGGCTGGGCATGGTGGCTCACATCTGTAATTCCAGCACTTTGGGAGGCCAAGGCAGGTGGATCCCCTGAGGTCAGAAGTTCAAGACCAGCCTGGCCAACATGGTGAAACCCTGTCTCTACCACTAATAAAAAATTACCCGGGTGTGGTGGCACCCACTTGTTGTCCCAGCTACTGAGGGGGCTGAGGCAGGAGAATCACTTGAACCCAGGAGGCAGAGGTTGCAGTGAGCCAAGATCATGCCACTGCATTCCAGCCTGGGCAACAGAGTGAGACTCTGTCTCCCACCCACCCAAAAAAATCCCCATACAATTAATTTTATTTTTGTTATATATGATTTCCTTTGATGAGCAGGGGAAGAATTTCACAAAATGATTATAAAATTCAACTAGAAGAATGAACAGGCCAAATAGTCAAGAACAATTTAAAAGTGGAGAATAATTAGAAAACAGTTTTAGTCCATTTTCATGCCACTGATAAAGACAGACCAAAGACTGGACAATTTACAAAAGAAAGAAGTTTAACGGACTTACCTTCCACATGGCTGGGGAGGCCTCACAATCATGGCGGAAGGCAAAGAGGAGCAAGTCACATCTTAGGTGGATGGCAGTATGCAAAGAGAGAGAGAGTTTGTGCAGGGAAACTCCCCTTTTTTAAAATCATCAGATCTTGTGAGACTTATTCACTTTCATGAGAACAACATGGGAAAAATCTGCCCCCATTATTCAATTACCTCCTGTTGGGTCCCTCCCATAACACATGAGAATTCAAGATGAGATATGGATGGGGACACAGCCAAACCATTACCATGTACAATCTGAATGGAGGTATTAAAATAGACTATAATAGTTCAAAGATTAAAATAGCATAGTACATAAATACTGTAACATAGATCAATATGATAAATATTGAAACATAAATGCATGTAATCTACTGATCTATGGGACTATGTTACAATAATTGCAACATAGAAAATGGAATAGAACAGACAGCTCCAAGATAATCTTTCACGTACCTGACTTTATTAGATAATAAAAGTGGTCATACAAATCTATGGAAAAAGAAGCAGCATTCAATAAATGACCCTGGGACAACTGATTAATATTTGAGGGGAATAAATAAAGCAAAATTAAATCTTCATTTCATACTACAGATCAATGTAAATTCCAGATTAATTAAGGAGTATAAAATAAATTAAAAGTTAATGAAAACTAATAAACAATCTAGCCAAAGTTCTGGCACCTTGATCACTTAATCACAGGCATCTAACCCTTTAATGCATCTGTGCTGGAAATTACAGACATTTGGCCTTCAAATATTTGAAACTTTAAAATATTTATACTCAATACAGCATGGATGAAACAAAATTCAAAGATGGATCTTTGGTGGGTGTTGGGGATCAATATAAAAATAAATAAATGTTTACTTAATCTTATCAAGGAGCGGAAGAGGGAAAAGTCACCTTTAAGAAATAGGCTGGGTGTGGTGCATCACATCTGTAACCCCAACACTTTGGGAGGCCAAGATAGATGGATCACTTGAGACCAGGAGTTTGAGACCAGCCTAGCCAACAAGGGGAAAACCCTTCTCTACTAAAAATGTAGAAATCAGGCAGTGTGGTGGAGGGTGCTTGTAATCCCAGCTACTCCAGAGACTGAGGCAGGAGAATTACTTGAACCCAGGAGGCAGAGGTTGCAGTGAGTTAAGATCACACAACTGCACTCCAGCCTGGGTGACAAAGCCAGACTCTGTCTTAAAAAAAAAAAAAAAGAAAAAAGAAAGAAAGAAAGAAAAAATGAGAATGATAGTTAAGAATAAATTTAAAAATAAGAGATTTATCATGCTGATAAATTAGAAAATGTTGATGAAATAGATGATTTAAAAACATATATGGAAAAATATGATTCCAAAAGAAGAATTTAAAAATCTGAGTAAGGTACAAAGCCATGGAGAAAACAGAAATATTATTCAAAGAATGGCAGTGGGCTCAGGTGGTTTCATGGATGAAATCATAATCTTTGGAAAAACTGCTGGGAGTTATTGGAATCTATACTTCAATGTCTCATCCACGTGGCATCTCGGGGACACATGGAAGCTAGGTGGGTTGGGGACTGGAGTAAACCAAGGCAGCCATGCTTCATTGAATGTAGATGCTACTCTCCTCTGACCAATTGCCAGCAAGAATGTGGGACCACATTCAATTCATTTCAGTGTAAATTGCAAAACTAGGCGGGCAAAACAGAACATCAGAGCCTGTGAGCTATCAGCTTGCACATTCTCCTGAAGATGCTAAAAATGCAGAAGTGTTTAAGGAAAGGCACTCCCCATAACATTATCTGGAATCATATGTGAAGCTGCTTCTCCAAAGAGATAATTACCCTAGTCAGTCCTTCAAGGTGGGACATTTTGCTCAATAACTTTGCATAGGTACCGAGGCAAGCCAACTGAGTAACAAAAAATAAATATTTTATCTTGTGATGGGTAGTAAAAAGGAAAAAGAAAAAACCAAAAAACAAATAGCTTATCTTTTACTTCAATCTGAGCACTTCCCAGATTATGATAAGGGGAAGCCAGGCTATTTCGAACAAATCATTCATTCAACAAATAATTATCAAACACCTACTATGTGTTGTGTGTTATTATGAGTATATGACTAGTGCAGTGGATAAAATAGAAAAATTCTCTACCCTATGGAACTTCATGCTTTACAGATGGCACAAATGTAAAAGGAGAAGAACTGAGGGTCTTCTGGTCATTTTCAATGCTAAGAACTTTACTTTCGTAATTAGAACTCATGTTCAGGCATTCAAAAGCCCAATCTGGAAGCAATATGACATCTGGCACTTGCTTCAGAATAATGCAGTTAATGAGGCATACACATGACAAGATTGGCCATGAGTCAGTAACTGTTGTGGCCAGCAATGGGTACAGGGGCATCCATTCAGTTTGCTTTTCTGCCCACTTTTGTATATGTTTAGAAATTTCTCATAATGAAAAGGTTTTTAAAGTCCAATTTAGCTAAAATCAAAACTACAACCTCCCATTCCATTCAAAGCCTTTCCCTCTGTCCAGTTCTAACCTGATCATGAGTAGAGAGCCTCCACCAGTGGGAATGAGAGGAGGCTGGGATGTCCTCTCCTTCCTTTTCTTCTGTTGAAGATTCCTCTGGGGCTGAAACGGGAGGGTGGCATCTAGGATATGGTAAAGGGTGAGAGATGAAAGTCTTACTTAGACGGTGCCATCAGTGGTTCTATTTTGTTTTGTTTTGTTTTGTTTCTGTTTTTTGAGATGAGTCTTGCTCTGTCACCCAGGTTGGAGTGCAGTAGCATGATCTGGGCTCATTCCAACCTCTGCCTCCCGGGTTCAAACTATTATCTGGCATCAGCTTCCCTAGTAGCTGAGATTACAGGTATGCACAATCACATCCAGCTAATTTTTTGTAGTTTTAGTAGAGAGAGGGTTTCACCATGTTGGCCAGGCTGGTCTCAGACTCCCGGCCTCAAGTGACCTGCCTGCCTTAGGCTTCCAAAGTGCCGGGATTATAGGTGGGAGCCACTGCGCACGGCCTGTGGTTCTATTTTGGCTGCTGCTGTCTGACATCCATATGCCGTTCTCACGTGAGCATGGTCCCAAGAAGAGCGCTTGAGCTG
Organism: Saimiri boliviensis; assembly: GCF_048565385.1. NCBI lineage: Eukaryota > Metazoa > Chordata > Mammalia > Primates > Cebidae > Saimiri > Saimiri boliviensis. The sequence continues at coordinate 16,017,353 of NC_133460.1, read as the reverse complement.
AGTTACTTTCTCAGTATCCACTTGGTACTCAGCACATTTCTGCCATACCAAATCCTGGAAGTGAAAGCTGCTTTCTGATGCCCTTTCTTCACGCTCTGCAATGAAAGGTAGTTCCAACCAACCCCTTGCTATCATAGTTCTCCAGGTGGGATCCAGGCACCAGCCTCTATGTTCAGGTGCTCACGTGTGCCCCAAACACCAGACAACACCTGCCCATTTATTTCCAGTATTCCCACACAGTATTCTGCTGGAACCCACTGCTCTGTTCTAGGTACCAACCTAGAGTCTCCACAGCTCAGCAAGCATCAGGGAGTAGGATGTCGGTTTCACCTGATCTTTTCAATAAGCTGATTGGGCCTCTTCTTACTTGGTTTGGTGAGGAAGAGCTACTTCCTCTTCCACCATGGGGATGGAATAAGAAAAATTCAAAGCACCTTTCTCCCACAGCCATTTCTCCCACCTCGCTGAACTCCAGTCTTCGGTCTATATTGTTGAGATGGGAGTCATCAGAGTGAGGATTGCAGGAACCACTTGGCCATCTCGTCGTAAATGCTAAGGAGTCAGTTGGCAGCTCTTCTGCTCTGGATGTGGGAGTTGTTCATGCTTATTGTTTTAAGCTTTGAGGCTTTGGCCAACGTTCCAAGCCAAAAGGAAGAGCCCCAAACTACATTCTATTTCACTTGATTTTAGGAAGGTTTCCAAAGTGGTTTTAAGCCTCTTAGTTGTCTATTGAGGTGTTTATCTCATCTCTCAATAAAGACACCTTCTGAATCTCTAACTGCCTCTTGGGTCATTTTGTTTTCTACTTGCGTAAGTCTCAAGGAAACTGATTAACCACATAATCGCCATTTGTTATTCCGAAGGTGGCAGATTAAAGCAAATCTCATTAAGAGCCAGCTTCTTTGGCATCATCTCTTTATTTATAGCTGCAGCTGACATTTATTGAACACTTAATACGTGCCAGGCACTGTGTTAAGCACTTATGTGTATCATCATATGTGATCCCCATTATACAAGAAGGAGGTTTCATTGACCTAAGAGAGCTTCTGTTACTTTCCTTATTTTACTTATGAGGGAAAAGTGACACTGAAAGATTACATTTCTCAAGGTCACACAACATATGATGCAATTAGGACTTGAATCCAAGCTTCTCTAACCCCACACCCCATTTTCTCTACCAATACTGTCTGCCATGCACTGAGCGCAGTGTTTGATGCTTCCATGGATTCAAGGTTTTCTCCTAAAATCTGTTCTAGATTAGAGATAAACAAAGGTTCTTTCTCTTGATCCTTCTGGCAAAGTTTGTCCAAGACACCACTGGGGAGGGTCTTTATCCTGAGTCTGGTTTCTATAGTCATGTCTTGAGGAAAAGGCCAATTTCGCAACCTCCCCATCCCATACTTCAATCTAGATGGTGAGAAGATGAGCAAAGCCTTAGGGAGGCTTGGAGCCAAAGAGATCTGCTATTTTCTTGCCATCTTCTGGGTCTCTGCTACAATTTCTATCCCATGGAGCATGACCAAGGCACTGATGTACCACTAAAAAAAAATAAATAAATAGAAATTTAACCACATACTCCCTGCTTAAAGTCTCTCAATGTTCTCCATAGTTTTCAGGAAAGGGTCATAATCCTTAATATCCAAGACATCAATACAATAACTTTTGCTTGAGTTAATGCCACAGTCTCCTAATTCGTCTCCAAGCCTTTACTCTTGCCCGTACTGTCCACTATTCACTCAGTGGCTAGAGGGAAATCTCCAAACTATAAACGGGATCATGTTAACTCTCCTGCTTAAAATCATGCAATGGCTTCACACTGCAAAAGAAGTAACACCCAAACTTCGTTTAGCCTGGCCAACTAGGTCTATATAATCTGTCCACAGTCCACCTCCCAAACCTGATTTTCTACCATTTTTTCTCTTGTTTACGATTTGTCTACCACGTGATCCTTTCATCTTTCAACAAGCTGCATTCATGATCCCTCCGCTGGGGATATCTTTCTCTATATCCTCTTTGAACTGACTCCTCCTCAGCTATTGACTTTTCTCAACTCAAAAACCACCTCCCCAGGATGCCCTCCTGACCATGCTTCCTAGAGCAGCCCTTCTACTGCCAAGATTGGTCATATTGTATCACATTGCCTAAGTTTATTTTTTGCAACATCTTTCACTACCTGCATTTTTCTGTTTGTTTGTTTGGTTGGTTTCATGTTTACTGTGTATCTCCCTCATCTAAAATATAAGCTCTTTCAAGGTAAGGAATCTATCCATCTTGTTCATTGCTGTACACTTAGAACCTACAGCAGCGCTTAGCAAATAAGTAGATCTCATAGATATTTGTTGAAAGACCTAACATGAGTAAAAGTCTCTGAATAATCTGGAATCTCCATATCTGTAGTACACAGTGAATATCTATTATTCTTTACTTCCTACCATTCATTTACCCTTTTTCTCTAAAAAATCATCCTTTATGCTACTGTCAGTTCACATGGATTAAAATAAGGCTGGTTTTCCTTCCTATACACCCAGGGATTGGAAAGATAGCCCAAACCTAACAATCAATGAATTCCATTTTCTGTCCATTATGATGGGTTCAGGTGGGTATGAACTAAATGGGTAGATGAGGAAATGGCCCCAAGACATTTACTGTAACTGTTTGTGGAGAGATGTCCTCTTTCTCCTAGGATTGCTCAGCTGGTAGGATGCAAGCCAGGAGCTCTTGGTGCTTGAGAAGACAGCTGGCTTAGTGCAGAGGGAGGAGGGCTGAGATGGAGAGAGGCAGAGCCCAGAAGCTATAGATATCTACCTTTGGCCCTTTAAGTTACACCTATTAATTGATTACTTCTGTTTGTCTTACACACTTTAAGTTGGATTTCTGTTAAATGTCACTAGAAGCTTCATGACCAATAGACTAACTCTCTAATTTCACATCTCCTTGTCTGAATAAATTGAGAATTGTGCTCATCTGCTAAACTTGAAAAGGGGTGAAATAAGTTAAAGAGTCTGTTTTCATCATGTAGTAAGAATTGTGCAGATAAAAGCTTTTGGCCTGGAGTGGTGACTCCATAATGCTATCAGGGACTCTGGCTTCTTTCAGTGTATCTCTGTTGCCCAGGCTGGAGTGCAGTGATACAGGATCATAGCTCACTGCAGTCTCCAGCTCCAGGGATCAAGTGATGTTTCCCACCTTCGCCTCCCAAGTAGTCAGGATTGCTGACATACTCCAGCATGCCCAGCTAATTAAAAGAAAAAAGTTTTAGAGATGAGAGGGGATCTCTCTATGTTGCTCAGGCTGGCCTTGTACTCCTGCGCTCAAGTGAGCCTTACACCTCAGCTTCCTGAATAGTTGGCATTACAGGTGTGAGCCACCATACCTGGACTAGGCTTCTTCTGTTTTATTTTCAGGAATCCTACATGTGTTTGTTACCTTATGTAATGACATGGCTGCCCTGACTCTAGCATTGAGTCCTAGTTCCAGGTAGGAAGAAAGCCAAGAGAAAAAGGTGTCACCTATGTGCTAGCAAAGTCTGTCCAAAAACCGGCTGGGTGGAGATTTTACAGAAAACCTACAGGACAACTTTTGTTTTCCCTTTCTTAAATTTTGGTAAAATTTCTGAGAAGCTTGCAGCCTTCTTCAGCAGATTTGGGTGTGTCCTTTCATGGTTTAAATTAAAAGACAATTTACTTGCTTCATGCACATCCATCATTCAATAGTGCAGAAGGCAACACATAACCAAAAAATTCCTTTTAAAAGCAGAGACTAAAATACACACAGCAGTCACGCATGTATAGAAATGATCAATTGAGCAGGAATAACAAAATTTCTCTTTCCTAAGAACGGAAGACTTTCCTGGCTAGCAAATCTGTTCCTTTTTCAGAGAGAAACTTTCTTTTCCATTACTTTTCATCACCTGACTCTCTCTGAGAGTGGAGCCCAATAATGTCTCATTCAACAAGCCTAGGCGATTCTAATGCACACTATGGTTTGGTAATCATAAGGTATGGAGGTGAAGCCCAGCAAGGATCTTGTTGTCTTGGCCTGATCTTCAGAAGAACCTAGAGCATAAATTGTATCTCAGAGTTGTCTCTGCAGGAGGCCAGCCTTTTGCACCCTTGTATCTGACTGCAGAGAGAAAGGCTCTAATTCCTTGGGAGAGGGAGCTCCCATCAGCTGAGAGCAATTCTCCCAAGAAGGGGAAGCTGTGGGTTAGGGAGATCAGGGTTGGAGGGGTATAAATGCATCAACCCAGCAAGGAGAACCTGAAGAGTGGGGGTACCAACAATTATTTCCTCTTCTTCTTCTTCTCCTCCTCCTCCTCTTCCTCCTCCTCCTCCTCCTCCTCCTCCTTCTCCTCCTCCTCCTCCTCCTCCTCCTCTTCCTCCTCCTCCTCTTCTTCTTCTTCTTCTTCTTCTTCTTCTTCTTCTTCTTCTTCTTCTTCTTCCTTCTTCTTCTCCTTCTCCTCCTCCTTTCTCCTCCTCCTCCTTCTTCTTCCTCCTCCTCCTCTTCTTCTTCTTTCTTCTTGTTCTTCTTCCTTCTCTTTCTCCTCCTCCTCCTTTTTCTTCTCCTCTTCTTCTTTTTCTTCTTATCCTCCTCTTTGAGACAAGGTCTCACTCTAACACCCAGGCTGGAGTATAGTGGTGCCACCATGGCTCACTGCAGTCTTGAACTCCTAGGCTCAAAGGACTCTCCTGCCTCAGTCTCCTGAGTAGCTTGGATTATAGCCTGGCTACTTTTTAATTTTTTAATTTTTTTTTTTGAGAGACAAGTTCTCACTATGTTGCCCAGGCTGGTCTGAAACTCCTGACCCTAAGTGATCCTCCCATCTCAGCCTTACAAAGTTCTGGGATTGCAAGTGTGAGCCACTACACCTAACCTACAATTGTTCTTATTTGTCCAGTTGTCTCTGCTCCCTTCATGAGACTAGAGTTTCAGGTGATCAAGAACAATGCCTTTCCTGCTTGTTATTGTCTCATCAGTGCCTGTCACAGGTGTGAATCTTAATAATTACTTATGCAATTAGTTGATTAAACAAATATAATTAAATGCCTACTATATCTTGAGCACTATTCTAGGGTCTGATAATTTAGATTTGAACAAGACAAAGCTCGTGTTCTCATGGATCTTTTTGTCTCTAGTTAGGAAGATGACAATAAGCACAAAATCATATGTATACATATACACAGTATAATGTCAGAGACTGATAAATGCTATGAAGAAAAATAAAGCAGAGTAAGAGGATAGAGAAGTATTGGGTATTAGTTTTAGATAGAGCAGTTAAAGAATTATCTAAGAAGGTGACATTTGAGTTGAGGTATGAATGAAGTGAGGGATTGAACCATGACAATATCTGGTGGCAGCAATTTGTATGTAAATTCAAAATTATTTAAAAATAAATGTTTCTTACATATAAAGTATATTCAGGGAAGAGCATTCTCAGCACAGGAAATCAATGGGTGAGTCACAGGAAACACCCGGCATTTCTGGATCCATGAAACAAGAGATAATTGGAGGAGATGGACAGGTGGCACACTGCTTACTGTTTTTATTTATTTTTGAATTAACTTTAAACTTTCATCAACACATACATGGACAAGATTTTAAAAATCAGATAGGATAGAAGCGGCTGTAGTGAAAAGCGTCTGTCCTGTTCCTATCCTGGTCATTCTCATTACTCATTTTATTTTGGTTTAGTTAATTTTACCCCAATCTCTCTTCTTCTCTTCTCCAAGTATAAATTAGAATATTTTTATTTTTTATTGGTTATCTTTAATTTTCAAAGACATACTAGATACTCTACATCTCCTTTTATCAACTCTAGACAGTATATCTTGGTTATTCTCTTGGCATAATAATATCAGGATGTTACATCCTCCCATTCCCCCTCTCCCTCCACCTCCAATTTCTATCACTGTCTCAAGAGTAGAAACCTAACTTCATGTAGTTGGGTTCAAAGAGAGCATAGAGGGTTTCAGATACTGAAAGGTTAACAAGACTGAAGTTGAAATAATGATGTGTGAATGTTTTATGAGCATATTTGTGTTTTAATGCTTTTTTCTATAGGTTGAATCTAAAAGTAGAAAACTCATAACAAGATTATGTGCAAACATCAAGAGAGAATTCAAGATGGCAGGATGGCACTATTTAGTCCATGTGTGCCTGGTTTTCATCATCTCCTTGACTTACACACATGTGGGTGCCTTTACCTCCAAAGACATTTTCTCCAACTGTTGCCCATTCCCTTCTGACAAAAGGTAAAGCTGGTTTGGTACCCTGACACCCAGCTTAGTTGGGGCTCCAATATCTCTGGGCCCCATATCCTGCCTTGTTGTCTTCTTCGTGATCACATTTTACTGCTGGTCCCATGGGCATCACTGGACTGGTGCCAGAAGTAGATCGCATAGACTTTCCACAGTGAAGTCTTCTGAGGTATCACAGAAATTCCTCCTTTTCTAAGAACTATCCTCCCTTCCCCAACTCACAGGGGCTGGTCCTGATGGCTATGTTTATCCTACATGACCCTGACTCCTTGGCCACAGCTGTGTGGATCAGGAAGTGGCAAGCAACATAAACGAGGCTGATCAGGTTGTCTCTCCCGGAAATTTTGAATTAGGACTAAAACTGCCCAGTTTAGTCTGGGTGGGTTTCTTAAATAGAGATGACATAAGAACTCAAAATCTAGGCTTCTATTTCGAGGATCAAAGAATAGATGAAGCAAAACAATTTTTCAACTAAAAATATGAAAAGAGGCAGAGATGCAAAATAAAGAGACTGTCAAGACTCCTGGTGGCTTCTTTCTTTCTTTTTCTCTTTTTCTATTTTTTTTTTTTTTTTTTTTTTTTTTTTTTTTTTGCTGGTTCCAGCTCCCTGCTGAGGCCTGATTGAACCTCTGCCCTGTGGTTCCTTGAAACATTGTTATATTCTTATACTAAATTATCCATTTTCTTAAGCTAGCTCTGGTAAGTTTTTGCCATTTACAGTCAAAGTGAACTCACTAATAAAATATTCCCTACTGCATAATCTGCTCCCTGAGAGATGGGAATCATATCTTTGTATTCTCTGAAGTGCTGATCACATAGTGGAATGCCTTGCACATAGTAGGCACTCGAGAAGAATTTATTGGATTGAAGCAGCTGTCAGTACTCCTTTCTAAATGACACAACCATTTACAAGGGGCACTGACCCCTCCAGATGTATGAAGAGATGGACAGGAACAAACATAAATAAATACACCATGCCAACTACTCCACTAGCTAACAGCCCAGTGGAAAGAAACAAAAGTCTTAATAAGAGAATCAGACATCAGTTGCAAGATGTCTGAGTGTCTCCCAGTCTTCTGATCTCTCTTGGATCAGAGAAGGCTATTAGCAAACAGGAGTCTAGCTCCAACCCGGCCAGGACAGAGCTCTGAATCTTTTGGGTCCTTCATTGATCTACTGAAAGAGCCCTCTAGTGGTGAAAAATGAGGAACTATCTCTAGGCTTACAAGCAGATTCTACGCACCCGGGTCCACACACCTACACATTCAATTGAATGAAAGGATGAGGTCACCCCCTAGTAAGTGGGGAGGCATGATAGGGAACTAACTGCAGCCTCACTGCCTCCACACTCCCACTCCATTCAGGTGTTCTGACTTGCTCCACATGCAGGTTCGGGACTTCCCACAGTGATCAGGGCCCTGGACAGCAATTCCAAAGAATGAGCCTGCCTCACCAAGTCAGAGACCCAGGACACAGCTCTGATTTTATCACAATCATCCCTTTCTCTTATTCAGAAAAGCTAGGTGCATCCTGACCCATAATTGTTACCTTCATCTACCTGAGCTCCTGATCCTTTTCCCCCAACTATCCTTTTCCTAGGCCCGTGGGCACCATGCTCTGCCTGTCTGGGCTTCTGTTGCAGAGCTAAGTGAGTGGAGACGGAGATGCTGTTGTTCCACCGTGGGTCTGATAAGTGAAGTGATTGGGACATACTGTCCCTTAGCCCTGAAGCTCACTGACCTTTCATCAACAAAGTCCTTCTTTGAAAGAAGACCTTTCTCACTTCTATCAGAGCAAGAGATCCTGAAATGACTGCTTTGATCATTATTAATTACTTCATCTTATTTAACTTTCTGAGAGTGGGGAGGGAAATTTTTGCCAACTGAATAACCCCTCCTAATAAATACCAACCTCACCTCAATATTACATGTGGCTTTCCCTTTAAAAAAAAAAGTTAATAATAATCAAGATGTGATACTTAATTAAGATGCAAGTTTTCTTTTTAGGAAAGAAAATAACTCTAAGTAACTTGTAGGGGGCCTTGTTTACCCTCTTCTGTCATTATTCTAGAGTATGGCTGTCCTGGCCCCAAGTTTATCCATTCCATTGTGATTACGTGGCAAGCTTTCAGTATTTCTACCTCCTGTCATACATCAGTGTTTGTGAACCATGACACATGCATATGCAACTAAATGCACATAGGTATACACATCTACATGTTCAAGTCTATACTATACTCACACACACATGCATGCATACACATACATGTGCAAAGCTATGCATTTGCAGCAAATATGTTCACATGGTCCATAACACTGCTTGCAGGTACAAACATACATTTACATACCTGCTTTACTTCTATGACAAGTTCACAGGCATTCAGAATTTATAACTAAACTGAACATAGCACAGGTGAGCATTCAAACACAATCACTCCACAGCTATATATTCATATTCAAACTCCCTCATGCACATGCATGTTTATCTAACACTACAGATAAAGTCTTCAATCTTAACACCAAAATAAAAGTAACGAAGTCACCAAGAAGTTGTGAGCTGCATTTGAGAACCCTTCAATACATTACTGCTACTCAGTCACCTGAACAGAAGCTCCCAGGCAGCCAAAGATGGCACCAGGGGAGTATGTGTGTCTGCAATTACCTCCTGTTATATTTCTGTCCAGCTAAATAACATTCAAACATGACAGTTGGTTGCAGACACATCTCAGGAACTGCGGAAACAACCCAAGCAGCCTCATTTCCAAGTGCCTGACCTCTGGATATCAGTCCCAGTATGCCATAGGAAAAAAATAATAATAGGAGTATTTCTGTGGGCTGTTTTTAGTCAACGCGGTGTGAGCCCATGCATATGCCGGAATACATAGTAATAAAAAGCTGGTTAAATGCTAATCTGTTGCAAACACTGGCTATTTCCAAGAAAGAGAGCTTTCAGGTATGCAACTTCAGTTGCACTTTGGACTAACAAGGAAAGCAGACTTAACTTCACCTGCCTGGTGGTCCGACTTAGATAAGAATGTTAGCAAATGATTATCCTAGAGACCTTTGAAAAAAATCTGACATTTTCAGTGACTCTCCCACCGTGAATCCATCACCTCCTTAAATGTAGAGGTGTTAAAATATATAAGAGGCATATTCAAAGACCAAAATCTTATACTCTTTTGCCCAAGGTCCCCAATATGTGCATGATAGAATCTATATCCATTTAGCTCCTTCCATCTTTTAGGAATACATGATCATATGTGTATGAACAGTTCCGGGTCTGATCTGAGCAGGTTGTCTCCGGTGTAAACCAGAGCTCCAGAGAAAGGAGGGTAGACATATTGGTTTGTTTGCTGGGGAACCAAATTGAGACAGACTCTACACAGATGTGATTGTGACAACACTTTTTGCCTGCCTAAGTGAGCCATAGAGCCGTCCCCAGAGCTGCCGGTGCCTTTAAGAAGACTCGGTCTTTCGGGTCTTCTTTTTCCCCAGTGGGTTCCAGTGGTGCTCGCAGCAAACGGCAAACTTGCCTGGCTCATGGGGTGGAAGGGAGGATTGAAGAATGCCGCGCTGGGTGGGTGCTGAGAGAGCGCCAGAGTGCGCTAAGGGTTTCACTCCCCTTCCCCTTTCCTTAACCCTTCCCAGAGCGGAGGAACCGGGTCGTGCTGCAGCGCCCAGGAGCCAGGGCGCTGACTGCCCTCGGCTCCAGAAACTTTGCGCGGAGAGTGGGCTTGACTGGACAGAGTCAAGCCGGCTGGCTGACCGGGGAAGGAACGAGGGAAAGGCGGGTAAAGGAAGACCCTTTAGCACTCCGGGTTTCTACTCGGGGCGGCGGGGTGCAGCTGCAGGAGGGAGCTGTCCCTTCAGCACCACGGACCTTAAAGCCTAGGCGTTAGGACGGCGGAGGCGGGGCAACAGGCTGGGAGCTGTCCCTTCAGCACCACGGACTCGGCGCCCCCAGTGAAACCAGCCAGCCCCCGCCCCAGGACTCTGTCTTTTCTCCAGTTTGAGCGGGGGTGTCGGGAGCAGGCGGAGAGCTTTCCTGCGAGGCTGTGGAAGCAGTGAACACTCTTCTCAGCGGCTCGCCTCCCAGCAGTGCTATTTTTTGCCATCCGCCCTCACCCCCAGCACACGCGCTCGCACACACACGCACGCACGCACACACACACTCACACAGAGACCTCTCTGGGTTTCTTTGCCTTGAGTCTCCCGAGGCTGTGAGAAGCCAGGCGCATCTCCAACCGAGCTGGCAGCTCCAGGCTCCGGAGCCATGCCCTGCACGGACCCTCGTCTTTACCAAGCTCCTGAGGAATGAAAGGAACCCAGGGACCCTCAGAAAGCAGCAGTGATGCGGACCAACCCCCCGGAGCCTGCACCCTTCCGAGGGCCATAGGCGACCCAGGGAACTGGAGAGCGCTCCAGACAGGAAATCCCAGCTTTCCCAAAGTCCCTGTGGATGCTGACAAAAGGAGACCTGAATTTTTAGAAGAGCCTGTGCTAGGTTACCCGGCTGCAGAGTGATTTTCCCCTCCGGCACTGACTCTTCCCCTCCAACCCCCAGCCGTCCAGAGTACCATGAAGAATTATGAGGATGTGTGACAGAGGTATCCAGATGTTGATCACCACTGTGGGAGCCTTTGCAGCTTTTAGTTTAATGACCATTGCAGTGGGCACGGACTACTGGTTATATTCCAGAGGTGTGTGCAGGACTAAATCTACAAGTGATAATGAAACCAGCAGGAAGAATGAAGAAGTAATGACCCATTCGGGGCTGTGGAGGACCTGCTGCCTAGAAGGTATTTGCAAATTCCTCTCAATGGCTCTGAATAATCCAGTTTGTGATATTCTGGTGGTTGTTTGGGGGAGATGGAGATGGTGATGAGGAAAGAAGAGTAGTTCAAATTATTGCTGAGAATGTGCAGGTGCACAGACTCTGTTACCAGGAAGACTGACGCCATGTGAGTTAAAGGGGTTGGGTCTTGTTGATTGTTTTTAGTATAAGCTTCATGAGATGAGATTTTGTGACACTCTAGGCAGCTTCTGCAGTTGAGAAAAGTCTTTAAATCCAAAATCCCTAGGCATATTGTAAATTGCTTGAATCTCTGGCTTGAGATGGGGTCTTTAACTCTGCTTAAATTGCATTTTGAAGGGAGGGGGAGGGAGAAGAGGCAGAAGGATAATAGGAAGGAAGTGAGGGGGAGAGAGAGAGATTCTGACCTGGTCTGGCACATTCTGAGCTATTTCCTTTTTTCTCAACATAGACTTATCAGTTTCTCCTGAGTTCACTCCAACTAGATATTGTCATGAACTTCCATTGACAATCAATAACAGGGTAACATATGTAAACCTCTACTCCCACTCACACCCCATGCACACATTTTAAGAAAAAAAAATCCTTATTGATACATGTTTTATTAGTTTGGATTACAACAAACTGAAGTCTTGGTATTTTGTATCCACCTGTCTTTATCCCTAAATCATTCCCAAACCTAAAAAAGATGTTATTTCCAAGACATTTACAAAAGATTGATTCTCCAAGAATTGCGGTTCATCACTTTTAATTCTAAAAATTAATGGAGTAACTCTAAATTATAATGAAGATAGAACAATTTTAAAATGTAAAGCCCCTTTTTAGCCTATCACACTATTAAACTTGCTTTCACCACACCAGAAGTCACTCTTAGCACCAATGGGCAATGCTTGGATATCACTAGGAGTAAATAGAACGATAAGGAAGAAAATCAAAGCTCTTTGGAGCCTATGTGCCTGAGGGAAGTCACTGGATTATAGGGGCAGTAGGGGGTTTTCTTAGGCTTCTGAGAAACCTGTGAAGCTTGTCACATTGGTGGGCAAGGAAATCTGGGTTTCCTGTATGGTCTCCTCCCCTGCTTGCCATTGGTTCTTCAGACTGCATTCCCACTGGCTGACATTTGTCAGGGCTTCTTGAGAACTTGCATTTATGTAAATCGCTTAGGAAATCATGCTATGACATCACTTGCCAGTGTAATATTGCATCATTCTCTGGCCTTCTTCCCATGTCCTGACACTTTGAACAACTGCTTTCCTGACCGTAGTGCTACTACAATTGATTCTGTTTCTGACACAGATTTGCAACTGGTGGGAAGCCCAGGTAGGAAAGGGCTATCTTTAATGCAGCAAGGATCACGTGAAGTCAGAAGACCTGGTTAATGCTGCAAAGTATCAGTGTGACCTTGGCTAAGACATTTACCCTCTCCAATTCTTAGTTTATTCATCTGAGAAATGATACATTTGGATTAGGTGGTCTTGAATTAACACTATCTAAAGCTTATGCTGTATTCAGTGTACTGACAGAAATTCTAGAATAATTATTTCCTAAACAACGACAAAAGTCAAATATTTGTGACTGTATATGGTGAAGTCATTTACCTCAGGGAAATTCAGTATTTCCCTTTCTTATATTGACTGTAAGGAATTGAATTGTCTTTTGTAAAACTTATTTGGTGGATGCTGTGATATCCACATGATTCTAGAGATGGCAGAAAAAAATCTAAGATTTCTCCAAGCCAAAAATGGCACATATGTATACTGTGCTTTAGCCATTTTCAATTCTTCTGCCTCTTAGAATCAAACCTGAGAATGCACAATTAAACACAAAGTTTGACTTCCCTCATTATGGTCTGTGAGAAAACGTACCTATAAGAGCAAAGGTAGGACCTAGAATTTTTGAACCCTTGCTAAGAATTTCTCAACTGATGGTTTCACTTTTCTCTAATGTCATGTCCTACACCCACAGTTTGAGCAAGGAATTGAAACCCCACCCAGGCATTCTGTAGGCTTAATGGGATAAGTGAGAAATTGAATCAAGAAGGAATTGGATGAATTGAAGATGTGTCCTTGGGCAGGTGAATTCTATTCAGAAAATGTGTTGCAATCCCCACACAACTTGACCTGGCTTTTTGTTTTTGTTGTTTAATTTTTTGAAGTGTTAAATACATTAAGATGCACAAATCACAATGAATCACAAGAAAATATTAGCTGTGACTGCACCCATGTAATCAACACCCAGATGGGCCCTGGCTAAAATTTGAAGCCAAGATTTGTCATAATATATCAAACACATCAGGTGTTTGAGGAATATTCGGGAGCCTCTGATTTCTGCATTGGAAGACACATGCAGTTGGTAGCATCCAACCTGGGCATTTCCATCCTCTGCTAGAATGAAGATGGACAGTTCTTTCCTATTCAGTATTTCTTACCTACCCCAGAGCTGCAGCATCCTCATTTTCTGGTCCTTTAAGTGTCAAAGGAAAATTGGGAGGATTTTGTAGCTCCATTTTCTTAGATATCAAATTAGAAAAGTTAATTCTTCCATACTTTTTAAAGATCCATGAGGCAATGTGATTATTTTCTCTAAAAGAAGAGAATGCCAAGGAGAACATGACAGCTGTCTGTAAATATCTGAAGGGCTGTCATATGAAAGAGAGATTTGAAACGTTCTGTGTGGCCTCAAGGAGGTAGAAGTAGGAGCTAGAGGAAAATAGGTTTTACCTCCATATAAATAACTATCGAATGTGGAATGGGAAGCTTTTAGAGTCTTCCAACATCAAAGATATTCAAGTATAAGGAATTGTTTCCCAGCTTAGCTGGTCATCAGATTCTCATGAGGAGTTTTAAAAATTTTTAGATCTTCAGGGACTTCACAACTAGATCTCCTGCTTCCATAGGTCTGAGGTGGACCACAAAAATCTGACTTTTCTAAAGGTGCTCCATGCAATTATGATGGTAAAGCCAACATGCATTGATATTTGTACTGTGCCTGAGGCTATGTGTTTTAAGGATGACCATGTCACTCAAGGAGGAGAAGGATGTTTCCAGTTTTCCTTTCTATAACCTACCTAGTTAGTTATAGTAAGGTTTTTTTTTTATATAACCTACTTAGTTATAGTTAGGTTATAGAAATGAAAACTGGAAACATCCTTCTCCTCCCTGAGTGACAGGATCACTCAAACTAAGTTTACCTTGTAGTTGAATTTGGCCCATGGGCTGCCAGTTTTGAGCCTTATAAATTACCCAAATGGTACTTTTAATCCAAATTTCTGCTATTTTTATATCTGATTCCTGAATTATTCTTTGTTAGTCAATAATCAGTTTTTCAACTTTTTAAAAAACCTACTAAGAAAAGATAATGTAACCAATTGGAATATCCCTTGCATTTAGCACTTACTATGTGCTCACACTGTTCTAAGAATTTTGAAAAATACCCCTTTCATCTTCAAAGGAGCTCAATGGTATAGGTACTATTACTACCCTCATTTTACAGATGAGGAAATTGAGGGCTGGGAAATTTACATAACTTGCCCAAGGTCACACACCTAAACTCAGCAGGCAATACTTAACCTTAGTCGTGCTGCCTCTCTGAACATTTGCTAGAGAACATTAATTTATGCTTCAGTGGGTAGTCTGCTACCGGTACAAACATTATCTTGTGAAAATGCCCAGACACATGGGTTTTTCCATTCAGAAGTCCCAAATCTCAGAACACTCAGCATGCCTGTGCAGCGTCGGGAGGGACACAGGAGCCACCAGACATACACAAATTCAGAGGCAGCGAAGGACACACTTTGAATGGAAAGACAATCGACCTGTGTAGAGACACCCACACTGGAAAACCAACACGAACGCCTGACTCATTATCTGGAAAGCACGGGAGGCGCTCACAAAGTAGAGCCCTAACCTGCTTCACGTTTTCAACAGTGGCCTGTGAATTTGAATGAGAACATGTTCAATATGTGACTGTCTCATTAAGAAAACCTTTTGAAGTCCTAGAGACAATCAAAGCGATGTATTTAGATAGCAGAAAGACCACCAGGCTAGTAGTGAGGAAACCTGGTGTTCATCCCATTTCCATCACTAACAGTTAACTGCGAATTAACAATGAATTGTGAATATTATTTTCCCTCTTTGGACCTCAGTTTACCCAATTCTAAAATAAGAGCTTTAGATAAAATTAGGGAGTCACAAATCCAAATGTTCGTGTAGATGAAGCAGCTAATGTAAAATGTGAAACAAGCATTTCTCAACCCTGTTAACTCAATTCCAAACAGCTTTGGAGGTAGGTAACAGTAGATTTGAGAAGATGTATGGTAACTGGAGCTTGGTCTCAGTGTGGGGCAATAGCGGGTGGTGATGACTGTGGCAAACTAGAAAGCTCAAGCCCCATCTGAAGGATGATTATTACTTGGCTTGAGTTGATTTTTACCTTGGAGAAATGGACACCAAGTGTGACCCAATATTTCAAGTAAAGAAAAGCCAGATGTAAAATCTCTTGATTTTTAAAATGCAGATAACTCTTTCAGCTTTTTAAGAATGTGATACTAGTCAAACCAAATTTACCTTGTAGCTGAATTTGGCCCATGGGCTGCCAGTTTTCAGACTTGTAAATTATCGAACTGGCACTTTTAATCCAAATTTCTGATATTTTTATATTTGATTGTTGAATTACTCTTTATTAGTCAATAATCACTTTTTTAATTCGTTAAAAAATAGAAAAGAAAACCTACTTACTTAGGATTTTAGGACAGGGAACTTAAAGTTACGGAAAAAGAGATTTAGTATCTGGTATTTCTGCTACAGATGGGCCAGGATGACATCAAACATCTGGCTGAAAAATGGGAAAAAAATATTAGCCAGTCATTAGAAGTTCTCCCATATTTCCAAATCTCCAGATGGTTGATTTTTTTCAGCCAGATGGGGTTCCAGCAGTATTTATGTGTTTGGAAACCTTCAGGGAAGCTGCAAGCATGTGGTTGAGGATGGAGGTGAGGAAAAGACGTATCATTCATTAATTATTCTCCATGTGCCAAGCCCTGTGCTAGGTGCTTTTGTACCTGTTAACTCATACTTTTCTTATCTCCTGTCTCCCCCCAAGTATAATATAGAATCTGTAAGAAAGAGGATTCTTGTCTGTTGGGACACCGCTATACTTAGAAAACTTAGAAACAGTACCAACTCATCACTTCTGCAACTGCAGTCCTAGATTTAATGCTGCATCCTCCCTTAGATATGGGTTCAGAAGGTGTTGGAGTTCTCTTACTCTTTTCCCTACTCCTGACCTTCTCCCAGTTCCTTTTTATGTATTCTTCCTTCTTGCCACTAAAGCCTGAGAGATAGATGGAAGAGAGAAGTGGGCTGGAGCCTTAAGGCAGGTTGGGAATGAGTGACCCTGACTGTGCTTGGGGGTTGAGTCAGGATTGGGCAGGTGATAGAGGTTGGAGTATGAACATGACTAATAGCCAGAATGTGTCCATAGCACCATACTGGTTCTTAAAATACTTTCCTATGTCTTAATAATGTCTGGCCCAAGTCTTTCACCAACTCCCCACCACCACTACACCCACCTTAGCCCTTCCTGGAGCCTCTCAGATCCATTAAATAAAGAGTGAAAACCTAGCCCAGCAGATATCATCATGACATTGCTCCAGCCCTATAAAACCATTCATTCTGATTGTCTGGTCTTGTGTCCTGTTGGTTGTTAAATATTTTAAATCTCATTCCTAATTGTATCATCATTGGTGGAAAGAACTTACTCCTCTTCTTTCTTCCTCAAACTCAATATTCTACCTGACTCTGGGATTCCATCTACTTTAGGAAGTAGAAGCCTTGAAAATATTTTCATTTGTTTCATTCTCTGAAATTTTATGTTCTGGATTAGGATAAAATCAAGTGACCTTAATTCCAAGGTTGGGTCACCAGTGTGGGTTATTTGTATGGATAGCTAGTGTGCATCAAGAAAAGAATAAAACAAGAAATTAGGCAAAAAGATGACTGTGTTCTTTTAATATTTACACAGAGCACAGTGAATCAAATTTACCCAAGGGGTCATCTGACTGTCTGGGGAAATGTAACTTTGATTGACTTAGCTTTCATTACAGATTCAGGCCTAGTTCCTATGTAGTTAGCTATTTACTTGTAGAAAACTGGGGAGATGCACATACTTTTGTTCAGTAGATGTCCACATAATTTTCATTAATTAGATGAGGTAACCCCAAATGTTGTGGATTTATTCTCTTCTCTCCTAACAACCAGTTTTATATCAATTTAACGATCTTACTTCAAAATTTTTTCACTAAAAGAAATAGAACATCCTCTTTTGAACCAATTTTGTCATTTTGCTGGTTTCCTCATTGCTGAGTTGAACAAAATTTGACATGAGCGCACTATGTATTTTAGGAGAATTATGTTTTTAATAATTTAAAATGTATACTTTGACATATGGAAGCACCCTTCAATTAAAACAATGTTTCTGAGGTTAAACAGAGGTGTCGAAAACCCCAAGGTTGTCTTAATTTTCTCCTATCTTATAATCCTACCTCAGCACACTTTTCCAATGTAGGAACAAATAGGTCCTTACTAAGTTAATGAAAGACCACAGAGAATACGGAATATAACAGGGGCTTTGGGAGCAGGTGAACCTGGGGGTTACGTGGTTCCTGTTATTTACCGACTGTGAGACCTTGAAAATTGCCTACTCTCTGAATGTTAGTTTACTAATCTGTGAAATGGGGAAATAAAAGTAGCAGATGCCTTCAACTCTTTCTGTTTTAGTTCTTGTGCTTCCTTCATTTCTTCTGACTTCTAAATAACATGTTGACCATTAGTTATTGATTTATACATTTCTACACAAGATCTATTTGCTAAGACAAATGATAAGTTAGCCTTCTTATACAAGTTCTCCCCTTCCTCTCAATACCATTAGTTCCTCAGTGAGGTATCCGTGGCTTCAAGAAGAATCATCCACAATGATTGAGTGCTGGACTGGACATTTGCTTGAGCAGCTTATGTGTCCACCTCAGCAACGGACTTGGAGGGAACAACAGAGCTAAGAGGAGGCACGGGAGGGGAGTAGCCTGTTTGGAATGGTGAAGTTCTGTGTGTGGACTGGATGTGGCAGTGGGTAGCTGGGCTGCCACCATTGTGTTCATATCTCACCCGAGAGAGCAGCCCATTAGCCAAGAAGACTTAACCCGGGCTGTACAATTTGTGAAGATGTTGCCCTATACGAGGCTGCTTGGCCGAGGGGTCGAGTAGGGGCTGAGAGTCAGCCCATGCTCCACTCACCAAGCCATGCACCTTGGTTCAGAACTGAGTCCACTCAAAGGGAGGAGGGTCTATACTAAATGTCCACAGGGTACTGTATGCGTCAACCACAGTCTCAGCAACATGGGGCTGTGTGTTTTCAGTGGAAAGAGCCACCCAGGTTGGAAAAGACTAGACCGGAGTCAAAGATTCCACATCAGGAAAGGAAGTTGCAGTGGTAAGGTGCCATAGGACCCTCCAATAACCAATGCACGTGACTCCACAAGATAGCACGCAGATGCCTGCTACACAGAGTGCCTGGCCGTTGATGTTAGCCAGGGAAGCAGTGACAGCAAACAAGAAAAGTATATAGCCTTGCCCAGCTAAGTGAAGTGGCAGACTGGCCTTTTCTTTCTTCCTGCTCCCTGAGGAACATACATACAGAAGGTGCTAGGATCTAAAGGAAAAAGGAGCGAGGATAGTGATTTGAATTCAACATGCAATTTGAAATGTTAGGCAGAACTGGAAGTCTTAACAACCAAAAGTGGAAAGTTATGAAACTGCCTAAACTATCTTTAAGAAAATGAAGGATTTGGGCTGGACGCAGTGGCTCACGCCTATAATCCCAGCACTTTGGGAGGCTGAGGCGGGTGGATCACAAGATCAAGAGATCGAGACCATCCTGGTCAACATGGTGAAACCCCATCTCTACTAAAAATACAAAAATTAGCTGGGCATGGTGGTGCGTGCCTGTAGTCCCAGCTACTTGGGAGGCTGAGGCAGGAGAATTGCTTGAACCCAGGAGGCGGAGGTTGTGGTGAGCCAAGATCGCGCCATTGCACTCCAGCCTGGGTAACAAGAGCAAAACTCCGTCTCAAAAAAAAAAAAAAGATTTGAAGTAACATAGTTGAAAGCCAAACTAAAACTAGTGCATGTTTATATCCCACTAAATTGAGACCCAATAAACATAAATAATGTCATCATGCTTTGTCTCAGAAATTTTTAACAGTTGAAAACTCTGCAGGGCATGGTGGCTCACACCTGTAATCACAGCACTTTGAGAGACCAAGGTGGGTGGATCACCTGAGTCCTGAAGTTTGAGAACAGAGTGGACAACATAGTGAGACCCCATCTCTGCAAAAAAAAAAAAAAAAAAAATACAGAAAGAAGTTAGTCAGGTGTGCTGACATGCTTTTGTAGTCCCAGCTGCTCAGGAGGCTGAAGTGGGAGGATCACTAGATCCCAGAAGATTGTGGTTGCAATGAGCTGAGATCATGCCACTGCACTCTGGCCTGGGGTGGAAAGTGAGACTCTGTGAAAGAAAGAAAAAAAAAGGAAAGGAAAGAAAGAAAGGAGAGGAAAGGAGAGGAGGAAGGAAGGGAGGGAGGGAAGGAGGGAGGGAGGGAGGAGGAAGAGAGAAGAAAGAAAGAAAGAAAGAAAGAAAGAGAGAAAGAAAGAAAGAAGGAAGGAAAGAAAGAGAAAGAAAGAAAGAAAAAGGAGAGAGAGCAAGAAAAAAAGAGAGGAAGGAAGGAAGGGAGGGAGGGAGGGAGGGAGGAAAGAGGGAGAGAGGGAAAGAAGGAAGCCCAGTGGTGTATAGATATATTATGATCTGTAGCTATATCTCAGGACTTGACAAACTATGATGAGGCCAAATTCAGCCCATTGCCTGCTTCTGGACAGCCCATAGCTAAAAATATTTTGTGTATCTTAAAAGGTTGAAAAATTAAGTAATATCCAATAATATTTCATGATGCATAAAAAGATATAAAATTCAAATAACAACATCCATAATCCTAAATGTTGCCAATAAAAAATTTGTAGAAACTTGTTTTTGGCTGGGCATGGTGGCTCATGCCTGTAATCCCAGCACTTTGGGAGGCTGAGGTGGGTGGATCATGTCAGGAAATTGAGACCATCCTGGCCAACATGGTGAAACCCTGTCTCTACTAAAAATACAAAAAAATTAGCTGAACGTGGTGGCATGCACCTGCACCTGTAGTCCCAGTTACTCAGGAGGCTGAAGCAGGAGAATCACTTGAACCTAGGAGGCAGAAGTTGCAGTGAGCCAGGATCACCCCACTGCACTCCAGTCTGGGTGATGGTGCGATACTCTGTCTTAAAAAAAAAAAAAAGAAAGAAAGAAATTTGTTTTCTTTCTTGTCACTTATCTATCTATATATATACACATTTGTATATCTATATATCTTACAATTTCTTGTCGTTTATATATACTCAATTTTGCTGCTTGGCCTGCGAAGCCTGAAATATTTACTATTTTGCCTTTTCCAGAAAAAGCAAAGTTTGCCAAACCCTGCTATATATCTCACTGCAGAGACATGTAGGAATCTATAATAACACTCTATTTCTAGAAGGATTCTTTGTTTTCCCAAGAGTTTTGAATTGCTTTTCTTTTTTCCTTGTACCATCTGCCTTTATCACAGACCCATCATGTAATCAGATATTCTTTATTTCCCAGAGAACTCCCACATAGTTCTGATTTTCCCTTCTCTCATGGCATCCAGGAAAATGTAGTCCCTGACCAGGTACGCAGGAACAGTATCTTCGAGGGCTGACAAAAGAAGAAAGCCTTGGGAGCCAGCATTTCTACTAGCAGTAAAAAGAAAGGAATGCTCTAGCTAAGTTTGACAGTAGACTCCATAAGACAAGGTTACTCGGTGGGTGGCCCACAACAGGCAGCTGGTGTTGGGAGTCTAGGTATGAATACTGTGCCATGTAGCTCCATGGATGAGGTTCAGTATGCTCATGAAACTTCGTGAAAGATACATGAATGGGCACTTCTGTGAAAGAGTCTCATACTCCAAAATGTTACACGTCACAAAGGTAGATCTTAGAACAGAAGTGAAACAGAGAATGATACTTAGGGCCATCCAAACATAGATGGTAATCAAAGGTATGACAGTACACAGTAAATGCCAGAGAAACACAAGGAAGACAAAGAGGGAAAATGACACCCTAAGTATCACTCACATTTATGGACAAAGAACAGAAGAGCCAGTGAGAATCTGGAAGAGCAGAGATAAAGGAGAAGAAGAATTCAGGATTTGACTAGCATTTTGTGGGTCTGCTGAAGCTTTTTCCAAAATGGTACAGATGAAAAACAATGTCTACTACTAGAAGCCCTCCAGCCTAAGAGAGCTCTCTCAAGGCAGGAACCCCACGTGTAGCCTCTTTCCTGGGTTTGTATGAGGTGGCTCACTTCCAGGGCAAGTCTGCCCTTCCTGGGATCAGTCAGCCCATGAAATGCTGTTATGGATCCTGGGGGCTGCTTCCAAGGAAGCTGGACAGGGAGAGGATGGACCATGAGAACCCCAGAAACAGGTGCCAAGTAACTAGGAGAAAGAATTATTTTTAATTTCTTAATTTTTACTTTTTAAAATTGTTTTGAGACAGGGTCTCACTCTATTTCCCAGGCTGAAGTTCAGTGGTGCAGTCAGAGCTCACTGCAGCCACCACCTTCTGGGCTCAAAGGATTCTCCCACCTCAGGCCCCTGAGTAGATGGGACTACAGGCACATGCCACCATGCCTGGCTATTTTTAAAATCTTTTGTAGAGATGGGGTCTCACTATGCTGGCCAGGATGGTCTCCAACTCCTGGGCTCAAGTGACTCTCCCACCTTGGCCTCCCAAAGTGCTGTGATTACAGGTGTGAACCACTGTTCCTTACCTATAAAAAATAATTAAAAGCTAACACTTAACAAACACCTTCTATGTGCCTAGCAACAATTATTGTGGTAGACTGTGCATTCATTTTTTGTTTTTTAGATAGAGTCTTGCTCTGCTGCCCAGGCTGAAGTGCAGTGGTATGATCTCAGCTCACCGCAACTCTGTTTCCCGGCCTCAAGTGATTCTCCTTCCTCAGCCACCCAAGTAGCTGGTACTACAGATGTGCACCATACATCCAGCTAATTTTTTGCATTTTTAGTAGAGACAGGGTTTCTCCATGCTGACCAAGCTGGTCTCGAACTCCTGGCCTCAAGTAATCCATCTGCCTTGGCCTTCTAAAGCGTTGGAATTACAGGTGTGAGCCACCACTCCTGGCCTCATTTCTGGGCCAGACCTTGTGCATTTATTCATTTATTTAACCAACATATGCTAGATGCCAGGCACTCTTCTAAACATGCACTTTACAATTATTATTTAACTCTCCTGATTTCTTTGAGAGATAGATAATACTATTACCTCCATTTCGCAAACTGCATATGATTAGTAAAGGCTGGGCTGGAATTTAAACTGTACCTTCTTCTGTCACTCATTAACTGTATTCTGAGCCTTGGGTAAATCCTTAGCATAAACAGGCTCAACTGAGCCTTATGATAGTCCTGTCTACTGCTAATTGTTCTGTATTACCAGCAAGGAGTTGGAGGCTCAGAGAGGTAAAGTAGCTTGCACAAGATCACTCTGCTAGGTGGTGGCAGGGCTGAGATATAAACCACAATCTCACTCTAACCACCACACCACCCTGCCCTAACTTCAGGACCTAGGCTGGTGGGTTGGGTCTCTTCCAACATGCTCAATTCTGTATCAAGGAGAGCTTGGCATCAATCAGAGGCTCCGAACCACTCAATGACTGGAGATATTGTGAAAAATAATTCACCCAACCTCTCCCAATTCTGATACCAAATCCAGAAAGCAAAGTCAAGGAAAATAAACGGTAAAGCCAATAAAATTGAAACATTGTAGCACTAGGCTGTAAAGAAATACCACCTCTGGTGATCAAATATAAATCTTTCTTTAAAAAGGGAACACTAATGATTTGAAAGTGAGAAGAACAGGGAGTCTGATGGGATGCAGGTGGGCAAATTATTTGAGGTTCTCACATCTTCCACGTTGGAGTTGGGATGTTTGCCAACATGGGGACGGCATCATGTCCAGGGCTATTCCATCTCCCGAAGAGTAAACTTGAGCACATTATTTGACTTCTTTGGGCTTTAAACTGAGTCAGGCAAAAGTCAACCCTACCCTCGCCCTCACCTCTGGGTTTGGGGCTTGGATGACTCTGTAACATAGGTGATGAGAATCTACAGCCAGGTTCTCATGCAGCACTCAGACAGCCAAAACCATCTTTGAAAGGCACCAGACTTGCAATAGATAAATGTACCATCAGACCTGGTTTTTACTGGCCTTCGACTTGAGTGGGCCAGGAACGGGTAACTAGGATGAGATCTGGGCAGGCAAAGCCCAACACCATCTATCCACCTTTAAGCCTGAAGGTTGTAGGAAATGCTATCAAATACCTTATTGCCAGCCCAAAAACCATCCACCACATTTCTCTCAACCAGCAGCCTAGAACTAGAGCCTGGTGTATAGTAGATGTTCAATAAATATACCTTGAAGTTTTGCCAGAAGGAAGATAATTCAATTATCTTAAGCTTCTCCTAGTGAACCTATACTAATCCCTGACAATTACTGTTTTGCTTTTAAGTGCTTACAATTTACCCTATTAATAATATATCCTATAATCCCAGCTAAAATTGTCTACAATTCAGCAGTCTGTAGTTTGAAAGAGACTAGCTCTCCAGTCTTGAAAATCTCAGCTGGGTGCAGTGGCTCAAACCTGTGATCCCAGCAGTTTGGGAGGCCAAGGCGGGTGGATCACTTGAGGTCGTAAGTTCAAGACCAGCCTGGCCAACATGGTGAAACACCATCTCTACTAAAAATACAAAAATTAGCCGGGTATGGTGGTGGATGCCTGTAATCCCAGCTACTTGGAAGGCTGAGGTGGGAGAATAGCTTGAACCCAGCAGACAGAGGTTGCAGTGAGCTGAGATCACACCATCGCCCTTCAGTCTGGGCAACAGAGAGAGACTCCATCTCAAAAAAAAAAAAAAAAAGAAAGAAAGAAAAATCTCAGTGTTATTTGTCCATTTTTCTTTCCATTTTATCCTTGAAGATTATCTAGAGTAGTTCAACAGTCTCGTTTTAAAATTCCCTCAATATCCTGGGTGCAAACTCAGGGAAAGAAAAAAGAAAATACATTGTGTGGACATATTGTGCACAAATCCCACAGACACTTTCTATTCCTTGTGGCTAAGAGTCTATATATATATTTGGTCACCTGCACATTTAGGAAGCGGAATTTCCACCACTCTATATTCTGTACCATATGCTGTTTGACATCATCCATAGCTGCCCTGGAATATGATAATACCTACCTGTTAAATTAAAGTCATCCACAAAACCATGTTGAGGTGACTGTTGAGGTGACTTCCATCACCTCATCCATTACAAAAGTCTACTGTAACCTGTAGAAATTGGTTTTGGCGTAGAGCAGTTAATATAGATGTATATTTACAAATCATTTTACCCTTTGCAAATTACAGGACAGCAGAACCAATTAGCTGTTTATCAGCTTAATGTGCCCTAAAATATGTATTACCAAGTAAGTCCTGATTTTTCAAAATGTTACTTTTCACCAAAGATGAGTCTGGCAGGCAATCAAAATGCTCTAGGAGCATTTTTTATTTGGAGAAAAATAAAAAAGATCAAATCAAGAGGCAATGATGTTAATCTGAGCCAAAGGTCTGCTGCGCAGCATAATTGCTCTTTTCTGCTTTTTCACTCTTCGGTGAGTGATGGCTTAGCTCCCGAGCAGGTGGGACATGGCAGGGGTTGGGTTCCTAATAAGATCTGGACCAAGGAAATCAGGTCTGGACCACCCTAGGATGTTTTTCCAGTTAGAGTCCCTGGGGCTCAGCTGCAGTGACAGCTCATTGGCTTAAGAAACAGAAAATGTTAGCACAGCACAATGGACTTCTTCCAAATTATCCTAAAGCAGAGAAGGTGTGTTAGGGTGGGTAAGGATGAAATTGTAAATGGTGTGGTCAAGGTAGGCTTCCCTGAGAAGGTGACATTTAACTCAAAATATGAAGGAGGTGAGAAGCAAAGCCAAGTGGCTCACTGGGGGAAGGGCATTCTAGGCAGATGGATCAGCAAGCGCAAAGGCTTGGAGCAGGAAATGTGCCTGGAGTGTTCAAGGAGGCCGACGTGGTTGAAGTGGGGGAGTGAGGAGAGAAGCAGATCAGTCTAGGATACTGCAGGCCGGGTCATGCAGAGCTCTGAAGGGAATTGTAAGGACTTTTGACTCTTAATGAACTGGAAGACTCTGAAGGATTCTGAGCCCAAGAATGGCATGCTCTTGAATTCACCATGTCTGAGTCTTCTTCTCAACTGCACGATTTGCTGCTCGACAGGAAGAGTACTTTGTCCTGTGACCTCCCTTGCTTCCCTCAGGCAAGTACAACTCTAGACTTTTAACACTTTTGCCTCGCCCTTCTCTATGACTGGGTGCAGTGAGGTAGCACCTTATCAGCACTGTCTTCCTTCTGTCGCTGAGGACAAGTCCGTGGTCCCTTATTATTTTTCAGTATTTTATTTCTCATTGTGGAAAACTGGGTTTTTTTTAATGCCGTTGAAGTAGAAGTTTCTAGTCCTTGCCAAATCTTGCAAAGCTCCTGGAATCATCATTCCTGCTGGGAAGCCCCTTCCCAACTCACAGATTCTCACCTTTCATTGGCTCAGGCTGGCATTTCCTCCTGTGCAGCCTCTCCTTCTCAACCTAGAGATCCAACAAGAGATGCAAAGTGAGTGATTTGTATTTGGGGGGACCTCCAACCTGAATTGCCTGCACCAGATGTACTTATTGAGCAACTACTATGTGCTGGACACTGTGTTGGGTCCTGATGATTTAGCAGAAAATAAAGCAGACATGGTTCCTGTCTTTGGTAAGCTCACAACTGTGTAGGAAAGATGCTGATGGAGTGCACCCAGGTGAGCAGGGGAGAGGCTCCTGTAGCAGAGAGTATCAGGTCCTAGATTAGTCAATGGCAGGGGTATCACGTAAGTGTTCTCTTAGGGCTTGTGAGTCCTCATGGTGCTTCTGGCCCACAGTTGGTGCTAAAAACATGTTTTCCAAACATGCAAAAAGGCTTGTGAAACATACACAGAGGAGAACTGACCTCTTCAAGTACTCGGAGCTGGAGTAGAAATGAGCTCAGAGATCCTGGTTTCTTATCCTTAAACAGAGGGGAAAGAGAACATGAAAAGAGCCTACCCCTAAAAATCCATGAAGGCACACTGAGTAATTATACATTTTCTCTCTCTCTTTTTTTTCTTATCTTTAATTTAAAAAAGAAAGAAAGAAAGAAATCCTGGATAATTTATTATTATATTATTTCAAGTGGTATATTTTTCCTATTGTATTTGTTAATTGAAACACTTTTTACAACATGAAAGTAATAAAAAACATATTCTTAATATAGAAGTTTAAAACAAAACAGACAAGAATGTTTCCTTTGTACCCTCACTATAAACTCATCTCCTTTCCCCAAAATGACAGCTACTTCTAGTTGATAAATAACCAATAAATCTCTCTCTCTCTCTCTCTCTCTCTCTCTCTCTCTCTCTCTTTCTCTACCAAGTCAAAGAGACTAGGAAATGTGCGTTTTTTCTCTTCCAGTTCACATTCTTCATGAGTCACTCCACACTCTTGAATAATTATCTTACAATTTACTAGATGTTTAATCGTGCACATTATTTTTTTATTTTTGTCATGTAAGTTGAACTCAGATTTTTTCAACTTGCCATTTATTTTTCAGTTAATAAAGTGTCCTAGAAATCTATCTACAGTTATCTTACAATTTATTAAGACATTTAATCATGCACATTTTTGTATTATTTTGTTTTTATTTTTGTTAGATAAGGTGAACTCCAAGTTTCTCTTCAAAGAATCAGTATGTCAGTATGTTCAGCTCTCTTATTCTTTAATTCTTCATTTTAAAGTTTAACTTCCTGGTTCTCTTTTACCCCCCTGGCTCTAGTTTCAGTAAACAACTTTCCTGCCAGTTCTAATCAGTAGTTCACATCTGTTCCCCTGGTCATCTGCTTTGACCCGAGTCTCCCCTGGTCACCTGCTCTGACCTGTTCTGTAACCTTCCTTCCCACCAGACTACCCACCCCACCACTCTGGCTCGTACTCCTGCTGTCTTTAAAATGGTCAATCAGAATTAGCTTAGACTGTGCAGTCTAATCGTAGCCAATAGGGAAACAACACAGCAGTAGGGGTTACCTGCATCAGGAATAAGAACCCCTTCCCCTTCCTTGTCCAGGTGAGCACTCACCATTGCTCCATCTGTGAGACACGCCCTTCTTTAGAAGTAAATTGTCTAGCCAAGAAAATTTATTTTCAAGTACTACTTCTTCTGTGGCACAGAAAATTTACATATAACATTTTTTGTCACGTAAATTGAATCTATGAGATTTTTTTTTCAACTTGCCATTTATTTTTCATTTTAAAAAGTATCCTAGAGATCTTTCTGCATTAATAGAGAAGTCCCGTTTATTCTTTTTGGTGCCTATTTAGTGCTTTGAAGCATTCTATTATATAATTGCTTTTCAAAAAATTTTCAAAAATTTTACTGTAAGTTCAGGGGTACCTGTGCAGGTTTGTTATGTAGGTAAACTTGCGTCATGGGGGATGTGTTGTACAGATTATTTCATCACTCAGATATTAAGCCTAGTAGCCATTTGGTTATTTTTCCTGGTCTTCTCTCTCTTCTCACCCTCCACCCTCCACCCTCCAAGAGGCCCCAGTGTGTGTTATTCTCCTCCATGTGTCCATGTGTTCGCATCATTTATTTCGCATGTATCAGTGACAACAAGCAGTATTTGGTTTTCTGTTCCTCAGGCACACTATTTTAAACATCAGATCATATGGAAGGGATTTTCATGAGAAGCATCCACATGAGAGATACTGCTCTCTCCCCACCCTGAGTCCTATTGCCCAGAGGAAGCTTTTTGAAACCATTTTTATTTGGTTCTTCTGGTGGTTACATCTTTATCTTTAAATAATATGTTCATCCCTCTATTTCTCAATTTATAATCTATTGGCTTCCTGCCATGATAGGTGAGAATTTAGCAAACTCATTCCTCCCTCTGTATTGGTTAGCTTTCTAATTTTTAAAAATAACTTATATTTTCATTTCTTTTCTTCATTCACCTTACGTAGACTGTCTTAGCTTCCTGTTTCATAGAACGAGAAAGTTCACATTCCTCACTTCCGCCTACCCATGCCTGTAGCTGTGTTTTTACTTGCTCGTCATCAAGATTCACTCTGCTTGCATCCTATTCTGCAACTAAACCAATGTCCTCCATGCTTGGGCTATGGATCGATTCTGAAGTTTGAAAACCAATGAACATTATTCTGATTATGTAGGTAATGTTCAATGCGAAGCTGACTCGTTTTCTGAGATTACGTTTTTCTCTTTGTGGTTTCAATGTCACAATCTCTGAGTCACTCCAAGAAACATGTCCAAATGGAGTTGCCTAATACTTAACCAGTCAATCAAAGTCATACCATATATTTATTTGCATCACATTTGGGCTTTCTGGTACAGTTTTCATTATTCCTGGAGTTTCTGATGGGCTCAAGGAATTTTTTTTAGCAGATCGTTTCAGAGCAAAATTAGGCTTTTTAAAACATAAGCCCCGTACAAGAGGAAACACTTTTCTGGAGAAATAACTCCTCTCCCTTTTTTCCTGCTTCCTCAGTGTAGTATAGCAGTTAAGAACTCAACCCTGCCAGCTTGGCCAATATGGTGAAACCTCTTCTCTACCAAAAAGACAAAAATTAGCTGGGCTTGAGGGTGCATGCCTGTAGTCCCAGATACTTAAAAGGCTGAAGCAGGAGAATTCCTTGAACCCCAGAGGTGGAGGTTGCAGTGAGTGGAGACCACACCACAGCACTCCAGCCTGGGTGACAGAGCAAGACTCCATCTCAAAAACAAACAAACAAACAAAAAAAAAAAAAAAACAAAGAAACAAAAAAAAACTTAACCTCTACCACCAGATTGTTTGCACCAGATTGCTTGGGCTCAAATCTCAGCTCAACCACATATGGCTGTGCAACTTTGACACATTACTTAACCTCTCTGTGTCTCAGTTTCCTCATCTGTAAAATGGGGGAGTTGTCATTATACCTACTCATAGGGTTGTTGTGGGTACTTAATATTTGTAGAACACTTAGAACAGTGCTGACACATGTAAGTACTAATTTGATGTTGGTTATTACCATTTTCTTGGGATGACTAGATTGGACAGAATCTACTTGCCTGCATTTCTTCACCAACAGCAAGGAATCACTCAGTCCATGGTTACCTCTGCTCTGTTAATCTCCAAGAATTTTTAGGAGCCTCAGGGAGGACTGAGGCAAAGCCAGTGATGCAGTTGATGGAGTCCCTACCATGGAACAAGATTTGTGGCCTTTGATGGCAAGTCTTGGGCCCAATTTTCTTCATGCTGGTTGATGAAGGTGGTCAAAACCTTGGGGAATAGATGTTCTAGAATATCCCCAAGATGAGCTACATCGGGAAGGCATCAGCACTTAACAACAGCAAGTGTCCACTGAGTGCTCACATACGTCATCTCACTTTGTCCTCCCGAGAGCCTTGTGGGGTATTAGACTCATTTTACCGATGAGTAAATGGAGTTCAGAGAAGTAATTGTCCCAAATTCTCAGAGCCAGTAAGTGGTAGAGGTAGAATTCAAACTTAGGTCTTTTAAATCTGAAAACTGATGTCCTTAATCCTGATGTCATAGCTCAACATTATCAAAGGGTGGTCTTTTATTTCCTAAGATAAAAGGGGCACTTCCTAAGATCCTTTTAAGGAATTGGCAAGGTTGAAACTATTTCAGAATAATAATAC
The DNA here is from genome assembly GCF_048565385.1 of Saimiri boliviensis. Taxonomy (NCBI): domain Eukaryota; kingdom Metazoa; phylum Chordata; class Mammalia; order Primates; family Cebidae; genus Saimiri; species Saimiri boliviensis. The sequence goes on along the minus strand of NC_133460.1, from coordinate 15,987,317 downwards.
GATATGTCTGTGCATCGTGGTGCACACCTGTAATCTCAGCTACTCAGGAAGCTGAGGTGGGAAGATTGCTTGAGCCCAGGAGTTTGAGCCCAGCCTGGGCAATACAGCAAGACTCCATCTCTAAAATATATATATATATATATGATTTTTTCACTGTGTTGAAATTTGCACTATGAGGCAAAAACAATGGTAGGTAAAACTGTTGGAGCTTGACTGCAAAGGAAGGCTGTGGCTCAGTACTGATTGTATTCGTCATCATCACTCACTTACAGGAGAAAAAAATGCTAGCTTCACTTAAAAATGTCCCTGATGAAGCCACAGAAAAAGAATCAATTTTATGAAATCTCAAACCTTGAGTGCTAGGTTTATACAGTCTGTGTAACCAAATGAGAGCTATGCTTTGAATACCTCGGCCGGGGTATGCTGGTGGTATCAGGCAAAGGCACTTGTGCCACTGAGTTGCGAGCTGAACTAGCTGCTTTTTTCCATGAAACACCACATTTACTTGAAGGAATGACAGGTAAATTACGGTTATTCAGGCTTGGGTATTTGGCAGACATTTTCTCAAAGATGAGCTAAGTGAGCCTGTCACTTCAAAGAAAGCAACTGACAGTATTTGTTGCCAAGGATAAAAATTCAAGGTTTCAAGTGATAATTATGATTTTGGAAAACTTGTGTGAGCCAATGTGATTTGTTTCTATACCGTATAATGAAATGTGCCAAATTTAGAAGACCTGTGTAACTCTATGAAACAATACTTTCCAAATGACGAATGCATGATGTTACACAATTACGCCTGGCTAAAAGACCCATTCAACGTGCAGGATTAGAAAAATGGATTTTCATGTAGCAAAGCATAAAAAGTTAATATGGTTTCAGATTCCACATTGCAACTAGCCTTTGAGACACTACCACTTGTCAAGTTTTGGTGTAATATCAAAGAATAGTCACAGTTATTTCAAAGGCTATTCAAATACTACTCTATTTGTTTAACTTGTGCGAGGCTAGACTTTCTTCATATAGCTCAACTCTAACAAAATTGAGGAATAGATCAAATGCAGAAGCAGAAATAAGAGTCTACCTCTCTTCTCTTGAGCCAGACATTAAAGAAATTTTCAAAAGTTTAAAAACAATCCTTCTCACTATTTTTTGTTCTGGAAAATATAGTTATTTACATGTAAATATTTATGTGAACATGCAATTGAGTTTATCATTATTTTCAAATGAATTTTAAAATAAATATTTTAAGATTTTAAGAGGGTTTTAATTCCTGATATAGGAAATATTATATAGATGTAACCCATATAAACAAAAGTTCAATAATTTGCACACATGTAAAGGAGTCCTGAGACCAAAAAATTTGAGAGCCCCTGCTACAGCTGTATTTTAATTCTGTTGACTAACTTCAGATGGCTGAGGAGAGAAAATCAAAGAGCTATTTCCACACTTTCGTCAGAAGGTTTCCTTCTAGTTCTGTCTTTTCTTCTCCAGTGAGAAATGAAACAGTCCCTTGGTGGGTTCTGGTATCTTTTTGACTCCTCTTCAGTTGCAGCTAAGCTAAGTCATTGTTCCGCCATCACTGGGATGTAAGAGGCAACATGAGATTTCAGCTGGCACTGAAAGAGGCGTCTTTGATTAAAATGCAACCCTGCTGGTGTAAAGTTAGACAGAGCCTGGAGGATTCATAGCATCTTGTGTCTTTGTTCATGAACACCGACAAAGCTTAGCCATCACTCCACAAAGAGCTGAGATCTGTAGTGATATTCTTTGTATGTGAGATGAAGCGAAGTGCAGTGCAGAAAAACTGAGATTTTTGAACAGGTTTTTGGTGGATGGGAATTTAAATGTATACATTGTCCACCTTCTAACCTATAATTAAACACACTGTGGGTGAGGATGGAGAATTTGGGGAAAGAGTCTAGTGGGCAATCACTGAACAAACATTTCTCTTGGCCAGTGCCAGGGCTTGGTTCTTAGAAATGGAGAAATGGACACTTGAAGGGAGGTTGTGGTATGTGGCCATGAATGTTTTAGTTAGTTTGTTTGTTGTTTGGTCAACCTCACATCCATACCTGCTTTTTCTGGTAACAGTGTTCTTATTGGGGGGGGGGCGGTTGTCATGCCACCCTATCCTCAGTCCATGTGGTTTGGGTGGAACTGACTCCAGCCTGACAAGACCAGCATGTAACCTAGGAATGACCTTGAAGATTATCTTTAGGCATCTGGAATTTATACTAAGGCAGTGGCTCTTGACAGGAACATTTGGTGATGTCTGAGACATTTTTGGTTGAGGGATCAGAAAAGCACTACCAGATCTAGTAGGTGAGATCGGGGATGCTGCTAAACACCTTGCAATGCACAGGACAGCCCCTACAACACAGAATTGCCCACTCCTGAATGTCAAGAGTACCGAGGTTGAGAATCCTGATTAAAAGGTAAAGGGGGCCAGGTGCAGTGGCTCATGCCTGTGATTCCAGCACTTTGGGAGGCCCAGGTGGGCAGATCACTTGAGGTCAGGAGTCCAAGAACAGCCTGGCCAACATGGTGAAACCCCATCTCTACCAAAAATACAAAAATTACCTGGGTGTGGTGGCACACACCTGTAGTCCCAGTCAGGAGGCTAAAGCAGGAGAATCATTTGAACCCAGGAGGCAGAGGTTTCAGTGAGCCAAGAATGCGCCACTGCATTCCAGTCTGGGTGGCAGAGCAAGACTCCGTCTCAAAAAAAGCTAAAGGGAAGCCATTGAAGGGTTTTCAGCAGAGGAGTAATAGGATGTAAGTTGATGTATATATATATTTTTTTACTTTTTATGAAATCGAGATGGGGAATCTTACTATGTTGCCCAAAGTTGACTTCAACTCCTTGGCTCGTGATCCTCCTGCCTTGGCTTCCCAAAGTGCTGGAATTACAGAGCTGAGCCACAGCACCCAACTAACTGATGTCTTTAAAGTGTGGTCAGGTCCCAGGTAGAAACAGATTTTTGAGACGTAAGAGGGGAGCAGGAGATAAGCCAGTGGGTATTGCAATAACTTTAGAGAGAGAAGACTCCAGGAGTGTGGAAGGAGGTATGATGTGGAAGGAGGCATGATATGGGAAATTGGAAGGAGGCATGATATGGAAAATGCACATTTTGAAATCATCGGTGGTAAAAGGCAGAATCTTGAATGTGAATGAGAGCTTCCAATGAGCCTGTGAAAAGTAGGAAAATAGGACCAAAGACAGAGCCTTGGGGGAACATCCATGCATAACATAAAATAATAATAGTATCTAACACTGTTTGAGAGTTTATGTGCCAGCTTCTACGCTGAGTAGCTTACATGATCACAGCTAATCCTTTTAACAACACTTATTATCTCCATTTTACAGATTTAAAAACTTGGGCACAGAGAGGTTAAGTAACTGACCCAAGGTCACACATGGAGCTGTTATCTGAGACGGAATCTAAACTCAAATGATATGACTCCATGGTTTTCCTTCTTACCTACCAAGCTGGCTCCTTGGATGGAGAAAAATCCTCCAGAAGGAAAATTACAACTCTTAAGAGCTGAAAGGTGAACAAAAGTTAGAGAGATGAAGGGATGGGTTGGTGTTCCAGGAAAAGGAACAGCAAGAACCAAGTTCTGGAGGCTAGATGGAGCATAAAGATAGCGTAGGAAAGAAGCCAAAACATACAGTAATGGCCAGAGCAGGGGTGGGGTGAGTGCAGAGAACAGTGAGACTGGAGAAGTAGACGGGGACTGTGTTGTGAAGATCTCTGTGAGGCATGTTAAGTAAGACTTTATGCTAGGGACAACAGAGATCCTTTGGAGAGATTAAAATAGAAAATTAAAGATCTCATGTAATCAGGCTTTCATTTTTGAGGCTCATTCTGGCTGAAGTGTGGGACACGGACTGGGGAATGGAAAAGGAATATTTTTATTTATTTATTTACTTACTTACTTTGGAGACAGAGCCTTACTCTGTCACCCAGGCTGGAGTGCAGTGGCGCGATCTCGACTCACTGCAACATCCGCCTCCAGGGTTCAAGCGATTCTCCTGCCTTAGCCTCCTGAGTAGCTGGGATTACAGGTGGGCGCCACCATGCCCAGCTAATATTTATATTTTTAGTAGAGATGGGGATTCACCATGTTAGTCAGGCTGTTCTCGATCTCCTAACCTCATGATCTGCCTGCCTCAGCCTCCCAAAGCACTGGGATTACAGGAATGAGCCACCGAGCCCAGCCTATTTTTATTTGTCTTGAGATGGAGTCTTACTCTGTTTCCTGGGCTGGAGTGCAGTGATGCAATCTCGGCTCACTGCAGTCTTGACCTCCTGGGCTTAGACAATCCTCCCACCTCAGCCTCCTAAGTAGCTGGGACTACAAGGGTGCACCATCATACCTGGCTGAATTTGTTTATTATTATTATTATTATTATTATTATTATTATTACTATTTTGTAGAGACAGGATCTCACTATGCTGCCTAGGCTAGTCTTAAACTCCTGGTCTCAAGCAGTCCTCCTGCGTTGGCCTCCCAAAGTGCTGGAATTACAGCCGTGACCCACTGCACCCAACTGAGGAATATTTGCAGGCTGGTTAAGAAACATTAATGCAATAATTCCATAGCAATAATAGAGTCTCATATCAGGGAGATGGCAGTAATAAGGACTCATTGACCATCACTTTGGTAGATGCTTGAAAGCTAGAATCAACTGAATTTCCTGATTGTTGCGTGTAAAGGTAGGGGAGAATGAGCTCAGGGGTCATCTGGGTTTCTGCCTTTAACCTTTGGATGGATAGTGATGCCCTTTAGGATGAAAAGCTTAGTGACAGGGAGAGGGTGAGTCTGGTTTTGAAAGTGTTGAGTTTGCAGCTACTTTTGTAACATTCAAGCAGGGGTGTTAAAAGGGCCACTGAATGCACTGCCCAAGAACTCATGAGGGATATCTGGTCTAATTACTTCCATATATAGGGAGCTATACCTTTTTGATCAGGAAACAGTCAAACATGTACATTCCAACCACTGCTAATTCTAACAGAGGCAATTGGTGAAAGGCCATTAGCTGAGGTTCCGTGTGACAGATGAACTGATGTTAAAAGTCTGAATGCAACATCAGGAGGTCACTGCCAGTCTAATTAGGCACAGATAGAGTTTATTGGGTCGTGGAAAGCCAGTTGTGCATAACCATCATTTCAGGCCCCTCTCCTTCCATTTTTGACTTGTCATCTGGTTTTGAGTGAACATTAAAGTATCCTTTCATAAATGGTGACCTTTAGAATTTGAAATGATGGTTTCTGGCTAATTTCCATTCCAGCCTTAGGGCTGCTGCTTGAAGCTCTTGACTAGTTTCTAGCCCTGTGCTCTCAACCATAATTTGGAAAAGGGCAGTGTTGTTTTCGTCCTTAAAATGCCCATCATTCGGGTGAAGGATCATCATTCGTAATTGTGTGACCACACACTGTTTAGGGATGAAAAATGTACTAGGTGTTGAGCTTACGCTAATAACAAGACCAGACCCAGCCAGGCGCAGTGGCTCATGCCTATAATCCCAGAGCTTTGGGAGGCTGAGGTGGGCGGATTGTTTGAGGCCAGGAGTTTGAGACCAGGACTTTGAGACCAATATGATGAAACCCCATCTCTACTAAAAATACAAAAATTAGCCGGGCGTGGTGGCACATGCCTATAATCCCAGCTACTCAGGAGGCTGAGGCATGAGAATTGCTTGAACCTGGGAGGCAAACCTTGCACTGAGCTGAGATCAAGATTGAGCCACTGCACTCCAGCCTGGGCGATAGAGCAAGACTTTGTCTCAACAAACAAACAAACAAACAAAAACAGACCCGATTTGTTCTGGAGAATCTGGGAATATTTTGTCTAAAGTCACAATAAAACAACAACAATATGGTTGTATTATGGTTGTAAGTGACAGAAAACTAAATTCTAATTGACTTAAGAATAGGGAAAAAGAAAGAGAGAAAAAGCGCTATTCATTCACATAATGAAATAATCAAGCTATGGCTGGATGTGGGGGCCAAATTCACAAGCACATTATATCTTTCACTATTGTTTCCTCTGCTTCTTCTCTGTTGACTTCATTTCAGAGTAATGGATGGGATACTCAGTGATTCAGGATGGGGAACAGCAGCTCTCAGGGCTATATTCTGCTTTGTTGTTGTTGTTGTTGCTGTTGTATGTTTGTTTGAGACAGTGTCTCACAGGGTCTCACTCTGTCACCCAGGCTAAAGTGCAGTAGTGCAATCTCAGCTCTCTGTAATGACCACCTCCTGAACTCAAGTGATCCTCCTGCTTCAGCCTCTGGAGTAGCCAGGACTACAGCCACACACCACCATATCCAGCTAATTTTTTTTTTTTTGACCTTTTTTTTTTTTTTTTTTTTGGTAGAGACAGTGGTCTTGCTATGTTGCTCAGGCTGTTTTCCAGCTCTTGAGCTCAAGTGATCCTCCCCCTACCTTAGCCTCCTAAAGTGCTGGGATTACAGGCATGGCCACTGTGACAAGGAGGGCCACATTCTTGAACCCACCATAACAGCATAAGCTTCTTTCCCAGCAGGCAAAGGTCTCATTGTATTTTATTGGCTTTGATCAGGTCACATGTCCATTATTGAACTAATCACTGCAGACGAAGAGTCCCGAAAGGCTGATTAGTTTAAGCCTGAGTCATGTGATTTAATCTTGGAGCAGGAGGGGCATAGATCCCCAAAGATAATTATGATGATAAATGACAACAATTATTGATCCGTTGCTACATGTTCTGATCAGCATAAATGCTTTTTTTGTGTGCTTCTCATGACAACACTGAGATAGGTGCTATTGTCATCACTCTTTTAATGATGAGGGAAATCAAACTGTAACAAAATGAACTAACTTGCCCAGGACCCACAGCTGGTAAATAACAAAAACGCAGGTATAGAGAGAGGTGACTGTAACCTTTCCAAAAACCCACAGACAGTAAACAATGGAGCCACTGTGAAAATTCAGGCAGCCTTTCACCAGAGTGTAGGCTCTAAACCACTACTCTAGGACACCATCTTAAGTTAGGGTAGGGTTACCAGATGTCCACTGTAACTCAGCAGTTTTCAGTTACAGCAAGCTTTCAAACATGACTTTTTTTTTTTTTTTTTTTATCACAACAACTTTATAAAGGAGACTGGACCTGGAAGCATGATCTCCATTTTCCCATGAGGAAATTGAGGTTTAGGTTCAGTGGCTTGCTCTAGGTCAAACATGAATTAAACAGTGGAACAGCGACTAGAATCCTCTGCCCACCCTTTCTGGCCCTGCAGTAATGTGGCCTGAATGCTTAGTAAATGTTTAGGAGACCACACACCTTGAAGAGTCATACCGGGCTTATTGCAGGCTCATCCTCCACCCACACGTATCCGCTTGTGTTGCTTCTTCATTACTTTTTTTTTTTTTTTTTTTTTTTTTGAGACAGAATCTCGCTCTGTCTCTGAGACTGGAGTGCAGTTGCACAGTCTTCGTTCACTGCAACCTCCTCCTCCCAGTTCAAGCGAATCTCCTGTCTCAGCTTCCCGAGTAGCTGGGATTACAGGCACATGCCACCACATCCAGATAATTTTTGTATTTTTAGTAGAGATGGGGTCTCCCAATGTTGACCAGTCTGATCTCGAACTCCTGACCTCAAGTGACCCACCTGCCTCAGCCTCCCAGAGTGCTGGGATTACAAGCGTGAACCACCATGCTAGGCCTCATTACTTTACTTCTGTGATTGTTATAGGCAGACACGAGAGTCCCAAGAACTTGGACGCAAAGTTGTCCTCAAAGACGTAAACTGTAAATTAAGCTGTTTATGAAACAATTTATCCACATCAAATTTATCTCTTATTAAACTCACACACACATATGTATGTATGTATACATATTTATTTATGTACATATGAACGGATCTATTTCCAAACCTTCTATTCTTTTCTTTCAATCTATATTTCTATTTCTGAGATTCTACCACACTGTCTTTTGAATTCATGTAGCTTCATAAGACTCTTTTTTTTTTTTTTTTTTTTTTTTTTTTCTGAGACAGAGTTTCGCTCTTGTTACCCAGGCTGGAGTGCAATGGCGCCATCTCAGCTCACCACAACCTCCTCCTCCTGGGTTCAGGCAATTCTCCCTCCTCAGCCTCCTGAGTAGCTGGGATCACAGGCATGCGCCACCATGCCCAGCTAATTTTTGTATTTTTAGTAGAGACGGGGTTTCACCATGTTAACCAGGATGGTCTTGATCTCTTGACCTCGTGATCCACCTGCCTCGGCCTCCCAAAGTGCTGGGATTATAGGCTTGAGCCACCACGCCTGGCCCGTAAGTCTCTTAATACTAGAAGAACACCTTCTTCTCTGCTATTCTTTACCAAACATCTGAGTTCTAATCATTTGGTTTTGCTAGCATGCTGACTATTCTGTCTCATTGTGGGATATTGAGATATTAATTTAAAAATGTAATTAACAGGTTTTTTTGGGGATGAGCAACATCTTTAGGATACTGAGACTTCACATTTAACAACATAATTTATCTCCCATTTATTGACATCTTATTTTAGGTTTTTTAGAGAAATCTTAACATTTTCATCATTCAAGTCTATGCATCTCTTGTGTATATTATTTCTAGGTAGTTTTTACATTTCTTGTTTACTCATGTTAATGGATGGTGTTTTCCAGTATATTTTCTAAGAGGTTAGTATAACTGGAAGGTGAGAAAGCTATTCTAGATCTATAATTATTTATAAGTTGTTTGAACATTCTCACTTAGTTGATTTCATTTTCTTATCCAGATAAACAATCATAATATCTGCAAATGATAGGTGGAACATTTTTGCCTTCTTTTTTCTTTGACTGAAGTTTAGAGAATAGTGTTAAATAATGGTGGTGGTCAAAGGCCACCTTGCATTTAGCTGTAATGGATACTTCATGAACAGTGTTTCTCTAAGTGTGGTCACAGATCTGGGTATACATTATAGAATTTATACATACCTGGTGATCTACATTTTAGCAGACTCCTAAGGTGATTCCTGTCTACACTAAAGTGAATGACTCCTCCAGGTTTTCACCAAGAAGCATGGTATTTGTTACTGGCTTAGATAGGTTTTCTTTAGCATACTATCAAGATTTCAGTCAATGTCTGCCTAACTCAGAATTATGCATGAAGGTTTACATTTTTTATAGTTATTAAGATTATAAGTTTGTTTCCTCTTTGGGTTATTAATAGGATAAGCTATGTTAATGATTTCATATTAGTCTTTCTACCTTTCATTCTTGTAATAATTACTTTTGGAGTATATTTTGTATTTGATTGTGTAATGCTGAAGTGGATTTGCTAATATATAATTTAGGATTTTTCTATATACTTCTCAATGAAATTTTCCTGTGGTTTGTCTTTTGTGTGTTATTGTTGTTAATGTTTGAAATCAGAGTTGTGGTAACTCACTGAAATGATTTTCAATGCTCTGAAGTAGACTAAATAGCATGAAAATTATCACATAAAACCCTTTGGGCCTGGGGCCTTTTTGAAAGTAGTTCTTCGACAATTTCTCTCACATCCTATTTGCCTATTTTGAGTCTTTTTCTAGAGTCATTTTTGTTCATAGAAATGTAAAAATGTTTTAGTCTACAGTTAAATAGTGTGATTGCTTCTAATTCATTTTCTTTCAAGTCTGTCTTTTTTCTTCTCTATTTTCTCAACTTGTGTCCAACTGCATTTATAACTGGTGTCATTTCTTCCAAAATGGTGCCAATAGGTTATCTTTCAGTCTTTAAGTTTTAGGCTTTGAATTTTCATCTCTTTCTTGGGTTTCTTAACGTATTTTTTAAGAATCTTGGAAGAGCAGTTTGAAGGCAGCCAACCAAATGCCATTATGAGCAATACGTTTTTGCTCCTGGGATTTTTTTAACCTAGATTTTAAAATCTCATCTTGTAGAGGTTGGCATGGTCTCAATGTGAAGAGGTACTTCTGGGATCCTAACTACTATCCAGCGAAGTCACTAGACCTCACAGATAGTATCATCTGCCAATATCATTTCAGTTCTCAGCAAGTCATTGATAAAATCATTTAAGGGGAAAAGTTCAAGTACATAAAAGTGCAGTAAAGAGTTAGCCAAACATCTAGTAGTCTTGCCTTACATACACAGGAATTATAATTTGGTTTTGTGGGAGTCCCATCAAAAACATAAAAAGAAAATAAAAAGAATTAGCTGAACATCATCACTATCAGAAGACACCGGAGTGTGGCCTCACTTCAGGTTCACAGAACTCAGCGAAAAACCACATTCCCTAACACAAGCTGAGTAAATGTGGTTCACTCCTGTGATTCGCACTCATTAGGACTTACTCTGGGTAAGGCGCTGTGCTGGTCTTGGACATGCAAAACTGAAAAGATGTGGCCCCTGCCCTCAGGGACTTTGATGAGGAAAATCCTTTCTTAGTTATGTGGTCTCCAATATCACAAGGTTACTAACACCATTTTTTAAAATAATTGCAAACACAGATTGTTTAAGCTCCCTCTTCAAAGATTATAAGAGAAAGCTGTTTACTGCAACTGGTGAAACTATTCAAAAATAGAAAAAGAAATAATACTATCCCCTGCTCTATTCTCACCCTGCCCCAACCCATGCTCTTCCAAAGTAACTACCATTAACTGCTAAATGTGCTTCCTCTTCTACCCTCAAAACAAACACACGTCATACATGCACAGAAGAAGGGGCATGATTTGCTTTTTTTTTTTTTTTTAATTGAATCAGAGCCAGACAAAATGGCACACACCTCTAGTCCTGGCTATTTAAGATGCTGAGGCAGTAGGAGTTCGAGTCTAGCCTGGGCAACATGGTGAGACCCTGTCTCTAAAAATAATAATAATAAAAGTTTTTTAAAGTGTAAAATAAATAATTATATATCTAATTGAATATTATAGATAGATAGATAGATATACACATAAATTAAATCATACTGTCGATATTAGCCTGCCACTTGCCTTTCTTCCTTAATACATCGTGGCTATCCTTCTAGGTCTATAGGTACTGTAAATCTAACTTGAATTTTTTTTTTTTTTTTGAGTCAGGGTCTCACTCTGTCACCCAGGTTGGAGAGCAGTGGTGCGATCTCAGCTCACTGCCACCTCCATCCACTAAGCTTAAGCAATCCTCCTACCTCAGCCTCCCAAATAGCTGGGACCCTAGGCACATGTCACCACACCTGGCTATTTTTTTGTAGTTTTGGCAGAAATGGGATCTCACCATGTGGACCGGGCTGGTCTTGAACTCCTTAGCTCAAGCAATTCCTAACTTGATTTTTTCGATAGCTACTTAATGTTCCATAGAATGGAATCACTTCAGTTTATTCAACCATGCCTTTGTTCATGGGCATTCCTCTTATTTCCAATTTTAATTGCTGTCATTGTCATTCTTGTTACATGTTACATGACAACATATGTCCTTACATAGTAATGCTTTCATTTTTCTGACTAGATTACCAAAAGCAATACTGCTGGATCAATAAGGGTATGGGGTTATAATCTTAATAGATATTGACAGGTTATTATCTTATAAGACTGTAGCAAGGGGAATGATTATCAGGCAAATGTCTCAATTATTAAATAAAAGACACACACATACACACATATATACAAATTCAAACATTTTGCTTTGAAAGGAGATCCCCTAGAATGGATTGGAAGCACAAATAGTGCCTCGAATTTCCATCGTTCCTAGTAGTGTCCTCCATTGTCATCACCATGCTGGCCCCCAGAAGACATTAAAAACAGTAGCAAAGGCACTTATCGAGTCCCACCCAGGTAATACCCAGGTAATACATTTTAGGTACGCGTTTTCTGTCTTACTCTCATGGTTATGTAAGAGATAGATGCTATTACCATCCTCATTTTAGAAAAGTTTCATTTCAGGAAACTGAGTCCTGAAAAGTTTGTCACTTGCTCAATGTGACACAACTAATAGGTGGTATAGCTGGGATTTGATTCCAGTTCTGCCTGCTTCCAAGACCTATGCCCTTAACCACTGTGTGGGATTTCCTCCAAGGATATCATCGCTGAGACGTTCATGAGAGCCCCAGGCAGGGCTGCACCTTGCCTCCTGTGCGGAGGAGGAGAGCTCCTGTGCAAGGTCCTTGCAGCCAGGCTGACCTCCAGCAAGTACCTTCCCTATTCAGAGAGAACTGAGTGAGCTCATGGGCACCCCAGGACACCATGGATGGCATGCTTGCTTGCTCTTGCAAGCAACTCAAAAGCCAGCTTTCTTCTCTCTCTTTTCTCTCTCCTGCTCTCTTTCTCTTGCTTACTCTAAGCAAACTGAAGCAATTAAGAAACACTGGGAACCCTTGGTTTGGCCTTTCCCCACTCTCTTGTGATAGGCAACAGGTAGGCATGATGTAAAGTACAGACTCTGGGCCATGCGTAGTAGCTCACACTTGTGATCTGAGCACATTGGGAGGCTGAGGCAGGTGGATCACTTGAGGCCAAGAGTTCGAGACCAGTCTGAACAACATGGCAAAACCCCATCTCTACTAAAAATACAAACATTAGCCAGCTGTGGTGGCACATGCCTGTAGTCCCAGCTACTCAAGAGGCTGACGCATGAGCATCACTTGAACCCAGGAGGTGGAGGTTGCAGTGAGCCAAGATCATAGCACTGCACTCCAACATGGGCAACAGAACGAGACTCTGCCCCCGCTCAAAAAAAAGGTATAGATTCTGGAGTCAGAATGACCTGGGTAGAAAACCAACTTGTTAAACCTTGATCAATTTTCCTGAGACTCTCCAAGCCTCTTGGTCTCCCTGGCAACAGAACCATCCTACCCATTGTCTTGTCTTACCTGAAAATGCATCATCATCTCCTTAGGGACAGGTCAATGTCTATGCCTCTTGGTTCACAGGTCCTGAGAGGAACCTCTATAACATTAAGCAAAGGTTGATTCTCAATAATTAAATTCAATAGTGTTTTAAGGTAAGATCGAGGCCAGGTACAGTGAGCTCATGCATATAATCCCAGCACTTTGAGAGGCCAAGGCAAGAGAATTGCTTGAGACTAAGAGTTTGAGACCAGCCTGAGCAACATAAGGAAACCAAGTATTTCCAAAACATAAGCAAATTAAAGAAATAAAGTAAGTAAGTAAGGCTGAGGGATGAAAAGGGGAGAAGGAAAATAAATTCACATTTATTGAAGACCTACTATGTGTTAGGGACTATCCTAGAATTTAATAAACATTAACTCAACTCTGTGAAATAAGCATAATTATTTCCATTTTATAGAAGAGAAAAATGAAACTTAGCAGCATTGGGATACCTTTGCTAGGATCACAGAGCTAGAAATGATGGTGATGGTGATGGCGGTAATGATGACGATGATGGCAGCTTACTGTTTATTGGACATCTATGAGTGGCACTATGCTAACAGCTTCACTTGCACTCTCATTTAATCCCAACAACAACCCAATAAGTTAAGCTCCTTTTATAGATAAGAAACCTGAGGTCCCAAAAGGTTACAAGGGCACTCAGTAAGTATTAGACCTGGGAATTGAACCCACATTCTTCTCCTTCCTTGGGAGTATCTCTCATCCTTGCTTTCGAAGTGAAGGCCTTGGTGGCAGTTATTCCAATTTAAACATTCAGCTTCCTGGGCCATTTCTAAATGTGGTGTCATGCAACTGTATGGAAGGCCAGGACTTGGAAAAAAGAAAACAGATTTTTATCTACTGTCTTTTCGCCTTTATCTTCTGGGCTCTGTGGGCAATACTTTCATGGCAAGATTCTGCATCCTGTCTCATGGCCACACATACTGTCTGTGCTTGGCACAGCCTGCTGTCTCCATGGAACATCTGTGGCTCACTACTAGTGTGAGTGATTCTATTTTCCACACATCCCCGGCTCGTTAGAAAGCAAGGCTCCCATTTGTTGGTGGATGTTTGCAATCTGAAGCTGAAACACTGCAAAATGATGATTGAGCTGATTCACACTGGGAGAGAGTCTGTGACACATAAACACACACACACACACACACACACACACACACACACACACACACCAGACACTTAATTAGTGAGAATTGATCTCTTGCCTGACCCAAAGGGTAGGGTGACTTTTTCCATCATGGGGCCATCTGGCTTCTGAGGACAGTTACCCAGCTGGAAGCTTTGCATACAGTAACGGTGGTCTTTCATGGCCAGGGATGCAGCTCAGATGCCCTCTACGCCACCCAACTGAAGTGTCAGTATCTTAAGGAAACTGTCTACAAAGGTAGCAAGAAAGCAGCAGTACACAGCATCCCTCCCAAACGACCCAGGGCTCTGCAGAAAAGAAAGAGCTTCCCCTCTCCTCCTCGATGAATTCGCCTTAGAACTTCCTCAACGTTCCTCTCAGATTTTCCACTTCTGGTCTTTGGCCAAATGCAATCTTTAAAAATACACATTTGGCAAGAATCTGAAAAAAAAAAAAAAAAATCCCTTCAGATTGTTATGTGATGGTGGGGAAAAGACACATTTTTTTAAACTCTAAAAAAAGCACCTTAGCATTTTGTAGGCTTTTATAATTCTGAAACAGCTGAAATGCTAAAACTTTCAAGTTGGCAGGATTGAAACTGAAATCTGCAAAGCAGGTTCAATTTGACAGGAGTAGGAGCCTTGCATTTCAGAGGGTTTTGATGAGCTTGTGGGTCTGAGCCATCAACACAATGGGTGGCCACCCACTTGCAGGGAGCCCTTCGTGCCTGTGTCTCCATCCCTGCTCCAGCTCCCTACAGGGTTCACTCTGAGAGATGCTCCGGGTTAGTCGATAAAGGTACCCCATTTGCCCTCCTAACTGTTGGTAGCACAGCACACAGCTGTGGCACAAGACTGCCTAGATTTGTAGATCCACTACCTGTGGGACCTTATTCACTTAATTCCTGTGTACCTCAGTTTCCTCATCTGTAAAATGGGAATAATCACTATCTGATAGGATTGCTGTGAAAATCAAGTGTGTTCATTCTTATAAAAGGTCCTAGAACAGTACTAAAAATATGAAAATCATTCAATAATGTTGGTTATCACTTATTAGGAGAGAAAGCTCAACTTGGAAGAAAGATTTAGCACAGTGGCTAAGAACAGTGGGAAGCCCAGTCCTGGAGTATTATAGAGGCTTGGGCCTCAGCAGGGCAGGCATGAGGTTAGGACAAAGACCATCATAGATAGAGAATACCTACTATATGTCAGAAACTCTACTGTAACACTCAAAGTCAACATTATGAATTAAAATTTTGAATCAACAAACATTTCATATATTTGTTGATTTATACCGATCTTTTATTTATTTGTTTATTTCTTTATATCCATCTTGTTCCAGAAAGAATTAGAAAGGGAATCTAGTTATACAAAATAAGACAAAATCAGATCATTTAAAAATTGGACTAAGGAAGAAAACATGGGGACAGAGCAGACCCAAGCATAATGCTGAACATGCACATCGCAACGAACTACATTCCTGAGAAGAGCAGTTCCTAAGGTTGACTGTAAACTGCACTTCCTTGCAGCCCTTTCACTAAGGGAAGCCTGTTCATTGCATATCTGCAGTGCTTAGAAAACAGGAGAAATTGGTGGCTGAGCAGACTGCAGTCAGGCTGACCCGAGCTGGCAAGCAGACTCTAAGATGTGTCCCTGGACAAACGACTTAATGTCTCAGAGTTTGAGTGTTTTCACCTCTAATGGGGACACAAATTATAGTCATGGGTTATTTATTTTTTTAGGTAGAGATGGGGTCTTACTATGTTCCCCAGACTGTTCTTGAAGTCCTGGGCTCAAGCAGTGCTCCTACCTTGGCTTCCCCAAGTGCTGGGATTACAGTTTTGAGCCACTACACCCAGCTTATGGGTCGCTTCCGAAAGTAAAGTGAAAGAATATATGTGAAGTGTTTATCACAGCCCTACCTACTTAGCAAGTGTGTGATACATACTAGATAAAATCAAATTTAGAACATGTAGATACACACAACTTTCCTTGGTACCAAGATCAGCTAGGGATGGCTTCCTCCCTAAGAGGACGATGTGTCACATAATAAGATATGGTGTCTTCAATGAGGGAAGACGGCAAGCTCCCCAAAGCAATAGTGCACTGTCCTTGGAAGCATGAAAGAAGGATGGGTTGCTTCCTAGCTCCTCCACTTACTAGCCAGGTGACCTTGGGCATGTCACTTCACTTTCCTGGAATGCATATTCTTCTGTAAAAATAACAGTAACTCCCTCACAGCGTTCTTATGGAAGTCAAATGAGGTTTGACTGATGAAGCATTTAGCTTCGTTTCAGCATCCAGTTGGCCCTCAATGGCCATGTTGTTGTTGTTTGTTGTTGTTGACTACAACACTATGCGTCATCGCTGCTCTGGTTTGATCTGGAGGGGTACTCAGAATACTTGGAAGAGTAGGGACCTGCACATCCCACAACTCTCACCAGATATTGCTCCTCTCAACAATACTTCTGGCAACTACCATATGACAGTGCATTTAAAGATTGTGCAGTCCAACAAACGTTCAAGTGCAGTGATTTTTATCCTGCCAATTGAGTATGGGCCACATAGGCTTTAAAAAAATCAAGTGGGGGGTGGAAACAATATTACTGAGAGCAAGAAGACAGGGGGCCATATAAGGATCTGGGGCTGAATGAAAAGCCACTTCAGGATTCTTAGAAAAATTGTGTTGGTGGAAGGCAATTATTATGGGCCAAATTGTTAAGAGCAGGGTGTAGTGAGTTAGACAGTCCTGGGTTCAAGGCCTGCTTCCCCCACTTACTGGCTGTGTGATAATAATGGCACCATCTGTGTATGGCTGGGATAAGGATTAAGTGGATTAGTGCACATGAGATGCATTCAACGGGAGCATGCAGGAAAGCCAAGCTAAGTTTTAGCTATTAATGTCAAGAAATGAGTGGAAGATGAGAAACTGAAGATGGTAGGGGGTGAAGGAAGGGGTTACGGAGGATGGAAGTTTGAAGGGAGGCAGAATGGAACAAGTTTGTTTCAGGATGAGCCAGTAGGGGGTAGAGAGAGACTGAGGTAAGTGAGGGGTGGTTATTGACAAGGTAAGGACATTAGGGTAACAGATGAGACTGGCTTCTGGGCACAGGTGGAACGGATAACCGGGCAGGCGGAGGAGGAAGGCATTCAGGATGAGCAAGGTGGCAGCTAAGTTTAGCGCTGGAAGGGAGGGATTTGAATATGCATGTACTGTCCCACTGTGCCAAACAGCTCCATTTTTCAATTGTTCCTCAGGGGGAGTCATGAATGGAGAAACGGAGTCAGCAGGAATCCCTGTGTTGAGTACCTGTTCCTTCTGGGTTCAGGCCACTGGCTTCCCCAAGGGCCTCTTTAGGGGGCTGGAGAGGGACCTTCTTTCCCTTTGTTAAGTGAAATGACATATTCAGAAACATTAGATCAGCAGGGTGCTGGGCACTGATTCCTTTTTGACATAAAGACAGCCTAGTCTTCAATCATTGCTTGTAGATGGCCCGAACTGGAAAAGGGTTCATACAAGTTTCCTCGTATCATCATCCCTGGAGCTCGAATTCCTTCCAGTCCTGCCTTCCCCGTCTCTTCTCTTTCTCCTCCTCTCTCTCCCATCCCCTCTACCCAGACTCTCTCCCTCTCCCCTTCTTCCTCTCTACTCCTCTTCTCCGGTTCCCTCTTTATCTCTCTCCCACAAATCTATATTCAGTTTCTGTCTTCCAAAAAGAAAAAGTGAGTAGGAGGACAAATTGTTTAAAAGCAACGCAGCTATTTTAACAAAATGCTTTTTCCTTTGAGTCAGTCCTAAGAAATTTGGGTAAAATCAAAGCCGGAATGAACCAAAAAATTATTCTGAAAAATGGCATGGATTAGGGAAAAGAGCCTAAACTCCCCCAGTTAGAATGGGGAACAGGAAAGAACAGAGAGGATGTGAACACCAGTATGTTGGAAAGAAAACCAAAGTAAGGAATTTGATAAGATTGGAAAGGCAGCAGAGAGAAAGTTAGAAGACATTTTCCAATCACTTGAGTCCATTCTGTCACAGACACTTGACTCTTGGGAGCATCTGACTCTTGGGAACATCTGGATGATGGTTTGTGTAGACATGGTCATTCAGATCTGAGCCACTGAGGACGTGGGCTCCCAGCTAAGCCAAGAAGTTACTGTCCCTTGAATTTCAAGGTCCTAGAGCTGATAAGAGTTATTTGAAATCTTCTCTGTTGGGAGAGCCAGAAGCTTAGCTCTTCTCAGCTCTGCCCCTGACTTACTCTGCACCCTGATATAAATCACGTCCTTTGTTGGGGTAGGGGGCACTGCTTTCTTCTTTTCAGAAAAAGAGAATGGGACTAGGTGACCTCAAGGGTCCTCCAACTCTGATGTTCATCCTCTGGTTTTCTTTAGCCTTGTCCCTCTACTTGACAGTCAGCAAAGAGCATGGACTTGGGAACCACACTGCCTACATTTGAATCTTTCCTCTCTACACCTAGTGGCTGTAAATCTTTGAACAAACTCCTTTGAATTCTCAGGGCCATCAGTTCTCTCATCTAAGAAATGGATAACAATAAGCTTCTTCACTTTTCCCCTTCCCATCTAAGAAAGTACGTCAGAATGCAACTGAGTGACAATAGAGCCTGCCCTTATTTATAAAAATAAAAAGCACATCACTTGCACACTTCAAAACCTACACTAGTATTAGTAATACATTCTAGGGATACCCTCTACAATTGACAGTGAAATGGGCTGAAACTGAGCTTTGGTTATTCTTTGGATGTGGTTCCATTTCAGTTTCAGCTTTCTCAAGCTGAGGACCAGAGAGGCAAATCTATCTGCCCAGCATTAGTCAGCAGACGTTCTCGAGTGCTGCAGAAAGAGCCAAGCGACACTCAGCAAGGGGAAATCCTCTTGCCCTCCAAGACCCTGCATCTGGTTTTGGGATCCATATTGGAAACATTATGGGCATAAATAAATAAATAAGTAAATAAATAAATAAATAAATAAAACTTGAATCTTCTTCACCCATGTATGAACTGCTTCTCATTCCAATCCCTTTGTTTCTTGTTCTCATCCATCCTCTTCCTCCAGCCACTTCCTTGGCTGCAAGAATGCGTTTTCATAGGAAATTGCTCTCACCTTATCTCCCTTCTGAGAAAATCTGCTGCTTCTGAAATGATGTATTCTTCCCACAAATGTGGCATTGTGCACCTGATCGTAGGTGCAGCACAGGAAGGAAAATCTACATAGCAGCAAAATTGCTTCCTTTTGCTTATCTGCAAACTCTTAGCTTAGAGAAGATGCTGGAAGAAGGCACCAGAACGTCTCCCCTCCAGGCAATGAGGACAGTTTCCCCTTGGCTTGGGAATAAGAACTCCCCGAATCAGCCAACACATAGGGACACAGCACCATTCCTGCTGGCAGCAGAGTCGCCTGTGCCAAGGCCTCGGGGTCCCCAGCCGCTGTTCATTAATGCTGCCCATGGGCTGAGGGAGAAATCTGTCTGTTCTCATGGGCAGAAGGTCCAGGTTCCAGGGCAGTGGAGGAAATAATTGTCTTTATAGCCAGGGGATGCTTGGCAAGGAGGTCAAGTGACTTACACACTCCACAAAGTCTAGGTGGACGATGGTGATGAAACCATATTGCCCTTAACTCCTAACAGAAACAAACAAAAGATAATTCAGGATCTCACTATGTTGCTTAGGCTGGTCTTGATCTCCTGGCCTCAAGCCATCCTCCCACCTCTGTCTTCCAAAGTGCTGGGATTACAGACATGAGCCACTGTACTCAGCACAAATAAGATATTTTAGAAGATACATGTTGTAGAAAGAACCGTGAGGGGTCATAGGGGAATGAAACCTGGAAACTTGCCTGTTGCAAGAGTCTTGTGATAGTTTGCCTAGTAAAATTAGAAAAAGGATTTTTGGCCTGCATAGTTCATAGAGCTACTATGAGAATTAAATGAGATCAGAGATGTAAAAGGACTTTGAGAACTGCGCTTCATTCATTCATTCCTCCTAATGATAGATAGTGAGTATTTAGTAGACGTCAAGCACTGGGGATAAAGTGGGGTTGGGTAGGCATGGTAACTGCGCTTCCAGGTACATTGGGGAGGACAGTCTACCCCTGCGGTCTGTGCTAAAGTATGAATTTTCAGGAGTGTCCCTCAGAGCCCAAGTCCTAGACCTCCACCTGCCAGTTTAGCAAGAAGTTCGATCTCTCCCACCTTGGGTCTCTTCCTAAGTCTCCAGGTCACTCTGGGCTCCTAAGTTTTCAGCCCAGCTTTCTCCAGACTTGCAGCCTGAATTGGAACCCACATGTGCTTCCTGGAGGCTCTGGTACATCATAACTTCCACCGAGATGCTAGCTTCAGAAAGGGGTTTCGTGCTACCAAGTATGTCCCATGGTGTACCTACTGGGCCAGGGAAACCCCAAATACATTCTCAACTTGCTACTCCTGGAGCTGATGGCAGCTAGATCTCAGTCTCCAGAGACAGTGCAATTTCTACCCAGGTTGCCATTACTCTTCAAGGTGTTAGTAATAAAAACAACTGACATTCAATTGTTATTGGGTGATTTTGCAATTTATGGATGAAGTATTATTTTGAGTATGTTTCATACATTAACTCATGAAATCCTTAAAACAACTTTAAGGCCAGGTGTGGTGGCTCATGTCTATAATTCAAGCACTTTGGAAGGCTGAGGAAGGAGGATCACCTGAGCCCAGGAGTTTGAGACCAGCCTGGGTAACATAGTGAGACCTCATCACCACCAAAAATTTTAAAAATTAGCTGGGTGTGGTGGAGCACACCTGTAGTCCCAGCTACTCGGAGGCTGAGGTGGCAAGATTGCGTGGTCCTGGGAGATAGAGGCTGCAGTGAGCTATCTTGTGCCACTGCACTCCCGACTGGGCTACAGAGTAAAATCCCATTTCAAAAAGCAAAACAAAGCAACAAACAACAAACAAACAAAAAAACAAAACCCTCAAAGAGGTATTAGGATGATCTCCATTTTACAGATGAAAAAACTGAGGCTTGAAGAGGTTAAGAAATCCTCCTCGGTCACAGCTAATAAGCAGTCGACCAGGATTTGAACCAGAGTCACCATCTTTGGCTACCATGCTCTACTGCCTCTAAGGAGGACAATTTTGCACAAGGTGCATCACATCAAAATAGGACATACAGATCTTTAGATTCAGTTCCAAGTCTGCCCCCAGGATGACAAGATCAGGAACCCCCCTCCCCAGTGTCCACCAGCTCACAATTGCCTTCTCTTTCTGTGACCTGACTCCTTGTCCTGCCACCCTCAGGGTGAACCCCGCCTAGGGATTTGCATTGCCTGTCCACACCATGAGCTAATCCAGTTTGCCCTGGGAGTCTACAACTTTCCATCTTATTCTCCTTCTGTAAATTTGTCCTCTGAACTTGCAGCTCCTTCAGACCAGCATAGCAACTGTCTTTCTTGCTGAAAACAAAATTAAACCTCTTCCTTACCAGACACCCAGCTGTGCACAAAAAATTAATCAATTACAGTTGAGATTAGAGCTGCAAAGAAGCTGCTCACAGGGCTGTGGCGATACCACCGTTATCTTCGAAGACACTCCTGAACCATTCTCTAGAGAGGAAGGTCTGGGCTTGCTGAGGTGTGTGCTCATCCTGCAGATATTTCAAGACCACAGACTCCCCCATAATACATTTTCCCCCATCTTCTCTTAAGTAAAAGTGTTCAAGAATTAACCCTCCTCATTCTCTGGTGTACATGACAACTACTACTGTTTCTGAATAAGTGAATTAACTTGCTATTATAAAACTAGGGTTCTCAAAACACCAGCAAAGGAAGGAGAGAGGGGCTGCTTGGTGCCTGTATGAGTTACTGAAGTCCCAAGAAGATGATGCCCTGGGCCAGAAAGGGCTTCATTATCTATGTTGAGCCTGCCAGTCATTATGGGTCTGCAAATGGAACTGACCTGTAATTGTCCCTCAAACAGGGACAGGAGCTGAGAGTGCAGCCACAAGCAATGATCCTGAGTCCCGGCTCACAGGAGGTTACCTGAGGGGTGCAAAAGTGCTGACGTTAGTGGGGTGCAGTGACCCACATCTGCAATCCTAACACTTTGGGAGGCCAAGGCAGGAGGATTGCTTGAGCCCAGGAATTTGAGACCAGCCTGGGCAAGAAAGTGAGATACTGTTTCCACAAAAAATAGAAACAAAAATTACCTGGGCATGGGGTCACAAGACTGTGTTACTCAGGAGGCTAAGGCAAGAGGATGGCTTGCAGCCAGGAGTCTGAGGCTGCAGTGAGCTATGATTGCAGCATGGCACTCCAGCCTGGGCAGCACAGCAAGATCCTATCTCTAAAAAAAAAATAATAATAATAAAATACTGATGTCTGCCCCCCTTCTCCAGACCCATTTAAACAAGAATTTTGGGCAACAGCTTGTTTTGAAGCTGCTCTGGGGATCCTGGGGGGAGAACTGGTGTGCTGCAAGGAGCAGAGCTTCCAAAAGCCGTAACCAAAACCCTCTCACCTTAGAACTGCAAACAAGAGAGGACTCAGAACAAGCTGAACAGAGGATGCATCCACCCGCCCACTCACTCTCTCACTCACTCACCAAGTGTTTGTTGAGTGAGAACCCACTACCTGCCAGGCAGGTTGAAGTGTCCTCCAGACTCAACAGCCTGAGCAAACAGAGAGCTCTTTGGAGCTAGAATTTAGGCAGCTTAGCTCTGACATGTTGCAGCCTCTGAAACTCAGACCTCTGAGAGTCACCTAAGAACGGAAGCATAAGTGATGGATGGGGAGGGAGTGCTGTGAGTAGATCTCTGTGATGTTCCAGAATCTCTCCACCCCATGTGAGCCACTTTGTTCTGTTTCCTAGACATGGTCAGCAAGAAACTCCTCTAAAAAGGATTTTTCTGCATTTTTAGTGACCTTGAAAAAGGGGGGAAGACTGGATTGTACCCCAAGTTGCTGTCACAGTGGCTTAAGTGAAGGTCCTCAGCCTGGGCCTGGAAGCCTGTGTCTTCTTTTCTTTCAAACGATCTCTCTCTCTCTCTCTCTCTCTCTCTCTCTCTCTCTGTGTGTGTGTGTGTGTGTGTGTGTGTGCGTGTGTGTAATTGTTTTTCTTTTTTATGACAGAAGCAATGCATTATTCACTATAGAAAATTTAGAAAATTAAAATTAGTTTGAAAGGTACAAGTCATAATTATCTTTATAGTCTCTTAGCCCAAAGATAAACCCCATCAAGTATGTGTATGTACATTTTCTATTCTGTTTCGTTAGCCCTTGTTTTTACCAAAATGGAGTCTACGTTTTTTTGGTAATGTACTTTTTCTTTTACTAAAATACCATGATCATCCTTCCTACATCAGATATTTTACTCCATCACTTGGTGACTAGATAATATTTCATGGTATAACGTACCATAAATTATTTAGTTAATCCCCAGTTATTGGGTATTTGGTTTGCTCCCAAAACGACACAGACACACACACACACACACACACACACACACATGCACACGCGCGTGCGCACGCACGTATCATTGTCATTAAATCTTTGCAGGCACTCATAATAGTTTTCTAAAACTGAAATTATTGAGTGAAAAGATTATAGCATACTTTAAATAAACTTTTTATTCTAGCATAGTTTTAGATTTACAGAAAACCTGCAAAGATAATATAGAGTTCCTGCCCACATCCATTTTCCCCGTCATTACAGTTTCCTCGTTAAGATCTTGCATGAATATGATACATTTGTTCCAACTAATGGACCAGTATTGACACATTATTATTAACTGAATGTCGTAGCCTATTCTGATCTCCCAAGTTGCTCCCTGACATTGTTTTTCTGATCCAGGATCCCATATTATGTTTAGTCATCATGTCGCCTTGGGTTCCTCTAGACTGTGATGGTTTTTCAAACCTTCTTTGTTTTTGATGGCTTTGACAGTTTTGAGAAGTGCTAGCTAGAGATTCTGTGGAATATCCCTCAATTAGCTTTGGGCCATTTTGCTCATGATTACACAAGGGGTGATGGGCTTGGCGGAGGAAGTCCACCAAGGTAAAATGTCCTTCTCAACACATCAAATCAAGGGCATGCTATTAACATGACTCACCACTAATGACGTTACCCTTGATCTCCTGTCTGAAGTTGTGTTTCCCAGGTCTTGCCACTGTAGAGTACTTTTTTTTTTTCTTTTCTCCCTTTCCCTATCGTATTCTTTGGAAGGTAGTCATTATGCCCAGCCCACACTTAAGGAGTAGGAAATTAGGCTTCACTTTCTTGAGGGGGCCATGTCTACATAAACTATTTGGGATTCTTCTGAACCGGAAATATGTCTATTCACCCCCATTTGCTTATTTATTCATTCACTTATTTACATCAGTATGGACTCAGACATTTATTTTATACTTTGGGTTATCATCTAATACTGCATTGTTTAATTTATTGCTCAAATTGTTCCACGTTCAGCACTGGGAGTGCTTTCAATTGCCTCCTGTGTCCCCTTGAGATACTCTTGATTTATTAGTATTTTGAACATGACCTTGCTTTCTAGCACTACAAGATGCTCCACGCACATCTAGTACATTTCTTGCCTTAGCCCTGGAATAAATCATTTCTGCAAGGATCCTTGGTTCCTTAGACTGAAGAATGGTATTAGAAACCAAGATCTGAGTGCTGGGTGTGCTCATTGCTATTGGGATAATGTTGTTTTTGTCAATGGAAAGAGCCTGGAAATCTATGTATATATCCCAATGCATGTGTACAGACACATTGATAACTATTTCCATATTTATCTACCTGTATCTATTTTAAGCTAAACATGACTTCATAGTGTTATCTCCAGTATGAAGACATGTATGACATTGTTCATTCAGTCGAATCCAGTATGACATGGTTCATTCCAGCTTTCTCCCTCCTTGAAGATAGTCATATTGGAAAGACTTTTGAGTTATAGTGCCATATTGCCTTCCACGAAATTTGGGATGAGGGTAGGGGAAGACAAGTGTGCCCTGAACCTATTTACTGCCAGTCAAGTTTTAATCAAGTTATCTGAGCATATGTGCATGTGGACATGCACACAGATGCACACAGAGATACACACAATAGAATGAGGTATGCTAAGATAAAATTTCTCATAGTATATTAGAGTCTTATTGTCCCTTTTGCTTGAAGGGATCAAAACCTGGAAGTACTGCCTGTACAACTAACCCACTTTGATAACTAGAGACCACGAACATCAAAGAATTCGAGATGGAAAGCTGTGGTTATTTCTATGTTTGTTTTGTGCTTTGTAGCATCTTCTTTTGAGAGATGACTAAGGCCTTTTGAACTCAACTGCCTCCAAACTGTTTTTACATCCCAGATAAAGAGTCTTTTGTTCTCAATTTATGGGCCATAGACCTCATGGGGGAGACAGTGGGCTCTCAAATCTGTACACAGGGGCCCCGATCAGGTGTCTACAGAGGCCAGGCAGGTTACACACGTGAGAAGGGGCTGGGTGAGGACTCTGGCAAACTAGAAATCACATGATCTGTTACAGGAATGCAGGCCCATTGTTGCTAGGTCCTCTGATTTTGTGGGTGAGACCAGAAATCTACATTTTTGTGCAAATACTTGCAGTTTTGCAATGTTGGTTATGGTTGTCAGTCTTTCCAAAACACAGCAAGAGCCAACCAAAATACATCCTCTGGCAGGATCGCCAGTTTGGGATCTTAGTATCTGAATTCACTTGTTGATTTAAAAAAAAAAAAAAAAAAAAAAAAAAAAAAAAAAAAAAAAAAAAAACAGGCATAGGCTGAGCATGGTGGCTCACACTTATAAATAGTCCCAGCACTTTGGGAAGTCAAAGTAGGCCGACCACTTGAGGTCAAGAGTTTGAGACTAGCCTGGCCAACAAGGCAAAACACTGTTTCTACTAAAAATACAAAAATTAGCCAGACGTGGTGGTGGGCACCTGTAATCCCAGATACTTTGGTGGCTGAGACAGGAGAATTGCTTCAGCCCTGGAGGCAGAGATTGCAATGAGCTGAGATCATGCCATTGCACTCCAGGCTGTGTGACAAGAGCAAGACTCTGTCTCAAAAAACAAAACAAAACAAACAAACAAACAAACAAAAACAAATTAGCCACGTGTGGTGGTACACACCTGTAATCCCAGCTACTTGGGAGGCTGAGACACAAGAATCACTTGAACCCAGGAGATGGAGCTTGCTGTGAAATGAGATTGTGCTACTGCACTCTGGCCTGGGCAACAGAGTGAGACCCTGTTTAAAAAAAAAAAATGCTTAACAGCTCAATTGTATAGGGATCCATAAGCATCTTTTTATATTAAAAAGGGGTCCCACATATTAGAAAATTAGAAAACGTGGGTAACATTGGGTCATTTTGTCTTGAAACAACATCCACTTTTATTTCTTTCCTGAGCTGATGAGTTTCCAGACAACTTAGAATCTAGATTCTCTGGAGGTTGAAGAATTAACACCGGAAGTTAACAAAACACTAGAGGCAAAAACTACTCAACTCAGTCAGCTTGTCTACGCAGTGTTGGGAGAAGTACAGTGTCCTGCGGCCCATGACGGTCACGGAGAGTGTGCAGGCAGGAAAGGACCTCAGGCTGCCCAGTCATGATACATTTATCATTCCCTGAGGTTTTCATTGTTTCTTTTGCTTTTCTGACTCGTGACTCTCTCTCTCGGGGCTATGGGGATTGGTTTGAAGACATCACAGAAGGCACAAGGGAATGGAGCTGGGGGAGTTATTCTCCATTCAGCAGGGTCAGGCCTCCAAATAAAAACCATCCATTCTTCCTTCATCTTTGCGTGCAGCATTCATCTCTCACCCAAGAGAGCACTATTCTATTCACTGGCAACCAAAAAGTGGAGACATTAATGATCATTTTCTTACAGTTGAAAGCAATTGCCTATTATTCTGCTCCTCTGGACCTGGCTTTAGCTGCATTTCCTTTCTGCTTTCTGTGATCTCTGTGGTTGGGGATAGAACTGGGTTTGAAAGTCATTACTTGGGTGAGTGATTCTTCCTGGGATAATTCTGGGTATTTAATGAGATGACATAGGTGAAGGTTCTAGATCTAGGCCTTAGGCACTGTGAGTTTCTAATTTCTCTCATGCCATCCCCATGCCCAGAACCCCTGGGGCCTCGGACAACCTGGAAGGCAGTAAAAGTCACTCTGCCTTCTTCTAATTCCTCATCACTTGTCATCTGGCTTCCACTCTTGTCTGCCTCCAATCCATTTTCCACAATGCGGCCTGAGTAATCTTTTGAAAACATCTGTAAGGTCGTGCTATCCTTCTGCTTAATATTCTCCATCAACTTCCCATGGGTCTGTAAAAATAAGCCTCCTTATCACAGCCAAAGCCTTGCTACTCAAAGAGTGGCCCTTGGACCAGGAGCATCCAGTATGCCCTGGGGGTTTGTAAGAAATGCAACTACAAAATACAATCAACAGAGTCGGCTTCTGCCATCAGGATGGGTTCCAGATATTGATTTATTTTTTATTTTTTGAGATGGAGTCTTGCTCTGCTGCCCATGCTGGAGTGCAGTGGCGTGATCATAGCTCACTGCAACCTTGAACTCCTGGACTCAAGCCATCCTCCCACCTCAACCTGCAGAATAGTGGAGACTACAGGCATGCACCACTGTGCCCAGCTTATTTTTGTTTGTTTTTTGCTTTTTGAAACAGAGTCATGCTCTGTTGCCCAGGCTGGAGGACAGTGGTACAATCTCGGCTCACGGCAACCTCTGCCTCCCAGGTTCAAATGATTCCTGTGCCTCAGCCACCCAAGTAGCTGGGATTACAGACATACACCACCTCATCAGGCTAATTTTTGTATTTTTAGTAGATAAGAAGTTTCATCATGTTGGCCAGGCTGGTATTCAACTCCTGGCCTCAAGTGATCCACCTGCCTCAGCCTCCCAAAGTGCTGGGATTACAGGCATGAGCCTCTAAACCTGACCTATTTTTTTTTAATAGAGATAAGGTCTTGCCATGTTTCCCAGGCTGGTTTTGAGCTCCTGGGCTCAAGCGATCCTCCCACTTCAGCGTCCCAGAGTGTTGGGTTTATAGGCGTAAGCCACTGCACTTAGCCTGGTATTAAAAAGCTCACCTGGTGGTTAAAGGGCTATTGAGACTAAAAACAACTGCTTTGTCCCATCTGCTCCTTCCCCCTCCAGCCTCATTTCAGCCATATTCCCTGCTCTCTTCTCTACTCCAGCCTCACCTACCTTTCTGTCACACTCTAGGAAGCTCTTGGGTCCCCAGTTATTGCATTCCCACTACCTAGGAAGATCTTCTCACATGGTAGGTCTCATCTCATCATTTAGAGCTCTATGTATGTATGTATGTAGGTATGTAGTAGGGGTGGGGTCTTGCTGTGTTGCCCAGGCCGATCTTGAACTCCTGGCCACACATTATCCTCCCACCTCAGACTCTAAAGTGCTGGGACTGCAGGTATGAGCCACCGCGCCTGGTCTAGGACTCTACTTAAATGTCAACTTCTCAAGGAACATTCCCTTGCTACTCCCATCCCCCCACCACCTTTCTGTCTCTTTGCCTTCATTTATTCCCTTCGGTATTCATTGCTCTCTGCGGTTAACTTGTTTTTGTATTTGCTTTCGACGTGGCTGTTTTCTCTCACTAGAATTTCCTTCTTTAGAATTAGATTGGGAGGCTGAGACAGGTGGATCGCCTGAGCCCCAGAGTTCGAGACTAGACTGGGCAACATGGCAAAACCCATCTCTACTAAAAATACACACACACACAAAAAAAATAGCTGGGCTTGGTGGTGTGTGCCTGTGGTCCCAGCTACTCAGGAGGCTAAGGTGGGAAGACGGCTTGCGCCTGGGAGGCAGAGGTTGCAGTAAGCTGACTGCATTGCAGTCTGGGTGACAGAGCAAGCACCCATCTCAAAAACAAACAAATGAAAGAATTAGGTGGTCCACACCTATGGTCCCAGCTACCTCACAAGCTGTGGTGGGTGATTCGCTTGAGCCCAGGAGTTCAAGTCCAGCTTCAGCAACATAGAGAGACCCCCATCTTTAAAAAGTAAACAAAATAAGATAAAAACCATTTCAATTCCAGGAAGATAGTGACCTTGTGGTTTTATCTATCTGCAGGACTGAATTAATAGCAAACTAAAGCAAGTGTTTTAGACAAGAACATGTGGCAGGGGGAGGGGAGAAAGAAAAAGTCTTTTTAAAATGAGGTATGTGGCCAGGCACGGTGACTCACACCTGTAATCACAGCACTTTGAGAGGCCAAGGAGGGTGGATCACCTGAAGTCAGGAGTTCTAGTGCAGCCTGGGCAAAATTGCAAAACCACATCTCCACTAAAAGTACAAAAATTAGCCAGCTGAGTTGGTGGGCACCTGTAACCCCAGCTACTCAGGAGGCTGAGGCAGGAGAATAGCTTGAACCAGGGAGGTGGAGGTCGCAGTGAGCCCAGACCGTGCTACTGCACTCCAGCCTGGATGACAAGAGCGAGACTCCAACTAAGAGAGAGAGAGAGAGAGAGAGAGAGAGAGATTTGCTATTTCAAAAACTTATTAAAGTAGTCATCATGGAAATAAATAGAATTTTTTGGACTTCCTTATATACATTTTAAGGATAGGGTTTTCTTCCAATTATGCATAGGAAAGAGTATCACCTTCCTAGTGCTTAGAACATTTAAGTTTTTTTAGCTTTGTAGAAATTAAAGTGCACATACAGAGAAATGCACACAGTGTAGGTATATAACTCAATGGAATTTCATAAACTGAACACATCTGAGTAACCAGAACCCAAATCAAGAGATGGCACCTGATAAGCCTCTAGAAGCTTCTCTCATGCTCCTTCTGGTCACTACCATCCCTGGGAGTGCAGTAACCTGCCTCCAACAGCACAGACTGGGGTATTTGGTTTTGTTTAGTTCTTATAGACAGTCTCACTCTGTTGCCCAAGCTGGAATACAGTAGCTCAATCTCAGCTCACTGCAGCCTTGACCTCCTGGGCTCAAGTCAGCCTCTCAAGGAGCTGGGCCTACAGGTGCACACCACCATGCCCAGTAAAATTTTGCATTATTTGTACAGACAGGGTCTCACCATATTGCCCAAGTTGATCTCGAACTCCTAAGCTCAAGTGATCCACCCACCTCAGCCTCCCAAAGTGCTGGGATTACAGGCATGAGCCACCGCACCCAGCACAATCTTTTTTTTAAAGTTTTAATCCAGCGTTATGACCTCTGTGACCCAGTAACTGGAGCAGTGCCCTGCAAAAACAAGATGTCAATCACTGTTTGCTGAATAAACTAATTGGTAATCAATTAATTACTTTCCTCCATTCATCTCCACGCACATCCTTTGTGGAGAATCCAGAGGGTGTGGCTCTCAGGGACTGAACTGTCGAATTTGAGTAACAAAAAAGTGATGGACCCCTAATATTAGCAATGGATCCTGGGTGGTGATGAAGTATCAATATAGGTTCATCAGCTGTGACAAATGTTTCCTTTCTGGTATGGAATGTTGATAATAGGGGATGCTATGCATGAATGGGGATGGGGGATACAGGAAATCTCTGCACCTTCTGCTCAATTTTTCTGTGAACCTAAAACTGTTCTAAAAACTAAAAAGTGTGTGTGTGTGTGTGTGTGTGTGTGTTTGTTTGTGTGTGTGTGTGTGTATTAGAGACAGGTTTTCTCTGTCACCCAGGCTGGAGTGGAATAGGGTGACCATAACTCACTGCAGCCTCCAACTCCTGGGCTCAAGGAATCCTCCCACCTCAGCCTCCTGCGTAGCTGTTGCACCCAGCTAATATATATTTTTTTAATTATTGTATCATCATTCTCAGACAACTAACACAGGAACAGAAAACCAAACACTGCATGTTCTCACTCATAAGTGGGAGTTGAACAATGAGAGCACATGGACACAAGGAGAGGAACATCACACACTGGGGACTGTCGGGGGGTGGAGGGCGAGGGGAGGGAGAGCATTGGGACAAATACCTAATACATGCAGGGCTTAAAACCTAGATGATGGGTTGGTAGATATAGCAAACCACCATGGCACATGTACACCTATGTAACAAACCTGCATGTTCTGCACATGTAGCCCAGAACTTAAAGTAAAATTCTTAAAAAAAATTTTTTTTAAAAAGGAAAAAAAATATTTTATAGAAATGAGGTCTTGCTTTGTTATCCAAGCTGGTCTGGAACTCCTAGCCTCAAGCAATTCTCTGCCCTCTGCCTCCTAAAGTGCTGGGATTGCAGGTGTGAGCCACTGTGCCTGGACTGTATATATAATATATACACATTTAGGTGATGGTCTCAGGGTTGACCTCAGCCTCCTTTAGATCCAAGGCAATTGACAGGCACATTCTACGGATGTGGTTGGTCTGAGCTCTTTGATGGAGCCACCAGGTGGGCTTTCTTCCTCCGGTGCCATTTACCCAGTTACACCACCACTCTTCACACATTAGTGGGACTTGTCACACCAGTGGGCTTTTCTTGAAGCCACCGTGTGGTCACTGTCCTTTGGATTTATTTGTGTTTGATGGCAGCTTATATTTAGCCCATTGGAAACCCAGGGTTTCTATTCCTCCATCTGGGCTTTTCATCTCTTCCCTCCTGGCTGCTGAAGCGATCATGCTGAACAAGGTGAAAAGGCAGCTTAAGGAGCAGAAAGCTACTAAGCTATAGTTTCCTCTGCAGGAGTGTGGGGTGACAAAGCAGGGAGTTCTGGCACAGACCCCAAAAGAAGGGGACCACCTGGTAGTTGGGGACTCATCTCTGGACTCATAACTACTCCTTCCACCCATCTGGTGTCTCACCCCACTTCTTTGCCTAGAGGTAAAGAAGTGGGGTGAGAGAGATCCCAGATGGGTGGAACTCCAGGTACTACAGTTTCTTCAACGTACAACTGTCCCCAACTGAGGGACACTTTCTTGGACATTCTCTGCCCCACGCCAAATTCCTGCCCACTCCTACACCAACACATACACACATTCCACACTGCATCAGGCAGGATGCTCTGCATTATCCCAGGCACAATAATTACCTCCCCTTGCACTGCCATGCTAGAGATTCACTTACAGTCCCTCATTCATTCAGCCCTCCCACTCCAGCCCAGGAAACCCCTCCTGGTCTCACCCCCATTTTATAGACGGAGAAAGTGAGGCTCCAGGAAGTTGACTGATCCCTAGTCTCTCAGCTAGTAAGAGACCAAGACTGGCCCCTCACTCTGTTTGACATGGAAGGCAGGTGTGGGGGCAACACCATTCTTATCCAACACAGCTGGTTCACAGCTGAGCACCACTCCAGGAACTGCTCTCAGCACAAACGAGCTTCCTCAGCCAAGGTCACACCCCTTCCCAGAGGCCTCCCACATCCAATAGCTGAGCAATACGGGAGTATAAAAGTTCAACTAACGTGCCTTCTTTCTGGACATCTCCAAATGCCGTCTTTGTTGTTGTTTTGTTTTAAGACAGAGTCTTGCTCTGTCACCCAGGCTGGAATGCAGTGGTGTGGTGTCAGCTCACTGCAACCTCTGCCTCCTGGGTTCAAGCAATTCTCCTGCCTCAGCCTCTCGAGTAGCTGGGACTGCATGCACGTACCACCATATCCAGCTAATTTTTGTATTTTTAGTAGAGATGGAGTTTCACCATGTTGGCCAGGCTGATCTTGAACTCCTGACCTCAAGTGATCCGCCCGTGCCAGCCTCCCAAAGTGCTGGGATTATAGGCGTGAGCCACTGCACCCAGCTTCCAAATGCCATCTTGACTCGAATCCCCACCGGACTGGCTGAGTCCACTGTGACAACCACATCGCTGTTCTTCTCCCTCTGTCTGGTCCTGCTTCCGCCTTCCCACAACATGAGGGTTTTTGCCTGTAATCCCAGCATTTTGAGAGGCCGAGGAAGGCAGATCACCTGAGGTCAGGAGTTCAAGACCAGCCTGACCAACATAGAGAAACCCTGTCTCTACTAAAAATACAAAAAATTAGCCAGTCATCGTGGTGCATGCCTGTAATCCCAGCTACTCAAGAGGCTGAGACAGAATTGCTTGAACATGGGAGGCAGAGGTTGCAGTGAGCCGAGATCGCATCATTGCACTCCGGCCTGGGCAACAAGAGTGAAACTCTGTCTCAAAAAAACAAAACAAACAAACAAAAAAACTAGATGATTAATTAATATTATCATTGGTAAAAGTGAACAGTTTAAAAATATTTACTACGTGCTACTGACCTGGCTACATTTCTTGAATTAGCTCACTTAACCTTCACAGCAGCCCTATAGATAATTATTCTCATTTTGCAGTTGTGGAACCCAAGACACAGATGTGTCAAGCAACCTGCCTGAGGTCACACAGCTAATAAAGCAATGGCAGCTGGCTCTGCAAACGTGCACTTAAGCACTGCTCGATTATATCTCCAATGTGCACAAAGTGAAGCCATTTGAACAAAGAGATAAGGACTAATGAGCATGCAGAGTAGAAAAAGAAGGCAGCAAACAAATGACATCTACTGCCTAATATGCATCATGTGCATCCCATACCTTATGTCTTTTACTCCCAATAGCTGTGCTATGAGATAAGGGAGGCTCAGAGAGGTTAAGTAACTTATCCAAGGTCATCACAGCAAGCACCAGAGCCAGGATTTTAACGCAGGCTTCCTGGCACCTGTCAGAGCCACTTCACTCTTTTCAAAAAGCTATAAGCCACAGAATGTTTCCAGCATAAGAGAACCATCACATAAGCTTCTAGCTCAGGTTGTGACCTCATGGCGGGCTGCCACATGACTCATTTGTCTTGGTTTTGCACACAGTTCCAAGCACAGTGCCTATTGAGTGAGCAGATGAATTACAATTCACGTACTTTCATGCAGGGGTGCCTGGTGCCTGGTGGGATTCAGTAGACACAGTGCAAGGCCATGCTGCGTAAGTGATGATTTCTCCACAAAGCAGTAAGAATAATCTTTTTACAGAGTAAATCAGATCAGGTCCTGCCATGGGACGGCAGAGAGGGCCTCTCTGAAGAGGTGACATTTTGAACTGAGGCCTGAGTGGAAATAGAGAGGAGGAGATGGATTCCAGACAGAGGGCGTGGCACAGGCTGTGGCCCAGGTGTGTGACCAAGGGGGTCAGGATGAAGGCTGGTGGTGGACAGGAGCTGGATCACGGTGTCATGCAACTTTGTAGGGACTTCAGATGTAGTTTTAAATAGGACAAAAAGCCACTAGAGGGCTTTAAACTCTGGAGTCATGTGAAGTGGCTGTGTGTGTGTGTGTGTGTGTGTGTGTGTGCGTGTGCGTGTGTGTGAAATGTCCCTATGAGAAAGAAATGAGCAAGACACAAAGGAAATGGCTGGGGCCATCCAGGTAAGGGATGACAGTGGCTTGGACCGGCATGAGGGAGGGAAGGATTCCAAAGAGAAACATGCTTTGCAGACCTAATTGACAGACTCTGTGGACAAATTCGATGTTTGAGAGTGAGAGAAAAGATATAAAGAAGTCAGCTCTTCGGAGTGAGTCAGCAATGAAAATAGCTCTTATTTAAACAGTGTTAGACTGGCCACAGTGGCTCATGCCTGTTATCCCAACACTTTGGGAGGCTGAGGCAGATGTATCACTTAAGGTCAGGCGTTCAGGAGTTCAAGACCAACCTGGCCAACATGGTGAAACCCCATCTCTGGTAAAAATACAAAAATTAGCCAGGCGTGGTGGCACATACCTGTAATCCCAGCTGCCCGAGAGGCTGAAGCAGAAGAATTGCTTGAGCCTGAGAGGTGGAGGTTACAGTGAACAGAAATTGAGCCACTGCGCTCTAGCCTGGGCAACAGAGTGAGACCTCATCTCAAAAAAAAAAAAAAATAGTGTTTAGGACATGCCTAGCACTGTTCAATCCCTTAATATATTTAATCCTCACAAAGCCCCTGTGAGGTAGATACTGTTGTTAACCCCATTTTACAGATTAGGGAAGTTGAAGCACAGAGTGGTTAAGTGACTCGCCCAAGGTCACATACCCAGTAAAGGGTGCTGCTGGGATTTGAACCTGGACAGTCTGCCTCTAGAATCTATGCACTGGAATTTCACCCTGTATTCTTCCCAAAGAGGAATGCTCATGAAACAAGGAGTTTTCCGGGCTCCTCACATCCTTCCCTGAGCCTCTCAGTCAATACGCACAAATTGTCTCCAGGGAACTACTCTGCTGAAGGTGTTTGAAGTCCAATAGAGGCAGACATTCCTTTAGGACACAGTCTAGACAATGTCCCCACAAGGGACAAATACTAGGAATGCCACTGGGTGCTGCTTCCTGGCCAGAGAGACTGGGTTCTTAGGACCTTCTCAGGGTGTTTCCCGTTTCCACGTTGGGAAGCAGAAGGCCAGCCCAGGGGCACTTGGGCTGCCTCCGTCAGCGACAGCATGAGGCAAAAGTTAAGAGCAAAAGCTCTACAGAGAGATTCAAGGCAATTTATAAGATTTCTGTGTGTCTCAGTTTTCTCATCTGTAAAACAGGGACCATGTTAATATTGCATGGGGCTATTATGAATGAGTGTGTGTAAGGGGCCGTTAAAAAGTGCCAGGCACGGTGGCTCACACCTGTAATCCCAGCATTTCGGGAGGCCGAGGAGGGTGGATCGCCTGATGTGAGGAGCTCGAGATCAGGCTGGTTAGCGTGGCAAAACCCTGCCTCTATTAAAAATACAAAAAATAGCCGGGTATGGTGGCACTGCCTGTAGTGCCAGCTACTCGGGAGGCTGAGGTAGGAGAATCACTTGAACCAGGGAGGCGGGGGTTGTAATGCGCTGAGATTGTGCCGCTGTGCTCCAGCCTGGGTGACAGAACAAGACTCCATCTCAAAAATAAGAAAGTGCCAAGTACATTCTAAATGCCTCTTCAGTATGTAATAAAGAAATAAAATAAGCTGGGAGCAGTGGCTCACTCATAATCCCAGCACTTTGGGAGGCCCAGGTGGGCAGATTACCTGAGATCAGGAGTTCAAGACCAGCCTGATCAACATGGTGAAACCCCATCTCTACTAAAAATACAAAAATTAGCTGGTCATGGTGGCGGATGCCCGTAATCCCAGCTACTTGGGTGGCTAAGGCAAGAGAATCACTTGAACCTGGGAGGCGGAGGTTGCAGTAAGCTGAGATCGCACCACTGCACTACAGCCTGGGTGACAGAGCAAGACTCCATCTCAACAAATAAATAAATAAATAAGCAAGATTCCACTCAATCAATCAATAAAATAAAATACAATGGTGGTGGGTAGGGCCACAAAGGAAAGAGATGATGCTTCTCCAAGCCAGGACTATCATCCGCAGACCAGGGTATTTCTGGTCATGATCAATCGTCATGTCTGTCCCTGGACCTGACCTATTTGACTTGTTAAAGTCAGCCTGTACCAATCTGCTCTGAATGTGGAATCAGTCAACAAGAAGGAGTGATGGAGCCAAACATTTGTGGCTGAAGCTTCACAGCACTAAGCAGTGAAGAAATGTGGTTTGTGCTTGCTTCGCCATGTGCTGGTGGGGAAGCTGCAGCTTTAACGTGGAACTGAGTAAGAACCCAGACCACTGGACGTCTCTGCTTGGCTATTCCACAAGTCCTTCTACCTCTCCCTGTCGTAATCGAGCCAAGCGTCTCCTCCTGCCCCGCCAATCCTCCCCATCTGTGTTCTTTTTCCTGACTTGGTGAACTGCATAATGAAAAGAAGTACAGAGAGTATGAAGTCAAAAGTCAGATTACCTGGGTTCTAAATCCAGCTCTGTCACTTGCTAGCTGTGCTTCCTAGCGTAAGTTCCTTACCCTCTCTGTTTTCTCATCTGTAAAAAATTGGGTGATAATAATAGGTATCTTCTGGAGCTGTTGTGAAGACCAAATGAAAGCGTGCCTCTGGCCAGGCACGGTGGCTCACACCTATAATCCCAGCACCCTGGGAGGTTGAAGCAGGAGGATAGCTTGAGGCCAGGAATTGGAGACCAGCCTGGTAAACATAGCAAGACTCTGTCTCTTAATTTTTTTTTTTTTAAATTAACCAGACCCTATGGCACACACCTATAGTCCCAGCTACTACTCAGGATACTGATGCAAGAGAATCGCTTAGGCCCAGGAGTTCAAGGCTACAGTGAGCTACGATTGCACCACTGCACTCGAGTCTGGCTCACAGAGTGAGATCTTGTCTGACAAAAGGAAGGCAAGGCAAGGCAAGGGAAGTGAAGTGAGGGCAAGGGAATGGGGAAAGAAAGAAAGAAAGGAAGGGAGGAAGGGAGGAAAGGAGGGAGGGAAGGAGGGAAGGAAGGAAAAGAAAGCAAGCTTCTGTCGTCCAGTAAGCACTGAATAAATAGCAATTCGTGTGTGTAGCTATTAGTCTTTTTTTTAAAAAAAAATAACAGTAGCTAGAACAAATTCATTAAAACATTCACTATTCCAGAACTTTTTATAGTGAACTTCTTTATTTCTCAGAACAACCCTCTGAGATAAATCCTATTATTAGCTCCAATTTACAGAAGAGGAGAATGAAACTCAGAAAGATCAAACACATGGCCAAGGTCACACAGCTTGTAACACAGTTGGGATTTGAACGTGGACACTCTGGCTCCAGAGTCTAAGCTCATAAACCCTACACTAACTTGCCTCAAGAGATCCTTTCAGCACTTTCGTGTTTTCAATTTTTTATTTTTTACTTATTTATTATTTGTTTTTAAAGACAGTATCTTACTCTGTTGCCCAGGCTGGAGTGCAGTGGCATGATCATAGTTCACTGCAGCCTCAACCTCCTCACCTCAAGTGATTCTCCTGTCTCAGTCTTCTGAATAACAAGAACTACAGGCACATGCCACCACACCCAGCTAACTTAATTGTTTTTATGTAAAGACAAGGTCTTGTTATTTTGTCCAGGCTGGTCTCAAAAGCCTGGCCTCAAGTGGTCCTCCTGCCTCAGCCTCCCAAAGTGACTTTTACGTTTTTATTTATTTATTTTATTTTATTTTATTTTATTTTATTTTATTTTATTTTTGAGATGCATTCTGGCTCTGTTGCCCAGGCTGGAGTGCAGTGGTGCAATCTCAGCTCACTGCAAACTCCACCTCCCGGGTTCAAGTTATTCTCCTGCCTCAGTCTCCCGAGTAGCTGGGATTACAGGTATCTGCCACCACACCTGGCTAATTTTTGTATTTTTAGTAGAGAAACGGTTTTGCTATGTTGGCTAGGCTGGTCTTGAACTCCTGACCTCAAGTAATCCACCCGCCTTGACTGCTCAAAGTGCTGGGATTCCCGCACCACACCCGGCCTTATGTTTTTAAAAACCTTTACTTTCCTACACTCTTCAGGATCAATGAAACAATAAAAATGGTCAAAAGGACATATCTAGCATGTTTTTCCTGCACTAAAACAGTTTTCCTCAAGGTATGCTTGGCTTGGGTTACTGGTGTGCTGAGCAAGACCAGCACATAATTTATGGGGTCCAGCACAAAATGAAAATGCGGAGCCCTTGATTCAAAAAAAAAAATATTAAGAATTTCAACGCAGTGACAGACCTCAGAGCACTAAATGAAGCAGAGATCCTTCTCAACGTGGGATCCCACGTGACTCTTCAGAAAGAAGTCACAGCTTCTTATAGAGAAGTAAGACTCCCGTTGGCCCTCAGCGCAGTCCAGCCGCCATGGGCGATGGAGCTCCAGGCCAGCTGCCTCAGGGCTGTGAGCAGTCTTGACCTTTTGCCCAATGCACCTTGAGGTGAAAAAGTTAGGAAGGAAGCCTTGTCCTCATGGATGAATCTGGACAGCAGGTTCTTCTCTAGTCTCCACCACATCTGAACCAAAGCCCAGTTCTTTTCCCTAAGATTTATTAACCATCAAAATGTTCTGCATGTGTGGGCTGCCACAGCCCTCACGGTATAGATATATATGTCCCTGTGTTTCCACCGACTCCCAGCAGACATGTGGCAGCTTCATTCCGAAGCCTGGCAAATTCTCCTAGGACTCTCACCCCCTCCTCCTCCTCCTTCTCCTCCCACCTCCGCCCACTTTCCTTCATTTTCATGCCTTCCAGGAGTCCCACACAATCAGGAAACCCAAGTAAGTAAGGGGAGGATAGAAAATAGGGGCTGTGGGCTCTGAGAGTTATGGTGATTGAGAAACCAGAGTCCCCGAGCGTGCAAAGCTATGAGTCCCTTGGGCCACTGCATAAAGAAGCTGTGGGCTTGTGCAAGACAGTTCAATTCTCCACCTGGGTTCTTCAGGAGGCTCCTGGAACATGGAGGTGTCTTGCCCAACTGACGGTCAAAAGGACTTTGTTCTAGCAGAAAACAATGCCCAGCCTACTGGCTGGTGCTGCCACTTTCCAGACATCAGCATCCATGGCGCCTTCGCAATGCCTCTCAGAATAATTTTTGGAAATCTATTAATTCAACAAGTATTCATTGGTTAATGTACCTGGGGACCAGGCCACATTGCCCTACTGCCAACTGACTTTGCACCTTTCACCAAAGTTTATCCATCTCTGCGTCTCACCCAGAAATTCAACAGGGGAAAGATCTCTTCCAAATCCTAGGAAGGGATGTTTGGAGTCATGGGATTTACTTCCCAAGCTGCCAGAACACACCTATCACATCACTTCTTCCTATTCTGATTACCACCCTCATCCTCACCATCATCCATCATCGTTTCTCTCCCTCCCTCCTTCCTTCCTTCCTCTTTCTCTCTCTTTCTTTCTTTTATTCCTTTCTTTCTTCCTCTTTCTTCCCCTTCCCCTTTTCCTTCCTTCCTTCCTTTTTTTTTTTTTTTTCTTTTTTTGACAGAGTCTCACTCTGTTGCCGAGGCTGGAATGCAGTGGCACAATCTCGGCTCACTGCAAACTTCACCTCTTCCCAGGTTCAAGCAAATCTACTGCCTCAGCCTCCCAAGTGGCTGGGATTACAGGCATCCACCACCATACCCACTAATTTTTGTAGTTTTATTAGAGACGGGGTTTCGCCAGGTTGGCCAGGCTGGTCTTGAACTCCTGACCTCAGGTGATCTGCCTGCCTTGGCCTCCCAAAGTGCTGGGATTACAGGTGTGAGCCACTGTGCCCAGCCCGTCATCTTAATTAATAACACTTATTGAGCATGTACTATGTGCCAGGCAGCATGTCATGCATTTCACATGCATTGTCTCATTTAATGCTACACAGAAGTAGAGAGCTCGTGCTATTATTATCCCTGTTTTACAGAGGAGGAAGCTGAGGTTCAGCGAGTGTAAGTAAGTTGCCCAAGATCACACAGCCTGGGAGCCAGGCTATTGCTATAACTTTAACATATTTTCTGCTTTGGGGGGCTCTCAGGAACCGTCTGGACTTTACCCATCATGTAGGGCACCAAAAGCAGTCACAGCTCTTCTTTCTCACCTCTTCTTCCAATCCCTGGCAGAAGCCTTCCCCATTGTCTGAGCTATGCTAACCCCCGAAACATGCCCCCATGCCTTCCCAGGGCAGCACTCTCCCTGAGGACCAGGCTTGGCCCGTCCTTCAAGCCCCACCCCAAATGCCTGGCACATTGAGAGTGTTCTCTGCCTGCTCTGATGTGGCCTCTGTCTTTGTGAGTCTGTGTTCTCTCTCCCCAGTGAGACAAAGCTCCTGCGGGAAAGACATGGCCTGCTTTTCTGTGTCCCCCACAGAGCCAGCATGGCATGGGCACCATGTTGCTCACTGGGGCATTAACTGATTGATTCATCTGTGGCTTCCCAGTATTCTGGGCACCTTCCCAGTTCTCCTCACAGCAGCCTCAGCTGAGATACCCCCAGACTCCACTGCACTCCCCAAAGACCTCGGGGCCCCCAACCAGATCCAGGCTGTCCCTTCCCAGCCCTTGGCTCCTGGGAGTGAGTGACACAGTTCTGCCCTGTTAATCTGGCATTCCCCAAATTCCTGACACAGTGGCCCCATGTGGAGTGGAGACAAACAGACCTGGTGGAAATTCCAAACTAACAGCATATTTCAAACAAACTTTGTTTGAATTCCAGCATGGCTACTTGACTGGGCCACCCCCAAATAACTTAAAGCCTTAATATCCTTACCAGTGAAATATGGATTAGAATGGACAAGAAATCACGTAACAGGGAGAAAGTCTAGTCTAGTACCTTGGACAAAGGCATCATGACACCAGCTTGTTACACTGGGTCTAGGGAACTCCTCTGAATAAAGGGGTCCCATGAGTGACCTGTACATAATCATCACCATCATCATTATTACCCACACATCCCATGTGTCAGGGACATGCTAGGCGCTTAATTTATATTATTTTATATAATTGGCCATTCCAGTTTTCCAGTTGAGGAAACCAAAGCTTAGAGATGTTGAGAAATTCAAAAAGTTTACATGGGTAAGAAGGTGTGGAAGCAGGCTGGGTGTGGTGCCCCCCATCTGCAATCCCAGCACTTTGGGAGGACGAGACGGGCAAATCACTTGAGGTCAGGATTTCGAGACCAGCCTGGCGAACATGGTGAAACCCCATCTCTACTAAAAAAAATACAAAACTTAGCCAGGCATAGTGGCACATACCTATAATCCCAGCTTCTAGGGAG
Source organism: Saimiri boliviensis (assembly GCF_048565385.1). Lineage (NCBI taxonomy): Eukaryota > Metazoa > Chordata > Mammalia > Primates > Cebidae > Saimiri > Saimiri boliviensis. The sequence continues at coordinate 15,945,787 of NC_133460.1, read as the reverse complement.
GCTGAGGCACGAAAATCACTTGATCCTGGAAGGCAGATGTTGCAGTGAGCTGAGACCACACCACTGCCTCCAGCTTGGGTGACAGAGGGAGACTCTGTCTTCAAAAAAAAAAAAGAAAGAAAGAGAGAGAGAGAGAGGAGAGAGAGAGAGAGAGGGAGAGAAAGAGAGAGAGAGAGAAGAAAGAGAAAGAAAGAAAGAAAGAAAGAAAGAAAGAAAGAAAGAAAGAAAAAGAAAGAAAGAAAGAAAGAAAGAAAGAAAGAAAGAAAGAAAGAAAGAAAGAAAGAAAGAAAGAAAGGAAGGAAGGAAGGAAGGAAGGAAGGAAGGAAGGAAGGAAGGAAGGAAGGAAGGAAGGAAGGAAGGGAAAGAATGAAAAAGAGATGCCGAACCTCAGGTCTACCCCAGACCTGCTGAATCAGAACTTCTTGAGTTGTGACCCAGGAATCTTAAGCCAACCCCTCTGTCCCTCACCCCCAGGGATTCTGCACCCACTGAAGCACTTTCCTGAAGATGGGGTGATGAGAGGTAAAAATTCCAGCCTCTGAGCCTGTGCGCTTGCTGGTCACCCAGCCTGGATGCCCTCCCGCTTATTCTTAGTGTGGCTGCTCATGCTTGGCATTTGGTCTCAGCCCAGATGCCCCCTCTTTGAGAGGCTTCCCTAACCTCCCGCTGTGACAGGCTATCCTGCCTCCTTATTTCCTTCATATGATCCTTCTCCATCTCTCCCATATCCACAAAGACAGGGGGGCTTGTCCCGTGGCATCCCTAGAGCCAGGTATGGTGCTTAGCACATAGGAGGCACTCAGCATATCCCTTAACATTTTTTTTTAATTTTTTTATTTCTTTTTCCTTGTTTTCTTTTTTTTTGAGATGGAGTCTCACTCTCACCCAGGCTGGAGTGCAGTGGCACGATCTCAGCTCACTGCAACCTCCACCTCCCAGGTTCAAGCGATTCTCATGCCTCAGCTTCCCAAAAGACTACAGGTGCCTGCCACCACACCACACTAATTTTTGTATCTTTAGTAGAGACAAGGTTTCACCAAGTTGACCAGGCTGGTCTCGAACTCCTGACCTCCGGTGATCCACTCACCTTGGCCTCTCAAAATGCTGAGATTACAGACATGAGGTACTGAGCCCAGCCAGTGTGTCCTTTTTTGAATGAATGAATGAAAAAACAGCCACTTCTTGCCTAGTGCCCAGACTCCAGGATCTCACTTTCAGCGAAAATAAGCTACTAGGCTAACCACCCTCTGGTCATACCTTTCAGCGATATTGGTTCAAGGGTCTTACAGCTCACGAGTACATTTCCTGTTGCAGGTGGGGGCTCCTGTTACTGAGTGACTTTGGGCATATTCTGGGTGCTCTAATCAGAGAAAGGGCAACTGTTAATGCCGTTCCTTGAAGCATGGAATATCTGTGCTGTCCACCTCAGGTTGAAGGGGTAGAGAGCTAACTAGCCCCTTCCTTCTACCCCAGCAGGCAACCTCACCAGTAGGAGGCTCCTGGGCTGCAAGTACCATCTACCACTGCTGCTATGTGGTATCCGGACAAGGCATTAAACAAGATCTCACCACATGGCGAGAAAGCTATTTCCTTTTCAATTCACGGTACCTAGCTGGAATTTAATAACATCATTTTGTTTTCATCGTGTTTATTTTTACAGTGGCCTTCTATTTACAGCCAGTGATTCTCACTTTCCATTTACAGCTGGGTTATAAAGTTTCCTTTGAAAATAAATTTAAGTTAAAAAAGAAACTGGGGTTGATTTAAAGAGTGTCAACCTAAATGACAGACAGGAAAACGCTTCAAAAGAAAATGATGTTTATTAGGGAATAGGCATTGCAATGGGAATACAGGTGTCAGAGTAAATTATGTGCATATTTAGGGAGGGAAGTAAAGGAAGACAAAGGTTTTTAAAGGAAAAATCAGGAGGATTGTGTAATTGTTTTGAGATAATTTTCCTTAGCTACAAGGATGACTAACAAGGATGATTCTAGTTCGAGGTTGGTCAGGCAGTTGCTGGCAAGATGTCCTCATAGAAGTATTTTTTTAATGTAAGGTTGCAAAGGTCTTTGTGCAAAGTTAGGGTTTTTGCAAAAGATGAGGTCTTGCTTTGTCTTCCAGGCTGGAGCGCAGTGGTGTGATCATGGCTCACTGCAGCCTTGACCTGGCCTCAATCAATAGCAGGGACTACAGGCATGTGCCACGCCTGGATTTTTGGTGGGGGGGACGGCGGGGGGTGGTGGGTAGAGATAGATTCTTGCTGTGTTACCCAGGCTGGTCTTGAACTCTTGGCCTTAAGCAATCCTTCCACCTCAGCCTCCCAAAATGCTGGCATTATAGGCATGAGCCACCACGCCCAGACTTGTCAGGGATTTTTTTTTTTAATGGAGTCTCACTGTGTCATCCAGGCTGGAGTGCAGTGGCACAATCTCTGCTCACTGCAACCTCTGCCTCCTGGGTTCAAGCGATTCTCCCTGCCTCTACTAAAAACACAAAAAATAGCCGGATATGGTGGTGGGTGCCTGTAATCCCAGCTCCTCAGGAGGCTAAGGCAGGAGAATCACTTGAACCTGGGAGGTGGAGGTTGCAGTGAGCCAAGGTCACTCCACTGCACTCCAGCCTGGGCAACAGAGTGAGATTCTGCCTCAAAAATAAATAAATAAATAAATAAATAACAATAAAAAGAGTTGTCTCAGTTATCAGATGGATATTCTTAGTATCAAAGTGCTTGTGTTCAAGTAACTCTAATTTTACTTAATAGTATCCCCAAAGCACAAGAGTAGTGATGCTTACAATTGAAATATGCCGAAAAGAAGCTGTCCAGTGCTTCCTTTAAGGGTGAAAGTTCTCGACTTAGGAAAAATGGAAAAGTATCTATTGATGTTACTAAGATCTAGGGAAGGAATCTCCTATCCATGAAATTGTGAAAAAGAAATTCAGGCAAGTTTTGCTGTCACATCTCAAACTGCAGGAGTTATGGCCACAGTGAGTGATAACTTATATGATGATATACTGTTATAATTGTGCTGTTTTATTAGTTACTGTTGTTAATCTCTTACTGTACTGAATTGATAAATTAAACATTATCACAGGTAGGTATGTAGAGGAAAAATCATTATAAATAGGACTTGGTAGTATTTACAGTTTCAGACATTCACTGGGGGTCGTGGAATGCACCCTATGTGGATAAGAAGGGACTGCTGTATACCCATTTCCAGATGAGGAAACCGAAGCCTCGAGCTGTTAAGTCACTTGCCAAAGTTACGCGGCTAATACGATGGAGAAACCTGAATTGGAAACCAGACAGGCGGCAGAAGGAGAGCAATGAAGAGCCTGGAACTCAGAGATAGCCCCCTTCACCCACACCCTATGCCCCGCTGATGACTCCTACTCTCCTATTTGGATTGAAATGCACACATCAGCATCATTCCTTAATTAGGTGAGGAAGAGTACCTTCTCCAGATGCCCCAGAGAACACCGCCCAGCCAGTGCCTGTGTATGGTTCTATCAGGTCATTAGCACCTCAGAGGATCCCTGGCCACCCTTGGGTACCTCCCACCAGCTGCCAAGAGAAGCTGGATGCTTCACAGCCACAGTTTCTCTTAGTCTTCTCCTCTGCCCCCTCCCCACTAAACCCACTCTTTTTTCCCTTTAGTTGTCATTTTTATTGAACATATAAATCTCGTGCCAGGCAGTGCTTAGCTAAACATTTTCTTATACATTAGCTCTGTTTTTAGAAGACTTTTACATTTGAAAAAGACAGAAAAATGGAGCCAAAAAGAAAAAAAAAAAGCAAAACTCCCTCCTAAAGCACTTTTATAAAGAGAGTATAAGAAGCAAAAGTTTTTCTCCTGCTTCTCAAATTCTACCCCCTCCCCAAGTGACAAGTTTGCTTAAAGCAACTTTCTCAATCATTCCATGTGTATTGGGATAGATTTATATTCATCTCTTTATCTATGATTATGTCTATAATTTAAATCAATATCTACCTATTTTGCCATCAAGCTACAAAATACCTCTATACAGTTGCTCAGGTGGCACATTGCTCAATTCCCAGGGCCACCATTCACATAACCAGCCTTACAATCCACTCACATATATTTTTCACCTTACGGAAATGAGATGAAGACCAGGTGTGGTGGCTCACACCTGTAATTCTAGCACTTTGGGAGATTGAGGTGGGAGGATTACTTGAGCTGAGGAATTTGAGACCAGCCTGGGGTAGCATGGCAAGGCATCGTCTCTACTATATATATATATATGGCTGTACATACTGGCAAATGCCTGTAGTCCCAGCTACTCAAGAGGCTTACTTAGGTTGGAGGATCACTTGAGGCTGAGAGGTTGATGCTGCAGTAAGCCATAATTGCGCCACGGCATTCCAGCCTGGGCCACAGAGCAAGACTCTGTCTCAAAAGAGAGAGAGAAAGAAAGAGAGGAGAGAGAGAGAGAGAGAGAGAGAGAGAGAGATGAGGCCTTCCATATGAACATCTTTCCAGGTAATCACATGGTCAGAGCTTCCTCATTCTTTATGATAGCTGCCTATACTAGACCCTTGTATAGGTGTACCTTGTTGAATCTAATTCTTCCCCTCATAAAGATGATCTAAGATGTTCCCAGGCTTTTTTATTTTTGCAGTGGCTGTTTAATACTCACAGCAGTCTTCTGAGGATAGCAGCATTACACCTGTTTTAAACAAAGAAAACTGAAGCTCAGAGAAGCAGAATAACTAGCAGAAGGATGCACAGTTACTAAGGGGTAGTACCAGGATGCAACCCCAGGCTGGTTTGACTTCATGTTTATGTAAAGCAGTTGATACTGAGTTTGAATCACAGCAACTCTCAGTAAGTCAAGATCATCATTCCCACAGGTTGATACTAATAAGTATCAATACACAAATGGAGTCATTACCCTTGCCTGGAAGGGCAGAGGGAAGACGAATAAAACTAACATTTATTTAGCACTCAGAATGTGTCTGGCACCTTACCAGATTTTTATTTTTATTTTTTTATTTTTTATTTTTTTTGGAGGGAGAATCTCACTCTGTGGCCCAGGATGCAGTGGTGTGATCTCAACTCACTACAATCTCTGCCTCCCAGGGTCAAGCAATTCTCCTGCCTTAGCCTCCAGAGGAGCTGGGATTACAGGTATCCACCACCACACCCAGCTAATTTGTGTATTTTTAGTAGACAGGGTTTCATCATGTTGGCTGTGATGGTCTCGAACTCCTAACCTCAGGTGATTCACCCACCTTGGCCTCCCAAAGTGTTGGGATTATAGGCATGAGCCACTGCACCCAGCCACTAGATTTCTTATATACATTATTTTACTGAATTCTCAAAGAGCTAAACAACAATAAAGACTATTAGAAAGACACCGCCATCCTTGTGTTTAAAAAGCTGAAGTCCAATAAAGGTAAAGGTCCCAATGTCACACAGCAAGTAGTGGAGCTGGGATTTGAACCTGTATCTGCCTTGCTTGCATTTCTAATGGATACAGATCTCAGCCCACAAACCCAGGTGTGTGTGAATATAACTTTATTTTTCTGTAAGTGAACTTAGTTTCTTAATTTCCTTGCTAAACCTGCCTCTTGCCTGGTTTTTCCACCTCATTTCCTAGTACCACTACTTACCCAAGCCATACACAGGCCAAAAGTGTAGACATGATTGGTGCCTCTGTTTTCTCTACTCCCCACACCCAACACACCAAGTCTCATTGGCTCTGCCTTCAAAATATCATCGTAGCCAAAGGCAAAGGCTTCTCCCACTTCCGCAGCTGCCAGTTTAGCTCAAATCACCATTGTCCCCACCCCAGATGATTCTCCATCTGGCAGCCTGAGGGACCATTTACAAAATGCATATCCTATAATATCACTCTCCTGCTTAACCTCCTCCCTGAAACCTGCATTGCCCTTGGAATAAATGCTCCTCAGTGGCCCACGTGCTCTCCCTTCTATGGCCTCAGCCTTGTCTCAGCCTTTCCCTCCTTCCCCCTCTACTCTTCTGTTCCCTACTGGGTCTCTTCTATCCCTCCATGCACCACCTCATGCTGCCACAGGGCCAGCCCTTTCTCTTCCCTCTGCCTGCATTGCTTGCCCTGATTTGCAACGAGGCTGTTTCCTCTTTCAGCTCTCAGGCCACACAGCCCCCTCAGAAACCCCCTCCCCACCTCATCACCCTTGGTCACTCCAAGTCCCTTATCCTGAGGATCTTCCTAGCTCTGATTGCTGTTGGAAGTCATTTGATTCATTGTCTGCCCCATCCCCTTGGAGGATCCAAGAGTGCTCTGTGTCATGCCCCCGGAGCCAAAGTGCCTGTGGGATGCCAGGCACGTGGCAGCTATTTATTGAGTGAAATGAGTGAATGAATTTATGTTATGAGTTCTGTGTCTACTGGGAGAAGAGGGCAGGAATTTAATATTGGCCAATTCTTTAATCTCAGCCAATTCCTTCCCTTGAGGGGTATTTAAATTCTGGGGGACAGCAGAGGTGGGTACATCTGGTCTGGGTCATTGATCCATGCCAGCATCTGCTGAGATGTTCTCACTCCCTGGAACATAAGGAACATCATCAGGTACGTGGGAATAAGGGTTGCAGGGACATCAGTTAATATTCAGCAGAGTCAGGGCCAGGCAAGGTAGCTCATGCCTGTAATATCAGCACTTTGGGAGGCCGAGGTGGGCAGATCACGAGGTCAGGAGATCGAGATCGTTATGGCTAACACGGTGAAACCCCATCTCTACTAAAAATACAAAAAAATTAGCCAGACATGGTGGCAGGTGCCTGTAATCCAAGCTACTCGGGAGGCTGAGGCAGGAGAATCACTTGAACCTGGGAGGCAGAGGTTGCAGTGAGCTGAGATTGCACCACTGCACTCCAGCCTGGGAGACAGAGTGAGACTCCATGTCAAAAAAAAAAAAAACCAACCAAAACAAAACAAAGCTATTCAGTGACAGTTTCTGTGATAAAAAGAAAAAATCATTCAACAGAGTCAACCACCACCAATCTTTAGCCCACTCTATTCTCCCATACTCCTGAGACCAGGAACACTCAGGACCCTGAGATCCTTCCCCAAGTTCTAGCAGCCAGACCCCAGGATGGCGTACAGCAGCTGGAACGCATTGCTGAGCGCATGCTCCACCAACCCCAGCGAGCTCTGCTCCTGGGAGAAGGTGCTCAGTACCGTTCTGCAGCATGGGCTGGTGATTCACAGTTTATGAGCCGCCTTACACTCATCACTTTGATGCTCACAACAAGTCTGACAGGTGGGAAAAGTAGAGTTGATGAGCTTCTTTCCACAACTGTGGAAACCAAGATCAGAAATGGTAATGTGAGTTGCTTGGGTTTGCAGAACAGACATGGGGGCAAAGCTAGGACTGGGAGATTATTACATGGTTAGAGCTTAATCAATAGTAGGTACTGCTGTTCCAAACGGTGAGGACTCTCAGTTTCTGAGGACTCTCAATTGCAAAGTACAGAAACCCATTTCAAATAAGCTTAAGTAGTCACATAAGCTATTGGCTGATGGAACTGAAATACCCTAGGTTTACTTGTTTCAAGCATGGCTGGAGCCAGGGGCTCAAATAATATTAGCAAGAGTCAGACCATCAACACCTCTCAGCTCTATGTTCTGTTCTCTGCCTTGATTTCACCCTCAAGCTTGCTGTCTCCAAGGGGGGCTCTTGGCAGCTGTAGCCCCAGCCCACTAGCTTAACCACTCAGTGGAAAACAACATTTTTCTTTCTCAGCAGTTCTAACCAAGCTTCCCAGACTATCTTCACTGGACCAGCTTGGTCACTTGACCTCTCCTAAACCAATCACTCCAATCAGGGTGGTGAGATGTGTTGATTGGCCAGATCAAGGTCATGTGCTCACCCTCTTAGCCAACCACTGTAGCCCAGAGAATTGATAATTCTGATTGGCCAGGACCGAATCACATGCCCACTTCTGAAACTGACAATGGAGTCACCCTATGCTCATCTCACTCTCTCCATGGCCTGAAGTGGGAGAGAAGGCATTCCCTACAGTGGAATGAGGGTATCTTTACCAGTGGGAGGGAGAATGGAAGCTCCTCTGGCAACTAAAACAGATGTTCCCTCTAGATGCCTGATACAGACCAGTGACCTCAGCCTTTGGACCATCACAGAGAAACATGCCATGATCTCTCTCGCCTGCCACCTGATCCTGAACTGATCTATCTAATGACACCTAACTGGAGGCTCCAGGCTTGAGGCTCTGGCCAGAAACAGAGGCTGGCCTCTCCCTGGGAACTAATGGCAGCAGGTGATGGGGGTGAAGGAAGTGGCAGTGAATGTGATCTTAGCCTGGTATCCTCCCCATGCAGAGAGATGAAGTCCTAAGTCTCTAAGGAGTGGGCAAAGCAGGGGCCCCAAACAACAACAATAACAAAAGCCATAGCAATGAGAGAAGGAAGAGGAAAAGAAGACGTGGGCTCAGAGAGGCTCTGGAATAAAAGGAGAGTCTCAGGCAGTGAAGAGATGCCAATAAACAAAGCTTAAAATCCAGGCTGAGTGCCCTGACTGATGCCTATAATCCCAGCATCTGGGGACGAAGTGAGAGAATCACTTAAGCCCTCACTTCAGACTCCTCACCGGAGTTGGAGACCAGCTTGGGCAAAATAAGAAGATCCTGTCTCTACAAATATATGTGTATATAAATTAGCTGGGTGTGGTGACAGGTGTTTGTTGTCTTAGTCACTGGATCGGGGGCTGAGGTTGGGGTGATCACTTGAGCTCAGGAGTTCAAGGCTGCAGTGAGCTAGATTGTACCACCACTGTACTCCAGCATCAGTGACAGGGTGAGAACCTGTCTCAAAAAAGAAAGAAAGAAAGAAAGAAAGGAAGAAAGAAAGAAAGAAAGAAAGAAAGAAAGAAAGAAAGAAAGAAAGAAAGAAAGAAAGAAAGAAAGAAAGAAAGAAATACAGGCTGGGTTCAGTGACTCGTGCTTATAACCCCAGTGCTTTGGGAGGCTGAGACAGGAGCATCGCTTGAGGCCAAGAATTCAAGGCCAGCCTGGGCAACATCGTGAGACCCCATCTCCCAAAAAAAGTGAAAACAGGAATGGGGCATAGTGGTGAGCACCTGTAGTCCCAGCTACAAGGGAGGCTGGGGCAAGACAACCACTCCAGCCCAGGAGTTTGAGGCTGCAGTAAGCTATAATTACATCACTACATTTCAGGCTGAGTGTCACAGCAAGAACTTGTCTCAGAAAACAAACAAAAGCAATTCTGACATGGAGGAAATAATCAGTACTCATCCCATACATTCATTTGTCCACTTGTTTATTTAACAACCTACTATGTGTCAGGTACTGGAAAGATGGCAGTGAACAAGACAGAGATGATCTCTTGGTATTTACAGTAGAGAGGAATAAACAGACACATCATTAAACCCATAATTAATTGTTTGTAATATGTGCCTGAAAGAGAAGCACAGGGTGCTTGCTGTGAGGGCAAATTACTGGATGGCATCAGCCTGGGGATGTTTATGGTAAGATCTGAAGCACAGATAGAAATTACTCAAATGCAGGATGGAGAAGGAAGAATATTTGAAGCTGAGGGTGTCTGTGCAAAGGCCCTGAGGCAGGAAGGAGAAAACAAAGCCTGTGCAGCAGGAGTTTGGTGAGAAGGATCTGGAGATGAGCTGGGGCCACCTCACGCAGGAGCTCGTAGGCCAGGTTAAGGATTTTTGTCACCATTCAACAAGAAGTTGCCCAAGATCCCTGCAGACATATATGAAGGATAGGCAGATGTTCAGGGCACACTTATAAAGCACCTACTATGTACCAGGTTGGGTGAAAGATATTTGAGATTCAGTGGTGCTTATATTCTAGGGAAGAAGAAGTCAGAAAATAAACTAGGTAATAAATACGAACAAGGTATTTAGGACACTCGTGGATCATCATAAGCTCAGCAAAGAAAGTGACTGGAGATGTTCAAGTGAGGCAGGAGCCTGGGGGCTCCATGAAGGGCTGGGAGAGAGTGGTCCAGGCAGAAAGAGCATCAGCTGCAAAGGCCTGGCAGCTGTAACACATGTACTCACCAGTGCACTCACACAGTCACATCCACACGCAGGCATCATGTGCCCATTTACATTCCTTGCTCTTCCAAAATGCATCTGCGTCCACCTCTGATAACCTGGGATGCCCCCAGCCTCATCACACACACACACACACACACACACACACACACACCCTTATGTAGGCTCACCCCACTCAGAGACAGCCCCCGCCACATCCCCATCATATGGCAACTAGCAAAGATCCTGGGGGCTGAGTGGGCAGGGAGAACGGGGGTCTGCAACAGGAGAGGAGACTCCACCCTCTTTCCCTTCTCCAGCCAAGAGGCCTGGGGGGCAGCTCAGATTCGAGCAGGGATGGGGGGACCACCAGGATGTCCACGCAAGTTGGAGGGAGGTGTCCAGGTCTTTACCTTGTAAAACTAAATCCCAGTATGGTGTTTGCTCAAAACGCCAGAACTATTCCCGGATGTCAGGTGCAGTTAATGGTTGCCGTGGTAACCGCCCATGCTTAATGAATAGAAGAGAGTAAAAGACGCCCCGGATAAATGTCAGGACCCAGGAAGGATTTGCTTGAGAGCAAATCTGTTAGCGCTGGCCAGAGCTGACCAGTGAAGGTTGAAATGAGCAGTCCAGGGTAGCTGGAGACAGATCCAGGAGGCTCTCTTCTTTTTCTCAGCTTAGCATAGTCAGAATGCTAACATTTCACAAAATGTCAAAAAGTGGCTCTTTATACAGACAGTTAAACATAGGCTCTGGTTTTGTGGATTTGATTCTGCCCATGTTTACGGAGTTTGCAGGGGACAGAAATCTAAGCCCAGGTCTCTCAGGAGTTGAGATGTCACTTTTTTTTTTTTTTTAACTCTTCCTGTATTATCTTTTTTAAATAAATAAGGTGTCAAATTAGGGTCAAAAATAATCTTTTGAACTCTGAACCTCTACACATTATATTGTCATTGTGCTACTTACATGCTGCTTACGGGATTAAAAAATGACTGGTAGCATCTGGGTACGGTGGCTCACGCCTATAATCCTAGCACTTTGGGAAGCCGAGGCAGATGGATTACTTGAGGTCAGGAGTTCGAGATCAGCCTGGCCAACATGGTGAAACCTGTCTCTACTAAACAACAACAACAACAACAACAACAATTAGCTGGGCATAGTGGCGTGCACCTGTATTTCCAGCTACTTGGGAGGCTGAGGCGTGGGGATCTCTGGAACCTGGGAGGCGGAGACTGCAATGAGCAGAGATTGAGAAACCGCAGTCCAGCCTGGGCAACAGAGGGAGACTCTGTCTCCAAAAAAAAAAAAAAAAAAAAAAAAAGAGAGAGAGAGAGAGAGAAACAACTAGTAGGGTGTGTCTGGTGATGAGACATAAGTTAAACACCGAACAATGAGCATCCCTCAAGTCTGTTGGAGTATCCCAGTGACTGTGTGCATAGCTGCATTAGGGAATGATGTCAAAGTTGGTATCTATGAAAGTGAGACCAAGGGTCAAGGTATGGACCAGCTCTGGACTTGCAGCTGCAGTCAGGGACTGAGGATTCACCATGGCTGTGATGCTTGCTTATGGGGAGACCTCAGGTAAGTCTCAGAAGATATCAATCCCAAACCTTCTAAGAGGAAATAACCCTTTCCACAAACCCTCCACACTCACAAACCTATCTTGCCTATCCTCCAGGAAGGGTCCCAAATACTCCCTGAGGGCAAGTCCTTTGTGATGTGATGACAATACTGTGTGTCCATTTGGCGACAGGCTGGAGCACCTCCTGAGGTCACAGCACATCTCTCAGACTGCTATGCCTCCGAATCTTGGAGAAACCTGTTCAAAAAGGTTCTCAAATCCTCGAATTCAGGGTGTTGCGTAGAGGCCTAGGAATGCTCTTGTTTGTCTGTTGGTTTGTTTTTAGAAGAGCCCAGGTGATTCTCATGCAGGTGGACCCAATTATTCCAGGCACCTCTGAAGAAGAGATGTCACCACTGAAAAAGCAGCTAAGCCTCAGGAGCCACAGCTATGACCCTTGCTCTCTTCAGCCCTTCTCCCCAGGACCTCTGCTACAGCACCAGAAGCTGCTGTGGTCTGGAAACATGAGTTCTGCCTGCTTTTTAATGCTTGCAAAGGCAGGGTTAAGAAGACCTTCAGACACTCTAAGCAATGAACTGATCCAGGTGACCACCCTAACCTCATAGATCTCCAGTGATGGTAATACTAAGCTATTAAGCAAGGAAGATCAACATACATCTGGTGTTTTTCCCACAGCATTTCAATGCTTTTTATAAATGTCAAATATCAAATAATTTCTAGTTGTCATTCTCTCTCTCTCTCCCTGTACCCCTGCTTTGCTGGTACCCCAAACACATGACAATTCTACCTAATTGGTGACTCCTACAGCAGCACCTACAAAGTTTCAAGGTGCTGTGTGGGTGAACATACGTTGTGGTCTAGGACAGGATGTGCTGGGCTCTCGGCTCTGCGCTCCAAGTCTAACCAGAATCAAACCCCTCAATGACCAAATAATGAAGGACCAAGGAAAACATTTCACCCTAAACCTCCCAAACCTATCCAATGGGCCGATCAAGCAAAGAACTCAAGTCTGGGCTCTTTAGAAATGAAGCCAGCCTATTCATCATGTGCAGAGAAAGACACAGCACAGACAGCTGTTCCTCATTAAATTTCCCATAGTTGGTTTTAAGGCAGGACCCTCTCTCGACAAGGCATACCCCTTGTGGACTCTGGCTTGATTACTGTTCCACCCCCATCACCAGTGGCTTCTCCAGAAGGCCCAAGGTCACTTACAATGATTCCTCTAAGATGCACATTCATTCCTGCTCCTCCACAAGTTCCTCTCGCATGAAAACAGATTTTTTACACTATAAATCAGATTTTTTTTCTCATGCGCTGAAAACCCTCCAAAGCCCGGACCATGCACGCTCCTTTTCAGTTCTGGACCCTGGCCTGTAAGATGCTCGGTGATCTGTGCCTGCTCTTTCACGGACCTGATCTCATCCCACTTTCCCCCTCACTCACTCTGCTCCAGTTGCCCTGAGCTTGTCTTGGTTTTAGAAACACATTAAGTGTTATCCTTCCTCAAGGCCTTGGCACTTGAAATTTCCTCTGCCTGGACGCTCTTCCCTCAAATCTTCCCACGGGTGGTTTCCTCTTTTCACTCAGGCTACCTGCTCAGATAGGCCCCTTCTGTCCACCCAACCTCATGACTGTCCTCCCCTACCCCAATCACATTCTCTCCAGGGTTTATTTTCATGAGACTTAGCACTGAAATTATCTTTTCCTTTTTACTGATGTGTTTGTTTCATGTATTTCTTTGTTTACTCTAGATCTCTCTCCACTAGAATGTAACAGCCTAGTCTGTTTTGTTCACTGATAAATTTCAAGTGCTGGAAACGGTGCTTAATGCAAGCAAAGTAGGTGCCTCTCCAGATATCTGTTCAACAAAAGAATGAATCAGGGACCGGGGACAGTGGCTCATGCCTGTAGTCGCAGCACTTTGGGAGGCTGAGGCAGTAGATCAGTTGAGACCAGGAGTTTGAGACCAGCCTGGACAACAGAGTGAGCCCCCATCTCTACAAAAATAAAATAAAGAAGATTAGCCAGGGGTAGTAGCATGCACCTGCAGTCCCAGCTACTTAGTGGGCTGAGGTGGGAGGATCACCTGCTAAGCCTGGGAGATTGGAGCTGCAGTGAGCCATGATTGTGCCATTGCACTTCAGCCTGGGCAACAGAGCAAGACCCTGTCTAAAAAAAGAATAAAGACTAAATCAGGATGTGCACCAACCACAGTTCTGTACACCAGAAGAAAATGTTTATTTCTCAAACACTGACTCATGGTTCTCTTATTAGAAGCAGTAATTTGCAATTGGTATACCCTAAGTGCTTCATCTGGATCAGGGGCCAAGTTTAGCTCAGGGTCCTCGTTACTATGAATTCATTATCTAAATCCCTTTATGTGCAAGGTTGCACAGACATGCAACTAAACTCTGTCTTAATGTGAATATGTGCATTCACGACTGGACCCCTTACAAAATCATTGTATACACAGGCACCCCCTCCCCACTCCACTCCACCACCCCTGACCCACTTGACACTCTGCAATTTACGGTTTTTGTCTGGCAGTCTCTCTCTGATTGCCAGCTCTTGTCAACATGTGACAATACAACGAAAGTAGGAGGCAAAACGTGATGTGTTAACCACAGGTAGACAAGAGCCTGCTGGAGGGACACAAGCTAACAATGGAAGAAGAGAAAATTGACAAGAATGATGATGTGATAGACACATCCAATGATTTGAATGTCAAAGGATTAACAGGAGCCCTCAGGAAAACTGACGACATATCCAAATATTTCTTGCAAAAATGACCCATTTTATGATCCTGCTGTGAAAGTCAAACTTTATGATCTTGTCGGGGAAGGGAAAAATTTCATACTGGACATCATGTGATTTTATCAGAAAAATTAAGCATGCCCCACCCCTGCCACTCTGAAATCATCAAAGCTTACCTTTTTGTCCACCATAGCTCATAGTTAGAGAAGATCAGGAAAAATCACCATGTTTTCCTAAACTATAATTTTATTTTCAGATAAAGTTGAAACCATGTTTTTGGACTTGATTGTTGACTATGGAGTAGGAGTCCCTGGGTTTTTTTTTTCTTTGCTTTTCTTAAAAAAATTTCAAAATGTTTCAGGTCTCATTGTCACCACTGCAATATATATACTGTTATGGAAGCACAAACCTGTTTCAATTTAGCCACACTTACAATTTTCAGACACCATGATCAACAGTGCCATTCTCATCTAGAAAGAGGCTTTAGTCACTGTTTGTGAGTGGACTCACCCGAAGGCTGTGGTGCTTGACCTTAGCTGCACAGTTAGAATTACCCAGAGTGCTTTGAAAAATCCACAGCTTGTGCAACATACCAAGACCCCATCTCTACAAAACAACATTTAAAAATTAGTCAAGTATGGTGGTGTGCACCTGTAGTCCTAGCTACTCAGGAGGCTAAGGCAGGAGGATCGCTTGAGCCCAGTAGTTTGAGGCTGCCGTGAGCTATGATTGTGCCACTGCACTCCAGCCTGGTGACAGAGCAAGACCCTGTCTCTAAATAACAAAAGAAGGGGAGAGGAGAGGAGAGGAATTCAGATGCCCAGATACAGTAAGAATCCCTGGGAGTAGCACTCCAGCCTCAGCATTTTTCAAGCCTCCCTTCCCAAGGTAATTCCAATGTGAACTGATGTTGAGAATCAATAAGGCATCCTTATTCTCAGATAATAAAGATTTGCTATAACACCAGAAGCCCAAACATTCTTAGTCAAGGACTTAACCCAAGTACTCAGGAAGCATAAACAAATATGGTATTTGCCCTTCCTTCTTGATATTGCAAAGCAAAAAACTTCACAAAGGGGATCTAGCAGAAGACCTACAACACTGGACCCTGGGTTCCTGCTGGCCTCTGTTTTGAGCTCTAAGCTGGACTTTTGGGAGCCTGGAATGTGATTGCATTGGCTGGACTCATGCTGAGATGGATGTCAAGCTCTGGCTACAGAATTGGCCCTGTTTATGGGTTGGAGCAGGTTCCGGGCACTGTCACTGGGCTAGGTGGGCTGATGAGGAGTGCCAGCCCTCACTCTGAGCACATAATGACTGTCCAGAGCCTGCTCTAAAGTGGTGTCTTTCTGCTAGATTAGTGGATTCCCAGCCACCAAAGTCTGCCCCAGGCATCTTTTCTGGAAGCTCAAGAGGCTCTGCTGATATCCTCTCCTTCCACTGAAGGACGGGCATCCTAGGGAAACCTGCCCCCCGCTTTAGGATCTCCTTTTCAGGACTGCAAACTTGGAAAGATAGAGCCTTGGATGACAGTTTCACTTCCCCAAACCTCTCTGCTCTGGCTCCAGTATTTCTTGACTTGAAGTCAAAACCACTAAAACCACAGAAAGCTCTGTCTGGCCTTTGGCCAAAATTGGCATAGCATAGCAAGTGGGTGTAGGTCTATTCCCTCCCGAGAGTGGCGGCTCCTTGAGCTCCCTGCCTGGGTTTGCACTGTGTGGGAATACACACACGTGTAGGCACCCCACGCCCTCTTTAGGATCTCCCTTTCAGGACTGCAAACTTTCCAAGTACAGGCCTGGTGTGGTAACTTACATCTGCAATCCCAGCTCTTAGGGAGGCAGAGGCGGGAGGATACTTGAGACCAGGACTTCAAGACCTAGTTGGGCAGTGTAATGATAGCCCATTTTTAATAATAATAATAATATTTTTTTAATTGAAAAAAAGTTAAAAATACAAACATCCCCTTTCTAGATTTCCTCACCATCCCTGCATGTTTTGAAGCCAGCAGGACCAGGTCGGTTCTTTCAGTTACCCCAAATCTGGTGACCTCAAAGTTACTCCCTACCCTAAGAGAGAGCTGGGGCTGACCTTGGTCCATGTGCAACTCAACCTTCTAGATTTTCCAGAGATCCCGGTGCTGAAGGGACAGCTGGAAGGGCAGCAGATGGACCCAGTGATCCCAGTGCTGAAGGGACAGCTCTAAAGGCAGCTGATGGACCCAGTGAAACCACTGCAATAGGCCCTCTTTTTTCCTACTAGCTTCTCTTCCATTCTTCAAACTCACCAAGTTCACTCCTACCTCAGGGTCTTTGCGTTCCCATTTCCTTTTGCCTGAAAAGCCCTTTCCTAGACTCTTCATATAACTGGCTCCTTTTCTTTCAAGTCTGAGCTCAAGAGTCCCTTCTGCAACATCCCTACCCAATGTTGCCCTCCACTTGCCCCCACCCAGTGAAGAGTTGCTGTCACGTTGTCGTGTTTTATATCTTTCTTGCTTTTTTTTTTGTTTGTTTTTTTGTTTTTTGCTTTTTTTAAGATGGAATCTCACTCTGTCACCCAGTCTAAGGGTACAGTGGTGAGATCTCAGCTCACTGTAACCTCTGCCTCCCGAGTTCAAGTGATTCTCTTGCCTCAGCCACCCGAGTAGCTGGGATTACAAGCAGGCACCATCATGCCCAGCTAATTTTGGGGTTTTTTTTTCTGTTTTGTTTTGTTTTGTTTTGTTTTTTAGTAGAGAATTTCACCATGTTGGCCAGGCTGGTTTCAAACTCCTGACCTGAAGTGATCAGCCTGCCTTGGCCTCCCAAAGTGCTGGGATTATGAGTGTGAGCCACTGTGTCCAGCCCTGATGTTTTATATCTTTCAAAGCACAGTTTTCTTGTCTATATTCTTTTCAATGAGAATGTAAGGTCCAAGGATCAAGACCTTCTCTGTCTTGGGCACTAGGGAATCCCTAGGACCTAAAACCAATCTTCACAACCCAGTTCTCACACTTACCTTTCCTGGTTCCCACCACTCCCTCTCCTCTCACCTGTACCCACTGGATCTGTCCTCTGACCATTAATCTTCTAAACACCTTGAGCTACTTTGAGTTCCCAAATGAGTTTTTCTCTTGTTCATTCTCTCATCATCACACATGCTATACATTATGCTTTGAGAAATATCCTCCCTTTCTCTGATTAACTTCTAATTAACCTCCAGATCTCGCATAGACATAATTTCACTCCACGTACAGTTAACAAAAATTATTCTGCTAAGTTAACAGGTGAGAGAATTTTGGGCACTTTTAATCCTGTCCATACTGTTTTAATTCTCTAACTATGTACATCTATTCTTTTAATTTAAAAAGGATTAACTGAATAAAGGTAACGAACTATTTCTTGTTTTCTTTGTATTATTTCTCTGTATTGAAAAGTAGCCTAGTAAATGTGATTTTAAAATGCCGGTATCACAATGACTTCCTTATTACAGCTTTATTGTATGGTTTAATATTGTGTAAGAAACCACCTCACTGAGCTCTTTCATTCATTCTACTGTGTTTGTTTTTTTTTTCTTTTTCAGCTAATTGCCTTCAGTTTCTTCTTCTTTTCATTTTGTCTTTTCTTTATTTTTTTGAGATGAAGTCTGGCTCTCTCACTCAGGCAGGAGTGCAATGGTACAATCTAGACTCACTGCAATCTCTGCCTCCCAGGTTCAAGCGACTATCCTGCTTCACTCCACTCCCCAACCCCCTCCACCCCACCAAGTAACCAGGACTACAGGTGCCCACCACCATGCCCAGCTAATTTTTGTATTTTTAGTAGAGATGGGCTTTCACCATGTTGGCCAGGCTTGCCTCGAACTCCTAACCTCAGGTGATCCACCTCCCTTGGCCTCCCAAAGAGCTGGGATTACAGGCCTGAGCCACTGCACCTGGCCTACCTTCAGCTTCTTAAATAGACTAATTCTATCACCTGGAGAAATTGTAATTTTATTCCATTTTTTTCTCTTGCTTATAACTCTTAATTCTGTTTTATTCCTTCTTGTGCTAGGATTTGTAGAACCATAATAAATAATAGAGGCAATGGTGGGCATTCCTATCTCAGTTCTGATTTCAGTAGGAAAATTTCTAGGGTTTGACCTTTAAGAGAAAGTGTCAGAAGTTACAGCTAGAAGGAATGAATAAGTTCTAATGTCCTATAGCACTGTAGAGTGAATACGGTTAACAATAACTTAGTGTGACCAGGTGTGGTGGTTCACACCTGTAATCCCAGCACTTTGGGAGGCCTAGAACAGAGGATTGCTTGAGTCCAGGAGTTCAAGATCTGCCAGAGCAACATGGCAAGACCCCCATCTCTACAAAAAATATAAAAATTAGCTGGGTGTGGTGGTGCACACCTATAGTCCCAGCTGCATCGGAGGCTGAAGTGGGAGGAACACTAGAACCCAGGAGTTCGAGAGCAGCCTAGGCAACGTGATGAGACCCCATCTCTACAAAAAATATAAAAATTAGCCTAGGTGTGGTGGTGCATACCTATAGTCCCAGCTACAGGTGACTGAGGTAGGAGGGTCACTTGAGCCCAAAAGATCAAGGTTGCAGTGAGCCATAAGCATGACACTGCTCTCCAGACTGGGCAACAGAGCAAGACCCCATCTTTAAATAAATAAATAAATAAATAAATAAATAAATAAATAAAATAATTTAGTGTATCTTTTCCAAAAGCTAAAAGAGATAGATTTGCTAATTACCTTGATTTGATCATTATTCATTATATACATGCAGTGAAGTATCACTCTGTATCCCATAAATATGTACAATTGTTACATGTCAACGAAAAAGGAAAAGAAAAAAAAAAATAAGAGTGTCGGCTTAAGGACAACAGCACCCTCCTCGTGTGAAGGAAGTGCTTTTCTATTGTCTGAACCAGAAGCAAACTATTAGTACTATCTTCTCTCCCCAGGATGAAGCTGTGGCTACCAAAAAGCCAGTCTCTGCAACTGTGCTTAAACACCTCGAGGAATCTCTTTTGGCTCTATCTTTCACTCCAAGCCTCTTCCCTAGGTCCTGGGGTCTATGAGTTCTCCTGACTCAGCTCTCATACATGCCCTTCCCTGGACTCCTGTCCTCGCTCAACGGTAACCACTGGATCCATCCCCCAGACCAAATACCGTTAACCCTCTTCCTGCCTTAGCTTCTACTCTCTGCTCCAATGCCTGAGCTTAAAGTTGTGCCAGGACAATGCTCATCTCTGTACCCTACCTTTAACCTTGCAGTCTGCATGTTTTCAACATCTCTCTTGGTTCCATCTTCTGCACCGAGTGGGCAAGTCCAATCTCCTTCTATTTTTCTTAGATTTATTGATATGGGAAGATACTCCTAAGAAAATATAAGTGAGAGGAACAGCATGATCCCAGTTTTGTAAAGCCATTTGTGTGCAAAATCACAAGAGAAAAAAGCCTGGAAGGAAATACACAAAAATGCTAAATAGCAGTTATTTCTGGGAGCCAGCAATATGCTACTTACATGAATGTCCCAGCTTGCTTTGTGATGCATGTATGACATGGGCTGCCAGCAGGTTCATTTTCAGTATAGAATCTTCCTTGGGGGAAATTCTTGGTTCCTTTTCCTTTTATACTGCTTCTTGAAATCTCACCATGGCACCAATGTGTATCTTGTGATCCGAAAATACCTACCAAAACCAACCGTAATAATAGCTGTAATATATTGAGTTCCTACCATGCGCCAGGAACTGTACTAAGTGCTTCATGTCATTGCCTAATTAAAAGACTTATGTGTAAAGTGCTGAGAACAGCAACTGGCATAATAACTGCTATTACTTCCTCAACTAATTCTCACGGCAACTCCTTGAAGTTGCTATTATTATCTTCATTCTGTAGAAGAAGCAACTGAGGTTTGGAGAGGCAATTTGCCACAGGTACTGCGACTACTAAGTGGCTGAGTCAGGATTCATGCCTACGTGGGACACCAGAGACTTGGCTCTTACGAAATACATTTTGGTTCAGGGGTTGCACACTCGAATCTCTACAGGGCCAGGCAAGGATACAGAGCCAGGTGGGGACTTCGGCCAACTGGAGAGTTTACGCCCAGTCTAAAGATGGCTGCTGATGTCAGCTACATCATCCAGGGGTTCATTACTACCGCATGAAATGTGAGACAGAGATCCCCATTGCTGAAGAGAAACTGTGAATCGGGGTTTTATGTGAAATAGTTTGAAGTTAAGTTGCAGTAGCATAGGTGACTTACGCCTGTCATCCCAGTGCTTTGGGAGGCTGAAGCAGGCAGATCACCTGAGGTCAGGAGTTCGAGACCAGCCTGGGCAACATGGTGAAATCCGTCTCTACTAAAAATACAAAAATTTGCCAGATGTGATGGTACAAGCCTGTAATCCCAGCTACTCAGGAGGCTGAGGCAGGAGAATTACCTGAACCCAGGAGGTGGAGATTGCAGTAAGCCGAGATCGCATCACAGCACTCTAGATATTTTATTTATCTCAAAATAAAATAAAATAAATTGCAGATGTATACTTAATTTTTAAAAATAAAATATGCAAAAAAGTATTGCAGGTAAAACAAACACACACAGATAAAACCATAAAATAAGACAGTCTGTAACCCAGATTTGCCCAAGAAGCCAATATTATCAACTTTGGAAACACGAACCTAGATTATGTCTTCTACCCCAGGAAGGCCCGGACTCCCCTTTGCTTTCCATTTTTGCCCTCTTGGGACAGAAATCTTTAAACCAGGGACGACCAAAATTTGTTCTTAAAGAGCCAGAGAGAAAATATTTTCAGCTTTGCCATCTCTGTGGCAGATAATGAATTCTGTCAGAGTGGCATCAACATGTTTTATCCCCTTTACTCCTCAAAATGACTTCATGAGGTGCCTAATGTTATAACGAAGAAATTGAAGCAACGTAAACAAATGGGCATGATTATATTTCAATAAAACTTTATTTTCTGATGCTGAAATATAAATTTCACATTTTTTACAGGTCACAAATAATATTCTTCTTTTGCTTTTTTTTCAATCATCCCAATATGCAGAAACCATTCTTAGCTCATGGGCTATACAAACATGGGTAGTAATGAGCTGCTATAGACAATTAAAACTGATGACTGCAGGCCAGGCACAGTGGCTCATGCCTGTAATCCCAGCACTTTGGGAGGCTGAGGCGGATGGATTTGCTGAGGCCAGGAGTTCAAGACCAGCCTGGACAACATAACAAAACCCCATCTCTACTAAAAATACAAAATTAGCTGAGCACGGCTGGGCATGGTGGCTCAAGTCTGTAATCCCAGCACTTTGGAAGGCTGGGGCAGGCGAATCATGAGATCAGGAGTTCAAGACAAGCTTGATCAACATGGTAAAATCTCATCTCTATTAAAAATACAAAAATTAGCCTGGGTGGTGATGCATGCCTATAATCCCAGCTACTCAGAAGGCTGAGGCAGGAGAATTGCTTGAACCCGGGAGGCGGAGGTTGCAGTGAGCCAAGATCACACCATTGTACTCCAGCGTGGGTGATGAAGCAAGACTCCATCTCAAACAAAAAAAAAAAAAATTAACTGAGCATAGTGGCACATGCCTGTAGTCCCAGCTACTCAGGAGGCTGAGGCAGGAAAACAGCTACAAATGGGGAGGTGAAAGTTTCCAGTGAGCTGAGATTGTACCATTGCACGCCAGCCTGGGTGACAAGTACAAAATTTCACATCAAACACAAACAACCACCACCAAACTGGTGACTGCATCCCCAGGACCTACTGGCATTTGCTGGTTCTGAGTCTTAGTTTCAAGCTGCCTGAAGCCATCATGAATAAGACCATTTTGCAAGCAGATCCCCATATGCATGTAGTTCCTAATTCACTCGATAATTCCAACTGGTCTGTTTTTAGTCGTGTTTCTATTCCATCTTCACCTGAACACCTTCTTCCTTTGAAATCTGTGGATTTCAAGTATGGAAAACAGCAAATAATTAGGAGTACAGAAATCAACTAACAATGGGATGGTGTCACTACCAAACACCCTTCCCCTGCCCAGGGGCCCCTTAGACATGCCAAAGGGAGGCATAGTTAATGAGGAAGCCACTGGTCCAGTTCATTGCCAACATCAGTAGTAAGGCATGGGCTATAAAATGATCGTGGAACCGCCATGCAAAGAACTTAGCTTATAACACTGAGACTTGTTGAAGAGAGTGCAATTCCTAATAATTGTTAGGAACTTTGTCTTTGAGGTCAGCTAGACATTTGCCAACCGTGTCCTTGAGAAAACCAGCGACGTTGCTAAGCTTCCATTTCCTCATTATGTTAATAACATTACCTCATTATAACATTAGGCACCTCATAGTCATTTAGATAGCTAAAGAGGATAAAACACACAAATGTGACCAGGCGCAGTGGCTCATGACTATAATCCCAGCACTTTGGGAGGCTGAGGCAGGTGGATCACCTGAGGTCAGGAGTTCAAGACCAGCCTGGCCAACATGGTGAAACCCTGTCTCTACTAAAAATACAAAAATTATCCAGGCATGGTGCTGTACACCTTTAATCCCAGCTACTCAGGAGGCTGAGGCATGAGAATCACTTGAACCTGGGAGGCGGAGGTTGCAGCGAGCCGAGATCGTACCACTGCACTCTATCCTAGGCAACAGAGCAAGACTCGGTCTCAGAAAACAAAACAAAACAAAACAAAACAAAAACATATAAATGCTTAGAATGGTGCCTGGCATATAGTAGGTGCAAATGTATGTTACTTATTATGATTTCTTATTCAGTCAACTGGAAGGGGACGGGTGTGCTGGGCCTTAAAACCGAACAGGAATATATGAATGAAACTCTAAAACAGGCGTCCCCAAACTTTTTACACAGGGGGCCAGTTCACTGTCCCTCAGACCATTGGAGGGCCGCCACATACTGTGCTCCTCTCACTGACCACCAATGAAAGAGGTGCCCCTTCCTGAAGTGTGGCAGGGGGCCAGATAAATGGCCTCAGGGGGCCACATGTGGCCCACAGGCTGTAGTTTGGGGATGCCTGCTCTAAAATATGAACAAGAATAAATAAGCCCTTTCTTTCAATATCAGGGAAGAAATTATGGGTGTGTCTTTTTTCTAAGAATTTCCTTGAGTCTTCTCTCCTGAACTTCCTTCCTGGTTCTGAGTCTATTCTTTGCCTGGTAAGCAGAGAATCAGAACAAAGGAGATTTTCTACATATTCCAAGGCATTTATTATGAAATGACTCTGGCCTGGAGCCTACTTATAGTAGTTAAATATACGACACTCTTATTTTTATGAGATCATAATAGACATCATGATTGTAGTCATAATAATGGCTGCTATTCATAGTGTAATGGTGAAGCCACAGCCTTTGAAACCTGGATCCAAAAATCAATTCCATCACTCACCAGCCGTGACACATCTCCTCCGTGGTTTTCCACTGTCTCATTATCAAACATCAATATTAATCATCTCCACCTCCTGGGGTGGTAAACAAGGGTAAATGAGATAAGGGAGGTAAGGTTTCAGCTATGTGCTTGGCCAATTGGAGGCACTTAATAGGTGTCAGCCATTATTATGACATGCCTAGAGCTTTGCAAAAATTATCCCATGTCCATGTATAGCCTTATTTCATTCTTAAAATAACAGCTCCGAAATACCAATGGAGCTCTGTCTGATTCTGAACCTTGTCCATTTTCCACTGCCCCCCGCCTGACCTCATACCAGCTACACAGACAGGGAAAGGGACAAGAATGTATAATTTCCGGGAAATTTTTTTGTCCTTTAAAAGAACTGGCAGAGCTATTAACGGCCCCCAGAGACTGGTTAACTGTCTAGTTAACCAACACCCAAAACAATGATTAAACATCCACACCAAGTTAAGTCAAGCTTATGTTGAAAGAGGGAAAGAAAGAAGGGCCGGGCGCGGTGGCTCAAGCCTGTAATCCCAGCACTTTGGGAGGCCGAGGCGGGTGGATCACAAGGTCAAGAGATCGAGACCATCCTGGTCAACATGGTGAAACCCCGTCTCTACTAAAAATACAAAAAAATTAGCTGGGCATGGTGGTGCGTGCCTGTAATCCCAGCTACTCAGGAGGCTGAGGCAGGAGAATTGCCTGAACCCAGGAGGCGGAGGTTGCGGTGAGCCGAGATGGCGCCATTGCACTCCAGCCTGGGTAACAAGAGCGAAACTCCGTCTCAAAAAAAAAAAAAAAAAAAGAAGGAAAATGCGGGGCTGGGTGTGGTGGCTCATGCCTGTAATCTCAGCACTTTGGGAGGCTGAGGCAGGTGGATCACCTGAGGTCAAGTGTTCGAGACCAGCCTGGTCAACATGGTGAAACCCTGTCTCTATTAAAAATAAAAAATTAGCCAGGAATGATGCAGGCATCTGTGAGCCCAGCTACTCAGGAGGCTGAGGTAGGAAAATTGCTTGAACCCAGGAGGTGGAGGTTGCAGTGAGCCAAGATAGTGCTGGTGCCTCCAGCCTGGGCAACAAGAACAAAACTCTGTCTCAAACAAAACGAAACAAAACAAAAAAGACAGCAAATGCAGACAGGTGCTCAAAATGCATGTTCAGGAAATCTGAGGCTCCCGAAAGTATGAGCCTCACAGTGAGGGACAGTGAGCTGTGATCCTTCAGAAGGGCGGAGAGGGAAAGGGAGAGTCCCGTGGTCAGATATGAACATCATTGGGGAAAGTGGACTATTCTGGAATGCCTGGATTCAGCTCTTGGTTGGAATGCCAATTCTATTTAGGTTCGTGCAAATTAATTGCACAGTTTTGTACCAACCTAAATAACTACTTACCTGAGCGATTTCAAGAAAAATTCTTAAGCTCTGTTTCCTCATTGGTCATGAGCAGAAAAAATGATGTACTTGAATTCCAACTGAGTTTTCCTCCACTGACTGGAGGAGAGGGGAAAGATAAGGTAGTCCTCATAATTAGTGTTTATGTTTTATTTTATGGATTTTTTGCCCTTCTAAAGTGGATCCCAAAATCATGCAAAATCTGAAAAGCAGCAAATATCCACCTCCTGCTTGTATTGCTAATCTTTTGTCTCTATTGGTCTCTTTTTTGTGCCCTAAAGAAACAGGCTGTTGGTGACTGATCCCATTGACTCATGCCCACTATCCCAGCACTTTGGGAGGCTGAGGCAGGAGGATCACTTGTGACCAGGAGTTTGAGGCCAGCCTTTGCAAAAGAGTGAGACCCTGTCTCTTAAAAAAAAAAAAAAAAAAAAAAAAAAAAAAAAAAAAAAAAAAACTTAATTAGCCAGGTATAGTGGCACATGCCTGTAGTCCTAGCTACTTGGGAGGCTGAGGTGAGAGGATCACTTAAGCCCAGGAGTTCAAGACTGCAGTGAGCCATGATTGCACTACTGCCCTTCAGCCTGGGCCACAGAATGAGACCCTGTCTCAAGAAGAAAAAAAAAAAGTGCTCTTGGGCCTACCAGCCCAACAACAACCCTACAGCCCTCAACAACCGGAGAAAGGATCCGTACATAGGGATGGGGACCCAAGCGGGGCCCCAGGAGCTCTGTCTCCTCCTTTAGGCTCAGAACCCTTATCTGTTTCCACAGGGGCTTTCCGAGGCGTGTGTAAGAAAATTGATCACTTCCCTGAAGATGCTGACTACGAACAGGATACAGCTGAGTATCTCCTGCGTAAGTTCCCCAGCTTGTCGGGTCTCTCTGGAAGGAAGGGATGGGTCCCTGCCATCACCCGGCTGCCTCTCGGTTACAGGTTCCTCAGCATCCTTCCCTAGAAATGGATAAGTGCAAAGGAGCCTCATGTGTCAGTACACAGAGTCATTGAAGTGGTTCTGAGATCCAAGCCCTTTTAGTTTCAATGAATTAGAAATAGAAAGAAGAACCAGGGGTGGGTTGGGGGATAGTTCCTACCTGTAAACCCAGCAGCTTGGGAGGTAGAGGCCAGAAAGGATTGCTTGCGCTTAGGAGTTCCAGATCAGCCTGGGCAATATAGCAAGACCCCATCTCCACAAAAAGTTTAGAAAATTTTCTGTGTTTGGTGGCACACACCTGCAGTCCCAGACACTCAGGAAGCTGAGGTGGGAGGATCACTTGAGCCCAGGAGATTGAGGCTAAAGTGAGCTATGATCATGCCACTACAGTCCAGCCTGGGTGACAGAGTAAGACCCTGTCTCTGAAAAAAAGAGAAAGATAAAGGAAGGAGAAAACAAGAAAGGAAGGAAGGAAGGAAGGGAGCAGGGGAGGGAGGGAGGGATGGAGGGAGGGAGGAAGGAAGGAAGGGAGCAGGGGGGGGAGGGAGGGATGGAGGGAGGGAGGAAGGAAGAAAGAGGGGAGGGATGGAGGGAAAGTAAGTGAGTCAAAACTGAAAGGTTCTTTTTAGTTGGTTTAGGAGAAAAAACTAAGGAGCTTTCTCTAACTTGAATGCAAGTTTTCACCTTCCCGGGAGGGTTGATCGGAGGTGCTAATGGCAGAGTGCTAATGGGTGAGGTGAGGTGCTAATGGGTGAGGTCCCAAGGAGCCAGGCGTGGGAGAAAAAATACAAACCCAAGTTCACCTCTCCTTTGACTTCCCTCCAGTTTCAATCCTACTGAGACAGCGCCAATGTCTCTGTAGGTTTTTCTGAGGTCAGTAACCTGAATATGACATGAACTGTCACAACTACAGTGTGTAGGAGCCAATAGAGTGTGGTGGCTTTGAGCCAAGGCCTCTGGAACCTGGGCTTTGACCCTCGTTTGACTACTAGATGGGCAAGTGGCTTTATCTCTCTAGTTCCTTTCTTCACTTTTTTCTGAAATACAGATTATATCATCCAACTGACAGGGTCATGAAAATTAAGTAAACTAAATCATATTACTCTTAGTCTGGGGCCCATCACATAGTCAGGAGGCAGTACTATGCATTATTAGCTCCTGTTTCTTGCATGGGATCAGCAATAGCAAAATTCACTGCAGAGATGAGCTTTCCGTTGTCCCAGGAGGCACAGAGAGAACTTGATTTTGGATTTCAATGTAATTTCCTCAGCAAGAATGTGTGTTGAGTTCACTCAAAATGATAACGAGGCCAAGTGCAATGGCTCACACCTGTAATCCCAGCACTTTAGGTGGCCAAGGTGGGAGGATCACTTAAGCCAGGAGTTCAAGACCAGTCTGGGCAATATAGCAAGTCACCAACTCTACAGAAAAAAAAATTTTTTTTTAATTATCCAGGCATGGTTGTGCACACCTTTAGTCCCAGCTACTTGGGAGGCTAAGGTGGGCAGATTGCTTAAGCCCAGGAAGCTGAGGCTGCAGTGAGCCATGATTGTGCCATTGCACTACTTCGTGGGCAACAGAGCAAGACCCTGTCTTAGTAAAAGACAAATAAATAAAATATAGACATATCATTTATCCTTTTTCAGTCCTAATCCATCCAGTAGAATTTATTCAACCCCCTGCCAACCTAAAAGGGAGAAGCTAAGGCAGAATTAATAAAAGTAGAGAATTTATTTGGGCCAAGAATGAGGGTTGCAACCTAGGAGCATAGATCCAAGTTGCCCCGAATGTAAACTCCAATTAGCAGCAGTGACAGGTGGATTTTGAAAGGTGAAGAAAAGGGGACAGGGAGTAGTCTGATACAAATTGTTTCTCAAGAATTTTCCTTGGAGTGGGGCGCAGTGGCTTATGCCTGTAATCCCAGCACTTTGGGATGTTAAGGTGGGTGGATCACCTGAAGTTAGGAGTTCGAGACCAGCCTGACCAACACGGTGAAACCCCATCTCTACTAAAAACACAAAAAATTAGCCAGGTATGGTGGTGTACACCTGTAATCTCGGCTACTTGGGAGGTTGAGGCATGAGAATCACTTGAACCTGAGAGGCGGAGATTGCAGTGAGCCAAGATCACACCACTGCACTCCAGCCTGGATGACAGAGTAAGACTTTATCTCAAAAAAAAAAAAAGAATTTTCCTTGATTTACAGAAATAATATTGATTAGTGATTGGTTATAGGGTGTGGAGGATAGTGTCAGATGCAACATTGTTAGGTTATTTTACGATACTTGTGTCACAAGCAAGCAATTTCAAGAGATGAGTACACAGCTCAAAGAGGCAAGCAGAACGTGATCACTCTCTCATTTCTCTTTGGGCCTGATAATTAAAAGGGCTTGCATTACTCAGATAAAAGTTGTTTTCTCTTCCCACGTCTCACATCAGCAGTTCAAAAAGATTTGGTGTGAGGAGAAAAATTAGCCACATTTCGAGATGTAGCTTGACCCAAGTCTGGGAGATGACACAGATTACTTGCATGTTCTCAATAGAGAATGGCGTTAGACATCAGTGGGGTTTTACCAGAGTGCTCAAGATTTTCTTCGTTTTTCTTTTTTACATTGATAAAACATTTTTATGTTTGCCCTGTTGGAGACTAAACAGAACTGTGACTTCTACTTCACAACTCTTCAGAGAGGCCCATGGTTTTCTAACAAAGTATTTTTCTCACTTCTGGGAAGACGTCCCTCCCTCTCTCCTCACCCACTAGCCCACAGTCCATCGAAGCTTCACCTATAGCAGCAGAATCCGGCTAAGGTTAAGGAGAGGCCTTAATGAGCACACAGATTTCCTGCTGGGAATTTTAGAATTCCTGATCCAGCCATGTAGGGCCGGAAGCGTGTTCCCGCAGGGTTCTACCTGCCTGACCGGTGTTCACGCCGCTGATCCCTGTCCTGACCCACAATCCTGGAGGGACTGGGATTCTGCATATCAACTTTTCTGCTGTTTCCTCTGTCTCCTATGCTCTTTGGCGTAAGCTGCAGCATAAACCCATAGCAGCGTTACCAGAAAGGGGTCTAGATCCAGACCCCAAGAGAGGGCTCTTGGATCTCACACAAGAAAGATTCAGGGTGAGCAGGGTGCGGTGACTCATGCCTGTAATCCCAGCACTTTGGGAGTCCGAGGCAGACGGATCACCTGAGGTAGGGAGTTCGAGACCAGCCTTGACCAACAGGGAGAAACCCCGTCTCTACTAAAAATAGAAAATCAGCCAGGCGTAGTGGTGCATGCCTGTAATCCCAGCTACTCGGGAGGCTGAGGCCGGAGAATCGCTTGAACCCAGGAGGCAGAAGTTGCAGTGAGCTGAGATCACGCCATTGCACTCCAGCCTGGGCAACAAGAGTGAATCTCTGTCTCAAAAAAAGAAAAGAAAAAAGAAAAAAAATATTCAGGGTGAGTCCACAGAGTATAGTGAAAGCAAGTTTATTAGAAAAGTAAAGAAATAAAAGAATGGCTACTCTATTGACAGAGCAGTGGCATGAACTGCTTGACCTAGTATACTATGGTTATTTCTTGATTTATGGTAAATGAGAGGTGAATTATTCATGAGCTTTCCAGGGAAGGGACAGGTGATTCCCAGAACTGAGGATTCCTCCCCCTTTTTGACAACAAGGTAACTGCTGACATTGCCATGGCATCTATAAAGTGTCATGGTGCTAGTGGGAGTGTCTCTTCACATCCTAATGTATTATAATTCGCATATAATGAGCAGTGAGGATGAGCAGAGGTCACTCTCATCACCATCTTGGTTTTGGCAGGTTTGGGCTGGCTTCTTTATTTTGTCCCGTTTTACAGCAGAGTCTTTGTGACCTGTGTCTTGTATTGACCCCCATATCATCCTGTGCTTGGGAATGCAGCTCAGCAGGTCTCAGCCTCATTTGACCCAGGCCCTATTCAAGAGGGAGTCACTCTGTTTCCAATGCCTCTGTCGGCAGAAGGTTCAAAGCCCATACATTCTGTTGACTAGAAATGCCCGCAACACAGCATTGGACTCAGAAAACCCTTTTCAGACTCTGATGATGAGGCTACACTTGAACAAGCTTATGTCTCCACCCTTAAGACTCTAACTTAGCCGCACACAGTGTGGGGAGGAGAAATGGAAGGAAGACAATAAAAACCTCTTCCATCTGAAGTCACCCTGCGCCCACCGGGCTAGAACAAATGCAAGGTGAACTTCCACTGACTTCGGAGAAAATGACACCAGAAAATGTCCTGTCTGAGGCAGACCCTTACAGTCAGAGTTGATAGAATCTACTTGTATCTCATCTGTGGGGCAAAGAATGGGGTCTCTCCCCCAATGGGTTCCCAAATGATGTTTGCACCACTTGGGAAACAGTCACATTTACATATCTCCCATCCACATGTTTCAAACAAACTTTTTTTTTTCTTTTTTTTTTTTTTTGAGATAAGGTCCTGCTCTGTCATTCAGGCTGGAGTGCAGGGGCATGATCACCATGATGTCTGGCTAATTTCTTTTTATATTTTTTTGTAGAGATGGGATTCCCTCTATGTTGCCCAGGCTGGTCTCAAACTCCTGTCGTCAAACGATCCACCTGCCTTGGCCCTCCCAGAGTGCTGAGATTACAGGCATGAACCACTAGGCCAGGCCCAAATATCCCATTTTGTAACCAACACAGTTTAATAGCTTCAAGCATTCAGATCATTTCCTTAGGGCACACATCAAAAGTTAATCATCCTTTGATTTTTTTTTTTAAAGTGTTCACTTTTTATTAATTACACTCACTACATTGAATATTCACGCAATTCCTGGATTCAGATACAATGCAAGTGATCCCTTTAAGATTAGTCCACAAGTCCCAAACAGGTGTTTGAAACCACTGGAGGAGACTCTCCCCCCAACAGTATTTACAGGGGCCCAAGGCAAGAATCCAGTTGGAAACCCATAGGTCCTATGTGTACATTTTTACAAATTATGAATAAGTTGTGCCCACAACTGGGCCCATTAAAAATAAGCTATACTCACATACGGAACCCCAGAACTCTGGGATGGCCCCCTAGACCTGGGAGCTAAAAATATCAGGAGCCAGCTCTGCCTCCTGCAAGCCTGAACAGTGGCAGAGAACTGCAGGACTTTGCAGCAGGCCAGAACTCAGCAAGGACACTAATCATGCTCCCAGAGGGTCAGTGCAGTCAGGTTCTCCTCCCCAACACCTGGCTTCTCCCAGCAGGATTTCCAGGCAGTTTGAAATTTCTCCCAGAATTTTACCATTGCAGCAGAGGAGTGGTAGGGATGCAGTTTTATCTGCAACTCTGACTGCCCAGCTCCCATGTCTGGTGATTCGGGACAGCCACCTTGAAACTGTTAGCAAATGCCAGGAGTTCAGTCTAGGTCCCATTGCTCACCCATAGGAAACCGATCATTGAGATGAGAGTTGCCGAGGAAGAAGGTTTTATTCTGACATCAGTCAGAGGGATGGAAGACAAATCTCAAATCCATTTCCACCCCAACCACTAACTAAAGTAAGGGTTGGTATAACTGGGAAGAAACACAGGAGGGGCAAGGAAGAGGATTTAGCCAGCAGGCAGCAGGTGCACTTTGTTTCATTGAAACTTACACATGTAAGTTTCTCAAGCTTCAGTTCATGGGCATCCAGGCTGTTAGAAGAGTGGACCAGCTTCAGCCAGGCATGGTGGCTCACATCTGTAACCCCAGCACTTCGGGAGGCAAGGCAGGTGGATCATCTGAGGTCAGGCGTTCAAGACCAGCCTGACCAATATGGTGAAACCCCATCTCTATTAAAAATACAAAAATTAGAGAGGGGTGGTGGCATGCACCTGTAGTCCCAGCTACTTAGGAGGTTGAGACAGGAGAATCGTTCGAACCTGGGTGGTGGCAGTTGCAGTGAGCTGAGGCTGCACCATTGCACTCCAACCTGGGTGACGGAGCAAGACTAATTCTCAAAAAAAAAAAAAAAGAAAAAAAGAAAAAAAGAAAAGAAAAAAGAAAATTGGCAGTTTCAAAACCAAAGAAAAATCCCTTCTGTCTTTTCTTAAGAGAACCTCACCCCTATGTGCCCTCAGCCCCCCACTTCAGGTCTCCCCCTTCATCCCTCTAGGGCCCACAGGTTAAATAAGTTACCAGACTTTCAGAAAACTGAAAACACAAACAAGCAAACAAATGAAAGCGCAGTAGCAAATGAAAACGGCTGGGGCTAAATAGGCAGAAAACACATAGTGAATGTGAAAGTTAAAAGCTTGAACACTGAGTAATGTCAACTAAGCTTTGAATGCCTGAGTCAAAATAAACTCATGTCCTCCCTGGCCCCCCACTCCCTTGCATGTGTCCTTGGTCAGGAGAGGATTCTCCATTCACTCAGCACCTAAGATGAAACACAACTTGCAGCCCATGGCCAGTCAGCTAATTCCTTTGGCTTTACTTTCAAAATATAAAGTACACCCTGAACCTGACCACGCCTTACCACCTCAGGTGTCACCCAGTCCATGAAGGGCTCTTGCCTGGGTTCTGGGTTTGTGTTTTTGTTTTGGTTTTGGGTTTTTTTTTTTTTTTTTTTTTTTGGTTTTCGGTTTTTGAGACGAGGTCTTATTCTATTGCCCAGGCTGGAGTACAGTGGTATCATATCAGCTCACTGCAGCCTCGGCCTCCCCAGCTCAAGTGATCCTCCTACCTCAGCCTCCTAGCCTCCCAAATATCTGGGAACACAGGCACATGCCACCATGCCTAGCTAATTTTTAATTTTTTTAGTAGAGATGGGGTTTTGCCATGTTTCCCAGGCAGATCTCAAACTCCTGACCTCAGGTGATCCTCCCCCTCCCAAAGTGCAACAGGGCTCTGCCCCCAGAAGGACCCCACCCTTGGTCCCATGCTCCGCTGTCACCATCTTGAAATTCTTAACAATTCTGGAACAGGAGACCTCACTGTTTTTTGTTTGTTTGTTTGTCTGTCTGGAGATGGAGTCTCAAACTGTTGCACAGGCTTGAGTGTAACGGCGCAATCTCGGCTCACTGCAACCTCTACTTCCTGGGTCCAAGTGATTCTCCTGCCTCAGCCTCCCGAGTAGCTAAGATTACACCTAGTGATTTTTATATTTTTATATTTTATATTTTTAGTGGAGATGGGATTTCACCATGCTGGCTTGAACTCCTGATCTCAGGTGATCCACCTACCTCTGCCTCCCAAAGTGTTGGGATTACAGGTGTGAGCCACAGTGCCCAGCTAGGGCCTCACATTTTTTTCTGTTGCACTAGGCCCTAGAAATTATGTAGCTGATCTTGCCTGTCATTGCTACTAGAGCATAAGGCCCATGAGGACAGGACCCCTGGCTTCTTGGTACACCAGTGAGCACGGAATTTATTCAGCTGATGTATTCTGGAACGGACCCACCAGGAAATACTCTTATACTGGTTGGGTAAATACTGGTACCCCCACCACAGGGGACCCCTCTCCCAGGACCTTAAGGATCCAGGACTCTGCTCTGACCCCTCAGCCGGTATCTCTTTTGAAGGGTAGTGCCTGTGCCCTTGCTGTGGTTAAACATTTCAGCTATGACTGCAGCACCTGCCACAGCACCTGGCATCTAGTAGGTGCTCAAGAAATATCTGTCGAATGAATAAGCAAATTCATTTGTTCATTCGTGACTAAATGAGTATTCAATGGGTGTTGTCATTCTCCCTACTATGCCAATGTAGATGCCTACAGGGAAAGATTCTGCATTTTAATGAGCAGTATGTGGTCTGATGGAAGTCCCTGTACACAGGGCTGGCTGCGTCATTTGCAGGGACCAGTGTGAAATGAAAATCCTGGGCTCTTAGGCCAGGCGTAGTGGCTCATGCCTGTAATCCCAGCACTTTGGGAGGTTGAGGCAGGAAGATTGCTTGAGGCCAGGAGTTCTAGACCAGCCTGGGTAACTTGGCAAGACCCCATCTCTACAAAAAATACAGAAATCAGCCAGACATGATGGCACCTGCCTGTAGTTCCAGCTACTTGAGCGGCTGAGCAGGAGGATCGTCTGAGCCTGGAAGGCTGAGGCTGCAGTGAGCCGTGATTGCACCAGTGCACTCCAGCCAGAGTGACAGAATAAGCACCATCTCAAAAAACCTGAGACCAAAACCAAAACCAAACAAAAATCTCCTTTTTTGTGATCACTCTTGATCTATCATGGTGTTTTCTATTTGCCATTTAATATCACCCTCCTGGGGTGCAGGGACATTCTCCTGGTGAGTGCAAACCCTCCCAGGGTCCTGGGGCTTGCACCCAACTCTGACTCTCCCTGTGTCCTTGCCTGGGCTCCCACCAAGGGTAAAGAGGGGCCCTTGTGTAGTCGTTGGGCTGAAGAGGGAGAATGGGCATTTGAGAGCCTTTTCCAGGGAGGCAGGAAGGTGGGAAGGTGTTGGTGATAGGAGGGGAGGTAGGGAGTGGGATGCCACATAAGTCAAAGCCCCAAGCCCCAAAGCACATGCCATTGTCCCATCAGATTTCACTTACAAAACACACATTTGATTATAAAATTGTTAAGGCTCTCAGGATGGTGACTGCAGAACATCAATCCCAAGTGCCAAGACTCCAAGCACAGGCTCTGAGCACCTGGTCTCGGGCCCACGTCAAACATGGGCTCTGCTCTCCTCCCGTGCGGCCTTCCTATCAGGCACCGCTACGCTTGCAGTGGGAGGACCCCAGGGGCTGGCTGGGCGCAGGCAGAAGCCTCTCTCTTTCTCTCCGCAGGAGCCGTGAGGGCCTCCAGTGTCTTCCCCATCCTCAGTGTCACGCTGCTGTTTTTCGGCGGGCTCTGTGTGGCAGCCAGCGAGTTTCACCGCAGCAGACATAATGTCATTCTCAGCGCAGGCATCTTTTTTGTCTCTGCAGGTGAGTGTCTGGCCCTAGCCCTGAGATCTTCACAGACACCAAACCAAAGCCAGGGCCACATGGAAAAAGCAATGTTATTCAGAGCTCCCTTCCAGGGACGGAGCAAGAAAATGTTCCAGTTGTTGTGCTAAGGATGAGAACTCAAAGAATTTCATTAGAATCAAAGGTGTCAAAACTCTAACTAAAGCCAGCATGAGGGAAAGACAGGGAGGAAACCGGATGGCAGGATCAGCTGAGACTGAAACAGAGAGAGGGTGAAGGAGAAAGGGACAGGAAAGGGAAAAGAGAGAAGGAGAGAGAGATTAACAGGAGTGTACATACATGCTTGCTGCTTGCATATATGATTGGTGTGAACTGATCGTGTGTTTTAAAGTGTTCCACTTTGACTGGGGAAGCTGAAGCAGGAGGATCGTTTGAGCCCAGGAGTTCAAGACCAGCCAGGGCAGCATAGTGAGACTGATAACTAAAAAAAAAAAAAAAAAAAAAAAAAAAAAAAAAAAAATTTTAATTAAAAAATTAGCTGTGACCACAGGTGCACACCTGTGGTCTCAGCTACTCAGGAAGCTAAGGTGGGAGGATCACTTGAACCCAGGAGGTCAAGGCTGCAGTGAGCCAAGATCATGCCACTGCACTCCAGCCTGAGTGACAAAGTGAGGTCCTATCGCTAAATACGTAAATGTGAAAATATAGAGGTGCATTTTAGTGTTCACTTGGGCATGTTCATGTACAGTCTCTGGCCCTTCGAGATATGTGTTTGCCAGCTAGCTATTATTCAAGCCTCTCTTACTCACCATTGTATAATCTCCTCCACTGTTCCCAGGCCAATCAGTACTCTGCCATCACCCTGCAAAGTTTGAAAGTCATCACCAAAGTCCAGCCCCATCCAGTGTTTGAAGTGCTCAAATTCTCATATCATTCCAAGCATCTCTGGGAACAAGGTAAAACCAGCAGCCCAAGATGCTCTGCAGGAAGACCTTACAGTCCTTAGCAGCCCTGACCAGAAGAAAGCACAGGGTGGCAAGGGCGCTGAGGGGCACCCTTCACAAAAGGGGCCTGTTCTCTGCCTTCTCTCGCCCCGCTCCGCCTCCGTCCCTTCGCTGGTGGCCTGTCTTCCTGGATTCCCTCTGAGTTTTCATCCTTCATCCTTGCTTTCATCCCCCATCTCTTCCTACCCCACTCCTTTTGGAGTGGATCAGTGCCATCTGGATGAAATGCTTTAGAGAAGCAAAGCATAGGTCAGGGACGGAGGAAGATGGTGCTGGACTCCGGTGATGACTTTCAGACTTTGCAAGATGATAGCGGAGTATGGATTGGCATGGGGACAGTGTCGGAGAGTATAAAATGGTGAGAAAGAGTGGCTTGCAGCCCCCCTGGATTTCAATCCTGGATCCACCAATCAGGCCGTGGGAAATGTGATCAACTCTCTGTGATTTGTTTTCCTTGACTATAACGTGGCAAATAATAATAGTACCAACTGCAGCTGGGCTTGGTGGCTCACGCCTGTAATCCCAGCACTTTGGAAGGCCGAGGCAGAAGAATCACTTGAGCACAGGCCTTCAAGACTACCATGGGCAACATTGTGAGACCCAATCTACACAAAAGTTTAAAAATTAGCTAGGTATGTTGGTGGCTGCCTATAGTTCCAGTGACTCAGGAGGCTGAGGTGGGAGGACAGCTAGAGTCTGGGAGGTCAAGGCTGCAGTGAGCCATGATCATGCCACTGCACTCCAGCCTGGGTGACAGAGCAAGGTCTTGTCTCAAAATCATAATCGTAATCATAATAGTACCAGCTGCATGGGGTTTACTGGAAGGAGACTGTATTAGTTTGTTCTCACACTGCTGATAAAAACATACCCATGACTGGGTAATTTATAAAAGAAAGAGGTTTAATTGTCTCACTGTTCTATATGGCTGGGAATGTCTCACCATCGTGGTAGAAGGCAAAGGAGGAACAAAGTCACATCTTACATGGCAGCAGTCAAGAGAGCTTGTGCAGGAGAACTCCCTTTTACAAAACCGTCAGATCACACCTGTAATCCCTGCACTTTGGGATGCCAAGGTGGGAGGATCACAAGGGTCAGGAGATAGAAACCATCCTGGCCAACCCTCGTGAAACCCCATCCTACTAAAAATACAAAAATCTGGTGGGTGTGGTGGCGCATGCTTGTAATCCCAGCTACTTGGAAGGCTGAGGCAGGAGAATCTCTTGAACCCAGGAGGCAGAGGTTCCAGTGAGCTGAGATGGCGCCACTGCATGCCAGCCTGGCAACAGAGTGAGACTCTATCTCAAAAAAAAAAAAAAAAAAAGAAACCATCAGATCTCATGAGACCTATTCACTACCACAGGAACAATATGGGGGAAACTCCCCCCGTGATTTAATTATCTCCACCTGGCCTCACCCTTGACACCTGGGAATTATTACAATTCAAGGTGAGATTTGGGTGGGGACACAGACTGAACAGAGAAAGCACAATACCATTTTCTACTATTAGAAAAGCAGCAAGAATACAGTTCCAAAATCTGGAGTCCCACAAGAACTTGCTCAAATTCCTTCCCCACTCCTTCCCTTTCTGTGAGATAAGAAAGTGAGGCTGTTTAAAGCTGAGTCGCTGGGAACTGACTCCAGCAACAGACCAGAAAGAAAACTGCCATCTTGCCCCAGGGGGATGAGATCAGCCCACAGGTGGCAGTGGCCTCTACCTTGCTCTGTGTGGACAGATGTTAGCATCTACAACCCCAGGGACTTGTTTTATCTTGAGGCACAGTTCCTGTCACAACACCCAGGTGGCTGTGTCTCCGGGTGCTGCCGGATCCAGAGGATCAGTATCAGTGTTATGCTGATGTGAGAGTTTTCTAAGAACAAGAGAAGATCATTATTTTGTCCCCCAAGGGGATTGTTAGGGAAGAGTGTCACCAGCAACTTTCTTCTCACAAAAGGCATTGTGAGAGGTGGCAGGTGGAGTAGACACATAGGAACTAGAAAGCGTGTGAGTCCGTGGAGGAAGCCCTGACAGGAAGGCAGAGGCTTGGGGTCTAATCCTAGATCCTTCCACTGATCTCCCCAAAGAACCCTAAGATCCTGTTTTTCCACCTCTAAAATGAAAGGAGTAGATGATTTACTACTCTCTAAGGCTCTTTTTTGCTCATCTTACTCTAAGGTTGATCATTTGAGCCAAGCAATTAACAACACTTTAAATCAGTAAATAAGAGTGCTGGGGGAAAAAAAAGACAGAGAAAACAATTCTTTATTGAGCACCTACTATGTATCAGATATTATGCAGAATGCTCAAGAGCATGAGCTCTGAAGTCAGGCTGCCTAGTGCAAATCTAGCTCTCCTACTTTCCGTCTGTGTGACCTTGGGCAAGTCACTTAACCTTTCTGTGCTTCATTTATTTCCCCATCTGAAAAAAGAGAATCATAATGGTCCCACCTCTTGAAGCTGTTAACAGAATTAAATGAGTTGGTAGAGATAAAGTGCCCAGAGTGGTGCCTATCATCCAATATGTGCTCCACACATAGTAGCTGTTATCGTATGCCATTTAATTCTCATACCAACTCCACTCATTCACTCATTCAACAAATATGGACTGCCCTCTTGCTATGAATCAGGCTCTGGGCTGGGAGATATGGCCATAGCAATGAATGAGATAAGCACGGTCCCTGCCCTCAGGGAGCTTACAGTCTGAAAGTAGGACAAAGCAATTGTCTACTCATATCTTGTTTTCCCTAAGCCTTGTTACTGAAATCTAAATCCACCATGGCTAAGAGTTCTGGATTCAAATCCCACTTCAACTATTTTCTATAGGTCGGTGCAAAAGTAATTGTGATTTTTGCAATTACTTTTAATTTAATGGCTGTGCTCGACATGGGAAGTTACTTATCTTCTCCGTGTCTGTTTTCCCACCTGTAAAAGGGGAATCATTTTTTAAGCGAGACTGTTGTGATGATTAATAGTTAGGATGCATATAAAGATTTTGCACAGTGCCTGGCACATGGTAAGTGCCTTATAGATAACTGGCAATTTGCTTGGCTTCCTATCAGCCTCGTCTGACATCTGAGCCTCTCTTTGAACTTCTTTCTTTCTTTCCCCACCCTGCCCCACTCCCTGCTGTCCCAGAAAGACTTCCTTTGGGGAGTTTCCAAACTTTACCATCAAAATATTCCTGCTGGCAGAGGATAGAGAAAATATGGCCTGGGGGAGTCAGGGGGCATCAGTAGAAGCCACCTTCATTGAGCCGAGACGTCTTTGAAGTCTGCCTCCCATTTAACTTAAAAATTCATGTGAATTCTGCCTTCTCCTCCTTATTATATCCTTGTTCATTTTAATATAAAAGAATATGTCTTCCCTACTCATCTTCAAGCCAAATTGACACTCCAGGAAGAGGAGCCGTTTGTCACCCTGTGGTTTCTTGCAGCCTGACACAGAGCTGGATGTGTCAACCCCCATAATAAGAAATAGCTCAGTGATGAGAACTTGCTGCCTACCTGCTGAATGTCTGTGCTGGGTAGAGCCAAAAGGAGGCAGGAGAGAAGCAGATTTTGTCTCTGCACTCTGGAGACAAGTTTTAGGTGAAGTCTAATCAGAAGTCCTATTCAAAATATTGAGTCTGGGCATGGTGGCTCATGTCTGTAATCCCGATGTTTTGAGAGACCAAGGTGTGAGCATCACTTGAGGCCAGGAGTTCAAAACCAGACTGGGCAACATAGCAAGTCCCCATCTCTACCAAAAAAAAAATTTTTTTTTAATTAGCTGCGCTTAGTGGCACCTACCTATAGTCCCAGCTATTCAGGAGGCTGAGGAGGGAGGATGCCTTGAGCCCAGGAGGTTGAGGCTACAGTGAGCTATAATTGTTCCACTGCACTCCAGCCTGGGAAACAGAGCAAGACCCCATCTCTTAAAAAACAAAACAACAAAACTAATAACCCTAATGCATGTGCACCAGCTAATCGGAATGGTGGCACTGGAGCACAGGCCTATGTCTGCTGCCCTATCAAGCTCTAACCCTTTGGTTGCTGGACTGTAGGGAGATCTTGGGGATGCCCAAGTTCAAAGAGTATAGAACATTCAAGGAATGGTGTGAGAATTCAAGAGGCTCCTGGAAATGGTTACTCACCAACTGTTGTCGGAAACTGTAATGAGGGACAACCTCCATTTAGCACCACCCTACAGGTAGCCTAAATTTGGAGGCAAAGAGATGCCAGCTGGTGTACCAACAACCTCCATGAGTCATTGTTGGCACCAAGCCCTGGATGAGGCCCTTGAAACAAAGAAACAAAAAGAGACATATCCCCTTCAGAGCAAGAACATGAGAAAGGTAGGCAGAGATGTGCACAGCCCTCCAAACCTCCTGCTCCTACTGACCGCCACCTGGAGAATTGATTCTTCTCTAGTGGGCTAAGCAGCTGTTTCCAGCAATATTGGCACTTGGGGAAGCTATGTCTGCAAGGCTTGCCTGTCGGAGGTAACAGCTTCCTGTTCCCCGAGTCCTGGTGCCTGGTGCTCAAACAACAGCTGATCTGAAGCATTATCATATCCTGTGCAGATAAAAAGACTTGGTAAGCTCCCACCTCTTCCCCATGGGTTTATTTATTGTCCCAAATTGCAGCTCCAGACCCATACATTT
This sequence comes from Saimiri boliviensis, assembly GCF_048565385.1. Lineage (NCBI taxonomy): Eukaryota > Metazoa > Chordata > Mammalia > Primates > Cebidae > Saimiri > Saimiri boliviensis. The sequence continues at coordinate 15,905,161 of NC_133460.1, read as the reverse complement.
CCACTGGGCAGCTTCATTTGGAGTTTCCATAAGCACTTCCAACTTAATGTGTTCAAACCTCCTCTTCTATCTAAACCTGGATTCTCTGCTGCCTCTTATTTGAGCTCAAAATGCCACCAGCCTCCCAAGCATCCAAGTTAGAACCCTAGTAACTCATTCGCAATTCCTTCTCTCACATGCCATAGTCAACCGTCTTTCATCTCCTGGCTCACCCCTATTTAATTTCCAGGATCTGGTTCAAATGTCACCTCATCTTCAGCGCCAGGTACTGTCTTTCTCTCTCCATTTGCTCCTGAACCATTTTTATGTGGCTCTGATAAAACCCTTACTGTATTTTCCTGTGATTGCATTTACATGTCAGTCTTTGCTACTAATGATAAAGAATTAAAGGGCAGGGACATGGATCTTGTTCATTTCACAGTCTTCATGGTTTAGTGCCAAAGATTAAGTGTTGACGAGATGAATTGCTTCTAAGGGAAAAATAAGGGCATTCTGAGTTCTACTGTACTTGCTGTAGGAGTAGGGTGTACTCTTGAGCTGAATACACATTGCCTGGAACTGAGCAGCAGAATTCTTCATTTCCCAAGTGACAGACCATGCAAAAGAGCTCTGTGGTTGGATTTCCCAGCTATAATCCATTCTCCTCTCTCCCCGTTACCTCCACATTTTCTATAAATATTTTAAGACGGAATGTGACAGTTCTCTCTGAGTTTTATAAAAGACGTGTTTTTCTTTTCCCCTTCTCTTAGGGTTAAGCAACATCATCGGCATCATAGTTTATATATCAGCCAATGCCGGAGACCCTGGGCAACGTGACTCCAAAAAAAGTTACTCCTATGGTTGGTCCTTTTATTTCGGAGCCTTCTCTTTCATCATCGCAGAAATTGTAGGAGTGGTTGCCGTGCACATCTATATTGAAAAACATCAGCAGTTACGAGCCAAATCCCACTCGGAGTTCCTGAAGAAATCTACTTTTGCCCGCCTCCCACCCTACAGGTATCGATTCCGGAGGCGGTCAAGTTCTCGCTCCACCGAGCCCAGATCCCGAGACCTGTCCCCCATCAGCAAAGGCTTCCACACCATCCCTTCCACTGACATCTCGATGTTCACTCTCTCCCGGGACCCCTCAAAGATCACCATGGGGACCCTCCTCAACTCTGACCGGGACCACGCTTTTCTACAGTTCCACAATTCCACGCCCAAAGAGTTCAAAGAGTCACTGCATAATAATCCGGCCAACAGGCGCACCACGCCCGTCTGAACTGACCTCTGACCTCTGCCCCACGCCCAGCACAGCCTTGGGGGAAGTGTACAGAGATGTCTCTGAGGTTGCATGGCATGGTCCTCGTGATGGTATTACTTTTTACAAAGAATGAAACCAAATGGACTCAGCCCTCTCCCACATTTGCCCCTCACCCTCCAAGTCCTAACCCCTCCATCCCTCCCTAAGTTTTCAAGCCAATCCCTTAATGTCATTCCTCTCTCTGTGTATCTGTGCCAGATGTTTTCCTTTCTTCCTTCTTTACTGGAAGGACCTCCACATTCTTCCCTCCTTGGAAGAGGACTTTACTAAAAGTCATGGGTGGTGGCCAGGGGGGATTTCTGAATCCCCATCAGGCGCGTTCATAGTTGTCCCCGTCGTCCACTCACACAAATCCTCAGGAAACCAACCACCGCCCAGGTGGCCCTGAGGGAGGCATTCACCTTTACATGTTAGAAAAACATGACCAGAAATCAAAGATGTCAGAGCCCCGAAGCAGCTAATGTAATAAGCACTCATGTTATTAAAGGTTTTGCCTTGTCGTAACCCACTGAGCCAGGGGTGTTTTGTTTCTTTTGGTGTTTCCTACACAAACTCACTCCCCGGCCTCCAAACTGGCTCATGTCCATCTTACACTCTCAACTTAGCTCATCCATACTTGAGCCACTAGGGAGGATCTCCCTGCACCTTTGGAAGCTAGCATGGTGTTCTGTTCCCACAAATGTCCAGATCAGTGTGTTCCCTCCACTTGAATTCCTGGAGGCTACCTGTAGGTGGGTGAGTGAACGCTGATTTTCAAGACCTAACTCTGGCACACAACAACTCTAGAACCTTGGGCAAGTCCCCTAAGCCTCAAGCCTCAGTCTCCTCATCTGTAAAATGGAACATGATCATAGCACTCTCCTCCACAGAGTTGTGAGGCTTAAATAAAACATTGCGTGTAAAATGATTAGCACATTACAAACAATCGATATATATTTTTCAGTGTTTCGGGTGGATTTTAGGCAGAGCAAGCATCATGTTGATCTGCTTGTGCTGTGATAACAAAATATCAAAATGGGCCAGGAGAGGCAGCATGAGATTGTAGTCCCACCTCATGAGACTACAGCCTTGAAGGCTGAAGCAGAAGGATCACTGGAGCCCAGGAGTTCAAGAGTACAAGTCTAGCTGAGACCCTAGCTCTAAAAAAAAAAAAAAAAAAAAAAAATCAAAGACTGATGGCTTAAACAACAGACATTTATTTCTCACAGCTCTGGAGGCTAAGGAGTCCAAGATTAAAATGTCAGTAAATTCAGTTTCTGCTCAGGACTACTCTTCCTGACTTGTAGATAGCAGCCCTCTTGCTATATCCTCACATGATAGAAAGAAAGTAATCTCTCCCTCTTGCTGTATCCTCACGATAGAAAGAAAGTAATCTCTCTCTCTCTCTCTCTCTCTCTCTCTCTCTCTCTCCTTCCCTCCCTCCCTCAGTTTCTCTTTCCATAAAGCCACAGATCCCATAGTGAGGGTCCTATGTGTCCCACACCAATGATCTCATCTAACCCTAATTATCTCCCAAAAATCTCATCTCCAAATAGCATCACACTGGGGGTTAGGGATTCAACATATGCATTTTGGGGGAAATGGGAAGGTAGATGGGGACACAGTTCAGTCCACAAAAAGTGTTACTGTAGCAAGATAAAAGCCAAAAGCCAAATGGAAGTTACTTTATATAAGGGAGAGAAAGAGAGAGAATATACTTTGCACAGGCTCTGAGGGCTCTGGAAGAGAGAATGGAAGGATTTAGATATTTTAAATGTTTGATGTTAGAAAGTATGAGAAATACATTGGCCGGCCATGGTGGCTCACTTCTGTAATCTCAGTGCTTTGGGAGGTCAACATGGGCAGAATTACTTGGCCAAGTCCAGGAGTTCAAGACCAGCCTGGGCAAGGCAAAGAAACCCTGTCTCTACAAAAAAAAAAAAAAAAAAAAAAAATTGGCCTGGCATGGTGGCACATGCCTGTAGTCCCAGCTACTTGAGAGGCTGAGATGGGAGGATCACCTGAACTCAGGGAGGTGGAGGCTGCCATGAGCCATGATCATCCCACTGCACTCCAGCCTGGGTGACAGAGTGAGACCCTATCTGAAAAAAGAAAAGAAAATATGAGAAGTATGTCACCTATGCCCACAGTGACTTCCTTGAACATTTTTGGCACATACCCAGGTCTTAATACTTCTGAGGAGCCTTCTCACTTAGGGCTCCAGCACACTAGGAGGAAGGGTTGCCACCCTGAGAGCTTACACTTGCGGGTGCCAGGCTGTGTTCTGCTGCCATACACACACAGAATCATTTCATCCTCCCAGTAACCCCATGAAGAAAACACCTGCTAAGATCTCCATTTTACCAGTGAGGAAACTGAGGAAAGAGAAGTGCTGTGACTTGCCCAAATTTTATTCCCACTATGGAACAGAAGTCTTGGGAAACTAGTACCTTGCCCACACTCACACAGTGAATTTCATTGTAAAGTGCACCTGGGGACAATTCGTTTTGTTCAACACTTGAGTCATCGCATGCAAATGGCATGCACATACATTAAATCATCTCATTTAGTCCTCCAAAGAACTATGTGTAGTAGGAATTATCATCTCCATTTTGGCAGGTAAGGAAATAAAGGCTCAAAGAAAGTAAGTATCTTGGGTGCTGATAAGCAGAGAGACATTTGTATCTAAGCCTCTGCTTCCTACATTGTGTGGTTTCCCCAGTGTTCCAGCATTTTCAGTCATTTGGGTGTGGCTCCTAGGAAGTTTTTTATATACACATGCCACATCAACAACTGTTTACCTAATGTCTTTCTTTAAGCCTGCTCTCTTTTAATCGTTCGATAAATATATTTCGAAAAGGAACTTTGTATCACTTCAGAGAAAACTGAAATTCCTTGCCATAATCAAATGGTAACTGGGAAAATAAATACGATACAAACACCAACAAGCATGCTATATTCCAGCTGTTGCTAGCTCAGCTCGCTGCAATCTGTACCTCCCTGAGTTTGGCTGAAGGCCAACTGCTTGTTCTTTGTGAAAAGGATATAACCAAAGTGTTAGAGAGGTGTTAAAGGATATTCTAGCACCAAAGGAAAATGATTCCCTTGGTTTACCCAGAAGGCGCAAAGGAGAAGTCAAAAGGGAGTACCCTTCTCACTGTGTGATTCGACGCTCCATGATACTGCAGCCATGCACTATATTAAATCATCTTCTACTCTTTTTTTTTTAATGGAAGTTTATTATTCTAGATTTATTTATTTATTTAACTTATTTTGAGATGGGGTCCCACTTTGTCACCCAGGCTGGAGTACAGTGATGCAATCTCACCTCACTGCAACCTCCGCCTCCTAGGTTCAAGCAATTCTCCTGCCTCAGCCTCCCAAGTAGCTGGGATTACAGGTGCACACCACCACGCCCGGCTAAGTTTTTGTATTTTACTAGAGATGGGGTTTCACCATGTTGCCCAGGCTGATCTCAATCTCCAGAGCTCAGGAAATTTACACGCCTTGGCCTCCCAAAGTGCTAGGATTACAGGTGTGAGCCACTGCACCCGGCCCTATTTTTTATATATTTTTAAAAGGTGAAGGATGAGGTAGATTTTATTTTAAAGCATGTGAAAAATATTTGGGAATGTCAACTGAGGTAATTTTTTAAAAATTTTTACTTTAAGTTCCGGGACACAAGTGCAGAACGTGTAGGTTTGTTACCTAGGTATACGTGTGCCACGGTGGTTTACTGCATCTATCAACCCGTCATTTAGGTTTTAAGCCCCGCATGCATTAGCTATTTAAAACTATGAAACAGTTCACGAATTTGCATGTCATCCTTGCTCAGGAGCCATGCATCTTCTCCTACTCTTGGGAAGAAGTGGTTCCAGCCACCCTTGGAGAGGGAAGGATCTGAGAACCGGAGCAAAAGGTTGAAGGAGGAGCAGCAGTATCCAGACACCCTGGGAATTAGGAGTGTGCAAAAGCAGAGCATTTGGAAAGTCTATCTGGAATCGAGAGAAAAGCCCCGGGGCCTTAACTAGTGGGGCATCCGCCCTGGTAGTCAAGAATAAAGTCCTTCTGCAAAGGCCAGAGTGCTAGAGGAGAGAAATGGCCACGTGACCCCCGGAAGGACTCCCCTTCTACCCCATATCCCTCCCCACCGCACCGTCTAGGTTTGCTCCCTGCAAAGCTTTGGCACAGTAGCCTCAGGGTACCTTTGCTTGAAGGCTGCTCAGCTGAACGCCTCTGGCTGGCATCTGATAAATATCAATATTACCACTTCTGGATTGTAGCCAGGATTCTGGCCAATTTTTGCCATCCAAATCCATTTGAAAAGTATTCCCGTTCATTAAGCTGCCACTCTGTGTGTCAGACACTGTGCCGTGAACTTCACTCATCTTATCTCATTGAATCCTCATATTTGTGGCAGGTATGATTGCTAAATTCATTGTGTGGATAATGAAACTTACAAGTAGACAGCAAAGCCAATACAGAAACCTACATCTGCCTGACTCCAAAGCCCATGCAACCGCCCCTCACTAAGCAGTCCTGGCCGTGCTGCTTGAATCTCTTGCTCCATTGCTTAGTTCTCCAACTCCTTCTCCCTCAAATGCAGCTCTCTTTCCCAGCTGACTCATTTCACCAGCAGACCCCTCCACCAAGCTCCAGACCAGAACCCTTGACTTTCTCTTTGCTGCGGCTTTACTGTGCAGCCCCTGGAACTGACTTTTTGCCAAGTTATGCCTCTACCTTTTCAGAACAGGGAGGCAGCTTGCAAAACGTTCAAGCACACAAACTCTACAACTGGATCTGGACAACTTCAAAGTTTGAATCCTTTGACTTTGAATCCAATGACTTTAAATCCCAGCTCTGTGTTTACAAACCACAGACCTTTGACAAGGTCATTGCCCTTTGCCTCAGCTTCTCCATCCATAATATGAGCACTAATAGTACTTACTTCATAGGTTTATCATGAGGATTAAATGAGCTTACATTCGTAAAGCACATTCCTAAACCAGTCATCAAAAGAAAATAACTTGAAACACCGTAAGTACAACATAGATGTCAGCTATTGTGATTTAATATAGTTCCCAGATTTACATTTTTCCCATTTGGGCACTTTTCTGCAGAGACAATCTTATTTTCCAGATCTTGTCAGCACAGGCCTCTGTGCTAATCAGGCCAGTGTCCACACTGTACCCCGGGCTAGCTCTCTTCTCCCAATTCTCTGCCTTTGCTGATAAATGTTACCCCTACTTGAAATGTTTCTACTTGCCCTCTCCAAATCCTATTCATCCTTCGAGGCCAAGGTGAAGCCTCATCCTTTCCATGAAGTCATTTTTAATTTTATTTTATTTTATTTATTTATTTATTTTGGAGATAGAGACTCAATCCGTTGCCCAGGCTGGAGTGTGGTGGCACAATCTCAGCTCACTCCGCCTCTTGAGTTCAAGTGATTCCCATGCCTTACTCTCCCAAGTAGCTGGGATTACAGGCATACACCATCACAACCAGCTGATTTTTGTATTTTATTAGGGACGGGGTTTTGCCATGTTGGCTGGTCTTGAACTCCTGACCCCAAGTGATCTTCCCACTTTGGCTTCCCAAAGTGCTGGGATTACAGGCATGACCCACTACATCCGGCACCATGAACTCTTCTGTGGCTCCTCAGGCCACAGTCTCTCACTTCTGGGCATTCATCCGTTTATTCATTCATTTATTTATTCAGCACTTATTGTGTGCTGGTGCTATCATTTGGATGTTTGACCCCTTTCAAACCCCATGTTGAAATTTGATCCCCAATGGTTAAGGTGGAGTCTGACAGGAGGCAGCCGGGTCATGGAGGTGAATCCCTCATGAATAGATGAATGCCCTTCCTTGGGAATGAGTGGATTCTCACTGTATTAGTTTGCGCGGGTTGGTTGTTTCAAACAGCCTGACACCTCCACTCTGTCTCTCTCTTGCTTCCTCTCTTGCCATGTGATCTCTGCACACTCTGGTTTCCCTTGCCTTCTGTTTTGAGTAAAAGCTTCCTGAGCCCTCACCAGAACAGATGCTGGCATCATGCTTCTTGTACAGCCTGCAGAACCGTGAGCCAAACAAACCTCTGTTATTTAGAAATTACCCAACCTCGGAGATTTCTTCACAACAATACAAAACAGACTAAGACTGCCAGAAAGAGTAATAATCCCAAAAGATATGACCACTGTCCTCATGGAACTCTCAGTCTAAGTGGGGGAGACAAGCACTGAACAAATGAACAAACACATCAACACCATTCAAAATTGTGATCTATGCCATGAAGGGAAAATGTACTGCAAAAAATGCAAATCTAAATAGGGATCTCTGGCAAGGTGCAGTAGCTCACACCTGTAATCTCAGCACTTTCAGAGGCTGAGACGGGCGGATCACTTGAGGTCAGGAGTTTGAGACCAGCCTGGCCAATATGTGAAATCCCATCTCTACTAAAAATACAAAAATTAGCTGGATGTGGTGGCAGGTACCTGCAATCCCAACTACTTGGGAGGCTGAGAGGCAGGAGAATCACTTGAGCCGGGGAAGCAGAGGTTGCAGCAAGCCAAAATCACGCCACTGCACTCCACCCTGGGTGACCGAGCAAGACTCCATCTCAAAAAAAATTTTTAAATCCAAATTTTTGCCAGGATCTCCAAGTTCCTGCATTATCAAGAGCATGCTGACCTATTCAACTTTATTCTGTGCCATTAGGTCAGTGCAAAAGTAACTTTATTCTGTGCCATTACTTTCTTTCTTTTCTATTTATTTATTTTTTTGAGACAGAATCTCACTCTGTTACCCAGGCTGGAGTGCAGTGCAACAATCTTGGCTCACTGCAACCTCTACCTCCTGGGTTCAAGTAGTTCTCCTGCCTCAGCCTCCTGAGTAACTGGGATTACAGGCACGTGCCACCACACCTGGTTAATTTTTGTATTTTTAGTAGAGACAGGGTTTCACCATATTAGTCAGACTGGTCTCAAATGCCTGACCTCATGATCTGCTCACCTACGCCTCCCAAAGTGCTGGAATTAAAGGTGTGAGCCACTGCACCCAACTGTGCCATTACTTTCAATGGCAAAAAACGCAATTGTTTTTCTGCCAACCTAATACTTCCATCTTGTTAAGTGGACTCCAGTCAGGCTGTTCTTTTTTCAGTTCCTTGGTCATGCCTCAGGGCCTTGGCACCTTTCATTCCCACTGACTGAAATGTCTTCAATCTCTCTACATGGCTGACCCCTTCTCATCCTTCAGATCTCAGCTGGACAAGTCACTCCTGAGAGAGGACTTTCCTCACCAACTCTCTAAAGTAAATCATCTCTTATTCTTGACTTGCGTTCATCCTTATTCCCTTGAGAGCTCAAAATGTTCTAGTATTTTATTTCATATTCGTTTACTTATTTTTACAGATTTCCCTAAGAGAACATACATTTTGTGAGTGCAAGGTCCTTGACCGTATCCTCCATACCTAATATGGAGCTATTCACATGGTGGGTGCTCAGATACCTGAGTGAAGAAAGGAAGAAAGGAAAAATGCATTAAGAGCAGTTTAGAGGAAAGCAGAAGCATTTCAAGGGAGAGAAAGAGAGTGGCTTCCTTGTCACTCAGGCTGGAGTGCAGTGACGCAGTCATGGCTCACTGTAGCCTCAACCTCCTGTGTTCAAGTGATCCTCTCATCTCAGCCTCCTGAGTAGCTGGGACTACAGATATGTCACTACACCTAGCTATTCCTTTTACTTTTTTGTAGAGACGAGGTCTCACTATGTTACCCAGGCTGGTCTGAAACTCCTGGGCTCAAGTGATCCTCCTACATCACCCTCCCAAAGTGTTGGGATTACAGGCATGAGCCACCTTGTCTGACCTCTTCCTTGTTTCTCATAGCTTCCCTGTCCCATCTCCTCAAGGCCCATCTCAATTTGAGTTGCCATTCTCAGATCCCTGTGTCACTTTTTCTGCATTCTTTCAACAACCCTCTCTTTCCTTGAGCCAGCCTGAGTGGGTTACCAAATAAACACTAACCAGAAGCTGTGTCTCTAGAATTGGGAAACACTCAGTTACAGGGGGACAGCTGAGAGTCCCTTTTAGAGACAGGACAGCCATGCCAGAACAGTATTTAGTCAGGATGTTTGTTGAAGAGAGATCAGAACTTCAAAGCAAGTTCAGTTCAGAAAGAGCCAAGACAGAGTGAGAACCAGGAACCAGAAACCAAGTGACAAGGTCTGAGGGTTCAGTAAAGCATCAGTCTGAAAAGACATCATAAAGGCAATGGCAAAGCCAAGTCACCAGGTTGAAAGCAAGAATTCCTGGATATTAGATAAAATTCATGCTATGTTGATAGCTTTATTTTTGTAAATAATAAACAAGTCAAACAAAAACCAGTTTTGAGTTGGTAATCTGGACTTACGGGTCCTTCTCTAAAGCTTTCCGTAAGATGCTTTTGGCTGCAAGTAACACCTAACTCCAGCTTAACTAGCTCGTATTAATCAGGTAGCCTAGTCTATCTGTCATAACAAAACAAATCCTACAATCTCAAGTGCTTAACAGAAGAAACCTTTATTTCTTACTAAAGACCAGTGCAGGCATTCCTGGCTGAGTGACACTGTTAGATGGCTCTACTCCACACAGTGACTCGGGGACCCAAGCGGCTTCTGTCTTGTAGTTCCACCATATTGTGCTTTTAGGACTCTCTTGGTTTCATCTGCCTGGTAAATGGAGGGAAGAGAAAAGAAGTGGTAGTGAGAATGTGAAGGATCATGCACCTAAACATAACAACCTTGGCCCAGAAGTAGCCCACTCTATGTCACATTCCACTGGTGAGAATGAATCACATAGTTCCATCTAGACTCCAGGAGAAGGAATACTGAAAATGTCATCCATGTCTGGAGAATTGCTTCCAAATAATAGTTCTATATTATATAAAGTGTGCACAAATCTTTGGCGGGTGTCTGCCACATAACCTAAATAAGAAAAATGTCTACTCCATAAAAAGAATTCTGAAGATAAAGGGGTTCCAGGGTTAGTTACTTCAGCAGCTCAGAGATAAACTCGAGGACCCAAAGTCTTTCCATTTTCCACACCCCCATTCTTAGGCCAGTATACCATCACCTAAATATAATATCCCATTGTGTCAAGATACAACATCCAGCAGAAAGGTGTCTTTAAGAGTGGAAAAAGCTTTCACAGAAGCATACCATTAGACTCTCTTCTTATTCTCACTGGACAGTACTGGGTCAAGTGCTCATTCCTAAACTAGTTACCAATAAGGGAATAAAATTACCATTGGGGACCACCTCCAGTGGTCTCAACCCTAGCTATACATTAGCATCACCGAGAGGGAATTCTTTAAAAATATAAGTGTCCCGTCTCCACCCCAGAGATTCTGAGTAAATTAGTCTGATGGGAGGCTGGGCTTCAGAAGTCACCAATCGATAGTGTAAGGACTAAATTTCATTCACAGCCACGAACAGCTGTGTGCCCCTATAGTCCCAGCTACTCAGGAGGCTGGAGTGGGAGGATTGCTTGAACACAAGAGTTTGAGACAAGCTTAAGTAACATAGCCAGACCTCATCTCTTAAATAAAAATACATACATATATATATATATATATATATATATATATATATATATATATGCCAGGCATAGTGGCCGAGTGGCCTGTGCGTATAATCCCAGCACCTTGGGAGGCTGAGGTGGGCAGATCACTTGAGCCCAGGAGTTCAAGACCAGCCTAGGCAACATGGCAAACCTCTGCCTCTACAAAACATACCCCCTCACAAAAAAAAAAAATTAGCCTCGAGCTGTGGCACACCCCTACAGGCATAGTTTCTTGGGAGGCTGAGGTGGGAGGATCACTTGAGCACAGGAAGTCAAGGCTGCAGAGAGCTGTGATTGCACCACTGCACTCCAGCCTGGATGACAAAGTGAGACCCTGTCTCAAGGAAAAAAAAAAGAAAATCCTTCTATTTCATGTTTAGCTTGATCTGTAGCGTGTTTTTAAAATTTAGGAACTTAAAATGATACAGAAAAATGGGGCAAAATGTTAACAATTGGTGAATCTGGACAAATGGTGTAGGGAAGCTGTTTATAACATTCCTGCAGTTTTTTTCTATAGTTTCAAATTATATCAAAATTAAAAGTTACCAAAAATGAGGGAAAATGGAAACATACACATAAAAGCCAGGATTTGTAGCTTCTCTCCAAAATTCCAGAAATCTGTAAAAACTGGCTCTGTATTCCCACAGGAAATTCAAAGCAGGCCTGAGCAGCCATGCACAGACTTCTGACCAAGTATCTCCAGGGTAAGAGCTTGAGCTCCTATACCGTTAGCTAGAGCCCAGGTGAGTCTCATAATCAGGTAGACTTGGGGATCACTCTGGAGTTCTTTTAATTTTTATTCATTTTCTTCTCTCCTTTTCCGTCCTCTTCCAACCTCTATGTATAGCTTGGATTATTTTTGCCAAGCGCGGCACCTTACACTTGCCCACACTGAATCTCATCCTTGGCAACTCCTCTGCCCACTCACACAGCCTGGTGAGATCTTCCTGTGGCTTATCACCAGCGGCTTGGCATTTCACTACCTGGCACAGCGAAGTGTCATCAGCAAATGTGGAGCTCTCACCACTCACACCTCCAGATCAGTTAGGCAAATGTCAAATAAGACCAGTCCCAGCACTGACACCCCACTGCTCTCAATTAATCAATTAACTAACAACCCATAATAACCCCACTGACTGTCTGGTTGCAAGCAAAAAAAAATCAATGACAGCTAACTTAAGCAACAGGGGAATTTAGTGTAAGTTGGGGCCTCTCAACAGCAGCACTACTGGCATTTGAAGCTGGATAATTGTTTTGGCAGGGGGTGATCTGTCCGTGCATGGTGAGATGTTTAGCAGCCTCTCTGGCTTCTAGCCACGAGATAGCAGCAAGACAACTCCCCTCCCCCAGCAAGTTAAGACAACCAAAAATGTCTCCCAGACATTGCCAAATGTCTCCTGGAAGTGGGAGAGGCTAAAGTGACTTCCAACTGAGAACCACTGGTACAGGGGTGGGGAAGTTGAAGCCCCAGGCCTCAGAAAAGTTGGAAACCTGAGTTGTTCTAAGGTTCTTAGAGCATGGATTAAGAAATGAATGAGTTTAATCCTGGCTTCACCATCTACTAGTTGTGTGACTTGGCAAACGACTTAACCTCCTCGTGCCTCAGTTTTCTCATCCATAAAATGGGATTATCAGGATAGGTTGGGCTATATAGTGGGAACAAATGACTCTCCAAAATAAGTAGCTGGAAACACAGGCAGCCAGGTGTGGTGGCTAATGCCTGTAATCCCAGCACTTTGGGAGGCCCAGGTGGGTGGATTGCATGAGGTCGGGAGTTCAAGACCAGCCTGGTCAGCATGGCAAAACCCCATCTCTACTAAAAATAAAAAAATTAGATGAACCAGCTGGCACGTGCCTGTAATCCCAGCTACTTGGGAGGCTGAGGCAGGAGAATAGCTTGAACCCTGGAGGCAGAGTTTGCAGTGAGCTGAGATCACACTCCTGCACTCCAGCCTGGGGGACAGAGCGAGACTCTAACTCAAAAAAAAAAAAAAAAGAGAGAGAGAGAGAAAGAAACACGTGCTATGTATCCACTGCGGTCAGCTGGGCTTCTGCACATGTTGCCCACTCCAGGAGACAAAAGCTGAGAAGAGACTCTATTATCTGAACATTGCTGGTCAAAATGAAAAGAAGAAAAGAAAAATAAACTAGCTCTTAAATGTTTCCACCTGTAAGTGATACACATCACTCCTCCTCACAACTCATTGATCAAAACAAGTCACATGACTATACCAAATGTGAAGAATACTGCAAAGTGAAAACCTACCACATGCCTGCAAAAAGAGAGAAGAGGAAATATTGATTGATAAACAGTACTAATTATTACTAACAGAAGTAATAATACTGGCTTCATATATCTGTTGGGAAAGGCAAACAAATTAATATATACAAAGTTCTTAGAACAGTGTGTGGCATACATTAACTGCTGAATAAACATTAGCAGGGCCGGGCACTGTAGCACACGCCTATAATCCCAGCACTTTGGGAGGCCGAGGTGGGCAGATCACTTGAGGCCAGGAATTTAAGACCAGCCTGAGCAAAATGGTGAAATTCTGTTTCCATTAAAGCTACAAAAATTAGCTGGATATGGTGGCACATGCCTGTAATCCCAGCTACTCTGGAGGTTGAGGCAGGAAAATCACTTGAACCTGTAAGGCGGAGGTTGCAGTGAGTTAAGAACGTACCACTGCACTCTAGCCTGGGCAACAGTGTGACTCTGTCTCAGAACAAAACACACTAGCTTATTATTATCATTATTATTATTATTGAGACAGGATTTTACTCTGTCTCCCAGGCTGGAGTGCAACGGTGTATTCACAGCTCACTGCAAACTCAACTTCCTGGACTCAAGCAATCCTTGCTTGAGTAGCTGGGACTGTAGGCATGCACCATCGTGCATGAGTATTTATTTTTATTTTTATTTTTTTGTAAAGATGGAATCTCACTATGCTGCCCATGCTGGTCTTGAACTCCTGGGCTGAAGCAGTCCTCCCTGCCTTTGTCTCCCAAAGTGCTGGGGTTACAAGCATGAGCCACCATGCCTGGCTTAGTTTATTATTTATTAATTCAGCAACTGTTTGTTGGGCACTGTGATGATCACTTTCATGTGCCAACTTGGCTAGCCTATAGCATGCAATTATTCAATCAAACCTAATTCTAATACAGATGTTGCTATGAAGAAACTTTTTAGACATGATTGACATGTACAATCAGCTAACTTTAAGTAAAGGGGATTACTCTCAATAATCTCAGTGAGCTTGATGCAGTCGTTTAAAAGGGCCTTAAGAGTAGGACTGAGACTTCCATACAGAAGAAGAAGAGCACCAGCTCCTGCCCAAGATTTTCCAGCCTGCCCTTCCTAATGGCCTGCTCTGTGGATTCTGGATTTACCCAGCTAGCCACTACAATCACATAAGCTCATTCCTTGCAATAAATCTCTTCACAGCCTTAACTCTCGATATCTTCCTCCTTCCCTGCCTTGTTCCCTCTCCCCACCACAACTGTTTTTATTATTATTATTATTATTTTAAAGATGGGGTTTCACCAAGTTGGTCAGGCTGGTCTTGAACTCCTGACCTCAGGTGATCCTTCCGCCTTGACCTCCAAAGTGCTTGGATTACAGGCGGTGAGCCACCACGTTTGGCCTTGTGGTTTTTTTTTTTTTTTTTTAATTTAGATGGAGTCTCGCTCTTTCACCCAATCTGGAGTGCAATGGCACAATGTGAGCTCACTGCAACCTCTGCCTGCTGGTTTCAAGCTGTTCTCCTGCCTCAACTTCCTGAGTAGCTGGGAATTACAGGCATGCACCACCATGCCCAGCTAATTTTTTTTTTTTTTTTTTTTTTTTTTTTGAGACAGATTCTTGCTCCGCTGCCCAGGCTGGAGTGCAGTGGCACAATCTTGGCTTACTGCAACCTCTGCCTCCTGGGTTCCAGTGATTCATCTGCCTCAGCCTCCTGACTAGCTGGGATTACATGCATGCCACCACACCTGGCTAATTTTTATATATATATATATTTATATTTATATATTTATATTTATTTATATATATATATTTTTATTTATTTATTTTTTATTTATTTTTTTTTTTTTTTGAGAGAGAGAGAGGGTTTCACCATATTAGCCAGACTGGTCTGGAACTCCTGACCTCATGATCCACTCGCCTCAGCCTCCCACAGTGTTAGGATTACAGGCATGAGCCACCATGCTTGGCCATGTTTTTAGTAGAGATGGGGTTTCACCGTATTTGCCAGGCTGGTCTTAAACTCCTGACCTCAAGTGATCCCTCCATCTTGGCCTTCCAAAGTGCTGGGATTATAGGTGTGAGCCACCGTGCCTAGCCTCTACCACCATTTTAAAAGGCATGAAACCTCAATCTTATTCCACACTTCTAGTCTTGATGCCTCTCTAACCTCTGACCCTCTGGTCCTGACTCCCGTAAGGGAAGTCTAGAATGGCTGACTCCATCTTGCTTCTAGCTTCACAGTCTATCTGTCCTTGCTCATTCTTTGGCATGGGCCAAGCTAACCATAGGAGGAATTTCCTTTATGTTCTAACTTTGAAGCAAGGTTAATAATAGCCGCTCCCTAAAACTGATCCCTTTCTTGTTTGGAGACTGAAACCACTTTTGTAAGACTAATGAAAGGTCACAAGATTAGGATGATGGGAGGGGCCTAAATTCTGCTAAGATGTAGGCATAGATAAAGGATAGCTAACCATTGCCCCCTAGCTTACTTTTCTATAACCTGTTTGCTTGGGAGTCATGTGCCCAGAGGTCACAAGATTTATGACTTCTCCAATTGCTCCTGTTGATAAAATCACTATTGTAGAACCCAAAATTGGTCTTTTGAGATGTTTTTCATTCTAGCAACCAACTGACTCCACCTAGACCCATGACTTTTGCATTCTAGCAATGAACTGACTCCACCTAGACCCATGACTCATGACTCAGCCCCCGACCCAGAGGCTGACTGTGCATAAAAGGACTGTTTCCCACACTCCTATGATTTCATCCCCAACCAATCAATAGCACCCATTCCTTAGCCTCCTGCCCACCAAATTATTTATAAAAACCCTAGCCGCAGCTGGGCATGATGGTTCACACCTATGATCCCAGCACTTTGGGAGGCTGAGGCAGGTGGATCACCTGAGGTCAGGAGTTCAAGACCAGCCTGGTCAACATGCTGAAACCCTGTCTCTACTAAAAATACAAAAATTAGCCAGGTGTGGTGGCAGGCACCTGTAATCCCAGCTACTTGGGAGGCTGAGGCAGGAGAATTACTTGAACCCAGGAGGTGGAGGTTGCAGTGAGCCAAGATCGCACCATTGCACTCCAGTCTGGGTGACAAGAGTGAAACTCCATCTCAAAACAAAAACACCCTAGCTTCTGAGTTCTTAGGAAGGCTGATTGAGTAATTACTTCCATCCTTCCACTCAGCCAGCCCTGTGATTATTAAACTCTTTCTCTACAGTAATATGGCTGTCTCTGTGAATTGGTTTTATCTGTACAGCAGGCAAGAAGAACTTGTTACACTCACTCCTGCCAGTGCTCACCTCCTTAGAGATCAAGCAATTTCTTTTCCTGTGCCAGGTGTCCCAAGGGCTAAAGGACCTGGGAGAGCAGAAACTTTGAGCTATGTGATCATGACTGCCTTGCCACAAAAAGCTCCCCTACTACCCCATTCCTACCCTCCCTGTCTTTAAAATAGGCCCAGTTCCAGTCCCTGCTCTGTAGTTTTAGGCAAGGTGCTTTTTGTGCTTCAGTTTACTCAGCTGCTGAGGGTATCAGAGCATGCCACCCCAAAATATAACACTTTGGCATAAGAATTATTTTGAGCTGAAGGCAATTGAGAAAAAAACAGCAGATGCAGGAAAAGTTTCCTACCCTCCACTTTCTATATAAAAGTAGAGCATAAATTTCCCTTTATAAAGGTGTCCTGGCTCCCCTCTGTCATACCAGGAAAATGAGATGACTCTTATCACTTGAGATTGCACCAATTTGAATCTGCATAAATAAATCTTACTGAAATAACCATTATCTTCCCTTTGTTCCCCCTTCCCAGGTATTTATCTTCCCACAATTTACCACCCCCAGAAGCGCAAACCCTCTTCCTGTGTCTTGTCACTTATTCAGACATTTATCGTTCTTTGTTAAAATGGTATATAAACTCTCGGGCCTAACCACTTCTCTGAGTTTTCATTTTCTTTCTCTGTGAGATCCAAGTGTACATGTACAAAATTAAAATATTAGCAACAAATACAACATGTATGCCTTCATCCTTTTGTCAGTTCAATTTATAGGGTCCTAGTTATTAAATCTAAGAAGGTAGGGGGAAAAAATTGTCCCTTTATACTGCAAAATGGAGATAACAATAGAATCCTACTCACTGGGTGCACTGAAAATTTAACAAGATGACTCCTACATGGCACTTAACACATGACTGGCTTATAGTCAATACTTAATAAATTATAACTTGTTCAATAGTTATAAATACAAGCTCTATCCACCCTCAGCCCCAGTATTTTTGTCCTTTAAGTTTCCAGGACAATTTAGAGAAGGCAGAACAATTCAGTCACAGAAACTTATCTGGTTGTACTAACCTCAAAGAAGCAGGCAATCCCCACTCTGAGCCTATCTTAGGAAGGGGAACTTCTTAATTTTAAGAACCCAGCTCCTACAATGTTTCCTCAAAACCCAGCCCCTCTCATTCCATAATGAAACACTTTGATTAAAAAGGAAGACAAGGGGAGCTGGCTTCTCTCTCCTCTACCCTGATTCACTCTCTAGCACCCAGGATCAATATTGCCATTATGGATGTGGGGGAGTTACACAAAGTCTTGTGCCTTTGAAGTGTCTGAATTTTCATTTCACATTTTACATATCAAGAGGGAAGAGAACCATAAATCATTATTGGCAAGAAAGACAGGAGAAACAGAAGAGGTCAGTATTCTAAAGCAATTAGTTGGAACAACAGAAGGAACAAAAGGAAAGACATTATGCAAATGGAAGGCCATTCCACCTTCAGAAGATAATGTCTGCTTTGAACATAAAGGAAGCAGTTTAAAGCAGCCCAGTTCATTCCAATTCTGTTTAAATATTAAGCTTCCTCATGAGTAATATTAGGCCTGGGTAGCATCAGGCCTCTGAAACATTAACACTTTCCTATTCCTCCATAATTACGTTGGTAATATTCACTGTATTAGATTTTAAATAATTCACAACACTGAAAAGGAGTGAGTACAGCAATAAATCTTATGTTTCTCCAAAATAACTTAAACCTGATTGGAGCCTATACCTTTATCTTTTTCTTTTGCAGGTTTCTCCAGTATAGCTTTTTAAATGTCCCCTTAATGAGGTGATGGTCTTTGATAAGAAGTTAATCTCAGGGAAG
The DNA here is from genome assembly GCF_048565385.1 of Saimiri boliviensis. NCBI lineage: Eukaryota > Metazoa > Chordata > Mammalia > Primates > Cebidae > Saimiri > Saimiri boliviensis. The sequence continues at coordinate 15,886,891 of NC_133460.1, read as the reverse complement.
TGAGTAGAGTTTGACTTCAGTTATGCTAGGAGACAGTAAGCCACAACAGAATGGGAAACAGCCCCCTGAAACCATTCCTGCAGTGTTGACAAGAATTGCATTCCAGGTTCTGGACAGAAATATAGTTATAATGATGTACCAATCAGGCTGCAATCTGCCCCACTTCCTTGTTGCTAAAGTCACTTAGTACCGGACACTGACCATTGCATCCTCATGATTCCTGTAGGTAAGATTTCGAACAGTAAGGTCCTAAGACAGTTTAAGAATTGACTTTCATCCCCATTGTTTCTGACATTAGAATCATAAGGCTTTTGTTTAAGAATTACTTAAGATGTTTTTCAGATCCTGAAGTCTAGTGAAACAACTGATGCCAACCAGTTTGAAGACCCTTAGAGGAACAGGATCAGCATGAAAACATAGCTTCTTCATCTCCCTGTCCCATGACTTTACCCTACAGTCTTCAACCAATCAACAATTTCCAAGCTCCAGCTGACTCTGAAACCCTTAAAAACCCTAACCCCAAATTTCTCAAGAAGATGGATTTGAGGTTCCCTCCCGTCTCCTCATTTGGTGGCCCTCTGCTGCAACCTAATGTCTTGGCATATTGACTTGCTGTGTGCATCAGGCAACAAATCTATTACAGTTGCATTCTCTTTCCTTGTATCCTTCATCCATGGGACCAGGACTCTTTCTTCCCTCCACCTCCTTCTTCTCCACCAGGAGAAACAGAGATCAGAGCATATCCCTCTCCACCAGCAGAAGAGAGCAGAAGACAGTAGACACCTAAGAAGGTAATTTTTTGGCAATGGACTGGGTGTGGTGGTTCATGCCTGTAATCCTAGCACTTTGGGAGGTCAAAGCAGGTGGATCACTTGAGGTCAGTGTTAAAACGCACACTCTGAATGAAGAGACCACCCAAACAGCCTTTGTGTGAGCAACATGGCTGTTTATTCACCTGGGTGTGGGTGGGCTGAGTCCAAAAAGGGAGCCCATAAAGGGTGGTGGGATAGAAGTTGGTTTTATAGGTTTGGGTGGGCAGTGGAAAGCTACAGAAGTTACAGTTTTTTGCAAGTTGGGAGAGGGTTGTAGGGTGTGGAGTCACAAGGTCCATTACAAAGTCCAATGGCCTTATCAATTGGGGTGGGAATAAGGAACAATAAAGAATGTCTTAAAGTTAAGTAGGCACTGCAGGGATTGATCATTTCTTCCTCTTTTCATGGTCATCCAGTTACTTCTGATTTTCCAAGAACTCATCTGGAGTGTCCGTGCAGGTCACAGAGGTTAACATCGCGTTCATGGCACTGTCAGTCAGCCTAAAAGACCTTACAGTCAGGAGTTCAAGACCAGCCTGGCCAACATGGTGAAACCCTGTCTCTACTGAAAATACAAAAATTAGTCAGTGTGATGAGCACCTGTAGTCCCAGCTACTGGGGAGGCTGAGGCAAGAGAATCATGTGGACCCAGGAGATGGAGGCTTCAGCGAGCCGAGATAATACCACTGCACTCCAACCTGGGTGACAGAGCAAGACTCCATCTCAAAAAAATTAAAAAATGGCAGCTTGGACAGCTAGAGCTTTATTGTCTGTTGGCAAGCGAAAGCATATTTTGAGGAAGGGACATTTGGCGACATTTTCAGGCTTCAGAGTGGGGAGAAAAATAAGGAAAATATTATGAGCCAGCTTCCATGCCTTGATGGTCCACTCACCCATTGTCAGCACCCTCCTTGATGTCACACATGGCTTCCATTTCACGTACCAGTGCTCACACTATCCTTCAACTGACCACAGCTGTTGCAATGTATGGCAGTTCCAAGGGAGAATCTCACTCAATAGAGTTGAGCATTTGCTTAGCGTTTCCGCTTGGAGCCATCACCATTACCCCCAGGGTATTAGCCGCCCAGGAAGTTCTGCCTTTTTATCCTTCCCAGGGATACACGCAAGAGCTATTCATCTCCTTTAAGCTCTTAAAAAACTCTATTTCATTCTCCCAAGACAATGGGGTTACTCACCCTTTAAAGGTAGTTCCTGGATTGTTCCCAGGAGGCCCCACTGTTACCGAGAGCTTCTCTTATTTGTTCCTTTAAGACTAGTATTACTTTCACTTTCTCAGAGAATAGAGAGTGATTTCCTCCAGAGGGGCCCAGAGCATCACAATGCAAAGGCCTTTTGTGGCTCTGGGGAAATTCATCTTCCCAAGAATGATAACATGACCTTCCATTACCTCTCCCGCTAGGACAGAGGAAATAACTCTAACTCTGACAGGGCATCTCCTACATAAACCAAAGCTGGATTATCTTCAGCAACAGCCTTCAGTGTGTTAGGATTTCAGCTGCCTGGCAGGGACTTTGTTCTACAGATTCCACCTCTCCTGTTCCCTAATCATGGGACAGAAACTAAATCTTTCACTAGCCAATGGGAAATAAACAGCTAGTGTTTAAAGTGGACTGGGACAGGGAAACAGATGTATGTTTCCCTCAGTCGAAGAACAAATGCTTAAAGTCTTTTTATTTTTTTAGAGACAGGGTCTTGCTGGAGTGCAATGGTGCGATCATAGCTCACTGCGGCCTCGAACTCCTGGGCTCAAGTTATCCTCTCACCTCTAAGCTTCCCAAGTTACTGGAACTATGGGCGCACACCACCATGCCCTGCTAATTTTTAAAACGTTTTTGTAGAGATGGAGGTCTCACTGTGTTGCCTAGATTGATCTCAAACTCCTGGCCTCAAGCGATTCTCCTGTCTCTGCCTCCAAAAGTGCTGGGATTACAGAACATTTAACTCTTAAGAAAACGTTTCTTTCCTTAGTCCACTTATCTTATTATGTATTATGATATATTAATCACATTTATATTCATTATATAGTTATATTATTTTTTAATTATGATATTTTATATTATTATTTTTCTCTCTCTCTAAAGTCTCTACAGTACTCCACATGCCCTATCCTCAAGCTGAGCTCCACCTGCCACCCCCATAAAAATAAGGCCCCGATTCCCCAGGCTGGCCTTCTGTGTTGCAAAATCTGCCATCTCAGGTGTCTCCTGAATATGAAGACTTCTCCTCTGCTCTTTCTGCTGGTGGGGAGGGTAAGCTTTGATACGTTATTCTGGTTTCTCAAGATGGTGAGAAGGAATCCTTGACCCATGAATGAGGGTGCAGGGTAAGATAGGGCAGTAGATATAGCCACTCTAGGCTATGGCTAGTTTTCTCCTAAGGTAATCGAAATCAAACATGATGCTAGTGTCCCTTTGAAAACCACCACCAATAAATGTTTTTGTCTCTCATAACTTGACCTTGACCTATTCATCAAGAAGTAATAAATCTGACTTTATTATTTTAGAGACACAGCTACCTCCTTTTTGTTGGGTTTTGTTTGTTAGTTTGCATTGGGGACAATTTCTCACTCTGTTGCCCAGGCTAGAGTACACTGGTGCAGTCTTGGTTTACTGCAACCTCCATCACCCAGGTTTAAGCAATTCTCCTGCCTCAGCTTCCTGGGTATCTGGACTACAGGAGCATGCCACTATGTTCAGCTAATTTTTGCATTTTTAGTAGAGACAGGGTTTTGCCATGTTGGCCAAGCTGGTCTCGAACTCCTGGCCTCAAGTGATCTGCAGGCCTTGATCTCCCAAAGTGCTGGGATTACAGGTGTGAGCAACCACACCTAGCCTAGCCTTGACTTGGGTTTAGTTACAATGCAGCCTCACATTACTGCCTCTTACCCTCCAGGTCAGATTTTTTTTTTTTTGAGACAGAGTCTCCCTCTGTCGCCCAGGCTGGAATGCAGTGGCACTATCTTGGCTTACTGCAACCTCTACCTCCCGGGTTCAAGCGATTCTCCCACTTCAGCCTCCCGAGTAGCTGAGATAACAAGCATGGGCCACCATGTCTGGCTAATTTTTTGTATATTTAGTAGAGACAAGGTTTCACCAGGTTGGTCAGGTCTTGAACTCTTGACCTCAGGTGATCTGCTGCCTCAGCCTCCCAAAGTGATGGGATTGCAGATGTGAGCTACGGTGCCCTATCAGGTCAAATATTTTCTACTATGGCTAAACATTAGAACCGCCCTCAGAGGCTGGGTGCAGTGGCTCACACCTGTAATCCCAGCACTTTGAGAGGCCAAGGTGGGCAGATCACAAGGTCAGGAATTCGAGACCTGAAACCCTGTCTCTCCTAAAATACAAATTAGCCAGGGGTGGTGGTGAGCGCCTGTAGTCCCAGCTACTCAGGAGACTGAGGCAGGAGAATTGCTTGAATCCAGGAGGTGAAGGTTGCAGTGAACCAAGATCGTCCCCCTGCACTCCAGCCTGGTGACAGAGCAAGACTCCATCTCAAAAAAAAAAAAAAAAAAAAAAAAAAAAAAAAAAAAAATACCACCCTGGGAACTAAGAGACAGACAAACAAAACAAACAAAACCCTATGCCCTATCCACTGCAGTCTGAGAGACCAAAATAGAGTTCCCTTTATCCATTAAGACGGGACCTATGGTTAGGGAAACAAAAGTTACCCACAGGTTGAGGGTTCAGAGTGACTGACGTGGAAACTCCCTAAATTGCTACAAGAAAAACCACACCCTTTCTAAACTGCCTAACACAATAGAAGCTACCTGGCAAATTACCAGGCCTCTCCTAACTCTGATTTACAACTTAGACCATTACAACTCTGTCAGACAGAGGACGGATATTTTTGTCTGATAAGCAACTGCAGACCTTAAGCCAGTTTCGGTAGCTTATAGAGGCTGTGCGCAAACAGTTTCTGTGTCCTGTAGTTCACTATTTTATGTAAAGAGCCAAATTCCACTTCATTTTAATACTAGAACCCCACCCCAAAGTGAGCATGAGATGCATGCTACATATATGTTTACCCATTGCACATGCACTCAGCGCCCCTCATAAATATGTATAGCCATTCCCCAGACTTGCTGAATATGCATAACACAAGCCCTGTGAGGCATAAAATCTAACCTGCTCTTTCCCTCTTTGAAAAGAGAGCACCTTTGGTTCAGGCTGGAGACTGTCTCTTCCCAGTTTGCAGACTGATATCACCTCACTCTTTTCTACTATTTGGCCATGTTGGTGGCCTTTTGGACAACACTATAAATGCTAAACATACTCCTGCCATATGTCTCCACAATCCCATTCAAGTGTATACCTAACAAAAACAAGTTCATCAAAAGATAAAAGTGTACAGGCCGGGCATGGTGGCCCACACCTGTATTCCCAGCACTTTGGGAGGCCAAGGCCGGCAGATCATGTGAGGTCAGGAGCTCTAAACCAGCCTGGCCAACATGGCGAAACCCTGTCTCTACTAAAAATACAAAAATTAGCTGAGTGTTTTGGCGCAAGTCTGTAATCCCAGCCACTCAGTAGGCTGAGGCAGGGAGGCGGAGGCTGCAGTAAGCTGAGATCTTGCCACTGCACTCCAGCCTGAGCAACAGAGCGAGACTCCATGTCAAAAAAAAGAAAAAAAAATGTACAAAATGTACATAGGAGCTTTTGTTACAATAACCAAATAATTGGAAACAACCAAATTTTCATCATCAATAGGATGGATCAATAATGTGTGATATATTCACCAATGGAATGAATAACTGCTGCCCCCACAATGCAGATGAATCTCACATACTGCACAGCTTCATTTATATGATGTCACGAACAGGCAAAACTAATCTAGAGATACAGAAGACAGAATAGTGGTGCCCTATTCTGGTGGGGTGGGAGGAGTTACCGCCTGTGAGTGAGACAGGATAATTCCCTTGACCCACTTTGCAGGAGGGAACTGGAGTGGCTCATTTCATTCAGCCTGCTGCTGGCCACTCTCACGAAAGAGAGCATGCAAGCAAGTGTGGGAACTGAAGCCAATGAATACTGGAACTGGCCAGTTGCTCCTCTCTGGCAGGAGCAGGCTCTGTGTGGGCCTCGCAGCAGCATCCAAGCATGTTACAACCAATGCTCTTTCAGCTCTGCCACCCAGGGACAGCAAAGTGCCAACCAGCTCACTGGAGGGTCAGGATGGTAGTCCCTGCCCTCTTGGCACCCAGGGTCTTGTCTAGAATCCAAGAAGAATCAGGTCACAGGAACGGATTGAAAGGTTGTAGATGTGGAGGATTTTACTGAGCAATGGAAGTGGCGCTCAGTGGGACAGGGAGTTGGATAGGGGATGGTGTGGGAAGCAGGTGATCTTTCTCTGAAGCCCGGCTGTCTCTGGCTGGTCCCCTCTCTAAAGCTGCATAGTCTGAAGTTAGCTGTGTCTGTCCCAAGTCTCTGACACTCAGTTGCTTCTCTCTGCACCACTCAGCCACTTGTGTCCCCGATGCTCAGCGCTTGTGTTGCTCTGCCAACTGAAGTCTTTTTATGGGCACAGGATAGGGCATGGCAAGCCAAAAAGGCAACATTCAGGAGGAAAAATGGGGTGAGCTGTTTGGCTTAGGGCCACTGTTCCAGGCTTACGGGTGGGGTTTGTCCAGAAGCCCAGCCATTCTGAATCAGGAGGGCCCTAAGGAACTTTCTAGAGGGTGCTGGAAAAGTTCTAAAGCTTCATTTGGGTGGTGGTACATAAGCATATACTTATGTAAAAATTTATTGAGTTGGCTGGATATGATGACTCATACCTGTAATCCCAGCACTTCTGGAGGCCAAGATGGCAGGATTGCTTGAGGCCAGGAATCCAAGCCTGAACAACATAGCAAGACCCCATCTCTACAAAAAGTTTAAAAATTATCTGGGTGTGGTGACTTGCACCTGTAGTCTCAGCGACTTGGGAGGCTGAGGTGAGAGGATCACTTGAGCCTGGGGAGGGTAAGGCTGCAGTGAGCCATGATCATGCCACTGCACTTCAGCCTGGGTGACAGAGCAAGATCTTCTTTCAAAAAACATGAACTAAAAAAAATTTGTTGAGCTGTGCACTCAAGATTCAAGATTAATCTACACTACTATAATAACTCAATAAAAATTTTGTAAAGTAAGCAAAATTATATAAAATGCAAAACACCTCTCCCTGAGAATCTGATTTAATTGGTCCTCGGTAGGGCCCAGACAAGAGGATTTTTTAAGAATCCCAGGCTGTGGCTCATGTATGTCTGTAATCCCAGCACTTTGGGAGGCTGAGGCAGGTGGATCACCTGAGGTCAGGAGTTCAAGACCGGCCTGGACAACGTGGTAAAATCTCATTTCTACTAAAAATACAAAAATCAGCCAGGTGTGGTAGTGCACACCTGTAATTCCAGCTACTCACAGCTTGAGGACATGACCCCCTTAGCCAGTGGTAAATGTGGCCCCTTTTTCTGGAATCTAACCTAATTCTGTTAGCATTAGTTTCTCTTAAAGATGGGGAACTCCCTTTAAGAGAAAAATAATACTAACAGAATTGGGTCAGGAATGAGAAGCAGTGTCCACCTCCTCCCCTTGCCAGCTCTGGGAAAGGTGCTGTTCTTGTGTTGTGTGTTGAAATATAAAGCCTCTCTCTCGAGGGCCCTACAATCTCACAGCTTGAGGACATGACCCTATTAGCCACATTTAATGAACACAAATATTGTTCCTTAGGCATTCAATGTTCTACAGTCAGTTCAGTTCCACTGGGAGTCATGCTTCTCGGAATCCCCTTCCTTATCAGGCTCCTGGTGAGAGCTGCCAAAAGTGAGGGTGTGTGAGGTGTGGGAGGCAGGAGGGAAGCAGCGCCGGGGCACTCTGAAGGTTCAAGGTGGTGAGGCCAAGGCAGGGGTGCTGGTGGGTTCTAGCTTGTCTTCGCTCTCCCTATACTGTGTTCAGCTCTTCTTCAAGAACACGGGACCAGCTCACCAGCAGTGACTCCCATCCACCACCAGATGTTACTGAACCAAAAGGGTTCACTTGCCCAGTGTAGTAAAGCTAGACGTTGATGCCGAGATTTGCAGTGGGAGAAAAGGGTACTCACTGCATGGCACCAAGCAAGGACAATGGGTAGCTAACAGCTGAGACCTGAACTCACCAATGGCTTACAAGCTAGGGTTTTTAAAGGCAAGGATACAGTTCAGGAAAGCAGAAGTTGCAGGCAAAATCATAAACCAATACGTGAAAATCTGGCCCATGTGTATGACTCTCTCCACAACCCCAGGAAAAAATTTAGAACAAAGAATGGCTGTCAGAAGTCAGTTCTCAGTTTCCTCCATCTGATATCTATGTGATAGTGGTGTCATTTTCTATCTGGTGGAGGTTTCTGAAAAGCAACTCAAGACCTTGTGTTAAAATGTTCTCCTTTAGTTTCTACAGGGAACCAAAACACCCTGAGACTCTGGCTTGCTTGGGAGACTATTGTTATTATCTCCTTGCATATCAGGCTGCTCTGCTGCTCTATTACCATTTTTTTCTTTTTTTTTTTCTTTTTCTTTTTTTTTCTTTTTTTTTTTTTTTTTTTTTTTTTTTTTTTTTTTTTTTGACAGTGTCTCACTCTGTTGCCCAGGCTGGAGTGCAGTGGTGCAGTCTAGATGATTCACTGCAACCTCCACCTCCCGAGTTCAAGTAATTCTCCTGCCTCAGCCTCCTGAGTAGCTGAGACTACAGGCACATGCCACTACACCGACTAAATTTTGTATTTTTAGTAGAGACGGGGTTTCACCATGTTGGCCAGGCAGGTCTCAAATTCCTGACCTCAAGTGATGCACCCATCTCGACCTCCCAAAGTGCTGGGATTACAGGCATGGGCCACTGCACCTGGCTTCATTTACTATTTTTTAAATCTAATTTTACTTTAAGTTCCAGGATACATGTGCAGAACACGCAGGTTCATTACATAGGTAAACATGTGCTGTGATGATTTCCTGCCCCTATTAACCCATCATGCTCATTTACGTTTTAAGGCTAGTTAGGTGCCTGGAATTTTCCTTGAAGAGAATCAAGATTTTTCCTATATTTCCATGCTTGGGTGGCCTAGAAGTCCCTTAAGAGGAGTCCCTGTTCCGTACTAATGTGACTTCACAGAGGCAGCAGCTATGAAGACCCAGGAGCCTTCCCCAGGCTTCTCCCCAAGTCCCTTCGGGGTCTCACTCCTGCAGCTGAATGTGACCAGCTTCTAGGCTGCCCTGCAGACTCTGACTCATTCATCTGCACGTCAGTGTTTCAGGACAGCTGGCCAGCTCCTTTTCTTGGATCCCCTTATTCGCTTTCTTTGGACTTTTTATTTCCCTAATTCCTCCCACAGTTGGTAAGGTCAAATTCTTATCATCCCTGATTCCCTAACACTCATTGTCATTCTGCCTTCTGATTCCACCTTGACAGATACACCGTGGAAGGGCATGGGGGAGCCTTCCAGAACGCTGGCAATGTTCTACATCTCCATCTCTCTAATGGTTACAGGAGGTCTGGACATATTTAAAAATTCATCAAATTTTACACTTGAGATTAGTGCATTTTACCATTCATGCGCTACATTTCGATGACTTTTTAAGTAGAATAACTCAAGAGACTTTATCAGGCAAATACATTAAAGTATAACAACAACAATCGCTTGAATGCAAGCCCCCTTTGTCACTCGCCTGGGCCACAGACTCCCGGCAGCAGAGCATCTTTCTCTGCTGCTGCTGAATATGCAGCAGTCCTTCAAAGGACTCCTCTGCCTGCTGTCTTTGACAATAAGAGATCATGATTACAAACGGCTTTAGACTGGAGAAAGATCTTTGGTCTTCATTAAGGTTTATTTGTGACTGTTCCGATGGTGGTTTCTGGGAGAAGAGAAAGAATGCCGATGGTAATTAGGCCCTCCTAATTGCAGTAGTCACTGATTGCCTGTATTAAAAACATTGGAGGAAGTGTAGCAATTAGAGATTCGGGAAATATTTAAAAAACAAAGTGAAAAGAGGCCTCTGAGTGCAAGGACGCAGAGAGACAGCCAGGAGCTCCTGCCCAGCTGCAATGGACCCTTAGCAACCCTAGATGTCTGGGCGGTGCACGCCTGGGACAGTGGCCATGACAGTCTCAGGAGGAAGAATTGAGTTTCCTCCCAGTCACTCTCCAGACATGACTGGGAATCCGCCCTGGAAAGGCAACACAGGAGGAAGACATTTTGCAAACAATGCATAAAGATAACAATAATCCCAGATATGCAATAATTACACTAACATGTTAAATCCGTATGACAAGCCATAGCATTGTTCCCATTTTAAAGAAGAAGAAACAAAGGTCTTCATTTGCAGAGAAAGTTGAAGACTTTCTTAAGGTCATACACACAGCGGGTAGCACATCCCAATTCAAACCCAAATTTGTTTGATTTCAAAGCACATGGCTAGAACCATTCTGTTATTTTGTGTCTTCCTCAGCTCCAGAGCCCTGGATCTGTCTAGCCACCAGCACCCCAGAAAAGCAAGCTTGTAAGCTTACACTACTCCCTCATACCAGCCCTTCAGCGTTTCTCCCTCTAGAACCTGCTTCCAGTCAACAAACCAGCTAAATGACTCCATTGCCCAGCTCATGCCTTCCCAGCTCCTGCGAAGGAGAGGCTCTCAGCTCTTCCAGCCAAGCTCTACGAGAATGAGGTGAAGGAATTTCTTCACTCCCATTCCCAGATAGGATCTGAGATCCAAGGTCCATCATCTGTTTCTATAATTCTACTTTGAAGAATTCTAATCACCTTCATTGCTCATTTCTACAATTCTTCCTATCCTTTCTTTATTTCTCCAGAATTCTTTTGGAGAGTCCTTTCAACTATCAACCAAATTCACTTGGTCTCTTGATCCCCTACTACCCTTAATCCGGAATGTAAGCTCCATGAGAGAAGACATTTAGGTCTGTTTTATTTCCTCCAGTAACCCTAGCATGTAAAAGAGTGACCAACAAGAGTAGATGCTCAATAAATATCTGCCAAATAAATAAGAGCTTTCTGTTATCCAAACAGAAATACATTCTCTCCATTACTGGCATCTCTTCATACATGATGTTTTCTCAATTGCCAGAAATGTATCCTTTTTATTTCTTTTTATCAATCACTTTCTGTAAAAACATACCTCCCCAACTTCTTAGGTTTAGATAGGTCAATTTGTCCTTTCCTGTCTTAGAGCACAGAATGCATTTACATCATAGTGAGACTCTGTCTCTCTCTTTTTTTTTTTTTTTTTTGAGACAGGGTCTCACTCTTTTGCTCAGGCTGGAGTGCAGTGGTGCAATCTTGGCTCACTGCAACCTCTGCCTCCCAGGTTCAAGCGATTATCCTACCTCAGCCTCTCTAGTGGATTCCAGGCATATGCCACCTCACCTGGTTAATTTTCATGTTTTTGGTAGAGATGGGTTTTGCCATGTGGCCAGGCTGGTCTCGAACTCCTGGCCTCAAGTAATCTGCCTGTTTTGACCTACCAAAGTGATGGGATTACAGGCATGAGCCACCACACCCAAACTTAAAAAAAAAAAAAATTCTAAAGCCCGATTTAGGATTACCTCTATGTCATTGTGCAGCACCCCTGTACATAAAGGTGTTTTCAAATTAACCTGTATGGTGCCCTGAAAAGAGGGTGTTCAACCACACATGTACTATGTCCGTGAGGAAACAAGATTAAAATTTTATTTCCATCTCCTAATTGGTACTGGCATCCCAAGAAAAATACTGGTCCATTAAGTAAGGAACGCTAATTGCTTACTCACCTCCTACTGACAGTGATGGCAGGCTTGGTTAAGGGTTTTTATTAAGGCCTATTAAAGGGAAGACTGTGTGGCAAGTTGCTGGGTTGCCTGGGAGGCAGAGACTTGCACAGAGAGGCTGAGGGAGTGCTGGTGTGAGTGCAGAGTGTAGGAAGGTGCAGGTGAATGAGGAAACAGATTCTGGGGGAGGGAGGACAGCTGGGAAGAGTGCAAGTCGCATAGATCACATGCCTTAAAAATGTTTCTGGATCTGAAATAGTTCGTGGTAATTTAAAACAAATTTAATCCTCACTGATTGTGTTAGTTCCTTTTGTGTTGCTAGACGGGAATACTTGAGGCTGGGTAATTTTTTTTTTAATGGTCTATTTGGCACACAATTTTAATGTCTGGAAAAAGTTCATGATTGGGCATCTGGATCTGATGAGGACTTCAGGCTGCTTCTACTTCTAGTGGAAGGTGAAGGGGAGCCGGTGTATGCTGATCACATAGTGAGAGAGTAAGCAAGAGAGGTGGGGAGGCGCCAGGCTATTTTTATCAACTGTGCTCGGCCAGGTGCAGGGCTCACAGCCTGTAATCTCAGCACTTTGGAAGGCCAAGGAGGCAGGATCGCTTGAGCCCAGGAATTTGAGACCTTCTTGGGCAGCATAGTGAAACCCTACCTCTACAAAAAAAAAAAATAAAATAAACAAAATTAGCCTGGCATGGTGGTGCTCACCTGTAGTCCCAGCTACTCGGAAGCCTGAGGTGGGACAATCACCTGAGGCCAGGAGGTCGAGGCTACAGTGAGCCAAGATTGTGCCACTGCACTCCAGCCTGGGCAACACAGCCAGAACTTGTCTTAAGGAAGAAAAAAAAAAAGGCTAGGTGCAGTGACTCACGCCTGAAATCTCAACACTTTGGAAGGCCGAGGCAGGTAGATCACGAGGTCAAGAGATCGAGATCATGGTGAAACTCTGTTTCAATATGGTGAAACTCTGTCTCTACTAAAAATACAAAAATTAGCTGGGCGTGGTGGTGCACACCTGTAGTCTCAGCTACTCTGGAGGCTGAGGTAGGAGAATCACTTGAACCAGGGTGGTGGAGGTTGCAGTGAGCCAAGCTCTCATGAGAGCTAACAGAGGGAGAACTCACTGGCCCTCTAGGGAGGGCACTGATCTATTCATGAAGGATCCGCCCTCAAGATCCAAACACTTCCCATTGGCCCCCTTGCCTCCCAACACTGCCACACTGAGGATCAAATTTCAACATGAGCTTTGGTGGGACAAATATTCAAGCTAGGGCACTGATACATGCACCAGGTGCATATCTGCTATATGGCTCAGCAATTTCATACCTAGGTATTTTAACTGCATCACATGAAAACACACATCTGGAAAAAGACCCATGCACAAATGTTAATAGCAACCTTATTCACAATAGCACCAAACTGGAAACAACCCAAATGTCCCCCAAGAGGAAGATGGATAAACACATTGTAGTATGTTCACACAATGGAATACAGGTTAAATATTCCTTACCCAAAATGCTTCAGACCAGAAGCATTTTGGATTTTGGGGTTTTTTTCAGATTCACATGATACTTACTGGCTCGACATTCCTAATTCAAAAACCCCCAATCCAAAATGTTTCAGTGAGTAATTCCTTTGACCAGCATGTCGGCACTGAAACAGTTTTGTATCTTAGAGCATTTCCGATTTTGGATTTTTAGATTAGGGATGCTCAACCTGTTCTACTCAGCAGTACAAAGTAATAAACCACTGATACCTACAACAGCATAAATGAACCTGAAAAGCATTATGTTTGACAAAAGAAGTTGGTCACAAAAGGGAACATACTGTATGATGGCACTTAAACAGTCTAGGCTTAGTCTACACTAATTGAATCTATGGTGATAGAATAATTAGATTGACCAGAAAGGGACATGGGATGATGGAGATGCTTCATATCTTATTTTGAAATGGTTGTTACACAGATGTATACAATAATCAAAACTCGTCATAAGGTCTGGACATTTCATTCCACGTAAATTATACATTGATTTTTTAAATATATTTTTAAAAACTCTGCAAGTCATGTTTTCCATTTTTATAGGTGAATATCAAAGTTCAAAGTGAGTAAAGTAGTGGAGCCAGAATTTATGACCAGCTTTGACTGATTTCAAAGCCCATGCTATAGCATATGACCACTATATTAAAATATTCAAAAGTTCCTCTGCTAGGAAAATTAGGCAAGAAAAAGCAAGAAAAGGCATTCAGGTTGGAAAGCAAAAAGTAAAACAATCTATTTGCAGATGACATGATCTCATATATAGAAAATTCTTTTTTGTTGTTTTTGTTATTGTTTGTTTTTTGAGATAGAGTCTCACTCTGTTGCCCACGCTGGAGTGCAGTGGCACAATCGCAGCTCACTGCAACCTCCACCTCCTGGGTTCAAGTAATTCTCCTGCCTCAGCCTCCCAAGAAGCTGGGATTACAGGGATCTACCACCTTGCCCAGCTATTTTTTTTTTTTTTTTTTTTTTTTTTAGTAGGGACAGGGTTTCACCATGTTGGTCAGGCTGGTCTTGAACTTCTGACCTCAAATGATCCACCCACCTTGGCCTACCAAAGTACTGGGATTACAGGCATGAACCACCATGCCTGGCCAAATATGGAAAATTCTAAGGAATACACACACACACAAACTAGTAGAACTAATAAACAAATTCAGCAAACTTGCAGAATATAAGAGCAATATACAAAAATATTCTATACAGTAGCAATGATCAATCCAAAAATGAAATTAAGAAAACAATTACAATAAAATCAAAGATAATCAAGTATTTAGAAATAAAATCAAAAAGGGAAGTGAAAGACTTGTTCACTGACTACTGCAAAACATTGTTGAAAGACTTAAAGTAGACTTGAATAAATGGAAAGACATCCTATATTCATAGATCAGAAAGCTTAATATTGTTAAGATGGCAGTATTCCTTAAACTAGTCTATAGATTCAGCACAATCACTATCAAAATCTCCACAGCATTTTTTTGCAGAAATTGATAAGCTGGCCCTAAAATTCACACAGAAATCCAAGAAATTCAGAATAGCCAAAACAATATTGAAAAAGACAGAGTTGAATAATGCACCATTCCCCATTTCAAACCTAGAGTTTCAAACCTAGAGTAATAGTATGAAGATAGGGTGGTACTGGCATAAGGACAAACACATAGATCAATAGAATAGAATTGAGAGGCCAGATATTTATAGTGAATTGATTTTCAACAAGCGTGTGAAGACAATTCAATTAGGAAACAATAGTCTTTCCACAAATGGTGCTGGGACAACTGGAGATCTCTATGCAAAAGAATAAAGTTGGATCCCTACCTCACATCATAAAGAAAAATAACCTCAAAATGAATCATATCTAAATGTGAGAGCTAAAACTATAAAATTTATAGATGGAAACTCAGGAGTAAATCTTTATGGCCTTGAGTTAAGCAGTGGTTTCTTAGGTATGACACCAAAAGCACAAATGAAAAGAAAAAATACATAGATAACTGGGACATCATCAAAATGAAAAAAAAGTTTTGTGCTTCAAATGACACCATCAAGAGAGTGAAAAGACAACTAACAGAATGAGAGACAATACCTGAAAATCAAATATCTGAAAAGAGCCTTATATCTAGACTACATAAAGAACTAATGCAGTTTTCTTTTTATTTGTCTTTTGGCTGGGGAGGGATTCCAGATAAAAATCAGAAAACCTGCTAGACAAATTTCTAAAAGAACTGTAACACTAATGTAACTCAGTAATAAAATGACAACCTAATTTTAAAAAGAGCAAGAGATTTGAAAAGAATTTCTCCAAGGACACATAAATGGCTTATAAGCATATGAAAAGATATTCAACACCATTAGTCATTAGGGAAATGCAAATGAAAACCACAATGAGAGATACCACTTCACACTCATGAGAACGGCAAAAATATGAAAGACAGACAATTACAAGTATTAGCAAAACTGTGAAGAAATTGGAACCCATATACATTGCCAGGAGGAGCACAAAATGGAGTTTCTCAAAAAGTTACCATACGACCTAGCAATTTAAGGTTAACTCAGTTATCATTTTGAGTTACCACATGACCTAGCAGTTGCACTCTTACAGATATACCTAACAGGATTGGAAAGTATGTCTGCACCAAAACTTGTATAAAATGTGCATAGCAGCATTATTCATAATAGCCCAGGATGGGAAGCAACCTAATTGTCCATCAGCTGATGAATGAAAAAATCAAATACATATCCATACAACAGAATATTACTCTGCCATAAAAAGAAATAAACTACTGGTATCTGCTACGACATGAATGAACCCTGAAAACATCATGCAAAGTGAGAGAAGCCACACCCAAAGGCCACATATTGTATGATTGTATTTATATGAAATGTCCAGGAGAGGCAAATCCTATTTTGAGACAGTAAGTAGAACAAGTAGATTTGTGGTTGCCAGGGGTTGAGGAGAAGGAGAAATGAGGAGTAACTACTAACAAGTATGGAGCTTCTTTGAGGAGCGATAAAAATGTTCTAAAACTAGATCATGGTGATGATTGTACAGCTTTGCCAATAGAGTAAAAAATCACTTAATCATTTAATGATACATTTTAAAGGAGGTAGGTGTTATGATATATGAATTATATCTCAATAAACTGTTATTTCAAAAAAAAAAATCATCTCCTGGAGAGGAGAAAGTGGGGCTGGGATACTGAGCACTGAAGGACTTGAAATGAGTAATGAGGTTTGAAATTGATGGCAGTGGGTGTGTAATAGGATTGCTAAGTGGTGATGAGTCCCTGTCTGAGATATAATACCACAAAATTATAATGGCACCCATCTGTATGGTTGGGAGCATTTCATGCCTGTGCCTTCTAGTTTATAGGTCACAAGCTCAGAGGCCCCAGGCATTAAAGAAGGCCCCCCCTTCACCCTGATGGGTATCATATCTGACAGTCTTTAGCAGAAAGAGCTGAGGGATACCTGCTTTTCCTTCCTGCCCACATCCAAAACACCCTGGTCTTCATGCCCAACCAGAAGAAAACTGAAGACTTGGCTCACTATTTCTCAAGTAGAATTTCTGGAACAAAAATATCTACTAAACCTGCTGCCTAAGCATCAGGCAGGGGGAAGAATAAAAAGAAAAAAAGAAAAGGAAGGCATTTTTCCTAGTAATTAAATCTGAATTATTCACAACCTGTTAGACACTTTTTTTCCCTCTGCTATAGAAGCATGCATTTTCATTTCTCCCTCAAGTCCTAAATGCCTTTGCAATCAAAGTTGAATTTTTGGCTGACAGCCTTCACTTTATATGGAGAGCCAGGGTCCCAGGCTACACCTTCACCCGAGTCATCAACAGACCCCTTCTCCAGTTTAACCCCTGAGCTGTTCAAAGGGGCTAGCTTTACCTAATGCTTTCATCACTACCCCTCAGTTAATTCCCTCAAGGCTTGTGTATTACAAAATTTCTTTCAAGTGTTGCAAGTGGCCTAGTTTTCAACTAACAGAGGCAAAGTGAGGAATTTATCGATGAAAGTAACTAAACTTTGGGAAGCCTAGGATGCAGCTGCCTTTAGGGACAATAAAACCAGGAACTCAGGTGATCCTGCTTAGTAAAAGACACCTCTCCCTCTCTCCCCTTTCTCTCCCATACAAACCACTCCCTGCTGGGTGGTATTTTTCTTTTTTTCAGACCTGTTTTCTCCATGAAGCTGCAAGCATGGCAGCATATGGTGGCCAAGCTCACATCTCTTGTAGTTCTAATCCAGAAAGTCCCCCAGGAAAGCTCTGGTTTTCTTAGCTCAGGTCATATGCCCTGTAGCCAAAGAAACAGGGCGTGTTGTGGTTGGCAATCCCCATTAAAATAATATCGTTGGAATGGGAGCAGGAGTGCCCCTAGTGAAGGGAGGCCAGGGCAAGCAAGGGTACAGATGGCCATATCCATGGGAGCCACATTTCTGCAGCCTGGTGGGAAAAGCTTAGGATCTGGAGCCAGAACTCTCAGGTTTGAACACAGCTATATCAGCAAGCAATGTGACTTGGGCTCAGTTTCTTTGTAAAATGGGCATAATCATTCAAAAGAGCAGAGAAAAACCTCCATCTCTTGATAGGAAGAGCTGCAAATTACCATGGCTGATTTTGAAATCTACCACAGTTGGAAACAGCCAGAAGAGTGTGCATCAGGTCATAGGTGGAGAAACTGCTTAGAAGGGCAAAGAAGAATATTCCGTGGGAGTTAGGGCTAAGACTGGGAGTGGGAAGAGGTGACCAGGGACATCTGGAGTAACTGACCTCTAAGGTGGGTGGGAGAATGAATAAGAATTGGCCAGATGAAAGAAGAGAGGAGAATGTTCTAGGCAGAGGTAACAGCATACAGAGAAATGTGAAATTGAGGGAAACAGAGGGCACTCGGGGAGCTAAACATACTTTAACATGGCTGTTGCATGGCATGCAAAGGGGGCACAGGATGGTAACACCTGGGCTTGAGAGACAAGTGGTAATTTATCCAGCAGGTGGGTCTCCCAAGTCAAGCTAACCAATTAGGGCTCAACCCTAAAAGCAACAGGGAGTTGCAGAGAGTTGTAAGCAGGGAAGAAGTGTGACCAAATGTGCAATTTATGCAAATGGGGTACTACTGTACACCCATTGGAATACCTAGAATTATAAACACAGATGATAGTGAGTTTTGGCAAGGATGTGGAGCAACTGGAATCCTCATACGCTGCTGGTAGAAACGCAAAACAGCAGCACCATTTTGGAAAACAATTTGGCAGTTCTTTATAAAGTTAAACATACACTTATCACATGACCCAGCAATCTCACTGCTATATATTTACTGAAAGGGAATAAAAATGTGTGTTCACACAAAAACCTATATGTGAATATTTGTGATATATCTATTTATAATAACCAAAAACTAGAAATGATCCAAATGTCATCCAACTGGCAAAAATGGCTAAATGAGCTGTGGATCATCCACACAGTGGAATACTAATCAGCAACAAGAAGGATCAAATGAATAATACACAAAATAACTTGAATGAATGCCAAATGTAATATGCTATGTGCAAGAAGCCAGAGAGGCTACATGCTGTATATAATTCCATTTATAGTATAGGACAATCTGGAAAAGGTAAACCAATAGGGACAGGAAATACATCAGTGATTGCCAGGAATTACGAGTGAAAATAGGGGTTGATGAAAACCTGATGGCATGATTGAATTTGGTTGGGGCTACTAACAATGCAAAATTAGCCGGACATGGTGGTACATGCCTGCAATCCCAGCTACTCAGGAGGCTGAGGCAGGAGAATCAATTGAACCTGGGAGGTGGAAGTTGCAGTGAGCCAAGATTGCACCATTGCATGGGGCAACAAGAGCAAAACTCTGTCTCAAAAAAAAATAAATAAAAGAGTATAGATAATAGTAAAAAAAAAAATTAGGAAGCATTTCAAGTATTTATTACCTTTCGAAATATAATTTAATTAATTATAAGTTTATATAATTTAATTTTTATTTATTTATTTATTTTATTTGTTTATTTTTTTAAAGAATAGAGACGGGTTTCACCATGTTAGCCAGGATGGTCTTGATCTCCTGACCTGGTGATCTGCCCATCTCGGCCTCCCAAAGTGCTGAGATTACAGGCATGGGCCAATTTAATTTTTAATAATAGCTGTGTTTAATAGCCAGCTTGCAAAAATCCTCAAAACTTAACAATCCTCTCTATAAGTCAACTCCAGCACACCGCTGGACAGATCCCAGCATTGGAAAGGAACACATTGGGAGGCTTCAAGTTTCACTCACATATAGGACGAAGGCAGGCTCACCTTGAAGCAGGCGAGAAGCCAAGGTGCAGGTTTAGGGGTTAGAAAACAGTATTAGCCTTCAATATCCACGGCCCTTTCATCCCACTTCTTACCCAGATCAGGATGTTCCTAGAGCCTAGGTAATGGCCATGAAGGTAGGGACCCCAAGAGTCAGTTTATCATCAACAAACAGATGAAGGAGTGAGACTTCACTATACAAGGGATGTAGAGTAAACTCTACAGGTGACATGGAAGGAACACTCAATAAAGTTATTCCATACCCAGGAGACCCCAGGCCAATGAAATCTGAATCTTTAGGGATGAAGCCTGGTGGTTTTTTTTTCAAGCTCCCAGGTGGTTTTAATGTTCTGAGGATGGAAGAAAGAATCCAAGTTCCAGCCAGTGAATACACTTGGGAAGTTGCCTCCATCCTACCCCCACCCCCCATTCTATTTAAGATGCAAAAGTAAAAAGGGAGCTTTAATTGCTCTGGAAGAATAAAGGATTAAACTGATAAAGGAAATTCATAGTGTAAAAACATTGAGTGGTACCATGTCTAGGGAGTTTTACGTCACAAGCGTTGCACAAGAAGAAAGAGGCAGAGCAACATTCTCTTGGTGTTTGTCTTTTCTCTTAGGGTTCTTATTTATGATTCCCAATCTTGGTTTAGTTCTCTCTGATCCCAGGCCACTGACAGCGTAGGAATGGGTTCAAGCCCTCTCCTATGTAGAGGACCAAGGGGGATCCAGAGTAGGATATACAAGAAGGAAGCCTGAAGTGGGTTATGTAGGTTTTACCAACTTGAGGCAAGTGACGTGCTCTGCATTCACATGAACATCAGCTAACTCAACAGGGAAGTGGCACTGGAGTCTGCAGTCAGCAATAAAAAAATTCCCCTGGCGACTGGGTGCAGTGGCTCACACCTGCAATCCCAACACTTTGGGAAGCCAAGGTAGGCAGATCACCTGAGTTCAGGAGTTTGAGACCAGTCTGGGCAACATGGTGAAACCCCATCTTTACTAAAAATCCAAAAAAATTAACTGGCATGTGCCTGTAATCCCAGCCACTTGGGAAGCTAAGGCAGGAGGCATGTAATCCCAGCCACCCAGGAGGCAGAGGTTGCAGTCAGCTGATATCATGCCACCGCACTCCAGCCTGGGTGACAGAACGAGACTTTGTCTAAAAAAAAAAAAAAGAATTCTCCTAGCATTTTCCTCTGAACCTAGAAGCAGTGAGCCTCAGTAGGTTTTGGGTGGAGGTTCATTGGAGGTTCAAGGATTTGGGTGGAGGTTCATTGCTCAGCGTTTTCTTTTTTTTTTTTTTTTTTTTTTTTTTTTTTTTTTTTTTTTTTTTTTTTGAGACGGAGTTTCGCTCTTGTTGCCCAGGCTGGAGTGCAATGGCGCGATCTCGGCTCACCGCAACCTCCGCCTCCTGGGTTCAGGCAATTCTCCTGCCTCAGCCTCCTAAGTAGCTGGGATTACAGGCACGTGCCACCATGCCCAGCTAATTTTTTGTATTTTTAGTAGAGACGGGGTTTCACCATGTTGACCAGGATGGTCTCGATCTCTTGACCTCGTGATCCACCCGCCTCGGCCTCCCAAAGTGCTGGGATTACAGGCTTGAGCCACCGCGCCCGGCTGCTCAGCGTTTTCTTAATCTTCTTCATATGTATAAGACCAACAGTGTTACGGAATTGAACTGGAGTCCACTTGCCTGGTGAGGTAATATCTACATCGAGGTTTGCAGCAGGAGAAAGGAGGATGTTTATTTGCAGGGCGCCAAGCAGGAAGAATCAGGCAGCTTTCAAAGTTCTGAGCTCCCTACTGGCTTGCAAGTAACAGTTTGTTTGTTTGTTTGTTTGTTTGTTTGTTTGTTTTTGAGACAGAGTCTCGCTCTGTCACCCAGGCTGGAGTACAGTGGCACCTCACTGCAAATGCCAAATCCCCAGTTCAAATGATTCTCCTGCCTCGGCCTCCTGAGTAGCTGGGATTATAGATGTACATCATCATGCCTGGTTAATTTTTGTATTTTCAGTAGAGATGGGGTTTTACCATGTTGGCCAGGCTGGTCTCAAACTCCTGACCTGAGGTGGTCTGCCTGCCTCAGCCTCCCAAAGTTCTGGGATTACAGGCGTGAGCCACTGTGCCCAGCCAAGTAAGGGTTTTCAAAGGCAAGGGTACATTTCAGGAAAGCAGACATTATAGGCAAAATTATAAATCAATCCATGAAGGTTATGCATCGGTTTGGTCTAAAAGGGTGAGATATCTTGGCTTACAGGTCATAGATAGACTCAAAGATTTTCTGATTTGCAATTGGTTAAGGAAGAGAGGCTTGGTTTCAAATGAGTGGCTCATAGGCATGACCTCCTCCAGGTCCCTGAGGAAGAACTTCACAATAAAAGATGATGATCCGAGTTCAGTTCTTGCTTCTCCCTTCTCTGAGGTCTATTTGCCAGCAGATCCATTCGGTGGGGACCTGGGTTTTTGAGAATAAAAATTCAGGAATTCAGGAGCTGATGTTATATTTAGTGAAACCAAACACCCTGTGATTCTAAATTCCTGTCTATTGTTTCAAGCTACTATTGCAATCGCCTGATGACTTCTTCCTATCTGCTGCACAGACAAAACCAATTCAGTGAGATCATGGCATTCCAGTAAAAAAAAATTTTTTTAAACGAAAAGAGAGTTTAATTGACACAAAGCTGGCCCACACAGAACTGGAGTTATCACTCAAATCAGTCTCACCAGAAATTCAGAGGCTAGGGGTTTTTTAAGACAGTTTGGCAGGCAGGGGGCTAGGGAATGGGTGCTACTGATGGATTGGGGGATGCAATCATAGGGTTGTGAAAAACAGTTCTCTTGTGCTGAGTCTGCTTCTGGACTGGGGTCACAGGACCAGTTGAATCAGGTGTAGCAGGTCTGAATGGAGTCAGCCAGTAGTCAGAAATGCAAAAATCTGAAAAGACACCTCAAAAGGTCAATCTTAGGTTCTAAGTTTCATTAAAAATAATGACAAAAAATTGCAATTACTTTTGCACCAACCTAATACAGTAGTGATGTCATTTACAAGAGCAATTGGGAAGTTACAAATCTTGTGACCTCCAGAACAGCTGATTCCCATTTAACCATGCCTACATCTTAGCAGAATTCAGGCGCCTCTCATAATCCTAACCTTGTGGGCTTTCATTCATTTGGTGGTTTAGTTTGGGGAAGGGCCATTATCATCCTTGTTTAAAGGTTAAACTACAAACTAAATTTCCTCCAAAGTTAACTTAACCCATGCCCAGGAATGACCAAGGACCGTTTGGAGGTAAAAGGCAAGATAGAATTGATAGGTCATATCTCATTCACTGTCATAATTTTCTCACCGTTATAATGTTTGCAAATACAGCTTCACTGATACTCTCTTGATTATCAAGCTGTTTATTTTGTTCTCAGGGCAAGCTAGGCACCTGGAATTTCCCCTGATGGAACTCAAGATTTTCCTTTATTTCTGTGCTTGGCAGGGGGTGGGCAGGGGGGTGGAGTGTGCCTGCTAGCCTCCAAAATGAACCCCTGCTTCATCTCAAAAGGTATCAATGGCCTTATATGCCTTTATCATGGAGGTATAACCACAGAACCAGCCCAAATTGGCCCTACTCTGTTGATAACAGAATGTTTACTGTCAGGTTACCTTTTAGGTGTAACAGGGCCAGAACTCAAGTCATGTAGCCCAGGCTTGCAATAGAAAATGCATTGACCTCTAACAATGCCCCAAACCAATGTTTCCTCCCTGCAGAACCAAGAAGACTGACATGTCCAGAGCCTGAGATGAACCTAAATGCTGGAACCCTTTCAGAAGAAAAGGTTCTTCTGAACCCTTCTCAGAAGGGGTCTGTTGGTCAGAAAAATCCAGTGCTGAAATTTGCTTGAGCATACGTTACTGTAAACGGTCAAATTTGAAGATCTCCAATCAGACTCTGCCAAGCCAACATTCCTGACACTGTAATAGTACCAATTCCATGTTACAGAAAAGCTTGTTGAAGTGAATACAATTATTATTTTGCCTGAGTTTGTAGATTGTTCATTAAAAACAGCCTCAGGAAAACGGGGCCTGGGATAAAAAAGAAACAGAGATAAGAGAGAATATGCTGACCAACAACTCTGGGAACTGGCTGACGGGCCTGATAAAAACAGCTTGACGACACCAGCAGAAGGCTACAAGACATTGACCAAGAAAGCAGTAATCAACTGCACCTCTGAGACTGTGCAAATTTCACAAGAATGTTTTAATCATCATTTGTGCTTTCCTAATTTCCCTCAAAAACTCCTGATTCAGGCCGCGCCTGGTGGTTCATGCCTATAATCCCAGCACTTTGGGAGGCCAAGACAGTGGACCACTTGAGGACATAAGTTCGAGAGCAGCCTGGCCAACATGGCAAAATCCCACCTATACTCAAAATACAAAAATTAGTCGGGCATGGTGGCAGATGCCTGTAATGCCAGCTACTTGGGAAGCTGAGGCAGGAGAATCACTTGAACCCAGGAGGCAGAGGTTGCAGTGAGCTGAGATGGTGCCACTGCACTCCAGCCTGGGTGATACAGCAAGACTCCATATATATATATATATATATATATATATATATATATATATATATATATTTTTTTTTTTTTTTTTTTTTTTTTTTTTGAGACGGAGTTTCGCTCTTGTTACCCAGGCTGGAGTGCAATGGCGCGATCTCGGCTCACCGCAACCTCCGCCTCCTGGGTTCAGGCAATTCTCCTGCCTCAGCTTCCTGAGTAGCTCGGATTACAGGCACACGCCACCATGCCCAGCTAATTTTTTGTGTTTTTAGTAGAGACGGGGTTTCACCATGTTGACCAGGATGGTCTCGATCTCTCAACCTCATGATCCACCCGCCTCAGCCTCCCAAAGTGCTGGGATTACAGGCTTGAGCCACCGCGCCCGGCTCGACTCCATATATATTTTAAAAAAGAAAAAAAAAAAAAAAAAAACCCTGATCCAGAGACACAACTCAGGGAGAGGTGATCTTTGAACTTGAGTTCATTAGCCTCCCCTCAACTACAAGCTCATTGCTGGCTTCTCAAATAAAGCTCATTTTCTTTTTCACCAAAAGCTTGTCTCTTGAATTTTAGCTTTCAAGAGATGTGTGGCACAGAACTAAGTTCAGTTACAATCCTTTTCCTTGATCTTCCACCCCTTTAAAACTTGCCCAGACTCCAAACTGGGAGATAGATTTGAGCCACACCTTGTGCTTCCTTCCCGACTTCCCTCAAAAGTCAATACCATCTTACTGGCTTCTTTATGCATCTGGTAGCAAGCCCCATTCCTCAGTAACAGAGGGAGTTGTTAAGAGCTAAGAGTTTGGACATTACCCGTCCCTCAGCTCCTCCAAAATCAGTTTTCCCTTCTGTGTTCTCTAACGCTGGGGTCCAGAAACTGATACCCCAAAATACAGCACTTTGACATGCTGAACTGAAGAAGTCTCAAGGTTTCTCTGACCTTACCCTACCCCCAGCTCCATCATCTCTTCCAAAACACAGGAGGAAGTTGAAGTTCCCTTATCTGCCTAAAATCTAGGCCTACCAAGAATCATAATTATTTTTCTCTTTCCCTCCCTGTAAGATCAAAAATGTAAGCATACCAGAACAGACCTTTCACCAAATGGTGTCTGTCCAAGAGAACTGTTTACAAGTTAATCTCTGTTCCTGGATCCATTCATTCTTCCTAGTAATCCCTTATTGCTCCCCAACAGAATTCCTCTTTTTCTTTCTCCCATAAGCTGATTTTCCATGATCCAGGCCCCCATTTTTTCTGTAACCTCAAGATGGAATTGAAGCGTCTGAACTCCTTTGCGGATAGGTAATCATGCTGTGTACATATTAACACATTGTATATGCCCTTTCTCTAATCAATCTGCCTTTTGTGAGCTGATTTTTCAATGAACCTTCAGAGGGTGAAAGTGTCAGAGCTGGTAGACAGACAGACAGACATGAGCAAGGCAGGACAGAACCCCAAGAAATGTCAGGCGAAGTCAGGTGACTGTCATGTTCCTCTTCAGGAATGATGGTTGCAGCTAGCACCGAGGAGGGGAAATTTTCCTAACAAACAGGAAACATCTTGAGCTTGTAGGTAATAACTTCCCAATAAGATCCTAGGAATGAGCAGACACATCCAGGTATGCATAGTAGGGAACAAAATGGTGGAGTTCGACCAGTATTTGACCTTCCTCTGGGGGTGCTAGACTTGTAAGGGAGAATTGTCCTGAGAGAGCATCACATAACTTCAATCACCAAATGGCATATGAAGTCCTCCCAGACACTAGCAAGACACTGTGCATGCAGTGATTAGCCAACAGCCTGCCCAAGGGAAGGCTACCAGAAAAAACAAACAAAAAAACACAGGAAACAGTACATCTATAAGAGCCCTGAACCAAAGATCAGGTGGAACACTCAATCTCAAGTTGTCCACTTGCTCCCTTCCAAGAGTATTTTTCTTCGCTTCAATAATGTCTCATTTCTATCTTAAATTTGTTTCTGTTTCTTGGCAAATTATTTCCTCCAAGACAAGAACCGAGTGAGGGAATGCATGCTCTTCCCGGGTCCACAAGGGGGTGTAGTTTCAAAGGCAAGAACTTCCCAGTGCCATACCTCCACCCACATCTCCATCTTAGAGGTCTTTGCTTAACTTTCACACACACAGGAAAAAAACTCAAAGATCAATCACTCCAGGGGAAATGTAAAGGAACTCCTTTCATAGGCCAGAAAACTTGGATGGGGCAGGAATATCTCTCAGGTTATAAGTCCCCTTCCCTCACATCAGTGCAGACTCCATTTCTGGTTCCCTTTCCCTGATCTCGTGGGAGCTGTGCTCTCTCTCTCTGTGTTTCTCCTCTCTCTCTCTCTCTCTCTCTCTCTCTCTCTCTCTCTCTCTCTGTCTGTCTAAATAAATCACTTTCTGCAAAACTCTATGGGGTCCAATATTTACTTATGAGCCCACCGTGCCTGGCAGCATCCTCTCTTCCATTCTTGGGTGTGTGAGGGACCAAGAGCTTGGAAGAACATACCCTATGAGGGAGCTAAGCCTCCCCCAAGTAAGAAACCTGGTCTCAAGAGGACCATAGACCCCCCAGACTTGCCATTGCTAATAAGAGGAAAGTTTTCTCTTGGACCCAACTCTAATGGAATGAGAATTCCACCCAGTCACCTAAGCTCAAAGCCCGAAAGTCCTCCTAGGCTCCTCCATGTCTACAGACACTTGAAACTCTCTTGGTTTTTACCTCCTAAATACCTCGCTCTTCTATCTCATTTTTCTCCACCTCCTTTGCTGATACATTATTTATGGCTACCATCATCTCTCTTATGTAGTCACAATAGTCTGCTTTATTTATTCTTTCAAATTATTTTTAATTGCAGAAAATATGAATATATTATCATTTTTAAACATTCAAACAATATAGATAATCAAACATTTAAGAGTTAACCATGGTAAACAGCTGGGAGTGTTCCAGATATTTTCTATGCATATCTACACAGAAATTGTTTTTGAATGAATTTTTTTTAACATAAATGGTCTTGTAAATGATTTTGTCTCTTTCTTTTTTTTCTTTACAACATGTATTGAATATCTTCCTTGTCAGTATATAGAGAACCACCTAATCTGGGCTGCTACATAGTATTCCCTGGTGTGACAGGCACCCTCTAAGATGAGTCCTGCTTCCTGTTTTCTGGTATTTACAGCCTTGTGTAATCCCCTCTGGGTGTGTCTGTGAGGGTATTTCCGGAAGAAATTAACATTTGAATCAGTAGACTAAAAAAGATCCACCCTCGTCCATGTGGATGGGCATCATACAATCTGTTGAGGGCCCAAATAGAACAAAAAGGGAGGAGAAGGGTGAATTTTCTCTCACTCTGCTCAGGCTGACATGTCTATGGCTTTTAAATTTGAAATGAAAAAAAAAAAAAAAAAAAAAGCAAGTAGCTGAAAACAGACAAGAAAATAAGGTACACAAAAATTATCTGGGTTTGGTGGTGCATGCCTGTGGTCCCAGCTACTTGGGAAGCTGAGGTGGGAGTATTGCTGGAACAATGGGAGTCAAGGCTGCCGTAAGTCAGGATCATGACACTGCACTACAGCCTGGATGACAGAACAAGACCCTGTCTCCAAAAAAAAAGAAAAGAAAAGGAAAGGAAAAGTATGGAGTGGTGAGACTTGCCTTACAAGATATTAAAATTTACAACAACAGGCTGGGTACAGTGGTTCACACCTGTAATCCCAGCACTTTGGATGGATCACTTGAGGTTAAGAGTTCAAGATTAGCCTGGTCAACATGTGAAACTCTGTCTCTACTAAAAATACAAAAATTAGCTAGGCAGTGTGGCACACACTTGTAATCCCAGCTACTTGGGAGTCTGAGGCAGGAGAATCACTTTAGCCCAGGAGACAGAGGTTGTAGTGAGCCGAGATCACACCACTGCACTCCAGCCTGGGTGACAGAGGGAGACTCCATCTCCAAAAAAAAAAAAAAAAAAAAAATTGCAATAACATAATTGCAATCAAAACAATACTATAAACTACATTAAAGGACAATGAATGTGAGGTGCAGTGCTTTGTGCCTATAGTACCAGCTACATGGGAGGCTGAGGCAGCAAAATCTGCTTGAACCCAGGAGTTCAAAAGTTTGAGGCTATAGTGCACTATGATTGTACCTGTGAATAGCCACTGCACTCTAGCCTGGAGAACATAGCAAGACACTGTCTCAAAAATAAAAATAAAAATAAAAATAAAAAATAAAAAGACAACCAGGTTCTGATATTGAACTAGAGTTACATAAGATGTTACCTGGTATAGTTTGGGTATGTGTCTCACCCAAATCTCTTATTGAAATGTAATCCCCAATGTTGGAGGTGGAGCTTGGGAGGGGATTGGCTCATGGGGCAGGTTTCTCATGAATGGTTCAGCCCCAACTGCCTTCCTTCTGCCCTTGTGATAATGAGTGAGTTCTCATGAGACTGGTCATTTAAAAGTGTGTGGCACCTCCCCCTTCACTCTCTTGCTTCTGCTCTGGCCATGGGATGTGCCTGCGTCCCCTTTTCATTTCATCATAATTGTAAGTTTCCTGAGGCCTCCCCAGAAGCTGAGTAAACACCAGCACCATGCTTCCTGTATAGCCTACAGAGCTATGAGTTAATTAAACCTCTTTTCTTTATAAATTACCCAGGCCCAGTTATTTCTTTATAGAAAAGCAAGAACATACTAATACCTTTGAGGGAAGCTGGGTTAAGGGCACCTGGGTCTCTCTGTACCAGTTTCACAACCTCCCATATTAGCCTCAAGTTATTTATTTATTTTTACTATTTTTTTTATGTTTTAAATTGTTTGTTTTGTTTTTATTTTTTATTTTTTATTTATTTTTTATATTATTTTTTATTTTGTATTTTTTTAAACTTTTTTAAAATTATTTTTATTAGTTATTTATTTATTTATTTTTGAGACGGAGTTTCGCTCTTGTTACCCAGGCTGGAGTGCAATGGCGCGATCTCAGCTCACCGCAACATCCGCCTCCTGGGTTCAGGCAATTCTCCTGCCTCAGCCTCCTGAGTAGCTGGGATTACAGGCACGCACCACCATGCCCAGCTAATTTTTTGTATTTTTAGTAGAGACGGGGTTTCACCGTGTTGACCAGGATGGTCTCGATTTCTTGACCTCATTATCCACCCGCCTCAGCCTCCCAAAGTGCTGGGATTACAGGCGTGAGCCACTGCGCCCAGCCCTTATTTTTATTTTATTATCTTATTTTTTATGTATTTATTATTTTTTTATGCCTCTATTTCTAATTTAAAAGGGTTTTTAAAAAGACATGATAATCTGGTTAGAGGAGAGAACTTCTACAAAATATGTGGATAAATATTAACAGTTAATAATATTCAAAAAGCTTTTAGCAATTGAAAAACAAAAGACAAGCCGGGCTCGGTGGCTCAAGCCTGTAATCCCAGCACTTTGGGAGGCCGAGGCGGGTGGATCACGAGCTCAAGAGATCGAGACCATCCAGGTCAACATGGTGAAACCCCATCTCTACTAAAAACACAAAAAATTAGCTGGGCATGGTGGCGCGTGCCTGTAATCCCAGCTACTCAGGAGGCTGAGGCAGGAGAATTGCCTGAACCCAGGAGGCGGAGGTTGCGGTGAGCCGAGATCGCGCCATTGCACTCCAGCCTGGGTAACAAGAGCGAAACTCCGACTCAAAAAAAAAAAAAAAAGAAAAAGAAAAAAAGAAAAAGAAAAGACAACTGAAATGCAAGCAATTCACATAAGGGAATCTGCAAATTGTCGCTAGACAGCATAAGATACTCAACATCTGTAGGGGTCAAGGAAAGGTAAATTAAACCAACCTTTTTTTCACCCATCGTATTTGCCAAATTTTACAAGCTAAAGAACGGTAATGTTCAGTTCTGGCTGACAGTATTGAAAAACAGGAATTGCTACAATCTGTTAGAAAAGTAATCTGAAAACACCTATTAAAATTAGAACTGCAAACATCCACTGACCCAGAGATTCTACCTTTGTAAATGTTTTGCTGAAAGTCTCAGTATACCCAGGAATTTTCTCGAGTCATACTGTAGTAATTATATCACTGTTAAAAACAGAAAGCAACCTTAATATCCACCAAAAGAGAATGGCTGGATAAACAAAGAGTTCATCTAATTCATTCAGAGGGAAAAGGGCAAGTTGCAGAGTAATAAGCATATAATATCATTTTTGCAATCCATGCCAGATCAAATAATCGACCCTGCATAAAAGAAAGGTGTATACTACTCATTACTAGCTCTGGTTACCTCCAGGATAGGGGAATACAGGTATTATTAACTTTCTGTTCTTTTTACATCATTTTTAAATTCTTTAAAATAAACATGAGCCAGGCAGAATAGCTTACACCTGTAATCCCAGCACTTTGGGTGGCTGAGGTGGGTGGATCACCTGAGATCAGGAGTTCGAAATCAGCCTGGCCAATATAGCAAAACCCTGTCTTTACTAAAATTACAAAACTTAGCTGGGCATGGCAGCAGGCACCCGTAATCCCACTACTCAGGAGGCTGAGGCAGGAGAATTGCTTGAACCCAGGAGGTAGAGGTTGTGGTGAGCTGAGATTGTGCCACTGCATTTCAGCCTGGGCAACAGAGAGAGACCCTGTCTCAATAATAATAATAATTATTATAATAATAAAATAGAACAATTATAACAATATATTACAATAAAAGTTATGTAAATGTATTATCTCTTTCTCTAAATATCTTTTTGTTTGTTTGTTTTTTGAGACAGGATCTCACTCTGTTGCCCAGGCTGGAGTGCTGTGATTCAGTCATAGCCATAGCTCACTGTAGCCTTGAACTCCCTGGCTCAAGTGATCCTCCCACCTCAGCCTCCCAAGTAGCTGAGACTACAGGCATGTGTCACTATGCCTAGCTAAATTATTTTATTATTTTTAGTAGAGACAAGGTCACTACGTTGCTCAGGCTGGTTTTGAACTCCTGAGCTTAAACGATACTCTCACCTCAGCCTCCCAAGTGCTGGAATTACAGGCATAACCTGCCATTCCAAGCCTCAAAATACCTTACTGTACTGTGCTTACCCTTCTTGTAATAATGTGAGATAATATAATGCCTACTGGATGAAATGAATTGATGTGAATGATGTTAAGTACTGTGATGTAGCTTTAGGCTCCTATTGGCTTTCTGAAGATATGTCAGCAGGAGGGTCATCTGCTTCAGGAGATGCTGAATCACTGAGCCATGATGATGTCTATGGTTGAATGTCTGGAGCAGGCCATATAGATGACTAGTGGGTGGATAGCATATACAGTGTGGATACGCTAGACAAAGGGATGACTCATGTTCCAAGTAAGATGGAACAGGACAATGAGAGATTTCATCATGCTACCCAGAACACCATGCAATTTTAAACTTATAAATTATTTCCTTCTAGAATTTTCCATTTAATATTTTCAGACCATGGTTGACTGATCATAGGTAACTGAGATTACAGAAAGTGAAATCACAGATAAGGGAGACTACTTGACAGAGATAAATACTGTGATGAATATTTCTCTCAGATAGAATAACTCAACCTGAGTTCTTTGGGTCTGTGCTACAAAACAAAAAATATCAGGGCTGAGTAATCAGATTAAAAAAATAAT
The DNA here is from genome assembly GCF_048565385.1 of Saimiri boliviensis. Lineage (NCBI taxonomy): Eukaryota > Metazoa > Chordata > Mammalia > Primates > Cebidae > Saimiri > Saimiri boliviensis. The sequence continues at coordinate 15,855,265 of NC_133460.1, read as the reverse complement.
AATAATAAGCCTCATGGATGTTAAAGTTGTTAAATAAAATTCATGGCAGACCATTGTTTTGGACTGAGTTCCGATAGACCAGACCAAACCAGAATGAAATCAGTCATGCTGGGTGCCACGTAATCAAAACGAACTTACAAAGGGGCCAATTTTCTGCAAAAACAGGATGTTCACAGCAACCAATCCAAAGTGGCCCGGTAAACCTGAGGCTACATTCTAAGGAAGTCCCCACTGTTTTAACCCTACAAGGGAAGTAACTTCAAGTAACCTGATGTTAACCAATCCCCTTTTTGCCTTATTCCGATTTCTTGTTCCTGCTCAAGCTACCTTACAAAAGCCAATTGTCCTGTCATGCCTGGCAGAGCACCTTTCTATTTCATTGATAGGATGCTGCCCAATCCATGAGTCACTAATAAAAGCCAATTAGATTCAAAACTCAATTTGTTGAACTTCTGTTCTTTGACAAAGTCTTTTCTATAGTCTCACCACTGATTCTCCATTGCCTGACAAAAGACCAGCACATGGTCACTGGAGAACACGTATTTACTGAATACAAATAAAAGATGTGTACATGATGCTAACTGAGATGCAGATGAGACGGAATTCTGAGAACAGGGGAAAGCTTTACAAAAACAGGTGATTTATAAAATTTGGACTGAGAAAGAGTTGTCAAATTTTGGTAGGCAGAGAACGGGATTGAAAGGAAAACCAAAGGTCCAGCATGAGCGACACAGAAGAGTGTCAAAATGTGGGTTAACTTCCCTGAGATGATGAAGCTGCCCTTCTGGAGTCATCCTGGTACAATCATTACCCATATGTTTCTCTGAGCCTGTCTCCCTGAATATTCAGAAAGTGATTTGAGGCCTAAGCAGCTCATAGTTGGCAAAGAACGACTGCATTAACCTTCAGACTGCTATGAAAAGTGCCCCCCCCCAATAAAGCTGGGTGCAATGTGAGTTTGGACAATTTCTCCTTGGGATTTGGGTGTTTTTGAATGCATGCCCAGAGGCTGCTACAATAAATCCCTTTTTAGAATCTAAACAAACACACAGGAAAGCAGGGGAGTCAGAGGCAATAGCAATGGTTCTCAGGGGAGCTTGGTTGATGAGAAAGACATCTGGATCAGGGGATGAGAGGGACACTGGTGAGAGTCAGAGGACTTAGCTCAAAGTCCTTTACCAAGACACCCAGCCTGCTTCTCCATGAAAGAATTAAGTGAAACCTCTCCTTTTTTCTATCTGGGACCCCAGAAGACATCAAAAAAAGCTCCACATGGGATAGCATAATTCAACTGAGAGAACCTGCAGACCCCTCCTCCTGCAGAAGTCAACCAGACAGGACAAAAGACCATTTAGAGGAAGAGAACCTGTATTGGTTCTTGATATTATATGATGCTTCAAGTTCAAGGTGATTCAGAGTCTTGAATTCTCAATCCTGTGGCTTAAATCTTAGAGCAATGCTCAACTTTCCTTCTCCCCCATGCCACCAAACCCTACAGACCCTTGTTTCAATTTATCTATTTATTTATTTATCTATTTTTTGAGACAGAGTCTTGCTTTGTGGTCCAGGCTGAAGTGCAGTGGCGCAATCTTGGCTCACTGCAAACTCCACCTCCTGAGTTCAAGCGATTCTCCTGCCTCAGCCTCCTGAGTAGCTGGGATTACAGGTGCCCGACACCGTGCCTGGCTAATTTTTGTATTTTCCGCAGAGATGGGATTTTGCCATGTTGGCCAGAGTGATCTGAAACTTCAAACCTCAGGTGATCCCCCCACCTTGGCTTCCCAAAGTGCTGGGATTACAGGCATGAGTCACTGTACTGGCCAATCCTAATAGTTTTTAGGTGTACAGTTCAGTCATATTAAATACATTCATAATGTGCAACCATCACTACCATCCATCTCTGTAACTCTTTTCATCTTGCAAAACTGAAACTCTATACCCATTAAACAATAACTCCTATTTCTGCCAGGCCCCATTCTCTGCCCCAATTCCTGGCAACCAGCGTCCTATTTTTTTTAATTTTTTTTTATTTTTAATGTTTGTGGCTACATAGTAGGCATATATATTTATGGGGTACGTGAGATGTTTGCTACAGACATGCCAAGCATAATAATCTCATAATGGAAAATGGTGTATCCATCCCTTCTACCATTTATCCTTTTCATTACAAACAATCCAATTATACTCTTTTCGTTATTTTTAAATGTACACTTAAATTATTATTGACTATAGTCATCTGGTTTTGCTATGAAATACTAGGTCTTATTTATTCTTTGTAAGTATAGTTTTTTTGGCCCATTAATTACCCCCACCCCTCACTACCTTTCCCAGCCTCTGGTATCCATACTTCTACTCTCTTATCTCCATGAGTTCAACCGTTTTGATTTTTAAATACCACAAATAAGTGGGAACATGCAATGTTTGTCTTTCTGTGCTGGCTTATTTCACTTAGCATAATGATCTGCAGTTTGATACATGTTGTTGTAAAAGACAGTATCTCATTCTTTTTCATGGCTGAATAGTACTCCATTGTTCATAGGTACATTTTGTTTATCCATTCATCTATTGATGGATAAACATTGTTTCCAAATCTTAGCTATTGTGAACAGTGCTGCAAATAAACATGTGACTGCAGATAATCTCTTTCACACTGTGATTTCCTTTCTTTTGATTATATACCCAGCAGTGGGATTGCTAGCTCATATGGTACCTCTATTTTTAGCTTTTTGAGGAAACTCCAAGCTGTTCTCCCTAGTGGTTGTGTCAATTAACATTCCTATCAACAGTACATGTGGGTTTCCTTTTCTGCACAACCTCCTGTGTTTTGGATATAAGCCATTTTAACTTGGGTGAGATGATAGCTCACTGTGATTTTGATTCGCATTTCCTTGATGACCAATGATGTTGAGCACCTTTTCATAGGCCTGCCTGACATTTGTATGTCTCTTTTTGAGAAACGTTTATTTAAATCTTTTGCCCATTTTTAAAATTAGATAATTAGATTTTTTTTCCTATAGATTGTTTCTGCTCTTTATATATTCTGGTTATTAATCCCTTGTCAGATGGATAGTTTGCAAATATTTCCTCCCATTCCACAGGTTGTCTCTTCACTTTGTTGATTGCATCCTTTGCTGTGTGGAAGCTTTCCAACCTGATGATCCCATTTGTCCCTTTTTGCTTTGGTTGCCTGTGCTTGTAGGGTATTACTCAAGCAATTTTTACCCAGACCAGTTTCCTGCAGAGTTTCTCCAATGTTTTCTTGTAGTAGCTTCATAGTCTGAGGTCTTACATTTAAGTCTTTAATCCATTTTGATTTGATTTTTGTATAAGGTGAGAGATAGGGGTCTAATTTCACTCTTTTGCATATGAATATCCAGTTTACCAGTACAATTTATGAAAGAGACTGTCTTTTCCCCATTGTATCTTCCTTGTATCCTTGTTGAAAATGAGTTCACTGCAGGTGTGCAGATTTGTTTCTGGGTTCTCTCCTCTGTTCCATTGGTCTATGTGTTTGGTCTATGTGTTTGTTTTTAGACCAGTACCATGCTGTTTTGGTTGCTATTGCTCTGCAGTACCCTTTAAAGTCTGGTAATATGATTCCTTCTGTTTTTTTCTTTTTCCTTAGGATAGCTTTGATTACTGTGGGTCTTTTGTGGTTCTGTATAAATTTTAGGACTGTTTTTTCTATTTTTGTAAAGAATGACATTTGTATTTTGATGGGTATTGCCTTGAACATTGAATTTGTAGATTGCTTTGTGTAATATGGACATTTATGCAATATTGATTCTTTCAATTCATAAACATGAAATATCTTTCCATTTTTGGTGTCCTCTTCAATTTCTTTCATCAGCGTTTTATACTTTCCATAATAGAAATTTTTCACTTCTTAACTCCTATATAATTATTTTTTGTGGCTATTATAAATGGTATTGGTATTACTTTATAAATTTCTTTTTCAGATTGTTAACTGTTGGCATATAAAATGCTACTATTTTTTGTTGTTGGTCCTAATAGTTTTTTTTTTTTTTTTTTTTTTTTTTTTTTGGTGATGTCTTTAGGTTTTTCCAAATATAAGATCAAATCATCTGCAAACAAGAATAATTTGACTTCTTCCTTTCCAATTTGGATAGCCTTTATTTCTTTCTCTTGTCTGATTGCCCTAACCAGGGCTTCCATACTATGTTGAATGACGGTACTGAAAGTGGGCATCCTTTTCATGTTCTAGGTCTTAGAAGAAATGCTTTTAGCTTTTCCCCATTGAGTATGATACTAGCTGTGGGTCTGTCATACATGACTTTTATTATGTCATTCAACTTTCTGTCTCTATGATTTTGACTACTCTAAGTAACTCATAGAAGTAGATTCATATAATATTTATCTTTTTATGACTGGTTTATTTCACTTAGCAAAATGTCCTCAACATCAATAGTGGCATATTGCAGAATTTGCTTCCTTCTTAAGGCTAAGTAATATTCCGTTGTACGGCTGTACCACATTTTGCTTTTCCATTTATTCACCAACGGGCACTTGGGTTTCTTCCATGTTTTAGCTATTACAAATAATGCTGCTATGAACATGAGTGTACAAATACCTCTTCAAGACCCTGCTTTCACTTCTCGTGAGTGCATACCCAGAATTCAAACCCTTTTGATTCTTACTAGTGTTCCTAACCCCTGCCCTTCAGGGTTGGCAGGTTTTCCATAGTTTAGAGGAAATTCACACTTCGGGTAGGGGTCGGGTAGTGTTCTGATCTTAGACAAGGAGATTGAAAATCAAGGACTGGAAAAAGTGAGAGAGCCAGTGAAGAGTACAGAAAACAGTGAATTAAGAATGGCATCAGCCAACATTTCCTTGTCCTGAATATTGGGCAGAGTTCCTTTGGGCATGCAGGTAGCTACTTTGTTTTTGTATACAAGATGATTTCTCTCCTCTCAGAAGGCATGGCTACACAATCTTTTTGTTTTTTATTTTATTATTTTATTTTTATTGTGAAGATGGGTATGGAGATTTTCCCTATGTCATCAAGTTTGGTCTTAGACCCGGCCTCAAGTGATCCTCCTGTCTTGGCCTCACAAAGCTCTGAGATTACAGGTGTGAGCCACTGTGCCAGCACAATCTCTGTTTATTTCATATGGTGCTCAGCTGAGCCTCACTTCCTTATTGCTCAAGGCATTGCAAAAACAAAGGGGTGCAGCCATAGAGAAGGAACACCATGAATAGGAAAATGACCTTAAAGAGAGAAGACCTCATTCAAAATTTTTAATGCAAGCAGAATCAGGAGAGAGCAGATTAGTTATTGTAGAAAAATCAATAAGTGGGCCAGGTGTGGTGGCTCATGCCTATAATCCCAGCCCTTTGGGAAGCTGAGGCAAATCAATTGCTGGAGTTCAGGAGTTCAAGACCAGCCTAGGCAGCATAGTGAAATGTCGCCTTTACCAAAAATAAAAATACTTAGCCAAGCACGGTGGCACATGCCTGTTGTCCCAGCTACTCGGGAGGCTAACGTAAGAGGAGGATGGCTTGAGGCCAGGAGGCAGAGGTTACAGTAAGCCATGCTTGTGCCACTGCACTCCAACATGGGTGATAGAACCAGACTGTGAGAAAGAAAGAGAGAGAGAGAGAGAGAAAGAAAGAAAGAAAGAAAGAAAGGAGAAAGGAAGGAAGGAAGAAAAGAAAGAGAGAGAAAAATAAGGAATTTAAAAAACAAGCTCAACAAAATTCTGGAATCTCTTTATGTTTTTACAGTAAAGAGATAAAAGTTATGAGGAAAAAGATAAAACATGAAAAATAGATATGTGACATCCAAATATATATGTATATTTAGCCACTTCAGAAAGAGAGAACAGAAAAACCAAAATACAGTATTCAGCAATTTAACATAGATTTCATTAAAAAAAAAAAAAAAAAAAAAAAAAAAAAGACTTCAAAATCAGAAATGCTTGTGCTTAAATTTGAGCCCGGCCTTTTTTTTTTTTTTTTTTTTTTTTTAGAATAGTTTTGCTCTTATTGCCCAGGCTGGAGTATAATGGCACAATCTCAGCTCAATGCAACCTCTGCCTCTCGGGTTCAAGTGAATTCTTCTGCCTCAGACTCCAGAAGAGCTGAGATTACAGGCATGTGTCACTATGCCTGGCTAATTTTTTAATTTTTAGTAGAGACAGGGTTTCTCCGTGTTGGTCAGGCTGGTCTTGAACTCCAGACCTCAGGTGATCCGCCCACCTCAGCCTCCCAAAGTGCTGGGATTATAGGCATGAGGCACCATGCCTGGCTCCTCTGGCACTTTTAACTGTGTAAACTTAGGCAAGTTCTTACCCTCTCTACTTCAGTTTCTTGGTTTTATAAAATGGGTTATAATCATCATATTAATCTCTTAGGATACTTGGGAAATTATGTGAGGTGATGTTTGTAAAATATTTGCATGAGGGTAACACATAATAAATAATAAATGGTACCTGGTATGGGATAAATGGTGTCCCCTCAAAATTCCTATGTTGAAACCCTAACACCCAGTCCTTCAGAATTTGACTGTATATGAAGACCGGACCTTTGAAGAGGTAATTAAGTTCAAATGAGGCCAATAGAGTGAGTCATAATTCAATCTGACTGGAGGTTTTTAGGAAGAGAAGATTTGGACACACGAAGAGACACCAGGAGTCTGGGCACGGTGGCTCACACCTATAATCCCAGCACTTTGGGAGGCCAAAGCGAATGGATAACCTGAGGTCAGAAGCTCGAGACCAGCCTGGCCAACATGGTGAACCCTGTCTCTACTAAAATACAAATAATTAGCTGGGTATGGTGGCAGGTGCCTGCATTCCCCCTAGCAACTCAGGAGGCTGAGGCAGAAGAATCACTTCAACCTGGAAGGCAGAGGTTGCAGTGAGCCAAGATCATGGCACTGCACTCCACCCTGGGTGGCAGAGGGAGAATCTGTCGAGAGAGAGGGAGAGACCAGGGATGTCCAGGCACAAAGGAAAGACTACGTGAGGACACAGCAGGAAGACGGCCATCTGCAAGCCACGGAGAGAGGCTTCAGAAGAAATGGACCCTTCTAACACCTTGATCTTGAACTTCCAGACTCCAGAACTGTGGGAAAATAAGTATCTGTTTCTTAAAGCACGCAGTCTGTAGTATTTGGTTATGGCAGCCCTAGTGAACTAATGTGTCACTCATTGCAATTATTTTTAAATCCAGATGCACAGCTGAAAATCAAGGTGTTCTTCATTTTCTATACTAATGAAGGTTCTCAGACCTATTGTGCAGAGGAAGCCAAAATCAACACTCCTTTCCTGCACACTGGCTGGCTCGCTGCAGAGACCATTGCAGAATGACTCACCTCATTTATGGATTCAGTATAGTCTGCAGAGCTTGGTAGAGACCATCTGACAATTGCTATGAGTCAACATCAGGGAAGTCCCTGAGAGTCTACGACCTGTTCCATTCCCCAGCCCCCAGCTCCTCTGGGCATGCCAAGACCATGACACCCCAAAATAACACAGTTCTCCCTTAGTTTCCAAATCATCAGAGTTGCCCTCCCATCACCCTCCTGAAAGTCAGAAGGTCAGATTCCATCAAAGACAACCACAGATGTGGTTTTAAAATAGTCCCTTCAGAAGCCCACAATTAAAACCTAATTACATATTCTTGCCAATTAGGGAAGGAGTTGCCCTCTCCAGTGATGGCAGAGTCCCCAAAAATCCATAATCTGAAAAAAAGGATGCCTGCTGTCCCCTAACAAACCACTCTCCTTTCAATGGCAGATACCTTACAAACCTCTGCCATTATTTGTAATCTTGAAGAGCTATTTAACCTCTGACCTTGATGAATTATCTTTAAAATGGTGCTAACAACACCCACTGTTTGAAGGATCAAATGAGATCATTCAGGATACTATGCTCACTTCCTAGGTGATGGGTTGTACCCCAAACCTCAGCACCATGCAGTATACCCATTTAACAAACCTGCACATGTACCCCCGAATCTAAAAGTTGAAATTATAAAATAAAAAATAAAAGATGATAGCAACATTTTTTAAAATAATTCATTCGCTTATTCAACCAATATTATTTGAGCCCCTCCCCCGAACTCCTATGTACTCATTCTTTTTTTCACTTAACAAATATTTACTGAACATCCCCTAGCCCCTGCCCCTGCCCCCAGGGATGCAGCATTGAATCCTATCTAGAGAGTCTCAGCTCTTATAGAGTTTGCCTTCCTTCTAGGAAGGAGACAAAGAACAAGTAGAGAGATAAACCAGATAACGTCAGACAATGATAAGTTATCCGTGAAACAAGACACAGTAATGGGATAGAAAATAATAAAGGAGTACATTAAAGGTTGTATGGTGGTGGAAGACTTCTCAGAGGCCTGAATATCAAGCTGGCCCTGGGAAGACCAGGAAAGAACATGTTGCCAGAAGAAGGCAAAGGGAATGACAGGTGTGTGTAGGTTCTAGAAGGAGAGGTATATTTAAAGAACAGAAAGAAGGGCAGTCAGGGAGAGGGTAAGAGATCAGGGTTAGATTGGAGATACGGTAGAGACAAGGACCCCAGGGCTATTTATCTTCCTGGGTCAGTGGTCTCAGAAAACATGAAAAGTACTCAACACAGAGCAAAGAACTGAAAGAAAGGATTGTTAACCTCAGTTAAGACACAGGACACAGCCAGGCACGGTGGCTCACACCTGTAATCTCAGCCCTTTGGGAGGCCAAGGCGAGTGGATCACCTGAGGTCAGGAGTTCAAGACCAGCCTGCCCAACACAGGGTGAAACCCTGTTTGTACTAAAAATACAATAAACATTAGTTAGGTGTGGTGTGCACACCTGTAGTTCCAGCTACTTAGGAGGCTGAGGAACAAGAATCGCTTAAACCCAGGCGTCAGAGATTGCAGTGAGCAAAGGTTGTGCCACTGTACTATAGCCTAGGCAACAGAGCGAGACTCCCTCTCAATTAAAAAATAAATAAAAGGGAGAATAAATGTTCAGAGATGAGATCTGAGAGAAAGGTAGGGACCAAATCAGGTAGAGCATCCCTGGCTGTGGTCAGATTTTTGGATTTAATTCAGAATGTAATGCAGTGGGATTTTTTTTCTCTTAAGAGGTGGGGTCTGTCTCTCTCACCTAGGTTGGAGTGCAGTAAAGTGATCCTAGCTCACTGCAGCCTCAAACTCCTGGCCTATAATACAGTGGTTCTTAACATTAACTGCATTGGGAATCACCCAGGAAACTAACAAACACTGATATCTGGGCAGCAGCCTTACCAATTCTAATATAGTTGGTCTCAGGGGTAACCTGGACATTTGGGGTTTTTAAAGCTCTTCCATGATTCCAATGGGTAGCCAAAGTTGAGACCACTAGAATGAGAAGCCATGAGCGAAAAGGGGAAAACAGGACGGTGAGGTGATCTGAATTCTCTTTAAGAGAGATCTCTGTGGACAGACATGGTGGCTCGTGCCTGTAATCCCAGGACTTTGGGAGGCTGAGGCAAGAGGATCAGTTGAGGCCAGGAGTTTGAGACTTTTTCTTTAGCTACGTAAAGACTAGACAGAGCTTGGCTGGGTCTAGTCTTGGCTCACGCCTGGAATCCCAGCACATCAGGAGGCAAAGATGAGCGGATCACCTGAGCTCAGGAGTTCAAGACCACCCTGGGCAACACGGTGAAACCCCTTCCCTACAAAAAAAAAAAAAAAGAAAGAAAGAAAGAAAGAGAGAGAGAGAGAAAGAAATCACTCTGGCTCCCACGCAATCTCCAATGTTTTCTTCCTTCTTTCCCCACTTCCTGACAACTCTCAGAAATCTGACATTACTGAACATTGCAAAGAGAAAGCCCAATCAGATATTGAGAAGTGAGTATCCCACTGGTTCTACCTCCAGCTAGTGACTTTTTCCCTTTCTCTGTTTCTGGAATTGCTCATCCATTCCCTCCCAGGACTCACAGCCTCCTCTCCTGCATTTTTCAGATCCAAATTTTGCACCTTCTTTGGCAGCCCTGAGGACCCCAGCCCCCAGGAGAGCAGCTCCAAGGAACATTCAGAAGCAACTTGGTGAGTTTATTTTGATGAAATACAATAATTAGTGTGCTTAGCAGCTGTTGCTATTTAAAATAAGAAAAACCTGGGCTTGAATTTAAACTGTTTGGTAAAAGCATGTGCCCCACCAATCTGGTTCAACAAAATCAGACATTATGAAATCCGCAGAAGAAGTGGAGCTTGTTACAGGAAGTTAAGATGCAAATCATATTTTGTTTCAAATGAGCCCAATGAATGCATAATTTCCCACAAAGAAATACTTTTGTGTCAAGATCCTTTTACCAAGATCTGAAGTTCTTGGGCTGCAGCTGTTAGCAGTGTCTGATTGTCCATTTCATTCTGTGGGGAGTTCTGCTTTTCTAAGGAAGATTTGGAGCAAAGGTAGGAAGAGGACAGAGCGGTTCTCTCATCAATTGCCTTCCAGAATAGTCTCTGTGAGATCTGCCTGTGCTTCCAGATGAAGGAGAGATGGAAAATTCACCCCAAAATGTAGCTCCTTGGTATAATGCCTATTTTAAATTAAAGAACCTTAGAGATTAAAAGATGCTGTTAAGAGACGTTTCCTTTAACTACATGAAGACTGGACAGAGCTTGGCCGAGTGTGGTGGCTCACACCTGTAATCCCAGCACTTTGGGAGGCAGAGGCGGGAGGATTACCTGAGCTCAAGAGCTCAAGACCACCCTGGGCAACATGGTGAAACCCCATCTCTACTAAAATACAAAAAATTAGCCGGGTATGGTGGCACATGCCTGTAGTCCCAGCTACTTGGGAAGCTGAGGCAGGAGAATCACTTGAACCCGGGAGGCAAAGGTTGCAGTGAGCAGAGATTGCGCCACTGCACTCCAGTTTGGGCTGCAGAGTGAGACTCTGTCTCAAAAAAAAAAAAAAAGGATTAGACAGACCCTACAGGAAGAACAATTGTTCTTCCTTCGTTTCCCTATCTTATTGCAGAAAAGAAGACCAACAAGAAGGTAACCACACCTAAAGAGACCTTTTCACAGGATAATATCTGTCTGCCTCTCAGGCTCATTCAAATGCCAAAAAGAACTATTCGCAAATTAATCTCTGTTTCATTCATTCTTCCTACTAATCATTTATTGCCCTTTAACAGCATTATCGATGTTCCCCATCTTTCCTCTCCCCCCGAAATAGACTATGGTAAGTATCTGGGCCTTGTCGAGATATTGGAAAATCACTCTATAATTTCACCCCATGCATAATAAATTTGCATGCCTTTCCCCTTATTAATTTGACTTTTGTCGATGAATCTTCCAAGGACAAAGGGGAAGTTTTCCCTTTGTGCCTACGCAGACTACCATGCTTGTCTTCAGAATTTGCAGAGACCGGGTGTGGTGGCTAATACCTATAATCCCAGCACTTTGGGAAGCTGAAGTGGGAGGATCACTTGAGCCCAGGAGTTTGAGACCAGCCTGGGCAACATAGCAAGACCCCATCTCTACAAAAAAAATTTAAAGATTCATCAAGGCACGGTGGCATGCCCCTGTAGTCCCAGCTATCAGAAGGCTGAGGTGGGAGGATCCTTAGTGCCCAGGAGTTAGAGGCTACACTGAGCTATGATCATGTAACTGCACTCCAGCTTGGGTAACAGAGTGAGATTCTGTCTCAAAAACAGAAAAGAAAAAAAAAAGAATTTGCAGAAACTGGATGTCAAATTGAATCAACAGCTATTCCCACATTATTATTCATTCAAAAGGGGCTTTTTCCTTTCTTCCCTAGTGCCTTCTCTAAGCTTGGGGTCATTAATTCTATTTGTCAAGAGCCTTTTGATTTCAAGTGGAAGAAGCCCAATTCAAACTAAATAAACAAACAGAAAAGGCAGGAGAGGAATTATTTGCTCTTGTAACTGGAAAGTCCAAGCATGATTTGGCTCCAGGCATACTGGGTCCAGGTTGAGGGGGCAGGAGAAGGAACCCGTCATGGGCAAGTAAAAGGATTAACGAACAGCCCTCTGGGCTCTGCGTTCGTTGCCATGGATTTGCAATGCACTAGTTTTCAAGTGGTACAATTTTCTTCAGGTACAGATGCAGAAACGGCTGATTGAAGAATCTGAATTGAGTTTAGCTTGACAGGTATGGTTTGAAAAAAAAAAAAAGAAAAAAAAGACAAAACTAGAAGTCAAGAACTATAAGAGAAATGACTATTCAGATGACCTCCCCCATGGTGGGTCTAAGTTGAGAAGGGGATGAAATCACTTTTACAAAAATTATGGCAGTGATGGCCAGGTGGCAGTGGCTCACACCTGCAATCCCAGCACTTTGGGAGGCTGAGGCAAGTGAATCACTTGAGGTTAGGAGTTCGAGACCAGCCTGGCCAACATGGTGAAACTCCATCTAAAAATACAAAAAGTAGCCAGGTGTGGTGGCACCTGCCTGTAGTCCCAGCTACTCAGGAGGCTGAAGCAGAGAAATCACTTGAACCTGGGAGGCAGAGGTTTCAGTGAGGTGAGATCATGCCACTGCACTCCAGCCTGCACAACGGAGCAAGACCCTGTCTCAAAAACAAACAAATAAAAAAGAAAGAAAATGAGAGGCAATCGTGAATGAAAATCAAAGAGAAAAGAAAGAGGAAAAAAGAACAGTTGTTAGTGTTGGATCAGTGCTTGTCTGATTTTTCTGGTTTCTTTTTTTACACAATGATTAATAGACTCAGCTACTCAGGGACCAGCTAATCCAGTGCTTCTCAAACTTCAGCGTGCATCGGAATCTCCTCAAGGGTTTGTTAAAGTATAAAAGTACTGGGCTCCTTCCCAAGAGAGTCTTGGTGGGGGTCCCAAGGGAGATAAATTCTCCCAGACCAGATATAAAAGGTCTGGGAGGGGCTCAAGAATTTGTATCTCTCTTTTTTTTTTTTTTTTTTTTTTTTTTTTTTTTTTTTTCAGATGGAGTCTCGCTGTGTCACCCAGGCTGGAGTTCAATGGCAGGATCTCTGCTCACTGCAACTTCCACCTCCCGGGTTCAAGTGATTCTCCAGCCTCAGTCTCCCAAGTAGCTGAGATTACAGGCGTGTGCCACCACACCCAGCAAATTTTTGTATTTTTAGTAGAGACAGGTTTTCACCATGTTGGCCAGGCTGGTCTCGAACTCCTGACCTCAGGTGATCCACCCACCTTGGTCTCCCAAAGTGCTGGGATTACAGGTGTGAGCCACTGTGCTGGGCCAAGAATTTGTATTTTGGCCAGCACCCTGTTAAACACCAGGTGATGCTGATGCTGCTTAGTTCACAGTAGATACAGCACTGACCCAGTGCCACATTCCTAAAATAGACACCCACAGAGGTAAATGACTCACCCAATGTCATCCTGCAAGCTAGTGAAGGAGAGGGCCTCGGGGATGTGTTCTGACTTCTGTGGGACCACACACCCATGCCTGGACAAATCCTGCTGACCCTACTGGACTTGGAAGAATGCAAGGCTCTAATTGGCCGGACCGGAGTCAAGGGCCACCTCTTTGGATGAGGGCAGAGTCAACCTCATCAGAACCACTTTTTTTTTTTTTTTTTTTTTTTTTTTTTGAGACAGATCTCACTCTGTTGCCCAGGCTGGAGTGCAGTGGCACAATCTCGGCTCGCTGCAACCTCTGCCTCCTGGGTTCAGGTGATTCTCCTGTCTCAGCCTCCTGAGTAGCTGGGACTACAGGCACGTGCCACCACACCTGGATAATTTTTGTAGTTTTAGTAGAGACGGGGTTTCACCATGTTGGCCAGGCTGGTCTCAAACTCCTGACCTCAGGTGATCTGCCAGCCTCAGCCTCCCAAAGTACTGGGATTGCAGGTGTGAGCAACCGCACCAGGCCAGAATCACATATTCCTAATGGAAGAGAAGTTCGTTCCTACTACTAACCCACAGAACTCTTCAGACACCAAATGTCTGGGGGGTTTTTCTCCTGTCAACCAGTTCTCTTAGACCTGCTGGGTGTCCTACAGTGTAATTCAAATATGACACTATGTACCAGGATTTAACCTCTGTTAATAAAAAAAAAATAAAATTTCATAAAATATTTTAAAGAGGTTTATTCTGAGCCAATATGAGTGACTGCGGCCCAGGGAAAACCCAAACCCAAGAAGCCTTGAGTAAAGGATCCTGAAGTGGTCAAATTACAGTTTGTCCTTATAATTTTAAGGAGGCAGGAGTTACAGGCAAAGACATAAATCAATATAAGGAAGTTTTACATTTGTTCAGCTGAAAAAGTTAGGATGGGCTTACATCTTATAGGCAAGGGCTTACATCTATAGGCCGATTCAGAGATTCTTTCATTTGCAATTGGTTAAAGGCATAAGGCTCTGGCAAAAACTTGGATCAGCAGAAAGTTTTTTGTTTGTTTGTTTTTGTTTTTGTTTTGTTTTTTGGGGGGACGGAGTTTCGCTCTTGTTACCCAGGCTGGAGTGCAATGGCGCGATCTTGGCTCACCGCAACCTCCGCCTCCTGGGTTCAAGCAATTCTCCTGCCTCAGCCTCCTGAGTAGCTGGGATTACAGGCAGGCGCCACCAGGCCCAGCTAATTTTTGTATTTTTAGTAGAGACGGGGTTTCACCATGTTGACCAGGATGGTCTCAATCTCTTGACCTTGTGATCCACCCACCTCGGCCTCCCAAAGTGCTGGGATTACAGGTGTGAGCCACCGCGCCTGGCCCAGGAGAGTTTTAAGTTGAGGATGCTATGTAGCAAGATTGATGGCCTGCAGGCATAATTAAACCCTTGTCCCACAAGGCCTTTGGTCCTAATTATAATTTGACATAAAGAGTCTGTTCTAGCAGCCTTAATGGTCTGTAGTTTAACATAAATGTTGTCAGTTGTTGTATCTAAACCCTGAAAGGGAAAGGGTATAAGGAGGTGTGTCTAGACTTTTCCCATCATTGCCAGACACTGAGTTTGTCTGGTTTTATTTATTTATTTATTTATTTATTCAGATAGAGTTTCACTTGTTGCACAGGCTGGAGTGCAGTGGCACAGTCTTGGCCCACTGCAACCTTCACCTCCCAGCCTGACCAACATGGTGAAACCCTGTCTCTATTAAAACTACAAAAATTAGCCAGGCATGGTGGCATGTGCCCATAGTCCCAGCTACTCAGGAGTCTGAGACAGGAGAATCACTTGAACCCAGGAGGCAGAGGTTGCATCTAATCCCATGGATGTGACTCCTCTGGCAACCAGCCCCAAGCCTGAAGCTATCTAGGGGACCCCCCTTAAGTCACCCCATTAGCATATACTCAGGTGTGGTTGAAAGGACCTTATTATGAATAACAGCAGATGCCCCTAACATGCTGTCACTCAGGAAATTACAGGAAGCTCCTGTACCAGGTTCAAGTGATTCTCCTGCCTCAGTCTCCCAAGTAGCTGGGATTACAGGATCGCACCAACCTGCCTGGGTTTGTTTGTTTGTTTGTTTGTTTTAGGTAGAGATGGGGTTTCACCATGTTGGTCAGGCTGGTCTCAAACTCCTGACCTCAGGTGATCCACCCACCTCAGTTTCCCAAAGTACTGAGATTACAGGCCTGAGCCACCACACTCAGCCAGAAACTGAGTTTTTAAGGTTTCTTTGGAGTCCCTTTGGCCAAGAAGGGGTCTGTTCAATCAGTAGGAGGCTTAGGATTTTATTTTTAGTTTATAGATCAGACCCCACAGGTTAAGAGCTCAGTCCCACAAGACAGCTCACTTCAGATACCAATCCTGGGTCTCCAGTACTTTTTTTGGGGAGTCGGGGCACAGGATCTCACTCTGTTGCTCAGGCTGGAGTGCAGGAGTATAATAATGGTTCACTGCAGCCTTGAACTGCCAGGCTCAAGCAATCCTTCCCCCTCAGCCTTCCAAGAATCTGGGAGCACAGATTCGTACTACCACACATAGCTAACTTTTAACTTTTTTATAGAGATCGTGTCTTGCTATGTTGCCCAGGCTGGTCTCGAACTCCTGGCCTCAAGTGATCCACCTGCTTGGGCCTCCCAAACTGCTGGAATTACAGGCACAAGCCACCATGCCTGGCTTCTCAGTACTTCTGTATCAATGAGCTCTAAGTTTCCCAGGATCTCCTCCTTGGGTTGGATAATTTGCTAGAATGGCTCACAGAAGTCAGAAAGACAGCTTGCTTACTAGATTACTGATTTATTATTAAAAAAAAAAAAAAAAAAAAAAAAAAAACAAGAACGGCCAGATGAAAACATAAAACAGTATAATTGATTAAATCACTGGCCATTGGTAACTGGCTCCCTTTCTAGCCTGTCTTTCCTCCCTGAAGGTTGTGGGAGTGGGGTTGAAAGTTCCAAACTTGAGGCCAGGTGTGGTGGCTCACGCCTGTAATCCAAGCACTTTGGAGGCCAAGGCGGGTGGATCACCTGAGGTCGGGAGTTCAAGACCAGCCTGACCAACATGGTGAAACCCTGTCTTTATTTAAAAAAAAAAAAAAAAAAAAAAGTATATATATATATATATATATATATGTATAAAAAAAAATTCCAAACTTGATTGATTGATTGATTGATTGATTGATTGAAACAGAGTCTTGTCACCCAGACTGTAGTGCAATGGTGTGATCTTGGCTCACTGCAACCTCTGCCTCTCGGGTTCAAGTCATTCTCCTGCCTCAAGTAGCTGGGATTACAGGTGCGCACCTCCACACTGGGCTAATTTTGTATTTTTAGCAGAGACGGGGTTTCACCATATTGGCCAGGCTGGTCTCAAGCTCTCAGGTGATCCACCCACCTCGGCTTCCTAAAGTGTTGGGATTACAGGTATGAGCCACCGCGCTCAGCCTGAAAGTTCCAAATGTCTAATCCCATGGATGTGACTCCTCTGGCAACCAGCCCCAAGCCTGAAGCTATCTAGGGGACCCCCCTTAAGTCACCCCATTAGCATATATTCAGGTGTGGTTGAAAGGACCTTATTATGAATAACAACAGATGCCCCTAACATGCTGTCACTCAGGAAATTACAGGAAGCTCCTGTACCAGAAACTGAGGAGGAAGACCAACTATATATTTCTCATTACATTGCAATATTACAATTTCCCAAATGAAAACAAGCAAAAGTGAGGTAAATTGTTGACTTAGGACTGGAAACAACAAATTTAATAGACCAGGGGTCCCTAACTCCTGGAGCCACAGACAGTAACTGGGCTGCACAGTAGGAAGTGAGCAAGGCAAAGGAGCATTACTGTCTGAGCTCCACCTCCTGTCAGATCAGCAGAGGCATTCATTTCTCATAGGAGTGAGAACCTTATTGTGAATGGTGAATTCGAGGGATCTAGGTGGCATGCTTCTTATGAGACTCTAACGCCTGATGATCTGTCACTGTCACCCATAACCCCAGATGGGACCATCTAGTTGCAGGAAAGCGAGTTCAGGGTTCCCACTGATTCTATGTGATGGTGAGTTGTATAATTATTTTATTATATATTACAATGTGATAATAATAGAAATAAAATGGACATTCAACATAATGTGCTTGAATTATTCCCAAACCATCTATCTTCCTTCCTGCTGTCCATGGAAAAACCATCTTCCACAAAACTGGTCCTGGTTGCCAGGGAGGTTGGGGACGGCTGCTATAGACCATAAACTACAACGGAGAGAGAGCCTACAGGGAGACTCAGACAGATCTACTTCATAGGTAAGAGCAGAGTCTCAGAGGAAGCTTGTCCAGGTTCAGAATAAAGCCCCTGTTATCTGACCCTGGGAAAGTCATATAATGACAGTTACAAAAAGAGGAGAGACTGGACATGGTGGCTCACATCTGTAATCCCAGCACTTTGGGAGGCTAAAGTGGGTGGATCACTTGAGGCCAGGAGTTCAAGACCAGCATGTGCAACATGATGAAATCCCTTCTCTACTAAAAATATAAAAAAGTAGCCAGACTTGATGGCATGCAAATGTGTATCACACAGCTGTAATCCCAGCTACTCAGGAGGCTGAGGCACAAGAATCTCCTGAACCTGGGAGGTGGAGGTTGCAGTGAGCCAGGATCATACCACTACACTCCAGCTGGGTGACAGAATGAGACTCCATCTCAAAAGAAAAAAAAAAAAAAGGAGAATATCAATTACTGCTTCATAGGGCCTTTGTGAGGACTGAATGAAATGACACATCAAGCATTTAGGAGGGTGCCTGGCTCATTGCAAGTGTTGAAAAAACATGCCCTCTATATCCAGTGGGTGTGGGGAAAGACAGTCTAGTCCCTGACCCCAGCCCTGACCAGCTTAATACCTACCCTTGAGCATACCCTTTGGAATAGAGTGTAAACTTCATATTCAAAGCCTTAGGGCTCAGTCAGGGATTATTTGTTTTTTCTTCTTTTTTTCATTGCTGCCAATGCTGGGGATGAGGGTTGGCAGAAAGGAGATTTTTAGGGGATGGGCTTTTTAATTCCATGAGATATATGTAACTCTCAGCTATGCCTCTCCCCGTGAAGGTGCTATTGAGCAAATAGGCTTGCAGCCTGATGTGCATGGAAGCCGATAACTGTGGCACCAGAATTTGAGAAAAGAAAGGCTTTATTGTGTAACCGGCCAGCAAAGAGACAGGACTCAGGCTCAAATCTATCCCCCTAGGGCCAGGCACAGTGGCTCACATCTGTAATTCCAGAACTTTCAGAGGCTAAGATGGGAAGATCTATTGAGGCTAGAAGTTCGAGACCAGCCTGGGCAACATAGTAAGATCCTGTCTCTATAAAAAATAAAAAATAGCGCCGGGCGCGGTGGCTCAAGCCTGTAATCCCAGCACTTTGGGAGGCCGAGGCGGGTGGATCACGAGATCGAAAGTTCGAGACCATCCTGGTCAACATGGTGAAACCCCGTCTCCACTAAAAATACAAAAAATCAGCTGGGCATGGTGGCGTGTGCCTGTAATCCCAGCTACTCAGGAGGCTGAGGCAGGAGAATTGCCTGAACCCAGGAGGCAGAGGTTGCGGTGAGCCGAGATCGCGCCATTGCACTCCAGCCTGGGTAACAAGAGCGAAACTCCGTCTCAAAAATAAATAAATAAATAAATAAAATAAAAATAAATAAATAAATAAATAATAGCTGGGTGTGGTGTTGTGCACCTATAGCCCCAGCTACTTGGGAGGCTGAGGAGGGAGGAACACTTGAGCCTGGGAGGTTAAGGCTGCAGTGAGCCATGATTATGCCACTGTACTCTAGCCTGGGTGACACAGCAAGACCCTGTCTCAGAAAAAAAAAAAAAAAAGGTAAAAACGTCTGTTTCCCTGATTTGGGGTCTGGGACAAGTTTTAAAGAATCAGAGGGCAAGGAAAAAGATTTAGGAATGCTGGCTTGGCAGGATCTGATTGGAAGGCTTCAAATTTGACCATTTACAGTAAGATATGTTGAGGCTGGGCTGGGCGCAGTGGCTTACGCCTGTAATCCCAGCACTTTGGGAGGCCAAGGTGGGTGGATCACCTGAGGTCAGGAGTTCGAGACCAGCCTGACCAACATGGTGAAGCCCCATCTCTACTAAAAACACAAAAATTAGCTGGGTGTGGAGGCATGCACCTGTAATCCCAGCTACTTGGGAGGCTGGGGCTGGAGAATCACTTGAACCTGGGAGGCAGAGGTTGCTGTGAGCCAAGATTGTGCCATTGCACTTCAGTCTGGGTGACAGAGCGAGACTCTGTCTCAAAAAAAAAAATGTTGAGGCTGATTTTGATCCCAGATCTTTCTAGCCAGTGAACCCCTTGCTTTTGAAGAGTTCTGGCTTTCAGGTTTCAGCCATCTCCAGGTCTTCTTGGTTCCAAGGGGAGGAATTGTTGGTTCTTGGTGCTGTCAAAGCTTTTTCTATTGCATATGCCCAGGCTGCCTGACTTGCAGCTTTCGGCTCTGTTACACTTAAGAGAAAACTCCACATTTGTTTATAAGCAGAGTAGGCCCAGTTTGGATGGTCCCATGGTTATAAATGGATGTGACCCAGTCGCAGGAATCAGGAAGCATAGATTGGCCTATTGGGTGCCCATTTGACAAGGAAAGAGATGGGTCCCAGGCAGCACCCACCTGCCCCCTCTCGCTATTTCCCTTAGTGGCTGCCACCATAGCAAGCATCACTGTGGTTTTGGAGCAGCAAAGGCTGGGGTGGGGCCCAGGGAGTCACAAGAACCTTCTGTGGGGATGTTCCCATTTGGGTCAGAGGTTGGGTGAGACTAAAAATACCACCTACATGATATATTTACTCTGCTCTTGTTAATATCCCAGAGAGATTGCCAAGAGTCACTACCACTAAGGCTGTGATTAAGTTGTAATAACCACTTTCATGTTTACAAATTTTGTCCTTGATATCAGAGAGGAGTATTTTTAGGCTAGAACTTGGAGCTAACAAACCCCATTGCAGGAGCGCGGATTTAGGCAAGCATCTCTCAGCAAGAACTTCCCAAGCACAGCAACAAGGCCAGGAGAGATCGGTCCATAGGAATAAATTCGGAGACTCCAGGCACCACGTCTCCATCCTTGTGGAAAATTTTATAGGGAAAACTCTCTGCAAACTGCCCTTTTCCTCTACTCTCATGCTATGACAACCATCAACACAGAAGAATACTTTTGTGACCAAATGTGTGGATCTACACACCAAACAGTGGCCCCCAGCTGGGTGTCCTCTAATTCAGTTCCCTCACTATCTATCTGGAGACAGTGTCAAATCCCGTGGGTTGAGAGCTCAGTCCTGAAGACCTACTCCTTATCATACGAGTTGCAAGTCTGGCATCTGGAACTTCAAGTTGGAGTTCCCATGATTCACTGAACTCAGGGAAACGCTTACTCACATTTGCCATTTATGATAATGGGTATTTCAAAGGATAGGATGAAGAGATATATAGGGTGAGCTATGGGGGAAAGGGGTATGAAACTTCCATGCCCTCCCCAAGTGCAGCATCCTCCAGGAACCTCCACGTGGTCAGCCATCTAGAAGCTTTCTGAACCCAGTCCTCTTGCGTTTTTATAGAAGCTTCATGAGGTAAGCATTCCTTCCCCCAGAGTACAGGATGTGACCCTCTAATGGGAGGGTCTTAAGACCCACAATCAGAAAGGCAGGTAATGTTAGAGTGCTTTCTTGGGGCAGGTGAAAAGAGGGCAGGGAGAAGGTCAGAGGCCTGCCCCTGAGGCCTAACATACCCAACATGACCACAAATCACTGTAGCAAAGGCTATGGGAGTTAGGAGCCAGGAACCATGAATGACAACCAGTACATATCGTAACACCACAGAAGCTAATCACATTAGGGTGCACATTCCTTTAACTCAGAGCACCTCAGCAAATGTGGAAGCTTTGTGGATATCTGTGCCTTTTTTTTTTTTTTTTTTTTTTTTTTTTTTTTTCGTTTGGGACAGGATCTCATGCTGCTACCCAGGCTGGAGAACAGTGGTATAATCACAGCTTACTGCACCCTTGACCTCCCAGACTCAAGTGATCTTCCCACCTCAGCCTTCCAAATAGCTGGGACTATAGGCACTCACCACCATGCCCAGCTAATCTTAAAATTTTTGGTAGAGACAAGGTCTCACCATGTTACCTAGGCTGGTCTTGAATTCCTGAGCTCAAGTGATCCTCTGGACTCGGCCTCCCAAAGTGCTGGGATTACAGGTATAAGCCACCACACCCAGCTATATCTCTGCTTTTCTATCCTCCCACCCTCATAGGGCTACTTATTCATCCATTCATCCATCCATCCATCCATCCAACCATCCATGCATCCATGCATCCATCCATCCATCCATCCATCCATCCATCCATCCATCCACCCATCCATTCACCCAGCCATCCATCCATCTATCCATCCACCCACCTACCCATCCATTTATCCACACATCCACCCACCCATCCATCTGTTCATTAATGAATTCATTCAACATACATTTATTCAGACACGGTCTCTCCTTTCATGAAGTTTACCTTCTAGTGGTGGTGGTGATTGCCAACTAGGGGACCAGACAATAAACAAATTAAAAACACAGTGCCATTTTGGACTGAGTACTCTGATGGAAATAAACAGGAATAAATGCTGTATAGGATCTGGGCAGGCAGGGCTACTCGAGATGGGTACAACCCAGGAGGTAACAAGCCACTTGGGAAGGAGCCAGCCATCTGAATAGCCAACTGTCTGCATCTGCTTTGCTGACACAAACCCCACTTTCCCCTCCCTCTTAAGTCTTCTCCCTATGCTCATTTCCAAGGTAAGGATCTACAAGCCCTCCATGAACCTGTCTTAAGGAAAACTTGACTCTCCTTGATGATATTGCTTCCCCTTGCAGCTCTTGCAAATACGGTTGTTCATTCTCTGCCTCCCACCATATTCCCAGCCAGAAGAAGGTGTCAGAGCCCCTATTCCTGGTGCTGTTTCCACAGACATATAAACATCCCTATTCCTTTACTATATGAATATATGTATAGAAGAAAAACATGGTATAGACAGAGTTCAGCACTATTTGCAATTTCAGGCATCTACAGGGGCCCTGCAACATATATCCTACTGTTAACAGGGGATTGCTGTGCACCACGCAATATACAGGAAGACTTCCTGAACATCTGCCTTAATCTGTTTGTGTTGCTATGAAGGAATATCTGAGGTTGGGTGACTTACAAAGAAAAGAGGTTTATTTGGCTCATGGTTCTGCAGGCTGTATAAGAAGCATGACACCAGCATTAGCTTTTGGTGAGAGATTCAGGCTACTCCCACTCATGGTGAAAGGGGAAGGAGAACAGTGTGTGCAGATGTTACATGGCAAGACAGAAAGCAAAAGAGAGAGAGAGAGAGAGTGGGGAGAGGTTTCAGGCTTTTTTTTTTCTTTCTTTTTTCCCCCTCTAACCACATCCCAGCCAGACTCTTTTAAACAAGCAGCTCTCCCAGGTACTAACAGAACTCACTCATTACCAATAGCATGTGGCCCCCTGAGGCCATTTATCCGGCCCCCTGCCGCACTTCAGGAAGGGGCACCTCTTTCATTGGTGGTCAGTGAGAGGAGCACAGTATGTGGCGGCCCTCCAATGGTCTGAGGGACAGTGAACTGGCCCCCTGTGTAAAAAGTTTGGGGACGCCTGACCAATAGGATGGCACCAAGCCATTTATGAGGGATCTGTCCGCTATGATAGTTTTCAGTGGGCTCCACTTCCGACACTGGGGGTGAAATTTCAAAGTGAGATTTGGAGGGAACAACATTCAAATCATAGCAGTGACCTTTTCTCGTCTCTCTTCCCAAGATTCTGCACCTTGGAATCCTCCCAAGATTCTAGAGGAAAAGACATACAGATTCTGTTCCTTACTTCTTTTCCTCTACCCAACTCAAAACTTCTGGTCCACTTAATTCTTTTGTCTCACTCATCCTTCCCATCCACTGCCTCCTCTCCCCAACTTCTTTTTCTTCTCTCTCTCAAGTAGGATCTATGTTTTTATTTTATTTTTTACTTTGTTCGAGACTCAGTCTTACTCTGTCACATAGGCTGGAATGCAGTGGTTCCATCCCAGCTCACTGCAACCTCCACTTCCCAAGTTCAAGTGATTTTCCTGCCTGAGCCTCTCGACTCTTCCTTGACTCTCTTTGACCTTCTGTAGGGATGTTCTTACACCTGGCCTTTTTCTACTTAATTTTTAAAAATAGAGATGGGATCTTACTATGTTGTCCAGGCTAGTCTTGAACTCCTGGTCTCAAGTGATCCTCCCACCTTAGTGCTGAGATTGCAGGCATGAGCCACCGCTCCTGGCTGACCTCCTACTTTCATCTCAGAGGCTCTCCCATCCCACTCTTGGGCAGCAGGAAATGTGAAGAGAGTTTTATGCCCCCTCTGCATGGCCACAACTAAGCCACAATAGACTCGAGAATGCAAGCAAGAACTGTGTCTGGGTTTTTTTGTTCATTTGTTTTACTAGAGATAGGGTCTCACTCTGTCACCCAGGTTGGAGTGCAGTGGCATGATCCTGGCTTACTGCAGCCTCGAACTGCTGGGCTCAAGCAATCTTTCTTCCTCAGCATCCTGAATAGCTGAGGCTACAGGCACACATCACTACACTCAGCAATTTTTTTTAAGGTTTTTTTGTTGGCGGCTGGGGGTCTCATTATGTTGCCCGAGCTGGTCTTGAACTCCTGGATTTAAGCAATCCTTTTGCAATCCTAAAGTGCTGGGATGACAGGCACGAGCCATGGCACCAGGCCAAGAACTGCATCTGTTGGTTCATGGCTACATCCAGTGCCTGGCATCTGTGTGGTCCTCATTAAGTTATTTGTTGAATGCCCCGGGAGCTGTGGCTCACACTTATAATCCAAGCACTTTGGGAGGCCGAGGAAGGTGGATCATTTGAGGTCAGGAGTTCGAGGTCAGCCTGGCCAACATGGTGAAATCCTGTCTCTACTAAAACTACAAAAATTAGTTGGGCATGGTGTCACATGTATGTGGTCCCAGCTACTCAGGAGGCTGAGGCAGGAGAATCACGTGAACCCAGGAGGTGGAGGTCACAGTGAGCCAAGACTGCACCACTGCACTCCAGCCTGGGCAACAGAGAGAGATTCTATCTCAAAAAATAGTATTTATTGAATGAACAAGTGACAAGTGAGACCTGCCTTTTTCCTGATGCCCCCTAGAGACACAGAGAAATCCCCACACATCTGTCCTGGAGTCTATATTAATTTGCTCAGGCTGCCATTACAAAATACCACAGACTGCACAGTTTCAACAACATAAATTTATTTTCTAGCAGTTCTGGAGGTGGGAAAGTCTAAGATCAAGGTCTGGTAGGGATGGGTTTCTCATGAGAGCTCTCTTCCTGACTTACAGATGACCACTTCTCACTGTGTCCTCACAGAGCCTTTCCTCAGCAAGTGTATTTGGCGAGAGAGTGAGGTGTCTGATGTCTCTTCTTTTTTCATTATTTTAAATTTATTCTTATTATTATTATTTGAAATGAGGTCTCACTCTGTCACCCAGGCTGGAGTGCAGTGGTGCAATCTCAGCTTACTGCAACCTCTGCCTCCTGGGTTCAAGGATTCTATCTCAGCTTCCCAAGTAGCTGGGGCTACAGTTGTGTACCACCATGACTGGCTATTTTATTTTTATTTTTATTTTTGCATTTATTTTATTTCACCATGTTGGCCAGGGTGCTCTCAATCTCTTAACCTCGTGATCTGCCCACCTCGGCCTCCCAAAGTGCTGGGATTGCAAGCGTGAGCCACTGCGCCTGGTCTTTTTTTGCATTTTTAGTAGAGACGGGGTTTTATACATGTTGGCCAGGCTGGTCTTGAACTCCTAACCTCAAGTGACCCCGCCTGCCTCAGCCTTCCAAAGTGCTGGGATTACAGGCCTCAACCCCTGTGCCCAGCCTTTTTTTTTTTTCATTTTAAATAACTTTTATTTGATTCATTTAGACTAGATTAAGAGGACAAAATCAATGTAAATATTACATTAATATCATTTGAGTCATTATTAAAGAAAATATTAAAATAAACTCAGACAACTATTTATATCTGAGGAAAATAATATTCAATGCCTAAAAATAACACATATGTAAGATAGTGAATGTAAGATAGTGAATTAGTCTTTTCATATGCTGCTAATAAAGAAATACCTGAGACTGGGTAATTTATAAAGGAAAGAGGTTTAATTGACTCACAGTTCAGCATAGCTGGGGAGGCCTCAGGAAACTTAACAATCATGGCAGAGGGGAAGCAGACACATTCTTCTTCACATGGCAGCAGCAAGGAAAATTGCTGAGTGAAGGCAGGAAAAGCCCCTTATAAAATCATCAGATCTCGTGAGAACTCACTCACAATCATGAGAACAGCATGAAGGTAACTGCCCTGTGATTCATTTACCTCCCGTCAGGTTCCTCCCATGACACACGGGGATTATGGGAACTATAGTTCAAGATGAGATTTGGGTGGGGATACAGCCAAACTATATCAAATGGTCATGCTTTTCTCTGCTGTGCTTCTTATAAGCATGCTAATTCTATCAGATTAGGTTCCTACCCTTATTGCAAAGCAGTTTCACTGTTCATTGGTGACCACTTCAGCCCACTGCAAATAGGGCTGCAATTTCTATCACTTGTACAAATCTGATGAGACAGAACACTCACACGAGTTCAGCAAAGCAGCTCTATTACTCACAGGTAGACAGTAGAGGACAATAGAAGCCTATGATTTGGGCCAAGCCAGTCTCCCAAGGCTCAGGGAAGCTGTCTGGGGAGATGGAGTCTTGTTTGTGCATGCCCAAGTGCAACACAGCTAAGGGACTCTGAAAAGCAACCCACTCTCGGTTTTATACCCCAGGGGCACGTAATGACTAGGCTAAAGCATTGAAGGATATCCTCCTGCTTCTGGGAGCTTTGAAACAGAGCCCAGACTGTTCTTGCCAAGAGAGCCCAGACGCTCTCTTCCCAGCACCTTCTACAGCTATTCTTTTTTTTATTTTATTTTTTAGGCAAAGTCTAGCTCTATCACCCAAGCTGGAGTACAGTGGAATGATCTCAGCTCATTGCATTGCAACCTCTTCCTCCTGGGTTCAAGCAATATTCCTGTCTCAGCCTCCCAAGTAACTTGGATTACAGCCATGCACCACTGCATCCTGCTAATTTTTTTTTTTTTTTTTTTTTTTTGGTAGAGATGGAGTTTTGCGGTGTTGGCCATGCTGGTCTCGAACTCCTGACCTCAACTGTCCTCCCATCTCAGCCTCCTAAAGTGCTGGGATTACAGGTGTGAGCCACTGCACATAGCATACTGTTATTCTTGAGAAGTAGAGGTGAGAAGGCAGAGTGGGAGATGTTCTTGGGAGGTACTGGGCTGATCCAAGGCCATAGGGAAAACTGCCCTGCACTTATGACCTCAATTAAACTTCATCACTTCTGCACTCCAAATACAGCTACACTGGGGGTTATCACTTCAACTATGAATCTGTGGGGCTGGAAGAGGGTGAAGAAGCAAACATTCAGTCCATAACACAGTCCTACTAATTTCCCTTCCCCATCTCAAAGACCCACACCTCCATCTCATTCTCACACTCTCTCTTCTACTCTTCACATTTGCTCATGCTCAGGGAGTTTTTATCTCCTCTACAGCAGGAAAACTCAGCTAAGCAAATAGCCTTAGCTTTAGAAACTTGAAATCCCTTCTGCTGTACCACTCTCCCTCAAGGCAACAGATGCCTCATTTCCGACAGCCCAAATGGAAGAGGGTCATTGGGTACAGGAAAAAATAAGGAGAAACTACAAGAGAAAACAAAGAATTCACATGGCTTGCATATCAGTATATTACCCTTCCATGGGAATAATCAAAGTATAGAGCATAGAGTAAATAATGAGCGATAATTTTTATTTCTTGCAAGTTATAGAGGAGGAAAGGAAATAAGGTTTAAAATGTGAACAATTATAATATGTAAGAAAAAGCAAACTGCAGAGCAGTGAGGATAGTGTGATTTTGTTGTTTGTTTGTTTTTTGAGATAGTGTCTCACTCTGTCACCCATGCTGGAGTGAGGAGGTACAGTCATAGTTCACTGCAGCTTCAACCTCCTAGGTTCTAATGATCGTCCCACCTCAGCCTCCCAAGTTGCTGGAACTCTAGGTGTGTGCCACCACTCCCAGCTAATTTTTTAACTTTTTGTAGAGACGGCGTTTCACTATGAAAACAAATATGTTTAAATACTTTATCAGTTTATAGGAAGAAAAAAACCAAAACCTGAATGGGCACACAGCTTTTTCACAGTAGCTTTCACCTAGAGAATAGAACTAGGGAGGAAGCATCTGAACTTTTTATTTTATACACATCTGCATTTAAATAAATCGATGAAACGTTTCATGTGAATAATAAAATGTTAAAACATGATGAGAACAGATTATTAAAAGAAAAGACTAGATACTTAAGATAAATGTTTCTTTTGTTAAAATTCCAATAAAATGGTATCCATAGGACTAAAAAAGAAAAAAAAAATCAATAAAACAAGGCTGAGATAAAAGGACAAAAACAGATGCAAGTTTGAAATAAAACAATGAAAATGAGAAGTTATAACGATCATACATGTAACATTAAAAATTAAAAAGCACCCTGAGATGAAATGTCAAAGATGTAACAATGAGAAAGGCAGTATAATCTGCATTTTTAAAAAAATGTGTTAGAGAAAATTAGAAGACAAAGACCAAAGTTTAGAGATATAAAAGAAAGCCAAGGAAGTCAATCATTAAAAACAGTTAAGACTGAAGCTTTGTTAACATGATTTTTGTCTGGCTTCCTTAGTAAAAAGTCTCCTGAATCAGAATTATTTTTATTTTCTTCGAGGCACCATCAGACCCTCTACCTTCACTCACAGACCCTGTGACTCCAACTTCCACCCCTAGTTGACTTTTTGGGGCATGCACTTCTGAGCACAGGATGCAGCTCCTTAGAGCCACTAAAATGCACTCAGGCCGGGCACAGTGGCTCATGCCTGTAATCCCAACACTTTGGGAAGCCTAAGTGGGAGGAATGCTTAACCTCAGGAGTTCAAGATCAGCCTGGGCAACATAACAAGACCCCATCTCTCCCTCCCAAAAAAACAAAGATAACAATTAGCCTGGCATGGTAGCATGTACCTGTAGTCCCAGCTACTTGGGAGGTTGAGGTTGGAGCCCAGAAGGTCAAGGTTGCAGTGAGCCATGATTGCACCATTGCACTCCAGCCTGGGTGACACAGCAAGATTGTCTCTAAAGAGAAAAAAACAAAACACACTCAACTTGGCTAAGCACAATTGACCTCAGGGATCCTGAGCCACAGAGATGCAATTCTGTCCTTTGCAACTGAATCAGCTTTGTAGAAATTTCTGGAATCTTAGCTCACAGAAGGAATGTACCTCCACCCTCCCTAGTGCAAAGCAGAACGGCGTTGAAATTCCATGTTACTCCTCTAACCCTCCATTTCCTCTTTTGTCAAATGGAGATAGTAAGAGCCCACCTCATAGAACTGTCATGGACACCAAATACACATAAGGAGAGTTGGAAAATATTCAGATGAGAACACTTATCTCCTTTTGCAAAGGATAGAATGTGGTTTGAGATTTGTCCAACATCACACAGCAAATACATTTAATTCAATATCCTCTCTCTCTAAGGCATGTTCCTTTATGCTAGGCTTGGTTTGGGGATTATGTTTTTTTGTTTGTTCATTTTCTTCCAGGAACATTTTTGGTTGCATGTCTTCAAAGTTGTCAAGGAGCAGAGATTTCCAGAGACAGGCTGCCACCTGCCCCAGAGAACAATCTTTAGGATTAGTTGAGTTCCCTGAAGTTGGAATAGAGGTTCAGCTTCCACTCAATTGGAATTTTCTAGCATTACATGAAGGAAAGATTCATATATCTTCCCCTTTCATTTTGCTGTCATTCAAGTTTCCTTATTTAAAGACATAAACTGAAAGATTAGAAGGGCAATGTAAAAGAGTCACCTTTTTGTAAAATGAATTAAAATGGCACGGAATACTAAAACTGGACCAAACAGTCATTAGGTAATTAGGTATTGCCACTCCCACCCCCACCCCAACCCAAGGCTGCTTAAAACCCTCTAATGCCTGGCTTTAAAAGCTGGGAATGAAATTAACAAGCATGAAAGGGGAGCCATGAGGTGGACAGGACTTTAGATTTTCTGGGTCCAGGCTTGCACATGGAGACCTGACAAAAGCTAGCCTGGGCAACAAACATAATGAGACTTCGTCTCTTAAAAAAAGAAAAAAAAAAAGGAATTCAAGCCCTTAATGACATTGACTTAAAGTCAAGAGAACTATCAATGTTTAAATGAGGACTTCATTTCTTGAGAAGGATTGCAACCTGCAGTTGGAAAGTGGAGCCTCCAGGTGAGACCAAAACAGGCACTTCCATGGAGGAAGGGTGGGGCAGGAGTTTTATGCTAAATGGGTTGACTGAACATATATATCTAAGAGGTTATGGGTGAGCTATGAATATTCATGAAGGGGGTGTGGGCATGCATGCTAAGCAAACATGCATGTTACGTGCATCCCATGTTCACTCTGGGATGGAGAGTTAACACGAAAATGCAGTAAAATTTGGCTCTATACGTCAAAAGGTGAAACACAGGACACAAAGTCATTTTGTGTGCACCCTCCGTAAACTGGCCAGAACCAGTCCGTGGTTGGTGGTCATTTATTGGGAAGGAATACTTTGTGAAACTGGTCAGCTGCCATGTCAAAAACAGAAAAATGGAGAGGACTCTGGCCATGGTGCCAAGCAGCTTACTGAAGTTGGAGTCAATGGAGGAGTTTTCCTTTTTTTTTTTTTTTTCCTTTTTTTTTTTTTGCAGGGCTAGTTTTTGTTTAATTCTTAGGAAAATAAGTCTGGTATCAGCTAGTAAAGAGAGTAGACCAACTTCCTGTCATCATAGCTGGGAAATTAGTTTTTAATGTTTTTCTCTGGGTTTTCTTTGGCCAAGTGAAGTTCATTCAGTCAGATGGGGGCTTAGGATTTTATTTATTTATTCATTTATTTTTGAGACAGGGTCTCATCCTGTTGCCCAGGCTGGAGTGCAGTGGCACAATCTCAGCTCACTGCAACCTCTGCCTCCCAGGTTCATGAAATTCTCCTGCCTCAGCCTCTCCAGTAGCTGAGATTACAGGCACTCACCACCATGCCCAGCTAATTTTTGTATTTTTAGTAGGGATGGGGTTTCGCCATGCTGGTCAGGCTGGTCTTGAACTCCTAGCCTTGTGATCCACTCGCCTCGGCCTCCCAGAGTGCTGGGATTACAGGCGTGAGCCACCACACCTGGCCAGGATTTTATTTTTATTTTACATTGGCATAGCTGTTTTATTTGACCACTTGACCCTTCTGAAAGGTCCCTCAATGTAGAGGCAGATACAGTTCCTCTAATGTCACTCTTCAGCCCCTTCCTTCCCAGAAAGCATGAGCACTCTAGCCCATCTAGACCCAGAATCTCTGCCCTCTCAAACTCCTGAGCCTTGCACGGAGCCCAGACCCCAATATCAGACTGGTCCCCATGAGAAATACAGTGATGATTGTTGGCCTCAATCTTCTGACCTCGTGACCCATGAGGATCTCAGCCTCCCAAAGACAAAGCCCTTCTTAAACTTGTCTTCTTTCTTCTTTAACTGCACCACAGGGCACTTCTGCATCAGTTGTCTGAACTGCTGCTCAGACAGATCTATAGGGACCTGATCCTCCTTGATACTTCAATGGTTTAACAGGGCAATGAAACTGCCCTGCTACAAGCCTATTACAATGGCATTTCATGAAATCAGATGTTGTCAAAGAACCATGGAACATATGAACATACTTTCCTGGTGCAAGAAATGGACCTGGGCTTTACACCAGATTTGGGCTTCTGGGAAGCTGACATAGACGCTTTGCCGGATGCAAGTGAGGCCTACCAGTCTTCTTGTTTGAAGATTCCATCCTGGCACCACCCATGTCAAATGAGGAACTATCATGTTCTGAACACCCAGACAGCCTGCTACATACTGAAGACCATGCTTAAGTCCCAGTACAACAAGAAACATTTCCTTGCCAAGCCCATAAACATACCTTTTTCTCCCTTTGCTGTTATTAGAAATCTGAATGTAATGCTATTTTTTTTCCAAGAGGGAAGACCAATCTTAGTATAATGACAGGACATGGAAAAATAGAAGACAGAAATAGACATTGACAAATTATTTTTTCTTTCCATTTTCATTTGTGTGGGGATTTTTCATGCAAAGCAGAGACATAAAGCATTTGTGCAAGTAAAAATGTTTACTGAACAATTCTATAATAATCACAAATAGACCTGTTAAGTTTTTCTAGACCATGCCAGCATTTGGATTTTTTTTTAAACAGGTAGCTTTTTTTTTTTAAATCAATGACAACTAAATGATGTTTAGAGCAAGTTAAATGTATAGTAGAATCCATTCATTCCCTTTTTTTTTTTTTCTTTTGCGTCAGAGCCTTGCTTTGTCACCTGGGCTGGAGTGAAGTGTCACCATCTTGCCTCACAGCAGCCTCCACCTCCTGGGTTCAAGCAATTCTCCTGCCTCGGCCTCCTGAGTAGCTGGGATTACATGTGTAAGTCACTAGGCCTGGCTAATTTTTGTATTTTTATTAGAGACACGATTTCATCATGTTGGCCAGACTGGTCTTGAACTCCTGACCTCAAGTGATCAGCCCACCTAGGCCACCAAAAGTGCTGGGATTACAGACATGAGCCACCGCATTCGGCCCACTTTTTTTTTTTAAGCAAGTAATCTTACATGTAAGTACACGTTTTGTTTGTTTTGAGACGAATTTTCACTCTGTTGCCCAGGCTGGAGTGCAATGGCATGATCTCAGCTCACCGCAACCTCCATCTCCCAGGTTCAAATGATTCTCTTGCCTCAGCCTTCCGAGTAGCTGGGATTACAGGCATGTGCCACCATGCCAGGCTAATTTTGTATTTTTAGTAGAGACAGGGTTTCTCCATGTTAGTCAGGCTGGTCTGAAACTCCCGACCTCAGGTGATCTGCCCACCTTGGCCTCCCAAAGTGCTAAGATTACAGGCATGAGCCATTGTGCCCAACCAAGTACATGTTTTTTTTAATGAACTTCCCTGTTGTTCCTGGGGATTTGTTATTAAAATGCATTGAACTACTTATTTTTAATGCTAGGAAGGGGTTGGACATTTTTATTTTACTAATTAACTGAAGCACTACGAAGTTTTTTGGGATTTGTTGTTGTTTTTGTTGTTTTTGTTTAAAGACTGAGTCTCGCTCTGTCACCCAGGCTGGAGTGCAGTGGTGCAATCCTGACTCACTGCAACCTCCACTTCCAGCTTCAGGGGATTCTCAAGCTTCAGTCTCCTGAGTAGCTGGGATTACAGGCATGCGCCACCATGTCAAGCTAATTTTTGTATTTTTAGTAGAGGCGGGGTTGCAACATGTTGGCTAGGCTGGTCTGAAACTCCTGGCCTCAAGAGATTCCTCACCTTGGCCTCTCCAAGTATTGGGATTACAGGTATGTGCCACTGTGCCCAGCCCCTGTGAGGTTTAAGACAGTAGTTTGAGACAAGGTGCAGTGGCTCCTACCTATAATCCCAGCACTTTGGGAGGCCAAGGTGGAAGAATCACTTGAGCTCAGGAGTTTGGGGACCAGCCTGGGCAACACAGTAAGACCCTGACTCTACCAAAAAACAGCAACAACGAATTTTTTTTTTTTTAAAGTCAATAGTTTACAAACTGTAATGCACAGGTAAATCTGCTGGGAATCTTGTTAAAATGTATATTCTAGCTCCGAAGATCAGGGGTGAGGCCTGAGAATCTCCATTTTGAACAAGCTCCCAGGTGAAGCTGACTTGCTGGTCCAGGGACAGCACTTTGAGAGTGAGAGTTTGCCATTATCAAACCCACAGAGTCCATTTATCTTCTGGCAGGAATTAGAATCCAAGTCTCCAGGTTCAACTATTCCACATGGACCTTAATAAGGTAACCATAAAACTCATCATCCTGGCCAGACATGGTGCCTCATGCTTGTAATTCCAGCAGTTTGGAGGCCAAGTCTCACCTGAGGTCAGGAGTTCAAGACCAGCCTGGCCAACATAGTGAAACCCCGTCTCTAGTAAAAATGCAAAAAATCAGCCAGGCATGGTGGTGGGCACCTGTAATCCCAGCTACTTGGGAAGCTGATGTAGGTGAATTGCTTGAACCCAGGAGGCAGAGGTTGCAGTGAGCTGAGATGATGCCATTGCACTCCAACCTGAGCAACAAGAGCAAAACTCTATCTCAAGAAAAAAAAAAAAAATCATCATCATCTCAAATGTGACTTTTTGTAATAAGGAAAAAAGAAGTGATGTTAATGATTCCTGGGCCAGAGCAGGACTGTCCAAGGCAAATACAGACTTATGATTACATTGGCAATAAAAGAAGTAGAGATCAAGCCAGGTGAGGTGGCTCATGCCTGTAATCCCAGCACTTTGAAAGGCCCAGGTGAACAGATCACAAGGTCAAGAGATTGGGACCAGCCTGGCCAATACGGTGAAACCCCATCTCTACTAAAAATACAAAAATTCGCTGGGCATGGTGGTGTACCACGCCTGTAATCCCAACTACTTGGGAGGCTGAGGCAGGAGAATTGCTTGAACCCAAGAAGTGGAGGTTGCAGTGAGAGGATATCACACCATTGCACTCCAAACTGGCAACAGAGTGAGACTGCGTCACAAAAAAAAAAAAAAAAAAAAAAAAAAAAAAAAAAAAATCATCATCCCAAATGTGACTTTTTGTAATAAGGAAAAAGGAGGTGTCATTAACGATTCCTGGGCCCAGAGCAGGACTGTCCAAGGCAAATAGAGACTTATGATTACATTGGCAGTAAAAGAAGTAGATATTAATATGAAATGAACAAACTATTAAGCATTTTTGAAAAGCTATTGGGAGGAAATGCAGCATTTACTCTAGGAGGAAGTTAATCAGGAATCTGTTGCAATTGCTAGAGATTTTCGGAAGCAGTAAATAAGGAGGGAGGATAAGAGGGATAGATTTAATTTCTGTAGTTTTCAAAAGGCTATTGATAAGGTTCTCCAGGAAAGACTGATAAAGATGAGTCACCAGAGGATGGAAGGAATGTTTCCTCGTGATAGGAAAGTGACTTAGAGCCTGGAAACAAAGGCGAGGGACAAACAAACACTTATCTACGCTAGGGTGGGTGGCAAGCCTGGCACAGCACTGGAGAGAAAGGAGGGGAGATGGGATGGGCTGTAAGCCAAGAATGTGCACTTGCTTTCATTTAAGGCAATGATTACATTAAAAAGGCAGTTTCAAGGTGTTGCAGTTTAGGAGCGAATGAATGGGAGGCGGGAATAAGTGCCAGATGAGATAATACCTTGAATAGAACAGACTCTTCTACTCAAAGAACAACTAACTTCAAGGCAAATGCAATTAAAAATAAAATGCTTAGGTTGTCAGTTTGGGTGAATATCGGAATGAAGTGGATGACTAAGGGAAATACACTATGTAGAAATTGCAACAGAAGAGCATAGTTTAAACCAGAGGGTCTCTGCTTTAAGCCAGAGGCTGCAGATCACCATTGCTTGGGGAATGTCTGCAAATTGCCGAGGTCTGGGCTCCAAGCTGAACCTGCTGAATCAAAATCTTAGAAGGAGATGGGCTCAGGCATCTGTGTTGTGGAGGGAGAAACACTCCACTGGAGATTCTGATGCACAGCTAGGACTGAATCCCAATGAGCTGGCTTATTAGAATGATGCATAAAGAAAGACTCATATTTGTCAACCAAAGAAAAATGTTTTTCAGTTAGTTAATGGAACATAATAGCATGGTACATGGTTCTTAATATTCATTTTTCTTCAATAATTTATTGAGAAATAGAATGCAAATACAGAAAAGAACACAAAACACAAATATACAGCTTACCACATTATATCAGCACCTGTGAAACTCCCACCAGATTAATAAATAAGATTATTGCCAGTACCCTATGAGTCTCTTAGGTGCCCCTTCTCAATTACACTCCCCTACTTACCCTCCAAATTAACTGCCATCCTGACATTTTAAAGACTTGATTTCTTGTTTTGCCTTCAGTTTCATCACCTCAAGATGCTCCCTTTTCATGCTTTTGAACTTTTTATAAATAGGAGTACATACTCTTTTATGTTCAATTTATTTCATTCGGTACCTTTCAAAGACTTATCCATGTTGTTGTTTGTAGCCAGGCTCTTTCATTCTCCATCTTTTTAAAATTTTACTTATTTCTTTTTTTTTTTTTTTGAGACAGGGATTTGCTCTGACATCCAGGCTTAGTGATATGGTTTGGTGATGAACCCACCCAAATCTCATCTTGAATTGTAGCTCCCATAATTCCCATGTGTTAGGGTAGGGACCCTGTGGGAGGTAATTTAATCATGGGACAGGCCTTTCTCATGCTGTTCTAGTGGTAGTGAATAAGTCTCATGAGATCTGAAGGTTTTATAAATGGGAATCCCTCTGCAAATGCTCTCTTGCCTGCCACCATGTAAGACATGACTTTGCCTCTCCTTCACCTTCTACCATGATTGTGAGGCCTCCCCAGCCATGTGGAACTGTGAGTCCATTAAACCTCTTTCCTTTATAAATTATCCAGTCTTGGGTATGTCTTTATTAGCAGTGTGAGAACAGAGTAATACACTGAGCATGGCTCACTGCAGCCTCCAAATCCTAGGCTCAAATGATCCTCACATCTTAGCCTCCCAAGTAGCTGGGACCACAGACACGGACCACCACACCTGGCTAATTTTTTAAATTTTTGGTAGAGATGGGGTTTATTAGTCCATTCTCACACTGCTATGAAGAAATACCTGAGCCTGGGTAACTTATTTGAAAAAAAAGAAAAAAAAGAGGTTTATTGGTTCATGGTTCTGTAGGCTCTACAGGAAGCATGGTGGGGGAGGCCTCAGGAAACTTACAATCATGGCAGAAAATGAAGGGGAAGTAGGCTTGTCTTATGTGGCTAGAGCAAGAGGAAGAGAGAGAAGGAGGAGATACCACATACTTTTAAACAACCAGATCTCATGAGAACTTACTATCACAAGAACAGCAAGGGGGAAGTCCATTTCCATGACCCAATCACCTCCCACCAGGCTCCTTCTCCAACACTGGGGATTACAATTTGACATGAGATTTGAGCAGGGACACGCATCCAAACCATAACATGGGGTCTCACCATGTTTCCCAGGCTGGTCTTGATCTACTGGCCTCAAGCAGTCTTCCTGCCTTAGCCTTCCAAAGTCCTGGGATCACAGATGTGAACCACTGTACCTGGCCCCTTTTACTCTCAACATTATAGAGTGATGGTCACAGAACTGTGGCCCCTGGGCCAAATCCAGTTCCCCATCTGTTTTGTAAACCAAGTGTAATTGGAATGTAGTCACACCTATTTATTTGCCTATCATCTGTGGCTGCTTACATGCTACAATAGCAGAGTTGAATAGTTATGACTGAGACCGTATGGCCCTTAAAGCCTAAAATACTGGCTCTCTAGCCCTTTACAGAAAAAGTTTTCCAATTCTTGCTGTATAACATTTCATTGTACAAATACAATTGACCCTTGAACAATGCATGGGGTTAGGGATATCAACATCTCACAGAATTAAAAATCTGTGTGTAGTTTTGACTTCCCCAAAACTTAACTACTTACAGCCTACTGTTGATCAGAAGTCTTAACCGATACTAAACAGCTGATTAACACGTCTTTCACATGTTATCTCTATTACATACGGTACACTTACAATCAAGTAAGCTTAGGGAAAAGAAAATGATATTAAGAAAATCATGAGAAAGAGAAAATATATTTACTATGAAAATGGATCAAGGAAGATGGGGAGTTGGTCTTGCCATCTCAGGGGTAACAGAGGTAGAAGAAAATCTGCATATAAGTGGACCCAGAAAATGTGCATTTTTTTTTAAGATGGGGTTTCACCATGATGGCCAGGCTGGTCTTGAACTCCTGACCTCAGATGATCCACCCACCTTGGCCTCCCAAAGTGCTAGGATTACAGGCGTGAGCCACCGCGCCCAGCTGAAAATGTGCGTATTAAGTGGACTCATACAGTTGAAACTCATGTTGTTCAAGACTCAGCTGCTACCAAAATTTATTTATCAATTCCATTACTGATGGACATGTGGCTGGTTTCCAATTTGAGGATACTACAAATATTCCTCCTATGAACATTCGTGTACATGTCTCCTGTGCACAGGATCATGCACTATATACCTAGAAGTGGAACTGTGAGATTATGTAATAGGCATAACTTTAAAATTGTAGATATTGCCACCTGGTAATGCATTGCAAAATAGTTTTTCCAATTTCCTTTTCCACTAGCGCAATATGAGCATTCCTGTGGCTCCATGACTTTATCTACACCAAGTATAGTGTTTAGTGCTCTCTCATTACATTTAGTGTTATCTCACTGAATTTCTTGACTCTTGCTTCAAAACAAATTATCCCAGAACTTAGTACTTAAAATACCAGACACATGATCTCACATAGTTCCTTTGCATCAGGAATCTAGGAATGGTTTAGCTGGGTAGTTCAGGCTCAGGCTCTCTTATGAGCCTGAAATCAAGAGGTTGAGCAGAACTGCAGCAAATCCTCATGTAGTCTTCTGAAGGCTCACCTGGGCTACAGGACCCATTTCCAAACTCACTGATGTGGCTGCTGACTGGAGACCTCAGTGACATGGCCCATAATCCTCCCTGGAGGGCTGTTCGTCACATGACAGCTGGCTTCCCCCAGAGCAACTGATCTGTGTATGTGTGAGAGAGAGAAAGAATAAGAAGCCAAGGTGGTTTCTTTTATGACCTAAACTCAGGAGGGACATACCATCACTTCTATACTCTATTGATTACACAAACCAACCATGGTGCAATATGGGAGGCTGTGAACACAAGGTGGCAGGGATCACTGGGGGCCATCCTGAAGTCTAGCTACCACATTCATTGTGGTGCTAATTTGCTTTTCGCTGGTTACTAATATGTGGAGGACCTTTTCACTTGTGTTGGCTATCAGAATTGCTTCTTTTGCAAGTATTTTGGTCATTTTTTCTGTGGAGTTGTATGAGTGCTTGAATGTTTCAGGTTCTCTTTTGTTTCATTTTCTTCTTTTTGAGACAGGGCCTTGCTCTGTCACTCAGGGTAGAGTCCAGTGTCATAATCATGGCTCACTTCAGCCTCCACCTTCTACTCAAGCATTCCTCCTGCCTCAGCCTTCCTGAGTAGCTGGGACCACAAACATGCACCATTCCTGGCTAATTTTTTATTTTTTGTACAGATGGGGTCTGTCTGTGTTGCCTAGGCTGGTCTTGGACTTCTGGACTGAAGTGACCCTCCTGCCTCAGCCGCTCTGAGTACTGGGATTACAGGCATGAACCACCACTCCTGTCCTGTAAGAATCCTTTTTTTTTTTTTTTTTTAGAGGAAGTCCTGCTATGTTGCCCAAGCTGAAGTACAGTGGCTATTCACAGGTGTGATTATGGTGTACTACAGTTTCAAACTCCTGGGCTCAGATGATCTTCCTGCCTCACCCTCCTGATTAACTGAGACAACAAGCACATAGCATCATGCCCAGCCTACTAACACCTTTTATATTCTGCATATAAAGCCTTTGTTGGTGTGTTTTACAAACATTTTCCACCACGTGGTACCTTTTCACTTTTTTTTTAGTTAGTGTCTCACTATGTTGCCCAGGCTGGTCTTGAACTCCTGGCCTCGAACTATCCTCCTGCCTTGGCTTCCCAAAGTGCTGAGACCATTTCACTTTCTTAATCATTCATACACACACACACACACACACACACATTAGAGACAGAGTTTCTCTCTTGTCACCCAGGCTGGAGTGAAATGGTGTGATCTCAGCTCTCAGCTCATTGCAACCTCTGCCTCCTGGGTTCAATAAATTCTTCTGCCTCAGCCACCCAAGTAGCAGGGATTACAGGCATGTGTCACTACACCCAGCTAAGTTTGTTTTCTTAGTAGAGATGGGGTTTCACCATGTTAGCCAGGCTGGTCTAAAACTCCTGACCTCAGGTGATCCATCTGCCTTGGTCTCCCTGAATACTAGGATTACAGGTGTGAGCCACTGCACCTGGCCCTTAATCATGTCTTTTAATAAACAGAAGTTCTTAACTTGAACATAGCCAAATTTATTGACCTCTTCATTTATGGTTGGTGATTTGGATCTTATTTAAGAAATCTTTCTCTAATGTGAGTTCAGGAAGACATTCTCTCATATTATCATCTAAACGCTTTATTATTTTGCCTTCCAAAAAATAGGTTTATAATCTTCCTGGAATAGATTTTTGTGTAAGTATGATGTAGGTGTTCAATTTTATTTCTTCTCCATATTGATATCCAATTTTCTCTATACGAGTTACAAAAAAGACTGACCTTTCTTAAAGTTCTGCTGAGTCCCTCCTGTGATAAATCAATTGTCCATATATTGTGTCTGTTTCTGGGCTTCCTTTTC
This sequence comes from Saimiri boliviensis, assembly GCF_048565385.1. Taxonomy (NCBI): domain Eukaryota; kingdom Metazoa; phylum Chordata; class Mammalia; order Primates; family Cebidae; genus Saimiri; species Saimiri boliviensis. Next base: position 15,815,320 of record NC_133460.1, on the reverse strand, counting down.
TGCTTTATTGCTCTATTTTTTTGTTGTTTTTCTGGGCTCTTTTTTTTTTTTTTTTTTTTTTTATGAGAGAGAGTCTCCCTCTGTCATCCATGCTGGAGAGCACTGCTCACTGCAGCCTCTTTAAACTCCTGGACTCAAGCAATCCTCCCACCTCAGTCTCCCAATTAGCTGGAATTACAGGCACATGCCACACAGCCAGCTAGTATTTGCATTTTTAGTAGAGACAGAGTTTTATCATGTTGGCCAGGGTTGTTGGCTATTTTTTGTTGTTGTTTTTTTTTGAGACGAAGTCTCGCTCTGTCACCCAGGCTGGAGTGCAATGGCATGATCTCAGCTCACTGCAACCTTCACTTCCCGGGTTCAATTGATTCTCCTTGCCTCAGCCTCCCAAGTAGCTAGGACCACAGAAACGTGCCACCATGCCTGGCTAATTTTTTTTTTTTTTTGTATTTTTAGTAAAGACGGGATATTACCATGTTGGCCAGGCTGGTCTAGAACTCCTGACTTCAGGTGATCTGCCTGCCTCAGTCTCCTAAAGTGCTGAGATTACAGGCCTGACCCACCGAGCCCGACCTAACTTTTGGCATTTTTTAGAGACAGGATTTTGCTATGTTGCCCAGGCTGGTTCTAACACTCCACCTTTTTATGACCATACCTTTATAATAATCTTAATATTTTTACAGTAAATCATCCAGTCATGTTTCCAAGAAACAAAACAAAAAAAAAGAGCAATGCAATTCTTGCCCTTAGAATAGCTGATGTGGTTGGCTGGACGTGGTGGCTCATGCCTCTAATCCCAACACTGGGAGGCCAAGGCAGATGGATCGCCTGAGGTCAGGAGTTTGAGACCAGTCTGGCCAACACAGTGAAACCCCATCTCTACTAAAAATATAAAAAACTAGCTGGGTGTCGTGGTGGGTGCCTGTAATTCCAGTTACTCAGGAGGCTGAGGCAGGAAAATCACTTGAACCGGATAGGCAGAGGTTGCAGCGAGCTGAGATCGCGCCACTGCATTCCAGGCCGGGCAACAAGAGCAAAGCTCCGTCTCAAGGAAAAAAAAAAAAAGGCTGATCTGATGAGAGATATACAGTCTCTGTTTTTAGAATTCCCTAAATCCTGGTATTCCTTTAAAGCCTAAATTAAATCCTACCTTGTCCATGACACCTTCTCCAGGCAGAGAATTCATCATCTGACCACCTCTGATAATGTGGATTCTGTCTCCGTCAAGTGGGTGACCACACATGCTACCTTATAACTTAACTCCTGTAGCTACTACATTTTCCATTCAAAGATAGGAATGGTGTTTTAGTCAAGGATTTTATTGTATTTATTTTTGTGCATCTAACACAGAACCTACATGTAGTAGATGCTTAATAAATAAATATATAATTTTTCATTATTTGAACTGTCATTTTTGTCTATGCTAGGCACCAGAATGAATGAATGTTCATTTCCAAGACAAACAAGAATAATCTTCAACAACATACAAACTGAAGATACTAATCAGGGTTCATCCCCAGGAGTAGAGCTAAATATCATTTACTAAACTATAATGTGGTATTCAACTAGCTCCATGCATGCCTTTCAGCGGCCCCTGCAGCTCTTCAAGTCCAAGAATTGGAGCCCTATTTGTGATCACAAGCAAAGAGGCAAAGGACCATTGAATGCCCTGCACACACATCTCCTCTCTCTTTTGTCATGCACACAGATACACGGTGTATTACACAAGATCTGAACTCAGTGGAGGTATAAGCACGAAAGCAGTTTCATTTTTCTCCAACCACTCACTACCTTTAACTACACAGCTGACCTTTGAACAGCATGGATTTGAACTGCTTGAGTCCACTTCTACATGGATTTTCTTCTGCCTCTGCTGCCCTTGAGGCAGCAAGACCAACCCCTCCTCTTCTTCCTGCTCCTCACCCCACTCAATGTGAAGAGGATGAGGATAAAGTCATCTATGATGATCCACTTCCAGTTAATTAATAGTAAACATGGCTGGGTGCAGTGGCTCACACCGGCAATCCCAGCACTTTGGAAGGCCGAGGCAGGCAGATCACGAGATCAGAAGTTCAAGACCAGCTTGGCCAACATGTTGAAACCTCATCTCTACTAAAAATACAAAAATTAGCCAGGTGTGGTGGTGCATGCCTGTAATCCCAACTACGGGGGAGGCTGAGGCAGGAGAATTGCTTGAACCCAGGAGGCAGAGGTTGCACTGAGCTGAGGTTGTACCACTGCACTCCAGCCTGAATGACAGAGCAAGACTCCATCTCAAAAAAAAAAAAAAAGAAAAGTGAATATATTTTCCTTATGATTTTCTTAATATTTTATTATATCTAGCTAACTTTATATAAGAATACAATATATAATACATGTAACACAACACGGGTTAATTGACTATGAGTGAGACTTCTGGTCAAAAGTAGGCTACTAATAGTTCAATTTTTGGTCAGGCACTGTGGTTCATGCCCATAATTCCAGCACTTTGGGAGGCGAGGCGAGTGGATCACCTGAGGTCAGGAGTTCAAGACCAGCCTGGTCAACCTGATGAAACCCCGTCTCTACTAGAAATACAAAAATTAGCCAGGCATGGTGGCACACACTTGTAGTCCCAGCTACTCAGGAGACTGAGGCTCAAGAATTGCTTGAACCTGGGAGGCAAAGATTGCAGTGAGCCGAGAAAACCCCACTGCACTCCAGCCTAGGCAACAGGGTGAAACCACATCTCAAAAAAAAAAAAAGAAAAGAAAAGAAAAGAAAAATAATGGTTAAATGTTTGTAGAATCAAAAGTTACATGTGGACTTTTGGCAATGCAGGATGTCAATGCCTCTAACTCTTGCATTGTTCAAGGGTCCACTGTATTCCCAAATGTTCCTCTCTCTTAGAAACATAGCTTTTCAGTCCTATTAGGGCATTTAAAAGCCTAATACTTACAACTCAGTAAGTTTACAGCTTTAATATCACATGCAATTTCAAGGTCCTCTCCTCAGAGCTCAGTTTGACCACTGGTCAAAAGGACCTTTGTCTGCTTCTCAGATGGTTGTAGAATCTAACTGATGCATATATATATATATATATATATATATATATATATATATGTACATGTGCACATATGTGTGCACATACACACACACACTGGCACATACTTATACTAAGAAATAATTTGCGGTTTATCTGAAATTCAAATGTAACTGATAGTCCCATATTTTACGTGGCAACCCTACTTCCCACTCCCTCTTCTGGGTTTCCCATTCTCCTCCGAGGTGTTGGGCTCCAGGAAGAGAGATGGAGAGCGAGGAAGTGTGAACATCTTCTACTTAACTGCTGCTGCTGTAATTCTCCTTCAGCTGTCATCTACCGTGGTTGCAGCCTGCCAAATCTGGCTCTCCCCAGGCACTTGTACAAGCTTTCAGGCAGCCCTGCTGGGTGGCACATTTTCTCTAAGACAGCTAGTCACGTGCCCAATGCCCATGAGTTCAAGAGCTTCCCTTCCTCCCACTCAAAGCTCCTATCCCCAAGGAGGTGAGCTTCATTTCTGATCAGATGGGCCTTGTCCCAGCTATTATTTAGTTGTTATCTCCCAACTCCAAACTCAACCTCCTGTGTTCTGCTTTGTCATACAGAAGTTGAAATTGAGAAAAGCATCTTTCTGCTGTTCCAGCTGCTTCCTGTTAGATTCCACTCATGGCGGTGTTAGGGGGCAACTGCAAGGCTGGAGGAAGAAAGAACTTGCTCTTTCTGTTCCTGTGAACATTGTCCTAGCAAGGCGTCTTTTCTCCTGCAATGACAGTTCCTTCCCATAGCAGCATCTGAATCCAGTTTGCAGTTTTCCTAATACTGGCAGAAGCGGCCTAATTGCACCCCTCAAAGACTCCAGCCCCTGTACCTCCTTAGAGATCTGAGTTTCTGTTTGCAGGGCACTTTTCTCCTATGATTCTAGTGATTTCTTGGTTGATTGGTTGGTTTGAGATAGGGTCTCGCTCTGTCTCCCAGGCTGGAGTGTAGTGATGCAGTCAGAGTCACTGCAACCTTGAACTCCCGGGCTCTAGTGATCCTCCTACCTCAGCCTCCCAAGTAGCTTGGACCACAAGTGAATACCACTCTGCCTGACTGATTTTATTGTTTTTTTGTGCAGACAGGATCTCACATGTTGCCAGTCTAGTCTCAAACTCCTGGCCTCAAGCAATCCTCCCACCTTGGTCTCCTGAGTCTCTGGGATTACAGGTACAAGCCACTACACCTGGCTGATTCTAAGTATTAATTCCAACCTTTTCTCTTTGTTCTCCCAGACCTCTCAGTATAGCTGTTTCCTTCAGTTGCCTCTTCTGTGCTAAATTAATTCTATCATTGTATTTTGTTGTTGTTGTTGCCTGCCATTTTAATTGTCTGGTTATCAACTTTATTCCTAGTTAACAATTCTTGACCAGGTGCAGTGGCTCATACCTGTAATCCTAGCACTTTGGGAGGCTGAGGGTGGGGGATCACTTGAGGTCAGGAGTTTGAGACCAGCCTGGCCAACATGGTGAAACCCCGTCTCTACTAAAAGTACAAAAATTAGCCAGGCATGGTGGCAAGCACCTCTAATCCCAGCCAGTCAGGAGGCTGAAGCAGAAGAAGTGCTCGAACCCAAGAAGCAAAGGTTGCAGTGCGCTGGGATCATGCCACTGCATTCCAGCCTGGGCAATAGACTGAGACTGCCTCAAAACAAAACAAAACAATTCTTCATATTAAATTCTTTTCTTTAGGTTGGGTCTCACTATGTTGCCCAGGCTGTTCTCAAACTCCTGACCTCAAGTGATCCCCTGCCCTCAGCCTCCCAAAGTGCTGGGATTACAGGCATGAACCACTGTGCTTGGCCCATATGAAATTCTCTATGTTAAAATAACTGATAATGGGGCCAGCAGTTTGGGAGGTTGAGGCAGGTGGATTGCTTGAGCCCAGGAGTCCAAGACCAGCCTGAACAACATAGCAAGACCACATCTGTAAAAAATAATAATTAATTAATAAAATGAAATAACTGGTGTAGTTTCTGTCCTTGATTGGACCCTGACTGGTATCAAATGGTCCTGATTCTCCTCTGAGCAAAGGACTTCCCCGTTCTTACCCATTCAATAGTGCCTATAGCAAAAAGCCCAGGCATAGTACTCCGAAAATCTGCCCTTTACTACTATTCAGTGCCAAATCTAAAACAAGCTGCCTAAAGTCTCTTGGTCTTTATTTGACCAACTGAAATCAGTCTGGACCTCCATAAAGATAAACAATGAAACATGCTAATTCAAGAAATATCAATTATAATTCCTCCATTTGTACCATTTTTGTATCCATTACCTTAACATGCATTTATACAACAAACATGTATGCAAAGCAAATACATCCTAGGTTCTGGGACGGCACTAGATCATCAGAAGAGCACTATATGATGATTATCATTCATTGAGCATTTGCTTCTTGCTGTTATGTGGACCATTCTGCATGTTATTTTTTTCATTCTATCATGGCAAAGAGCATTATCTCTCCACCAAAAGTTCATGCTGTTTCTTCCATTGTATAGAGGTATTCCCAGCTACCCTCCCAGCAAGAGATGACATTTCCTAGCTACCTTCATAGTTAGATGCACCATGTGACCAAGTTCTAACTGTAGCATATGTGTAGAAGAAATGTTCACTATTTCTTACTCTTGTCCATTAAAAAACAAAACCCACATGGGGCTCCTTCATCTTCTTTCCCTTTCTGCTGTCTTGAAGCAGAAAATGCCAAGACCCAAGAAATTGTAGCCATAGATCCTGGTATATGTATCCTTGCTATGTAAATAATTGGGAACCATCTTGGAAGTTGCCTGCCAACTTTATCCCCATGTATTGTCACTCTTATATTGAATAGGGTAGCCCTGTGTAACCAATAGGATGTTATGGAAATGATAAAATATTACTTAGGTCAATTCATAAAAGATATTGTGGTTTCTGCCTTCTCCATTCTGGATTACTCACTCTAGGGGAAGCTACTGCCATGCTGTGAGGATGCTCAAGCAGCCCTGTGGAGACGACCACATGATAAGTTACTGAGCCTTCCTGCCAACAGCCAAGTGAATGTGCCATCTTGGAAGTGGGTACAGTCCCAGTCAAGCTTTCAGTTGATGGCAACCCTAGCCAGCATCTTGACTACAACCTCAAGAGAGATTCTGGTCAGAATACCCCAGCTAAGCCACTCCCAAATTTCTGACCCTCTGAATGTGTTCAATAATAAATGGGTTTTAAGGGGTACACAGAAATAGATAACTAATATGCTCGGATTCCTGAATGACTACAAGGAAAATTACTGCTAACAAGGAACACATGCATTGAATGAGTGATAAATAAATGTCTATAATGTTAAGCCACAGAATATTTGAGGTTTGTTACATTGCATAACAACTATCCTATCCCAGTATTATTAATTCAAATTTTATTCTAATATACTATTCTGTATAAGAGGTCCTCATGGCACTGAGGTTGGGACAGAATAATATTTGAATTTTATGCACTTGCTTGTTCTTGTAGAAGGTGGTTGCCTTCAAGTTTCATTTGCTAATGGAAACACTTTTTTTAATAAATCCTTTCCAAATCTCCCAGTACAAAACAGAGAATATCTGAGCTTGTTCATATTGAATGAAACAAGATTAGAGTAGTGACAATCTCACACCCTCTGTCTCAGCCTCTAAGCCACTCCTTGAAGTCATATTGGGCCATAATAACAGCATTTCCAACAGGGAAGACATGGCCTGAGGAACACAGATTCACCAATATAAAATTCTGGGACACACTGTAATGGAAACAGCACTTGGAAGAGTTAATTATTTTATTAGTTTGCTAAGGTTGCCACAACAAAACGCCATAGAACAACAGAAATGGCTTCAACAACAGGAATACATTTTCTCATAGAGTTCTGGAGCCTGGAAGTCCAAGATCAAGGTGCCAGCAGGGTTGGTTTCCTCTGAGGCCTCTCTCCTCAGCTTGCAGATAGCTGACCTATTGTTGCCTCTTCACATAGTTGTCTGGGCATGCACATGCCTGGTGTCTCTGTGTCCTAATCTCTTTGTTTTATAAGGACAACAGTTGGACTGGATTAGGGCCTACCCCAATGGCCTCATTCAAACATAATCACCTTTTGAAAAGCCCTATCTCCAGATAGTCATAGTGTGAGCTACTGGGGTGTTAAGACTTCAACAAACTAATTTTGGAAGAAAACAATTTCTTGTTCTCTCTCTCTCTCTCTCTCTCTCTCTCTCTCTCTCTCTCTCTGTGTGTGTGTGTGTGTGTGTGTGTATGTCTTTCTCTCTCTCTCTCTTTCTCTCTCTCCCCCTTCTCTCTCCCCCTTCTCTCTCTCTCCCCTTCTCTCTCTCTCTCCTTCTCCTCCTCTCCTCTCCCCATCTCTCTCCCTCTGTCTTTGCTTCATCTCTGCTTCCCTCCCTCTTTCTCTCCAGCTAGTAAATTAGCCTGAAATAATTTATTCAAAGTAAGTAGGCAGGGCTGGGTACAGTGGCTCATGCCTGTAATCCCAGCACTTTGGGAGGCCGAGGCAGGTGGATCACTTGAGGTCAGGAGTTCAAGACCAGCCTGACCAACATGGTGAAACCCTATCTCTACTAAAAATACAAAAATTAGCTGGGCATGGTGGCATGCACTGGCAATCCCAGCTACTTTGAGGGCTGAGGCAGGAAAATCACTTGAACCCAGGAGGCAGAGGTTGCAAGGAGCTGAGATTGCAGCACTGCACTCCAGCCTGGGTGACAGAGCAAGACTCCATCTAAAACAAAAACAGAAACAAAAGCAAAGTAAGTAGACATTATGTATAAGGTGAGCTCCAATAAATGTAATTTGGTTGAGGAAAAAATAAGTTCATCAAGGTAGATGCAATTTTGGAGAGTCAGAGAGAATTCTGAATGTTAAAAAGATAGCCAAATTATACTGCTCCAGTCAGTGTGAGCTTTACATCTCTGGTCACCTCAGTGGTTAAAACCCAGTTCTTCTTGAAATCCTTTTAAGTTCCAAGACTTCCTTTCTTTCATAGGGAAAGGCAAAGGTGATTCTAGTTAAAGCCGAAAAGCAGTGGTGGGTTTGATGTTTAAGTACTCTTGGCTCACTTTCCAGGCAACTCTAGAAGATATATATATATATATATATATATATATATATATATATATATATATAATTTTAATCATACACTTTTAAAAGGAAAAAGGATTCTTTTGTTCATGTTACAAGTATGTCTTCATCTCTTCCCTTAGGAAATATCTTGAAAGCAAATAGGAGATGCTACCATGTGAAGTAGATCCTGCTGTCAAACCCAGAGAGTTCAACAGCTTAGGAATAAAGCTTGCTTAAAGGAAGAAATTCCAAGTGCCTTTCAAAGTTAATGACTATTAGCACCATTTTCTTTTTTGCAATCATATGGATACAATGATAAAGCAAAGGCCTGGCATAGTGGCTCACACCTATAATCCCAGCACTTTAACTGGCTGAGGCAGGAGGGATTCAAGACCAGCCTGAACAACATAACAAGACCCTGTCTCTATTTAAACAAACAAAATTTAAAAATAAAAATAAATTCAAAAATTATGTAGCAAGACTAGCAAGGTTGAAAATTTGCCCACACTCTGTCTCATTAAGGATGCCTTTGGCTGCAAGTAACAGTTCCTCATCTCAAGTAGATTTACATTAGAGAGTTTATTCTCTCACATAACAAAAAAGGATGAAGGGAGGGTGGGCCATTTAGTAGTCTAACAGCATTATCAAAGACCCAGGTTTCTTCCAGTTTCCCTGGTAGCCCTTAGTTAACTCCTTTCATGGTTCCAAGCTGTCTGCCACAGTTCCAGTCATTATCTGCATCAGAATAGAGACTGTTTCTTCCACATGTGTCTCTTCTTTTCTTTTCTTTCTTTTTTAAAAAATTTTTTATAGAGACAGGGTCTTGCTCTGTTGCCCAGGCTGAAGTACAGTGGTACGATCATAGCTCACTGCAACCTAAAACTCCTGGGCTCAAGCAATCCTCTCACCTCAGCCTCCTTAGTAGCTGGGACTACAGGTGTGCACCACCACGCCCAGCTAATTTTTATTTATTTATTTTTTTCAGCCTTGGTATGTTACTCAGGCTGGCCTTGAGCTCTTAGACTTAGGTGATCCTCCCTTCTGGGCCTCCCAAAGGGCTCGGATTACAGGCATGAGTCTCCACACCCCGCGTCTCTTCTTTTCAGTGAGAAAAATCTTCCCAGATTCCCCACAGTAGAAGTCCCAATGTCTCATAGCCCGAATTGTTACACAATTCTTTGCCTAACTCCATCACTGACAAGGGAATGGGGCATGATGACCAGTTTAGAATAGTCAGTATGTGCTTCTGAGTCATGCAGGAGAGGGCCATTTTCTCTGAAGAAATGACTGTACAGAAAGAATGAGAACATCTGAAACCAGGGTAACCAGCAGTACCTGCTACATGGTACAAAGCAGTTGCACAAAACTTGAACTTCCTTCTTTGTCTGTAAATATCTTGCTCATGCGCCCTCATCCCACTGATGTCAGGGGTAGAAAAATCCTAACTTCCTGTTAAGGTAACTTGGTTACTTCTAGTTCAAAACAGTCTCTCTTGTGCTGGCTCAATTTCTTTTGGGTAAATATTCTATCTAATTCAAGGTTAAAATCCTTTACCAGGGCCATCTCTCTCTTGTCAATGGTTAGTTCCTCATTCTCTGTCTCAAAATGGCATGGCATCTTGGTCCCCAGAAAAGCCTGCACTTCTTCCTGATGATGGGGTGGGGGGCCACATGTGCCCCACTGTGCTATCTCCTGGATCTTCAATATGCTCTGCAGAAATGTCCTGTGCCCTGCCCAATCACTGGGACTTCTGCTGGCCTCTGCTGCTGGTGATATAGGAGTTAAAAAGAAATTATTTAGGCAGACAGTGAGGGTAGGGAACTCCTCAGTAAGGTTTCCTTTTAATGAAAAGCAGCCCCTGAATTATTTCTTTTCTAACAAAGAGCAGCCTGCAAAATCAAGCTACAGACATAGAAGCTTGAAGGGCAAATGTGGCAGCTGTATCACTAGGAAAAGACTACCTGGACGAGGCATGTTCAAAATGACAGCTCCATCTTCCCTTTCCCTTTCCAACCACGTGTGCAGCAGGGATCAGACAACAAGGCACCAGCCCAGTGGAAAGCCCATTTGTATGATAAGATTAGGGTGGGGTGGCCAGCTTCCCCAACCCGCCGCCCCCCACTGCCCCGCACACTGGGTAAACCTCACACCTAGACCAGCCAATCTGTAGGCCCTACGTGAATCAGACACTGCCTCCTCAAGCCTGTCTATAAAATCCAGCTCACTCTGTCATGGGCCAGAGGTCCCACTGGGACACCCCTCTCTCTCACAGGAGAGAGAGCTGTTCCCCTTTCTCTTTCTTTTGCCTCTGCTCCTAAACCCACTTCTTGTGTCTGAGAACTCAATTTTCTTGGCATGAGACAACAAACCTCGGTTATTTACCCCAGACAATGACACCATTTCACTGGTAGCCACAGCTGGTAGATGGTCAGATCTCCTAGTTGGGTTGTGCCATTGGGTGGCTGGGTCAGGACTCTGTGTTGGATAAGTCCTACCTTAGCTTTCACTGGCTCTGTGGATCCCTCTGAGATTTGGTTGTGACTTCCTTTCAATCTCTCTGGCCTCAGCAATCCATTCTGTAGCAATTGGCTCACAGTCATGTTGGCCTTATAATAAAAGGACAGGTTGGGTGCAGTGGCTCACACCTGTAATCCTGACAATTTGTGCTGCCAAGGTTGGAGGAATGCTTGAAGCCAGGAGTTCAAGGCCAGCCTGGGCATAGTAAGATCCTTGTCTCTACAAAAATATTTTTTAAACTAGCTGGGCATGGTGGCACATACCTGTAGTCCCAGCTACTCAGGAGGTTGTGGCAGGAGGATCACTTGAGCTCTGGAGGTTGAGGCTGCAGTGAGCGGTGATCATACCGCTGCACTTCAGCCTGGGTGACAGAGTAAGATACTGCCTCTTAAAATGAATGAATAAATAAAAAGACAACTAGTACATTCAATTACTTTCCATGTCTCTCTTGGTGATGATGGAGGGAAGTGCTGGAAGTATTCCCAGGCACTCAGGAATTGAGAGAGACCCAAAACACCAGCAGAAGCTCTCCCTACATAAACATACGACATCACCAATGTTCCTCTAATGTAGCCACTCATGTTGGTGCAGGGCTTCTGATGACTCATTTGCATCTCAGAGTCTCAAATGGAGACTGGAGTCCATACCCTACTGCTTGAGGATTTCCCCATATGCCTCTAGTTTTTGCTACTACACATCCTCACCCCACCCAGTAGGAGTTGTGACCTGGAGGGAGGGAGACAGGACACACTTATGTGACCCTTGTCCTTCCTTTCTCTCTCTCTCTCTCATTCTCTTTCTCATAGACACATGTGCACACGCACACACATACATGCACTTATGTCAAAAACTTTGGAGTCAAAAAATTCACTGCTGTTTCAAAGACAAATACTACAAGTTCAAAAATATATAGGCCATGCGTAATGGCTCATGCCTGCCTGTAATCCTGGAACTTCGGAAGGACAAGGCGGGAGGATCACTTGAGATCATGAGTTCAACATTAGCCTGGCCAACACGGTAAAACCCCATCTCTACTAAAAATACAAAAATTAGTATTTTTAGTGGTGTGGTGGCACATGCCTATAATTCCAGCTACTCGGGAAGCTTAGGCATGAGAATTGCTTTAACTCAGGAGGTGAAGGTTGCAGTGAGCTGAGCTCACACCACCGCACCCCAGCCTGGATGACAGAGTGAGACTCTGTCTCAAAATAAATAAATGGATTCCAACTAGATTCTCCTTCACTGCATTTGTTTGGGGGTGTCTAATCACCACATACAAGTTCTGTCTGCACCTGTAACATGAACTTATGGTTCAGAAAGACACTGACTCTTAGCATTGTCTTTAGGCTTTGGAGACAAAGCCACTCTGAATGAGAATCACAGCTCCTGTATTCTGCTTTGACTTGAAACAGTGAGCTCGGTTTTGGGTGAGACACTGAAGATGTTATGGGGGAGAAAGGATTCATTGGTACGAGCAAAGCAATGAAAGGAAACTCTAGGAGTCAACTAAGTGGGATATGAAAGAAAACTACCAGAGATGGTGATTAGCTCATCTATCATCAGAAGGAATCAGCTCATCGTTTCAAAAAAAAAAAAAAAAAAAAACCAAATAAAAATTGGGCCATAATTAGGTCCAATTAACTCATCCTTCAAACACATTCTCTGTAGTGGACATCTGTTGTTTTGGCTGCCTTTCGGGTAATTACAAGCCAGTTTCCCTTTGGAGGAACATCCCTCCCCCAAATGTCTGCCGTATAATTGATTGGGAATGACCCCATCCCTAAATACAGGAATGGGTACCAATTCCCGTAAGCCAATCAGCTAATCAATCTAATCCCCCAAGACACCATTTAAAGATACACATACAACCAATTAGAGCCAATGAGACTCAAGGGGGATGCACGGAAGAGAAGACTTCACTCTTCTGAATATTTAGCCACCATCTCGCTTCCATTATAGAGGCAGCCTAAGGATAAAGCCAACAAACGGGAGAAGGCAGTGGGGAGGGATGATCACACTGCTTGAGGCTCAATATAGATTATTTCCTGAGCTTCTCAGTACTGTGAGCCAATACTGACCTAAGAGCTTAGGACATACATCATTTGCACAACCCAGTGAGCAGTAGGGTATTACCCAACTCTACAGGAATCTTAGTACTCATATTAATTAAGAAGATCGTCTAGTGTCACAAAAGCCAGGGTTTGCAACCAATTATCTTAGATGCCAAAGTGGCTCTTGATCATCCTACACGCTTATATAATCTTCACAATAAACCAAAACTCAGAGAGTTTAGGTAACAGGTCCAAAGTCACTCAGAAGAGAGATAAATGATGGAGCTGTGATTCTCATTCAGAATTTTTTGTCTCCAAAGTCTGCATATTCTGCTTTAACTTCAAACTATGAGCTCATTTTGGGGTCAGGTAGAGCCAATAAGGTTTACACATGTTTTTAAGAGTAAGATTCCAGATCCCATGAGGTTGGTGTACTAACACTTAATAAATTTCAGATGCCTCTATATCTTTTTTTTTTTTGAGATGGAGTCTCACTTCCAGGCTGGACTGCAGTGGTGGGATCTCAGCTCACTGCAACCTCCGCCTCCCGAGTTCAAGTGATTCTCCTGCCTCAGCCTCCCAAGTAGCTGCTATTACAGGCATGTGCCACAATGCCCAGATAATTTTTGTATTTTTAGTAGATATAGGGTTTCACCATGTTGGCCAGGCTAGTCTTGAACTCCTGACCTCAAGTGATCCACCTGCCTTGGCCTCCTAAAGTGCTGAGATTACAAGTTTGAGCCACTGTACCTGGCCTCTATATATGTTATTCTTAAATTTACCCAGTGATATGATGTTGGAAGAGGGGCAATAAAGATAAATGATAACGTAGCTATGCATAAACAGAAGCCCAGCTAGCTTTATTTCTACTTGGAGGGTGTTTTGGATACCACTTGCCTTCCCCCTCAAATCCATTCTCTTCTTTCTGGGTATAAAGATGAACTACAATTCCCAACATCCCTTGCAGTTAGGTGTCTAGTGATTCAGTTCTTGCCAAAGAAATTCAAGTGCAAGTGGTCTATGCCAAGGCCTATGCAGTGGGTGTGGCTCCTCCGTGTTCCTCCTCTTTCCCATGCATGGCTTGGAACCCTCACCATGCAGATGATATTAATGCACTAGTATATAGCAAAGCAACATGATGAAAGGAACCTGGGTCCCTGAAAGGCTATATGGATTAGAGCCACCTCAATCATCTCAACTGCTAAACTCAGCACTGTTACATGACAGACAAAAAAACCACTTCGTTCTTTAAGGCATGTATTGTTGGATACTTTTGTTATGGCCACTTAGCATTTTTACACTAAGTCAGGGATCTGGAGGTCTTGGAAAAGAATTAGTCATGTTACCAGTGAGCTCAAGGAAAATAGCTAAACACAGCTCTCTACCTCAGGTTAAAAGCCACAGAATCTCATGCCTCTTTGTTATTCTCTCAGCATGAAAGCTCACTACAGTGAATGAATAAAGCCAGCACTGGGTCAGGGGCTAAGGCAGGCTGCAGAGACCTTAAAACATGAAGCCAGAATCTGCAGCAGACAGCAGAGAAACTATGCCGCATAGCTTAGGAGGGTTTCCTAAAATCCCAGTGCTGTGAGCAGAGCCTTTGAGAGAAGCAGTGAACCCCCAAAACATCTGTTACATGAAAACCAAAAATGAGGGACTCTCCCGCCTGGAAGAAGAATCAGTAAATATTACTTTGATGGCGTCTTGGTCATTTTGAGCTGTTATAACAAGATACCATAGACTGGGTGGCTTAAACAACAAACATTTATTTCTCAGTTATGGAGGCTGGGAAGTTCAAGATCAAGGCATGGACAGACCCCCTGTCTGGTGAGGGCTCTCCTTCTGGTTTGCTGAAGGCCACTTCCCATTCATATGAACAGAGAGAGAGAGAAAAAAAGCTCTCCTGTCTCTTCTTATAACATCATTCATCTTATCATAAGGTCTCCAACTTCATATGTAATCACCTCGCAAAGGCCCTGTCTCCACATACCATCGCATTGAGGATGAAAGTTTCAACATATGAATATTGGGAAGACACAGCATGCAGTTCATAACAATGGGGTTTCTTGGGAGAAGAAAATCAACATCAAATAGTAACACACTGGAAGCCGTAGATTAGAACTTCTCAATCTCTCATAGTGCCAGTGCTCAGAAATCACCATTTGGTGAACTAATTTCTGTAGTATAAATAATGTAGTCACAGTCCCTTTGAGCAGATACATGTTACTTATGGACAAGAGTATAGAGAAATAAATCACCTCATATTCTGATGCTGAGGATATAAGGGAAGTACCAGAGTCCAGTATTTAGGAGCCAGGACCCAGAAGCCAGCATTACCACCTATTAGTTCTGTGACCTGAGTCTCTGAAGCAAACTCAGCTTCCTCATCCATAAAACAGGGATGATGGTAATGATAATAGTATCTATTCCATACCATTATTATGAGGATGCAAAATTCTTAGAATAGTGCCTGTCATATAGTAAACCCTATGGAAATGTTTGTTACATAAATGTTGATACCACCTTCCAGGATGGGATTTTGATAATATGCATTAAAAGCCTTGACCCAGCAATTACACATCAAAGGATTTTTCCTAGAGACATCATCATGGGAAGTGTGCAAAAATTTATTTTCAAAGAAGCTCACTGCAGTATTAAGTGACCATCAACAGGGGCCTGGCTAAATAAATGATGATACAGGGCAGCCATATTTTATGGAAAGGATTGAATTTCTGAACACCTCTCATAATACAATACCTCACATTATGCAAGATTAAATTTCCTACAGAAAATAAATGCAAGGCAGGATTCGCATTATATCAAATTTTGCCCATAAAGTCAGATTTAATTAATATTTTATATCCTACTATTTCAAGCTGTATAATTCAAATTTGCATTACATGTAACCAACTGTATATTTATTATGGAACTACACAAAAATTTATGTTGCAGAAGAATAAGCAACAGCTGAGGATGACATCCATGATATATCCATTTTTAAAAGTGTGACCCCATTTGTAGCAGATAGACTTTTTAAAACACTGGAAAAATATACAGCAAACTTTCATGTGTGCTAGCAGGGTTACTGGTTATTTTCGTTTCCTTCTCTTTCTTTGCCTACAGTTTCTAATGCGCTAAAGGACCATGTATTGTTTTTATAATAAGAATAAACGGGCCAGGTGCAGTAATCCCAGCTCTTTGGGAGGCCGAGGCAGGCTGATCATCTGAGGTCAGGAGTTCAAGTCCAATCTGTCCAGCATGGTGAAACTCCCTTCTCTACTTAAAAAATACAAAAATCAGCAGGCCATGATGATGGAAACCTGTAATTCCAGCTACTCGGTAGGCTGAGGTAGGAGACTCACTTGAACGAAGTTTGCAGTGAGCTGAGATCGCGCCACCGCACTCCTGCCTGGTGACAGAACAAGACTCTGGTCTCAAAAAAATAAAATAGGCTGGGCGCGGTGGCTCAAGCCTGTAATCCCAGCACTTTGGGAGGCCGAGGTGGGTGGATCACTAGGTCAAGAGATCGAGACCATCCTGGTCAACATGATGAAACCCCGTCTCTACTAAAAATACAAAAAATTAGCTGGGCATGGTGGCGCGTGCCTGTAATCCCAGCTACTCAGGAGGCTGAGGCAGGAGAATTATCTGATCCCAGGAGGCGGAGGTTACGGTGAGCCAAGATCGCGCCATTGCACTCCAGCCTGGGTAACAAGAGTGAAACTCTGTCTCAAAAAAAATAAAAATAAAAATAAAAATAAATAAATAAATAAAATAAAGGAAATTTTAAGGAATCAATGTAACATTGATACCAACCTAAGTTTGAAAAAAAACTACAGAAATATTTATGCAAACAAATAAAAGAAGATAATTCTGGCCAGGCATGGCAGCTCATGCCCGTAATCCTAACACTTTGGGAACTCGAGGCAGGAGGATTGCTTCAGGTCAAGAGTTCAAGACCAACCTGGGCAACACAATGAGACCCTGTCTCTGTAAAAATAAAATAATATAGTCCAGGCACGGTGGCTCATGCTTGTAATCCCAACACTTTGAGAGACCGAGGCAGGCTGATCACCTGAGGTCAGGAGTTCAAGACCAACCTGGCCAGCATGGTGAAACCCCGTCTCCACTAAAAATACAAAAATTAGCCAGATGTGGTGGTTAGTGCCTGTAATGCCAGCTGCTTGGGAGGCTGAGGCAGGAGAATCACTTGAACCCAGGAGGTGGAGGTTGCGGTGAGCCAAGATCATGACAATGAATCCCAGCCTGGGCGACAGAGTGAGACTCTGTCTCAAGAAAAGAAAATTAAATTTAAAAAATAAATAATATAAAATAAAAACTAGATAATTCTGCCTTTTCATAGAACACCTACAGCTTTAACAAACTAAGTACTTTTTCTTCTCTAATACTTGGTCCCAGAGATAGGTCTGGACAGGAAATGCCCATATGGCAGCATTGTCCAGAGCTCAGCCCTGTCAGGCCCCATGAGCCCGATTCAGATCCAATTAAATCTTTCAGAATGCGACAGAGGACACGTTAGAAAACAGATTACACTGAATCTGTTACTCAACAGGCCTGTATGTATTTCTTTTATATTTTTTGTAGACATGAGGTCTTGCCATGTTGTCCAGGCTGGTCTCAAACTCCTGGGCTTAAGTGATCCTCCCGCCTCAGCCTCCCAAAGTGCTGGGATTACAGATGTGAGCCATGGCATCTCCTCCTCTCTCTCTTGCTCCCTGTCTCACCATGTGACACACCTACTCCCCTCTCACCTTCCGCCATGACTGAAAGTTTCCTGTCACCAGAAGCTGAGCAGAGACTGATGCCATGCTTATACAGCCTGCATAATCCTGAGCCAAATAAACCTCTTTTCTTTATAAATTACCCAGCCTCAGGTATTCCTTTGGAGCAATGCAAAAATGGACAAATACAGAGGTCTTTCTGGTCAGTAAGAACACAATTCCCCATCCAATGTGAGCTCCAGCTGGTCCTTCTTGGTGGTCTTTCCCTGGCCTCTGGGAGTTTCTTCCCAGGCATATACTGATCAGTAATCAGCTAAAGAATGAAGGGGAACCCTCCAAACAGCTCCAAAATCCTCTCTGTGTGGTTCACTCCCTCTGCTTTGGCCTTCCCAGACTCTCAACTCAAGGGCACTGCCATGTTCTGTTGGGTTTCTCCTCTCTGCATCAAGGTCTGTGGCCATCACAAGACTTAGCTATTTCCCTTCTTTCGGGATCTCTGTATTGCGCTGTCTGTTGTGCAATGTCCGAAAATTATTGTTTCACATATGTCGTCAGGTTTTTGAGTTGTTTAAAGCAAGAAGGTAGATCTGGTCCCTCCCAGTATGCCATGGTTGGAAACTGAAGTCTCTGAAGCCAGGAACTGAATCCAAGGAGACAGACTCCTGTCAGCTTCCTCCCCAGCCCTTATCGATCCTTCAGTTCTTTCTCGTGTTTATTCAAATGTCACCTCTATTGAGAGGTCTTTGCACACCACCTCAGCCCCAACTGTATTCCCTGTCCTCCCTGTTTCCCTCGAAGGACTGAAAGCTCCACAAGGGCAGGGACTTTTGCTTTTGATCCTAAAGACTGAAATCAGATGCAGTGGCTCACACCTGTAATCCCAGCACTTTGGGAGGCTGACACAGGTGGATCACCTGAGGCCAGAAGTTTGAGACCAGCCTGGCCAACATGGCAAAACCCAAAATGCAAATAAATTGCCAGACATGGTGGTGCTTGCCTATAATCCTAGCTATTCAGGAGGCTGAGACACAAGAATCATTTGAATCCAGGAGTCAGAGGTTGCAATGAGCTAAGATGATGCCAGTGAACTCCAGCTTGGGCAACAGAGTGAGACTCTGTCTCAAAAAAAAAAAAAAAAAAAAAGAGACTGAGGCTTTGCCCCATTCCCCTAGGACCCTGAACAACATGCTAAGACAGAATCTTGAGCTTATACATACTCAATACATGATTTTTTAAATGAATACATAGCATCTTCTGCTCTCCATGTTAACATGCAGGTCAGGTTTACTTCATGTAAGCAGACAGGAGGGTCTCCAGAGATTACAGGAATTTAATGAACTTGAGCAATCAGCCTGTTTTATAGCCTCCAGCCCTGTAGTCTTTTTCTTCCTAAACCTTGTATGGAATGCAGCCACTTAATTGGTTAAAATCAGCTCCTGGCAGACTCCCACAACTTATAGATGAACCCAAGTGAATATTCCTAATTACCATGCTAAAGTCTCCACCTTCAAAGGAGCTATAGCTTCATTACCTTAACATGCAACCTATGCACTGGCAGGATGGCTCACCGCATCTGCACAAGTGGGACCCTACTACGCACAATGATGCACCCTCTCCCTTCTCCGTCATTCCATAAAAAGCACCTATCACTTTCCCTTGGGAAGACACTGCTTTGGAGAATACTCCCAATGTTCTCCTTACTTGTGTCACATAATAAAATTCCTACTGATCCAAACCTACATCCCTATAAAGAGTCTTGTTACTTGCCAGGTGAAGAACCCCAGTTTTTTAGAACAACATAAGCATCTGTGCTCTAGAAAACATCCCACAATGGGAAAACCCAGGACAGATTCTCCAATAAAAGAGAACAAAGCTCATTTCCCCAGGAGAGATTAAGTTGGAGCTGGAAACAAATCGCCCTGGGCCTCATAGCCATCCTCTGACATTAGTCACAGGAGCGAAGTCACCCCAGAACACAGAGGCTCAGAGCTCTAGAGCTCCACTGTCACTGCAGTATCCACTAGGCACATGTGGCCATCAGGCACTTGAAATGTGACAAGTCTGCATTAAGACAGGATCATTAGTATGAACTATGCCCCAGTAGTTTTTTTTTTTTTTTTTTTTTTAAAGATGGGGTTTCACCCTGATAGCCAGGCTGGTCTTGAACTCCTGACCTCAGATGATCAACTCACCTCAGCCTCCCAAAGTGCTAGGATTACAGGTGTGAGCCACTGTGCCCAGCCTGCCCCAGTAGTTTTAAAAATATAGTATGGAAAAAGAAAGTAATGATGTTTCATATTGATAACACATTGAAGTAACAATAGTTCAGTTTCATAGTTTAATAAAACTATGAAAATTGTCAGCTGGATGCAGTGGCTCACGACTGTAATCCCAACACTTCAGGAGACTGAGGCAGGCAGATCACTTCAGGTCAGAAGTTTGAGACCAGCCTGGCCACCATGGCAAAACCTTGTCTCTACTGAAAATACAAAAATTGGCCGGGAGCAGTGGCTTACACCTGTAATGCCAGCACTTTGGGAGGCCAGGGTGGCTGGATCATGACATCAGGAGATCAAGACCATCCTGGCCAATATGGTGAAACCCTGTCTCTACTAAAAATACAAAAATTGCTTTTTCTGGTTCCCAGTTCAACTCTGTTTCTGCCCCCGGGTCCCTTCTTGATTTTGGAAATGGATAAAGCCTGTGGGTTTTTATTAAATTTTTTTTTTACCCACACTACACTGATGTATCAAGGGGGTTTTACCCAGTCTGGACGTTTGATTTTTGTCTCTAATTTTGTCTCTGACTTTTAATTTTAAAAACTAAACATTTGCTTCCATTGTTCTCTGGTTTTATGGTGACAACTTTCTCCCTAAGGCAATGGGTAGGTGACTCATGTTGCGTTGCCTGGAGGACAGGGTGGGAAGGAGTGAGCGGGAAAGGGCGTCAGAGGAGTACTGAGCATGATTCCACTTATAGGAGGGATCTAAAATAGTCAAGTGCATGGAATCAAAGAGTGGAATGGTGGTTGCTAGGGACTGGAGGAGGGAGAAATGTGGAGTTACTAATCAATGGGCAGAAAGTTCCAGTCAAACAAGATGAATAAGCTCTAGAAATCTGCCGTATGACATTTGCCTACAGTCAGCAGGAATGTATTAGACACTTTAAAAAATCTGTTAAGAGAGGAGATCTCATGTTGTGTTCTTTTTCCTTGGAATTTTTTTTTTTTAAGAGATGGGGGTCTTGCTATGCTGCCCTGGCTGGTCTTGAACTCTTGGCCTCATGAAATCCTCTGCTTTGGCCTCTCAAAGTGCTGGGATTGCAGATGTGAGCCACTGCACTTGGCCCCTAGTGTTCTTATCACAATTAAAAATAAAAAGAGATGGCCGGACATGTTTGAGGTCAGGAGTTTGAGACCAGCCTCAGTCTCAACATAGTAAGACTCAGTCTATATTTTTTAAAAAGAGAGAGAAAGATGGACTATATCAGATCTGTTTCTCTGTATGTCATTTTTCATCTCCTCCACCTTTACTTTGTTCTACTTCTCATCAGCCTCAAGACTTGGGGACGGGGTTGAAGATTCTGTGGCCAGCCCAGATCTGCCCTTTTGGGATACACTGTTCCTCCAGGGAAGTGATGCCTAAAAGAAATGTCACGTGAACCACACATGCAATTTTAAACTTTCTGCTAGCCACATTAGAAAGGTAAAGAGAGGCCAGGCATGGTAGGTCAGACCTGTAATCCCAGCACTTTGGGATGCCAAGGTGGGAGATTGCTTGAGCCCAGTTTAAGGTGAGCCTAGGCAAAATGGTGAAACTGTCTCTATAAATAGCTGGGCATGGTACCTCATCCCTGTAGTTCTAGCACTTTGAGAGGCAGAGATGGGCAGATTGCCTGAGCTCGGGAGTTTGAGACCAGTCTGGCCAACGTGGCGAAACCCCGTCTCCACCAAAAATACAAAAATTAGCCAAGTGTGGCACACACCTGCAGTCCCAGCTATTCGGGAGGCTGTAGCAGAAGAATCACTTGAACCCTGGAGGTGGCGACTGCAGTGAGTTGAGATTGCACCACCGCACTCCAGCCTGGATGACAGAGCGAGACTTTATCTCAAAAAAATAAATACGTAAGTAAACAAACCAACAAATAAATAAATATGATGCCAGGCACAGCGTCTCATACCTGTAATCCCAGCACTTTGAGAGACCGAGGAGGGCAGATCACTTGAGGCCAGAAGTTCGAGAGCAGCCTGGACAACATAGTAAGACCTGTCTCTACAAAACATTTAAAATTATAATAAAAAATAAAAAATTAGCTGGCTGCAGTGGAAGGATGGATACAGCCCAGGAGGCTGAGGCTGAGGCTGCAGTGAGCTATGATCTGTATACCCTGGGAGACAGAGCAAGGCTCTGTACACCCATGACAATTTTCTTGTTTCTCTTCTCTCTTTTTTTGGAGGGGGCGGGGCGGGGCGGGGCGGGATGGAGTCTTGCTCTTTGCTCAAGCTGCTGGAGTACAGTGGCACGATCTCGGCTCACTGCGACCTCCACCCCCCATCCCCGCACCACCCCAGGATTAAGTGATTCTTGTGTCTCAGCCTCCGAAGTAGCTGGGATTACAGGTGCCCGCCACCACGCCCAGCTAATACTTGTATTTATTTATTTTTAAGATGGAGTCTAGCTCTGTCCCTCAGGCTGGAATGCAGTGGTATGATCTCAGCTCACCGCATCCTCCACCTCCCAGGTTCAAGCGATTCTCCTGCTCAGCCTCCTGAGTAACTGGGATTACATGTGTATACCACCACCTTTTCCTGTCGGCACAGCTGCCAGTATTCACTCTTACAGGCCTGCAGCCTGCTTATCTATGTCTGCGGCTCGATTTTACAGGCTGCTCTTGATTAGAAAATAAAATGACTTGAGGGCTGCTTTTTGTCAAAAAGGAAACGTAGCCGAGGACTTCCTTACCCTCACTATCTTCCTAAATAATTTCTTTTTAGCGCCTGTGTCACTCAGACCAACAGGGAGTGACTTTCTCCAAGCCCCTCATAAGAAACTTAGAACAGAGGTGGTGGTTAAAGTGGAGTCTTCCCTCTTACCTGGGGTCTATGCACCAGCATCTGAAACACAATTCGGGGTCCTTGGTTGAGTTGTTATCTTTAGTTTCTGTAGGGAAAGCAAGTATCTCCCGACTCTAATTTCCTTGGCTATTGTTTCAGACCAACATTGCCTTTCTTGTTTAAGAAGTTACTTATTTTGTTCTCAGGGCTAGCTAGGTACCTGGAATTTCCCTTGAAGGAGCTCAGGACTTTTCTTTATTTCCATTCTTAGGATCCACAGGCCCCTGTTAAAGGGGGTCCTGACTCTGTATCAGTTTCACATCACGGAGTAGGTCAGATGGACCTGAAGCAATGATCGGGGCAGACACATGGCATGGCTCCTCTGGGTATTTTTGTTTTTACTTTTTTTTTTTTTTTTTTTGAAACCGAGTCTTACTCTGTCACCCAGGCTGGAGTAGAGTGGTGCAACCTTAGCTCACTGCAGCCTGGAACTCCTGGGCTCAAGTGATCCTCCTGCCTCAGCCTCCCAAGTAGCTGGGACTACAGCCATGCACCACCATGTGTGGATAATTTTTTCATTTTTTGTAGAGATGGAGGAGAGGGTCACCATGCTGTCCAGGCTGGTCTTGAACTCAAGCCAACTCCCACTTCGGCCTCCCAAAGCACTGGGATTACAGGAGTGAGCCACCATACCTGGCCCTGATTAGACTTTCTAGCCCTGCTAGAAAGCACTGCACTCCCCTTAACAGAACAGAACAGGCCTGGCTCCATGCTGGAGCTGCACCTCTCCAGGGGTGGACCGTGCAACTGTACTCAATTGCATTTTTCAGACTTGTGCTCTGTGAGTGTCACTGACCTGGACTGCCACTGGAGTGGTGCTCCACAGAGTTATGCACTGCAGCAGTCCTGTGTTTCCTGAGGACCCTCAAGCCTCCTGGATCAAGGCTCACTGCCTCTCTCTGCCATCAGCATTTGTTGTTCAGTGACCCAAGTGGTGTATTGCAGCAGTTCTCCAACGTTGGTATGCATTGGAATCATGCCAGATTGAGAGGCACCATCCCGAGTTTCCGATTCGGTAAGGTCTAGAGGAGGGCCCAAGGCTTTGCATTCCGAGCAAATTCCCAGGGGAGGCTGATGCTGCTGGCCCAGAGGTCACACTTTGAGAACCACTGGTGTAGTGGGTGCTGTAGGTGCCTCAGAGGGACCCCCTTCCCGGCCAGTGCATCCAACCCCAGATACCCAGAGCACTGGCTGCTAATGACTCACAGCTGTTTCCTCTCTAGAGCACTGCCTGGTATGGGTTGAATTGATTTGCATGCCCCTAAAATTCCAACATTAAAGTCCTAACCCTCAGTATCTTAGAATGTGACCTTATTTGGAAAGAAGCCCTTTAAAGAGCTAATTAACTTAAATGATATCATTAGGTCATTAGGGCCCTGATCCAATATAACCTCTGATATAGTTTGGATATCTGTCCCCACCAAATCTCACGTTGAAATGTGATCCCCACCCCCGTTTTGGAGGTGAGGCCTAATGGCAGATGTTTGCATCATGCGGGTGGATCCCTCACAAATGGTGCCCTCCTCCCAATAATAAGGCGAGAAGTGAGTGTTATAAAGAGCCCAGCACTTCCCTTCCTCTTTGCTTCCTCTCTCACCATGTGGTCTCTGCACACAGCAGCTCCCCCTTGGCCTTCTGCCATGAATGGAAGCATCCTGAGGCCTCAGCAAAGCAGATGCTAATGCCATGCTCCCTGTACAGCCTGCAGAAGTGTAAGCCAAATTAATCTCTTTTCTTTATAAATTACCCAGCCTCACCAAAAGCAATGGCAACAAAAGCCAAAATAGACAAATGGGACCTAATCAAACTCCACAGCTTCTGCACGGCAAAAGAAACAGTCATTAGAGTGAATCAGCAACCAACAGAATGGGAAAAATGCAGTCTACCCATCTGACAAGGGGCTGTTATCCAGAATTTACAAAGAACTAAAACAGATCTACAAGGAAAAACCAAACAAGCCCATTCAAAAGTGGGCGAAGGATATGAACAGACACTTTACAAAAGAAGACATACATGAGGCCAGCAAACATATGAAAAAATGCTCATCATCACTGGTCATTAGAGAAATGCAAATCAAAACTACATTGAGATACCATCTCATGCCAGTTCGGATGGTGATCATTAAAAAATCTGGAGACAACAGATGCTGGAGAGGATGTGGAGAAATAGGAACACTCTTACACTGTTGGTGGGAGTGTAAATTAGTTCAACTTTTGTGGAAGACAGTGTGGCAAGTCCTCAAGGACCTATAAATAGAAATTCCATTTGACCCAGCAATCCCATTACTGGGTATATATCCAAAGGATTATAAATCGTTCTACTATAAGGACACATGCACACGAATGTTCACTGCAGCACTGTTTACAGTAGCAAAGACCTGGAACCAACCCAAATGCCCATCGATGATAGACTGGATAGGGAAAATGTGGTACATATACACCATGGAATATTACGCAGCCATCAAAAACGATGAGTTCGTGTCCTTTGTAGGGACATGGATGAACCTGGAAACCATCATTCTCAGAAAGAGCATTCTGACACAAGAGCAGAAAATCAAATACCGCATGTTCTCACTCATAGGCGGGTGTTGAACAATGAGAACACATGGACACAGGGAGGGGAGCACTACACACTGGGGTCCATTGAGGGGAAATGGGGAAGGGACGGGGGTGGGGAGGTAGGGAGAGATAGCATGGGGAGAAATGACAGATACAGGTGAGGGGAAGGAAGGCAGCAAACCACACTGCCATGTGTGTACCTATGCAACAATCTTGCATGTTCTTCACATGTACCCCAAAACCTAAAATGCAATTTAAAAAAGTTCAGATTTATGTTCTAATAAAACTTTATTTACAAAAACAAAAAAAATAAAATAAAATAAATTACCCAGCCTCAGGTATTCCTTATAGTAATGCAAGAAGATTAGAACCACCACTGTCCTTATAAAAAGGAGATATTTGGACACACACACACACACACACACACACACACACAATGCCAGGTAAAAATGAAGGCAGAGAGCCAGGCATGTTGTCTCACAATTGTAATCCCAGCACTTTGGGAGACTGAGGTGGGTGGATCACTCGAGCTCAGGAGTTCAAGACCAGCCTGGGCAACATAGTCAAACTCCATCTCTACCAAAAATACAAAAAGTTAGCTGAGCATGATGGCGCATGCTTGTGGTCCCAACTGCTAGGGAGGTGCAGAAGGATTGCTTGAGCCTGGGAGGCAGAGGTTGCAGTGAGCCATGATTGCACAACTGCACTCCAACCTGCGTGACAGAACAAGACCCTGCCTCAAAAAAGAGACAGAGATTGAAGTGATGCTTCTACAAGCCAAGCAAAACCAAAGATTGCCAGCAAACCACCGGAGGCTGAGGGAAAGGCATGGAACAGATTCTCCCTGGTGACCCTCAGAAAGCACCAACATGCTGGCACCTTGAACTTGGACTTCCAGCCTCCAAAACTAGGAGAGAATAAAAGTCTGTGGTTTAAGCCATTCAGGTGGTGGTGCTTTGTTTCAGCGGCCTTCCAAACTAATACACAGCCCTTGGCCAGACAGGAACCACTAGGAGATGCTGGCCCCCACACCTCCTGAGATCAGACCTCAGACAATGACCCATGGGAATGGGGCCAGCCCCTTAGCCTTAAGTGGGGACCAGCTTTGTGTTGTTATTTGGCGTCCTGCAGCATTAGTGAGCTTTCTGCACTGTTTTATCCTGCTTCCTCACTCATCTCCTCCTGAGAATTCTTGGTTTCCATCTTAGGAGCTGCTGCTAGAGAACCCAATTCAAGTCAAGAAGTGAGAATTTGCATTCCCTATTATCCCATAGGCAAGAAATGACTCCCTCTCTCCTCTCAATCACCACCCAACCATCAAAGGAAGGTGGGCAGCAGCCTAAACCTTGTGAGTATTTTTTTGTTTTGTTTTTGTTTTCCGTTTGCTTGGTTTGGGGGTGGTTTTGTTTTGTTTTGTTTTGAGACAGCCTGGCTTTGTTACGCAGGCTGGAGTGAAGTGGCATGATCTCAGCTCACTGTAACCTCTGCCTCCTGGGTTCAAGTGATTCTCTTGCTTTGGCCTCCCTGGTAGCTGAGACTACAAGCATACACCACCATACCCGGCTGATTTTTGTATTTTTAGTAGAGACAGTGGTTTTTTTTGTTTCACCATGTTGCCTGTGCTGGTGGTTTTTTGTTTTTTAAGCGATGGGGTCTCCCTATGTTGCCCAGACTGGACTCGACCTCCTGGGCTCAGGCAATCCTCTCCCCTCAGTCTCCTGATGGCTGAGAATACAGGTGCCCACCACCATGCCTGATCTGTGTTGGCTGTGGTCTGTGTTGAAGACTCCCTCACTCTGAGCAAAAAAGAACCTGCTCCTGGGTCTACCTTTGGGAAAGGAAATTACATGCGGCTCACAAAGGCCAGGGTGGTGGAGTTACGCAACAGAAGCGCCCTCCGCTGGCAAGCTGGGATTAGACACACCCAGCTCAATTTCTCCTGTGGAAAAGGAACGGAGGGGAACACCAGCCCTCTGCACCCTTCCTTACTCCCACACACGCACTGCTACCCACGCTTTCAAAAATACTAAGAATTAGCTGGACGTGGTGGTGCATACCTGTCATCCCAGCTACTCCAGAGGCTAAGGTGGGAGGATCACTGCGTCGGAGAGTTTGAGGCTGCAGTGAGCTATGATCGTGCCACTGCACTCCAGCCTGGGCAACAGAGCAGGACCTGGTGATAGGGCTTGGGTCTGTTTTCCCACCCAAATCTCATGCCGGGGCCTGGTGGGAGGTGACTGGATCATGGGGGTGGATTTCCCGTTGGGTGCTGTTCTCATGATAGTGAGTTACCACCAGATCTGGTCATTGACAAGTGTGTAGCACCTCCTCCCTCACTTCCTCCTGCTTCAGCCATATAAGAAGAAACTGCTGCCGGGCGCGGTGGCTCAAGCCTGTAATCCTAGCACTTTGGGAGGCCGAGGCGGGTGGATCACGAGGTCAAGAAATCGAGACCATCCTGGTCAACATGGTGAAACCCCGTCTCTACTAAAAATACAAAAAATTAGCTGGGCATGGTGGTGTGTGCCTGTAACCCCAGCTACTCAGGAGGCTGAGACAGGAGAAGTGGCTGAACCCAGGAGGCGGAGGTTGCGGTGAGCCGAGATTGCACCATTGCACTCCAACCTGGGTAACAAGAGCGAAACTCCATCTCAAAAAAAAAAAAAAAAAAGAAGAAGAAGAAACTGCTTTCCCTTCGCCTTCCACCATGATTGTAAGTTTCCTGAAACCTCCCCAGCCATGCCCTGTAGAGCCTGCAAAACCGTGAGCCAATTAAACCTTTTTTCTTTGTAAGTTATCCAGTCTCAGTTATTTCTTTATAGTGTGAGAACGGACTAATAAACCTGGTCTCTAAATTTAAAAACAAAAAACAACTAAGAAGTGATTTGCAGAGCTTGTGGGAGTGAAGCTGGGTCCAGAGAGGGTTCAGAAATGCTGCTTCCCTGTATCTCCCAGTTCAAAGAGTGCCTGGCCCTGGTCATAAGAATGTGACCCAGACTTCCTTCCCCAGAACCTCCTAAGTCCTTTTGGGACTCTGCCTCCCTCACCCTCACCACCATGACCCGGACCCTCTGTTCCTTGCTTCATTCCTTACTAGTCCAGATAGCCCAGGGTGGGAAGGCCTGCAGGGACACTGTATGGAGCAGATGTGCACACACTGCAGCTCTGTGACTGTGTGTGCGTGCAGGGCCACATGTGAGGGAAAGATGCAAGAAACGTGTCCCTAGGAGGGGAATATGAACACTGGTTGAGAATATGTTATTGTGGAAAGGAACCTTGGAAAGCACTGGATCCATCAGCCTCATTTACCAGATAAGGAAAATGACACCCACAGAGAAGAAAAGACCTGAGAGATCCAAGATGGCTGATCACTAACAGCTCAGGATTGTAGCTCCCACTGAAAGCGCAAAGAATGAGAGGACGCCATACCTTCACATGAATTCTTGTTGCTCACGCACCAGGAGATTCCCAGCGGAGGAGCCCCGCGGGTCGCCAGCGCGACTCTTGTGACCGGCGAGGCGGTTTTGCCGGCGCCTTGGAGCGGCGGTTCTTGGTGCAGAGTCGGAAAAGCACCATCAATCTTAACGCCGCTGATTTGGTCGGTGCAGTGGGTTGCTCAGATTTTGGCGCTGAGAATCAGTAAGTTGGACGTCCACTCAGAAACCTAATTACAAAGACGGTGAATTCAAAGACCACAGATGGATAAATTTATAACGAAGGGAGGAAAACGGCCAAAAAAGGCTGAGAATGCCCAAGATCAGAACGCCTCTCCCTCAGCGGGGGATCCCAGTTCCTCATCAGCAACGGCACGAGGCTTGATGGAGAACGAGTGTGTTCCGATTACAGAAGCAGGCTTCAAAATGTGGATAATGAGAAACTTCTGTGAATTAAAAGAACTTGTTTTAACCCAATCTAAAGCAACTAAGAACTTTGAAAAAAGATTTGACGAAATGTTAACAAGAATACACAATTTAGAGAGGAATATAAGTGAATTGATGGAGCTGAAAAACACAATAGGAGAACTTCGTGAAGTATGCACAAGTTTTAACAGCCGAATTGATCAAGCAGAAGAAAGGATATCAGAGGTCGAAGACCAACTCAATGAAATAAAACAAGAAGACAAGATTAGAGAAAAAAGGATAAAAAGGAACGAGCAAAGTCTCCAAGAAATATGGGACTATGTGAAAAGACCTAATCTACGCTTGATAGGTGTACCTGAATGTGACGAAGAGAATGAATCCAAGCTGGAAAATACGCTTCAGGACATTATTCAGGAAAATTTTCCCAGCCTAGTAAGGCAGGATAATATTCAACTCCAGGTAATACAGAGAACACCACAGAGATATTCCTCAAGAAGAGCAACTTCAAGGCACATAATCGTCAGATTCACCAGGGTTGAAATGAAGGAGAAAATACTAAGGGCAGCCAGAGAGAAAGGTCAGGTTACCTACAAAGGGAAGCCTATCAGACTTACAGCAGATCTCTCAGCAGAAACCCTACAAGCCAGAAGAGAGTGGGGGCCAATATTCAACATCCTTAAAGAAAAGAACTTTCAACCCAGAATTTCACATCCAGCCAAACTAAGCTTCACATGTGAAGGAAAAATAAAGTTTTTTGTGAATAAGCAAGCACTCAGAGATTTCATCACCACCAGGCCTGCTTTACAAGAGCTTCTGAAAGAACCACTACACATATGAAAGGAACAAACAGTATCAGCCTTTCTAAAAAAATTATCAAAAAGAGCATCAATATAACGAAGAATTTACATCAACTAATGGACAAAATAGCCAGCTAATGGCAGTATTAAACTCACATATATTATTATTGATTCTAAATTTAAATTGACTAAATCCCCCAATCCAAAGACAGGCAATTTGAATAAAAAACTAAAACCCATCAGTATGCTGCATCCAGATCCATCTCACATTCGAGGATACACAAAGACTCCAAACAAGGGATGGAGAAAGATTTACCAACCAAACAGAGAGCTAAAATAAATAAATAAAAAGCAGAAGTTACAATTAAGCAACAAAGATCAAAAGAAGCAAAGAAGGACATTATATAATGATAAAAGGATCAATGCAACAACAAGAAGAGCTAAAGATCCTAAATATATATGCACCCAATACAGGAATACGCAGACATACAAGACTTATAAAGAGACTTAGACTCCCACATAATAATAGTGGGAGACTTCAACATTAATATTAGACAGATCAATGAGACAGAAAATTAACAACGATATTCAGGACTTGAACTCAGATCTGGAACAAGTAAATGTAATTAACATTTATAGAACTCTGCACTTTAAATATACAAAATATACACTCTTATCAGTACCACATCATATCAACTTAGAAGTTTAAAAGAAATCTTGGTTGGCTCCTTGTTTGCTATTCTCTTCCCTCATTTTCTTTCATGTCTCCATTATTAAGGACAATTACAGGCATACCCATATTTAGACTGCATTCTAGCCCAGGCAATAAAGCAATACCCCCATCCTCTCTCCTTCTTCCTCTTTCTCTTTCTTCCTCTTCTTTATTCTTAAAAAAAAAAAAAAAGAAAAGACCTGCCTGAGGCTGGTCATGCTGGGACTTAACCCCAAGAAAAGAGAAGCAAGCATGATGTGTATATTGGGTTGTGCAAATATGTGCTTACCAAAAAAAAAAAAAGATTTAAACACACACACACACACACACACACACACACACACACCACCTCCCCAACTTCTGCTCCAACCATATAAGAAAAAACTGGAGTTTTTGTTTCGTGTTGTGTTGTTCTTGTCGTCGTTGTTGTTGTTTTGACTCAGGGTCTCCCTTTGCCTCCCGGGCTGGAATGCAGTGGCACCCCCTTTGCTCACTGTAGCCTCAACCTCTTGGACTCAAACCGTCGTCCCACCTCAGCCTCTCAAGTAGCTAGGACTACAGGCATGCACCAGTATACCTGGATAATTTTTTATTTTTTCACTTTTTGCAGAGATGGCGTCCCACTATGTTGTCCGGGCTGGTCTCAAACTCCTGAAGTCAAGCAATCCTCCCTCCTCTGCCTCCCAAAGTGTTGGGATTGTAGGCATGACCCATCATAGCCTCAGAAGTTTTGAATTATGCCCCTAAAATGGTTTAGGTTCATATCCCCACACAAATCTCATGCCAAATTGTAATCCCCAATGTGGGAGCCAGGGCCTGGTGGTCGGTGATTGGATCATGGGGTGGATTTCTCTCTGGGTGCTGCTCATGAGTGCTCATGAGATCTGGTTGTTTGTTTTGTTTTGTTTGAGACAGAGTCTCCCTCAATCGCCCAGACTAGACTGCAGTGGCATGATGTCAGCTTACGGCAACCACTGCCTCCTGGTTCAAGCGATTCTCTTGCCCTAGCCTCCCGAGTAGCTGGGATTACAGGCATCCACCACCACATTCAGCTAATTTTGTGTGTGTGCCTGTATTTTTATAGAAACAGGGTTTCACTGGGCACAGTAGTGCATGCCTGTAGTCCCAGCTACTCGGGAGGCTGAGGTGGGAGGATGCTTGAGCCTAGGAGTTCTGGGATGTAGTGCGCTATGCCGATGTGTCCGCACTAAGTTTGGCATCAATATGGTGACCTCCCGGGAAGGATGAACCAGCCCAGGTTGGAAACAGAGCAGGTCAGAACTTCCGTACTGATCAGTAGTGGGGCTGTGTCTGTGAATAGCCACTGCACTCCAGCCTGGGCAACATAGCGAGACCCTGTCTCTATTAAAAAAAAAAAAAAAGAAGGAAAGAAAGAAAGAAAGAAAAGAAAAGAAACAGGGTTTTGCCATGTTGGCCAGGCTGGTCTCAAACTCCTGACCTCAGGCAATCTGCCTGCCTTGGCCTCTCAAAGTGCTGGGATTACAGGTGTGAGCCACCATGCCCAGCATGAGATCTGGTTGTTTAGAGTGTGGCACCTCCCACCTCTCTCTCCTCGTCCTCCTCCAGCCATGTGAGATGTGCCTGCTTCCCCTTCTGCCATGACTGTAAGTTTCCTGAGGCCTCCTCAGCCATGCTTCTTGTAGAGCCTACAGAACCATGAAACGATTAAACCTCTTCTCTTGATAAATTACTCAGTTTCAGGGGTTTTTTTTTTAAGCAGTGAGATAATGGACTAATACAGCACCTGATCCTCAGTCTGGAGAATCAGAGAAGAGCATGGTGTGGCCACAGTGAGTTCCACTTCTAAATGGGCAAGGATCAAATACACAAAACATACACACAGTTGGTGGGGCCAGCCAAGGTGGGACTGTTGAGTCTGGAACTCGGTAATGGCTAGCTTGTCTCATCCTGGACTTGAAGCTCTCAAGAGGAAGCTCCTAATTCCTTTTTTTTTTTTTTTTTTTTTTTTTTTTTAGATGGAATTTAGCTCTGTCACCCAGGCTGGAGTGCAGTGGCATGATCTCAGCTCACTGCAACCTCCACCTCCCAGGTTTAAGCGATCCTCCTGCCTTGGCCTCCCAAGTAGCTGGGATAACAGGCATATGCCACCATACCCAGTTAATTTTTGCATTTTTAGTAGAGGCGGGGGTTTTGGCCAGACTGGTCTGTAACTCCTGACCTCAAGTGATTTGCCTGCCTTGGCTCCCAAAGTGCTAGGATTACAGGTGTGAGCCACCACACCCAGCCCCTAATGCCCAAGTGTTCAGGAATGAATGCATGCATTCATGAATGAATGACTGCTTGACAGTCATTAGCAAATGATTGCAGTCCTGGAAAAGGGAACACTTACACTTTAAGGGACATTCAGTGGAAAGCATCAGGCAGCCATTAGCATTTATTTCTTAAGCAACTAATACATGCCAGGCTGTTCTAGACACTAAAAATTATTTTCCTTCCTTCCCTCCCTTCCCTCCCTCTCTTCCTCCCTTCCTCCCTCCCTTCTTTCTAGAGTGGGTCTCCCAGGCTGGAGTGCAGTGGCACAATCATAGCTCACTGCAGCCTCAAACTCCTGGGCTCCATCAGCCTCCTGCCTCAGCCTCCTGAGTAGCTAGGACTACATGTCCATGCCACCATATATGGCTAATTTTTTTAATTTTGCAGATGTATTGCCCAGGCTGGTCTCAAACTCCTGGGCTCAAGTGATTCTCCTACCTCAGCCTCCCAAAGTGCTAGGATTACAGGTGTGAGCCACTGTGCCTGGCCAAGAAGGAGACTTTCCTCCAGGAATTCACATTCCAGATGAGACAGAAGAGGAGTCAGAGATTGGAGAGTGTCCTGTGAAAAAAATTCTCATTTTACAGTGGAGGAAACTGAAGCTCAACAAAGTGCATACTTACCCAGGCCACAGGGCTGGCAAACAGCAGTGCCAAGATTTGAACCCATGTCTGTGTGACCCCCAAAGAGACACAGACAGAGATAAATGAGGGAGGGAGAAGGTGAGTTTTCTCCCTGGTTCAATAAATCCAAAAGATGTGTCTCAAAGACCAAAATCATCCACACCTCGGGGCTGGGCATAGTGGCTCATGCCTATAAGCCCAGCACTAAGGGAGGCCAAGGCAGGCAGATCACCTGAGGGCAGAAGTTTGAGACCAGCCTGTCCAACATGGTGAAATCTCATATCTACTAAAAATACAAAAATTAGCTAAGCATGGTGGCACATGCCTCTAATTTCAGCTACTCAGGAGGCTGAGGCAAGAGAATCACCTAAACCCAGGAGGCGGCGTTTACAGTTAGCCGAGATCACACCACTGCACTCCAACCTGGGCAACGGAGCGAGACTCCATCTCAAAACAATGAAAAACAACAACCACAAAAATATCTGCTCAAAGCAGATATTGGGAAATGCTCAAAGCCTTTTGTATTTCATAGATCCTAGGCCTGAAGTCAATCAGCTGGTCCCTAACGGTGGTCAGGCTCTTGCTCATCTCAGCATCATGCTGTGATGAAGAGCCCAGTGCTGCATCCCTGTGCTGGCTTTTCATCTGTAACATGAAACTAATTGTATCTACCCCATAGAGTGCTGCAATCATGAAATCAGTGAGTAAGTGTGAAATTATTTAAGTTCCCAATATGTCGTCAATACCCACAAATTATTATTACCTCTGGCTTTCCCTTTCTTTTGTGTCCTGTGTTCCCTGATAATTTCTCAGAAGTAGCTCAATATATTTGCCCTCAGTAGAAATCTCCATCCTCTTCGTCTAGTGATAAAATCCGGGGGTTGGTTGAAAAGGGCAGAGAGTAAGCCTTGGAAGATGTGTGTGTGTGACCAGCGCAGTTTCACAGCTTAAGTCATCTTCTCCTCCTGACACTTTTTTTTTCTTTTTTGAGGCTGGGTCTCACTCTGTTTCCCAGGTTAGAGTGAAGTGGCACAATCATGGCTCACTGCAGCCAGCCTCAACCTCCAGGGCTCAAGTGATCCTCCCAGCTCAGCCTCCCAAGTAGCTGGGACAATAGCTGGCTAAATTTTTTGTATTTTTTGTAAAGACCTGGGTCTCACTTTGTTGCCCAGTCTCGTCAGGAACTCCTGGGCTCAAGTGATCCTCCCGCCTCAGCCTCCCAAAGTGCTGAGATTACTACAGGCACGAGCCACCAGCCTCCCAAAGTGCTGAGATTACTACGGGCACGAGCCACCGCGCCCTGCTTGGACACTTTAGAAACGGTGCTTTGGGCTGGGTTTAGGAGCTTTGAACATTGGGGTTAGCCTGACCTCTAGTGGGCAAACAGAAAACAGTAGAAAGCTGGCAGGAGACGCTTAAGGGTGGCAAAGCGACATTCCTGCCAGGGCACGACGCTTCATTAAGTAGCTTTTATTGAGAGCTTACTAGATGCTGAATTTAACCACCTTGTCAAAGTCCACACAGGTTGCAAGTGGCAGGGTCAGGGTCTTAACCCAACCCTGTCTGGCCTCAAAGCCTTCTTCTTTATCCACAAGGCATGGCGTCTGGCTGGAGAAAAACCATCACACTGCATCCACACAGGTTATCCAGTGGATAAAGCCCTTCCCTTACAACATTGAAACAACACACACATCCTGTGACAAAGGTTATTGCAGCCACTTCTCACACCTAGAAGCTTCAGTGCTGAACAGCCTAGCCCAAAATTATACTCCTTCATCCAATGCTAATTTATCACTCAGTCCTCAGCACGGTGCTGGACGCTGGAAATAAATGAAAAGCAAAACACGCAAGATCCCTGCCCTGCCCTCAAGAAGCTTGGAGATTAATCGGTTGCTACCAGAACTGAGGTCCTTGCTGCCCAGGCAAATGATCTTTTTACTATGACATTAGGACTGCCAGCTCATTTCTGGGTGGCTGCTCTTTTTTTAATTTATTTTTATTTTTTTATTTTTGTTTTGCGACAGAGTCTTGCTGTGTCACCCAGGCTGGAGTGCAGTGGCGTGATCTCTCGGCTCACTGCAACCTCTGCCTCCCAGGTTCAATCAATTCTCATGCCTCAGGCTCCCGAGTAGCTGGGACTAAGGCACTCACCACCATGCTCAGCTAATTTTTATATTTTTAGTACAAAGGGATTTCACCACGTTGGCCAGGCTGTTCTCAAACTCCTGATCTCAAGTGCTCCATCTGCCTCAGGTATCCCAAAATGCTGGGATTACAGTTGTGAGCCATTGCACCTGGCCTGGTCAGTGCCCCCTAAGTCCTGGACTAGAAATTAGCAAAGATGGGGATACTAGAGCTTAATTTTACCCAACCACAGATCCAGAGCATAAGTCTAGTTCTGCCTGACTCCAAATTTTTTTTTTTCTTTTCTTTTCCTTTCTTTTTTTTTTAAACGAGACAAGATCTTGCTCTATCACTCAAGCTGAAGTGAAGTGGCACCATTATGACTCACTGCAGCCTCAATCTCCCAGGCTCAAGTGATCCACCCACCTCAGCCCCCCAAGAATCTGAGACTGCAGACGCACACCACCATGCCTGTTTATGTTTTTTTTATTTTTCTTTTTTTTTTTTTAATGTTTTGTAGAGATGAGGCCTCACTGTGTTGCCCAGGCTGGTCTTGAACTCTTGAGACCAAAAAACCTTCCCATCTTGGCCTCCCAAAATGTGGAATCCCAGGCGTAAGTCACTGAGCCTCTTTTGTTTTCTCTTAATTTTTACCTTAAGGATGGGGTCCTTCTCTGTTGCCCAAACTAGAGTACAGTGGCACAATCATAGCTCACAGCAGCCTCAGACTCTTAGGCTCAACCAGTCCTCCTATCTCAGCCTCCCATGTAGCTGGGACTATAGGTACAAACCAGCATGCAACCTCACAGTTTTAACCACTGCACTTTTGGGCACTGTTGTTCAAAGTTCCAAACGGTCCCACGTACTTACCTATGCATTGCTCATCTGAAAGTCAGGGTCCTGAGATTTTTTTTTTTTTAAGGGATCACTCTGTCACCCAGGCTGTAGTGCAGTGGCACAATCTCAGTTCACTGCAACCTCCATCTCCTGGGTTCAAGTGATTCTCCTGCCTCGGCCTCCTGATTAACTGGGATTACAGGCATGTGCTACCACACCCAGCTAAATTTTACAATTTTATAAAGACAGGGTTTCACCATGTTGGTAAGGCTTCTCTTGAATTCCTGACCCCAGGTGATCTGCCTGCCTCATCCTCCCAAAGTGCCTCACGCCTGGCCCCTAATATTAGGATTTCGGTGCAAATCATTTATCTGAGAATTGACCCCAGGAGGCGCTGCAGGGAAATGGAGAAGTGTATTACTCTGCTAAAACTGCCAAAACAAAATGCTATAGAGCAGGTGGCTTAAGCAACAGGAATATACTTTCTCACAGTTCTGGAGGCTGGAAGTTCAAGATCAAGGTGCTGGCAGGGTTGGTTTCCTTGGAAGCCCCTCTCTATGGCTGACCTCCTGCTGTCTTTTCACATGGTTGTCTGTCTGTGCACGCACCTGCCTGGTGTCTCTCTCCGTGTCCTAATCTCCTCTTCTGTTAAGGACAACAGTCGGATTGGATTAGGGCCCACACTCACAGCCTCATTTTAGCTTATTCACCTCTAGAAAGGCCCTATTTCCAAATGCAGTCACATTCTGAGGCACTGGGGGTTGGGGCTTCAACGCGTAAATCGGGAGGGGAACACACAGTTCAGCCCCTAACAGGAGGTAAGACGGGGGTCGAG
Organism: Saimiri boliviensis; assembly: GCF_048565385.1. Lineage (NCBI taxonomy): Eukaryota > Metazoa > Chordata > Mammalia > Primates > Cebidae > Saimiri > Saimiri boliviensis. The sequence goes on along the minus strand of NC_133460.1, from coordinate 15,778,129 downwards.
GGGAAGATGCAAAGAAAGGGCACTTGAAGCTAATCCCACTTGGTACATCTGAAAGAGCGTTTAAAACACTCTCCAAGCCAGGCATGATGGGTCACGCCTGCAATCCCAGCACTTGGGGAGGCCTAGATGTGTGGGTCCCTTGAGTCCAGAAGATCGAATCCAGCTTGGGCAACACAGAGAGACCACATCTCTACCCCCCCAAAAAAAGAAGAAATAAGGCTGGTGCAGTGGCGCTCACCTGTAGTCCCATCTACTCTAGAGGCTGAGGTGGGAGGATGACTCGAGTCCAGGAGGTCGAGGTTGCAGTGAGCTGTGACTGCACCACTGTACTCCAGCCTGGGCCATAGTAAAAGACCTTGTCTAAAAAATAAATAAATAAAAAAAAAATAAACACTCTTAGGGTGATCCTTTCCTGCTGGGGAACAGGGAGTGGGGTGTATCTTTCAGCTCCCATCCGTGTTGTCAGTGGCTGCTTCCAGGACATCAGCTCCCCAGCACTCAGAGTCTAAAAGAAAATACTCAAACTAGTAGATACAGTTGCTCACAGCAGGATGCAGTCAGCATGTAAGGGGACAGTGAGTGTGCAGAGATTTGGGTGGGGCACTGACGATCTGGTATGCCACCCCATATTCCCCCTAAGTCCACCAGATTTTTTTTTTTTTTTTTTTGAGACAGAGTTTCTCTCTTGTTGCCCAGGCTGGAGTGCAATGGCGCAATCTCAGCTCACCACAACCTCCACCTCCTGGGTTCAAGTGATTCTCCTGCCTCAGCTTCCCAAGTAGCTGGGATTACAGGCATGTGCCACTACACCTGGCTAATTTTTTGTTTTTAGTAGAGACAGGGTTTCACCATGTTGTCTCAAACTCCTGACCTCAGGTATCAACCCACCTCAGTCTCCCAAGGTGCTGGGATTACAAGTGTAAGGCACCATGCCTGGCTTTTTTTAAAAAAAAGAAAAAAAAAAAACAAAGAAACAGGATCTTGCCCTATCACTGAGGCTGGAGTCCGGTGGCACAATTGTAACTCACTGCAACCTTGACCTTCCAAGTAGCTGAGACTACATTTGTGTACCACCATGCCTCATTAACTTATTTAAATTATTTTTTATAGAGATAGGGCCTTACGATGTTGCCCAGGCTGTTCTCAAACTCCTGGCCTCAAGTGATCCTCCTGCTTGGCCTCTCAAAGTGATAGGATTGCAGGCATGTGCCACCATGCTCAGTCCATCTTTTTCTTGTGTTATGCTACCTGGCTCTGAGCCAACTCTAATTTGTTTCAACAGCAAATCTTTAAGTGATTTTTCTACCAATCGTATGTGCCAACAAATTGCTAAGTCAAGTCAGAATATTTCCATCACAGCCTGCTTAGTTTCCTGTTTTTGCTGCTCTTTCCATCCCTAAGTGGGAACAGTTTCACTGTCTCACGTGCCGGCTCAAGCATATAAGAGTGAGGACTCTTTAACCCTGTGCAGTGGCTCACACCTGTAATCCCAGCACTTTAGAAAGCTAAGGTGGGTGGATCACCTGAGGTCAGGAGTTTGAGCCTGGCCTGGCCAGCATGGTAAAACCCTGTCTACTAAAAATACAAAAATTAGCCAGGCATGGTGGCATGTTTTTGTGGTCCCAGCTACTCAGGAGGCTGAGGCAGGAGAATCACTTGAACCCAGGAGGTGGAGATTGAAGTGAGCTGAGATTGTGCCACTGCACTCCAGTCTGGGCGACAGAGCAAAACTGTCTCAAAAAGAGAAAAAAAAAAAAAAAGAAGAAGAAGAAAGAAAGAAAAAGAATCAGGACTATTTGGTTCCAAGTTGCAGAACCTCAGTGCAAATTGGCTTAAAAATAGAGAGGGGAGCAGCCAGGCATGGTAGCTCACGCCTGTAATCTCAACACTTCAAGAGTACAGATTGGCTTAAAAATAGAGGGGGTAATGGCTGGGCATGGTGGCTCATGCCTGCAATCTCAGCACTTTGGGAGGCCGAGGTGGGCAGATCACGAGGTCAAGAGATCGAAACCATGCTGGCCAAACTGGTGAAGCCCTGTCTACTAAAATTAGCTGGGTGTGGTGACATGCGCCTATAGTCCCAGCTACTTGGGAGGCTGAGGCAGGAGAATCGCTTGTACCCGGGAGAGAAAGGTTGCAGGAGCCAAGGTCGCACCACTGCACTCCAGCCGGCAACAGAAGAAGACTCCATCTCAAAAAAAAAAAAAAAGAAAGAAAGAAAAGAAGAAAGAAAAAAAAATACAGTGGGTGGGTTTATAGACTCAAGTTACTGAATATGCCAGGCACTACTGGGTCGGGTGTCCCAAAAAATACCTTTGGGAATGTGTCTTTGTAAACCTCTTAGTTCAGTTTCTCTGTGCTGCTGCTATGGAAGGCAGGCTGTCCCTATGAAGTGGCACAGATGACCCCAAGTAGCCCCAGGTCTAAATCCTGTGAGACCTCTACCAGTTAAGGCACTTTTTGGAGACTTAAAACCAAAAAGCTGACTCAACAAGACAGACAGCACCCAGAGACAGAGTCCAGAGGTGGGCTGGGCTTTCAGCTCAGTTGATTCATCTGCACCAAGGTGAATCTTCATTCCATCTCTTTACTCTGCCCATTCACAGCACCAGCTTCAGCCTCTATCTGGCTTAAACATATTAAAGCATTCTTTTCAGAAGCTCCTAGCCAGACTTTCTTTGCATTTCCTCGGCCCAAATTGATTTCAACTTGTCCATTCTTGAACTAATCACTGCCAAGTAAAGATAGTTATGATTAACTTAAGATGATTATCCGGGGTTAATGAATTTTTGAGAATCAACCACTACATCCACCAAGAGATGTGTCTTGTGTCTTTCAAATCATTTTCATCGTAGCTCAACCTATGATGTCATTTACATCATGATCCCGTATACTTTCATATAAATATAAACTTCCCAAAACAATATTTATCCTTACTATATATGATGCACTCTGTTAATTCTACTCTATACTGCATTGTTTGTTAAATGTTGATTATTCATAATTTTTTTTTTTTTTTTGAGACAGGGTCTCACTCTGTCACACAGGCTGGATGGAGTACATGAGTGCAATCTTGGCTCACTGCAACCTCTGCCTCCCAGATTCAAGTGATTCTCCCACCTCAGCCTCTCAAGTAGCTGAGACTTCAGGTGCGCACTACCATGCCTGGCTAAATTTTGTAGTGTTTGGGAAAGAGGGAGTTTCACTATGTTGGCCAGGCTGGTCTCGAATTCCTGACCTTAAGCAATCCGTCTGTCTCAGCTCCCAAAGTGCTGGGTTTCCAGGCAAGAGCCACCGCGCTTAGCCAAATGTTGATTATAATTACCAAATCGTATAACAACCCATTAATGGGTCACAATTGGCAATTTGAAATATGCTATGCAGGCTATTGTGGGTACACTGCCTCTGGGATAGCCTTGCTCTGCAAGGAGCACTACAAAAAATAATGAGGCCGGGCGCGGTGGCTCACACCTGTAATCCCAGCACTTTGGGAGGCCAAGGCAGGAGGATCACAAGGTCACGAGATTGAGACCATCCTGGCTAACACAGTGAAACCCCATCTCTACTAAAAATACAAAAAAATTAGATGGACATGGTGGCACGCACCTGTAGTCCCAGCTATTCAGGAGGCTGAGGCAGGAGAGTCACTTGAACCTAGGAGGTGGAGGTTGCAGTGAGCCAAGATTGTGCCACTGCATGCCAGCCTGGGCAACAGATTGAGACTCCTTCTCAAAAAAAAAAGAAAGAAAAGAAAAGAAAAGAAAAGCAGAATGCTGTACATACTTCCTGCTGACAGATCTGAAAAGAAGAAACAGAAAAAGTGCTGTATTGAAATAACTGGCTTAGAAAGGGGACTTTTGCTCAATGATTTCAGCAAAAATTCCACACCTGAGGATTTTTCTTCTGGTTCACGTCCTCTCATGACACACCTGCTTCATGGGTTCCAGAAGAATCATGGGTCCATCTGCCAACCATGGCAGTGACTCTGACTGGCCAGGCTTGGCTGCCACTCCTAACCCTGGAACCAGGGGACTGTGCTCAGTACCACTAAAGCTGCATGGACTGAGAGTCACCGACGAGTAGCTCTTCAAAGGAAAAGAAAATTCCTTAAAGCAGAAAAAAAAAAATGAAAACAGGTGTTGCTCAAGGAAAAATAACAAGTTTCCACTATTATCCTACTCCATTTGAGGGACCAATAAAGACTTTAGATAGCTTTAGATAGGTGGAGATCAGGAGGTCTAAACCCAGCAATGTGAGACTCTACATCTGGTAATCCAGGCTTCTAGTCAACTCCTGACCTTGGGAGGTTGAGTCTGCAGGGATCACTAATCCAATCATGAAGAAGCCACTGTGGTGACTTCCTCTAAATCAGGCGTCCCCAAACTACAGCCTGTGGGCCGCATGCAGCCCCCTGAGGCCATTTATCTGGCCCCCCGCAGCACTTCAGGAAGGGGCACCTCTTTCATTGGTGGTCAGTGAGAGGAGCACAGTATGTGGCGGCCCTCCAACGGTCTGAGGGACAGTGAACTGGCCCCCTGTGTAAAAAGTTTGGGGACACCAGCTCTAAATCTAATTAGCTCCCAAAGGTCCCATCTCTAAATTCTATCACACTGGGGGTGAGGGTTTCAACTTTGACTTGGGGTGAGGAGAGCACAATTCAATTCATAGCAGTGGTCCCTGAATGCCCTGCATTCGTTCTTACATTGTAAGAAATAAATTTTTGTTGTGTAGAACACTGAGCTTTGTGGGGACCACTCGTTACAGCAGCTCGTGTTATTCACCTTAACAGATGCGTCTGATCAACCCTACCTCCTATTCCCTCACCTTAGGAAATAGACCTAAGCCCACCAGGCCAACAACTCCAAGTGTGTGTGTGTGTGTGTGTGTGTGTGTGTGTGTATGTGTGTGTGCACGCGCACGCACAAGCCTGTCTGTATGTGTCTGTGTGTGTTATCAGAGCCTCATGCTCTGCCAGCCAAGCTAGCTGGGTGCAAATATGTGAGGAATATAAAACACGAAGTCTTACTGCATCTATTCTTGCCCTCTTCTCCAATCTCTTCCCCACACAGAATCCCAAGTGGCCCTTTACAATGCAAATGTAATTATCACTCCCCTAATCAAAATCTTCAGCATCTGCCTCTTGCTCTTTGGAAATCTTCACCAGGACAAATCAACACAGCTCCTGCACTGAACATGCAGCTGTTGATTTGGCAGACAAGTTCTATTCTTTTTTTTTTTTTTTTTAATTCTTTTTTGAGACAAGGTCTAGCTTTGTCAGCAAGGCTGGAGTACAGTGGCATGATCACGACTCACTGCAGCCTCAGCCTCCCAGGTTCAAGTGATTCTCCCACCTCAGCCTCCTGAGTAGCTGGGACTACAGGCATGCACCATCACATGTGGCTAATCATTTTATGTATTTATTTATTTTTGTAGAGATGGGGTCTTGCCATGTTGCCCAGGCTCGTCTCAAACTCCTGCTCTCCTTCCCATCTTAGCCTCCAAAAGTGCTAGGATTATAGGTCTGAGCCACTGTGCCCAGCCAGATGAGCTCTTTTCAATCCCTATCGGATAGGCAGATCTCAAGCAGTTCAACTCACTTGGGACAGATGGTTGTACACGTAGCTCTAGCCCAGACCTATACTAACTCTCCTGCTCTCTGTTACAACATAGTCCCAAAGGGGCCTTGACCTTCTGAGTCTCCCACAGAACATCCACAATATTGATGGTACTATGTCAATCAGACCTGGTGAGCAGGAAGTGGAAAATATCCCAACAGTGTGGTGTGCCTCAGGATGGTAGATAGATTCTACAAAGATCCAGGAACCTGTCACATTGGTGAAGTTTCCCTTGCAGGCTAGTGGTCTAGACACAGCAGGACATCTCCTTCAAGGCAGAGAAAAGAATACTGGACAATGCACTTTTTTTTTTTTTTTTTTTTTTTTTTTTTTTGTGAAGAGTCTCAGCTAACTGCAACCTCCACCTCCCCAATTCAAGTGATTCTCCTACCTCAGCCTCCCGAATAGCTGGGATAATAGGTGCACACACCACTGTGCCCGGCTAATTTTGTATTTTTAGTAGAGACAGGGTTTCACCATGTTGGGCAGGCTGGTCTCAAACGGCTAACCTCAGGTGATCCACCCATCTCGGCCTCCCAAAGTGCTGGTATTACAGGAATGAGCCGCTGGGCCTGGCCTGCACCAGGCACTTACTATCACTAAGAAAAACCTAGCATTAGCAAGGCCTTTGGTGTTTTAGAGACAGCTGATACCAACCTTTGGCCTCCTGCTTCTTGCTAACTTAGAAAAAAATTATTAGTTTTGAAGTAGACATACAGCAAAATAGAGCTTCGTCATAGGTTTCAGCCGTAATACAAGTGGTTCTACAACTTGGGCCATGCAGTGTGGCAGGTCCCATAGCATAGAGGTATCTGTGGTGGAAAATGACACCATGTGGAAAATCTCTGGCAAGCCCCACTAGAGAGTTACGACACATACCCATAGGGTTCTGGAGCAAGGCCATGTTGTCTGCAACAGAGAACTCTTCGACATTGGAAAAAGCAGCTTCTGGTATGCTACTGGGCCCTAGTATAAAATGAGTACCTAACCATGGGACATCTATCATGAGCCAGTAATTGTCAGACCCACCAAGTCATTGGCATGAAATGTAGAGCAGAAATCCGTAGTACAGTGGAAATAGCACCTTCAGGGTCAATCCTGTGCAGGTCCAAAGTTCAATTAAGTTATAGAAAGATGTGACCAGACGTACGTGTTCCCTGTCTCATTGCTCTGACATCCTTCTTCAGCTCATACTTAGATCCTGCTGAAAGGTTTCTTTTTCTTTTTCTTTTTCTTTTTTTTGAGATGGTAATTTTGCTCTTGTTGTCTAGGCTGGAGTGCAGTGGCACTATCTCAGCTCACTGCAAGCTCCACCTCCCAGGTTCAAGTGATCCTCCTGCCTCAGCCTCCAGAGTAACTGGAATTACAGGTGCACACCACCACGACCAGCTAATTTTTTGTATATTTAGTAGAGATGGGTTTTTGCCATGTTGAGCAGGCTGGTCTTGAACTCCTTACCTCAGGTGATCTGTCCACTTCAGCCTCCTAAAGTCCTGGAGTTACAGGTGTGAACCACCACTCCCGGCCGGGTTTCTTACGTATGGTTGATGGAGAAGAAGGAACTCCAAGCCAAGTTCATTCCATAGGTTGACTCCTATGTTGGTGAGAGCTGAAAATGTCCTGCTGCCACACTAGATTCTCAAGCGGAGGCAGCTTACAAAGACTGAACAAGCTTTGGATGGCACACCTGGCCATCGACTTTGTGAGAAGAGAGAAGCCGCCTGGGATGACCACCTATGCAGACTTCTTGGCAGTGGTGAATAGCTTAAATGATTGGCAGGGAACCTTGAAGGAGTGAGATTGGAAGACAGGAGAACTTGAGACAGAAGTATGAAGATGAGCCGGGCATGGTGGCTCAAGCCTGTAATCCCAGCACTTTGGGAGGCTGAGGCGGGTGGATCATAAGGTCAAGAGATCGAGACCATCCTGGTCAACCTGATGAAACCCCATCTCTACTAAAAATACAAAAAATTAGCTGGGCATGATGGCTCGTGCCTGCAATTCTAGCTACTCAGGAGGCTGAGGCAGGAGAATTGCCTGAACCCAGGATGCGGAGGTTGCCGTGAGCCTAGATCGCGCCATTGCGCTCCAGCCTGGGTAACAAGAGCAAAATTCCGTCTCAAAAAAAAAAAAAAAAAAAAAAAAGAAGTATGAAGATGATTTGTGGAAGAGGTGCCAGATATGTGGATCTTCAAGTCTCATGTCAATGCCCACCAGAGGGTATCTGCCAAAAGAGAGCATTAAACAACGGGCGGATAGGCTGACTTGTCCAGTGGAGACCAGCCAGATTGTGTACCCAGCTGTAACTGTGTTGGCACAGTGGGTCTTTGAATAGACTAACCATGATGTGGCACAGATGGAGACCTGAAAAGAGCCCAACAACATGGACTCTCTTTCACTAAGACTAATCTACTGGCCAGGCGCAGTGGCTCATGCCTGTAATCCCAGCCCTTTGGGAGGCCAAGGTGAGCAGATCACTTGAGGCCAGGAGTTCGAGACCAGCCTGGTCAATATGGCAAAACCTCGCCTCTATTAAAGATACAAAAATTAGCCAGGCGTGGTGACACATGCCTGTAATCCCAGCTGGGAGGCTGGGGCATGAGAATCGCTTGAACCCAGGAGGTGGAGGTTGCAGTGATCCAACATCATACCATTGCACTCCAGCCTGGGTGACAGAGCAAGACTGTGGCTCCAAAAATAATAACAATAATAAAGTAAAATAAAATAAGTTGTGATAACAGGTCCCCACCTTGAAGGATGAGAAACAAGATGGAGTGGAGAACTTAGTGGGAAGTGGGAGGGAATCTGTGAGCACAGCTTTCACAATGGCTGCCATCCACAAACAGCAGTAATCCTTTGCTTAGGATTCTCTGGTCACTTGGTCCACCTGCTAGGGAGGCTGGGAGTGCCCTGAACAAATGCTGAGCAGATTGGTGGATCAATACCCCACCTCCCTCTCCCTTGACTGGGATAGCTCTGAGATGCACTCTCTCCCAGAATTCCCTGGGGAGGGGGGGGCTTGAGCCCCAATTGCCCCGAGCAACAATCTGCTCCCTAAAGCACTCTTGACAGGCTTCTTTCCCTTCCTCATCTCGCGTCTCTAATCCCTATGGGTTCCTGGGATCATTGTCAAATAAACTACTTGCTCTCACGTCCTTATTTCAGGGGCTGCTTCTAAGGAAAGTCCACTGGAGAAGACTCCATTGCAGGCAGGATCTCCCTAAAGCCAACAGTGAGCTCAAGTTTATTATCCTTTTAGCAAACTTCACCATAGCCTAGTTCTTTAAGGCCCTGGGAGCAAGTAGAGTAAAGCTTTCTGAGAGCACCAGGCACTTACAAGTAGGAGAAGCAACTCCGTGATTTCCAGAATTTCTGTGGCCCCCAGCACATTCCCAACACTTGCTAGCGTTCCCTCGACTACTTTGCCCTATAAAAAGCTGCCAGTGTCTTGAAAGAGTCTTGATGTCCCATTGGGGTAGAATCGTGGCCTGTAGAATTTCTCCAAACTTTTCCTTTTGGAAGAACATTGTAAGAAGTCTGGGCCAGGCATGGTAGCTCACGCCTGTAATCCCAGCACTTTGGAAGATTAGGGCAGGAGGATCACTTGAGCCCAGGAGTTCGAGACCAGCCTGGGCAACATGGCAAAACCTCATTTTTATGAAAAATGCAAAAATTAGCCAGGCATGGTGATGCTCATTGGTCGTCCCACTCAGGAGACTGAGGTGGGAGGAATGATGCCCAGGAGGTCCAGGCTGCAGTGAGTCGAGATTGCACCACCGCACTCCAGCCTGGGCAACAGAGAGAAACCATGTCTCAAAAAAAGAAAAAAGAAAGAAAAAGAAGTCTCTAGTACACTGAGAAATGTTTCCTGACACAGGCAATATCCATTATAGCCATTCTCCACTCTCTACCTTTGCTTTTAGAACTCCCATCCACAGTTTAGCAACACATACAGCTGTTCATTGAGAATGACACCTTCCTGGCTCTCCTGCAGCTAATTGTGTCCACGTCACTCAATTCCTAGCAGTGGAATGTGAATAGAAATAATGTGGGTAATTTCTTGCTTTCTTCCTTAAAAGGTAATTGCTAATGTAATATACCACGTTAATAGAAAAAAGAGGAAAAATCTACATGATTATCTCGATGCAGAATAGCATTTGACAAAATTCAACACGTTTTTATTAAAAACACATTCTCTCTCTCTCTCTCTCTCTCTCTCTCTCTCAATAAATTTGTAATGGAAACTTCCTCAACATGATAAAAGGCATTTATAAAAACTATAGCAGGCCAGGCATGGTGGTTCACGCCTATAATCCCAACATTTTGGAAGACAGAGAAAACCACACTCAACATTATGATCAATGGTGAAGAGTTTCCCCTTAAAAATCAAGAACAAGGCCGGGCACGGTGGCTCATGCCTATAATCCCAGCACTTTGGGAGGCCCAGGTGGGTGGATCACTTGAGGTCAGGAGTTCGAAACCAGCCTGTCCCACATAGCTAAACCCCATCTCTACTTAAAATACAAAATTAGCCGGGCATGGTGGTGCATGCCTGTAATCCCAGCCACTTGGGAGGCTGAGGCAGGAGAATCGCTTGAACCTGGGAGTTGGAGGTTGCAGTGAGCCAAGATCATGCCACTGCACTCCAGGCTGGGCAACAAGAGCAAAAACTCCATCTGAAAAAAAAAAAAACATCAAGAACAAGAAAAGGATGCCCACTTTTATCACTTCTATTTACCATGTGGTACTAGAAGTTCTAGCCAGAGCAATTAAAAGAAAAAAGAAAGAGCAATAAAAACAAAATGTTAATAAAAGGCATCCAATTTTAAAAGGAAGAAGTAAAATTATCTTTATCCATAGATGTCGTAATTTATATACAGAAAATTCTAAAGAACCCTCACACAGAACAACGATTAGCTCTAATTAATAAATTCAGCAAGGTTGCAGGATGCAAGCTCAATAAACACAAATCATCAGTTGTGTTTCCACACACTAGTAATGGGCAATTCAAAAATAAAATTAAGAAAATAATTGCATTTACAATAGCATAAAAAAAAATACCTAGGAATAAATTTAACCATAGAGGCATAAGACACATACACTGAAAACTACAAAAAATTGCTGAAAGAAATAAGGCCTGGGCAGGGAGCGGTGGCCCACACCTTTAATTTCAGCATTTTGGGAAGCCAAGGCTGGCAGATCGTTTGAGGCCAGGAATTTGAGATCAGCCTGGCCAACATGACGAAAGCCCGTCTCTATCAAAAATACAAAAATTACGGCCAGACGCAGTGGCCCATGCCTGTAATCATCCCAGTACTTTGGGAGGCCGAGGCTAGCAGATCACCTGAGGTCAGGAGTTTGAGACCAGCCTGACCAACATGAAGAAACACTGTCTCTACTAAAAATACAAAATTAGCTGGGCGTGGTGGCGCATGCCTGTAATCTCAGCTACTTGGGAGGGTGAAGCAGGAGAATTGCTTGAACCTGGGAGGCGGAGGTTGCAGTGAGCTGAGCTTGTGCCATTGCACTCCAGCCTGGACAACAAGAGTAAAAGTCTGTATTCAAAAAATAAAAAATTAACCAGGTATGACAGCAAGTGCCTGTAATCCCAGCTACTCAGGGGGCTAAGGCAGAAGAATTGTTTGAACCCAGGAGGCAGAGGTTGCGGTGAGCCAAGATTGCACCACTACACTCCAGCCTGGACAGCAGAGCAAGACTCTGTCTCAAATAAAAAAAGAAGAAAAGTAAAGAAAATAGTCTGGCATGGTGGTGCATACCTGCAATTCCAGCTACTTGGACAGAGGTTGCAGTGAGCCAAGATCGCACCACTACACTCCAGCCTAGGAAACAGAGAGAGACTCCATCTCAAAAAAAAAGAAAGAAAAAGAAAAGAAAGTGAGAAGACAACTTTCAGAATGGGAGAATATCTTTGCAAAATCACATATCTGAAAAGGGTCTAGTATCCAGAATATATAAAAAACTATTACAATTCCGTAACAAAAAGACAATCACAGCTTAAAAATGGGCATAATGCCTGAGTAGACATTGTGCCAAAAAAAAATACACACAAATCACTAACAAGTACAAAAAAGATTTTGACATCATTAGTCACTGAGGAAATGTAAATCAAAACTGCGATGAGATACCACTTCATTCCACTTTCCAAGTCGTGGGATGGTTACAATAAAACAAACAAAACAGGCCAGGCGCAGTGGCTCCCTGTAATCCCAGCACTTTGGGAGGCCCAGGCAGGCAGATCAGTTGAGGTCAGGAGTTTGAGACCAGCCTGGCCGACATGGTAAAACACTATCACTACTAAAAATACAAAAAGCCAGGCATGGTGGCGCTAGCCTGTAGTCCCAGCTACTTGGGAGTCTGAGGCAGTAGAATCACTTGAACCCGGGAGGCAGAGGTTGCAGTGAGCAGAGATCATGTCACCACCACCCTCCAGTCTGGGCGACAAGAGTGAAATTTGTCTCAATAAATAAATATATATATAAAAAACAAAACTGAAAATGTGGCTTTTTTTTTTTTTTGAGACAGGGTCTGCTCTGTCACCAAGGCTAGAGTGCAGTGGTCTAATCATGACTCACTGCAGACTCAAATTCCTGGACTCAGTGGCTCCTCCCACCTCAGCCTCATGGGTAATTTGGACAACAGGCACAGCCCACCATGCCTGGCTAATTTTTTTGTTGTTTTTAGTAGAGACGAGTTCTCACTATGTTTCCCAAGCTGGCCTCTAACTCCTGAGCTCAAACCATCCTCCCACCACATCCTCCCAAATTGCTGGGATTACAAGCATGAGCCACAGCACCGAGCTGACATGAAGTTATTTAAATTTCAATGTAAGTTAATTAAAATTAAATGAAATTTAGGCTGGGCACAGTGGCTCGTGTCTATAATCCCAGCACTTTGGGAGGCCAAGGTGCATGGATCGTTTAAGGTCAGGAGTTTGAGACCAGCCTGGCCAACATGGTGAAAATACAAAAATTATCCGGGCATGGTGGTGGGTGCCTGTAATCCCAGCTACTAGGGAGACTGAGGCAAGAGAATCACTTGAACCCAGGAGGCAGAGGTTGCATTGAGCTAAGATTGTGCCACTGCACTCTAGCCTGGATGACAGAGCAAGACTCTGTCTCAAGAAAAAAAAAAAAAATTAAATTAAATGTAAAATGTTGTACCTCAACCACATTGGCTCTATTTCAAATACTCAATAGCCACATGTGGCTAGTGGCTGCTGTATTAGAGAGTGCAGACATAGAATGTCTCTATAATGACAGAAAGTTCTATTGGGCAATCCTGATGTAGTTGCTAATATAAGCAAGGAAGTGCTCCTGAAATAAAGGGAAAAGGAATGCTCTCTGCAGACGTCTGCCCTTGGGTCCACTGCCAATTGACAGCACTCCACCCTCAGGGTCCTACTTGGCTTTCCTAAGCAATCTTATATTTATTTTCCTATCTGCTGATGGATTGATGCTATTGGCAGTTTGGGAAAGTAATAATAATTGAAACAGAAGTTAATATTTTTTTGTTCTGTACACTATGTACATCCAGGAGAACAGTGCCTCGTGTCTAATAATCCCTCAATAATCATGTGTTGAATAAATGATTAATACTAATAGTGTCGATAAGGCTGGGCGCGGTGGCTCACGCCTGTAATCCCAGCACTTTGGGAGGCCAAGGCGGGTGGATCACGAGGTCAAGAGATAGAGATCATTCTGGTCAACATGGTGAAACCCCGTCTCTACTAAAAATACAAAAATTAGCTGGGCGTGGTGGCGCACGCCTGTAGTCACCTCGGGAGGCTGAAGCAGGAGAATTGCTTGAACCCAGGAGGTGGAGGTTGCGGTGAGCCGAGATCGCGCCATTGCACTCCAGCCTGGGTAACAAGAGCGAAACTCCGTCTCAAAAAAAAAAAAAATAGTGTCAATGTATCAAAAAGATACCAGCACTCATATGTTTATCGCAGCACCATTCGCAAAAGCAAATAAAACACTTGGAATCTACCAAGTGTTCATCAGTGAATGAACGGATAAAGAAAATGTGATACATATACTCAATGGAATACTATTCAGACATAAAAAGAAAGAAATCATGCCCTTTGGCAGAAATGTGGATGGAACTGGGTAGGGGGGTGGTCATTATTTTAAGTGAAACATGCCAGACACAGAAAGTCAAATACTGTGTGTTCTCACTCATAAGTGGGCTCTAAAAAAAATGTGTCCACTGCTGGATGCAGTGGCTCATGCCTGTAATCCCAGTACTTTGGGAGACTAAGGTTGGTGGATCACCTGAGGTCAAGAGATCGAGACCAGCCTGGCCAACATGGTGAAAACCCATCTCTACTAAAAATGCGAAAGTTAGCCGGGCATGGTAGCATGCACCTGTAATCCTAGCTATTTGGAAGTGTAATGGTGCAATCTCAGCTCACTGCAACTTCTGCCTCCAGGATTCAAGCCATTCTCCTGCCTCAGCCTCCCAGGTAGCTGGGACTACAGGTACCTGCCACCAGGCCCAGCTAATTTTTGTATTTTTAGTGGAGATGGGGTTTCATCATGCTGGCTAGGCTGGTCTCGATCTCCTGACCACAAGTGATCCACCCACCCAGGCCTCCCAAAGTGCTGGTATTACAGACGTGAGCCACTGTGCCCAGGCTGGAGTGCAATGATGTGGTCTCGGCTCACTGCAACCTCCAACTGGGTTCAAGTGATTCTCTCGCTTCAGCTTCCTGAGTAGCTGGAACTACAGGTATGTGCCGCCACACCCAGCTAATTTTTTGTATTTTTAGAAGAGATGGCGTTTCACTATCTTGGCCAGGCTGGTCTCAATCTCCTGACCTCATGATCTGCCCACCTCAGCCTCCCAATGTGCTGGGATTACAGGCGTGAGCCGTGGTACCCAGCCAGCACTACAGTTTTTAAGTAGAGGAGGCAGAATTGAAATTCAGGAGTCTTATTCCAGAACCATAGTCCTTAACCAGGACAATACTCACAATGTAAAGGGGAATATTTTATTTTATTTTTTGAGACAAAGTCTCTCTCTGTTGCCCAGGCTAGAGTGCAATGGGGCGGTCTCGGCTCACTGCAACCTCCGCCTCCCAGGTTCAAGCAATTCTCCTGCCTCAGCCTCCTGAGTAGCTGGGATTACAGGTGCCCGCTATCACACCCAGCTAATTTTTGTATTTTTGGTAGAGACAGGGTTTCACCATGTTGGCCAGGCTGGTCTCGAACTCCTGACTTCATGATCCACCTGCCTTGGCCTCCCAAAGTGCTGGGATTACAGGTGTGAGCCACCAAGCCTGGCCCCAAGGGGAATATTGTAAGTGGAGAAACGAAATCAATCATTGCAAACTCCCCCAGAAGTCTAGGTTTATGATGCCCCAGGGAGTTATGTAGGGGTCAGGGGGAGCAGGAAGCCGTCTCAGATAGGGGATACTTTGAGGCTATGCAGGTCTCAGCAGATACAGGGGCCCACAGTTTTTTCTTTCTTGAGAGGCTGGGGAATGGGGGGCATGAACAACATCTCTGCGGGGAAGGGAGCACTTGATAAGCCAACTCGAATTTGTTGGGCAGGGTTTTGTGGCTCCGTAAATCGAGGGTTAATTAGATTCAGGCCTGGGCTGGTGCAAGAGTACGTCGGAATGACCTCAAGTCTCTGAATTCTCACAGTGCAGTTTCCTTAAATAATAGAGTTAGGATGGCCAGGCATGGTGGCTCACACCTGTAATCCCAGCACTTTGGGAGGCCGAGGCAGGCGGATTACCTGATGTCAGGAGTTTGAGACCAGCCTGACCAACATGGAGAAACCCTGTCTTAAAAAAATAATAATAATAATAATAATAAATAGATAAATAAAAATAAAAACAGAGTTAGGATGCTTGCTGTGACAGCTTCTGCCTCTGTGTGGGAATACACCTGTATTGGAAATTCCCTGAATCTGAACGTGGGCTTTAGGCCTCCATAACTAATATGGCATGAGATTGATGATAAATCAAGGCTGACTCTTCTCTGCATAAAGGTGATTTCCAAATACCTTGGCTCTTCTTGGGGTAGCTATATCTGCCCTGTGTGGGTGATGGGCAGGAGAAAGTATATACCTGGGTACCCTGGTCCTCCTGATGACTTGAAGTAGCTGTGCAAGCCATATCTCTTGCTTGTATCCTTCTATAACAACTGGGAGACGCTGGGCACAGTGGCTCACACCTGTAATCCCAGCACTTTGGGAGGCCAAGGCGGGCAGATCACCTGAGGTCAGTAGTTTAAAACCAGCCTGACCAACATGGTGAAATCCTGTCTCTACTAAAAACACAAAATTAGCCAGATATCGTGGCACATGCTGGTAATTCCAGCTACTCAGGAGACTGAGACAGGAGAATCACTTGAATCGAAGAGGTGAATGTTGCAGTGAGCCAAGATCCTGCCACTGCACTCCAGCCTGAGTGATGGAGTGAGAGTCTATTTCAAAAAAATTAAAAAAAGAAAAAAACTCTGGGCAACTTGGCTCCTCAAGGGACCACATGCAATGTGTGAAAATATTTTTGGTTGTCATAATAGGGGAAGGGATGCTACTGGCATCTAGCAGGTAGTTTAACATTCAACAATGCAAAGGACAGTCTCTCACAAAAGATTGTCCAGCCTCAAACATCAGTAGTGCCAAGGTTGAGGAACTATTAGACTAAAATCTGATGCGTCTTTTCTTTTCTTTTCTTTTCTTTTTTTTTTTTTAGATGGAATTTTGCTCTTTTCGCCCAGGCTGGAGGGCAATACTGTAATCTCAGCTCACTGTAACCTCCGCCTCCTGGGTTCAAGCAATTCTCCTGCCTCAGCCTCCCGAGTAGCTGGGATTACAGGCACCCACCACCATGCCCAGCTAATTGTTTTTGTATTTTTAGTAGAGATGGGGTTTCAACATGCTGGCCAGACTGGTCTTGAACTCCTGACCTCAGGTGATCCACCCACCTCGGCCTCTCAAAGTGCTAGGATTACAGGAGTGAGCCACCACGCCTAGCTCTTTTTTTTTTTTTTTTTTTTTTTTTTAAGACAGAGTCTTGCTCTGTCACCCAGACTAGAGTGCAGTGGCATGATCATAGTTCACTGCAGCCTCGACCTCCTGGACTCAAGCAATCTTCCCACCTCAGCCTCCCAAGTAGCTGGGACTACAGGCACATGCCACCACGCCTGGCTAATTTTTTATTTTTTGTAGAGATGAGTCTTGCTGTGTTGCTCAGGATGTCTCAAACTCCAGCGCAAGTGATCCTCCTGCTTCAGCCTCCCGGTGTGCTGGGATGACAGGCTTGAACCTCCATACCTGGTCCTGTTGTGCCTCTCTGATAGCCAGTCCAACCTTGTAATCATAGCTGTGATACTGAAGGCAGATTTTCATCTTGCCCCCCAAGCGTGTGTCCATGTTGCGGGGATAAGAATGTCATTTCTCTACACCCTTGCCATACTGGGGAGAATTAATTAGTTTACCCTCTGCTGGAGGCCACAATCTGATGGGAGTCCACTAGGGGGCAGCCATCAACAGCATCCACTTGCTAAAGTCACTTAAAATAATGAAACTGAAGCTGGATATCCACAGGCAGAAGGAAAACAGACCGTTATCTCACTGCTTATGCAAGAATGAACTCAAAATGGATTGAAGACTTAAATATAAGACCGGAAACTGTAAAACCACTATAGAAAACATAAGGAGACCAGTGCGGTAGCTCACACCTGTAATCCCAGCACTTTGGGAGGCTGAGGCAGGCAAATCACTTGAGGTCAAGAGTTCCAGACCAGCCTGGCCAAGATGGTAAAACCTTTTCCCTACTAAAAATACAAAAATTAGCCCGGTGTGGTGGCAGGCGCCTGTAATTCCAGCTACTCAGGAGGCTGAGGCAGAGAATTCCTTGAACCAGGGAGGTGGAGTTTGCAGTGAGCCGAAATTGTACCACTGCACTCCAGCCAGGTGACAGAGCGAGATTCCATCTCAAAAAAATATAAATTAAAAAATTCAAAATTCAAAAAAAAAAAGAAAGAAAACATAAGGTATAGGAAGGAACAAGATAGGCCCAGTGCTGTAATCCCAGCATTTTGGGACTGAGGCAGGGGGATCACCTGAGGAGTTTGAGACCAACCTGGCCAACATGCTGAAATCCCCCTCTACTAAAACCACAAAATTAGCCAGATATGGTGTCACATGCCTATAATCCCAGCTATTTGGGAGGCTGAGGCAGGAGAAGCACTTGAACCCAGAAGGTGGAAGGCTGCAATGAGCTGAGATCATGCCACTGCACTCTAGCCTAGGCAACAAGAGCAAAACTCCATCAAAAAAAAGAAAGAAAGAGAGAGAGAAAGGAAGGAAGGAAGAAAGGAAGGAAGGAGGGAGGGAAGGGAGAGAGAAAGAGAAAAAGAGAAGTAACACCTCTGCGACCCTCCAGTCTTCAGAGCAAGGGGTAGTATATTATGGGCCCTCAGATCCCAGATCACTGGAGCAATTTGGGATGGAGTATGGTTTTGGTTTTTCTGTGTGTTGATAAATAAAATACTGTCAGCGTGACCTTGGAAAGGTCGCTTCACCTCAGTTCTCATTTATAAAGCTGAATGGCAATGATTCTTTCCTTGCAGGGTTGTGCAGAAGTTGAATGAGATACCACAGTGATGGCCAGTGTTTCTGTGGTAACTACACTGTACAGGTACTGCTGCTCAGGTACTTTATGCCCTGCAACAGCTCATGATTGAGGTCCTGTGATCATCAGCTCTATCTGATGGTGAGGACACCAAGTCACAGTGAGTTTATGTGACTTGCTCAGTACCCTTCATGGAGTACGTGGTGGAGCTGGGATTTGAACCAAGGCTGTGTGGTGCCTGCATCTGTGCACCTAATCATGTGCAACCTAGAACGTGGGGTTGTTTTGTTTTGTTTTGTTTTGTTTTAAGGCCAGGTGCAGTGGCTCATGCCTATAATCCCAGCACTTTGGAAAGCCAAGGAGGGCAAATAGCTCACGTTCAGGAGTTCAAGACCAGCCTGGGCAACATAGCGGGACCCTGTCTCTACTAGAAATACAAAAATATAGCCAGGCATGGTGGTGCACATCTGTGGTCTCAGCTACTTGGGAGGCTGAGGCAGGAGGATCACTTGAACCTGGGAGGTGGAGGTTTCGGTAAGCTGAGATCACATCTTTGCACTGCAGCATGGGTCACAGAATGAGACCCTGTCTCAAAAAAAAAAAAAAAAAAAATGAGCCAGTGTCTCGATCTGTTGACCAGCCTAGAGTGCTGTGGTACGATCATAGCTCACTGCAACCTCGAACTCCTGGGCTGATGCCATCCTCCTGCCACAGCCTCCCAAGTAGCTGGGACTACAGGCATGCGCTACCATGCCCAGCCGAACACGGTGTTTCTTCATCCTGGCTGTGCATCAGAATCACCTGGGCTTCCCTCAAAGACCTGCTGAATCAGAATCGCCAGCCTCTGTATTTGAAAAACTCTCCATGCCTTGGCACTGAGTCAGTGCTGAAATATGAACATCCTTCCCTCCCCGTCTCTCCTTTCCTGATTCACAGGGGAGGATTGCTGCTGCCAGCCTCTTCTGGGCTCTCGACCAAGCGGCAGGCCTAGATTATTAGCGTAACCTCTGACGCATTCCTGACAGATCTATGTCACCAGCCTGAGCGACAGGTGGAACAGGCTCCAGGAGCTTCAGCGGGAAACGGCTGCCCCTTGGATCATCCTTCCCCACCGGGCTGAAGCTGCAACTCTGGTCATGTGGCCACTGGCCAAGATGCTATGAGCCATAGTGCGTATCATCCAGTCTCTACCTTCTAAATAAACCACACCTGGCAACCCCATGCTCCCCTGACCCCCTGCAAGTTCCTGGAACCTCCCAGGATGCTCTTGATGATAATTACATTTCAATTGTAACTTGAAGGTCTTAGGAATCCATTGTACCAACCATACTGAGAATCCTGAACATTGTAATAGGAATGTCCTGAGTTCTCATATCCTTCTAGGACATTCCCTTCCCAAATCTAAATTCATTCACCTGGCTTTATGGTCCTACACTATCTGACCCTTGCTCATCTGTCAGGCCTGAGCCCTACCACTCCCCACAACGCCAACCCAAATAACCACACTTCATTCAGCCACATTGGCCTTTTGATTCTCCCCTCCCTGTCCCCTTTTTTAGAGGCAGAGTCTTACTCTGTCACCCAGGCTGGAGTTCAGTGGCATAATCGAAGTTCATCACAGCCTTGACCTCCTGGGCTCAAGCGATCCTCCCGCCTTAGCCTCCAAAATACCTGGGACTACAGGCAAGCACCAACATGCTCAGTTAATTTTTTAGTTTTTATTTTGTAGAGTTAGGGTATCGCTATGTTGCCCAGCCTGGCCTCAAACTCCTGAGCTCAAACGATCCTCCCATCTCAGCCTCCCAAAGTGCTGGGATGACAGGTGTGAGCCACTGGATCGAACCTCAGGCTCTCGACACCTACTGTTGACCCTACCAAGAAAGTTTTCCCCCTAGAACTTCCCACAGCTAACTCTTGTTGATGTCAATGTCAAGTCAAATGCCACCTCTTCACAGAGGCCTTTTTTGACAACCCAACGTTAAGTCACCCTCGCTCTCTGCCTCTCCATCACTCTGCATCTCACTACCTTGCTTTATTATCTTCCCAGCACTTATCACATTCTAAAGTTGTCAGCCAGGCATGGTGGCTCATGGCTGTAATCCCAGCACTTTGGGAGGCTGAGGTGGGTGGATCACCTGAGGTCAGGAGTTTGAGACCAGCCTGGCCAAGATGGTCTCTACTAAAAATACAAAAATTAGCCAGGAGTGGTGGTAGGTGCCTGTAACTCCAGCTATTCAGGAGGCTGAGGCAGGAGAATCGATTAAACCCAGGAGGTGGAGGCTGGGGTGAGCTGAGATCACACCACTGCACTCCAGCCTGGAAGACAGAGGGAGACTCCATCCCAATAAAAGAAAAAAGAAAAAAAAAAATAGAGGGTCCTTGAATAACACATTGTTTTATTCAAAATCGGTGGTTTCACCATAACTCAACTGCCAGGCAGGGCCACTATCTGGAATTTGCATACGATCCCTGTATCTGCATGGGATACCTCACTAGGTTTCCTCCTACATCCCAAAGCTGTGCACTTTCGATGCATGGGGGCATCTACGTGGTCCCAGTGTGAGTAAGTGTGTCTGTGAGTGTGTCTTGTAATGGAATGTGTCTTGCTGGGATGGGGTCCCACCATGCACCCTGGGCTGCCAGGACAGGCTCAGGCCACCCAAGACCCTGAACTGGAATAAACAGGAAAATAACGATCTTATTTGTTTTTCTTAATCTTTCGAAAGTCCGTATAGCTCACATTCATTTCAATGTTTAATATGAGAAGGGTGTTGATCTTTATTTAGAAGTTTGGTGATGTTTTGTGACCAGAAATATGCCATAGGAACTTAACTCTTGTTAATATCAATAAACCTATGGTAAAACTGGTTTTTGTTATGTATTTCACTTAAAGTCACAATTTCCAATAACCTGTTAACGACGTTAAGTGAGGACTTACTGTACCTGAGATGGGCACTGGTGTGACAGACACCATCGGGGCACCTAATGGTGGGGATGGGTGAGCTCACCCCCTGAGTTTGAACCTTGGCTCCATCACTATTAGCAGGGGCCCTGGACCCATCTCTGGGGTATATAACCTGAGGCTCCCCTCTGTGAACCCCGGTTTTCTTACTCTGTAAAATAGGGAGAAGATTCAGGCCCCCTTCACCAGGTCATCATAAGGATAGATGAGGTTGTACCTGTTAAGCCTGTAGTACAGCACCAAGCCCATAGGACCAGCAACCCCAGACAGAGAATCGGGGAGACGAAAGTAAGGCAGAAGTTTGCAGGGAGGATCACTCGCAAAGCCTGAGAGATGACGCAGGCAAGCAAAGGCTTCCCCGTGTGTACTTCTAGGGATGCTCAGCAGTTCGAGGTGAGAGTCCAGGCCAGCACTCTGCTTTAATCTATCAAGCTCATCACTGCTGCAGAAGCCAGACAGAACCACTTATCAAGAGTCATTCTAGGGCCCAAAAATAACTCCCCAATCCCTCCCACGAGCTCAGGGAAGACGCAGGTGAGGCAGACAAGGTCTGCGCCCTCTGGGAAATTGATCCCGAAGCAGAAGACAAGATAAGAACAAAGAAAATTGGAGACTCGCTGGCGCAAGTGGGTGTGTTGGTCTGTTTACAGAGGGCCAGCTCTGTTCCTGGCAGCTGGGGATGAGGGGGTCCCTTCTCCATGGGAAATGTTAGCCGCAGGCAGTAAAATGGCGTCAGTGGGATAGTAGAAACACTGCTCTTCCCAGCAAGACACATCTCATTTTCTTGGGGGTTTTGATGTTGTTGCTTTTTTTAGACAGAGTCTCACTCTACCCAGGCTAGAGTGCAGTGGCAAGATCACAGTTCATTGCAACCTCCACCTCCTGAGCTCAAGCGATCCTCCCACCTCAGCCTCCCGAGTAGCTGGGACTACGGACAGGCACCACCATATCCAGCTCATTTTTGTATTTTTTGTAGGGACGGGGTCTCACTGTTGCCCAAGCTGGTCTCAAACTCCTGAGATCAAGTACTTTGGCCTCCCAAAGTGCTAGGATTACAGGTGTGAGCCACTGAAGCCTGGCCTCTTGTTTTGCTTTGTTTTTATACCTTTACTTTTTTTTTTTTTTTTTTTTGGAGAGACAGACAGCATCTCACCTTATTGCCCAGGCTGATCTTGAACTGGTGTCAAACAATCCCCCCACCTCAGCATCCCAAAGCACTGGTTTCACAGGCATGAGCCGCTGCACCCAGCTCACATCCATCTTAAATGATGGCTCCTGTGTGACCTCGAGCATGTGACCTCACCTCTCTGAACTTCATCGCCTCATCTATAAAATGGGGACGATATTGGGATGGATTCACAGTGTTGCTGGAAGGATTTAAGAATTCCGTGCAGTAAAAAGTGCTTGGCTCAGAGTACAGTGAACGGAAAATGCTTGGTAAATGCAGGCATTTGTTGTTTTGTTGGTGTTAGGTCTACCAAGTTGGACGCACCTCAGAGAAATATCCCTAGCACTCGCCACATGAATTTATTTCCCAGACAACAACCGAGTGGTGCTTGTGTACCAGGCACAGTCATTAAATTGCCTTAACAACTCTATGAGGGAACAAGCTCGGTGGCTCATGCCTGTAATCCCAGCACTTTGGGAGGCCAAGGTGGGAGGAATGCTTGAACTCAGGAGTTTGAAACCAGCCTGGGCAACATAGTGAGATCCTATCTCTACTAAAGATAAATTAGCTGGGTGTGGTGGCATGAGCCTGTAGTCCCAGCTACTTGGGAGGTTGAGGTGGGAGGATCACTTGAGCCTAGGAGGTCAAGGCTGCAGTGAGCTGTGATTGCGCCACTACACTCCAGCCTGGGTGACAGAGCAAGATCCTGTCTCAAAAACAAAACAAAACCAAACAAAACAAAAACAGCTGTATGAGGAAGGCACTTTTGTCATCTCTTATTTTTTTACACATAAAACTTATTCTCGTAACCATTTTTAAGTGCACAGTTAAGTATTAAGTATATTTACATTGTTGTGCAACCGATCTCTAGGACTTTTTTGTCTTGCAAAACTGAAACTCTATTTTTTGAACATCATTTCCCCATTTCCCTCTGCCCCATCCCCCACTGCCAGTCCCTGGTAACCACCGTTCTACTTTCTGTTTCTAGGAAGGGACTATTTTAGCCCTGTTTCACAAATCAAGAAACCAAGACCAGCTACATAATTGCAGACTCAGAGTAAAATGAAAATGTGTTTTTTAAAAAAAAAAAAAAAAATTCTGGCATGGAGTCACACTCTGTCCACCCAGACTAGAGTGCAGTGGGTACAATCTCAGCTCACTGCAACCTCTGCCTCCAGGGTTCACACGATTCTCCTGCCTCAGGTTCCCAAGTAGCTGGGATTACAGGGTACCTGCCATCACACCTGGCTGATTTTTGTATTTTTAGTAGAGATGAGGGTTTCACCACGTTGATCAGGCTGGTCTCGAACTCCTGACCTCAAGTGATCCGCCCACCTTGACCTCCCAAACTGCTGGCATTGCAGGCGTGAACCACTTCGCTCAGCCCCAGTGTTTAAAATACTATAAAGAAGGTCAAGACAGCCACAATAGAGCATTAACCGAAGCACAAGGCCCATGAAGCAGACTCTGAAGAAAAACACAGGCCAGAGAAGCTATATAACCTCCCAAGGTCACACAGCAAGTGTTGGAGCCAAGATTCAAGGCCAGCCTCTAAAATGACGCAACTCCCTTTACTTATTGAAAACTCCCTGCAGGCAGGGGCTTTGATCTGATCACCGCTGATTGCTTGGCACCCTCTCAGGGCCTGTCACACATTGGCACTCGTGACATATTTCATATTTGGAGGAATGAATGAATAGGTCACATTCACCCAAGAGCCAAGTGGCTTCTTGGAGATTCTCTTCCTTTGCCTTGGCTCTGGCACAAGTAACATTCCCATTTCTGCCCCTCCTTCATGTTTACTTAAAGCCTTGAATTCCTAGAAAAAGCTGCCTGTCTACATGGAATGGCCACACGCCAGACACTTCTGTGAGGCTCCACCTCCCCAGAGCATTCCTGGTCTGTGAGTCCCACTTTTACAGGGTGGAGTGAAGCTAGGAGACATGAGATAATGGAAGGTCACTGGTGGCATCCTTGACTCTTTGCCATCAGACTCCAGGTCACCTGAAGTCTAATAGCCAAGTCCCTAGTCTGATCCTAACACAAGGAAACTAGAAGCAACTTACTAAAGTAGAAGCAAAAAATGGGTTTTGTTTATGGTTATGGCATTAAGTGAAAAAACAGCCAATGCTGCCAGGCTCGGGGGTTCAGGCGTGTAATCCCAGCACTTTGGGACGCAGAGGCAGGAGGATCCCTTGAGCCCAGGAGTTTGAGGCCAGCCTGGGCAATATGGTGAAATCCCATCCTTACAAAAAAATTTAAAAATTAGCCGCAAGTGGTGGCATGTGACTGTGGTCCCAGCTAACTGGAGGCTGAGGCAGGAGGATCAGTTGAGCCCAGGAGGTTGAGGTTACAGTAAGTTGTCTTTGTTTCATTGCATTCCAGCCTGCACAACAGAGCAGGACCCTGTCTCCACACACACACACACACACACACACACACACACAGAGAGAGAGAGAGAGAGAGAGAAAGAGAGAGAGAGAGAGAGAGCACCAGCTAATGCTGGTAAATAACTAGATTAGTCAAGATTAATTAATCTAGAGTAATCTAATTAGACTAATCTAATTTTAACTAGATTTAGGGAGCTAACCTAATGTTTCTTTGAAAGCAACTACGTTTTTCTGTCTGAATGTTTATAAGATGCTTTGCTGGCAGTCGGGACAGCGCGGGGAGAAATGGAAACTCAGGAACACATAAACGAATTAATCATAATTCTAATGTCATAACACCTCATCATTGCCCTGGGCATGACTCTCTGTGAGTTTCATTATTTTTTCTTTATTTATTTATGGTAAAATAATGAACAGTTGTGAACCCACTCACTCACCCAAGAATAACATCATTACCAACAACTCGCGTCCCTGGGAGGGGGTGTGGGGGGTGGCTTCCCCCAACTCATCTTTCCATCTCAGAGGTAATTGCCATCCTGAATTTTGTTTTGTTTTGTTTTGTTTTTTAAGACAGAGTCTCACTCTGTCACCCAGGCTGGAGTGCAGTGGTGCGATCTCAGTTCACTGCAACCTCCACTTCTCGGGTTCAAGCAATTCTCCTGCCTCAGTCTCCTGAGTAGCCAGGATTACAGGCAAGCACCACCACACCCCACTAATTTTTGTGTTTTTAGTAGAAACGTGGTTTCACCATGTTGGCCAGGCTGGTCTCAAACTCCTGACCTCTAGTGATTCACCTGCCTCAGCCTCCCAAAGTGCTGGGATTGTATGTGTGAGCCACCACCCCCAGTCCCTGAATTTTGTGTTTTTTAGTCACCCTTTTAAAGAAGAATTAAGGTCTAAGTGCCATGATTCTTGCTTGTAATCCCAGCACTTCCAGATGCCAAGGCAAGAGGATCCCCTGAGGCCAGGAAATCAAGACCATCCTGGGCAATATAGTGAGACCCCTGTCTCTAAAAATAATAATAATGATAAATTGAAAAGATGTATTAAGTATGTATGCCTACCTAAATAGTGTATTGCTCAGTTTTATGTGTCTTTGAAATTCATTAAAAAGTTATGTCTTCTTTGGATACTTGCTACAAATATTCCATCACGGCTATTACATGTAGCCGTATTTTATTTATTTCACTGCTGTAGGATATTCTGTTATCTGGATAGGTCACAATATGGATTTATTCATTTTCTTGTTGATGGGTGTTTGGGTTGTTTCCAGCTTTTTTTTTTTTTTTTTTTTTGAGACGAGGTATCACTTTGGCACCCAGGCTGGAGTGCAGTGGCATGACCACACTTCACTGCAGCTTCAACCTTCTGGGCTCAAGCAATCATCCCACTTCAGCCTCCCAAGTAGCTGGGACTACAGGCATGCACCATCATCCCTGGCTAATTTTTGTATTTTATTTTGTTTTTAGTTTATTTTTTGAGACAGTTTCACTCTTGTTGCCCAGGCTGGAGTGCAATGGCATGATCTTGGCTCACCGCAACCACTGCCCCCAGGTTCAAGCAATTCTCCTGCCTCAGCCTCCCAAGTAGCTGGGATTACAGGCATGTGCCATCACCGCCGGCTAATTTTATATTTTTAGTATAGCTGGAGTTTCTCCCTCTTGGTCAGGCTGGTCTCAAATTCCCAACCTCAGGTGATCTGCATACCTCAGCCTCCCAAAGTGCTGGGATTACTGGTGTGAGCTACCATGCCCAGCTAATTTTTGCATTTTTTGTAGAGATGGGATTTCACCACGTTGCCCAGAGTAATATAGACTAATCCTGAGCTCAAGTAATCCTGCTCCCGCCTTGGTACCATCCGCAGCTTTTTTTTTTTTTTTTTTTTTTTTTCCTGTTTTGAGACAGGGTCTCACTCTGGGTCTTGCTATGATGGACTTAAAAAAAAAAAAAATTAGCCAGGCATGTTGGCACATGCCTGTAGTCCCACCTACCAGGAAGGCTAAGGCAAGAGAATTGCTTGAGCCCAGTAGTTCGAGTTTACAGTGAGCTATGATTGAACCACAGCACTACCGTACTCCAGCCTGGATGTCAGAGAGAAACTCTCACAAAAAATAAAAAAAGTTAACATGAAATTCCAAAATCGATGCTGTTGGCAGAATACTGCAGGTTACTTTTGGGGGAAATGATTTGCAGTGAATTGTTACACATTTTTTATTATTATTTGAGACAGAGTCTTGCTCTGTGGCCTAGGTGGGAGTACAGTGCCGTGATCTTGGCTTGCTGCAACCTCTGCCTTCCAGGTTCAAGCAATTCTCATTCTTTAGCCTCCCAAGTAGCTGGGATTACAGGCGTGCACCACCACACCTAGCTAATTTTTGTATTTTTAGTAGAAATAGGTTTTGCCATGTTGCCCCAGCTGCACTCGAACTCCTCACCTCAAGTGATCCACTTGCCACAGCCTCCCAAACTGCTGGGATTACACGCATGAGCCACCATACCCAGCTGAATTATTATACTTTTAATTAAAAAAAAAATAGTTGACTATTTGAAAAAAAAAGTTAATCCATGAGAAAACAGACTTATCAAAAGACAGGTACTGAGACGTTTGGATATCCATTTGTGGAAAGTAAAATGAAACAAAACCCACAGTTCATGCCATAAACAAAACTCAACTCAGCTAGACAAAAGAATTAAATATGAATGGCAAACTCAAAAGCTATTAGAATCGACTAAATGCACTGCCTATAAAGAAACGTCTTTTAAATCTGACTCTATACTTAAAAACATTTCTATTCATCAACGTATATCTAAACTAACAACCAAAAAATTTAAAAGACGTGATGGACTCAGAAAAATCAACATTCTGCAACTGTCATCTTAATCATTGGTTTGGGCAGGAATCTTCAATGAACGCTAGACTAGTGAGTAAAAAATTTATGAGGAACACGATCTTTAAATAGTCTCAAAGTGGCTGGGCGCGGTGGCTCACACCTGTAATCCCAGCACTTTGGGAGGCTGAGGCAGGCAGATCACGAGGTCAGGAGTTGAAGACCAGCCTGGCCAACATGGTGAAACCCCGTCTCTACTAAAAATACAAAAAATAAGCTGGGCGCAGTGGCAGGTGCCTGTAATCCCAGCTACTTGGGAGGCTGAGGCAGAAGAATCACTTGAACCCGGGAGGTGAAGTTTGCAGTGAGCCGAGACAGCACCATTGCACTCTAGCCTGGGTGACAGCATGAAACTCCATCTCAAAAAAAAAAAAAAAACCCTCAAAGGATCTCCCTACAAATTAGTTACTAATTACAAAGGGGTAGTATCTGTTTAGTGGATAAAACCAGCAAAAACAACCTTATTTAAAAATCAAAAGAGATTGGGCATGGTGGCTAATGCTTCATACAAATTTAATGATCTAATTGCAATGTGTGATCCAGGATTGGATCAAAGATCGGGAAAAAAAAAAAAAAGACAAATTATAGTATCAGGTGGCAAAATTCAAATCTGAGTGTGGATTGGATAACAGTTTTGTATCAATATTACAGGTCTGAATTTTGATAAACGTAATGTGTAACAGAAAATGTCTTTGTTCTCAAAATCCCAAACTTTGAGAGGCCAAGGCAGAAGGATTGCATGAGCCCAGTAGTTTGAGGTTGGAATGAGCTACGATCGTGCCACTACATTCCAGCCTGGGGAACAAAAGGAGATCCTGTCTCTGAAAAGAAAAAAAAAAATTAAAAATAACATGATTAGCTGGGCAAGGTGGCTCACGCCTGTAATCCTAGCACTTTGGGAGGCCAAGGTGGGTGGATCACTTGAGGTCAGCAGTTCGAGACCAGCCTGGACAACATGGTGAAACCCCACCTCTAAAAAAAAATTAATTAATTAAATTAAAATTAAAATTACATCATCAATAATGAGTAGCCATCATGTACTCCCTGCTGCAATGATGGCCAGAGTAGGACTCATCAATTCTGTGTTTTTTTCTGCCAGATATTCAAACTCTAAATCCAATTATGAGGAAACATTAAACCAAATAAAGAGACATAAATATAAGTGAATTATTCTGGATTCTTCAAAAATATCAAAGACCACTGGGTGCAGTGGCTCAGCCCAACACTTTCAGAGGCTGAAAAGGGAGGATCGCTTTAGGCCAAGAGTTCAAGACCAGTATGGGCAACACAGCGAGACTCCCTGTCTCTACAAGAAATTAAAAATTAGCCAGGCATGGTGGCACATGCCATGATCCAAGCTACTAGGGAAGCTAAGGAAGAAGGATCACTTGAGCCAGGGAGTTTGAGGCTGCAGTGATCATGTCACTGGCACTCCAGCCTGGGTGACAGAGCGAGCCTCTGCCTCAAAAAAAAAAAAAAAAAAAAAAATTCAGAAGGAAAAGGCTAACAAAATGTTTCAGATTAAGGAAGATTTGAGAGTCATGGCAACTAACTGCGAAATGTGATCCAAGATTGGCTCAAAGACCAGAAGAAAAAGAGATCAATTACATTAGCAGGTGGCAAAATTTGAATCTGAACTGTGGATTGAATAATAGTTTTCTATCAATGTTTGGATTTTGATAAATGTAGTAGATTTTGATAAAAGTAATGTTCAAGATAAAATGCCTTCTTTGGGAGGCTGAGGTGGGTGAATCACCTGAGGTGAGGAGTTCGAAACCAACCTGACCCACACGGAGAAACCCCATCTCTAAAAAAAATTAAAAATAAATTAAAAAAAGATAAAGTGCCTTTGTTCTCAAGAAATATACATGAATTTTTTTAAGGGATAAAAAATGATGTCACATGGTGTCTCCAAAATCCTTTCACAGAGATCCAGATATACCAATATAAAGAAGAACAGGGGATAAATGGTTAAAAAAAGAATTGGGGCCAGGTGAGGTGGCTCACACCTGTAATTTCAGCACTTTGGGATACTGAGGCAGTGCAGATCACCTGAGGTCAGGAGTTTGAGATCAGCCTGGTCAACATGTCAAAACCCCATTTCCACTAAAAATACAAAAAAATAGCTGGACATGGTCACTCATGCATGTAGTCTCAGCTACTTGGGAGGTTGAGATATGAGGATTACTTGAACCCTGGAGGCAGAGGTTCCAGTGAACCCACATCATGCCATTGCACTCCAGCCTGGGTGACAGGGTGAGTCTCTGTCTCAAAAAAAATGGAATGGGACAAGATGAGGCACGATGGCTCGTGCCTGTAATCCCAGCACTTTGGGAGGCTAAGGCAGGGGGATCACTCAAGCCCAGGAGTTTGAAACCAGCCTGGGCTACACAGAGCGATCCGATCTCTGCAAAAAAAAAAAAAAAAAAAAAAAAAAATTACCTGGGTGTGGTGGCTTGAGCCTATATTCCCAGCTACTGGAGAGGCTGAAGTGGGAAGATTGCTTGAGCCCGGGAGGTCAAGGCTGCAGTGACCTATGATTGCGCCATTGCACTCCAGCCTGGGTGACAGAGCAAGATTCTGTCTCCAAAAAAAAAAAAAAAAAACCAAAACAAAAAGAAAAAAATGAAATGGTATAAAATGTAAACAATTGCTGAATCTAAGTAAAGGGTAAATAGGGGTTTCTTATGTTCTTGTAATTCATCTGTAAGTGTGAAATACTCCAATTTGAAAAGGCTGTATGATATTTTACCTATGTGATTCAACTATGTAACATTCTAGAAAAGGTAAAACACTGGAGACAGTAAAGAAATCAATGATTGCTTGCGGTTTGGGGTGGGCAGGAGGGTTGGGGAAACAGTGGCATAGGATGACAGGGCACCATCTTTTTCTTTTTTTTTTTTTTTGAGATGGAATTTCATTCACTTTTGTCACCCAAGCTGGAGTACAATGGCGTAATCACAACTCACTGCAACCTCTGCCTTTCAGGGTCAAGCGATTCTCCTGCCTCAGCCTCTCTGAGTAGCTGGGATCACAGCATGTGCCACCGCACCCAGCAAATTTTTGTATTTTTGGTAGAGACAGGGTTTCAGCATGTTGGCCATGCTGGTCTCAAACTCCTGACCTCAGGTGACCCACCTGCCTCAGCCTCCCAAAGTGCTTCAATTACAGGAGCGAGCCACTGCGCCCAGCCAGGGACACCATTTTAAAACAGACTCATCTTAAAACTAGCAAGACACATTCCTTGCTGGTCTCAGCTCATGGTCATAAGACGTTTACAACAGAAGAAACAGCTTAGGTAAAGCCTACAAGGACAAACTCCTCCAATAATAAAATGTTCAGATGTCATGGTATCTCATAACAATATATGCTTTTATAATCATTATAGTCATGGCTTGATGCACTTACCCACTAAAATGCAAAGATAACTTTCTTTTTTTCTTTTTTTTTTCTTTTTTTTTATGTTAAAGGAGATTTCAGTGCTAAGGATAACTTTCCTGAAATCGACAAAGTAATAAATTTAGTTATGCTGTCAGCCCACTAGCAGGTGGACTAGCTTAGCTTTCACATAGATAAGACCCCTATAAAAGAACAGCTTAAAACAAAGACAGTGCATTCCTCCTCTTGGTTTCTGAGGATGCCCTACTCTGTAATGGAGTAGCTTTCAATACACCATCTCTGCTGACTGAACTCTGAGACTCACCCTGAATTCTTTCCTATGCCAGATCCAAGAACCCTCTCTTGGGGTCTGGATGGGGACCCCTTTGTCCAGCAACAGGAAGGAGGGATGAGTAGGAAGAGCTCAGGGCTTTAAAGGTGGACATATGTCACTCTACATTTGCCAAAATCCATAGAACGTGCAAAACAAAGGGTAACCCCTTATGCGAACTGTGGACTTTAGTTTATAGTGTATAAATGCTGACTCATCAATCATAACAAATAATGCTAACAATAGTGGAAACTCTTTGAGGGAGAAGGGTGTATGGGAACCCTATACTTTGCACTCAGCTTTTCTGTAAACCTGAAACTGCTCTAAAAAGGAGCATATTGTGTACCAACAGAACTTAAACATAATAAATAAATAAATAAATAAACTGAGGCTGGGTGTGGTGACTCACAGACTCAACTTGTAATCCCAGTGCTTTGGGAAGCCAAGGTGGGCAGATTACTTGAAGTCAGGAGTTTGAGACCAGCTTGGCCAACATGGTGAAACCCCGTCCCTACTATAAATACAAAAATTAGCCAGGCACGGTGCTGGACTGTAATCCCAGTGACTCGGGAGGCTGAGGCAAGAGAATCTCTTGAACCCAGGAGGTGGAGGTTACAGTGAGCCAAGACTGTGCCACTG
Source organism: Saimiri boliviensis (assembly GCF_048565385.1). NCBI lineage: Eukaryota > Metazoa > Chordata > Mammalia > Primates > Cebidae > Saimiri > Saimiri boliviensis. Next base: position 15,746,148 of record NC_133460.1, on the reverse strand, counting down.
CACTACAGCCTGGGTGACAAAGTGAGACTCTATATATTAAAAAAAAAATTTTTAAAAAGTAAAACAAACAACATCAAACCTCAATACATACTTTTTGAGTATAGATATATTATTATTTCAGAACAATTTGCTGGAAAGACTACACTTTTCCTATTGAATTATATTAACTCATATGTCAAAAATCAACTAACTATAAATATGTACAAGTCTGGCCGGGCGCGGTGGCTCAAGCCTGTAATCCCAGCACTTTGGGAGGCTGAGGCGGGCGGATCACGAGGTCGAGAGATCGAGACCATCCTGGTCAACGTGGTGAAACCCCGTCTCTACTAAAAATACAAAAAATTAGCTGGGCATGGTGGCGCGTGCCTGTAATCCCAGCTACTCAGGAGGCTGAGGCAGGAGAATTGCCTGAGCCCAGGAGGCGGAGGTTGCGGTGAGCCGAGACAGTGCCATTGCACTCCAGCCTGGGTAACAAGAGCGAAACTCTGTCTCAAAAAAAAAAAAAAAAAAAAAAAAAAAAAAAAAAAAAAATATGTACAAGTCTAATTCTGGACCCTCTATGCTGTTTGATTGACTGATTGATAGATATCTCACCAACACTATCCTTTCCTGATTACTGTAGATTTTTTTTGGTAAGTCTTTTTTTTAAATAATAATTGTTTTCTTCTTCCTTTCTTCCTCCCTCCCTTCCTTTTTTTTTTTTCTCTTTTTTTTTTTTTCCACTCTGTCACCAAGGCTGGAATGCAGTGGCACAATCTTGGCTCACTGCAACCTCTGCCTTCTGGATTCAAGCGATTCTCCTGCTTCAGCCTCCCGAGTAGCTGGGACTACAGGTGTACGCCACCATGCCCTGCTAATTTTTGTATTTTTAGTAGAGTCAGGGTTTCATCATATTGGTCAGGCTGGTCTTTAACTCCTGACCTCCAGTATCCACCCACCTTGGCCTCCCAAAGTGCTGGGATTACAGCCATGAGCCATTTGCCTGGCTCCTTTCTTTTTTTCATATATATATATATATATATATATATATATATATATTTTTTTTTTTTTTTTTTTTTTTTTTTTTTTTTTTTGAGACAAGGTCTGTCACTCAGGCTGGAGTACAGTGGTGCAATCACGGCTCACTGCAGCCTCTACCTCCGGAACTCAGGTGATCCTCCTGCCCTCAGCCTCCTGAATAGCTGGGACTACTGGCACACACCACCACACCCAGCTAATTTTTGTATTTTTCTTTTTTAGTAGAGATGGGGTTTTCACCATGTTGGCCTGAACTCCTGACCTCAGGTGATCTGCCTGCTTCGGCCTCCCAAAGTGATGGGATTACAGGCATAAGCCACCACACCCAGCCTTGTTGGTGCATTTTTAAGATTAAATTCAATATAAAAGCATAGAACAGTCTCTATGGGACCAGGCACAAGCTCAGGCCTGTAACCCCTACACTTTGGGAGGCCAAGGCGGAAGGATTGCTTGAGGCCATGAGTTTGAGACCAACACGGGCAGCATAGTGAGGCTCTGACTCTACTTAAAAAACTAAAAATTAGCTGAGCATGTTAGCACAAGCCTGTAGTCCCAGCTACTCAGAAGCCTGAAGCAAGAGGACTGCTTGATCCCAGGAGTTCAAAGTTACAGTGAGCTATGATTGCACTGCCGTACTCCAGCCTGGGTGACAGAGCAAGATCCTGACTCCAAAATAACACTACTAATAATTAAACAAAGAGAGAATAGCCTCCATGGAATAGATCTCATTCCAACTTCCTGAGCCTGAGTAGTTCACTACAGACGGCAGGCAGGCAGTGCTCCTTGGATCTCCCAATTCTGCTGGCTGGAACTGAACTTTTGACATAAGAAAATAAGTTAGGGGGCCTACTAACTATCTATGGTTGGTGGTATGAGGCTATAATGGGTTTGAGAATGACAAAGTTTTGAAATCCTGAGACATGGGAATGCCAGAATTGCTACATTATGGGAAGCTTAGACAGGAATGCTTCATTCACTGTAGGTATAGTACGAATGGCTTTTTCAGGCTTACAAAAATATTGGTAGGTGAGAGAAATGGCAGAGAAAACAGCTCCATATTACCCAAAGAAAACTGCAAAATTTGCAGTTCAGCTCACCGAAGAAAAAATAAAATAAATAAAAAGAACTTAAAAAGAAAGAAAGAAAAAGAAAACTGTAGGCTGGGCGCTTGTGGCTCACTCCGGTAATCCCAGCACTTTGAGAGGCTGAGGCCGGCGGATCATGAGGTCAAGAGATTCCTGGCCAATTTGATAATCCCGTCTACACTGAAAATACAAAAATTAGCTGGGTGTGGTGGCTCGAAGGAGAATCTCTTGAACCCAGGCGGTGGGGGTTGCAGTGAGCCGACATGGCACCTCTGCACTCCAGCCAGGCAACAGAACGAGACTCCATCTCAAAAAAGAAGAGAAAACTGCAAAAAGGAGATTAGTAAAGGAATTTAATGAAAATGGACCAAATGTAGCATTTTGTCAATTAGTCAAGCAACTCAAGTTAATTTCGTCATAGGCTTATTGCGGGTGATGAATGCATTTTGATCTGTTTGGTGTGATATGAAGTGAGGCCTCTGTAAGTGAGAATATCCAGGTTGAACAAAGTTCTTGGAGAATGAGAACAGTTGGACCAATGGACAACATTCTTTCCAAGGGCAGCCCACCCCACACGACCCCCAAGCCCACCTCCACCCCCCACCCCCACCCCTTACCCCCATTCCTTACTCCCAGCTGTCTTCCTTTCTGATTGGGTTATAATCCGAGGGTGTGGCTCCCTTTGCGATCCATGATGCACCGTTCTGATTAAATTCGACATTCAGTACATAAAGGGGTCGGTCAAAGACCAGCGAAAGGAATAGATTCAGCCCTCCAGAGTGAATTTCATGATAGTTTGCAAGTTTCTCGTGGAGTTCTTTCCTCATTAGAGATAGCTCTCGCCCTTTCATTCACACAGAGGCTTTTAAGAAAAGCAACCAACCTAAAGAGGACCTGACAGCAAGAAATTTTTGGTGAGATAACAAAGAAGGTTAAGGGTGGAAGAAACTTGTTACATATGAAAAGTACTGATGTGTGTAGTTGAGTTAAATTGCATTGGTATCCCTAGAGCTGCCTTTGACTGTGATCAAAATTTTATTGCCACAGCATCTCTATAGATCATGCTAAAATGTAACGAGTTAGTCAGCACATATTTATTGAGCACCTACTATGTTCTACAGGAAAAACAAAGATAAAGATAAGATCCCTATTGTCAGCTGAAGGTAGGAGTTGGAGGAGATAATTAAAAAGTAAATGTATAACATGTCGACTATCTGCAAGTTCTGGGAAGAAAAGACTAAAGGTATAGAGAAAGATCGTCATCTCATTTAAATAAGATGGCCTTAGGAAGGCTTTTCTGACAAGATGATGGTTAATTTTAAATCAAGTTCAGTAAGAATTTGGAGTGTGCGTTCAGGAAGTCCCTGGGAAACTCTGCTACTCCTTGGCTATACGATCTTACTCTCAGTTGCCTAAATTCACTGAGCCTAGCCTATAAAATTCAGAGAGGATGAGAATATACATTGCAAACAATAGTGATTATTGTCCTTTATGAATATAATTTTATTACAGTATGATTTTTCTGAATGTAATAATGCCCCCATGACCGAAGGAAAAAAAGCATTCCAGTCTGCTGAGGGGGTTCTTGTCACTGTTCCTGGCCTTTGCGCTTAGGAATGGAATTGGGACCCTGCCACTGAGCAGGCATTCCCTTCTACAAATTCCGAAAGTACATGATGGCTAGCTTCAGTTTCCTCATCTATAAATCGGAAACAATGGTTGTGTTGACCACGTACGGTTTTTGTTGTTAAATTGACATTTATTGAGCCACAGCTATTAATATTTCGGAAGCACCGTCATGGTGTCAGAATGTGGATTTATGTGCATTTATTTAATACGTGACAACCAAGGAAACCAAGTACTATTTTTAATGGCATTTTGCAGCCAAGGGGACCCAGGCACAGAGGGGTTAAATCTAGAGCCGTACAGCTAGGGATACAACCCAGACAACTTGGCTGTTGAGTCTGGCAATGTTATTAATGGGTCAGCCCTGTTCCTAGCACGTAGTAAGAGCTCAATAAATCTGTACGGTGTTAGTAGCTGTTACCAGTTCTTGGCAGCGACTGCTCCACTATTTTCCATTTGTGAAGAGTTTAGGGTAGTCAGTTTGATGGAAGCGGCAGCTAGGGAGCGCTTTCATAGCAACCATAGTTTTCTGCCTAGCAACCATAATGTTTACTTAAATTGTGAGGTTTAGGGGAGCTAACGGGGTCTGTGGGAAAGGAGGAGTTGGCCGACCACCCCTAGGCAAGCCACTTTCCAGTAGAAACTGCACGCAGCTCCTGCAAGGCGAGCTTTCCCCCACCCCCGAACCTTCCTGTGAGCCGGTCCTTCTGACGCGACATCCTGACGCGACATACCCCCCTCCCTTTTGAAGCAGATGGTTCCTCCCGTTGTCCCGGCTAGTTCAGGTTCCGCGCTCGAGAGTCACAAAGCGCAGGGTCACGTGGGCGGGCCGGTGCGCTTTGTGACGTCAGCGGCCCCGCCCCTCGGCCCGCCTATCCGCGCACGCCAGCCCCGCCTCGCGCGCGCCGCCCGTGCAATCCCTGCTTAAGAGACCCCGGAGTGGGGCGCTCGTCCGAAGCCAGGCCGCATCCGCCATAGTGCCTGGCTTGGAGGTGTCGCCGCCGCTCGGTGAGGGCCCCTGAGCGGCAGGGGGGCAGCACAAAAAGGGAGCCGGCGAAGCCCTGGCCGCCGCCCAGCGGCTTGCGGGCGTGTTCTCGCGGTTCCGGGCCTCAAGGCGACGGGAGCGAAAGACGAGCGAAGCGCGGAGGATCCGGCGAGAGGAAGCGTCAGGGAGCCTCGGCGGTGTCCCCGGGGTCCGCCGAAGCCACCCGGCCGCCGGCTGGGGCCCGGTGTGGTGAGGAAGTGCTCCGAGGCCTCGCCGAGGCCTAGCGCCGGCTTTGTGTTCCGGGCGGCGGCGGCGGCAGCGGCGGCGGCGGCGGCGGCGGCGGTGGGAGGCGGAGCCGGGGGCGGCCTGCGGGAAGGCCTCTCCTCCGCCGACCGCGCGTTTTCGGCCTAGGCCGCCGGGCTGCTCGTGGCCTCCGGGGAGCAGGCGCCAGGGGTTTGTGTGCGGTGGGGGCCTGGGCCTGGGGAAGCTGACGCCGGTCGTCCGGAAGCCAGGAGGAGGCGTGAGGCCGCTCGTGGACTCCGGGCCTAGGCCCTCTCCCCTCAACCTTCTCCCGGGGCCTGGGTCACCCCAATCCACGGAGAGAGAGACCCGCCGGGAGGTGCGGCCGCGCTATGGACCCCTGACCCAGTGGGGTCGCTCGGACTCTTAACGTGTGGACTGACCGCTACTGACTGCACCGCCTGCCCCTGTCTCTGCCGGCCCCGTAGCATGAGCGAGGGGGACCCAGCCGGGTGACATTGTGCCCGTTGGCGGATTCTCGATTTCCCCTTTGCCCCGTCCTCGCCCTCCTCCTCCCCCATGAAGTGATTCTGAGTATCGGGGGGGCTCTGGATCATTGTTCTCACGAACCCCTGCTTGTGGTTGGGGGGTATTTAATCTGAGGCCTTAGGGTCCTTCGGTGTCTTTGAGTGTTTTGTGTGTACATATTTTGCTCTTAAAGTTTATAAATATACATATATTGAGAGTGTCCACGTCTCCTCGCTGAACCTTAGGAATCCTTGGCACCATGTCCTGTGTGCATTATAAATTTTCCTCTAAACTCAACTATGATACTGTCACCTTTGATGGGCTCCACATCTCCCTCTGCGACTTAAAGAAGCAGATTATGGGGAGAGAGAAGCTGAAAGCTGCCGACTGCGACCTGCAGATCACCAATGCGCAGACGAAAGAAGGTAAGTGCCGCTTGGGCTTCAGAGACTTGCTGGCTGGAGAGATACTAGTTAGAAGGTGCCTGGCAGGAAGCTAACCGCCATTATGTCTCTAGTGGGACTGTTCGTTCTAGTACTTTGGATACAACTTTCGTTGATAGCCAAGGGTTGCAGCAGCCGGCCTTGGAGTTTCACTGGTTTATTTGATTTCTGCATACTGGGGTCATCAGTAACATGCTAACCCCAAAACGTGGAAGCCTAATTATTCATTTCGATGTTTTTTTAAATGAGGGAGGGAGAAGAGGAGGATTGCTATCTAGATTCTTAGGGTGCTTGTCTTAGGGCGTTTTCTAACTTATTTTCCATCAGGAGGAGAGGAGAGCCTATTCAAGGCTTGTTTGTTCAATCAGGAAAAAAACAAAAAAGAGAGACGTCTCATTTTCTAACAGCCTAACAACGTTGTGGAGTTTGATGGCAGATTTTCTGTCCTGCCTTTCTCCCTCCCCGAATTGATGTATCTGGAGTTGCTTGCCTGTGTTGTGGGGAAGGGATCTGAACTTTAATATTTTTGAAGATATTCAGTGTTGGAATTGTTTTTGGATCTTGAAATGTTCTGATGTCACTGCTCTTGTCTTGTGTGTCCATTCCGGAATTAGTAATACGGCAATTAAGCAGTTGAATTCCTAGTTCATCACATTACCCTTAGGATTTAGCAATTCATAGGTAAACATCAAAAGTACTGATTTTTTAAAAAGTAGTAGTTGCTAGATTTTACGTGACTGTTGATACTAAGGTACTGAAAAATAGGCTGCTACCATAGAACACAATAAGCCACTGATGAGAATCGTTAGATTCTTTGCTTTTCCAAAATATTTGATAATATCTGGAACTTAATAGTAGATAAATGTGTCTTTCCTGACTCTGAACTTGTTTTGGTTTTTCTGAGATCAGTAATGCCGACGGGTAGTTTTTAGCAGTTTAATGTCCTAAAAGTTATTGACGGGATAAGAAGGAATAACATGAAGTTACGATTATGTTAGGGTATTTTTTTAGTCACTTTTTTTTTTTTTTTGGACGGTGTTTCACCATATTGGTCAGGCTAGTCTCGAACTCTTGACCTCAGGTGATCCACCCACCTCGGCCTCCCAAAGTGCTGGGATTACAGGCGTGAGCCACCACACCCATTCAGTCACTAAAATTTTTATCACACTTGAGGTATGACGTGAATTCTTATAGTTGAAGTGGAAGGTCCCCCACCTCCAGCCCGTAGTTTAGTAGGTAGAGTAAATCTTGTCTTGTAGAAGGCCAGCGTTCCATTTATAAGGCAGACCTAAGTGTAATTGTATTAGGTTAAGGAACAGCAGTGCTGGCATATCATAACTCAAAAATATTAAGGAAGAATTTTATTTGTCCGGATGATATTATGTGAAAATACTGTGCTTCCCCAGTTTTTAAAAACAAGTGTCATACCCTTTGATGATAATTGGAGCTATTTGTAATCCTCTGCCTAAGGAGAGGAAAGGCTGGTGGTGGTCATGAACAGTTGATAAATATCTTTATTTAAGTGCATCACAGGCATCCCTTAACTGTAACATTCACATTTCACAGAACAGATGGGTTTATAAGAAGTTCAGTATGAGAGGAGAGACAATATGAATGAAATTAAAGGCTATTAAGGCAATTTTAATCGTCATATATTCAGGTTTCGTATTTTACTGCAGTATTACACAATTGAATCATTAGGGCTAGGCCTTATCCATCTTTTTGTCCCACACTTGAATGCAACTTTTTTTTTTTCTTAATGAGGCAGAATTTCCCTCTTGTTGCAAAGGCTAGAGTGCAGTGGCACCATCTCGGGTCACTGCAACCCCCTGGATTCAAGCCACTCTCCTGCCTCAGCCTCCCGAATAGCTGGGATTACAGGTGCCTGCCCCCACACTCAGCTAATTTTTGCATTTTTAGTAGAGATAGCGTTTCACCATGTTAGTCAGGCTGGTCTTGAACTCCTGACCTTGTGATTCGCCTGCTTCAGCCTCCCAAAGTGCTGGGATTACAGGTATGAGCCACCGTGCCCAGCCTGCAACTTTTTTTTTTTTTTTTTTTTTTTTTTTTTTTTGAGATCGAGTCTCACTCTTGTCACCCAGGCTGGAGTTTAGTAGCACCATCTCAGCTCACCGCAACCTCCACCTCCGTGGTTCGAGCAGTTCTCATGCCTCAGCCTCCCAAGTAGCTGGGACTACAGGCTTGTGCCACCATACCCAGCTAATATTTTTATTTTTAGTGAAGACAGGGTTTTGCCATGCTGGCCACCTGGTCTCGAACTCTTGGCCTCAAGTGATCCACCCACTTGGATCTCCCAAAGTGGATTATATGCAGCACTTTGGGAGTGAATGCAATTTTAGACTGGGGTAAATTATAGTTGAAAGAATCCTTTCTACAAATTAAGAGTTTTGTGACTTTGTGTAACTGAATTTTTTTTTTCCCAGTCCAGGAAAATAAATGATAGATAATTTTAAACCCAGAAAGCCAGAGAAGTGTTTTTGCCCAGCACATTTTCTTTTTTATATTTGTGTGAACTGCCCTTTATTGGAGAAAGCTTTGATGTTAGGAGTTGTTGAGAAAAGATAGCCATGATGGAGAAAACATGTATTTTATGTAATCGTCAAGTTAGGAAAAGAAAAGATATTGAGGGTAGCTACTTAACTAGTTTTATGGGAAATAGTAGCCAGTGTCATTATGGTAATCTTTTTACCGTAGTTAAGGTCCAGTTTCTTTTTTTTTTTTTTTTTTTTTGAGACGGAGTCTCGCTCTTGTTACCCAGGCTGGAGTGCAATGGCGCGATCTCGTCTCACCGCAACCTCCGCCTCCTGGTTTCAGGCAGTTCTCCTGCCTCAGTCCCCTGAGTAGCTGGGATTACAGGCACACGCCACCATGCCCAGCTAATTTTTTGTTAAAGATGGGGGTTTTGTCATGTTGCCCAGGGTGGTCTCCTGAGCCCAAGTAATCCTCCTGCCTTGGCCTCCCAAAGAGCTGGGATTATAGGCTTGAGCCACTGTGCCCAGCCTAGGGCCCTTAAATCTTGGTAAGACTAAAATGCTTGGGTCAGAATTCCATGTATTTTTAGACAAGAATCTTGCTTGTTTCTAGACTGTATTTCAAAATGAATCTCAAGTAATCTTTGTTATATATGAGAAGCTTTATATGTAGTTTATATATATATATATATATATATATATATATATATAAACAAAAACAAAACATACTTCATTCTGAACTTAAAAAGTGTGAGAGATTTGGAAGCTGAATATGAAGTGTTTGTAAATGACCCTTATTATCTTTCTTACTTTCCATTTCTCAGATTTATCTTGTTTTTCATTTCATCCATTGCCTTTCATGTCTGGGGTCAAAAAAACTGGCACGCAGAAAGGGTCTTTTGAAGCCAACAGACTACTTATTAAGAAGATATTTTAAATGAAATACCCCCAAAGTGTCTTTATTACCCCTAGAAAGATACTTTGAGGGGTAAGAAATCACCAGTATAATTCAGGTATTTAAAAAGTTAGAACTTCTCTTTGGAAGGGCATTGAGGCACATTTTAGTTTGACACAGTACTGTGCTAATCAAATTAATAAGCTGTCTTGAAAGCTCTTGTGAGTGCATTGAGTTGTTATATATTCAGAAACTTCCTGTCAGGTGTTTGACACTAAGTTTTGTTTCTAGAATTAACTTTTAAAAAATCATGCCACGCACGCTCTCAGTTTTTCTGACTCAAAGCTTTCTTGGAATTTGGGACTATGATGAACTGTCCCAAGATAATGATTATAGTCCTACATTGGCATGGCTAAATCTAGGAAATTGCCTAACTCTAATAGAATACTTCTGAGATATAGCCTTCTACTTGAAGTATATAGAAAACAACCCTTCCCTGAACAATTTTATAATAGGAAATACTGTTAGCATTATGACTAAAAGTAATGAAACTGATACACGTTAAAAGCCTAAATGCCTACATGCCTGGTAAGCTTAATAGTTGGAAGAACAGTGATAATCACTTGGGGCAGAGTAACTTCAAGTGAAGTGAGTAAACTTAGTGACATTAAAAAGGTCTAGTTGTATAATTAAAAGAAATGGATATATTTTTGCGTCTTCTAGGTAATTTTTCTTTTTGCCAATTTTACAGATTCTTTCCTTAGCAAATCTTTTTACCAGAGTTAAAGTCCAGTTTCTTAATTTCATTCTTCTAAAAGTATTGCGAATAATAGTCCAAGGTGTATAAAAATGGGATCCATTCACCTCCCTCTTGGTTTTCCCAAAAAGTGACATCACTGTTTATCTAGTGGCTAAAGCCAGGAACCCAGGGATTCCTCTGACCTGATTCCTCTTTCTTTTTCATCTTCCCAGTATTCAGTCCATCAGCAAGCTTTGTCAATTCTACCTGAAAACATTGTCTTTCTCTCTGCCACATCCTAACACAGGTCATTGTTATCTCTACCTGGATTGTCTAGCAGCTTCATTATTGGTCCCCTGGTATCTACTCTTGTTCTCCTAGCAGTTCCTGCTCCACATGGATGCCACAGTAGTCTTTTTTTCTTTAACAAAAAGCAAATCATCACTTTGCTTAAAATCCTTCCGTGACTTCCTTATGGACTTCAAAACAAAATATAAATCAGTATATGATCTGTACCTTTGTGTCATTCTTCTCTTTTATTTTCTTAGGCCCACCAAGCTGTTTTATGTCATTTTTCCACATGCTTTTTTTATCCTCTGCCTGAAATAGTCCTCAACCAGTATTTTTTCCCCCATATCTAGCTGGGTTCTCAGTCTTTAAGTATCCAGTGGAAGTTCTGAGGGGCTTTCTTGGAATCAACATTATATCTGAAGTTTTATTCCACTGTTCATTCCTTATTGGAGTGAATAAGGAATGAATTTTATTCCTTTATTCCATTTTCTCTTTATTCATAACATGTTATAATTTAATTTTTAATCTTTCTTCCTCAGTAATAATTTCTGAGTGCAGGAATTATAATACTCAACTAAAATGTTTAGGGACTAGGAGAGAGAGAATATCTTCATTCTAAATAACAGCTTTTTCTCCATTCACATGTTTAGCATTTCTGGCTAAAGAATGATAGTATTACTGAGATTTGGAGTTCCACAAAAGTAGAGGTGCTAGAGCCAAGAGCGTGATGATATTTGTTGTCCTTTGAAAAGAAGCTCTCTTATGGCTTTGGATGTTTGTTCTGACAGTTACCAGTAATCTAGACGCAAGGAACATGTAGTTATTATGTTTAAGTTCATTTCCCATAAAATTTGTATTTGAAGTCTTCTAATTCTTGGGTACTCACCCAAATCCCAAATGGAAATTCAATTCTATCTTTTTATTTACAGAATATACTGATGATAATGCTCTAATTCCTAAGAATTCGTCTGTAATTGTTAGAAGAATTCCTATTGGAGGTGTTAAATCTACAAGCAAGACATATGTTATGTAAGTATCAAATCTCATGTATTTCTCTAAATAGACTTTTTCTTAGTTTTTTTTTTTTTTTAATTTCGTGAGAAGTGTGTTTTAGAACTGAACTCATCACCTTAACCTTAATGAATACATCTTCTCAAGACTATAAGGATAGGAATTTGTTCATTTACTTGTTTTTGATTTCCTCCCCCAGTTAAATTGACTTAGCCTATAGTGAAAGGGGCCATTATTAGGAAAAATGTTTGCTCCATATGGGCAGTATTTACAAAGACAGGAAATTCATATTCAAATTACTTCTGTGCCCTTCTTTACCTGCGTTTTTGGAGGTGAGGGGCTTTAATTTTCTTCACCACAAAAATTTAATGTTGTAACGATGTGTCCTAAATATTTTGACAGCATCAAGAGTATTCAGTAATGCTAATATTTACTCCTTATCAATAAGGGGCTTTGGCCAGGAGGCATAAAGTATGTAGGATTTATAACCGTAGGCACTGGAATCAGGCTTAGGTTTGATTCCATTTACTGCTTCATACCAGTTGTGTGACTTTGGACTTTGGGTAAGTCTCTGCGCCTCAGATTCCTCAAAAATAAAATAGGGATGTGAGTACTTAAAACCCTAGAGGGTTGTAAGAATTAAATAGTGTCTGGCACATGGTGAATGCACAGTATTGGAGTTGGAAAAGAGCAATTTCCCACAACTAGTCTAGAGCTAATATTCACTAACCTCGGGCAGGATTAAAACCTTATATCCTTAACTTTCTCCACTTTCTTGCAATTTTAGTAATGATAGCAGATGCAGTAGTGAAACGGGCAACAACATTGGTTATTTAAAGTATAGTGGTTTTCACTTAGAATTAGGTAGCTTTGTTTGAAATTGGAACAGATTGTTTTGAGTCAATGAAAACTAGAATTTGCCAGTGCTAGGGAATGGAATGTGTTCTTGAAATTAAGGTAAAAATAGTCATTTTGGAGTTTTACCTCATGTGGGCAATGGGTATTCTAATATTTTTCTCATTAGTTTGTTGTAAAGTTACATTCCGTATCTTAACACTTGGAGGTCTTTTTGTGCAGTATCTTCCATATAGTAACAACTTTAAAAAGCTGAATTCTTTCCTTGTTGTGTAATTTCCAAGTGGACTTAATGGCATGTGTTCTTACCTTTAAATGATTCTAAGAATTGTAATTTTTTTTTTTTTCCTGAGACAGAGTTTCATTCTGTTGCCCAGGCTACAGTACGGTGATGCAATCTTGGCTCACTGCAGCCTCTACCACCTGGGCTCAAGCTATTCTCCTGCCTCAGCCTCCCAAGTAACTGGCATTCCAGGTGCCCACTGACACACCTAGCTAATTTTTGTATTTTTAGTAGAGACGGGGTTTCACCATGTTGGCCAGGCTGTTTTCAAACTCCTGACCCAAGGTGATCCTCTCACCTTGTCCTCCCAAAGTTCTGGGATTACAGGCATGAGCCACCACACCCAGCCTAAGAATTATAAATTTATGGAGTTAATTCCTACAATCTAGTATGAAATTTTACTTTAATTTACCAAGTGCTTTTTTAAAAATGGCAGACACTGCTTCTGTAGATTTTTTTTGATAGAAACTCTTAGGGAAAGAATTATTTGAAGTACATGGCAAAATAAGTTGCCTCTTCCCAGAATTATATGTTAATTTACAATGTATAGGATTCTGTTTGTGATACATTTGACTCATAAAATGCATCAGTTTTTGAGCAGATACTAGAACATCAAAGCTGATTTTTTAATCTCAAATTCCAAATTATACACAAACCTAGAAACTCCTGTTAAATGCTAACATTTCTCTGTAGTCAAGATGCCTTAAACTTTAAGTTACATTAAAAGGCTATATTTAGCAACTCAACTCCTTCTCCTTTGCGTTGTGGACTAGTAGTCAATATGCCTTAAACTTTAAGCATAAAAAGGCTATATTTAGCAACTCAACTCCTTCTCCTTTGCGTTGTGGACTAAAAGAATTTTTGGGGGGGTTATTTGTATGTTTTTTAAACATCAAATTGTCCAGTTCTACACAGCCATTTAAGTCAGTTCTTTTAACTAAAATACTCTCAGATTAAATGTGTTTTCCTGGGAGTGAGAATTTTTGTTCAGTTTTGTTTTTGTTTTTAAGAAATGGGGTCACTGTGTTGCCCAGGCTAGTCCCTCAAACTCCTGGACTCAAGGGATCTTCTCACTGCCTCCCATAATGTTGGGGTTACAGGTATAAGCCCCCTCACCTGGCCTCTTGTTCAATTCTTGATCATTGTTTTGAGACATTTGAAAAGTAAAAATAACTATCAGCTTGGCTTTTCAGATTTGAAAATTAGTTTTTGGAGCACAGCAGTTTCTCAGGGATCCAAGTTACAGATGTTACGATAGTGGTCTTCCTGATAAGTGGAAATTTACATCTGAACCTATTCAGAAACTGAGAAATAACATAATTTAATTTTTCAGTTTATTAAGAAAAAAACACATTTCTAAACATAGAATCCCTATATCACCTTTCAGAAAACACTTCTTTTAAGTGGCAAGATACTCCTATTTTCACGTTCCCTAGTGTGGAATTTTTTTCCAACCACAAATCCATCTCAAAACTGTTCAAAGGTGGTAAAGATTAATCAAAAGTAATTTATTCATTCAGAAATTGACTGTTATATACCAAAGGAAAATTATGTTTCTAAAAATGTATGATTGAAGATGTTAAAAGTTATTAACACAGAAATTCATAAATAGCTAATGTTTTGTTTTTATTTTGCTTTTTAGAAGTCGAACTGAACCAGCGATGGCAACTACAAAAGCAGTATGTAAAAACACAATCTCACACTTTTTCTACACATTGCTTTACCTTTATAATGTAGCAGTCAAGTAAATCATTTTAGAACTTAATATCCAACTGATCATAGTACATATTGTAAATAAAATGTATTTTGATGACAGCTCAGTTGAATATGGATATATGTGGCATCATTTGCACACTTATTTTGTAGAAATGGGTAATTTGTGCCCGTAACATTGTTTCATATTAAATATGGTAGCATTCTCCCTGTATGACACTGTGTTGTACAGTTAATGTATGATCTTTTTTAGATCGTTTAGGTTTTACACTAATGAACATGATGACATGTTCTACATCTGTCTGTCTATAGTTAGTATTTTGTATGTATGTACAGGCTGTTGTGTGCTTTTTGTTTCTTGCAATAAAAAATGTTTGGAGTGTATATTTTGCCATTTTCACGTTGTATCACTTAGTTTTTGTTAGTTTTTTTTTTTTCTGCCTGATTTATGGCTTCCAAAAACGCATTAGCAACATGCAAAGCTTATATTAAAGTTTGATGCTTTCTCCAAGTTCAAACACATCATATAAAAGAGCTTTCCAGAGACCATTGATGCAGCTTTATTATTTAGTCTTGCTTTATTTGGCATTTTGAGCTCCTTTTGTTTACATCTGTACTATAAAGTGAGACCTGGAACTGGGGCCCCCTGTGGTCTGTCTCAGTGCTATTTTGATTTTATATAAATTGATTACATTGTTTTCAAAGTTTAATGAGATCTTCCACTTTTGTCTAGTTAGCACAGATGTCCAAATTAAAATATTTCCCTCTTTCTCATCAGATACTAAAATGCTATGTTAATTGTAGGCTATTGAAAGCTTTAGCTTATCAGAGGTAATTCCCCTTAACCAGGATAACACCTTAATTTTTGTAATCACAGATTAACTTTAATTTGTGATACCATTTTAACTTTGAGCTCTTAAGTAAAAAGTAGCAGCATTCCTAAGTTGTGGGTGAAGTATCTGTTTCATAATACAGGTCTATCATAATTGAGTTCTGTAAATGTAATGGTTCTCTAAACATTTTAATGCCTAGGCTTGTTACTGTATACAATGCAAGATGTCTAAAATCTTCATTTAGAATTCAAGGGTATTGCTTGCTATTTCACATTATATACTTTATAAATACTATTGATCTTTGTATATGAGGCATTTCACTAACCTTGGATTATTGGATCTTAAACATGATAATACAGAGTATCTGAACATTGGACTTGTTCTTTAGAGTATATGGCCTTTAGTTCTTGTGGAACTAAATACAGTGATTCTAAGATCAAAAGCCTTAGTGTTGGGGTTTTGGTTTTTTTTTCCTCTTTTTGGATATGGACTTTTTTTTCTTTTTCTTTTTCTTTTTTTTTTTTTTTTTTTTTTTTTTTTAAGCATAATGCTGTAAAAACTGTCCAAGCTTATGTTTTGCTGGTAATTGGTTTAAAACTGATTTTTATGTATCCAAATGCTAGCATAAATTAGATTGACTATCTTGGTGACTGTAGTAGCTAATGTAACACATTTTGTATAAAGTACAGTTTATATAGTATTTAAACTAATTCAGATGAAGTTTTATTTCTTGAAAACAGTTATTTCCTTTTTGTTTAATTAGCATGTGTATAAACACAAATCACATGTTTATAAATAAAGTTAACATTCTTTTAGCCTTGTGTGTTCCGGCATGTCTGTATTACATTTATAAGAAGCAGTTTTTCTAAGCTTATTTAGGTTTCTCTTTTCATTTCTTTTTTTTCATACTTTAAAAGTGGCTTTAATTTTTAGGTAGAATTAACTGAAATAGATGCAGTAGATACCTTGTTGTCCCCATCATTTATTTGCTTGGGGTAAACTTGCTGGCATTTAGGATGAGAATATATTCATCAAGCGTAATTAGTACCCATTTTAGGAGGTGTCAGAGTCATGTGGATTGTACACATTCACTAAAGCAAAGTAAATAGAGGCACTAAGCCAAATGTTTCTTATCCTGATTAGTAAAGCAGATGTATAGTTTTGGTTGTTGTAGCAAACTCTTGTGACGGATGGATAGCTATTTCCATGTTCCCCAGCCTTGTTTTTAGTCATTTGTCCATGTTGATACTCTAAAACTGGATGTTCTTCTTGTTAACTAAACATCAGAATTGCATTTTGTAGGATCCTTTAACTTCAAAAAGCAAGTATTATTGGCATAAAAGATTTTAGATTCTTGCTCTCCAAAACGTGACCCCTGTTTAGATACAGGGAGATGAGTTCATTTTAATGCCTACAGTCTGCATCAGTCAGTTTTGTGAAACTTTAAAGTGGCAGATTTTTTTTTTACCATTGGTATCTTACCAAGAGTCACTATTTTTATTGATTTTAGTAATACAAATTCCTAATCATTTTTAAACCATTCTTTATCAATATTTTTCACTCATTTCTTAACACCTTGCTATATTAGAAAACAAATTGGTTGCTTTTCTAAATTTGAGGTAAATTTGACTTCTTTGTGGACTGTAAGATATTAGGGGCAATTGTGATTATTTGGTGGGAAAAAGGTGATTTAGGTGCAGTTACATATCTGAAACCACTTCAAAGTCAATAAATATTTAATAAGTTGGCAGAAAGCTTAAAAGAGCACACAAAAGCACAGTATAAAAACAAAAAAGTGTTAGGAATGGGATGATTTTTTGTTCTTAGTTTTTTAGTTCCAGTGGTAAGAAAGTTAACATAATTGCTTTCTTCCCAAGGAAGTCATCAGTATTTGTATTCTATTCTAGCTAGTAGTGGGCTACTTTTAAAAGCTATTTGTTTCGTTGGTTAGAAAGGTAGTGTAGATGATGGTTGACAGCAATTTTTCTCTAGTCCTTGTTAATTAAAATCAGATAATTCCTGGTTGGTATAAAATCCTTAAAATAGATTGAGTAGGTCAGAGTTTATTTTAGATAAAAATAGAGTATGTATTATTTGTTTTTTTTTCTATTTTACCACTTGAGATTAGTTCTTAAAGGAAAAAAATACTTTAAAGCTGGACAAGAATGACATTCCATTGGCAAATTATGTAATTATGCATTAGGATGGGGGATTAGTGCATTATGAACTCTTTTATAGTTCCCTGATGGGTAGCAAAGAAAGAACTTTTGTCTGAATAAACATCCCAGTAATACTCATCAAACTAACTTTTAAAACCCTAAGATATTTGTGAGATGTGTCTTATATTTAGCCAACATTATTTTTTATTTACATTTATTGATCCCTGTGGTGGGCATTGGCTAAGAACTTTGAGGGTGGTTACATTTCTCTTTGGGGCTCTTAAGTCATGTTACTTTTATTTTAAAACTGTTAATTCCCTGGAACATAAAATACCTGATGAAGACATTTTTCTTCGATCCATACATCTTCTTGCATTCTCCATTTTAAATGAAGAATTCTGACCTTACAACATGTTAAATAAGCAAACCACGTACTACATAGAAAGCTGTAGGGTAGTCATGTCTTTGGGATTATTTGCTAAAGATTTTTTAAAAAACTGATAGTAAAACTATTTCAGAGGATCAAATCATGAAAAAAGTTTAGTGTTAAAATACATTTATATTTTAATTTTATTTTGAAAAGGAAATGTTTTATTCCTCTTTGCACAGAGTGGTTTATGAAGATGGCTATCTCCTGACTCCATACATCTTTTATACAAAGATGCCTCTTCAAATATGCCCAGTTGTCTTCCCCACTTCAGAGTTACAGAATTGCCAGTTAGTGAGTGGGGCAGAATGCTTAAGACTCATTAATACACATTTTTTAAAGCCCTCTTATATCCTTTATATATACTTGCTGTGTTTGATTAAATTAACTTTCTTCAGCTATTAGAATCCATCATAATAAGTGACAGCTCTGTCGGCCTTCTCCTCAGGGTGCCTTTGTTTTTCCTGTTTTTGACTTAACATCTTTACCCTGATAAAGCTGTAGTTTCTTTGACGAGAAGCACTCTTACTCTTTGTATGAGAGACTAAATAAACATACTCAAACTGAAGAGTACATTTTCAAAAATTAAAAAAGTAGCAATTATATGGGAGCTGCTACTTATTAAAGCAATTATCTGAGCCCTTAAAGGGCTGATTGTTTTTACAATGTTGTGTAATAGCCTTGGAGGAAAATTAGATTTCTTATTCTCTTCATCCAGTGTACATTGTCTTGAGCATTGTCAAATTTAGAGACCGTAGAGACACATGGGACTCCTAGTAGTCATTCAATACTCTGAACAGATTTTCTGTGTGATGCATTTTTTCCTTGTAATTGAGTCCCCTCTTCCCCTCCCCCTCCAACTGATAGCCTTTTATAACTGTGTGGAATATCTAGAGAAGAATGAAGTAGGCTGAGCTACACTTTCAAGCTTAAAACCAAATAACATTCTTTAGAAAACTAAGAAAATGCCCAATATTTCAACATTAAGTGTCAATAGGGAGGGGCTAAATGATCACTTTAAGATGTTTTCAGTTTGGAACTTGAATGTATGTTTAATTTTTTGTGAACAGATTGATGACTCTTCCGCGTCTATTTCTCTGGCCCAGCTTACAAAGGTATATATATATATATATATATTCTTGAAAATATAAGTCTTTTTCTAACATCATATTTTTTATGTGGAAAGGTTTTTTAAGAGGGGTTGGGGGAGGATGTATTTTGCAAAAGCATTGTACATATTATTACTATCCTGTAAAGAGTAGTTGCTGTTTTGAGAAGATAGGGGAGTACTTTGTCAGCCTCAGCGTATTGGAGTATTGTTCACCTTCAAGACAGAAGAAACACATGAAGCTACACTTAAGTATTTTTTTTTTCCCTCATACATTTTGTTTAATTATACATTGGAAACTAACAAGGTTCTGGAGTAATTTCCTGGTTTTGGCTATAAATTATGTGGACTTTTTTTAAGCAGCCAAAACAGAAGATTTCCTTTCCACGGACGATTGCATGGTTATTTCTTGAATATTTGACTTGATCCCATGAAGGTCAATATTTTAAATGTGATACAGTTGTTTCTTTATGCTATAGAACTGTAGTCTGCATTAGAAAAAGTTTTGAACAACCTAATTTGTTTGAACACAGACTACATGAATTGTGTAAGTGTATAAAGCTGTTTGCAGGAATATACCAATGTGTATGTTTGGCAGAGGGGCAAATTGTTACCTCCTGAATCATTGTATATGCCATGTTTTGCGATAAGATTGCTTGCATTTTCTGCTCAACAATGTGTATCTTCTGTTTGGGAAAGCACTAGTGATGGATTACTTTTTAAAGCAATATATTTAGCTTGCAAATTGTGCCTTTAAAAAAAAAATAGGCAGACTTTTGAGGGCCAAGAAGGAACCTGTCCAGTTTTCCAAAAATCCTTTTTCCCTGCCATCAGAAATGTGAAACCAAATTTAGCAACCACGATTAATGAAAAGATGGATTTTCCATTAGTGCTGTCCCTATCTTGTCCTTGGCTTTGTTATGTCCTTTCCCCTAGACTGTATCCCAACAAAATGTCCTAGTAACAAATTGCTTTTTAAGCTCCTGTTCTGGGAAAATTAAGCATTAAAATTGAGTATTCTAAAACATAAAGTGGACTAAAGCCATCCTATTTTATAATTTTCTAATGCAAAGTGGTTTAGTATAGAGTTAACACTTTAGATATTTATAGTTTACTGTTTTTATTCTTAATGTACTGTAAGGACCATATTTGAGTTTTTGGTCTATTCCTACCATTGTTTCTTTGCGGGGAGGAGTTGGGAAGGTTTGGGGGATTGTTTTTTTTCTTTTTCTTTTTTTTTTTTTTTACTACAGGTATTTGTAAAATAATGTTTGGGTTCAAACAAATTAGTTGTTAAACATCTGTAATCCAGTTTTCTGTAAATGTTGCTGTTGTTTTAAGCTCTGTTAATGTTAAGCATTCTTTGTATATAAAATTACAATAAAATGTTAAAACTGGTTGCTTGTTTTGTGGATGAATGTAAAGACAAACCCCAGTGAATGGCTGATATGAGTGCTAAATGCTTGAAGATTCAAGTTGTTAGAAATCACTCCCTTAGACCCTGCTTATATCTAGACCTGATATATCATACCTCAAAGATGAAATCCATAAAACTTATCTGGAGAGTTTAATTTAAAATTATTATGCTCAATGCACATCCTTTGCACTTGATTTGAAACTAACAGCACTACCTAAACAGCCTTCTGCTTCTAATATCTGCTGCATAATATGTTCAGTCATTCTACCCTCATCCCTACCTTCACATTATAAGTATAAATTATAGTCTTAATGCTCTGACACTTGAATTTTTAAAACATCAAGTGTTTCTCTTCTAACTTAATATCATTTTCTTTAACTTGTAGAAAAGTAGTATGCAAGTCTTACTGTAAGGTACAAACAGGGTCTAAGGTTTGAGTGCCCCCAGAATGACTTTCTTCAGCCTTGCAGACACCCAAACATCATGTAATTACCTAAGGAATTCCCAAGTGCCTCTTCCAGGTTATACGTGTAAATAGTTGTTTTTATGCAAGGTTAGTTAGATACTGCTCTTTACAGGATGAGTGGTGTTGTCTTTGGCTGTGTGGTCTTAAATGTGTTTCTAATGTGTGTGTCAAATAATTACCTGTTAAACAGACTGCCAATCTGGCTGAAGCCAATGCTTCTGAAGAAGATAAAATTAAAGCAATGATGTCGCAATCTGGCCATGAATACGACCCAATCAAGTAAGTTCATAAATATTTTACACAAATAGGAACTTTTGGGGTGGGTTTTCCACCCCAATTCAAAAGCACTGCTTTTTCAAAGTCATTGTGTACATGTAATTTTTTTTCCCCTTTTTAGTTACATGAAGAAACCTCTAGGTCCACCACCTCCATCTTACACATGTTTCCGTTGTGGTAAACCTGGACATTATATTAAGAATTGCCCAACCAATGGGGTAAGTTCAAAGTAGAAATCACTTTTTTCCCTATGGAATTGTTTCTTAGCCATTTTATTTTTCTTGGTTAATACTGCCTTCTGTAGACAATGGCAAATGAGTGTGATCTCTGGAGCCAAATTTGCCAGGCTTCAGATCTTGTTTCTGCCCCTTAGCTGAGTGAATTTGGGCAAGTTACTTAATCTCTATTAGCCTGTTTTTTCTTCTCTAAAATTGAGATAGAATAGTACTTAACTTTACATAGCAGTTATGAGGATTAAATGAGATCATATGTGTAAAGCACTACAAGTAATAAAATAAGCACTGTATAAGGTTAGCCAGTTTATTAAATAAAGATAACTTTTGTCTCTTCTCCTCTTCCTTTTTCCTCTGAATAGGATAAAAACTTTGAATCTGGCCCTAGGATTAAAAAGAGCACTGGAATTCCCAGAAGTTTCATGATGGAAGTGAAAGATCCTAACATGAAAGGTGCAATGCTTACCAACACTGGAAAATACGCAATACCAACTATAGATGCGTAAGTATGCAAATGAGGTATGACCTGTGGAGACTCCAGTCAGTCACAGGGTATAGTGCTTTAATCATGGGCTTGTAACATGGCTACTTGGATTCCTTGAGAATTTTGTATGCCAAGGTCATTAGTCTCTATAGCTCGCATTTCTGTGAGACTGCAGTCTGCTCCATTTAAAACAAATTTAAAATGGATTTGGGGATTTTTGTTATCAGTGAGTGCCACTTCCCTTGTAGTCTTCTAATTTTTTCTTTTTCTGTCATTCCCTGCTTTCTTCCTCATTCACATACATACTCCCACATAATATTATTATATATGCTACTTGCATTTTTAAGTGAACAAAACAGATTGTAATCATTTTGAGAAACAGGAGGCTTAAGGATAAAAGCTCTGCATGATGTTGAGATAAATTTAAGTGTCAAGCATAAATGAAATACTGAAGTATCTTGAATAAATTTGGATATACCCTGTGAGTCTTAAGATTCTCAAGTAGGGTTTATTTTATAAACCACTAGTTCAGATCAACTGTAGCTCTGTAAAACACCTCAATGCCCATTTTTCATGTGTATTCAGATTTTATATTATGAACCAGTTTTTAGTGAAATGGACAGATGTGAAAATTTAGTGCAGGGTTCAACTAGGTAACTTCCCATTTTATCTGCTTTTATTAATGTAGTCAGTTACTTTTTTCATTACCTTCAACAGATGTGAACTCACATATCATACAACATAATATTAAGTGCTCCTTTGGGCTGTGGTTTTCTAACTTTGTTGTGCATAAGAAACTCCTACAAAAGTATGTTAAAAGACTGGTCAGGTAGAGTGACCTTGGGCAAAAAAAAAAAAAATAAGATCCTAGTTGCTCTGCCCCACACCCCTGCTTTTTATTTAGAGGTTATATAAGACCCTGATTCTACATTTTTAACAGATTGTCCAGGAGATTATGAAGTTAGGAGATCCTCAGAGCATAAATTTACAGAATAGGTGTTCATGTTCTCAGTGACCAAAAAAAAAAAAAAGTACTATATGTAAGAATAGTTTTCCTCAGCTTCATGCTATAAATATTATTGAAGTGTAGTGTAGTGAGCAGGTGGGGATAATGAAAATAGCTATGCCATAGAATAATATTGAAAAGATCTTGTATTTTTGAATATGTACTTCAGTAAATAGTGTTTTCATTCACAGATAAGAATGTTTTCCTAAACTCCCAACCCTGCTCACTTCCTCAGCTTCACCCCCATCTATTTTTTATCAGTCACCATCCTGTGTTTTTGTGGTTCATCATTGAACAGTCTGTTGTTATGCTGTTTCTAATTCAGAGACATTTCATAGATGTTTCCAAACAATTTTAGCTTGAAATTGATTATTTTTACAGACACAATTAAGAGCAGACCGCTTCATCTATGTTATGTAAAATTTTTAAATAGAAATTTGTGTTGGAAAAATTAGTATCACCTGTAAACCCTAACTAATAATTAACTTCATTGCTTTTGAATGCTGAAATACAAATGTCCATTTGTGCCAGACACACAGCAAATACTGGGGAAAGATGGGAATCCAAATATTTTAAATGAAACTTTCACTCTCTTCACTAACACCACTGATAAGCAACTCAGACTCTTCTTCTGTTTCTTTTTCTATCCTCTGTTCTCCTCTTTTTTTCTTTTTTTTTTTTTTTTTCTTTTTTCTCTCTTTTGGGCAGTGGGAGACTCCTCTTTCACAAATTGGGAACAATGGGGCATAAGCAAATTGATACTTATTTCTGGAATCGTGGTGATGTCTATGGAGCAACTGCAACACAAATAACACACCTAAGGTACCCTACTCTGTATAGCCGAGATTCTTTCATTTTCAGCATTGAGATAAACACACTGTTCCTGAATGAAATAGAAAGGGTTTCTTTAGGGATTCCTGTGTTTTGCAAATTTGCCTGATTACAAAGAAGATGGGGGTGTAGAAGCAGTGGTAACAAGTCTGAGAATAGCTGTTTTAGTTTTTTTTAGTACTATATTTAATGCCCAACATTTCTGCAAAATGCATTTCTACAAAAAACTGGACCTAGAGTGTCTAATGAGGTGTTACTTGACATTTTTGTAACACATATTTTGATCATTTAAGTCACTAACGCTTAATTGACTATAAATTGATTAACCTCTCTTAAAATACTAATAAGTAGATCATGGGTTTTGGTGTCTCATTCTAATAATTATTTGTGTGGTAATGGCATAATATTCCCTTGAACTAACTATCTTTAATAGTATAATGTCAGTACTGATTTTATTTCCCATCTTGTGGCATTTACTCCAGTACCTTCACAGGTTTGAGGGACTTTTCGGATATGGAGAAGGGAAAATTTGGGGGGGGGGGTGTTAATTTGTTTTTTTTGTTTTTTTTGCAAGAAACTTAGTAGGAAAAATTGTGATTGTGGTATTGTCTAAATTCAAGTCTTGTCTTTGTCACTTAAACAGAACTTTATGGCATAGAACATTTTGCTTTATTTCTGGCCCTCAGTTCTTAGAGTTATGGGTTCTAAGATTGTTTTACTGTATTTATAGCATTTCTTCTCTTATTTTTGTTATACTTGTTTAGACTTTTGTGTCTTTTTTAGGGTGAGGTTGTACATAATTACCCCCTTATTTGAGAAGATATGGTGCTTGTCTAATTTGGCATTATTCTGAATTATGTGTTGCCATTATGTTATACTAGAACATGTAGCATGAATACTATGCCTTCTTAACAGTGCTAAACCACTGAATTCCTTCTTTTACAGAGAAGCATATGCAATTGGGAAGAAAGAGAAACCTCCCTTCTTACCAGAGGAGCCATCTTCTTCCTCGGAGGAAGATGATCCTATTCCGGATGAATTGTTGTGTCTCATCTGCAAAGATATTATGACTGATGCTGTTGTGATCCCCTGCTGTGGAAACAGTTACTGTGACGAATGTAAGAAATGCCGAATCTTGGAAACTGTGTATTTTAGAATATTTGTATTTACTCTTCCTAACCTCATCTATTTTAATAACAAAATAAATAATGTTGATGACAAGTGTTGATCAGTGAGCATTTAGTAATGAAAAGTCTGTTTTTGTTATTCTATCTTTTTTAAACAATAACCTCTTTGTCCTTTGAAATAATAGAATTGACCACCTTCTGTACCTTCATCAGGGTGACCTGACTGACAGGTTTTTTTATATAGACTTTTTGTTTCCTGTATGTTTTAAGCGGTATCCAGAATTTTAAAACCTTTTTGGGCCTTAGATAATTCTGGAAATTTTTTTAAGTAAATCCCTTTTCTGGATTGTGAATAGCTTATCCTAATTTTTCTAGGTATATTAAGACATACTTCCTGTAGACATATTTATTACCCAGCATTTGCCATGCTGTTATGACTTTTTAAATCAC
This sequence comes from Saimiri boliviensis, assembly GCF_048565385.1. Classification (NCBI taxonomy): domain Eukaryota; kingdom Metazoa; phylum Chordata; class Mammalia; order Primates; family Cebidae; genus Saimiri; species Saimiri boliviensis. Next base: position 15,721,128 of record NC_133460.1, on the reverse strand, counting down.
TTATATTAGCAGTTGTTTCCTGCCACTTATCATGTACCTTCTTACACTGAAGAAATCAGTGTTATCTGAAAATTTGCTCAAACCTGCTCTGGCTCTTTTCATTCTTAAAGATAGTTTTGAAATATACAGCCCTCCATACACATGGTTCCGCACCTGCAGATTCAGCCAACCACAGATGATAAATATTTGGGGGAAAGAAACAGTAAAAAATAATACAATCGTAAAGACTAATACAGATTTTAAAATATAGCATAACAACTATTTGCATAGCACTTATATTGCAGCAGGTATTATAAGCAATCTAGAGATTATTTAAAGTATGCTGGAAGATGTACATAGTAGTTATATGCAAATACTGTGCCTTTGAGGTAGTTGAGGGACTTGAGCACCTGCAGATTTTGTTATCCTCAGAGGGTCCTGGAATCCATCCCCTTCAGATACCTGTAAATCTTTGTTTTTTGACCTCTTCAGTGAAAAGACCAAGGTCAAGAAGAGGTTGGTAAAGACTTGTTTCAGAATATATCTTAGATTTAACAAACCACTTGATATTCCTGGAGTTTCATTACACTGAAGCATGATCTTCATATCTGTAATTTAGTGTTGCTCTCACTTGCTGTGCTGTAGGTCTCATTTCCTTGCCTGAATGAAAACCCCAAGTTAGCCATGTAAAAGTTTTGTCTTTCTAGACTGACTCATATTTCTATTTTGTTTTCTACAATATTCCATTTACTAGCTAAACACAGAATAATATTTGAGAAAGTGCTTTTGTTCTCAGTTCAGACATTTATTTCAATGTGTCCTTTAAAAAAAAAAAAAGTTGAGGTCCTTACTGTTTTCCCCAAGGCTGGCCTTGAACTTCAGGACTCGAGTGATTTTCCTGTCTCAGCCTCCCAAGGTGGCATCCTGTCTTAGGCCACCACACCCAGCTATGACTTCTCTTTTTTTAGCATAGCATCAATCATAGAGAAAAGAGCAGAGGGGTACTGTAAGATAAGAGATTTTACTTAAGTTTGTTCATCTAAGAAGTGATTAGCATGATGTGCTTGGAAAAACGGTAATGTAACAGAACAAATGTAGACCATCCTTTTAATTCATTCTGTAAACACTGAGTTCCTACCATGTTTTTATTAATACTTGAAATCTTACACATAGGTATAAGAACAGCACTCTTGGAATCAGATGAGCATACATGTCCAACGTGTCATCAGAATGATGTTTCTCCTGATGCTTTAATTGCCAATAAATTTTTACGACAGGTAGCTAACTTTGTATCCATTTTATGAAAAATTTATTTTTAATCTTTAACTGATTTAACTGTACTTCAGTGAATACTACATAACATTTTTCTGTATTATTATGCTTGGTATCCCTAGGCTGTTAATAACTTCAAAAATGAAACTGGTTATACAAAAAGACTACGAAAACAGTTACCTCCTCCACCACCCCCAATACCACCTCCAAGACCACTGATTCAGAGAAACCTACAACCTCTGATGAGATCTCCAATATCAAGACAGCAAGATCCTCTCATGATTCCAGTGACATCTTCATCAACTCACCCAACTCCCTCTATATCTTCATTAACTTCTAATCAGTCTTCCTTGGCCCCTCCTGTATCTGGAAATCCATCTTCTGTTCCAGCTCCTGTACCTGATATAACTGCAACAGTATCCATATCGGTCCATTCAGAAAAATCAGATGGACCCTTTCGGTAAGCCTATGTATTTTTCACTGTTAGAAACCAAATGAGGTCAATGATGTTACATTTTGTTGTTGGGTATCACTTTAATAGCTTTTTTTTTTTTTTTTTTTGAGAGGAAATCTTGTTCTGTCACCCAGGCTGGAATGCAGTGTCACAGTCTTGGCTCACTGCAACCTCTGCCTCCTAGCTCAAGTGATTCTCCTGCCTCAGCCTCCCAGGTAGCTGGGACTGCAAAGTGTGTGCCACCACACCCAGCTAATTTTCGTACTTTTTGTAGAGACGGGGTTTCACCATGTTGCTCAGGCTGGTCTCTTTTTTTTTTTTTTTTTTTTTTTTTAACTGCAGCAACTTTAATATAGGTCAAGCTGTTCTTGAATTCCTGACCTTATGATCCACCCACCTCAGCCTCCCAGAGTGCTGGGATTACAGGCATGAGCCACCGCACCCGACTTTAATAGCTTTCTTAGTGGACCACTGTGTTCAGTAACATGGGATGACTTGTAAGAAATGATTTAGTCTTACTGCGGGAAGAGGAAAATAAAGGTGATTTGTTCGGCAAATGATGATTAAGCATCCCAAGGTCAAATACTACACAGGTTGCCAGCAGCCCCTGTTAAATGTTAAATGTACTATATACCATAACAGCTCTGAACTTCAGAGGTGGGAGAATTCACTTGTGGTCATAATGATGCTACTGGATAGGAGTAGATTTGAGTAGAATAGTTTGGATAGGTAGAGACAAGGGGGTTAAAAACAGGTAAGTAGAAAACTCAGGAAAGTGATTAGGGACATAATTAATGCAGGAGAATAGTGAAAACTCACTTAAAGCCTACCACTTCAGAAATGAGACTTTTGTGCATGTAGCTTAACGGCTCATAAATTCTTTAAAAAAAAAAATAGGTATCAGGCCCATTTCAGACATACTGAAGCAAAATCTTTAGGATGAGACCTTTACATATACATTTAAGAAATTCTAATCTAGTGGAATTTATTTGGTTGATAGTGGGAATAGGCCCAGAGAGTTCTGTGGCTGACCCAAGATTATCCCTTTAGCTTAGTGGTAGAACTAGAGCTAAAACACTCCTAATCCTAGGGGAATTTTTGTCTCCATAGGCCACACTTTAAGTTTTACTCTTCTTGCAACTGATTTCTGTCATAACTATCATAGCTTCTTAGGGAAGGTCCTTCGTTTTTCTTTTCCACTTACATATAGAGAACTCTTCAAAGTTTGAGTCCTCGCTCACGTTCCTCAAAAGTATTCATCATCTTTGCATCTTTGACTCATCTTACTGCAGATGATGGGTAAACAGCAACAAACCTTTTTACTCTTAATTGTCCCTTTCTGATAATTTTTAATGTGTTGTAATTTACATTTTTTTAAGGGATTCTGATAATAAAATATTGCCAGCTGCAGCTCTTGCATCAGAGCACTCAAAGGGAACCTCCTCAATTGCAATTACCGCTCTTATGGAAGAGAAGGTAAATTTTACTCTTTAATTTGAGATTTCTTATAGTAGGGTTTTGTTTTTACCTTTTTTTTTTTTTTTTTTTTAACAATTTCTGTTCATTTGTGGTTGTTTCTAAAGGGTTACCAGGTGCCTGTTCTCGGAACCCCATCTTTGCTTGGACAGTCATTATTGCACGGACAGTTGATCCCCACAACTGGTGAGTAAGATCACTTTTAGACTTTTTTCCCTTTAAAGAATAATTTTAGCTTGATTTAATAGGCAACTTTTTATTTACCTTACTGTTTTTATTTTTTGTTTCTAGGTCCAGTAAGAATAAATACTGCTCGTCCAGGTGGTGGTCGACCAGGTTGGGAACAGTGAGTAGTTGTTTACAATAATCTTCAGATGATTGCCTGCAAACTAGATAACGGAAGCTTCAAACCAGGCAGCGGGTTGCCGCTCTTTATTGTAAACTTTCACGTGCCAGATTAACAAAATTCAAGCTTATATGAGTTGTTTTTCTTTTTTTTTAAATGAGTAAATCTTTTCTAAAATACAAAAATCTTAGAATTTTTTTTCTACTTTCATGTCCAACAAATGGGGATCTTGACAGGACTTCAGTTAATGAGTAGGATTAGAATTACAGAAAAGTTATTTTAACTATGGTGTCAGTTATTTTCCTAGTAGGTTTAACTTTTTCTATCCTTAATTTGGAAGATCAAAGTTTGGTTTGAGTACGTAAATACATAATAAGATTAAAGTCTACCAAACAAAAATTTGTTGTTTTAAGTCATGTCTTATTCCACAGGATATGTTTTTTCCACCTTGAAATAGAAAGAATTTTGATTTTCTCTGTGGGATATTTCATGGCATTGAAAATCAACAGACTTACTTAATTATCTTTTTATTTATATAATTTTTTCTGTTTATATAATCCAATTGAAAACTGACATATTCTTAAAGTATGAGTTACTAGCAGGATATATCAGTAGAATGAACATAGAATTTAGAAACAGGTAGACTTGGGTTTTGAATCCCATCTTCTTCATTTTCTAGCTGCATAACAGTGGTCATGTGGTTTTACTCCCTAACATCCATTTCCTTGTTTGGAATTGGAATGACACTACCTACCTAGCTTCATAGGGCCCAGCAGACAAAAGGGCTTGTATGTAACAATAAGTTCACAGAGTAACTTATAGAATGCTAATTAAAATGTGATATTACATAAAGTCATCTATTTTAAGGTCTAATTACTGTTATAATACTGTTAATTGGGGGGAAAGTTAGTTTTAAGTAAATAAAATGTTTGCTCACCTCTCCTCTATCCAAAATAAGTTTAAGAATTGGGGAGTAGGAAAAAGTTTTTGAGTAGTTAAAATCAGTGTTTTAACATCTATGCATGGAAAGGTCATGTATTATACCCATGGAAAAATACTTGAGCTTATTTTATTTTTTTCTCTCATACAGTTCCAACAAACTTGGCTATCTGGTTTCTCCACCACAACAAATTAGAAGAGGGGAGAGAAGCTGCTACAGGTAGGTATGCTAAAAATCTTGGAAAATAATCATCTTCTTATATATGTATATCACGAAAGAATATATATAACATCAAAGAAATTAAAGCACAGCAGTGGCAGGCAGGAAGGAGGTCATTTGTTTGGATTATGTTTATCACTCTTAAGTCCTCAATAGTTACCCTTAAAGAGGCCTAGAAAGAATAAATTACATATAGTATCTTAAATGATGGTTTTTAAGACATTTTTAATGTTCCTTCCCAGTGATTACTTTCTATCAGCAAACAGCAGAGTATTGGCTTGTATTTACCCTCTTGGAAGTAGAAGAAAGTCGTTAAGACTCAGACAATCTCTAAGATACCAGTTTAAGATGAAAGTTAACAAGCTCAGCTCCCAACTGTCAAAAAGAATTATATTTATTTATCTTCTAGACTCCACTGTCCCAATCATCTCCCACCTTCTCTTCCAAAAGAAGAGACAGGAGATTGTTAGAGGCTCCAGCTCTGGGCAGGTACAAGCATTATTAATCCAAGAAGTAAGAGTCTTACTGTCTAGGTCAGGGATCCCCAACCCTGGGCCACAGACTGGTACCTGTCCTTGGCCTGTTAGGAACCAGGCCACACAGCAGGAGGTGAGCAGCAGGTGAGCAAGCTTTACCACCTGAGCTCCACCTCCTGTCAGATCAGCAGTGGCATTAAGATTATCATATGAGCATAAACCCTGTTGTAAACTGCGCATGTGAAGGATCTAGTTTGCACGCTCCTTATGAAAATCTTAACTAATGCCTGATGATCTGAGGTGGAACAGTTTCATCCTGAAATCATCCCCCCATCCCACTCCTGTCCCTGGAGAAATTGTCTTCCACAAAGCAGGTCACTGGTGCCCAAAAGGTTGGAAACTGCTGGTCTAGATCATAATCACCACCAGGATAAAGGGGCCTCCAAAACTTTATAAAAAGAGTTTTGGCCAAGTGTAGTGGCTCATGCTGGTTAATTTGAGAACTTTGGGAGGCTGAAGGGGGAGGATTGCTTGAAGCCTGAAGTTCAAGATTAGCCTGAGCAACATAGCAAGACTCTGTCTCTACAAAAAAAAAAAAGTTAAAAATTAACCAGGCATTGTGGGATACACCTGTGGTCCCAGCTACCTGGGAGGTTGAGGCAGGAGGATCACTTGAGCTTAGGAGGTCGAGGCTACAGTAAGCTCTAATCGCACCACTGCACTTTAGCCTGGGGGATGGAGTGAGACCCTGTCTCAAAAGAAGAAAGAAAATTAGGGATATCTTCTAGTGCTTCATTGCTAAACTTACTAAAAAGTTTACTCTGTCATTACTGGATCACATTTTAAAAGAAGGGTAATATTTAATAATTCATGGCTCTCTGAACAAAATACTTAAAATCTAAAGCCCTGCTGCTGCTGTTGTATACCAGTTATTTATAATTTAAAGAACCTGTAGTTTAACAGAAGTGAGCCCGTTCTATTTCTTTGGTGAGGCACAAATTAGAAACTTTAGCCCAACACTGTTATTTTTACTTAAGCCTTTGAGAGAAAGCATTGATATTTTCATTGTTAATTATACAAGTTAAAACTAGAATTTATTCTGCTTTATATGATCTTCACCCACCTTCTACATCAAAAAAGAGGTTACAGGAGGTGGTTTTCCTTCATTTGAACTTTTGGGGCTGGGTGCAGTGGCTCTCGCCTATAATCCCAGCACTTTGGGAGGCTGAGGCAGGCGGATTACGTAGATCAGGATTTTGAAACCAGCCTGATGAAACCCTGTCTCTACTAAAAATACAAAAATTAGCTGGGCATGGTGGCACACGCCTGTAGTCCCAGCTACTTTGGGAGGCTGAGGCAGGAGAATTGCTTGAACCCTGGAGGTAGAGGTTGCAGTGAACCAAGATCAGAACCACACCCCAGCCTGGGCAACAGAGCAAGACTCTGTCTCAAAAAAATAAAAAATAAATGAGTAAGTAAGCTTTTGGGTAGAACTAGGTCATAGCAGCATTAACCTGTCAGTTCCTTCAAAAGACAGTTTAGGAAGTAATGGGTGGTAATTAGTGGAGTGATAATCAATCTGGACTTCATAAAAGATAACTTTTAAATACAACATTTCCACATAGAGAAGGTCCCATAAACTTGCATCATCTCAGTCGCTACGTGACCTTAAAAATGATGTTGTAGAGTTATTTTTACAAATAAATGGTATTTATGATTCTATACTAGTTGAATAGTTGGTTCTATTTCACTGTTTTTAAGTTAGAAAATAATTATAGATAGAAAAGATAAGCTTACTTTTCTCAGGTGACTTTAGTTTGAAGAAGTAATACCTTGGAATTTATTTCTCCAGAAGTATAAACCGTGGGCGACACCACAGCGAAAGATCACAGAGGACTCAAGGCCCGTCACTACCTGCAACTCCAGTCTTTGTACCTGTTCCACCACCTCCTTTGTATCCACCTCCTCCCCATACACTTCCTCTCCCTCCGGGTGTTCCTCCTCCACAGTTTTCTCCTCAGTTTCCTCCTGGACAGCCACCACCTGCTGGGTATAGTGTCCCTCCTCCAGGGTTTCCTCCAGCTCCTACCAATTTATCAACACCTTGGGTATCATCAGGAGTGCAGACAGCTCATTCAAATACCATCCCAACAACACAAGCACCACCTTTGTCCAGGGAAGAATTCTATAGAGAGCAGCGACGACTAAAAGAAGAGTATGTATTCTGATTTGGAATTATTATACACTTTTTTCATTTTCTGATAATAACATTAAATAGGTATCTGGAAACGTTTTCCAGTGTTTCCAGTTAGTATGAGAAATTCACCTAAAATTTAAACCAAAGCCATACAAGCAACTTCCTCAGGGATTCCTAGTTTATAGTTTTAAAGTGGAAAACTAATGGCAATTTCATTCATTTCATTCATGATCTAATTACATTTGTCTTGTTAGTTTTCTTAAATGGTTTTTGTTAACTTTCACTCTTTAACTTTATTTTACTAGGGAAAAGAAAAAGTCCAAGCTAGATGAGTTTACAAATGATTTTGCTAAGGAATTGATGGAATACAAAAAGATTCAAAAGGAGCGTAGGCGCTCATTTTCCAGGTTAGTGTTTTGCAAGCCTTCACAACAGAATTACAAATGGGACTTTGAATATCCAGGGATTAGCTATGGATATAAAGAACATTGCACTTAGGAATTTTTCTGATTCGGTCTAGGTGTATAGAAGTGAAGATGTAGCTTATTTCCCAATATCTGTTCATTGAAATAATGTCTCAATGTAAATTCTATTGTGTAGAACTAACAGTTATGGGGATTAAATTACCCTTGTCCCTTGAAGTTATTTATAGTATCAAATAATTGGGAAATGTTTTTGGAAGGAAAGAAATAGGGGAATAGCCAAAGAACAGTTCTCAGGACCCTATTACCATAAGGCTACAGCTTCTTGCTGGAACATTAACCTGTGTAATTATGAAGTAATAGTAGAGTACAAATTGCTTTATTGATAGAAAAAGTAAATTATAAAAATTCCCTGGAAGTTTGTTTTAAAAGACTATTTTTTAGCTTTACACTTGAAATGTGTTTTCTTTTACAACTAGGCTGTTGGCCAGTATAGGACAAAAAACAGACTCCTACCTCAATATTCAGATAGGAAGTGAAATTTAAATTTAATTGACATTTTGTTTAATGTTAGTTAGCTCATATAACTCACGGTACATTAATGCACTCCACTCTAATTGTTAAGACTTCACTTTTATTTTGTAACAAGTGATTGCTCTGATTTGTGTACTTTTTTTCCATTCCAGTAGAGGTCACTGTGCCTCTTTTAATCATCTAAGATGAAATTTGATGCAAAGACAGATGAAACCGTGAGAAGAGATTGCTAGAATCTGAGAGTCTGTGTTTTATTTTGTATATATTTCTCAACTATCAACTGTTGTTTTGTTTTGTTTTTAGGTCTAAATCTCCCTATAGTGGTTCTTCGTATTCAAGAAGTTCATATACTTACTCTAAATCAAGATCTGGTTCAACACGTTCACGCTCTTATTCTCGATCATTCAGCCGCTCACATTCTCGTTCCTATTCACGGTCACCTCCATACCCCAGAAGAGGCAGAGGCAAGAGTCGAAATTACCGTTCACGGTCTAGATCTCATGGATATCATCGATCTAGGTCAAGGTCACCTCCTTATAGACGCTATCATTCACGATCAAGATCTCCTCAAGCATTTAGGGGACAGTCTCCTAATAAACGTAACGTACCTCAAGGAGAAACAGAACGTGAATATTTTAATAGATACAGAGAAGTTCCACCACCCTATGACATGAAAGCTTATTATGGAAGGAGTGTTGACTTTAGAGACCCATTTGAAAAAGAACGCTACCGGGAATGGGAGAGAAAATACAGAGAGTGGTATGAAAAATATTATAAAGGTTATGCTGCTGGAGCACAGCCTAGACCCTCAGCAAATAGAGAGAACTTTTCTCCAGAGAGATTTTTACCACTTAACATCAGGAATTCTCCCTTCACTAGAGGCCGCAGAGAAGATTACGTTGGTGGACAAAGTCATAGAAGTCGAAACATAGGTAGCAACTATCCAGAGAAGCTTTCAGCAAGAGATGGTCACAATCAGAAGGATAATACAAAGTCAAAAGAGAAGGAGAGTGAAAACGTTCCAGGAGATGGTAAAGGAAATAAGCATAAGAAACACAGAAAAAGAAGAAAAGGGGAGGAAAGTGAGGGTTTTCTGAACCCAGAGTTATTAGAGACTTCAAGAAAATCAAGAGAACCTACAGTTGTTGAAGAAAATAAGACAGACTCATTGTTCGTTCTCCCAAGTAGAGATGATGCCACACCTGTTAGAGATGAACCAATGGATGCAGAATCCATCACTTTTAAATCAGTGTCTGAAAAAGACAAGAGAGAAAGGGATAAACCAAAAGCAAAGGGTGACAAGACCAAACGGAAAAATGATGGATCTGCTGTGTCCAAAAAAGAAAATGTTGTAAAACCTGCTAAAGGACCCCAAGAAAAAGTAGATGGCGAACGTGAGAAATCTCCTCGATCTGAACCTCCACTTAAAAAAGCCAAAGAGGAGACTCCAAAGACTGACAATGCTAAATCATCATCTTCCTCTCAGAAGGATGAAAAAGTCACCGGAACCCCCAGAAAAGCTCACTCTAAATCAGCGAAAGAACACCAAGAGACAAAACCAGTCAAAGAGGAAAAGGTGAAGAAGGACTATTCCAAAGACGTCAAGTCAGAAAAACTAACAACTAAGGAAGAAAAGGCCAAAAAGCCTAATGAGAAAAACAAACCACTTGATAATAAGGGAGAAAAGAGGAAAAGAAAAACTGAAGAAAAAGGTGTAGATAAAGATTTTGAGTCTTCTTCAATGAAAATCTCAAAACTAGAAGTGACTGAAATAGTGAAACCATCACCAAAACGCAAAATGGAACCTGATATTGAAAAAATGGATAGAACCCCTGAAAAGGACAAAATTTCGTCATCAACTGCGCCAGCCAAAAAAATCAAGCTCAACAGAGAAACTGGGAAAAAAATTGGAAGTACAGAAAATATATCTAACACAAAAGAACCCTCTGAAAAATTGGAGTCAACATCTAGCAAAGTTAAACAAGAAAAAGTCAAAGGAAAGGTCAGACGAAAAGTGACTGGAACCGAAGGATCCAGCTCAACTCTGGTGGATTATACCAGGTATCTGACTGTAGGGGGTGGGTGTGGAAATTGTTTGGGGGAAGGATTTTCTTTAGTTTTATCCATGCTTGTGCTTTTTATATTAATTATGAATGTGCTGATCTAGGGAAGTAGGCTGGTTTTATTTAGTCTTTTGTTATCTTTGAAAAGAAGGGAATTGCTAAAGTCAAGGTTGTAAGTAAATTTTGGGGGTGAGCCACATTTGTTTTTATGCAATCATAATCTTAAATTGTGTATCTTTTTTAGGACAGGATAAGATTTTTTTTTTTTAAGTTAAAAGGACATTTATTGTGTTTAAGTTAGTATTTTTGTATTTATTGGTGTTCTATAATTAGTAAATTCTTCAGTAATTAAAAATATTGTTATTCTTTTTAGTACGAGCTCAACTGGAGGCAGTCCTGTGCGGAAATCTGAAGAAAAAACAGATACAAAGCGAACTGTGATTAAAACTATGGAAGAATATAATAATGACAATACAGTGCCAGCTGAAGATGTTATCATTATGATTCAGGTTCCTCAATCAAAATGGGATAAAGATGACTTTGAATCCGAAGAAGAAGATGTTAAATCCACACAGCCTATATCAAGTGTAGGAAAACCTGCTAGTGTTATAAAAAATGTTAGTACCAAGCCATCAAATACAGTCAAGTATCCTGAGAAAGAAAGTGAACCATCAGAGAAAATTCAAAAATTCACCAAGGACATGAGCCACGAAATTATACAACACGAGATTAAAAGTTCAAAAAACTCTGCATCTAGTGAAAAAGGGAAAACCAAAGATCGGGATTATTCAGTTTTGGAAAAGGAAAACCCTGAAAAGAGGAAGAACAGCACTCAGCCAGAGAAAGAGAGTAATTTGGACCGTCTGAATGAACAAGGAAATCTTAAAAGTCTGTCTCAATCTTCCAAAGAAGCTAGAACATCAGATAAACATGATTCCACTCGTACTTCCTCAAATAAAGACTTCACCCCCAATAGAGACAAAAAAACTGACTATGACACCAGAGAGTATTCAAGTTCCAAACGTAGAGATGAAAGGAACGAATTAACAAGAAGAAAAGACTCTCCTTCTCGGAATAAGGATTCCGCTTCTGGACAGAAAAATAAGCCAAGGGAAGAGAGAGATTTGCCTAAAAAAGGAACTGGAGAGTCCAAAAAAAGTAATTCTAGTCCCTCAAGAGACAGAAAACCTCATGATCACAAAGCCACTTATGATACTAAACGCCCAAATGAAGAGACAAAATCTGTAGATAAAAATCCTTGTAAGGATCGTGAAAAGCATGTATTAGAAGCAAAGAACAATAAAGAGTCAAGTGGCAATAAACTACTTTATATGCTTAACCCACCAGAGACACAAGTTGAAAAAGAGCAAATTACTGGACAGATTGACAAGAATGCTGTCAAGCCTAAACCCCAGTTAAGTCATTCTTCTAGACTCTCCTCTGACTTAACTAGAGAAACTGATGAAGCTGCTTTTGAACCAGACTATAATGAAAGTGACAGTGAAAGTAATGTTTCTGTAAAAGAAGAGGAAACCTCAGGAACCGTTTCTAATGACCTGAAAGATAAAATAATGGAGAAGGCGAAAGAGAGCCTGGACACAGCAGCCGTGGTCCAGGTGGGAATAAGCAGGAACCAGAGCCACAGCAGCCCCAGTGTCAGCCCCAGCAGAAGCCACAGCCCTTCTGGAAGCCAGACCCGAAGCCACAGTAGCAGTGCCAGCTCAGCAGAAAGTCAGGACAGCAAGAAGAAGAAGAAAAAGAAGGAAAAGAAAAAACACAAGAAACATAAAAAGCATAAGAAGCATAAGAAACATGCAGGCACTGAAGTAGAATTGGAAAAAAGCCAAAAACACAAACACAAGAAAAAGAAGTCTAAGAAGAACAAAGATAAAGAAAAGGAGAAGGAGAAAGATGACCAAAAAGTGAAATCTGTCACTGTGTAAAAGGACAGATTTTAAAAATTGACTTAATTACTAAGTCATCTGTATTAAATTTTGTTATAATGTAAAGAGATTCAAGCCTTGTAAATAATGACATGGAAGACCCTGTGCTGCACTTAAAATATTGCTGCTTGATTATTTGATTTTTACATCAGAGCTTTATAACACGAACTTTTGTACAGAATTGTGAGTTGTGACCATGTAACGAGAGGTTTTGCTAGGGCCTATTATTTTTAACCACCATTAATTAGTTGGGGTGGAGTTTACTGTAATGTGAAATTTTCACATTTGAATTTTTTTAATTGCCTGGCAAAAGCTGATATCAGTTCTAAAATATCGGCAGAATGATTTGCTGAATTCATTACAACCCCGTTATGTCACTTTTTGATTACAATAAAAGTTTTCAGTAAACTTTTCAAATGTTGAGTATTCGCGTTATTACGGAAAGTAGTGCCACATCTATAGACTTTATATACTTAACCTACCAGACACAGGTTATGTTTGTGTCTCCATTTCCCTATTTTAGTTTTAAAAACTAGTATTTAAGCTGAAAAACTTCATAGATGGGCTCGTGGTAAAGGCCAGAAATGAATCGGGATTAATTGGAGATGTAGTTAAATAAATCTAGGAGAGGCCGGGCATAGTGGCTCATGCCTGTAATGCAAGCACTTTGAAGGCCAAGGCAGGCGGATCACCTGAGGTCAGGAGTTCAAGACCAGCCTGACCAACATGGTGAAACCCTGTCTTTATTAAAAAAAATAAAAATAAGTCTAGGAGAGTCTTGAATTACATAGAAATTAGAAGTTTGAGCTTTCAAAATGGTTTGGATTTGAATATTAGAGATGCAGAATTGTGGCTCATTTATGGCAACATATTTTTCTGAAAACCCTGATGAATGAGTATTAAATTCCTTGATAAAGTAGAATGCAGCTAAACCGGTGAGCATCTGTGGCCTACCTAATCTGCCCAGTTGACAAGCAAGCAGTAATTACTAGTTTCCTTCATTGCTCTGGTTTGGGAACTTGGGGACAGTGAAAAGGTACTGAAAGCATTTGAGGAATGAGGGTAGGAATGGTACTTTAGAAACATGGTGTAAGTAGGGATTGAGAGAATAATCTTTTTTTCCTTTATCAGCCAGGCTGGAGTGCAGTGAAACAATGTCAGCTCACCGCAGCCTCCACCTCCTGGGTTCAAGTGATTCTCCTGCCTCAGCCTCCAGAGTAGCTGGGATTGCAGGCATGCGCCACCACACCCGGCTAACTTTGTATTTTTGGTAGAGACAGGGTTTCACTGTTGGCCAAGCTCATCTCGAACTCCTGACCTCAGGGTGATCTGCTTGCCTCTGCCTCCCAAAGTGCTGGCGTGAGCCACCGTGCCTAGCCAGTCATAGATTTTAAGCGCTATACAGGCATACCTTTTTTTGACTACGTGTTTTTCGAAGTGTAATACTTAAAAATAGTAAGTGACATTAAAATTTTAGAATGTTAATTTGTATAGATGACATCCAAATACTGTAAAGATCATGAAAGCTTTTCAGAACTGAATTAAGTTAGAGAAATGCTGCCTCTAAATCCAATTAACTTTCCTCTAGAGGGCCCTGTGTTTGTTATGATGCTTAGATTACATTTGCTTATTCCCAAACACCCTTGTTGCCAAGGATGGGATGTCTGGCCTAACCATTCTGACTCAGCACCACCCCACACACAACACACGCTGCCATTTCTACTTTAAAATATTCTAGCTAGATTTACTGTTAATTCTTGCTAATCTGGACCAAAACTCTGGATTCAATCTCTGACCTTCATAGGATCTGGCACCCAGAACTGACTTTATCATACATTCCATCATCTGTGGTGAATTTCATTACCTAAGCTCATTGTTATTTAAGCTAAACTGACCTTTTCTTTAACTGCAGTCCACTCCTATGACAATTTTCTAGTTACTCAGCACCTGTGACAGTTCCTCTCTTGATGACACACTGGAGTTAAGCTCTTGTGGTCTCAACTTGGTCTTCCAGCTCCATCCTTTGTTGGTCTATTTGGGGCCAACAAAGTTTCAACTCATCCCCCAGTCTCTCTTCTTTCTACTCTTTCCCTTCCCTGGTGCTATATCCCGTTGTTTGAGCCACGCGCTAACATCCCTATAACCTGCTGCTACTTACTCATCTCGCTGCACCCACACAGCTAACCTTCAAACCTGGATTAAGGTCCTGAACACTGCTTAACAAAACGAAAGAAAAACAATGTAAGAAGGAACTTATTTGCCAGGCACTGTGCCAAGTGGTTGTACTTAATTTAATCCATAAAAATTCCAGCGGCACATGAAGTCTTGTGTTACTTTAAGCAAGAAAGTCCACTACCAGTGAAGGCTCAGTCCAGCCTTGGATAGTCAAGCCAACTCCTAACTAATCCAACTCGCCCCCACCATGTAGAAGAGAAAGCCAGCAAGTAAGACTCCACCTCTTGCTGATCCCCAAAAGACCATGTTATGTCTCCCTATCTTTTGCACTCAGCTGTAATTTCCTTCCTCCTTTGCCTGCCTCATAATTTCCTACTCATTGTTTGGGAATTAGGTTGCTGCTTTGGAATGATTCCCTTGCTGTGCCCGCCCGCCCCCATAAACGCCTGAGGTGCGGTAGCATCCCTGGATATGCTATAGTAACACCTTCCAAATTGTTTTCTGTGGTCTGTGTTTATCTCCCTCACCAGACTGAGCATGACTTCCACAAAAAGATCTAGTCTATATTCCGGAAGCTAAACCATGCCTTGTAGGAATAAAAGTTTGAAATAATAAAATGAAATTATCTTGTTTTAAACTCCGAGATTGTTTTACCGAGCAAATCAATTCTTACCCACGCAGTGGCCTAAAGAGGTATGTGTAAAAGCTAGTAATAAGAGCAGACTTCACAGACAGCCGGTGATGTGTCAGTTTCTCAAGGGAGGAGATTAATTTTGGCCTATTATAGGTTTGAAAAGTAGTAGCTTTCAAGGACCTAGGTGCTTTTTTGTGCCAAGAACACTTCAGAGTGTTGAAATCAGGAGCTTAAAAATCACTCGTTTGCTAGTGTCAGCATGCCAAATGAAGGGAACGAAACCCGCTCCAAAATACTGAAGCCAGGATTTCAGAGGGGCAGAAAGCTACTTAATAAACTTAGTGGTTTATTCATCCCAGTCCGTGCAAGAGTCTCTGTGTACTTTGTCCACTTTTCCCGGTCTTTCAGCACCTGTAATGAATGCTGTTCTTACTGTATAAAGCTAGACATAGAACAAAACCTCTGAATAGGAACATGTCCTTTCTGAGACTTTTTATTCCACTGCTCATTTACTGTAGCTTCAGCAGTTGTCTTATTTTTAACAAGAAAAAAGCCTCCTATACATAGCATGTGTGTATGTATGTATGTATGTATATGCGTGTATATGTAAAATATAGAGAGAAGGCGTATACCCTGCATTTTTATCATAAACACATCCTTTGACATTAAATGTTTTTCACAAACATTTTAATTTTGAGAATTGGAATGGTCAGGAAAGAATAGACAAGGTCACCTACCTAAATCTTTGAAAAACCATGCCATAGAGCTGCTGTATGTGAGTAACTTCAGCATATGGATATGAAAGAAATAAGGTTAATAGGAATATTCAAATATTTTAGGTGAATTCTTTCAGTAATGGATCTAAAGTCTAAACAGCTTATCAAGGCTCCTCTTTGAAAAATCCCTTTGAGATTATTTTTAGGATCATGTTAAAAGAACTTTTAAAAAATATTACTAATTCCTTTATGCACTTTACCTTTATTAAACTTAATGAAGAGTGAACAGTGATCTCATGCTAAAGCCAACACCAGCATGAATCTTGCTTTTCCACTTTGCTTCAAATGTGGGTCTTTTGTAATTTGCTATGAAGTTGGTTTGGCCAGTGTGAATGTTTTCAATTTAGGTTTCTATTTTTAAAGTCTTTGGTGGTAAGATTTTAACATGAGAATGGATATACAATTAAAATTTAAAATATTCTTTTGTGGAATTTGTTTAGTGTTTTTGGTTTTGTTTAGAGAGAGAGTCTCTCTCTCTCTCTGTCTGTCTCCTCTCACTCTCCTCTCTCTGTTTCTCCCAGGCTTGAGTGCAGTGGCAGAATCATAGCTCACTGCAGCCCCAACCTCCTGGACTCAAGCAGTCTTCCTCCCTCAGCCTTATGAGTAGCTGAGACTATAGGTATGTGCCACCAGACATGGCTAATTTTTTAGAAAATTTATTTTTTTTAGAGATAGGTCTTGCTGTGTTGCCCAGGCTGGTCTCAAACTCTTGGCCTCAAGGAATCCTCTTGCTTGGGCCTTCAAAAGTGTTGGAGTTACAGGGATAAGCCACTGCACCTGGCCCCTTAACAAAATTTTGATATTTCTTAAAATATGTTTTTACCTAGCTTAATGATATATAAAGCTGGTAGACTGATTCTTTTCATATCTTAAAAACTACAACCAATACAAATATGTAAAATGAAGCCAGGGAAAACTGCATTAGTGCTAGAAACCAGGAAAAGACACAAGGGGCAGACGTAGCTAAAAAATGTGGCATTTCTGCCATAGCACCACATCTTAAAATTTTTTGTTTTTAATGGGGAGAAGCTGAAATAAAGACAACTGACAGTTCTCTCCGTGAGAAGGCAGGTAGCCTCTTGGGAAGCTTGAATAGAAGATCTTGGGTACCGGGAACACGCCATCATCTGAAGAAACAGGGATAGGCCATGGAGTAAATGAAGATAATTTCCTTGAAAGCAACTTTTAATATGAAAATTGCACCAAGGAAACCTGAAGCATAGGCTACCATGTTGATGGGGATGGAGGAAGACTGTCCAGAGACAGATTCGTTATAGCTGGTCTTGTTGCCAGGACAGAGGCCAGACCACACAGACCTCATTCCCCAGGCTATTACGTGGGCTGAAGCGGGGAGGTATGCGATTTTCAAGGCATCATGGCCCTGGTGCTAGAAGAGGCAGACAAGTGAGTGGAATTGAGTAAAACACCATAAATTGGCCCAAATATGATATGCAACAGTTTCAGCATAAGTAAATGTGAAAAAGGATAGGTTTTTCAATAAACTTTGAGGGAACTAGTTAAACACTTGGAGGAAAAAAAAATCACATCTTAAAATTCTAGATTAAATATTGTTTATCTAAAATTTTATTATATATTTAGGATTTAAAATATTCTTTTGTAGAAATTATGGTACCTAAATAAAATTGTGATAATTGCGTGTTTTGACCTATCTTATTAAATTCCTGGATTATATTCTTCTCATCTTCTAGGATGACCATTTTTTAATAGGTTAGGAGTTTATTATTTCAACTGGCCAGTCAACTGGAAACCCAGGAGCTTCCCCAATATTTTTGATGATTGTTGTATGAGAGCTGGTTTATCTTGGTTTGCCCCTTTTTAATTTTCTTATTTCTATTCCTGGTGTTGATTTTTCTTTTCAGAGGTTCTCATTATGGTAGAGTCTCAATCTATACATTTTCTGATTACTGCCTATTTTCTGAGAACACATCACATCTTCTCATTTTCCTATGCACACCATTATCACTTCTTTACTGTCCTACGTCATACGTTCTTCATCTCTGAAACTGAAATTACCCATTATTTTTCTGAATCAAGAAACAATTCCTCTCAGATGAATTATGCCATTAGAGGGCAGAAGGAGCTTCTTGTTCTTTAGCAACTCTCCCCCTCTACAATTTTTTAAAATTACAATCTCAACTATTACACGAATGGTCGATAAATATCTGAAAATTTTAAATACGACTAGCAACCGAGCGCAGTAGCTCACGCCTGTAATCCCAGCACTTTGGGAGGCTGAGGCGGGCAGATCACATGAGACCAGGAGTTCAAGACCAGACTGGCCAACATGGTGAAACCCTGTCTCTACTAAAAATACAGAAAAATTAGCTGGATGTGGTGGCACACACCTGCAATCCCAGCTACTAGAAAGGCAGAGGATCACTCCAATCTAGGAAGTGGAGATTGTGGTGAGCCAAGATCATGCCACTGCACTCCAGCTTGGGTGACAGATTGAGACCCTGTCTCAAAAAAAATAAAAAATAAAAAATAAATGCCACTAGTAATAAAACAGAAATGCCAACAAAACAAAGTTCTGGTGCCTTCAGGCATTTAGAGTTACTTCTAAGTCCAAAACCAGTGTGATTCTCCATCTTCCTCCCAATATTGTTGTTTCTACCAGGATATGTCTATGGTAGTTAGCATTTTCATTACGTTTGCCCAGGTCATAAAACATTCTCAATTTTGCAGACTTGAAGAACTTATTTTTCTAACAAAGTCGTACATTGTTTAAAAAGTCGTAAAGTTCTTCAACAAAAACTTCATTCTCCTGCTCTAATTAATTATACCCTGACTAATTCTTTAGAGGCAATTTCAACTCTGCTAGTTCTTTCTTTAAAAAAGGAAAGTCGAATGTTAGATGTAAATAACATACTCCTCCTATTACTTGATTTTTCAGTCTCAAGTATGAGCTACAATTGATTTTAGCATGACCCCCACACACACACCTCTACCCTCTCCCATCTTCTCAATAAAAGTTTTGCCATTTGGATTAAATAAAAATCGCGGTGTGCATTATGTATCTATACAAATAGTTCCACATTGAGTCACTTTGGTATAGCAGGATTCCTTTCCTATAAAATAATGTTTTTTCCTGAAATTAATAACAACTCCCAGTTTTAAAAGTGTCTGAATTTTATGGATTATTGGAAACAAACTTCCAGGATATTCAAATATATCAAGTGGTCATCAGTTTTATCCTTTTTCTTGGGATATCCCTCCCAGAACCTATCTAATAAAAATTGGGGCTGGGTGTGGTGGCTCAAACCTGTAATCCCGGGACTTTGGGAGGTAGAGGCAGGTGGATCAATTGACGTCGGAAGTTTGAGACCAACCTAGCCAACATGATGAAATGCCATCCCCTAACAAAAATACAAAAATTAGCCGGGCGCGGTGGCGCACACCTATAATCCCAGCTACTCCTCAGGCTGAGGCTGGAGAATCGCTTGAACCCAGAAGGTGGAAGTTGCAGTAAGCAGCACTCCAGCCTGGGCGACAAGCATTCCCAGTACTTTGGGAGGCCGAGGCGAGGGGGTGGGGGGATCACTAGGTCAGGAGTTCGAAACCAGCCTGGCCAACATGGTCAAACTTTGTCTTTACTAAAATACAAAAATTAGCTGGGTGTGGTGGTGGGTGCCTGTATTTCCAGCTGCTTGGGAGGGTGAGACCGGAGAATGGCTTGAACCCGAGAGGCGGAGGTTGCAGTGAGCCTAGCTCACGTCACTGCACTCCAGCCCTGGGGACAACTCCGACTCAAAAAAAAAAAAAAAAAAAAAAAAAGTGCTCTAGATGTGCCACAATACTACGATCCTGCCTGCTCCTGGGACTTCCCCTCACCCTCTCTTCTGCACTGGATCTTTGTCTTCCACCCTGTGTCTTTGTCTTTCTAGGTTTGCTTCCTCGTTTGAGGTGGAGGACACCTGCTCTAGTAAATTACTGAGGAAGGATGCCTGGGAGGTAAAATTTTTCAAAGTCTAAATGTCACAAATGTTCTTACTCTACCCTCACGCTTGATTTATGATTTGATTGGGCATAGAATTCTATAATGGAAATTATTTACAGTCATACCTGGAGACATTTCTCTGTCATAATCCTTCTGGCGTTGCTGACCAGGCGTTCAAGCCATTCTGACTCCTAATCCATTTATATGCAATTTTTGCAATATTTTCCCCTCCCAGGATTCTTTGGTAACTTCCTATTATCCTAGTGCATTTAGCAAACCCAATGTTGTGATGATGATGTTGTGATTTTTTAAAATTTTACTTTGTCAAGTGCTCTATGAGCTCTTCCATTTCTGTCTTTCTTGAAATCATGTCTTTCATGATTTTCCAGGAAACATTCTTCTATTACTTGTGGGATAATACTCTCCATTCCATTTTTTTTTTCTGCTTTCTTTTTCTGGGACTCATTATTTTGATATTAGATTTTCTGGACTGAACCTCTACTATTTTCATTCTTGTTTGATCAGGTTGGAGTGCAGTGGTGTAGTCATAGCTCATTGCAGCCTTGACCTCCTGGGCTCAAGCAACCTTCCCACTTCAGCCTCCTGAGTAGCTAGGACCATAGGCATATGCCATCATACCTGGCTAATTTTTTTATTTTTTGTAGAGGTAGGGTCTCTCTGTGTTGCCCAGGCTGGTCTCAAACTCCTGGGCTCAAGTGATCTGCCTGCCTCAACCTCCCAAAGTGCCGGGATTACAGGCGTGAACCACTGTGCCGGGATTACAGGCATGAACCACTGTACCTGGCCTCCATTCATATTTTTTGTTGTGAAGTCTCCTCAACACTTTACTTCTGCTGGCATATTAACAATTTCTTTTCTAGTTTTCTTTTTCTTTTTTTTAATTTGAGATAGTGTCTTGCTCTGTCTCCCAGGCTGGAGTGCAAGGGCGCAATCTTGGCTCACTGCAACCTCTGCCTCCCAAGTTCAAGCGATTCTCCTGCCTCAGCCTCCCAAGTAGCTGAAATTACAGGTACCTGCCACTGCACCCGGCTAACTGAGATTACAGGCATGAGCCACCACACCCACCCATATTTACTATTTCTCAGGGTTTTATATTTTTTGTTTTCTGATTGTTCCCCTTTTCATAACTTTCTATTCTTTTTCATGGCTATAATAGGACTTGTGAATATATTGGTTTTGTTGAGGTTTTCTTCACGTTAGAAATTTGTGAGATATGTCAAGAGTTCTGTTGTAGAGGGATCTGCATGTACGACTTCACTGAGGATCTTCTGGGCATTTTTTTTTCTTGAACTTAGTTTCTCCCAGAGGGGAATCCTCCACTCTTTAGAATGGGGTTGAAAAGGTGCAGTATAATTACAAATCTAGCTGCCAGGAATTTATTGGAGCCAAATAGGCTTCCATTCAGTATACGTAGACTGTTGGTAATAAGTGCTTATCTTCTGTTGTTGCAGGGAAGAATCAGCATTCAGACAAAAGCTTTCTAAGCAAGGCTTTCTTTTACCTTCTACAGAGAGGGCACTGCTCACCAGCAGTCTTGCCATGAGAGTGCACTGAATAGAGGAAGAACAGGCATATTTATATCTAATGTGTCTGGCCCTATTGCTGTGTCCTGATTCCATTGGCTGGAACTGGACCTCACATTCTAGGCTATAAGCGATTGGCTGACAACTTAAAACTTTCCTAAAGAGGAAGCAGCTTACAGAATGCTGAGAGAGAGAGAGAAAAAAAACCCCTTCTAAATAAGGAAGGAGGAACAAGCTATGACCTAAGGCTTGCCAGGGCTTATCCAGGCACGTCAGGGCAGATACCTAGGCTAAAATGTAAGAACTAAGAACACAAAATACACTGTGTTCTTTCTTTTAGCTGGCAAATGTAATAAAGGCCTTTGAGTAGATTAACCTAGAGAAAGAGGCTACTATCTATTCTTAACAGGCTAAGAGAATTTGAAGAGGAACCTTTATTTATTTCACTTTCTGCATAGACAGACCCCATGCTGCTCTTCCAGCACAGCACCCCCATTCACTGCTGTGCCTGATGTCCTCAAGTCCAGAGCCCTTCTGTTCATTGATGCCCAAAAGGGCTGCATATTTGGGACGACCCGGAGAGATTTAAGACATATTAAAGGCTGTATGCCTCACCCAGAGTTTTTACTTTAATACATCTGGCAGAGTGGTCTGAACAACAATCTTTTAAAATCTCTCCAGGTGACTCCAATGTGCCACCAAGGTTGAGAACCACTGCTCTAGCTGAACCTCTCCAGACAGTAAACCTCTGATCTTTGGCCAAAGTGAGCTACTTTGTATTCACCCTTTGGCCCTATCTGTATTCTTGCTTTCAGAGTTCTCTCTCTCTCTGTTTTTTGTTTGTTTGTTTGTTTGAGGTAGAATTTTGCTCTCGTCACCCAGGCTGGAGTGCAGTGGCACAATCTCGGCTCACTGCAACCTCCACCTCCCAGGTTCAAGCGATTCTCCTGCCTCAGCTTCCCAAGTAGCTGGGATTACAGGTGTTCACCACCACGCTCGGCTGATTTTGTATTTTTAGTAGAGACGGGGTTTCACCATGTTGGTCAGGATGGTCTTGAACTCCTAACCTCAGGTGATCCACCTACCTCAGCCTCCCAAAGTGCTGGAATTATGAGCATGAGCCACTGAGCCCAGCCTAGAGTTCTCTCTTGACTGCATATTCAGATTCGCTTTAGGCTTCTAGATTATGAGTCATCTGATTTTTAGGCTTCTGATTCAGACCTCTGGTTTTCTGGTTCACTTACCCCTTGTTCACATTTTACCTTTCAAAAATGTATAGCGATTATTTCCTCTTCGGCTCTCCATGTTTGTGCCTTGTCTGACCCTTTATTATCATTACAGCACACTCTGGAGAGGGAAGGAAGAATATTCGGTCCACCATGCTTAAGCTGGAATTTCTCAGTCCTACTTCCTGTCATCAACAGTAGTGTTAAAATGTCAGTGGAGGGGCTTGCCAAGCCAGATTTAGCAAAAACTGAACCTATGGAACGTCAAAGATTTCTCCAAGATTCTGTAAATTTCTAGGCTGCTCATGTTTTCAAGGCCATTCTAGATTTGTTATTTCTGGCTCCTGGATCAACTATATCAAATTACGTTCTTTCTATAATTTAGAAGGTTGTCTTTCATTATTTATTTATTTTTCTTCCACCAGCACCACCATTTTTTTCTTTCTTTTCGTGACTCTGACTGTAGCGTGTGGCTAAGGGATTTGTCTTCCATATGCTTTTTTCTGCCTCTCTTTTCTGTTTTTGTTTTTGTTTTGAGATCGAGTCTTGCTGTGCCACCCAGGCTGGAGTGCAGTGGCGTGATTATACCTCACTGCAGCCTCGACCTCCTGGGCTCAAGTGATCCCCGAAACCCTGCCTCAGCCTCCTGAGTTACTGGGACCACAGGAATGTGCCACCACAGCCAGCTAATTTTTTAATTGTTTTGCAGAGTTAGGGATCACCCTTATTTTGCTCAGGCTGATCTTAAACTCCTGGCTACCTCAGCTTCCCAAAGTGCTGGGATTACAGGCTTGAGCCACTGTGCCCAGCCCTCTGCAAACTTTTAAATCATTTATTTTTTTATTTTTTATTTTTTTAAGCCCCTTTTCCAGGTTCAATCATGTTTTATGCTTCTTTCTGTTGGAGAAATCAGTTTATTTTCCCTGATTCAATGATCTTCATATACAGTCTGTCATTCAGTTTCTCCTTTGTGACTTCTCATTTCAAAACCACATCTCTTATATCCATTCCATCTTTGTTGCTTCTTCTCTGGGACAACTTGATCAAGTTACATAGATGTAGAATTCACTTCAGTCTTGCTGAGAACATAAAATAGACATTGCTTTAATTTTTTATTATTGTTTCCGAGGAATAGATTTCTGAAGGAGAAAGCAACTCTGAGGCCCCACATACTTGTCATTTAGGTTTTTGGTGTGGGGGGTGTGTGTGTGTGTGCGTGCGTGTCTAAAGACAAGGTCCTGTAATCCCAGCACTTTGGGAAGCCGAGGTGGGTGGATCATCTGAGGTCAGGAGTTCAAGACCAGCCTGGCCAACATGGCAAAACCCCATCTCTACTAAAAATTACAAAAATTAAAAATACTACAGGCAGTAACTCACACCTGTAAACCCAGCACTTTGAGAGGCCAAGGCAGGCAGATCATTGAGGTCAGGAGTTTGAGAGCAGCATAGCCAACATAGCAAAACCATGTCTCTACTAAAAAAAAATACAAAAATTAGCTGGGTGTGGTGTCACACGTTTTTAATCTCAGCAACTCTGGAGGCTGAGGCAGGAGAATCACTTGAACCTGGGAGGCAGAGGTTGCAGTGAGCCAAGATCATGCCACTGCACTCCAGCCTAGGGCACAGAGTGAGACTGCGACTCAAAAAAAAAAAAAAAAAAAAAAAGAAAAAATAGTAATAATAAAATAAAATAAATTAACAAAAATTAGCCAAGCATGGTGGCACACACCTGTAATCCCCGCCTGGGGCACAGAGTGAGACTGTGACTCAAAAAAAAAAAAAAAAAAAAAAAGAAAGAAAAAATAGTAATAATAAAATAAAATAAATTAACAAAAATTAGCCAAGCATGGTGGCACACACCTGTAATCCCCACTACTTGGGAGGCTGAGGCAGGAGAATCACCTGAACCCAGGAGGCAGGAGTTGCAGTGAGCTGAGATAGTGCCATTGCACTTGCTATGTTGCCCAGGCTGGTCTTGAACTTCGGGACTCAAGCAGTCCTCCCACCTTGGCCTCCCAAAGTGCTGGGATTACAGGCATGAGCCATTTTGCCCAGCCGGGCTTTTAGATTACAGCCCTTTCTCACAGACCCATTTATCACCCATACCAAGGGAGAGCTATTTGACTTTTTAATTCTTTTTCTATTTTATTATTATTATTATTTTGAGACAGAATCTCACTCTGTCATCCAGGCTGGAGTGTAGTGGCAGGATCTCAGTTCACTGCAACCTCCACCTCCCGGGTCAAGTGATCCTTCTACCTCAGCCTCCCGGGTAGCTGAGACCACAGGCACATGCCACCATGTCCAGCTAATTTTTGTATTTTTTGTAGAGACAGGATTTCACCAAGTGTCCCAGGCTGGTCTCAAACTCCTGACTCCAGGTGATCTGCCCACCTCAGCCTCCCAAAGTGCTGGGATTACAGGCGTGAGCCACTGTGTCCATCTGACTTTTCTTTTTAATGAAAGAAATTTCTGATCACTTCATGTCATCTTGTTCTTTTCCTTTTTGCTTTTCTTCTTTATTTAAAGCAACATCTATTCTTGTTCTCTGATTTCAAAACTAACATAATACACATTTGTTTTGAACACTTTGGGAATCACAGAAAAGCACAAAGAAGAAAATTAAAATTACTTTAATTCCACAATGATACTTTACTTCCAGTTTTTCTAGGTATTTATATGTAATTATCCTGATTCTTTAAAAAGTTTAATGACTACTATTTTTATTTTCATTTTATGAATGTATAATACATTCACATGGTTCAAAAATTGTGTATATGAAAAGAAAAAAGGAAAAGGAAAAATATGTATATATATATATAAAGAAGTCTTTCAACACCTGTTTGTGCAGCTTCCATCAATAACCACACCTAGGCTGGAGGCAGTGGCTCATGCCTGTAATCCCAGCACTTTGGGGAGGCCAAGATGGGAGGACTGCTTGAGCCCAGGGTTCGAGACCAGCCTGGGCAACATAGCAAGGTCCCATCTCTACCAAAAATTTCAAAATTAGTTGGGCGTGGCAGCACATGCCCCTAGTCCCAGCTACTTGGGAGGCTAAGGTGGTGGAATTACTTGGACCCTGGAGGTCAAGGCTGCACTTGAGTTCTGATCACACCACTGTACTTCAGCTTGGGTGACCTGCTGAGACCCTGCCTCAAAATAAACAAATAACCGCACCTAGTCCCAACCCCGGTGACCTCTTTGTTATTAGGTTCTTGTATATTGTTCCAAAGTTTCTTTGTACCTATACACTCACACTCACACGCACGCGCGCACACACACACACACACACAGACAAATGCATGCACATTCACACACACATTTAATACTTTTTTTTTTTTTTTTTGGAGATGGAGTCTCGCTATGTTGCCCAGGCTGGAGTATAGTCATGTGATCTCAGCTCACTGCAACCTCTGTCTCTTGGGTTCAAGCAATTCTCATGCCTCAGCCTCCTGAGTAGCTGGGATTCAGGCATATGCCATCACACCTGGCTAATTTTTGTATTTTTAGTGGAGATGGGGTTTCACCATGTTAGCCAGGCTGGTCTTGAAATCCTGACCTCAAGTGATCTGCCCACCTCAGCCTCCCAAAGTGCTGGGATTACAGGCATGAGCCAATATGCCTGGCTAATTTTTTAAATTTAGCTTTTTTTTCTCTCTCTCTCTTTTGCTTTTTTTCCCCCTTTTTTAAGAACAAATCTTGCTCTGTCATCTAGGATGGAGTACAGTGGCATGATCTCGGCTCACTGCAACCTCTGCCTCCCAGGATCAAGTGATTCTCCTGCCTTAGCTTCCCAAGTAGCTAGGATTACAGGCGCCCACCACCATACCTAGCTAATTTTTGTATTTTTCATAGAGACAGGGTTTTACCATGCTGGCCAGGCTGGTCAAGAACTCCTGACCTCAAGTAATCCACCTGCCTCTGCCTCCCAAAGAGCTGGGATTACAGGTGTGAGCCACTGCACCTGGCCTCACACACACTTAATACCGTCCTTTTTATACAAATCATATAGTACTAAGCACATTGTTTTCCCCGTTGCCTTTTTCACTTAACAATATTCCTGGACATCTTTATGAATACTTAGAAAATTTTCCTATTTTTTCTAGCTGCACAATATTCCATTGTGTACTGATATAACCTTATTTAAGTGGTCACTTACTGATAATTTAGATTGTCAACTTTTGCTATTATGTATAGGGTTAAGTACATTCACACTAAATTTGACCATGTTTCTCTCTAACTCTAATTGTTTTGTTTCAAATGTTCAAACAGACATCATAGGCTATTTTTAAAATTTTTAACATGAATCATGATATCATTATACAATAGGCTGCACATATTTATACAGTACAGTTTGATAATTCTCACCATGTATGTATCTGTGAAAGCATCAACCATTACCGCAATCAAAATCATGAACATACCTCCCAGGCTCAAATGATTCTCCTGCCTTAACCTCTGAGTAGCTGGGATTACAGACACCTGCCACCACGCCCGGCTAATTTTTGTATATTTAGTACAGACGGAGTTTTGCCATGTTGGCCAACCTGGTCTCGAACTCCTGACCTCAAGTGATCTGCCTGACCTCAAGTGAGGCCTCCCAAAGTGCAGGGATTATAGGTGTGAGCCACCACACCTGGCTGCTCCTAAATATTTTCTTGTGCTCCTTCATAAGCCCTTTTCCCCCTTCTCCCTTCCCCAAGCAACCACTGATATGGTTTCTGACACGATAAATTAATTCACATTTTCTGGACATTACTATGCACGGACTCATATAGTTTGTACCCTTTTTTGGTCTGGCTTCTTTCAGTATAATTAGCTTGAAAATTATGCTGTGGCATGTACCATTCCTCTTATTGCTGACTAGAATTTTTTGCTTTTGTTGTTTATCCATTCACTTGATGAGGAACATTTAAGTTTTTTCCATTTGGGGGTATTACAAATAAAACTGCTGTAAACATTCATATACCAATCATTTTGTGAATATATGCTGTCATTTCTCCTGGGTAAATACCTACGGATGGAATTAATGCATCATATTTTAGGGGTCTGTTTAACGTTTTAAGAAACTGCCCAACTGTTTTGTAAGTGGCTGACCATGTTACATTTCCATCAGCAGTTTATGAGAGTTTAAGTTGTTCCACATTCTGGCCAACACATGATATGGTCAGTTTTTTAAATTTTAGACAAAAAAGTAGTATCTGTGGTTTTAATTTGCATTTTCTGTTGAGCACTTTTTCCTGTGCCATTTGCCATTCACATATCTTCTTTAATGAAACATCTGTTCCAATCTTTTGCCCAATTTTAAGTTGGAGTGTTTGTGTGTGTTTGTGTGGGTGTGTGTGTGTGTGTATTTGTTTTGTTTTGTTTTTTTGAGACAGAGTCTCTCTCTGTCACCCAGATCAGAGTGCAGTAGCGCGATCTCGGCTCTCTGCAACTTCCACCTCCTGGGTTCAAGCAATTCTCCTGCCTCAGTCTCCCAAGTAGCTGGAATTACAGATGCACACCACCATGCCTAGCTTTTTTTTTTTTTTTTGTATTTGTAGTAGAGGTAGGTTTTCACCACGTTGGCCAGGCTGGTTTCTAACTCCTGATCTCAAGTAATCCTCCCACCTCCGCCTCCCAAAGTGCTAGAATTACAGTCATGAACCACCGTGCCTAGATCCCAGATTGGTAATGCATTTCACAACTTCTTTATATGTTCTGGATATGAGTCCTCTATCAAGCATATGATATGCAAATATTTTCTTCTAATCTGTGGCTTGTTTTCATTTATTCAGTATGTCTTTTGAAGACCAGAAGATTTTTCTTTCAATGAAGTCCAATTTGTATGTTGAATCTTTTAAATATTGTGCTTTTGGTGTTGTTTCTAAAAAATCTTAGTCTAGCCGGGCAGTGGCTCACACCTGTAATCCTAGCACTTTGGGAGGCTGAGGTGGGTGGATCACCTGAGGTCAGGAGTTCAAAACCAGACTGGCCATCATAGTGAAACCCCATCTTTAAAAAAAAAAAATCTTAGTCTAAGCCAAGATCATAAAAATTTTCCTGAATAATGTCCTGAAGCGTATTTTCCAGCTTGGATTCATTCTCTTCGTCACATTCAGGTACACCTATCAAGCGTAGATTAGGTCTTTTCACATAGTCCCATATTTCTTGGAGACTTTGCTCGTTCCTTTTTATCCTTTTTTCTCTAATCTTGTCTTCTTGTTTTATTTCATTGAGTTGGTCTTCGACCTCTGATATCCTTTCTTCTGCTTGATCAATTAGGCTGTTAAAACTTGTGCATACTTCACAAAGTTCTCGTATTGTATTTTTCAGCTCCATCAATTCACTTATTTTCCTCTCTAAATTGTGTATTCTTGTTAACATTTCGTCAAATCTTTTTTCAAAGTTCTTAGTTTCTTTGGATTGTGTTAAAACAAGTTCTTTTAATTCACAGAAGTTTCTCATTATCCACATTTTGAAGCCTGCTTCTGTAATTGGAACACACTTGTTCTCCATCAGGCCTTGTTCCGTTGCTGATGAGGAACTGTGATCCCCCGCTGAGGGAGAGGCGTTCTGATCTTGGGTATTCTCAGCCTTTTTTGGCTGTTTTCTTCCCTTCGTTATAAATTTATCCATCTGTGGTCTTTGTATTTACCGTCTTTGTAACTGGGTTTGTGAGTGGACGTCCAACTTATTGATTCTTAGCGCCGAAATCTGAGCAACCCACCGCACCAACTAAATCAGCAGTGTTAAGATTGATGGTGCTTTTCTGACTCTGCACCAAGAACCAACGCTCCGAGGTGCCGGCAAAACCGCCTCGCCGGTCACAAGAGTCGCGCTGGCGACCCGTGGGGCTCCTCCGCTGGGAATCTCCTGGTACGTGAGCAACAAGAATTCGTGTGAAGGTGTGGCGTCCTCTCGCTCTTTGTGCTTTCACTGGGAGCTACAATCCCGAGCTGCTAGTGGTCAGCCATTTTGGATCTCTCTCCGGGATTTCTATAGATAAGCTCATGTCATCTAGAAATAGTGATAGTGTACTTACTTCTTCCTTTCCAATCTAGATACCTTCTTTTTTCTTGCCTAATTTTTCTGGCTAGAACCCTAAACACAATATTCAATAGAAGTGGCACTGGCAAAAGTTCTTGTCTTATTCCTGATTTTAGGGGAAAAGCATTTAGCCTTTCATGATTAAGTAGCACTTTTTCAGCAAATGACTTTTCTCAGGCTGAGGAAGTTTCCTTCTGTTTCTAGTGTGTTGAGTGTTTCTATCATGAAAGGGTGTTGCAATTGGTGAAATGATTTTTCTGCATCTATTGATATTATCATGTGGGTTTTACCCCTTATTTCATTAATATGACATATAGCATTGGTTATTTTCTTTTTTTCTTTTTTTCTTTTTTTTTTTTTGTCTTTTTGTTTTTTTCCTTTTTGTGGAGAACGGGGTCTCGCTATATTGCCCAGGCAGGTCTCGAACTCCTGGGCTCAAGCTATCCTCCCGCCTCTGCCTCCCTGAGAGCTGGGATTACAGGCGTGAGCCACAGCGCCCGGCCAGCATTGGTTATTTTCTATGTTAAGCCAACTTCACATTCCTGGAATAAATTTCACTTGGTCATGGTGTATAATTCTTTTTATATGTTACTGAATTCAGGTTGCTAGTATTTTATTTAGGATTTTTTTCCTTTATAAGGGATACTAATCTATAGGCTTTCTTTTACTATAATGTTTTTTTTTTTTTTTTTTTTTTAGATAGAAACTCAGTCTGTTGCCTAGGCTGGAGTACCATGGTACAAAAACAACTCACTGCAGACTCAATCACCTGTAGGCTCAAGCAATCCTCCTCCCTCAGCCTCCTGAGTAGCTGGGGCCACAAGGGTACACCACCACACCCAGCTAATTTACAAAAAAAATTTTCTTTTGTAGAGATGGAGTCTTGCCATGTTGCCCAGGCTGGTCTCAGACTAAACAGTCCTTCTGCTTTGGTCTTCCAAATGACGGGACTGCACGCATGAGCCACTGTGCCTGGCCTCTGGTAAGGTCTTCACATGGTTTAGTATCAGAGTCGTATCTCATAATATGAGTTGGGAAATGTCCCTATAATCCTTTCTAAGTTAAATTTTATATAATGGATTTAAGTTTGGGGGTTTGTTTGGCATATGTATATAAATGGTTTAGTACCATTTATTGAAAAGACTATACTTTCTCCACTGATTGCCTTTGCAATGTCATTAGGAATCAATTGATGATATGTGTGTGAGTCTACTTCTGTACTGTCTATTCTGTTCCTTTATTTTTGTATCTATCTGTACACATATCACACTATCTTTATTACTGGAACTTTATCCTTCAATGTCAGTCTTATTCAAAGTTTTAAACACAAAAATTAGCCAGGTGTGGTAGTACGTGTCTGTACTCCTAGCTACTTTGGAGGCTGAGGTGGGAGGATTGATTGAGTCCAAGAGGTCAAGCCTGCAGTGAGCTGTGATCACACCACTGCACTCCAGCCTGAGTGACAGAGCAAGACCCTGTCTAAAAACAACAACAAAATGTTTTTTCCACTACTCTACATCCTCTAAATTTCCATGAATTTTAGAATCAACTTCTCAAATTCTATGTTGTAGTAAAAGATGTATAACATAAGATCTAGCATTTTGGCAATTTTTAGATGAACCATTCAGTGGCATTAACTACATTCAAACTGATATGCAATCATCACCAGAACTTTTTAATCATTCCAAACTAAAATCCTGTGCCCATTAAATAACAACTTCATGCTCTGCCCTCTTCCTAGTGTTCATCAATCACCATTCTATTTTCTGTCTCTACAAACTTGGCTACTCTCATACCTTCTGAAAGTGGAATCATACATTATTTGTCATTTCATGGCTACTTAATTCACTTAGTGTAATGCCCTCAAGGTTTATACATGTTGTAGCATTTGCCAGAATTCCCCCCTTTTTAATATTGAATAATAATAAGTGTGTAGAGCACTTTTTTGTTGTTGTTGTTTGATTGTTCTTTTGTTTTTGTTTTTTCTTTAGAGAAGGAATCTCACTCTGTTGCCCAGGCTGGAGTGTAGCATGTGATCTCAGCTCACTGCAACCGCTGCTTCCCAGGTTCAGGTAATTCTCCTGGCTCAGCCTCCCAAGTAGCTGAATTAGAGGCACCCACCACCTCCCCTGGCTAATTTATGTAGAGACAGGCTTTCACCATTTTGGCCAGGCTAGTCTTGAACTCCTGACCTCAAGTGATCCTCCCACCTCTGTCTCCCAAAGTGCTAGGATAACAGGCATGAGCCACTGCACCCAGTCAATACCACATTTTGCTTATCAAATCATCAGTGGATGGGTATTTGGGTTATTTTCACCTTTGGGCTGTTGTGAATAATGCTGCTATGAACATTGGTGTACGCAACTTCTCTCTCTATGTATTTTTTTTCTTCTGAGTCAGAGTCTCGCTCTGTTGCCCAGGCTGGAGTGCAGTGGCACAATCTCAGCTCACTGCAACCTCCACCTCCCAGGTTCAAGCAATTCTCCTACCTTGGCCTCCTGAGTAGCTGGAATTACTGGCATGCACCACCACACCTGGCTAATTTTTGTATTTTTAGTAGAGACAGGATTTCACCAAGTTGGCCAGGCTGGTCTTGAACTCCTGATCTCAGGTGATCCACCCACCTGGGCCTCCCAAAGTGCTGGGATTACAGGCATGAGCCACCACGCCCAGCCCAACTTCTCCATTTTTACAGAAAAAAAAAAAAAAAAAAAAAGCCAGCTGGGATTTTAACTGGGATTGTATTGAGTCAATAGATCAATTTGGGGGAGAATTGACATTTTAATACTGAGCCTTCCAGCACATAAGCCCATGTATCTTTCCATTTATGTAGACAATCTTTCATTTCTCTCAATGGCGTTTTGTAGTTTGCAGTGTACAGGTCTTACACATTTTTTTTTTTTTTTTTGGTCAGATTTATCCCCAAGTTTTCCATGCTATTGTAAATGATATTTCTTAAGATTTTTATTTCTGATTGTTGCTAGAATAGAGAAATACAGTAGAATTTGGAAATTGGGGTTATATCCTGAAACCTCAGTAAACTCACATATTAACTCTAGTACCTTTTTCATAGGATTTTCTACATAAATGATCATGTCGCCTGCAAATACAATCTTGCTTCTTTTTTTCTAACCTGAATGCCTTTTATTTGCTTTTTTCCCCCTTGCCTAATGGCCCTAGCTAGAACCTACAGTATAATGTTGAATAGTATTGATGAGGGAAGACATCCTTGTCTTGTTCCTGATCTTAGCAGGAAAGCTTTCAATCTTTTACCATTAAATAGGATGTTAGCTGTATATTTTTCGACAGATGCTCTTTATCAGGTTGAGGAAGTTCCCTTATATTCCCAGTTTGTTAAGAGTTATTATCGCCGGGCGCGGTGGCTCAAGCCTGTAATCCCAGCACTTTGGGAGGCCGAGGCGGGTGGATCACGAGGTCAAGAGATCGAGACCATCCTGGTCCACATGGTGAAACCCCGTCTCTACTAAAAATACTAAAAATTAGCTGGGCATGGTGGCGTGTGCCTGTAATCCCAGCTACTCAGGAGGCTGAGGCAGGAGAATTGCCTGAGCCCAGGAGGCGGAGGTTGCAGTGAGCCGAGATCGCGCCATTGCACTCCAGCCTGGGTAACAAGAGTGAAACTCCTCCTCAGAAATGGGTGTTTGATTTTTGTCAATTTTTTCAGCATCTATTGAAATGTTTATGTGGCTTTTCTTTACTAGTTTATTATTATGTGTATTACATTAGTTGAACCTTAAACAAACTCTATTTGCTGGACAAATTCCACTTGGCCATTGCGTGTTGTCCTCCTCATGTGCTGTTAAATTTGATTTGCTACAATTTTATTAAGAATTTATCATCTAAGTTCAAGAAGGATGTTACTTTGTGGTTACATTCTTTTTGCTGTCTTTGTCTGGACTTGGTATCAAAGTAATGCTGGCTTCAGAGAATGAGTTGAGAAAAATTCCTTCCGCTTCAATTTTCTAGAAGAGCTTGTGTTGAATTAAAATAATTTCTTCCTTAAAGATTTGATAGAATTCCTAAGTGAAGTCATCTGGCTCTCCAGTTTTCTTTGTTGAAAAGATCTTAGCTATGATTTCAATTTCTTTAATAGAAATATGTACTTTCCAGGTTATCTTTTTTTGAGTGACATTTAGTATTTGCGTCATTCCAGGAATGTGTCTATTTCATCTAAGTTGTCAAATTTACTGCTATAAAGTTGTTCTTAATCTCTGGTTGTCCTTTTTAATGTCCATAGAATCTAGAATAATGTTATCTCTCTCATTCTGATATTGGTAATTTGTTTGTTGGTTGGTTTGTTTGAGACCGAGTCCTGCACTGTTACCCAGACTGGAGTGCAGTGGTGCCATCTCCACTCACTGCAGCCTCCAACTCCCAGGTTCAAGTAATTCTCTTGCCTCAGCCTCCTGAGTCGCTGGGATTACAGGTGCCTGCCTCTGTGTCTGGTTAATTTTTGTATTTTAAGTAGAGACAGGGTTTCATCATGTTGTCCAGGCTACTCTCAAACTCCTGACTTCAGGTGTTCCGCCTGCCGCAGCCTCCCAAAATGCTGAGATTACAGGCATGAGCCACTGCACCTGGCCTTTGATATTGGTAATTTATGTCTTCTCTTTTTCCTTATCAGTATGGCTAAAGGTTTGTGAATTTTATTGATCTGAAAGCTTCTAATATTAGCTTCTAATATTCTGCATTTTTCAGTGTTGCATTTCATTGATTTCTGTTCTGGTTTTGTTTTGGTTTTTGTTTTGTTTTGTTTTGTTTTGTTTTGTTTTGTTTTTTGAGACGGAGTTTCGTTCTTGTTACCCAGGCTGGAGTGCAATGGCACGATCTTGGCTCACCGCAACCTCCACCTCCTGGGTTCAACCAATTCTCCTGCCTCAGCCTCCTGAGCAGCTGGGATCACAGGCACGCGCCACCATGCCCAGCTAATTTTTTTGTATTTTTAGTAGAGACGGGGTTTCACCATGTTGACCAGGATGGTCTCGATCTCTTGACCTTGTGATCCACCCGCCTCAGCCTCCCAAAGTGCTGGGATTACAGGCTTGAGCCACCGCGCCCGGCTTCTGTTCTGGTTTTTATACTTTCCTTTATTCTGTGTGTTTCCTTTGTGATTTTGCTTTTTTTAGTTTCTTAAGGGAGTAGCTGATGTTATTGTGATTTTTCTTTTCTCAGAAGGCATTTAAAATTATAAATTTCCATTTAAATACTGTTTTTGTTTCATCCAACAAATTTTTATCTGTTTGTGTTTTTATTTTTATTCAGTTAAAAATTCAAATGTCCTTTTTCATTTCTACTTTGACCCATGGGTTATTTAGAAGTATATTATTTAGTTTCCAAATATTTGTGGATTTCTCAGATATCTTTCTGTTATTGATGTCTAATTTAACATCATTTTGGTGGGAGAAGATACTCTGTATGATCTGAATCCATTTAAGTTTATTAGATTTATTCTAATTATCCCTGATTTAATCTAAGAGGTTTGTATCTTTCCAGGAATTTATCTGTCTCCTCTAGGTTTTCTAGTTTGTGTGGTAAAGGTGTTCATTGTAGCCTTGAATGATCTTTTGTATTTCTGTGAGGTCGGTTGTAATAGCTCTCATTTTATTTCTTGTTGAGCTTATTTGGATTTTCTTTCTTTTCTTGGTTAAGCTTGCTAATGGTCTATCAATTTTATTTATCTTTTCAAAGAACCCACTTTTTGCTTCATTTATCTTTTGTATTTTTTTGTTTCAATTTCATTTCGTTCTGCTCTGATCTTGGTTATTTCCTTTCCTCTGCTGTGTTTGGGTTTGGTTTGTTCTTGTTTCTCTAGTTCTTTGAGGTGTGACCTTAGACTGTCTATTTGTGCTCTTTCAGACTTTTTTGATGTAAGCATTTAGGGCTATGAACTTTCCTCTTAGCAGTGCCTTTGCTGTAGCCCGCAGGTTTTGATAGGTTGTGTCACTGTTGTTTAGTTTGAAGAATTTTTAAATTTCCATCTTATTTTCATTGTGACCCAATGATCATTCAGGAGCAGGTATTTAATTTCCGTGTATTTGCATTGTTTTGAAGGATCCTTTTAAAGTTGATTTCCAAATGTTCTATGTGCACTTGAAAAGAATGTATATTCTGCAGTTGTATGAAGCATTCTACAAATGTCAATTAGGTCAAATTTGTTCAAGTGTTGTTCAAGTTGTCTGTATCCTTGCTTATTTTCTAGTAGTCCTATTAATTATCAAAAGAGGGAGGTTTAAATATCTGCCTATAATAGTAGATGTGTCTGTTTCTCCTTGCTGTCCGATCAATTCTGCTTCCTGTATTTCAAAGCTCTCTTATTTGATGAATATGTTTTATATTTAAAGTGAGTTTCTTGTAGCATATAGTTGACTGTTACATTTTCATTCAATCTGACAAACTCTGTTTTTGAGTGGGGTGTTCAGACCACTTACATTTAATGTGATTATTGATATGGAAAGGTTTAAATGATCTGTTATTTGTTCCACTTTTTTCTTTTTTTTTCTGCTTTCTTTTTCATAAAGTGAATATTTTTATTATGCCATTTCCTTTTTATTGGCTTACTAGCTATCACTCTTGATTGTGTTATTTTAGTGGTTGCTTTAGGGTTTATAGCATACACCTTTAACCTATCACAGTCTACAAGTAATAGTATTCCACTACACATGTACTTAATATAAGAATCTTACAACAGTATGCTTCCATTTCTTTCCTCCTGTTCTTGGTCTTTGGGCTATTTTTGTCAAAAATCTTACTTCATATTATAAACCCCACAAAACATTATTATTTTTGCTTTAAATGTTTTTTTTAAAGAGAGAATAAGAAACAAAGTCTGTATATTTACCCACAGAGTTACGATTTCTTGTGCTTGCCTTTTTTTTTTTTTTTTTTTTTTTTTTTTTTGCGATGGAGTCTCACTCTGTCACCCAGGCTGGAGTGCAGTGGCACGAATCTTGGATCACTGCAACCTCCACCTCCCGGGTTCAAGCGATTTTCCTGCCTCAGCCTCCCAAGTAGCTGGTATTACAGGCACCTGCCAACACTCCTGGCTAATTTTTAGTATTTTTGGTAGAGACGGGGTTTCACTATGTTGGCCAGGCTGGTCTTAAACTCCTGACCTCGTGATCTGCCCACTCAGCCTCCCAAAGTGCTGGCATTAAAGGCATAAGCCATGGGACCTGGCCTAAAATTGAGACTATATTTGAGATGGAGTCTGGCACTGTTGTCCAGGCTGGAGTGCAGTGGCACAATCTCAGCTCACTGCAACTTCCACTATTCTCCTGTCTCAGCCTCCCAAGTAGCTGGGATTACAGGCACCTGCCACCACGCTCAGCTGATTTTTTGTATTTTTAGTAGAAAAGGGGTTTCACCATGTTGGCCAGGCAGGTCTCAAACTCCTTTTGTCTGCCTCAGCCTCCCAAAGTGCTGGGATTACAGGCATGAGCCACTGCACCTGGCGAAAAAATAGAACTATCATTCTACCCAGCAATCCCACCACTTGGTACCCACCCCCCAAAAAAGAAATCATTATATTCAAAAGATACCTGCTCTTGTATGCCTATCATTGCACAGTTCACAATAGCAAAGACCTGGAATCGATCCAAGTGTCTATCCATGGGGGATTGGATAAAGAAAATATGGTACATGTACACCATGGGATACTACTTAGATATTTAAAAAAGCATAAAATTATCTTTTATTGCAGCAACATGGGCGGAACTGGAGACCATTATTTTAGGTGAAATAACTCAAAAACAGAAATTCAAATAAATACCACCAGTTCCCACTCACAAGTGGGAATTAAACAATGTGTGCAGAGGATCATGGAGTGTGGAATAAGAGATGCTGGAGGCTTGGAAAGGTGGGAGGGTGGGCGGGGCTGAGGGATGAGAAATTACCTTTGGGTACAATGTACACTCTTTGGGTGATGGGCACACTGAAAGCCCAGACTGCCACTATATAATATATCCATGTAACGAAACTGTACTTGTACTCCCTAAAACCACAAAAATAAAAATTCAGATACTTTTCTAAAAGAGCATTTAAAGACATCTGGTTTAAGCAAGTACAATTTAGTTAACTCTGTCGTTTCAGCATTCTCCCATTATTGCAATTCATGCTAATAGCAAAAGTACACATGATCTATAGAGTCAACAGTACATCTCTCCCTCTAATCATTAGGTCATGGGAGCATTATCAAGGATTCAAAAGGAAAACTTTCTCATATGCTGTTTTCTTTTTTGAGACAGAGTCTTGCTTTGGTGCCCAGCCTGGAGTGCAGTGGCACCATCTCGGCTCACTGCAACCTCCGCCTCCCGGGTTCAAGTGATTCTTGTGCCTTAGCCTCATGAGCAACTGGTATGACAGGCACGCGCCACCACAGCTGGCTAATTTTTGGATTTTTGGTAGAGATGGGGTTTCCCCATGTTGTGCAGGTTGATCTCAAACTCAACCTCAAGTGATCCACCCACTTCAGCCTCTTAAAGTGTTGGGATTACAGGTGTGAGCCATTGCAACTGGCTGGAAAAATTTCTCATACACCATATTCTAAATTTCCTATTTTTCTATTGGCTCATTTGCCTTAGAAATAGAGGCACTGACTGCATCTTCCACTGACAACCTTTTTGGAGATTCC
Source organism: Saimiri boliviensis (assembly GCF_048565385.1). Classification (NCBI taxonomy): domain Eukaryota; kingdom Metazoa; phylum Chordata; class Mammalia; order Primates; family Cebidae; genus Saimiri; species Saimiri boliviensis. The sequence continues at coordinate 15,682,812 of NC_133460.1, read as the reverse complement.
GTGCTTCCCATTCAACCTTGCCCTTTAAACCCAGCATTCCCAGATACTCAATATTAATGTTTCCAATTATAGCTTGTTTGTAAAGTCCATAGCGTTCTTTTAGTTTTTCGTCATGTGTTTTGTTGTTGATGATGTTGGATTTTTTTTTTTTTTTTTTTTTTTAAATGAAGTCTCGCTCTGTCACCCAGACTGGAGTGCAGTGGCAAGATCTCAGCTCACTGCAACCTGCACCTCTTGGGTACAAGCGATTCTGCTGCCTCAGCCTCTCATATAGCTGGGATTACAGGTGCCCACCACCACACCCGGCTAATTTTTGCACTTAGTAGAGACAGGATTTCGCCATGTTGGCCAGGCTGGTCTTAAACTCCTAACCTCAGATGATCCACCCACCTCGGCCTCCCAAAGTGCTGGAATTCCAGTGTAAACCACCGTGCGGACCCATCATCTGGTTTTGTTTGCAGCTTCCTCACGTCTTCCCCCTGTCAATCAGCCTGCAGTGCCACGATGGTGCGGTCGCACTGCTGCTTCTGTCCCGGCACTCCCTTCTCCCCTTTCTGAGAGCTCAGCTGTACATGTAAAATAATATTGGTTTTATTTTATCCATAATTTCTCTGTAATTATTTGGTCTTTATTATTTGGTCCCCCGTATTGTCAGAAATGGAATTTTTCCAGTTACTTATTTTTTGTTTTGTTTTTTTGAAAGATGGTCTCCCTATGCTGCCCAGGCTGATATGGAACTCCTCGGTTCAAGTGCTCCTTCTGCCTGAGTAGCTGGGACTATGGGCTTGCACCACCATGCTCACCCCAACCTCCGCCTCCTGGGTTCAAATGATTCTCTCCTGCCTCAGCCTCCCAAGTAGCTGGGATTACAGGCATGTACCACCAAACCTGGATAATTTTGTATTTTTAGTAAAGACGGGATTTATCCATGTTGGTCAGGCTAGTCTCAAACTCCTGACCTCAGGTGATCCACCCACCTTGGCCTCCCAAAGTGCTGAGATTACAGGCGTGAGCCACCACACCTGGCCAAGATTACTTCTTAATCTATTATTATCAGACTTGCCCCTCCACAACTTGACAGATGCTATTCTTCAAAGGCCATTGGTAACTGGAGCAACTGCCAAATTCCATGGGTGCTATTTCAGTTAGGATGAGCTCCAACAAGTGATGAAATACTGATGAAAAATCAACCATAAAGATGCCTGATTTTTTTTTTTTTTTTTTTTTTTTTTTTTTTTTTTTTTTTTGAGACGGAGTCTCGCTCTTGTTACCCAGGCTGGAGTGCAATGGCGCGATCTTGGCTCACCGCAACCTCCGCCTCCTGAGTTCAAGCAATTCTCCTGCCTCAGCCTCCCGAGTAACTGGGACTACAGGCACTCACCACCGTGCCCAGCTAATTTTTTGTATTTTTAGTAGAGACGGGGTTTCACCATGTTGACCAGGATGGTCTCGATCTCTTGACCTTGTGATCCACCCACCTCGGCCTCCCAAAGTGCTGGGATTACAGGCTTGAGCCACCGCGCCCGGCCGATGCCTGATTTTTCTAACATAGGTGGTTCCAAGGTCACTTTGGCAAGTCACTTCCATCGATAACCTATGTTTTTCTGTCCTTTCACTCTGCCATCCCCAGAATGTCAGTGATAATTTTCACCTCATACTCACATGATGACTGCCTCCCATGACTACATCAGAGTAGCAAAAGGTGAGCCAGGCACAGTGGCTGTCACCTGTAATCCCAGGACTTTGGGAGGCTGAGACAGATAAATCACTTGTGGTCAGCAGTTCAAGACCAGCCTGGCCAACATGGTGAAACCCTGTCTCTACTAAAAATACAAAAATTAGCCAGGCATGGTGGCACATGCCTGTAATTCCAGCTACTCAGGAGGCTGAGGCAGAAGAATCACTTGAACCCAGGAGGCAAATGTTACAGTGAGCCAAGATCGCACCACTGCACTCCAGCCTGGACGACAGAGCAAGACTCTAAAAAAAGAAAAGTAGCAAAAGGTGGCAAGCAAGAGAAGGACTTCTTCCTCTCATACCTCTCTCTTATCAACTAGGAAAAAATCTTTTCCTTTTTTTTTTTTTTTTTTTTTTTTTTTTTTTGAGACAGGGTCTCGCTCTGTCACCTATGCTGGAGAGCAATGATGCAATCACACCTCACTGCAGGCCTGACCTCCTGGTCTCAGGTAATCCTTTTACCTAAGCCTCCCAAGCAGCTGGCACTACAGGTACATGCCACCATTTCAGGTTAACTTTTGTTTTGTTTTGTCTGTAGAGACAGTATCTCACTGTGTTGCCCAGGCTGTCTTCAAACTCCTGGGTTTCGTCAATGTGCCGGTCTTGCTCTCCTAAAGTACTGGGACTACAAGCATAAGCCATCACTCCAGCCTGACCAGAAAATCTTTTCAGAAGCTCCATGCAGATGACCCTTTCACCCCTTTAGCAAGGACTGTCACATGCATATCCCTGGTGCAGGAATGAGCAGAGGGTAGAATCATGTCTGGGGCTGTTGGAAAAATAATGGACAAGGAATATGAATTCTAGAAATACATAAGGCAAGATCTCTGTCCTAAAGGTGCACATTGGTCTGGAGAAGACAAAAGTAACCCAAAGAGATATTGCAAATGAGGGCTAGGCTCTGTGGCTCATGCTGGTAATCCCAGCGCTTAGGGAGGCCAAGGTGGGAGGATCGCCTGTGGTCAGGAGTTCGAGACTAGCCTGACCAACATGGAGAAACTTCGCCTCTATTAAAAATACAAAAAGTAGTAGCCAAGTGTGGTGGCGGGCTCCTGTGATCCCAGCTACTCGGGAGGCTGAGGCAAAATAATCCCTTGAACCCGGGAGGCAGAGGTTGCAGTGAGCCGAGATTGTGCCACTGCACTCCACCTGAACAAGGTGACAGAGCAAGATTCTGTCTCAAAAAAAAAAAAAAAATATATATATATATATATATATATATAGCAAATGAAAATTTCATAGTCACACAAACTGAGACATGCAAAAATATAAGTACTCTGTTTGTCTGCAACCAAACCTAATTTCTACCCTAAGCCCAATTTCTGTCCCACAGAAAACTTAATCTCCAACATACATGATAAACTCAGTTAGGAATAGGGAGCCAGCTGTGCCTACCATAGACATATTCACTGCTCTTACTGTGTAAGACCGTTTTGGGTAAAACTTCTGCTTTGGAACAGGCTCTTTCTTCTCAGAGGCATTTTACACTGCTGCCCATCTGGTCTTAAGACACAATCCTGGCCAGGCTCTGTGGCTCACACCTGTAATCCCAGCACTTTAGGAGGCCAAGGCAGGCAGATCACTTGAGGTCAGGAGTTCCAGATCAGTGTGGTCAACATGGTGAAATCCCATCTCTACTAAAAATACAAAAATTAGCCAGGCATGGTGGCATGCACCTGTAATCCCAGCTACTCGGGAGGCTGAGACAGGAGAATTGCTTGAACCCAGGAGGCAGAGGTTGCAGTGAGCCGAGATTGCGCCACTGCACTCCAGCCTGGTGACAGAGTGAGACTCCGTCTCAAACAAAGAAACAAAACCACCACAATCCTCCTTTGCTCAAAAAGGCCCCAACTGCAGCAAATCATACTATCTCCAAAGGAAAGCAGTCTGCACGATTTATTTGTATGATTACTTGAGTGAGCATCAGAGCTTAGTATCACTGCTAGAGAGAAGAAAGGCAACAAGAAAAATAATATTTAACTCGACTTACTGTAAATCTGAAGCAGAGAAAATCACCCAGGTAACTGAATTTATTTGTAAGTGATGAGATGAAGTTTCCTATATTGGGCAGAATAGGGGAGCGGGACAGGAGGTAGAAGTGAAGTTCAGGTTTGGACAAATAAAGAATTCACATCTTTGCACACCTGAGTTTGTGTGACTCTGGAATTTTGCATCTCCAGAACTGCTTATGATTCTGTTGCCTCTAAGAGACGACAGGCACCTCCGGGACAGAGTTGTGGCTTTATGCATTTCTTTAACATCTCTTCCCTCCCGTCCACCTTTCTCAGTGCCTAGCACAAGACCTGCAGCATGCTAGGTGCTCTACAAAAATGTGTGTTTAATAAAAGATTGAGTGAATGAAAACATGAGCAAAGGAGGTTGCTACAATGGGAAGAAACAAACCCAACTGATGTTTTTATTTTTTATGTTTGAGACAGAGTCTGGCTCTGCAACCTCCACCTCCCGGGTTCAAGCAATTCTCCTTCCTCAGCCCCCCAAGTAGCTGGAATTACAGATGTGTGCCACCATGCCCGGCTAAATTTTCCATATTTAGTAGAGATGGGGTTTCACCGTTTTGGCCAGGCTGGTCTTGAACTCCTGACCTCAAGTGATCTGTCCGCCTTGGCCTCCCAAAGTGCTGGGATTACAGGCGTGAGCCACTGTGCCTGGCCAAACCCAACTGATTTTAAAATCGATTTAACTGTATCCTAATTAAGGGAATAAATGGAGAAATGTATATATGTATGAGAGAGGGAGAGAGAGGGAAAATCTCTGCAGAGAGAACAGAGCTATGATCACTAAGTAAAACAGAGGCAGCTTAATCAGATACCCAGACGGGGCCCCACCTGACTCCTACTGCAGCTGGTGGTGGGGGGAAGGGTAGGGGAACTAGAAGGTTCAGGTGAAGTGGCCTCCCCTTCTCCAGCTCCAGTCTCCCCACCACCAACTCCCACTCCCACTGCCCTGGGAGGAGGCTTGGAAGCTGTGGGGAGGGGAGGCAGCTGAGTTGGGCTTCTAGAACGAGGAGGGATGGTGTGAGCTCAAACGCCCTGCAATTGCTGGAGCAACAGTGGCGACACTTGAGTTATTCACAAAGGCTGGAATTCAAATGAGGTTGGCACCGCTCCAAGTCGCAGTAGCTTAGGAGAGAGAAAGGCATATTAAGTATTCATCAAGATCTTTGCGTTGCATGGGCTCTGAGGGTTCTCCATCTGCGTCCCTCCCTCTGTCACTGACTGGGGGTGGGGGGCAGGGGGTCCTCCAGAAGCACTTTATCTGTCAGTCTGTGAGCAGGAGCTGGGGGTGGGGGACTGAAGTTAGGCAGATTTGTCTCATCACATGATGGGGGACCTGTATCATGTGATGGCTCCGGTGATGTTGGAGGCGGCATGTGACTCCCAGGGCTACGTGGGTTCAAAACAATTTAAATACAAAAACACAAGCAGGTTCCCCTCCTCTCCTTTGCCTTTTGGTCTGGCTCTCCCCATCGCTGTGTTGGGTGCCTGACTGAACGGAAAACCCGCCGTCTTGCAGCCACTAACCTGTGAGCGCTGGGTACCTGGAGAGCAGGCCCCTCTGCTGGGGGCCCCCAGGAGCGGTGCCCCATCATTTTGCAGCCCACTGACTCCCAGCCTGGTAAGTTACTGCACACTTTCAGCAATTATCTGCGAAGCTGTCCTCAACTGCCTCATTAGCATGCGCAGGGCACCCTCGCTGGGCACGTTGGAAGGGAAGTGCCTGCCGGCTCTGGGGAGCTGCAGCTCTCCGGCCCTGCCAGACAGACGCAGCCTTCCCAGGGAGCAGCGCTGTGCTGGTCTGCTGGGGTGGAAGCAGCTTCTCCCTCGCTGTTCTCCCTCTCCCTTCCCAGCACATCTTATTCCCAGCCTCTCCTCTCTCTGTCTTCCTCCTCCTAACCTCCCTCACCTCTCACCTTCCCCCTCTCCACCCGCCTCCTCAGATTTCTTTCCTTTTTTTTTCTTTCTTTCTTTCTTTTTTTTTTTTTTTTTTTTTTTTTTTTTTTTTTTTGAGACAGAGTCTCCCTCTGTCGCTCAGCCTGGAGTGCAGTGGCGCAATCTCGGCTCACTGCAACCTCTGCCTCTCGGGTTCAAGCGATTCTCCTGCCTCACCCTCCCGAGTAGCTGGGATTAGAGGCGCCCACCACCACGCCCGTCTGATTTTTTAGTAGAGATGGGGTTTCTCCATGTTGGCCAGGTTGGTCTCAAACTCCTGACCTCCAGTGATCTCCCTGCCTTCGCCTCTGAAAGTGCTGGGATTTTTACTGGCTTGAACCACTGTGCCCGGCTGGATTTTCTCTTTTTTTATCATGCTCCTTTCTGTCTCCCACTGCTTTTCTTAGGAGTTCCTCTCATCCTCTCACCTCGCTTCTTAAAATAATGTTTTCGGATACCTAGATTTTTGTCCTTTCTGTCCAGAACCTGAAAGAACAGCTTCTAAGGACTTAGTGATTGGAAATGTATCTTCTAAAATATTTTCTTTTTTCACTAAGACAGTGTAGAGCGCCCAGTTCCTGTTGTGTGTACATGTGTGCATGTATTTGTTAAGAGAGATGGATACATTGCTTGGGGCCATCAGAATTGGTTTCTTGGCTCCACATCCCAGCTGAGCGAGGGAATGATCAAGTGACAAGAGGCACAGTTACAGAAGTCAGGAGACAAGGCATTCGGACCCCAAACGTCTGACTCTCTGTGGGAGAAATCAGGGTTCAAAGCAGAAGCCAAAAATGTAGGGCTGGGTGCTCAGAGACGTGCTCAGGTGTCGAGAGGTATCTCGTAGAGCTGGCTCAGAGTTTGGGGCCACACCTTTGCACAATGAGGCAGCGTGTGAGCAATTTAGATTAATGTAATTGCAGTTGAGATGGACAGGGAGTGGACAGATTAGAATAATGTTAAAGGGGTAGAAATAACAAGTATTGCTGATGGGTTACCTGTATATATATATATTAGTTGAACCATGGGAAAGCCAAATGTGATTCGTAAAATCATGGCAGTGGCCAGGCGTGGTGGCTCACACCTGTAATCCCAGCACTTTGGGAGGCTGAGACAGGCAGATCACCTGAGGTCAGGAGTTTGAGACCAGCCTGGCCAACATAGCAAAACCCCTGTCTCTACTACAAATGTAAAAATTTAGCCAGCCATGGCGGTGCACATCTGTAATCCCAGCCACTCAGGAGGCTGAGGCAGGAGAATTCTTGAACCTGAAAGGTGGAGGTTGCAGTGAGCCGAGGCAACAGAGCAAGACTCCGTCTCAATAAAATATGAAATAATATAAAGTAAAATTAAATTAAATCATGGCAGTGTCTGTGGCCACAAAGAAAGGAGACGGTGGCTGTGTCGAAAGCTTCTGCTTCACTGTCATCTGACCTATACCAACATCTGTTCAGCAAGAAACATTGAACTACAATAGAGCAGAAATCTGCCCAGTGACGACTCAGTGCTATTTCTTTTCTTTTACTATTTTAATTTTAATTTGAGACAGAGTCTTCTTTTGTTGTGCAGGCTGGAGTGCAGTGGTGCAATCTAAGCTCCCCGCAACCTCCACATCCTGGGTTTTAGCAATTTCCTGTCTCAGCCTCCTGAGTAGCTGGGACTACAGGCGCACACCATTAAGCCTGGCTAATTTTTTGTATTTTAGTAGAGACAGGGTTTCACTGTGTGGCTCAGGCTGGTCTCGAACTCCTGAGCTCAGGCAATCCACCCGCCTTGACCTCCCAAAGTGCTAGAATTACAGGTGTGAGCCACTGTGCCTGGCCGAGAGGGTGCTATCTCTAACCCCATTTCCGAGATAGAGAAATTGAGACAAGGAGCAACTCATTAGGTCACTTGCTTAAGGACACTCAGCTAATAAGTGATAGAGCTAGGATTTAAGCCCAAGCAGTTTTCTCCAGAGCCCACACAATAACTGCTTCAAAAGACAGCTATCCAGACTGGGCGCAGTGGCTCATATCTGTAATCCCAGCACTTTGTGGGGGCCTAGGCAAGTGGGTCATTTGAAACCAGGAGTTCCAGACCAGCCTGGGCAACATGGTGAAACCCCATCTCTACAAAAAATACAAAAAAATCAGCCAGGTGCAGTGGCGGGCACTTGTAGTTCCAGCTACTCAGGAGAAGGATAGCTTGAGCCCAGAAGATCAAGGCTGCAGTGCGTCACAATTGTGCCACCGCACTCAGGCTGGGCAACAGAGCGAGACCCTGTCTAAACAAACAAACAAACAAACAAACAAGAAACCAACCAAGGAATATATAACTGAAGACATACTTCGGTTGTGGGGGAGTAAAAGTAGGGACAGAGTTGGTCAAAAGAGGCCTCTCTGATGATGCAGTTTTTAAGCTGGGATGTGAGAGAGGAGTAAGGGCCAACCAGGTGGCGTGTGTGAAGGCCTTGAGGAGGGCAAGGGCTCAGATCACTCCAGAAGCACGAGAATGCTGGTGCGCCAAACACTGCGTATTCCAGACCATGTTAGATGAGGCTTTCCAGATTATGTAAAGCTCCGTAGCCCTGGCTAATGACTCAGGTTTCATCCTGGGATCAATGAGCAACTATTAAAGCATATTATTTTATTTTTATTTTTGTTTTACTTTAAGACAGAGTCTCACTGTGTCACCCAGGCTGGAGCGCAGTGCTCAATCTCGGCTCACTGCAACCTCCACCTCCCAGGTTCAAGCAATTCTCCTGCCTCCGCCCCCTGAGTAGCCGGGATTACAGGCATCTGCCCCTTATTCCCAGCTAATTTTCTTTTCATTTCTTTTTGTATTTTCAGTAGAAACCGGGTTTCACCATGTTGGCCAGGCCAGTCTCGAAATCCTGACCTCACGTGATCCGCCTGCCTCGGCCTCAAAGTGCTGGGATTACAGGCATGAACTACTGAACTACTGTGCCTGGCCTATTACAGCATTTTAAGTAGGGAAGGAGCATACTCGGAGTTGCAATATGAAAAAACAAACACAAGAGGCATATCAGTCTTTGTTGCATTATAAACCACCTCAAAGCTTAATGGTTTCAAACAACCGTCACTTATAGCTCATAACTCTGTGAGTTGGAAGTGGCAGCTGGGGTCATCTGGGTAGCGCCGCTGTCCTGGTCTAGATTCAGTGGTATAGATAGTCCATTGGCAGGTTGGTTGAGAGTTGGTTGTTCTTGGTTATCTCACCCACATGTCTGCTGATTGGCAGGGGCAATTGAAATGGACCAGGCCACGTCATGTCTCCTTAGCTAGAGGGCTAGCCCAGTCTTCTTCATATGCCAGCTGGGTTCCAAACACAGCCAGGGAGGGGAAGCCCCAGTACACAGGCATTGCTCAAGCGTCTGCTTGCATTGTGTTTGAGAGTCCCCGTGGGCCTAGACAAGTTACGTAGTCAAGTCCAGAGTTAGAACATGGAAAAAGATACCTCTTCCTGGGTGGAGCTGCAAAATATCCTATCTCTTTTTCTCAGACTACTTCATGAATTCGAAAGGCTAATAAACTGGACACTGTCTCCCTCTAATATTGGACGGAACTGAAAGACAAGAGGAAATTTGGGGCCGGTTTTGTGATTAGGGATAACTGTAGAACTGATCAAGGCTTTGGTTCTTTCTTGGAGCAAGCATGAGTCTGTTTTGGATACGGATTAGAAGGTAGATGTGGTGCACTGAAGTATTCTCTTCTCACAGGATGTTTTGGGAATGACTTGGGGTCTTTTGAGGTTGTTCCCTGTAAGGAAATGTGCGCCATACGGAACTCGATGCCTTACGTTTTCTAGGCAAGGCAAGAGCACATGCAAACGTCCCCAGGCAGGAACTCTGGGGCTTATTTGGGAAACAGAATGGTGATTTAACTTAAAGTAATTGCAGTGGGCCTGGCATGGTGGCTCACGCCTGTAATTCCAGCACTTTGGGAGAATGAGGCAGGTGGATCTCCCAAGGTCAGGAGTTCCAGACCAGCCTGGCCAACATGGTGAAACCCCGTCTCTACTAAAAATACAAAAATTAGCTGGGCATGGTGGCAGGTGCCTGGAATTCCAGCTACTCAAGAGACTGAGACATGAGAATCACTGGAGCCCAGGAGGCGGAGGTTGTAGTGAGCTGAGATTGCCCCACTGCACGTCAGCTGGGCTGCAGAGTGAGACTCTGTCTCAAAAAAAATTAATAAATGATTTTAAAAATAAAGTGATTTTGCTAGTGCAGAGAAGGCAGCTATAACAAGAAAAAAAGGGAAAAAACATAAAGTAATTGCAGGGGAGATGGAAAGGGAGTGGACAGGTGAGAAGGTAAGGGGTAGAAATAACAAGCCTTGCTGCTGGATCACATAGGGTAGTTGAAGAAAAGGGACATATTAGAGAAGACACAAGTTGGTAATGCCAGGTACTAAGATGGAAAGAAAGACAAGGAGAGGAGAAGAGTATTTTGTCGGGGGAGAGGGCAGGAAGAAATCAAGCATTCTGTGTTGAGCCCAGCAGACTTGAGATTCTGGGATATATCCAGAAAGATACACCACAGACAGTGGAATGTGCTCAAAGAGGCTTAGACTTGATATGTAAATTTGGAGACCAGCTGAGATCACTTAGAGAGTTTAAAGAGAGGAAATCAAAGAGCAGTGGGAGTGGAACTCCAGGCTGCCTGCCATGTAGACATCAGGTAACGGAGGCATCCATGCAGGAGGGGGAAAGGGGAGGAAAATCAGAGTGCGGGTTCATGAAGCTAAGAGGGCAGAATATTTCAGGAAGGAGTAAGTGATCAACTGGATCGAATGTCGCTGAGATGTTGAATAAAATCATCATCTTGGAGAGGGGAAACGCACACGCTGAAGTGAGCAGGAGGGATGCTGGGCAGAGCAGAGAATACAGAGCATGTGTTTCAAGTTGTAGCTGGGTGTGATGGCTCATGCCTGTAATCCCAGCTACTCAGGAGGCTGAGGTAAGAGGATCCCTTGAGGCCAGGACTAAGAGACAAGCCTGAGCAACAAAAAAAAGCCCCCCCCTCCCACCACCAGCTCTAATTTTTTTTTAAAATTTAATTAGCCAGGCATGGTGGCACAAGTGTAATCTCAGCACTTTAGAAGGCCAAGGTAGGAGGATTACTTAAGCCAGGAATTAGAAACCAGCTTGGGGAACATAGCAAGACCCCATCTCTAAATCTGCTTTTTAATTAGCCAAGCATAGTGGTACATGCCTATTGTCCCAGCTACTCAGAAGGCTGAGGTGGGAGGATCAAATGAGCCCAGGAGTTCAAGGCTGCAGTGAGCTATGATCACACCACTGCACCCCAGCCTGAGCAACAGAGTGAGACCCTGTCTCAAAAATAAATCCAACGAAATTGTATAATTTTCACTGGAACATGTAAGTGCTTTGGCTCAAGCACCTGGAGATGGTATGGTGTAGTCAGGTTAAAGTTTTGCTAGACAAATTCCACAGAGAGATGAGGGCAAGATGTGAAGGGAGTTACTAGGGAATGATTGTAGAAGGAGCTGCAGACTCTAAATGTACCCAGAATGGGAATGGAACACGAAGGAATCACGGAGCATGCTTATGGGTGGCTCAATGCAATACAGGCTATGATGAGGCAGAAGAGCTGCGTTCTTGGAAGTAGCCCAGCATTTACATCACCTGGGAGGATTAGCACAATCATCTTCACCTGGGACCTTCTTAGACTAGCAGCCTATCAGGCTCCACCCTAAATCTGCATTTTCACAAGATCTTCAGGTGATTTTCGTGCACATTAAAGTTTGAGAATCATTGATCTAGGTTACCTTGTGAAAAAAAAAAAAGGTGAATAGCTTAGTAAAATCCATCATATTCTGATTAGCTTTTAATAAGTTTCAACCAATAGCCAATATTGTTTTGTTTTTGTTTTGACACAGGGTCTTACTCTGTCACCCAGTCAGCCGTGGCTGTGCCTGGGTGACAGAGTAAGACCCTGTGTCAAAACAAAAACAAAACAATATTGGCTATTGGTTGAAACTTATTAAAAGCTAATCAGAATATGATGGATTTTACTAAGCTATTTTCTAAACAGTACCCTACTCCTAGCAGGCCCTCAGTAACTATTTGTCAAATAAATGTGGAATGATTTTAATCCGCATAGCTTTATGGTGTAAATATAATTATGATTCCCATTTTCTTGGTGAAACAACTGAGGTTTCAAGTAATTTACTTGCCCAGTGAATAATCTGTAGACAACAGTAGTGTGACTATATCCCAGCAAGTACACAAGATGATCTATTAGGGTGAAGAAGAAAACAATGGGACCTCTATTTATATGTATTCCTTACATCATTCTTTTTAGTTTCCATTTCATGACTTTTGTTGTTGTTGTCGTTGCTGTTGTTGTTGAGACACGGTTTCACTCTGGCACCCAGGCTGGAATGCACTGGTGCAATCATGGCTCACTGCAGCCTTGAACTGGGTGGAAGCGAGCCTCCCACCTCAGCCTCCTCAGTAGCTGGAATCACAGGCACATGCCACCACACCTGGCTTTTTTTTTTTTTTTCTTTAGAGATGACGTTCCATCATGTTAGCCAGGCTAGTCTTGAACTCCTGGCCTCTAGTGATCCACCCACCTTGGCCTCCCAAAGTGCTGGGATTACAGGTGTGAGCTATGGTTCCTGGCCAATGTTTTGCAGTATACTGAATAGTACAATAGTTCATATATATAAGCTATAAATTATAAATACACACATTTGCAGAGTTACAGGCTTAAAATATATACCACTGAAGTGAATTTTTTTTTTTTTTTTTTTTTTTTTTTTTTTTTTTTTTTTGAGACGGAGTTTCACTCTTGTTACCCAGGCTGGAGTGCAATGACGCGATCTCGGCTCACCGCAACCTCTGCCTCCTGGGTTCAAGCAATTCTCCTCCCTCAGCCTCCTAAGTAGCTGGGATTACAGGCACGCGCCGCCATGCCCAGCTAATTTTTTGTATTTTTAGTAGAGACGGGGTTTCACCATGTTGACCAGGATGGTCTCGATCTCTCGACCTTGTGATCCACCCACCTCGGCCTCCCAAAGTGCTGGGATTACAGGCTTGAGCCACCGCGCCCGCTTGAAGTGAATTTTTAAAAGAATTTTAAAACCGTTGCTCTAAACCACTACTCTGTATGTTTTCTTTGAAGAGAATGTAACAGATTCATTGATAGGTTTCTTAATTGCCATGAGAACTAAAGATATATTCTTGTTGCCTTGATTGTACTGTGTTTTCTGAGTACCCATTGACAATATCCTCACCATCACTTGGAGTTAGTGAATTTAGAAACTTCACCCATTATTGTGGGTCTTACTCTCAGATATTAAATTGGAGAAGTGAAAATAGAGAACCTATTCTCTTTGTGTCATGAATTTAAGTAGCTGCTATTACAGACGCAATAAGAATTAATTCTGTTCCCCCACTGCCTGAGAATAACATTTGAAGGTAAGAAATTGCCTGTTCATTGAGGCATAAGTCAATAAATAGAGTCAACTAATGATAGAGCAGGGAACAATCAGATACAATGTAGTAAATTATGTTCTGTCATATTGTAATTCTTAATAACTCAGCTGTCACTCCAGACATGTTCACATTTTTGTCTGGAGAATGGAAAGAAATAAAAATTTCGCTGTATTACATACAGACAAGGTAAAAATCCTGGGATGTGGGTGGAAGGAAGGAATTCACAGAAAATAGTCTTGCATTGGAAGATGAAGGGTGAGTTAAGTTCATCAGGATGACAAGGGGAGGAATGGCAGAGAATGTCCCTGACACAGAGAACAAGACAGCCATGGGTACAGAGGAAAGGTCAGTTGTACAGGGGATGTGCATGAGAGAGTGCGGGAGGGGACATCAGAGAGGCCGGGCAGAATCATGGTATGGACACTCAGAACTACACAATAGGCCAGGTGCAGTGGTTCACGCCTGTCATTTCAGCACTTTGGGAGGCCAAGGTGGGCGGATCACTTGAGCCCAGGAATTTGAGACCAGCCTGGGCAAATAGCAAGACCCTGTCTGTATAAAAAATTAAAAACTTAGGCCTGATGGTGCATACCTGTAGTGCCAGCTCCGTGGGAGGTCAAGGCAGGAGGATTGCTTGAGCCTGGGAATTCGAGGCTGCAGTGAGCTGTGATGGCACCACTGCACTCCAGCCTGGGAGACAGAGAAAGACCCTGTTTAAAAAAAAAAAAAAAAAAGTGCCGGGCGCGGTGGCTCAAGCCTGTAATCCCAGCACTTTGGGAGGCCGAGGCGGGTGGATCACGAGGTCAAGAGATCGAGACCATCCTGGTCAACACGGTGAAACCCCGTCTCTACTAAAAATACAAAAAATTAGCTGGGCATGGTGGCGCGTGCCTGTAATCCCAGCTCCTCAGGAGGCTGAGGCAGGAGAATTGCCTGAACCCAGGAGGTGGAGGTTGCGGTGAGCCGATATCGCGCCATTGCACTCCAGCCTGGGTAACAAGAGCGAAACTCCGTCTCAAAAAAAAAAAAAAAAAAAAAAAAGGAAGAACTATATGAGCTTAGGATCAGATCCCTGGTTGATGTTGAATTATCATACCAGCTTCACGGCCTTGAGCAAGACTCAATTTCCCTATCTATAAATTCATAATAAAAACCATCATACCCACCTGTTAGGGTTATTGTGAGTTTGAAATAAGAGTATGCATTTGCAATGCTACCTGATCACATGGGAAGATCTCAGTAATGGGAGATGGAATTGTTGGTATTGTTATAATACTAGTCAAGGAACTAGATTATGGAATGCCTTATATACCAAGTCAAAGAGTTCAGGCTTTTTCTTTTGGGTCACTGTTTCTAAAATGTGATGTTTGTCCATAAAACAAATAGTCTTCAAGTAGTTTGACAGTTTCTATTTTTTTTTTTTTTTTTTTGAGACGGAGTTTCGCTCTTGTTACCCAGGCTGGAGTGCAATGGCGCGATCCCGGCTCACCACAACCTCCACCTCCTGGGTTCAGGCAATTCTCCTGCCTCAGCCTCCTGAGTGGCTGGGATTACAGGCATGTGCCACCATGCCCAGCTAATTTTTTGTATTTTTAGTAGAGACGGGGTTTCACCATGTTGACCAGGATGGTCTCGATCTCTTGACCTCGTGATCCACCCGCCTCGGCCTCCCAAAGTGCTGGGATTACAGGCTTGAGCCACTGCGCCCGGCTAGTTTCTATTTTTATATAAATAATTTTTTTAAATGCTTAAGCATTTCACAAATTTGAAATAGAAGAAGAATTACCAAATACTGTTACAGTCTTAATAATCGTTCAAGGGTGCAGATGGTTCAAATCGGTCACACTCTTAACAGGGTATAGTTAAAATGTAGTTACTAGGATATAGTCATTCTTTTTTTTTTTTTTTGAGACAGTCTCTCTCTCTCACCCAGGCTGGAGGGCGATGGCACGATCTCAGCTCACTGTAACCTCCACCTCCCAGGTTCAAGAGATTCTTGTGCCTCAGCCTCCCCAGTGGCTGGAATTATAGGCATGCAGCACCACACCCAGCTAATTTTTGTATTTTTAGTAGAGACGGGGTTTCACCATGTTGTCCAAGCTGGTCTCGAACTCCTGACCTCAGGTGATCCACCCACCTCAGGTGACCCACCCACCTCAGCCTCCCAAAGTGCTGGGATTACAGGTATGAGCCACAGTGCCCGGCCAGTCTTTCTTAGCTAGACTGTTGGTGTATTATTGTTTATGTGTGTAGCATGTGCATTTTTTTTCTGTTACTATTGTGTTGTGGCTGTGATTAACAAAAATAGCTTAATGACTAAAAAGTGTTTCGTTGGAGTGTAAAAACAATGATAAAAATAGGAGTACAAACACTGCAACTCAAAAGCGTAATTAGTGAACAGGACTTCAGGATCTGCTGGGACAGAGCGTCTGTGAATATGATGATTTCCCCCAACCAGCTGAAAGGGAAAGTGCGGATGGAAAGCAAGGCTATGAATATCTGAAAATTGGATTTTTACTGAACAAAGGATTTATCTCCCTAGTGGCGCCAATGTATATTATATTAGAAAACTTTATCAGATAGCTTCCTGCTGCTGTTGGAGATTTCACATCATTTCCAAAATAGAATAACCCCTCTGACCAACCAGTGGTTTTTCCTGAACCAAGTACAAAAGAATATTTTCTTTGTTTTTCTTTCTTTCTTTCTTTCTTTCTTTTTTAATAGAGACAGGGTTTCACCATGGTCTTGAACTCCCGACCTCAGGTGATCCACCTGTCTTGGCCTCCCAAAGTGCTGGGATTACTAGCATGAGCCACCATGCCTGGCCCAAAAGAATATTTTCTAGTGGCCAGGCATGGTGGCTCACGCCTATAATCCCAACATTTTGAGAGGCCAAGGTAGGAGGATCTCTAGAGTCTAGGAACTCAAGACCAACATAGCAAGACCCTGTCTCTCATATATATATATGAGACAGGGTCTTGCTATGTTGGTCTTGAGTCATATATATATATATATTCTGGTATGCGATTGATTAATATTTCTAATTGCAAAGAATGCCAGGTGCTGTGGCTCACCCCTGTAATCCTAGAACTTTTGGAGGCCAAGGCAGTTGGATCACCGGAGGTCAGCAGTTTGAGACCAGGCTGGTCAATATGGTGAAACCTTGCCTCTACTAAAAATACAAAAATAATTAGCAGGGGGTGTGGTGGCACACGCCTGTAATCCCAGCTTCCTGGGAAGCTGAGGCAGAAGAATTGCTTGAGCCCAGGAGGCAGAGGTTTCAGTGAGCCGAAATCGCACCACTGCACTCCAGCCTGGGCAACAGAGTAAGACTCCATTTCAAAAAAGAAAAGTAATAATAACATTAATTGCAAAGAGGACAGAACAGCAGATGCAAGCCATGCTGTCTTCAACACGCCTCTAAAACAAGCCCAAATTTAAGGCGAGCAAAATGCTAGTAAAGAAAGCAAAACTCGCCATAAGCAAACCTGCTAACAGGGTTGTATGTGACATTGCACAAATGGCAATAATAGTTCTACTATACGGTGGAACTACCATTATTATCACCATGCCAGCCAATATGTTATTTTACAGTTGAGTGAAACTACTGGTGGAAAAAGTAAGAACCAGCTCTTTTTATCTGTGTGGTACATAGATGAATGAGAAAGACACACTTGATGATTTTGAGTTCCAGTTATCACTGAAAACCAAAACACAAAAGGAAGTTTGTATTTTACCTAATGTTGTTTTGTAAGATGACTGCAGTTTGGAAGTGTATTTGACATCATGCTAACGGAGGAACCACTGTGTGTCTAGCAAAGAAAGTTTTGATGCATCAGTATCTATTGCTATGATAATCCAAAGCAACCAAAAATACAAAAGCAATTTTTTATTTTGTCTAACATTTTTTTGTAAGATGACACAGATTGGAAGTGTATTTGACGTCACACCAATGGAGGGACCACTGTGTGTCTAGCAAAGAAAGTTGTTGGTGCATCGGTATCTATTACTCCAATAATGCAAAGCAACCACCCAACCCAGTCAGTGAAGTGATAAGAATTTATCTCATGAATCTGCAGACCAGCTGGGTCATTCTTCATGGATCAGCTGGGCTCACTTGGATGTCAGTGCTCAGATGTGGGCAGGGCCCACTACATGATTTGTATAGCCCAGTACAAAATGAAAATGCAGGGACCCTTATTTTAAAATTATTAAGAATTTCAAAGCTGGACACAATGACGCACACCTGTAATCCTAGCATTTTGGGAGGCTGAGGTGGGTGCTTGAGCCCAGGAGTTCAAGACCAGCCCAGGCAATATAGTAAGTCCTTGTCTCTAAAAAAAAATTACAATAAAATAAAATTAGCAGAGCACAGTAGTGTACGCCTGTAGTCCCAGCTACTCAGGAGGCTAAGGCAGAAGGATTGCTTGAGCCCAGGAGTTGGAGGCTGTAGTGAGCTATGATCATACCACTGCACTCCAACATGGGTGTTGGAGTCTCAAAAAAAAAAAAGTTTCAAGAGGATGGCAACAGCATTAAAGCAAATGTGGTCTTTTCCTAGTTCTGGACTCCGTGCAATTGCAAAGATCCTGTAGTCATGAAGCTAGCCCTGGCTGTAGGTCACATACCCAGCTCTGCTGCTCTTGGCTGGGTTCCTTCACCTGTCAGGGCATCAGCTGGCTTTGGCTAGCTGGGAGAGACATAGCTGGGACAACTCGGGGTAAGTCCACTCCAATCCATGGGTCACGTCCATCAGCAGGCTCACCCACACGTTTCTTACAAAGGGGCAGGAACAGGCAAATCCAAATGTGCACATGCTTTCCAAATCTCTGCTCACATCACGTTTGCTGACGTCCCGTTGGGTCACGGCAGGACACGTGGCCATCTCAGAGCAAAAGTGGGAGGGGCTACATCATTATACAGCAGAGGGCATGAACACAAGGAGGGCTGAAAGAGGGCCATTTTTGTCATCTACTTCCCTTGATTACTCAAAATTAGTTGTATCTGAGTGTGAAATTGCCCACTGCTTTACTTGCTAAGGGCAGTTTGTTGCTTGTTTGTTTGATTGGTTGGTTGGTTTGTTTTGAGACACAATCTTAACTCTGTTGCCCAGGCTGGAATGCAGCGGCACAATCATGGCTCACTGCAGCCTTGAACTCCCAGACCCAAGTGATCCTCCCACCTCAGCCTCCCAAGTAGCTGGGACCACAGGTAGTGGTCCCACATCTGACTGATTTCTGATTATGTTTTTTCTAGAGATGGAAGTTTCTCTGTGTTGCCCAGGCTGGCCTTAAACTCCTGGGCTCAAGTGATCCTCCTGCCTCGGCCTCCCAAAGTGCTGGGATTACGGGCATGAGCCACCACGTTCAGCAAAAGACAGTTTTTTAACAGCATGCATTTGACCTTACGTGCTGATGAAATAATAAAAATTGTTATCACAATCAAACATCAGTCACCAAACAAAGGTCTTTTCTGTATGTTTTATGAAGAAATCATTGGTGTGTGCTAAAACTGCCTTTCCACTCCAAAGCATACTTGCTCTCCCAGGAGAAGGTGCTCACATGAATAATTAAAATGAAGGCGGTGATGAGATTTCTTTATATTATACTAATAAGGCCATAAAAGACCAGAAATCATAGACCTGCTCCCTGTCATCTTTGTCATTATCTATTTGGTGGAGAAGTTTAGCTCTATGATTTCAAGTGGTGTGTCAACACTTCATGGCCAGTAGCTTGAAAAACTTGAACTTCTCATTTTAGGTCCATCATAATAGGAGATTCAGCGCTGAGGATAAGGCATCAGGAAATTGAACTGTGATGTACAAGTCTTCGTTAGCAGGCATGACTCTTCCCTAACAGTTGATTTTCTTCATTCTATGGAGAAAGAAATCAATTATTGAGGATATTTTAAAACCCCATGCCAGAAAACATGAAGAAATTCTTTTCTGAGCTGTATTCACACATACACAAACACACACACACACACACAAACACACACACACACACACACACACACACACGTTAGAAATCATTTGCAACTACCTGCCAAGCTAAAATATCTAACCTTCTAACCTTTTAATGAGATATGTTTTTTGACTTAAAAACACATCTGGGCTGGGTGCAGTGGCTCTTGCCTGTGATCCCAGCACTTTGGGAGGCCGAGGCAGGTAGATCACGAGGTCAGGAGTTCAAGACCAGCCTGACTAAGATGGTGAAACCCCATCTCTACTGAAAATACAAAAAAGTAGCCGGGAGTGATGGCACAAGCCTGTAATCCCAGCTACTTGGGAGGCTGAGGCAGAGAATTGCTTAAACCCAGGAGGCGGAGGTTGCAGTGAGCTGACATCACACCACTGCACTCCAGCCTCGGTGACAGAGTGAGACTCTGTCTCAAAATAAAATAAAATAAAATAAAATAAAATATCTGCATAGCTGCTCATAAAAAGTAGTCTCTTTTTTCGGTGGGGAGTTTGGGGTGGGGAGGGATAAAGTCTTGCTTTGTTGCCTAGGCTGGAGTACAGCAGTGTGATCACGGCTCAGTGCATCCATGACTTCTGGGCTTAAGCGATCCTCCTGCCTCAGCCTCCCAAAGTGCTGAGATTACAGGCATAAGCGACTGTACCTGGCAAACGTAGTCTTTAATGAGAAACTTCACAATTGTTTCTAGGTACATGTCCCATTCAAACATACAAAACCATCTGTCAGGGCCACCAAACATTTGCTGCTTATCAAACAGTGCATAATTCTTAGCTGGGGTTTTGTTTTGTTTTGTTTTCCTTTCTTTCTTTTTTTTGAGACAGAGTCTTACTCTGTCACCCAGGCTGGAGTGCAATGGCATGATCTTGGCTCACTGCAACCTCCACTTCCCAGGTTCAAGCAATTCTCCTGCCTCAGCCTCCCAAGTAACTGGAATTACAGGTGTCTGCCACCATGGCCGGCTAATTTTTTGTATTTTTAGTAGAGGCTGGGGTTTGCCATGTTGGCCAGGCTCATCTCGAACTCCTGGCCTCAAGCAATTCACCTGTCTTGGCCTCTCAAAGCGCTGGGATTACAGATGTGAGCCTCTCCACAAATATTTGCATGCCTACTGAATGCCAGTCATGGAGCTCACACTCTGGGTTACAAAAATGAAAGGTTGCCATGGGCCCTCCTCTCATGAATCCAGTCCCATGAGGGTGATAAATATTCAAACAAATTGGCCAGGCACAGTGGCTAGCGCTTATAATTCCAGTACTTTGGGAGGCTGAGGTGGGAGGATCACGAGGTCAGGAGATTGAAACTATCCTGGCTAACGCAGTGAAACCCCATCTCTACTAGAAATACAAAAAATTAGCCAGGCATGGTGGCACAAGCCTGTAGTCCTAGCTACTCAGGAGGCTGAGGTAGGAGAATTGCTTGAACCCAGGAGGCAGAGTAGTGAGCCAAGATCATGCCACTGCACTCTATCTTGGGCAACAGAGCGAGACTCCATCTCAAAATATATATATTCAAACAAATTACACAAATGACTGAATTATAGTTGCGTTAAGTGCTGAGAAAGAATCAAATCAGGGGTGGACCTGAGACATGGTGTGGAGATAAAAATAACCATTCTTAGAGAAAGATTAAACATGGAGGTGAGAAAGGAATTAAAAAATGACTTCAGGTTTCTGACTTAGAGAATGGAGTTATTAACTAAGATAAGAGGAGAGCAGATTTGCAGTCTGTCAATAATTAAATTTGGAACATGGTGAATTTGAACTGCCTTTCGGAAATATAGATGCTGAGAGGCAGGTATATATATAAATGTGGAAAGATCTGAGCTTCAGATATGTATTTGGGGAGATGAGAGCCATGGCAAAAAATATATATATGTGTGTGTATATATATATGCATATGTATAAGTATGTATGTATGTATTTTTCAGACAGGGTCTCACTCTGTCGCCCAGGCTGCAGTGCAGTGGTGCAATCATGACTCACTGCAGTTCCAACATCCAGAAGGATTCCTCAGGCAATCCTCCTGCCCCATAGCTGGGGCCACAAGCATGAGTCACCATGCTCAGCTGATTTTTACATTTTCTATAGAGACAGGGACTCCCTATGTTGCCCAGGCTGATCTTCAACTCCTGGGCTCAAGGAATCCTTTTGCCTCAGCCTCCCAGTGTTGGGATTACATGTGTGAGCCACAGCCCAGTCCTAGGAACCATGAATATTGACTATGCCTGTCTACTCCCATTAAAGCTCCTTCTTTAGCCACCAGTCAAGGCCATAGATACTTACTTTCAGTAAGGCAGGATTTTTTATTCAACCAGTTTTCATTTCTTAACCTCCACTTTCAACCCACCCACTTTGGTTTAGTTTTTGTTATCTAGTGCCTTAAATGCATAATATTTCCATTATGGAAGATTTTTTTTTTCTTTTTGGCTGCCCAGCTCCCATTCACCCCACTTCTGCTAATAGCTCCTGGGTTTTGCTTAAGGTTCCACCTCCCCCCTCACACTCTTATCCCATGTAGTTCTCGTAGAATTGATTCCACACCACATTTGGGGCAGGAGTAGATCTGACGTGTAGGCATGTGACTTAGTCCTAGCCAATCAAAGACTTCTGGTATAGTAATTGTCTCAGCAATAAGCACAGGATCACAGTAGGAAAAAAGAGATAAACTTTTACTGAAACTTCTGGGACAAACTCAGTTCTTTCCCTCTTAACATGAACCTATGAGGATATAGGGACAATATTTGCTGCTGAAATCTTACAACCACAAGTAATTTCAGAATAAAATTAATACCAAGGTAGGAGACCTAAGACATGAAGAAAACTTGGATCTCAGTGATCTCATTTGAGTTCTGTCTTTTAACAAGTGAATTTAACCCATTTATAATTATTGCAATTGATGGTTCCTCTTGTTAAGTTTATTTTTATTCTTCTAGTATGGTGGCTCTCAGATACATATCTCTGACCCCACCTAAGAGATTCTAATTTATTTAGTCTTCACTGTACTCTGGACACAAATTGTTTTTAATTTTTTTTTTGGCAACTTTTATTATAGGTACAGGGATTACATGTGCAGGTTTGTTACAAAAGTATATTGCATGATGCTGAGGTTTGGAGTAAGAATGCCCTGGTGGTTAGCATAGCACTCAATGGGTAGTTTTTCTGCTCTTGTCCCACTTTCTCCCTCTCCAATCTTATCTTCCCCAGTGGACACCAATTTTTTTTTTTTTTTTTTTTTTTGAGACGGAGTTTCGCTCTTGTTACCCAGGCTGGGGTGCAATGGCGTGATCTCGGCTCACCGCAACCTCCGCCTCCTGGGTTCAGGCAATTCTCCTGCCTCAGCCTCCTGAGTAGCTGGGATTACAGGCACGCACCACCATGCCCAGCTAATTTTTTGTATTTTTAGTAGAGACGGGGTTTCACCATGTTGACCAGGTTGGTCTTGATCTCTCGACCTCATGATCCACCCGCCTCGGCCTCCCAAAGTGCTGGGATTACAGGCTTGAGCCACCGCGCCCGGCACCAATATTTTTTAAACTAATTTTTTAAATTAAACAAAAATTTTTAAAATCAGATTGCTCTAATGTGCCATCAGGTTTCAGAATCACAAATCTAGTGGTCACTCTTGGTTTATTTATTTTTAAAATGTTTTATTATAAAATACCATATGTACAGAAATACAGGAAAAAAAGAACATAAAACAAGCAAAGCTAAGCATTTTTACATTGAGAAATAAAATATTGCCAGCACCCCAGAAGCTGCGAACTTGACTCATTGCAGTGTTTTAGAAATTTCATAACAGACATCTTTCTATGAGAATCTAGACATACTCTGCCTCTGTAGCCTTCCTTGGGGCAATTTGAGCCATAGCATACTTTCAAGCCTTTTCCTGCTTAAACAACACTGAAATCTGATGAAGTCATAGCTTCAGATTTTAAAAAATTATTTACATGTACACATTCACATTTATGTAAAGCATATGTTTTACCAGGGTTTTTTAAGATGCTATTTTTTTTAATCTACAAATTTGTTTCTCTAGATTTTGCAATGGTGTTAGAAGCTGAGCATCAGCTCAAATGAGAATCCCATAAAGTTCAGGGGTAAATATATGGCCCAACCAGGTAGTTTATATTCTGGAGGTGGGACCCTGCATCCTTCTTGGTAGCTAAACGTTATCTGGGGTACTGCTCACCTGCTGCAGCTTCTGTGGCTACCCCAAAGTGTCCTACATATACTTGTGGCTGTGATCTGGGGGCTGGCATTGGTGACAGCCTTTCCTTCTCTTCCCTGACTCCCTGACATCAGCCTCAATTGTTTCAGATGCCCTATTAAGAAAGGCTCTGCTTCACAATCCAGGCCAACTTTCAAGTTCATTGTCTTCCCCAGGCAAATTATTTATTCCCTTGTTCAAAAAGTAGCTCAGGGGTCTTCATCCTGAGAGCTTGATCATCCTGGAACCAGGCAGAAGGGCGGCATCTGACCCAGCCAGTACCCTGTAAAATTAATTAATTATCTTAATGACTGCCCTGGGAGACCTGTCTCACTCTTCATATTTGTTTACTCTGATCTTGGATTTCCCGCAGGCTTCCTTGGAAAGAACTGCCTTCCCTTAGGAGTGTTTAGCATCGAGTTTCTCTACCCTGGTTCTGCCATTGATTTGACCCCTGATGTGTTCTTACAGGATTTCCTCACAATTTCTCATCTGCTGACAAGTCTCTTTCTTGTTTTCTAGCAATTTTGGATTTATATGTAAAATTTGTATGTATGTATGTATGTATGTATGTATAAATATAAAATATACAGTTGACTCTTGAACAACATGGGTTTGAATTGCACTATTTACTTATACGTAGATTTTTTTCAATAAAGGTTACACCAAGGACCAGGTGCAGTGGCTCACGCCTGTAATCCCAGCACTTTGAGAAGCTGAGGCAGGCAGATCACCTGAGGTCAGGGGTTCAAGACCAGCCTGGCCAACATGGTGAACCCTTGTCTCTACTAAAAATATAAAAAATTAGCTGGGCATGGTGACAGGCACCTGTAATCCCAGCTACTCAAGAGGATGAGGCAGGAGAATCACTTGAACTTAGGAGGCAGAGGTTGCAGTAAGCCGAGATTTTGCCATTGCACTCCAGCCTGAACGGCACAGTAAGATTCCATCTCAAAAAAAAAAAAAAAGTTACATCAAGTTTGCCTGGCTTTTCTGTCTCCCCTTCTACCTTCTCCACCCCTGCCACATCTGAGTAACCCTTCTTCTTCCTCCTCCCCATCAACTTGCTCAAAGTGATGATGATGAGGATGAAGACCTTTATGATGAACCACTTCTACTTAATGAATAGTAAATCGATTTTTATTTCCTTGTGATTTTCTTAATATTGTAGAATACAGTATGTAATACATATAACAAACGAAGTACATGTTAACTGACTATGTTATCCATAAGGCTTGCGGCCAGTAGTAATTAGTGGTTACGTTTTTGGAGAGTCAAAAGTTACGTGTAGATTTTCAATGTCAGTGCCGTTAACTCCCATGTTGTTCAAAGGTCAACTCTATATTTTTCTGTCATTTTAGTTGGATTTGGAGGGATCATGGGAGACAGACACCCATGCTCAGAAAATAAAATGGTGAGATTGGCATATAATGGCATTTCTCTGGGAACAGCTATAGTTTTAGCACCTGAATTTGAGCTTTAGTGCATAGAAGAGCATATTTATAGTTACTTGTATTTTAACTAACATGCAATTTATTAAATTGTAAATCTAAAAAACCTAGTTTTCCCCAGGCCTTTAACATAACTCATGAATTATTATTACACATTTAGTATATCTTATCTAAAGTTATGTATAATTTTTATTTGTCCTTGTATCAATGCTAAAATGTAAGCGTGACATAATAAATTCCCCTGAATATTTAACATCCCTTAAAAGGCTGCTTACTAAATTTTCCTTCAGCTTTGTCATTTTTAACCACAATTACAAATTTGAATCTCTTAAGTGCTTCAAACATCTGACAAGGCTGACTTATAAATCTGACAAACAGAATTGCTAAGTGCTTAAATACTATTTATAAACCTAATAAGTCTGAAATTATTTATTAATTCAGAAATTTTTAAACATTCAGTTTCAGCTATTAATCAAATTCTCTTAAATATTTTAAATTAAAGTCACAAATCTTATATCAATCAAACTGTTAACTCACCATTCTGCTTACAGTAGCAGCCATGCTTGTTGGTTTTGCTTTAAATTTATGTCCACAAATCTCCAGTTGACCGCCCAGTGCTGCCCCCTAATGTATTCACTTTTCTGTTTTCCCAGATAACTATTATTTTTGGAGGAGGAGAAAGATAGTCATTTATTAGCCTTTTTAACAATTTATTTTTAATTGTAGTAAAATACACAGAGACTGGGCACAGTGGTTCCTGCCTGTAATCTCACTGCTTTGGGAGGCCGAGGCAGGTGGATTGTTTCAGTCCAGGAGTTTGAGACCAGGCTGCAAAATCCCAATTCTACAAAAAAGTACAAAAAATTAACTAGGTATGGTGGTGTGTGCCTGTAGTCCCAGCTACTCAGGAGGCTGAGCCTGGAGAATCACCTGCGCCCAGGGAGGTCAAGGCTGCAGTGAGCTATGATCATACCACTGCACTCCAGCCTAGGTGATATAGTGAGACCCTGTCTCAGAAAATAATTACACGTAATATTTGCCATCTTAA
This sequence comes from Saimiri boliviensis, assembly GCF_048565385.1. Taxonomy (NCBI): domain Eukaryota; kingdom Metazoa; phylum Chordata; class Mammalia; order Primates; family Cebidae; genus Saimiri; species Saimiri boliviensis. The sequence continues at coordinate 15,656,975 of NC_133460.1, read as the reverse complement.
CCATTTTTAAGTGTCCCACATAACTTTTCATAACTTATGTCTCCCTAATTCTCAGTTACTATTTAATTGTGAATATTAGAAGCAATTAGAAAAGAATGTTGTATTTTTCTTCCCACTACCAGATCTACCAACCTAACTATATCTGCTCCAATTTAATCTGCTTTCTCTCCTCTTATAGTGGAGAAATTTCCATCAGCATCTGGAAGTACTATCTTTAAAAACACAAAGCAAAGGCCAGTCACAGTAACTCACATCTGTAATCCCAGCACTTTGGGAAGCCGAGGCAGGAGGGTCATTTGAAGCCAGGAGTTAAGAGTCCAGCCTGGGCAACATAGAGAGACACTATTTCTACAAAAAAGAAAAAACAAATGAACAAAAAAACATAAAACAAAGTTTTCTTTGGCTCTCCTTCTCCATCTAGCTACTACCTCTTTATAGAAAAAATTTTTTCAAAGAGCTGTCTACCTTTGCTTCCTTCCCATCTCACCTCCTATTCTCCTGTTCTCTCTTTAACCCACTCTAACACCACCCTAAGGCCTCATGCTATAGGAAGCCCCACACTAGTCATCCTCCAGCTGTGTTTTCCCCTTTAGGCAAGGAATTCACAGGGCCGAGAAACATGGCTAGTCAGAAGTTGTCCCTTCCCAGACCCTACTCAGAGTACCTAAAACCCTGGGATTCCTTGTCTAAATGGCCCCAAGCCAGTTCCCAGAGCCTGAGAGGGGCTGCTCCCCAGATCTAAGGGATGTGGCCTGTGTGTCTCTATACCTAAGAGATGGCTATTTGCTGGAGTGGAGGTGGGAAGGACTGTGTTGATGGAGGTTACACATTCAGCCTAGAGGGTTCATGCTTGTTCATACAGATGAAGGGAAGAAAGAAAAAAAAAAAGGAGCGGGGACTAGTCCTCCCTGTGCCAATTCATTCTGGAGAGAAACTCTTGGAATCAGAGAATTCTAAATTTGAAACTTGCCTTCCAAACACATATGGTGAATATGCATTTGTCAAGGTAGGAGGATAACATGTATTTTATTTAGCAGTTTGCTTGGCTGATAGCATTTAGTATTTAAACATATGGTGTGTAGACCTCCGCTTGTACTTTTGGCCCAGGCCCTACAACTGCCTGAGAAACCTGTCTGGTGACGATCACTGACTCTCTTCCATTTGCCTATCCGGTGGCCAAGTCTCAGACATTATCTTACCTAACCCCTCAGCAATATTCAACGTAATATATTACCTTCTTCTCTCAAGTTTCAGGACACCCCACTCTTGGTTTGCGCCTATTCTTTCTTGGTCCTTTTGTTTGTTCCCAATCCTCTTCCCCCTTACTGTAAATATTAGGACATCCTAGGGGCTGAGTGCAGTGGCTCACACCTGTAATCCCAGCACTTCGGGAGGCTGAGGCGGGTGGATCATTTGAGGTTAAGAGTTTGAGTTTGAGAGCAGCCTGGCCAACATGGCAAACCCCATCTCTACTAAAAATACAAAAATTAGCCTGGCGTGGTGATGCATGCCCGTAGTCTTAGCTACTTGGGAGGCTGAGGCATGAGAATCACTTGAACCTGGGAGGCAGAGGTTGCAGTGAGCTGAGATTGTGCCACTGCACTCAATGTGGGTGACAGAGCAAGACCCCCACCTCAAAAAAAAAAAAAAAAAAAAAAGAACATCCTAGGATTCAGTCTTTTTTTTTTTTTTTTTGAGATGGTGTTTCGCTCTTGTTACCCAGGCTGGAGTGCAATGGCTCGATCTCGGCTCACCGCAACCTCCGCCTCCTGGGTTCAGGCAATTCTCCTGCCTCAGCCTCCTGAGTAGCTGGGATTACAGGCACGCGCCACCATGCCCAGCTAATTTTTTGTATTTTTAGTAGAGACGGGGTTTCACCATGTTGACCAGGATGGTCTCGATCTCTGGACCTCGTGATCCACCCGCCTCAGCCTCCCAAAGTGCTGGGATTACAGGCTTGAGCCACCGCGCCCGGCCGGATTCAGTCTTTAGACTTGAACTCCACTTAAGTTCTTTCCTTGTTTGTTTGGGTTTTTTTTTTTTTTTTTTTTTTTTTTTTTGGAACAGGATCTCATGCTGTTGCCCAAGCTAGAGTGTAGTGACTCAGTCATAGCTCATTGCAGCCTCAGCCTTCTGGGCTCAAGCGATCCTCCTATCTCAGCCTCCCGAGTAGCTGGGACCACAGATGTGCACCACCACACTCAGCTAACTTTTTTTAAATGGACAGGGTCTTGCTATATCGCCCAGGCAGATCTCAAACTCCTGGGCTTAAACAATTCTCCTGCTGGCCTCCCAAAGTACTGGGATTGCAGGTGTGAGCTGCCATGCCTAGGCTCTTTCCTTATTTGAAAGCCTCACGTCTGTAAATGTCATCTATAAGCTGATAGCACACTTCTCGTCTCCCATAACCAGCTACCTGCTGATCATCTCTATGTGCTTTATTAAACAGGCATCCCAAATTTGACAGGTCCAAACCGGAATTCTTGATTTCCCCTCAAAACAAACCTGTCTCTCTCCCAGCCTCCAGTATCTTTTCTAATTCAAGAAATTCCACCACCATCCACCTAGCTGTTTAGTTCCAAACTCTGGAAGTCTTTGATTCCTTATTGCCTCACACCCCACACACAATCCATAGTCAAGTTCCTCTGACCCTACGTTCAAAACACACCTCCCAGCTATTCACTTCTCTCTGTTTACACTGTCACTATCCTCTTCCAAGTAAGTATCATTTTCACCCGGACTGGGTAAGCCTCCCAAATGATCCTTCAGCTTCCATTCATTCATACCTTCCTCACTACAGACTTTTCATCTTATAGCCGCCCCCAAGCTCTTTTAATATCGTAAATCAGATCACATGATACCCCTGCTCAAAATCTGCCAATGACTTGTCTTCACATTAAAAATAAAATCTAGAGCCGGACACGATGGGTAATCACTGGTAAACCCAGCACTTTCAGAGGCCAAGGTGGGCAGATCACCTGAGTTCAGGAGTTCAAGAACAACCTGGCCAATGTGGTGAAACCCCATCTCTACTAAGAATACAAAAATTACCTGGGCATGGCAGTGCACACCTGTAATCCCAGCTACTTAGGAGGCTGAGGCAGGAGACTCACTTGAACCTGGGAGGTGGAGGTTGCAGTGAGCCAAGATCATACCATTGCACTCCAGCCTGGGCCACAAGAGTGAAACTCCATCTCAAAAAAAAATTTTTTTTTTAATTAGCCAGGCATGGTGGCATCTGTCTTCAGTCCCAGCTACCCAGCAGGCTGAGGTGGGAGGATCACTTAAGTCCCGAAGTTCAAGGCTGGAGTGAGCTATAATCATACCACTGCACTCCAGCCTGGGTGACAGAGCAAGACCTTGTCTAAAAAAAAAAAAATCCAGACTTCTCAACATGGTCTGCAAGGCCCTACATCACCAGGCACTTGCTTTGTTCTAGAACTTCCTCTCACTAGCTCTGCTACAGCCACAGTGGCTGCTTTACAGGTATTTGAACCTACCAAGCTTGCTCTGGCCTCAGAGCGTTTATACATTCTATTTCCCATACATTTCAGCTGCTTGATTTATTCATGGTTTACTCCTGTGTAGATTTTAGATCTCAGCACAAAGTATTATCTCTTTAGAGAGGACTTCAATCTAAAGTACAGAGTTTCAATCTAAAGTGCAATCTATCACCTTACCCAGGCTTATTTCCTTGCAGTATCAATTACTTGCAAAAATTATGCTCATTGCGTATTTCTTTACTTGTCTGTTTTCTGTGCCTACACGCACACACCTTCCTCCCAACAGAATTTATGCTCCATTAAGGTATAAAATTTATCTTTTTTTTTCTTTTTCTTTTTCTTTTTTTTTTTTTTTTTTTTTTTTTGAGATGAAGTCTCACTCTGTTGCCCAGGCTGGAGTGCAGTAGCATGGTCTCAGCTCACTGTAACCTCTGTCTCCCGGGTTCCAGCAATTCTCATGTCAGCCTCCCAAGTACCTGGGATTACAGATGTGCACCACCACACCAGGCTAGTTTTTCTATCTTTATTAGAGATGGGGTTTCACCATGTTGCACAGGCTGGTTTCTTGAACTCCTGGCCTCAAGTGATCCTCCCGCTTCAGCATCCCAAAGTGCTAGGATTACAGTTGTGAGCCACTTCGCCTGGCCAAATTTATCTTTTTTTTTTTTTTTTTTTTTTTTTTGAGACGGAGTTTCGCTCTTCTTACCCAGGCTGGAGTGCAATGGCATGATCTCAGCTCACCGCAACCTCCACCTCCTGGGTTCAGGCAATTCTCCTGCCTCAGCCTCCTGAGTAGCTGGGATTACAGTCACGCACCACCATGCCCAGCTAGTTTTTTGTATTTTTAGTAGAGAAGGGGTTTCACCATGTTGACCAGGATGGTCTCGATCTCTCGACCTCGTGATCCACCCGCCTCAGCCTCCCAAAGTGCTGGGGTTACAGGCTTGAGCCACCGCGCCCGGCTCAAATTTATCTTTTTTATCACTATATGCCCAGTGCCTAGAATCGTATGATCATTGATCAATAAATTTCAAAATAGGGCTGGACGTGGTGGTTCAGGTCTGTGATCCCAGCACTTTGGGAGCTTTGCTTGAGTTTAGGAGTTCAAGACCAGTGTGGACTACTACATGGTGAACCCCATCTCTGTAAGAAAATACAAAACAGATAGCCAGGTGTGGTGTTGCACACCTATATATAGTCTCAGCTACTTGGGAGGTTGAGGCAGGTGGATTCTTTAAGCCCAGGAGACAGAAGTTGCGGTGAACTGAGATGACGTCACTGCTCTCCAGCCTGGGTGGCAGAGAGAGAAACCCTGTCCCAAATAAATGAATACATAAATAAATAAATGCACACTGAATATACCAGATTGTCTTAAGCATTTCACTCACCTTAAATACTGTAATATGCAAAATCTACACCTTATCACTAGGATTATAAAAACAAATTGCTGAACCTAATACAAGAGTATTAATGCCACAGGTATGACTTATTCATCCATCATCTCTATACTTGTTTTTACATTTTTCTGTATTTGTCACATCGCTTCCCTACTAAGAAAACAGAATTGTTATCCTAGGTCAGCTGAGGTTACAAGTTCAGGAACTTCAGTCAGAGGGGATTCCAGATTGCAACAAGGGATACAGAATGTGCTTTCCGGGGTGGGACAGTATCAACCTCCACCTTACCAATCTTGACCCTTTCTCATGGCTCAGTGGCACCTGGCCTGTCCATGAAGGATACCAAGCCTGTGTCTTTCCCGAGAATTTAATGTAAATTTCACAATCTAAGTATCATTTACATTTCACATTTCACCAGTTGGAAAATAAAAATCTTAATCTCCGTACAGTTTTTTTCTTTCTTCATTTGTTTTCTTGTTGTTGTTGTGACAGGATCTTGCTATGCTGCCCAGGCTGGTCTTGAACTCCTGGCCTCAAGCAAACCTCCTGCTTCAGCCTCCCAAAGCACTGAGATTACAAGTGTGAGTCACCACACTCGATTCTTTCTTAATTTGTAATGCTGGAACTCTGTACCCTTCACCTAGATTGTTTTACTTCTTATTCTTAAGAATCTTCTTATTCGTAAGATCCTTTATTTACTTATTTATTTATTTATTTATTTATTTATTTGTTTGTTTATTTTTGGAGACCTGTTCCCAGGCTGGAGTGCAGTGGCTCGATCTCGTCTCACCACAACCTCTGCCTCCCAGGTCCAAGCAATTCTCCTGCCTCAGCCTCCTGAGTAGCTGGAATATCAGGAGCCTACCACCATGCCCAGATAATTTTTGTATTTTTAGTAGAAACAGGTTTCACCATGTTGGCCAGGCTGGTCTTGAACTCCTCACCTCAAGTAATCTGCCCGCCTTGGCCTCTCAAAAGAGGACAAGTCACCACACCTGGCCAGATTCTGCAGGTATGAGCCATCTCACCCAGCCAGATTCTGCACCTTTAAAAAAAAAAAAAAAAAAAAAAAATTTACCTTCTCAATTGTCTCAGTACCCATCATAGACATCACATTTGTTGATATTCAGGGAAAACAATTACCATTTGTGTATTCGTAAATTTCCAGAACTCTCTTATTATTTCTGTGAGTTTTTTGCATAATTCACTGAGGTTCTACACAAAGAAAGATGATTTTCTCATCTTATTGCCAGTAGCTGTACCTTATGGTTTTTTTGTTTTATTTTTGCCTGAGCTTCCAGAAACATCATCAAATGATAGCAGTAGCTCACATCCTGGTTTTATTTATGACTTTAAAGAGACGCTGGTGTTCTATTGTTAAGGATGATGCCATTGATGTGAGATTCTTTTATCATCCATTCCTTAATTCGTTACATATTTATTGGTACCCATCCAAGTGCATTGGATTTGGCAATATGTAGGGCACTGATCGCCTTGGGGAAAGCAGTTTTGATGGCAGGGTGCCAGCAAAAGCCAGATTGCAGTGGTTTGCAGGGAGACATGTGACGGAAACCTTCTTTACTGCCTGCCAAGGATTTTCATCAGGAATAGGTGCTGGATTCTTTCTTAATGCCTTTTCAGCATTTATTAGTAACATTGTGGGATGGTGGGGTTTTGTTTTCACTTGATCCATTGGGATGATTTAACATATTAATATATTTTCATTCATTCATTCAAGAAATACTTCAGTGCCTACGATAAGTCAGGTACTCTTCTATTGTTGTTAGATTTGTGATTTTATAAAATATTGTATGAATTCATGATTTTTTTTAGAGAGAGGATCTCGCTCTGTCACTCAGGCTGCATTGCAGTGGTATGATCACAGCTCACTGCAGGCTCAAACTGCTGGGCTCAAGTGATCCTCCCATCTCAGTCTCTCAAGTAGTTATGACTACAGGCACATGTCACTGCCCCCAGCTAATTTTTTAACATTTTTTTGGACAGGGTCTCACTATGTTGCCAGGGTGGTCTTAAACTCCTGGCCTCAAGTGATCTTCTTACTTTAGCTGAGATTACAGGTAGAGCCACTAGGCCTGGCTCTTCGTTTTATTTTTATATCAATTTGTAAATATTGAACTGTTTTGACAGTAATAGGATAAATGTGACTCAATTATGGCATTTTATCCCTCAATTTTTAATTACTAAACCAATTGATGCTTATTATAAAAAATTCAAAACATGCAAAAGCATATAAATTCAGAAAGTTCAGATACTCCCTATTAATAAATGTTTCTGAACCTTTTTGTCTTTTAATTGTCATAAGCTTTAAAAAGTTACTTGCAATCATTTTATGTAGAATTTTCACATGTATATTTATGGTTGTGGTATAAATATTACAGAAAGAGAGCCATACCTGGTGCTCCATCAGATTGTGCTCTCCTGCTAAATGATACTTTGTTGCAGGGTTTTTTTGTTTGTTTTTCTTTTTGTTTTTGAGACAGGGTCTCACTCTGTGGCCCAGGCTAGAGTGCAGTGGTGGGACCATGGCTCACTGCAACCTTAACCCCCCAGGCTCTGGTGATCCTCCCATCTCAGCCTCCCTAATAGCTGGGACTTTGGGCACACACCACTAGTTTTACATAACCAACTAGTTTTACTTTTTTTTTTTTTTTTTTTTTTTTGTAGAGATGGGGTTTCACCATCTTGACCAGGTTGGTCTCGAACTCCTGGCCTCAAGTGGTCTGCCCATCCCAGTCTCCCAAAGTGCTGGGATAAAAATCGTGAGCCATCACGCCCAGCCTGTTGCAGTTCTTGACCCATCTGCGGTCTGGGCAGCCTGGCATTCCCTCCCCCCACGAGCATGCTGGATGCCATGCAGAGGTCACTGAGGTTTCCTTGTTCAAAGAGTACTGAGCACTGATCTGACTCCATGGAAGTTGAGAATAAAATATTCTTTATTCTTTGCAAGAAGCAAAGAATAAAATAAATAGATTAAATGTATAGCACATTAGATGGTGATCAGACCTATGGAGGAAAAGCAAGGAAGGAGGAACAGAAATGTTATTGGAAGTGAGGGAACCATAGTTACTGTGGGAAGGAAGGTCCCATGCAGGGAGGCGCAGAGCTTTCTTAAAAGAAGTCTCGGGCAACAGTGAGAATAAGGGAGCCTCAACCACACAATGCAATACCAAGGAATTTCACAAATATCATGTGCAACAAAAGAAGCAAAACATGTAGAGTACATTCTGTATAATGCCATTTATTTATTTATTTATTTAGTACTTTTTTTAGATGGAGTCTTGTTCTGTTGCCCTGGCTGGAGTGCAGTGACTTGATCTCAGCTCACTGCAACATCTGCCTCCTGGGTTCTCCTGCCTCGGCCTCCCAAGTAGCTAGAACTACAGGAACATGGCAACACACCCAGCTAGCTTTTGTATTTTTAGTAGAGATGGGGTTTCGCCATGTTGGCCAGGCTGGTCTCAAACTCCTGACCTCAAGCGATCCGCCTACCTCGATCTCCCAAAGTGCTGAGATTACAGGCATGAGCCACCTCACGTGGCTGTGATGCCATTTATACAAAGTACAAAAAGAGGCAGCATATCCAAGCTGTAAAAATCAGAAAGGCCAGGCACAGTGTCTCACACCCATAATCTCAGCACTTTGGGAGGCCAAGGTAAGCGGATCACCTGAGGTCAGGAGTTCGAGACCAGCCTGGCCAACATGGTGAAACCCCATCTCTACTAAAAATACAAAAAATTAGCTGGGCATGGTGTCACGTGCCGGTAATCCCAGCTACTCGAGAGGCTGAGGCAGGGGAATCACTTGAACCTGGGAGGCGGAGGTTGCAGTGAGCCGAGTTCACACTATTGCACTCCAGCTTGTGCAGTAAGAGAGAATCTCTGACTCAAAAAAAAAAAAAAATCAATATAGCAGCCAGACACGGTGGCTCACCACTCTAATCCCAGGACTTCAGGAGGCCAAGGCAGGAGGATCACTTAAGCTCAGGAGTCCAAGACCATCCTGGGCAACAGAGTAAGACCCCATCTCTACCAAAAATGCAAAAGTTACCCCAGCATGGTGGCACATGCATGTAGTCTCAGCCACTCATGAGGCTGAGGTAGGAGGATTGCTTGAACCTGGAGGTTCATTTGCAATAAGCCGAGATCACACCACAGCACTCCAACCTGGGTGACAGAGTGAGATCCTATGTCAAAAAACCAAAACAGGCTGGGCATGGTGGCTCTCAACTGTAGTCCCAGGACTTTGGGAGGACAAGGCAGGTGGATCACTTGAGGCCAAGAGTTCGAGACCAGCCTGGCCAACATGGTGAAACCCCGTCTCTACTAAAAATACACGAAGAAGCTGGGCACGGTTGCACATGCCTGTAATCCCAGCTACTTGGAGGCTGAGGCATGAGAATCGCTTGAACCTAGGAGGCAGAGGTTGCAGTGAACCGAGATCGTGCCATTGCACTCCAGCCTGGCAACAGAGTGAGACTGTCTTAAAAAACAAAAACATTTTTGCTTGGTTAAAACAGATGAAGTATATAAAAAAAAAAAAAAAAAAAAAAAACCTCAAATGAATCCCTGTAATCTCTAAACTGTGTTTTATTTAGTGTCCTTTAAACTGACTGCCTTGGGAAAACAAAAGCAATAACTATTTCTACTGTCATTTCCCTGTTTTAAAAAATCATTTCTGTCTCCCCTCTGGATATTTAAGAATAATAAACTCAGCAGACATTAAAATACTGTTAGGACTTAGGAGATCAAGTAAAACAAAGATAGAAGTCTGTTGTCATTGGATTGGGCAACATGTAAGATCTTGATGATGTTGGTGCAAATAGCTTCACTGGTGTGGAGACAACAGATGCAAGAATGCAGAGATTTCGGAGAAATAGGATATGAGGAACTGGAAACAGTTGAGCCTCACAAATACTTCAAATATTTTGACTCTTAAAGTTAAGAGAGAACCTACCTGGAGTTGATAATTGTCTAAGTGTTTGTGTGAGTGTTTATCATAGAAGATGAGAATGATGGCCGGGTGTAGTGGCTCCTGCCTGTGATCCCAAAACTTTAGGAGGCCAAGGCAGGAGAATTATGTGAGTCCAGGAGTTCGAGGCCAGTCAGGATGACATAGCAAAAACCTTGTCTCTACAAAAAATTTTAAAAAGTAGCCAGGCATGGTGGCACACACCTGTAATTCCAGCCACTTAGGAGGCTGAGGTGGGAGGATCTCTTGAACCCAGGAGTTGGAGGCTGCAGTGAGCTATGATCACACCACTGCACTCCAGCGTGAGCAACAGAGCAAGACCCTGTCTCAAAAACCATGAGAAAAACTAGGATACGTGGATGTGCTAAAGGAGGAAATCAGTAGACAGAAACAGTTTCATTCACGGATTTGTGCTCTCAATCTTTTCATCATTCACTTATTCACCAACTACTTACTAAATACCTGTTTTACCAGTCACTTTTTTTGTTTTCTTTTTGAGACAGGGTCTCGCTCTATCACCTAGGCTGGAGTGCAGTGGTGTGATCATGGCTCACTGTAGCCTCTATCTCCTTGGACTCTCTCAAGTGATCCTCCTGCCTCAGCCTCCTGAGTAGCTGGGACTTACAGACATGTGCCACCACATTTGGTTAATTTTTTTTTTTTTTTTTTTTGTAGAAACGAGGTTTCACTATTTTGCCCAGAGGGGTCTCAAACTCCTGAGCTCAAACAATCCTCCCACCTTGGCCCCATCACTGTTGTTCGCAGTGATCATAGAGCAATGATAGATGCAATCTCATGCGATTTACCGTCTATCTGAGAAGAGAGAAGTTGCAGGCATAGCTGACCGCAAGAATGGTAGTTGGGTGGAGGAGGAGTCTTGAATGAAAGTATGAGAAAATAGGCCAGCCGTCTGGGCACAGTGAGTCACGCCTATAATCCCAGCACCTTGGTGGATTCACTAGCCAGGTGGATCCCTAGAGCTCAGGACTTCAAGACCAGCTTGAGCAACATAGGGAGATCCTGCCTCTGCAAAAAATACAAAAATTAGCTAGGCATGGTAGTGTGCACTTCTAGTCCCAGCTACTCAGGAGGCTGAGACAGGAGGATCACTTGAGCCTGGGAGACCAAGGCTGCAGTGGCTGTGATTGTACAAGTGCACTCCATCCTGGGCGATACATCGAGACCGTGTCTCAAAAAAAAAAAAAAAGAAAGAAAGAAAAGAAAAAAAAAGATGTGAGGCTGGGCATGGTGACTCACATCTGTAATCCCAGCACTTTGGGAGGCTGAGGCAAGTGGATTGTTTGAGCTCAGGAGTTTGACATCAGCCTGGCCAACTCATGGCAAAACCCCATCTCCACCAAAAATACAAAAAATTAGCCAGGCATGGTGGCACACACCTGTAGTCCCAGCTACTTGGGAGGCTGAGGCAGGAGGATCGCCTGAGCCCGGGAGGTGGAAGTTGCAGTGAACCAAGATCACGCCACTGCACTCCAGCCTGGGCAACAAAAAGAAAATAAAAAGGGATAAAATTAAAGTTTGCACCCAGGAGCTGTACAGGGCGTGTGTCTCATAGGTAAACAGGCATCACCGGTTGTGTTTGGGAGGGGAATGAAGTAAAAAGTGGGGAATCACTAACCTAATGCAACCTCTCCATTTCCCAGGTGTGAAAACTGAGGCCCGGAGAGGTGATGTGATTTGCCTAAAGTCATGCAGCTAGTGGCAGAGCCAGGCCTAGACGCCAGGTGTCCTGGCTCTCAAGACATTCCGCTGCCCGAGGAATGGAACAGGTAGTATCACTCACACTGGGGGCCATGGGTCAGTCCATTCAGCCCAGAGCTGCCCGAGGTTCCAACTAAAGAAACCAGAGAAAACATCCACTCAAAATTCTGACAAGTTGAATGGGGTTGAAATCAGAACTGGGCAAGAGAAAGGGGGCAAGGTTTGAAACTCAGACCTCAGGATCCTGAGACAGAGGCCAAGGTACCATCACCCCACATCACCTTCTGAAGGTGGATTGAGCTCTGGCCCTATCATGTCCATCTCTAAACAACTTGGTGGTGAGTCCTCTTCAGCCATTCCGCGACCCCATGCTCTGTCCGATATAATTCACAATGTTAGGAGAATCAATGGCCACTTGCAGAGGATGCCTGGGAGGATGGAGAAAAAAGGAATCGGAAGACCAGTTAGGAGGTCTTTGGAGAGATCCAGGAGGAAAGTGAAGAGGAAGGGCTGGTAGGCAGGGTCCACTGGATCCGTATGGTATCACCTGGGTTAGCGGTTGGTAAAGTTGGTCAGCAGTGATGGTGGAAAACCTAGAGTAGAAATGAAATCCACATCAAAGTGGAAAGGAAAAGAGTTTCTGCTTTTGTGTATGTTTACTTGCTATTTATACTAAAGGATGTTCTTAAACCCAGTATTGATAAAACAAATCTACCTTTGGTGCTGTAAGTAAGATATACCCTATGAATTATTTGTTAACACGAGTATTAGTCATTGGTAATGTGTATTAACTCCTCTGAAGATTCTGAGTTATGGTTTCTTTTTCGTTCATTCAGTGATTTTTTTTATTGAGCATCTACTATGTGCCATGCATTGGTCTGGGCATTTGGAATACATCAAGTGAACTAAACAAATACCACTGAACTCCTAAAACTCACTCAGCAGCAGGTGGCCAGTGAAGCTAGTCTTCGGGAAAAACAATGGGAGAAATTGCTCAAATGGCATGGTATTAATCAAAGTAAAAGCTGGAAAGATGTATATTGATAGGCTGAGTTTGATTGGATCCTATGGAGAAAGATTTTTCCAGGCAGAGAGAGCTGAGATAGTGGCTGGATTATTTCAGAGGATCTACCTGAATCAGTGGCTGTGATCATGAGTCTCCTGGGAGGACCAGATTCCTGGGGGTAAACAGCAACAAAAGAGGTACCATAGGGAGGGGCTCTCCACAAAGGCCGTGTGAGGAGCTCTGTAGACAGAAGAGAATCCACAATGTAACAGTTAACCAGGTCATCAGACTCCAAGACACCAAGCAATGTTGTCCGCAGGTTATCCAACGTGGTGGTGTGGGGAGAAAGCCATGGAAAATGTGAGAGCATCTGATGCCTGTCAAGTTGTTAGGCAGGGATTGAGCAGTGGTCAGCGGGCAGAAAGCAGGGCTGTGGTCAGTGAGCTGAGGTTCAAGAAACATTTCCAACCTCTGGGAGGAGTAAGTTACATCTCATGCAAGGCATTAAATAGAGACAAAGGCACAGGTGGGGAAAAAGAAGATGGCCTCTGAAGTAGAGGATAAGGAAGAGGTTAAGAACAGAATCCGGCCAATTGCAGTGGCTCACACCTGTAATCTCAGCACTTTGGGAGGCCAAAGTGGGAGGATCACTTGAGCCCAGGACTTCCAGACCAGCCTGGCCAACATGGTGAAACACTGTCTCTACTCAAAATACAAAAAAATTAGCCGGGCATGTTGGCACATGCCTGTAATTTTAGCTACTTGGAAGGCTGAGGCAGGAGAATCGCTTGAACCCAAGAGGTGGAGGTTGCAGTGAGCTGAGATTGTACCACTGCACTCCAGCCTGGGTGACAGAGCCAGACACCATGTCAAAAAAAAAAAAAAAACACAGAATCAGGCCAGGTACAGTGGCTCACGCCTATTACCTCAACACTTTGAGAGACCATGGGAGAGGACTGCCTGAGGCCAGGAGTTCAAGACCAGCCTGGGCAATGTAATGAGACCCCGTCTCCACAAAAATAATTTAAAATTAGCTGCATGTGGTGGTGCGTGTCCATAATCTCAGCTACTTGGAAGACTGAGGTGGAAGGATGGCTTGAGCCCAGGAGTTCAAGGCTGCAGTGAGCTATAATTGCTCTACTCCACTCCAGCCTAGGCAACAGAGTGAGACCCTGTCTTTTTAAAACAAAAACAAAATACATCCATCCCATTTATGGGAATCCCATGACCTGGGATTAGAGGGTTATAGAGGAAGTAGGATTTGAAGATAGGAAGCCGGCAGGGCCCACCATTCCTCCCCCGTGCAGAAGGAAGGAGGGAAGAGGTCATGCCTATTGCTTCTTTTATTGGCAGCAGGAGTCCCCATGAGTGCTATGACAATGATGTTCCCAGAGAGTGTTTTTTCTTTAATTAACCCAGGTTTTCATTCCAAAATTCAGAGAATGGTTTTCTTAGGACTGCAGATTAGGGCAGCCATAGGGTCCTAACCTGTGTCTTAATCTTTTGCTTTATGCGGTTTCTTTTTTTTTTTTTTTTTGAGACGGAGTTTCGCTCTTGTTACCCAGGCTGGAGTGCAATGGCGCAATCTCGGCTCACCGCAACCTCCGCCTCCTGGGCTCAGGCAATTCTTCTGCCTCAGCCTCCTGAGTAGCTGGGATTACAGGCACGCGCCACCACGCCCAGCTAATTTTTTGTATTTTTAGTAGAGACGAGGTTTCACCATGTTGACCAGGATGGTCTCGATCTCTTGACCTCGTGATCCACCCGCCTCAGCCTCCCAAAGTGCTGGGATTACAGGCTTGAGCCACCGCGCCCGGCCAATGCGGTTTCTTTCAGCTGTTACCACCCCCATCCAACGTTCATTCTAAGTCCAGACCTCTTTACAGCTCATTCTCCACTGTACACTCTTATTTTCTTCCTTCTTCCTGGCTTCCAGCCTTACTGCTTATTCTTCTGTTCAGAGGCTCACCTAACCCATCAGACTTGAGGCTTGGCCTGGTCTTCCTCTGAGTTAACATCTTCCTCTGATAATACTTCTGTAGTGGGCATTCTATCTGCTTCCTCACTGTCCCTTCCGCCCCCCCCCCCGCCCGCCCCATTCATAGCTGCGATGCGGTATGGGGAAATTTACAAGTCTAGGCTACGCACTGACACTGATCCTGTGCTGAATTTGACTTCCAAATAATGCTTCTGTCTCTGCACCACTTACTCCAGAATCTAAGTCCTGGGAGAAAGAATCTACTTGCTCAGATTCACAGCGAACTTCTCGATTCTGGCTCCTTCACTTCCACAGTGGGCGTTGAGAGGGGAGGCGAGTGACTTAGATGGCCCTCTTGTCAAATTGAATCACAGGGCATAATTCTCCCAGAGGGAACACTGGCGCAAGTAAGAGGGGAGGTGATTCTAGATCATCGCTGGTTTTTGTTTGTTTGGTTTGGTTTGTTTTTTTTGAGATAGGGTCTCACTCTGTCGTCCAGGTTGGAGTGCAGTGATGCAATCACAGCTCACTGCAGCCTCAACCTCCTGGACTCAAGCAATCTCCTGCCCCAGACAAGAAGCTGGGACCACAGGCGCGTGTCACCACACCCAGCTAATTTTTAAATTTTTTGTAGAGACAAGGTTTCACTATGTTGCCCAGGCTGGTCTCAAACTCCTAGGCTCAAATGATCCTCCTGCATCAGCCTCCTGAGTAGCCAGGACTGTGGGTGCATGCCACTACACCTGGCTAATCTTGGGTATTTGTGTGTGTGTGTGAGAGAGAGAGAGAGAGAGAGAGAGAGAGAGAGAGTGTGTGTGTGTGTGTGTGTTTACTTTTTTTTTTAAAGACGGGGTTTCACTATGTTGGTCAGGCTGGTCTTGAACCCCAGACCTCAGGTGATCCACCCACCTTGGCCTCCAAAGTGCTTGGATTACAGGCGTGAGCCACCGCGCCCGTCCTTGTTTGTTTTTTTGTAGAGCCAAGGTCTGACTACATTGTCCAGCCTGGTCTCAAGCTCCTAGGCTCAAGCAATCTGCCTGCCTCTGCCTCCCAAAGTACTGGGATTACAGGCATCAGCCACCACGCTCGGCCCATCGCTATTGAATAGAATAGTAACGAAAAACACATACATAATTAGAAATATTCTAGTAGCTGCACTTTTAAAAGGTAAAAAGAAACAGGTGAAATTAATTTTAATATTACAATTTATTTAAACTTTCTAAAATATCATGTCAACCTGAAATCAATATAAAAATCTGTAATGAGATATGATACTTACTTCTTGTTCTTCTACATCTTTGACATCCAATATTTCCCACTTACAGTACCACTGTCATTGAAAAGATTTGATCTGTATTTATCGTGACAGTTGAAAAAGTAGAGCAGCATACCCAAGTTGTTCCAAAAATACTTAAATATTTTCCAAGTACCAAAAAATCACTTTCCTGTATTATTCACTTCCACATTGATGAAGCTAGTTCATCTTTATTGGAATAATGGTTTGACTTTGAAGCAGAAACATACCAGTTTTAAAACTACTTCTGTCCAGGCTGGGCATAGTGGCTTATGCCTATAATCTCAGCACTTTAGGAGGCCAAGGCAGGTGGATCATTTGAGGTCAGGAGTTGGAGAGCAGCCTGGCCAACAGGATTAAACGCCGTCTCTATTAAAAATACAAAAATCAGTCGGGCGGTAGCGGTGCACGCCTGTAATCCCAGCTACTTGGGAGGCTGACGCTGGTGAATCACTTGAGCCTGGGAGGCAGAGGTGGTGGTGAGCTAAGATCGAGCCACTGCACTCCAGCCTAGGTGATGGAGTAAGACCCTGTTTCAAAAAAAAAAAAAAAAACCCACTTCTGTCCAAGTTACAGCAATTCACCAATCCTCATGTCAACTCAATATTAACACGGAATATAAAGGGATGCTATATAAGTTGAAAAGTAACTCTAAAGTTTATCAATATCAACAACATTCTTCAGATTTTTCTTGTAAGTTCTGCAGATAATTTACATAATGCTGGTGATTATTACTAAAAATATTTTTCATCCAGGTGCAGTGGCTCACACCTGTAATCTCAGCACTTTGGGAGGCCAATGGAGGGCAGATCACTTGAGCTCAGGAGTTCAAGATCAGCCTGGGAAACATGGCAAGACCTTGTCTCTACAAAAAAAAAAAAAAAAAAAAAAAAATTACCAGGCCATAGTGGTGCATGCGCCTGTAGTCCCAGCTACTTGAGGGGCTGAGGTGGGAGGATCACTTGAGCCTGGGAGGCAGAGGTCGCAGTGAGCCAAGATAATGCCACCGCACCTTAGCCTGCACAACAGCACAAAACCCTGTCTTAAAATACATATATATATATATATATCTCATATTGATTCATTGTAAAAAGTATGCAAAATCATTATTATTGATTTGTATTGTGAAATGTTTCCATTTCAGTATAAATTCTTATACTTTTCCAGCTAGGTCACAAGTTTTTCTTTCTTGAGAGCTTGGAATTTATCTCATTTCATATACACTGTGACATTGCTGGGAAAACATAAATCACATTGCCATGTTTATCTTCGATTATTAAATATTTGGCAAGCATTCCCTTTGTTTCAAGAAAATCTTGAATTGGAATTGGCAGTACAGTAAATCTTGGTAAAACTCTTCCATGACTCAACCAATGAACATTGGCAAAGACCCAGGATCACCCCATTCATTGCCTTCTATTTCTTTCAAAAGTCCCATGCACTGGTGATGATTCATAGCATTTGTACGTATACACTGAACAGTTTTAACAACTGTATCCATGACACTTTCCATGGAGTCTGCTTCCAAAAGCAGCACAAATATTTTCAGTATTTATCATACAGTGGGATGAAGCAATAAGGGAAACATCAGTCTCTTGTTTTGAAACTCCAATAAAACCAGATTTTTGACCAAACATAGCTGGAGGACCATCTGGCATGATAGAAACTAATTTTTTCATATCTAACTGAAATTTTTTTGGTCAGATGTAAAAGATTTTTAAAAATCTATGCCAGTTTTGTAAGCCATGAATTGAAAATGTTTATTTATAAATTGGGAAGACTTTTCTGAATGAATACACCCAGGCTATTAGCTGGGTAGTATCTCATGGCATGACTCAGCTAAATTTGCTATTTTCCAAAATTTATTTAGCTTTAATACACTCTTTCATTCTGTGGACAATTGTTTGGTGGCTTAATTGAAGATTATTCACTTTCTGTAAAATCTTTTTTTTTTTTTTTTTTTTTTTGAGACAGAGTTTCACTCTGTTTCCCAGGCTGGAGTGCTGTGGTACAGTTAGACCCCACTTCAGTGGGCAAAGTTATAATCTCTAATCTGATACAATCTATTTAAAATTTTTTGCTCAACATTTTATTCTGATTTCAAGTAACTAATTTCATCAGGTTTTCTTATGGTGGTAAAATATACATAACATAAAATTTGCTATTTTAATCCTCTGTAAGTATACATCTCTGTGGCTTTAAGTACATTCACACTGCTATGAACCATCACCACCACCCATCTCTACAACTTTATCTTCCCACACTGAAACTCTGACCCTATTAAACACTAACTCTCCTTTTTGCCCAGGTTGGAGTACAGTGGCGTGATCTTGGCTTGCTGCAACCTCCGCCTCCCGGGTTCAATGATCCTCCTGCCTCAGCCTCCCAAGTAGCTGAGATTACAAGCACGTACCACCATCCCTAGCTACTTTTTGTATTTTTAGTAGAAATGGGATTTTACCAACATCCAGGCTGGTGTTGAACTCCTAACCTCAAGTGATCCGTCTCAGCCTCCCAGAGTGCTGGGATTACAGGCATGAGCCACTGCGCCCAGCCTATTTTCTATATCTATGAATTTGACTACTCTAGGAAATTCATATGTGTGGAATCATACAGTATTTATCCTCTTGTGTTGGGCTTATTTCACTTAGCATAATGTCTTCAAGGTTCATCCATGTTGTAGCATGTGTCAGAATTTTCGTCTTTCTTAAACCATGTAATATCCATTCATCTGTTGATGACTAGGGGTGTACTTTTCACCTTTTGGCTATTGAGAATAACACTGCCATGAACATGGGCGTACAAGTGTCTATTCAAGTCCTTGCTTTCTCTTCTTTTCAGTGTATACTGAGAAGTGAAATTGCTGGTCCCATGGTATTTGTTTAATATTTTAGGAATTGTTGTACCACTTTCCACAGCAACCATTTTGCAGTCACACCAGCAATGCCCAGGGCTGGGAGGCGTCTGGTTTGTCTACATCCTCACCAACTCTTGTTTCCTCTGCTGCTTTCTGTTTTGTTGACAATCGCCATCCTAATGGGTGTGAAGTGGTGATCTGAGGTTTTGATTTGCATTCTCCTAGTTTCAGGTGACACCGAGCATCGTTTCGTGTGCTTTGTTAGTTCCTTCTTGAATGTGAGAGAAAACTTAGCAAACTCACTATGCATTCGCTGAAAATGTCTGTTGTTTCCACCTTGTTCTCTTAAAAAAAATTTTTCACAACTGACATGCAGCTTTTTTGTTTCACTCTACCACAGCAAATCGCAACTGACATCCGTCGTGAAATCGGTGGTGCATCTTCCTACAGTCTCTTGGGCTTTTCCCTTTTTAAAATTGACAAGCGGGCCAGGTGTGGTAGCTCATGGCTGGAATCTCAACACTTAGGGAGGCTGAGGCAGGAGGATCGCTTGAGCCCAAGAGCTTGGAACCAGCCTGGGCAACATAGTGCAAGACCCCATCTCTACCAAAAAAAAAAAAAAAAAAAAGCCTATTCTGCCTCCAAATAAGTGAATAAATAATTGACAAGTGAAAATTGTATATATTTATGGTGCATAGTTGATGTTTTCATATATGGATATGTTGCAAAATGGAAAATCAAGCTATTTAACCAATGCATGTTACCTCACATACTTCTTTTTGTTTCTTCACTCTTCTGTTTTTTTGGATTTTTTGGGTTTTTTTTGGTTTTTTTTTTTGTTTTTTTGAGACAGGGTCTCACTCTGTGGCCCGGGCTGGAGTGCAGTGGCACAGTCATGGCTCACTGCAACCTTGAACTCCTGGGCTCCAGCCATCTTCCCATCCTAGCCTTCTGAGTATCTGGGACCACGGGTGTGCACTACCACACCCAGCTAATTTTTTAATTTTTTGTAGAGATGGGATCTCCCTACATTGCCCAGGTTGGTTTTGAACTCCTGGGCCTAAGAGATCTTCCCACCACTGCCTCCCAAAGTGCTGGGATTACAGGTATGAGCCACTTCATCCAACCCTCACATACTTCTTTGTGTGTGTGTGGTAAGAACACTTAATATCTATTCTCTTACAGTTTTCAAATATACACTATGTTGTTATTAACCATACTCACCACATTGTACAATACATATCTCAAATTTATTTCTCCACTCTAATTGAATTTTTGTAGCCTTTAACCAACATCTCCCCAATTTCCCCATTCCCTAGCTTGCAGTCTGTCTCTCTCTATCTCTCTCTCTCTTTTTTTTGAGAAATGGACTCTCCCTCTGTCACCCATGCATGACAGTGGCACAATCTCGGCTCACTGCAACCTTCATCTCCTGGGTTCAAGTGATTCTCCTGCCTCAGCCTCCTGAGTAGCTGGAGGCATGAGCCACTATGCCCGGCTAATTTGTATATTTTTGGTAGAGATTGGGTTTCACCATGTTGGCCAAGCTGGTCTCGAACTCCTGACCTCAAGTGATCTGCCTGCCTTGGGCTCCAAAAGTGCTAGAATTACAGGTATGAGCCACCGTGCCCAGCCTCCAGTCTCTTAATTTACTATTCTTATCATAGCACTATCATTTACATCTTCATTTCATTCTGCATCAGTTGTCTTCCTTTATTTTAAACTGGAAACTTTGTTCATATATATATATATATATATATATATATATATATATATATCTCATTGAATTATAATTTAAATAGTATGTATTTTTATTTAATGAACAATGTGAGGCAAAAGTGTCATGCAATTCATACTGTCTGAATAAAATATTCAGGTAAACACATTACAATGTTATATCAATGCACAGAAAAAAAGGATTTGGCCAGGTGTCCTGGCTCACGCCTATAAGCCTAGCACTTTGGGAGGCCAAGAAGGGTGATTCACTTGAGACCAGGAGTTTGAAACCAGCCTGGCCAACATGGCAAAACCTCTTCTCTACTAAAAATACAAAAATTAGCCAGGCATGGTGATGGGCGCCTGTAAGCCCAGCTACTGGGGAGGCTGAGGCAGGAGAATCACTTGAACCTGGGAGGCAGAGGTTGCAGTGAGCTGAGATCATGTCACTGTACTCAAGCCTGGGCAACAGTGAGATTCTGTCTCAAAAAAAAAAAAAAAAAAAAAAAAAAAAAGGAAAGGAAATAAAAAGTGTTCAAACCAAATGAATTGACCCCTATTAGATGAGTGATATGTTCACATACAATCCTTCACGTGGCCAGTGGCTACTGGATTGAACAGTGTAGTTCAGTGTAGAATTTTCAAACAGTAAATTGTCTAAGCAATTCCACTGTTTAGATTCTTCTCTAAAGAAACTCTGCCCAGGTGCACAGAAGGTATGTAGGAAGATGTTTTCTGCAAAGTTGTTTATAACAGTAACTAAAGAGAACAACCCACATATCCACCAACTGGTTATGGCAAAAAAAATTGTGGTGTATCTATTCTAAGGAATTGTATGCCACAGTTTAAAATAGACACATTGGCACGGTAGCTCACCCATGTAATCTCAGCACTTTGGGAGGCCACAGTGGGAAGATCATTTGAGCCCAGGAGTTCAAGACCAGCCTGGGCAACACAGTGAGATCCCACCCCCCATCTCGATCAAAGAAAAAGATATTTAAAAATAAAAAATAAAATAAAATAAAAATAGGGACTTGGTTAGATCGCTAAGACATCTTACTAGGTGGAGAGGAAAAAAGAAAGTTGTATACTGTGATGCCTTTTTTTTTTTTTTGAGATGGAGTCTCACGCTGTTGCTCAGGCTGGAGCGCAGTGGCATGATCTCAGCTTACTGCAACCTCCGCCTCCAGGGTTCAAGTGATTCTCCTGTCTCTGCCTCCTGAGTAGCTGGGACTACAGGTGTGCACCACCATGCCTGGCGAATTTTTTTTTTTTGTATTTTTAGTAGAGATAGGATTTCATCATATTGGCCAGGCTCCTGACCTGATCTCGAACTCCTGACCTTGTGATCCACCTGCTTCAGACTCCTAAAGTGCTGTGATTACAGGTGTGAGCCACTGTGCCCGGTCAATGTGGTGTCATTTTAAAAACTGATGATAGATTCCAGGTGTGATGGCTCCTAAAGGAGGATCGCTTGAGGTCAGGAGTTTGAGACCAGTCTGGGCAACATAGCAAGACCCCCTCTCTACCAAAAGAAAAACAAAATTTAATTTTAAAAAACTTTTTGATAATAGGTAGATAGAAAGACAGAAAGATACCAGAGAGTGGTTCCCTCTGTGCCTCTATGGAAGGGGAGAGGGAACTTAGATGAACTTGGAGTTAATAAGAAGAATGCATGTATGTATTACTCATATAATTAAGATTAATTTAGAGAAAAAGAACTTAAGAAAGAAAACTCTTGATCAAAATGAAATGATGAACAAAAAAACAAATAAAAAAGAATTAACTACAATCCAGATTATATGGTGGATAGGTAAGTGTTATCACATGGCATAATATTTAAGGCAAATGTCAAAAGTAATTCTTCAAAAAGAAGATACAGAAATTATATGGTGGCCTTTCTGTAAACTGAAACTGGGAAATGCTAGTAATGAAAACTAACTTATGAGGCTTTTCTCTACCAGTGTTATGGCTAATATCCAGGTCACCCATCCCAAGCTGCTGTTACATTAAACCCCCAGACCTCAGCACCAATTGGCATCCAACCCACTGACCGCAACAGTTTCCAGCACCCCAATTGTTCTTATAGCCCTTGTTTTCATAGTCACTGTTCTTTTTCTTTGGTGTTCATTTATCCCATAAATACATATGTTGATTAAGTGGTAATTATTAGGTGGCTGGATCCAAACAACATATGGTAGACAGGGAATAAGAGAGGGAACGATCTAAGAGTGTTTTGGGATCCTCAATGTGCCCTTCTTTACATTAGAGAAACCCAGTTTTTAAATTAATAATGCTAGTTCTCTACCTCCCTGTAGATCAAGTTTTAATCCTTTAATCATTTAAATCCTTATCCCAAACTCAAAATTACCCTTGCACTACCTGACATTGATTGAGTAAATAGACTAGCCAAGAAAGACAATTAAATCAGCAGAGAGGCCTGAGAATTCTCTTGAACTTTGTTTAAAAGCACCCTGAAATTGGAGATTCTCAGGAGCATTCGCTTCCAACCATTTTCTAAATTGAAATTGCATTCCACTTCCCTAGACCACAGCCTTTTTCTAAGACAGAATTATGGGAACGCTGAACTCTCTAAGCAGAAGATGTGTGTCTGTGAATAAAACTGGAATGAACAAATCTATAAAGCAGTAGAACAATAACCCCAACAAAGACAGCGTGATTCACATTGCAAATGACAGGAAGAAAAAATAAACACAGGAGTGTTCACCTCAAAAAGGACAACCTCGATGACAATGATGAGACCTGAGATCACAAAAATAAAAGGACAGCAAGCCCCATGGAAAACAAAGCCCTTTGGAATAGAATTTTTAAATTAGGTACATCCTGTTTCCAAGAGACAAGCCTAATGCAAAGTGAATCAAAAGCATTAAGGAGGAAAAAGCAGGGATGATCTAAAATATATCAGAAATACAAAGGAAATAGAACAGTAATACTAATTTTTTTTTTAAAAAAATGCATTTATTAGCAGCCAGGTGCAGTGACTCAAGCCTGTAATCCCAGCACTTTGGGAGGCCAAGGTGGGCAGATCCCTTGAGGTCAGGAGTTCAAGATCAGCTTGGCCAACATGGGGAAACCCCATCTCTACTAAAAATACAAAAATTAGGCAGGCATGGTGGCATACACCTATAATCCCAGCTATTTGAGAGGCTGAGGCATGAAAATCACTTGATCCCAGGAGGCACAGGTTGCAGTGAGCCGAAATGGCATGACTGCACTCCAGCCTGGACGACAGAGCAAGACTCTGTCACAAGAAAAAAAAAAAAAAAAAAGGAAAAGAAAGAAAAGAAAAGCCTAGTTAACATGATAGACTGTACTTTAGACTAAAGGACTGTGCTTTAGGTTGAAGACCTCTCTGAAGAAATAATACTTTGAGCTGAGATCTTAGAAAAAAAAAAATTATTAACCATTTTTTTGGCGAGGGACGGACAGACTTGCTCTGTGGCCCAGGCTGGAGCGCAGTGGCACGATCATCATAGCCCACTGCAGCCTTCACCTCCCAGAGTCAAGCAATCCTTTCACCTCAGCCTCCTGAGTAGCTGGGACCACAGGCATAGCCATGACACCCAGCTAATTTTTTAATGTTTTGCAGAGATGGGGGTCTCAATATGTTACCCAGGCTGGCCTCGAATTCCTAGCCTTGAGCAAACCTCCCGCTTCAAACTCCCAAAATGCTGGGATTACAGGTGTGAGCCACTGCGCTTGGCCTATTAACCAATGTTAACATATTAAATGAATCTATATATTGCTAGGCAGAGCAGCTTACAAAATGCCAGAATGCATAATGGAACTGGACAGACTCAATGAATGATCACACGGTGCTTAATGGCTAAGCTCAGCACCTTGATACAGCTTTATGATTTGCAGAAAAATTTTGATAATGGTCCCTGCAAGAATCACCTGTAGGCCAGGCACAGTGGCTCATGCCTATAATCCTGGCACTTTGGAAGGCCGAGGCAGGTGGATCACCTGATGTCAGGAGTTCGAGACCAGCCTGACTAACATGGTGAAACCCTGTCTATACAAAAATTTGCCAAGCATGGTGCTAATTTCTGTGTCATGCACCTGTAGTCCCAGCTACTCGGAAGGCTGAGGCAGGAGAATCACTTGAACCCAGGAGACGGGGTTGCAGTGAGCCGAGATCGCACCACTGTTCTCCACCCTGGACAATGGAGCAAGACTTCTCAAAAAATATGTATTAATTAACTAATAAAAAATTTTAAAAACCGCAACAACAAAAAAGCTCAGAGATTGGTTTTTTAAGCAATCTCTGTAATTTAACACCTGTAATTTAACCAATCACCTGTAATTTAACCTAAATCTCAGTAATTTTAGTAAATTACTTATTTTAACCTAAAACTCACAAATTTTAGACAAAATCAGAAACATAACCAAAAAGCATTTTGGACAGAATATTATTTCATGGTAGATGGCATAATCTCCCCCAAGAGAAAAACATTTATGAGCATTTATGAAGTAAAGAAAAGGCTGGGCACAGTGTCTCATGCTTGTAATCCCATCACTTTGGGAGGTTGAAGCAGGTGGATCGCTTGAGCCCAGAAGTTCGAGACTAGCCTGGGCAACATGAGAAAACCCTATCTCTACAAAAAAAATACAAAAATTTAGCTGGGCATGGTGCCAGATGCCTGTGGTCCCAGCTACTCTGGAGGCTGAGGTTGGAGGATCACCTGAGCCCAGGAAATAGAGGATATAGTGAGAAGTGATCATGCCACTGCACTCCAGCCTAGGTAACACAACAAGATTCTGTCTCAAACAAAAACAAAAACAAAAAACAAAAGAAAAGAAGAAAAAAAACATTGATAGAAAGAAAAAAAGATTTTGTCAAAAAACATGAAATTCTGCTTCGTGGTTTTAAAGTATTTTCACTTTAATTGCCATTTATTTTTATTATAGGACTTAGGTAAAGAGAAAAGTCTTTCAAGAGTTATTCCTGGCCAAGCCCGGTGGCTCACACCTGTAATCCCAGCACTTTGGGAGGCTGAGGTGGGTGGTTCACCTAAGGTCAGGAGTTCAAGACAAGCCTAGCCAACATGGTGAAACCCCATTTCTACTAAAAAGACAAAAATTAGCCAGACATGGTGGCACATGCCTGTAATCTCAGCTACTCCGGAAGCTGAGGCAGAAGAATCACTTGAACTGTAATCCCAGCTACTTGGGAGGCTGAGTTAGGAGAATCACTTGAACCCGGGACATGGAGGTTGCAGTGAGCCGAAATCATGCCATTGCACTCCAGCCTAGGCAACGAGAGTGAAATTCTGTCTCAAAAATAATAGTAATAATAATTCTTTTGGTAGAAGTATAAGAATTATTGACAAAACTAAAATTGAGCTTAACAAACTATTCTCATTCTGACAGAACAAAATGCAAAAGAAACAGTATTTAAATAACAGAATTAATGCATGTTAGATAATAGATACATAGCAAGAAATATAGGCCTGGTGCCATGGCTCACGCCTGTAATCCCAACCCTTTGAGAGGCCAAGGCAGGAGGATCACTTGAGGCCAGGAGTTTGAGACCAGCCTGGGCAACATAGGGAGACCCCTATCTTTACAAAAAAAATTTAAAAATTAGCCAGGCATGGTGGTGAGTGCCTGTGGTCCCAACTACTCAGGAGGCTGAGGTAGGAGGATTGCTTGAGCCTAGAAATGGAGGCTGCAGTGAGCCATGATGGTACTATCACTGCACTCTAGCCTAGGTGACAGAATAAGGTCTTGTCTCAAAAAAAAAAAAAACAAGAAGAAAAGAAAAAAGAAATATATATGCTTTTCAAAAATACATAGAATATATATTTAAAATGCTAATATATCAGGTCAAATATAAACTTTAAAAATTCCAAAGGCAGAAATTGTACATGTCAAATTATCTGATAAAAACAAATTATAAATAAATCACATCAGGTCAACAGAAAAATCCAAATATTTAGAACTTTTAAAAATCCTTCATACAAGTTATTTTGGGGAAAAGAGGAAATTAAAATGGCAGTTTCTGTTTATGTACAAAGCAACAAAAGAAACTCTACCTTTCAGAACTGATAACATGTAAACAACCCTATAATCAGAGCCAAAATTGTTATTTAAGTGTTTTTATTAAAAAATAATTTAAAAAATAAAGTGTTTCACATGAAAGAAATAAAGAAAAGAACAAAATGACCCAAAGTAGCAGGTAGACAGAACCAAACATAATAAAAGCAGACATTACTGAAACAAATAATAGAAATAAATGTTAAATAAAACCATGGCCTGGTTCTTTGATAAGATCAATAGAATAAAAATCCAGAGAGGCAGGGCATAGTGGCTCACGCCTGTAATCCCAGCACTTTGGGTGGCCAAGGCAGAAGAATCACTTGAGGCCAGAAGTTGGAGAACAAGCTGGGCAACACAGCAAGACCCTGTGTCTATGAAAAATACAAAAATTAGCCAGGCATGGTGAATGCCTGTGGTCCTATGGTCCCACCTACTTACTTGGGAGACTGTGGCAAGAGGATAGATTGAGTCTGGGAGGTCAAGGCTGCAGTGAGCGATGGTCACACCACTGCCCTCCAGCCTGGGTGACAGAGTGAGACCCTGCCTCAAAAACAGAAAAAAAAAAAAAGACTCTCTAGAGAGACTTATCCAGGAAAATAGAGTAATATTTTGAGATTTGGAAATAAAATCCGGGCATGGTGGCTCACGCCTGTAATTCCAGCACTTTGTGGAGGTCGAGTTGGGTGGGTCACTTGAGGTCAGGAGTTCAAGATCAAGACCAGCCTGGCTAACATGGTGAAACCCCATCTCCATTAAAAATACAAAAATTAACAAGGCGTGATTGTGCAAGCCTGTAATCCCAGCTATTTGGAAGGCTGAAGCAGGAGAATCGTTTGAACTCAGGAAGCGGAGGTTGCAGTAAGCCAAGATCACACCACTGCACTCCAGCCTGGGCAACAGATCGAGACTCCATCTCCAAAAAAAAAAAAAAAGAATTCGAAATAAAAAGGGAGTTTAGCCAGAAATACAGTGGAAACTTAGAAAGCTGTAAGAGAATATTTTGTCAATTATATGCTAATAACATTATACTTCTGAGATAATTTTATGGCACTTTTAAAAAAGCTAAGTTATATGGTGATTGCCGCTTACTAGCAGTTTTCCTAAAACAGCAGTTCCGACATTCCTAGAATATGCTGGGTTTTCTTTGGTAATATCTTATTTAAGATAAGATATTCATAAGTGAGTTTGTTATATAGTTGTTCATTGTGGCATGATTTCCAGGTTTTGATATGGCTTTCACAAAAAGCATGAACATCTTTTATTTCTCCGTGCCTGGATACAATTTATATAGAAGAAGCATTGCTTATTTCTTGGCTATTTGGAAGACTTTATCTAAAAATCCTGTAGGTCTGGTGGATTTGGGGTGGGAAGCTAGTTAACATTCAGAGTTTTGTTTCCGCTTACTGTTTTATTTCAGATTTCTAAAACTGTGGACAATTAGTTACATTTTTCTAGAAAATAATCTACTTCATTCAGATTTTCAAATTTAATTGCACAGTTTTGCAAAGTACAAAGTCATTTCATTTCTTCTCTGTTATGTTGTTTCCTCCACCCTGTTTCTTGTGTGTGTGTCTTTTTTTTAAGCAGAGTTTCATCTCACCCAGACTGGACACCCAGACTGGACTGCAGTGGTGCCGTCTCAGCTCACTGCAACCTCTGCCTCCTTGATTCAATCGATTCTCCTGCCTCAGCCTCCCAGGTAGCTGGATTACAGGCGTGTGCCACCATACCCAGCTGATTTTTGTATTTTTAGTATAGATGTGGTTTCACTATTTGGCCAGGCTGCTCTTGAACTCCTGACCTCAAGTGATCTATCTTGGCCTCCCAAAGTGCTGGGATAATAGGCATGAGCCACTGCACCCGGCCCACCTGTTTCTAATGTGTTTTTGAGCTTTCTTCGTTTTTTGTTTTTTTTTTTCCCCTGATTAGTTGACTTTTCAATTATTTATTTTACTCTAACCAACTCACCCCAAAGAGTTTGCTCTTACATTAATTAATTCTATTTTTTTTATGTATTTTCTTTTCTTCTTTTTTTTTTTCTCCTTTTTGTTTTTAGACAGGGTCTCACTCTGACACCCAGGCTGGAGTGCAGTGCAGATCATGGCTCACTGCAACCTCCACCTCCCAGTCTTGAGTGATCCTCCCACCTCAGCCTCCCAAGTAGTTGGGACTGGCTGGGCATGGTGGCTCACACCTGTAATCCAAGCACTTTGGAGGCGAAGATGGGCGGATCACCTGAGGTCGGGAGTTTAAGACCAGCCTGACCAACATGGTGAAACCCCGTCTTTAAAAAAAAAAAAAAAAAAAAAAAGTAGTTGGGACTACATGTGCATGCTAGCACGTCTGGCTAATTTTCGTATATTTTGTGGAGTTGAAGTTTTGCCATGTTGCCCAAGCAATCCACCCGCCTGGGTCTCCCAAAGTGCTGGGATTGCAGGCATGAGCCACTGCGCCCGGCCACTCTTTTTATTTTCTAACTCACCCATTTATTATTGTCTTTCTTCTTATTTCCTGGAATAGTTTGTTGTTTTTCTAACTTCTTTGAGTGAATACTAAATTCACTTCCTTTATTTGTCCTACTTTACTTATGCCTTTGTTTAGGGCTCTGTCTGTTCCTCTCTACAACCCAGCTTTAGTCATAGGACAGAGGTTTTGCTATGTATTAACTTCATTTTATTATTCAAGATGTTGAGAAATTTGGGTTTAAATTTTTTCTTTGATCTGTCTCTCTCTGTGTCTCTCTCTCCTTGTGCCCCCCAAACACCCTCCCTTTTACCGAGTGGTGGGTGGTAGAATTTTCCCCTTCTAATTTTGTTGGTCTTGCTCTGTTACCCAGGCTGGCTTCAGTGGTACAAACACAGCTCATGGAAGCCTCTCTCTCCTGGGTTCAAGAGATCCTCCTCCTTCAGCTTCCCAAATAGTTGGGACTATAGGTGCACACCATTAAGCCAGGATAATTTTTGTATTATTTGTAGAGACAGGGTCTCACAATTTTGTACAGGCTGGTCTCAAACCCCCAGGCTCAAGCAATCCTCCTGCCTTGGCTTCCCAAAGTGCTGGGATTACGGGCATGAGCCATCACCACAGTCTCTACTCTTTCTCCATTTTGAATTTTGTTAAGATTTTCTTCATGGCCTGATACATCACCTATTACCATGAAAATTCCATAGGCACATAAAAGATGTATTCTCTATTATCAGTGTACAGCATTTGACATAAATGACAAGGTCAACCTTATTAAACATACATTCAGATCCTCTAAATATTTTTTCTTAATTGTTTTATCTATTGTGGGCTGGGAGAGTTGAGCTGTAGTCATATGTTAGTTTTGGTGTCTAGTGGAAGCTGATGCTGTGATTATTTTGATGCCATTTTCTTTTCTTTTTTTAAAATTTTTTATTTCTGTAGGTTTTTGTGTAACAGGTAGTGTTTGGTTACATAAGGTCTTAAGCAGTAATCTGTGAGATTTTGGTGCGCCCATCACCTGCGCAATATACACTGAACCCAATTTATAGTCCTTTATTCCTCACCTTCTTCCCATTCTTTCCCCCTGGGTCCCCAGAGTCCCTTGTGTCATTCTTATGCCTTTGCGTCCTCATAGCTTAGCTCCCACTTATGAGTGAGAACATACGGCGTTTGGTTTTCCGTTCTTGAGTTACTTCACTTAGAATAATAGACTCCAATCACATCCAGGTTGCTGCGAATGCCATTAATTCATTCCTTTTTTTTTTTTTTTTTTTTTTTTTTAGACTGAGTCTCTCTCTGTTGCCCAGGCTGGAGTGCAATGGTGCAATCCTGGCTCCCTGCAGCCTCTGCCTGCTGGGTTCAAGCAATTCTCCTACCTCAGCCTCCTGAGTAGCTGGGACTACAGGCGCCCACCACCGCACCCAGCTAATTTTTTGTATTTTAGTAAAGATGGGCTTTCACCGTGTTGTCCAGGCTTGTCACAGACTCCTGAGCTCAGGCAAACTCCCTGCCTCGGCCTCCCAAAGTGCTGGGATTACAGGCATGAGCACCGCGCCGGGCCAATTCATTCCTTTGGGCATTTGGGTTGGTTCTACATTTTTGCAATTGTGAATTGTGCTTCTATAAGCATGCGTGTGCAAGTTTGATGCCACTTTCTGTTGTGTTCTCATACCGAAGTTTTAGCCTAACTCTTGGTGCCCTTTGTCATTACAAAATGCCCCCATTTGTCAAGGTTGCCTCATTTAACCTTAGATTAAACATTGTCTGATATTAATATCATGAACTCCACTTTCTTTTTCTTAACCTCATCTGGTATGTCTTCTCTTACCTTTTTTAAAATATTTATTTCAACAGCTTTTGGGGTACAAGTGTTCATTTTGTTACATGGATGAATTTCATAGCAGTGAATTCTGTGATTTTAGTGTGTCTGTCAACAGAGAAGGGTACATTGTACCTAATGTGCAGTCTTTTACCCTTAGCTCCCCCCCCCACCCTTCTCCTTCGGAGTCTCTAAAGTCCATTTTATCATTCTGTAAGGTGTATCTTTACTTATGCTTTTAATTTCAGTTTTCCTAAGAAACTGTATGGCATATTTTTTTATTTTCAAACAAAAGTCAGGTTTTGCCTTTTTGGTCTCACCTAAAAGTCTTTCTCTTTAAATTGCTTTTTTGTTTGTTTGTTGTGTTTTGTTATGTTTTGTTTTGTTTGAGACAGAGTCTCACTCTGTCCCCAGGCTGGAGTGCAGTGGCATGATCTTGGCTCACTGCAACCTCTACCTCCTGGGTTCAAGCCATTCTCCTGGCTCAGCCTCCTGAGTAGCTGGGATTACAGACACCTGCCACCATGCCCAGCTAATTTTTGCATTTTTAGTAGAGACGGGGTTTCACTATATTGGTCAGGCTGGTCTCGAATTCCTGACGTCAGGTGATCTGCCCACTTCAGCCTTCCAAAGTGCTGGGATTACAGGCATAAGCCACCATGACAGATGCAAATTGCTTTTTTTTTTTTTTTTTTTAACTCCACGTACGTTCACTGCAGTAACAAATACGATTTGTCTTCATTCTCTCATTTTATATTTTTTTGTTTTATTTCCTCTGTTTTTATAATGTCAGACAAGCACTGTGTTTGCTTTGCTTTATTCTGTATCTATGTATTTCCAGTCATTTTTTGCTTTATACTTTAGATAGATAGATAGATAGATAGATAGATAGATAGAATGACTACTGCAGTATGCTTTATGCTTTTAGGTTGGCTTTGTACTTTTAGATAATATTTTAAGCCTCTATTTCCAGATTTGTCAATTTTAGAAAACATTTTTCAATTTAATAAACTGTCAATTCTAGAAAAAGATCTGTTAATTTACTAAAATATTTTTCAGTGGCTCATGCCTATAATCCCAACTCTTTGGGATGCTGAGGCGGGTGAACTGCTGGAGCTCAAGAGTTCAAAACAAGCCTGGGCAACATGATGAAATGCCAAGTTCAAGTGATTCTCCTCCCTCAGCCTCCGGAGTAGCTGGGATTATAGGTGCCCGCCACCACACCCAGCTAATTTTTGTATTTTCAGTGGAGATGGAGTTTCACCATGTTAGCCAAGATGGTTTTGATCTCCTAATTTGTGATCCACCCGCCTCAGCCTCCTAAAGTGCTGGGATTACAGGCGTGAGCCATTGCGCCCAGCCTACAGCATAATATTCTGTAGTGTAAATGTGTCACACTTTTACCATACTCATTGATGGTGCAATTAACTCATTAATGGAGCGAGTAATTAATGCCCAGTGTGGCAAGAAATAGAGACATGATCATGTTTCTACAGAATTTGTAGAGTTTGTAACTGATACAGTCCCCAAAGGGTATAATCTTTCAACAATCTTAAAAACATCTGTACTCTCTAGTCCTAGCTGCTTGGGAGGCTGAGGAAGGAGGACTTCAGGAACCCAGGAATTCAAGGGTGCAGTGAGCTATGATTGCACCACTGCACTCCAACCTGGGCAATGGAGTTAGATACCGTCTCTAAAATCCAAGCAACCAACAAACCAAAACCTGTGCTCTTTAATTCAGAAAGTCCACGTATAAAAATTTATCTTAAGATAATTATATGGCTGGACACGGTGGCTCATGCCTGTTGTCCCAGCACCTTGGGAGGCTGAGGTGGGAGGATTGCTTAAGTCCAGATGTTTCGGAATAGCCTGAGCAACATGGTGAAACAAGTCTCCATGAAAAACATACCAAAAAATTCCCCATCTCTATAAAAAGTACAAAATTAGCCAGGCATGGTGGTGCACACCTGTGATCCCAGCTGCACAAGAGGCTGAGACCGTGGAATCACTTAAATGTGGGAGGTGGAGGCTGCAGTGAGCCATGATGGCGCCACTGCAACTCCAGCCTGGGTGTCAGAGCAAGACCCTGTCTCAAAAAAAAAAAAAAAAAAAAGATAATTAGATAATTATAGAAGAGCCTAATGATTACTCTGCAAGAATCATTATGGGTGCCTTATTTAGAAGAGCAAAAATGTTGGAAACAACCCAAGTATCCAACATTAGAGAAAATGGTTGAGAAAATTACAGGTCTATCCAGTGGAATCTACAGGGCCATTAGCAGTGCAAGCAGGTGGTGAAGGGACCTTAATCTTATTTGCAGAGAGGCTATGCATAGGCATGCTGGTGTTTTTCTTGCTTGCTTGCTTGCTTGCTTGCTTGCTTGCTTTTTTAAAGATGGGGTTTTACCATGATGGCCAGGCTGGTCTTGAACTCCTGATCTCAAGTGATCCACCCACCTTGGCCTCCCAAAGTGCTAGGATTACAGGCGTGAGCCACTGAGCCCAGCCATGCCGGTATTTTTCATTGTACTTTCTTTTTTTTTCTTTTTCTTTTTCTTTTTCTTTTCTTTTTTTTTTTTTTTTTTTTTTTTTGAGAAGGAATCTCACTCTGTCACCAGGCTGGAGTGTGCAGTGGCACAATCTTGGCTCATGGCAACCTCTGCCTCCTGGGTTCAAGCGATTCTCCTGCCTCAGCCTCCCAAGTAGCTGGGATTACAGGCACCCAACACCATGCCCAGCTAATTTTTGTGTTTTTAGTAGAGACAGGGTTTCACCATGTTGGCCAGGATGGTCCCAGTCTCTTGACCTCGTGATCTGCCTGCCTTGGCCACCCGAAGTGCTGGGATTACAGGCATGAGCCAACGCACCGGACTTTTCCATTGCACTTTCATTGGCTTTACAATAGGTAAAAATGATTTCTCAATTCTGGCAATAGAGTAACTCTTAGTCCTGGTTCTGGTGAAGGCAAGACAGTTGTGAGCATGCGTATATGTGGTGGTGTGTAGGTACACACACATACATGCTCAAACTCTTAAACCGGAGCTTCTGCAAAAGTATGTAATAAGCTGGAGAAAATCATTTTCACCAGCATCACCTCCATGAAGAGCACTGGGTTTATTTGAAAGAAATGTCTTGGTGAATTGTTTAGAAGAGGATATGAGTTCACAAATGATCCCAGTGTGTTCAGAACTGCCTTACAAGAGGCAAGCAGAGGCCTCCTTTAGTTTACTCCAGAGGAAGTGAGAAGAGAGAAGAGGGAGTGTGAAGATGTGTCTGGAAGTCCCCAAGACACCCTCAGGTTTGACGATTTGCTGCAAAGGCTCGCAGAACTCAAAAAAGCTATTGTATTCAGTTACAGCTCAATACAGTGGAAGGATACCAATTAAAAATCAGCAAAGGGGCCGGGCTCAGTGGCTCATGCCTGTAATCCCAGCATTTTGGGAGGTCAAGGCAGGCATGTCACTTGAGCTCAGTAGTTCGAGAAGCAGCCTGGTCAACATAGCAAAACTCCATCTTTACTAAAATACAAAAATGAGCGGGGCATGGTGGCTGGCGCCTATAATCCCAGCTCCTTGGGAGGCTGAGGCAGGAGAATCACTTGAACCCAGGAGTCGGCGGTTGCAGTGAGCCGAGATCACGCCACTGCACTCCAGCCTAGGTGACAGAGCAAGACTCTATCTCAAAAATAAATAAATAGATAAATAAAATTAGCAAAGGAAAAAGGTGCTCAGGGCAGAATGCAGGCAGGAACTTGTAGCTGTAACCTCCTAGAGAGTTTTATGTGCAGTGCTTAATTCCCCCAGCCAATGATGTGTGACAACACACACAGAACTTTGCCAACCGGGGAAGCTCGCCTGAGCCTTGGTGTCCATGGCTTTTATTGGGGATTAATTACCCCATGTCCAGCCCCTCCAGAGGTCAGGCTGATACAGCATGACCTCAGGCCCACACCATAAATCATGTTGTTAGCATCAACTATCTGGCATGGCTTAAGGCCCCAGATATAGAAAAGTCCTCTTATCGGGCAGAATATTTTGAGGGCTTAGCAGTTATATTGCAAGAACAGGTCAAGGGCCAGTCCTTCCTCTGAGATGTGCAGGGTTTAACCATTCCCAAGCCTGTTGAGTTAACCCTGTAGTGACCAGAAGAGAAGGGGAAATGAAGGTAAGGAGGCCGGGTGTGGTGGCTCACACCTGTAATCCCAGCACTTTGGGAGGTGGAGGCAGGTGGATCACCTGAGGTCAGGAGTTTGAGACCTGCCTGGCCAACATGGTGAAATCCTGTCTCTACTAAAAATACAGAAGTTAGCTGGACATGGTGGCGCTCACCTGTGATCCCAGCTATTCAGGTGGCTGAGGAAGGAGAATCACTTGCAACTTGGAAACAGAGATTGTAGTGAGCCAAGATCATACCACTGCACTCCAGTGTGGGAGACAGAGTGCGAACCTGTCTCTAAATAATAAAATAAAAAATAAAGAAGGGAGATATCAGAAGACTCGTGTGTAGGGTGCCTTGCAGTAATCCCCAAATCTCATACATGCGCACACACACACACACAGACACACATGCACACACGCACACACACACACACACACACACAGCCTATAAGAAATCCCAAAATGTTTTCTGTATACGAAGAGCTTATGGAAATCTGTGAGCAGGTAGAGTTTTGCATCAGAGAAAAAGTGTTTGATTGGGGCAAGGGTGGTGGAGAACAGAAGTGGGTCAGACAGAAGCCAGGAGAAGTAAGGTACGAGGCTCCGCAGAATCAGGGGGAGGGTTACAGGCAGATTCTAACATCAGAGGGGCAAGATTTGAAGTGGAGAGACTGATCTGATGAGGAGGAAGGGCAAACTAACTTTATTTTTATTTATTTATTTATTTACTTACTTATTTATTTATTTATTTTAGAGACAAGGTCTCACTCTGTCACCCAGGCTGGAGTGCAGCGGTACGTGCAATCACAGCTCACTGCAGCCTTGAACTCCTGGGCTAAAACAATCCTTCCACCTCAGCCTCCCGAGTAGCTGGGATTACAAGTGCATGCAGTTAAACCTGGCTCATTTTTTTTTTTTCTTACAGAGGCGGGATCTTGCTATGTTGCCCAGACTGATCATAAACTCCTGGCCTCAAGCAATCTTCCTGCCTTTGTCTCCTAAAGCACTGGGATTACAGGCATGAGCCACCACATTCAGCCTGGAAAGAATTTGTAAATGGTCCCACCCCAGTTGAGTCAGAGACTGAGAGAATCAGGGTGGAGCGTTAGGTTGTTATTGGTTTTTAATTCACTGGGTGAATCTAATGTGTAGCCAGGCTCAAGATCCACTCACTGCTCAAAGGTGTTTTCTTCACAGTCATAACAATGGTCTTGTTCCATATTACCTTAAAATCGTTTCTCAACCTTGGCACTATTGACATTTTGGGGAGGATAATTCTTTGTCCTGAGGGGCTGTCTGGTACATTGTAGGATGTTTCTTTTGCAGTATCCCTGGCCTCTACCCAACTATAGGCTCATAGCACTCCCTCCCCGGTTATGACAATAAAATATGTCTCCAAACATTGTCAATGTCTTCTAGTTGGTCAAAATTGCCTCTGGTTGAGCACTACTGCCTTGCAAGAATTATTGAAGGTGAGGCCAGGCACAGTGGCTCATGCTGTAATCCCAGCACTTTGGGATGCCAAGGCGGGCAAATCACAAGGTCAAGAGATCAAAACTATGCTGGCTAACACAATGAAACTCCGTCTCCACTAAAACTACAAAAAATTAGCTGGACGTGGTGGTACCTGCCTGTAATCCCAGCTACTTAGGAGGCTGAGGCAGGAGAATCACTTGAACCTGGGAGGAGGAGGTTGCAGTGAGCCAAGATTGCGCCACTGTACTCCAGCCTGGGAGACAGAGCAAGACTCCATCTAAAAAAAAAAAAAAAAAGAATTATTAAAGATGTCACTTGTGGAAAATTTGCTTGCAGGGACAAATCTCTCCCTGCAATTTCTCTTTGTATGCTCTGCTAGGGTATCGATCAAATCTTTACGAGGTGGTAGTGGCGGTGGTGGCGCGAGGCAGCTGATTGTGAATTCCTTGTCAGTGGAAAGTTGTGAGTGGTTGTACTGAAGAAATGGTACATAGCAACATAAATGGGAAACCTGAGAAATGACACTCAGGAGAATAAATGAGCCAGTGCAGTGGATCACACCTGTAATCCCAGCACTTTGGGAGGCCAAGGTGGAAAGATGGCTTAAAGTCAGGAGTTTGAGAGCAGCCTGGGCAGCATAGCAAGACCCCTTCTCCACAAAAATGTAAAAATTAGCTGGACATGGTGATGCATGCCTGTGGTCCTACCTACTCAGGAGGCTGAAGTTGGGGGATCACTTGAGCCCCAGAGGTCAAGGCTGCAGTGAGCTATGCTCACACCACTGTACTCCAGCCCAGGTGACAGAGCAAGACCCTCTCTAAAGACAAGAAAAAAAAACCATATATAGCAGGGGTAGTGGTGACAGCTGGAACAAATCTCAACTCCAGCATTTACTCACTGGCTTATCTTGGTTGTCTAGTTAGTTTTTAGTAACCAAAGCCACTCCAAAACTTAATTGCTTAAAAGAACACTACTCTTGGCAGGGCACGGTGGCTCACACCTGTAATCCCAGCACTTTGGGAGGCCGAGGCTGGTGGATCATTTGAGGTCAGGAGTTCAAGACCAGCATGGCCAATATGGTGAAACACCATTCTCTACTGAAAATACAAAAATTAGCAGGGCATGGTGGTGTGTGCCAGTAGTCCCAGCTATTAAGGAGGCTGAAACGGGAGAATTGCTTGAACCTGGGAGGCAGAAGTTAGTGAGCCAAAATTGCGCCACTGCACTCTAGCCTGGGAAACAAAGGGAGACTCCGTCTCAAATAAATAAATAAAAATAAAAGAACATCACTCTGTACTGCTCATGAGTCCGTCGATCAGTGGGGATGGTTTTTCTGGTCTCATCTAGACTTTCTAATATATCTGTGATCAGCTGTAGGCTGGAGTGGTGGCTCTGCTGATCTCGGCTGGGCTCCGTCCCATGCCTGGGCCTCAGTTGGAACAAATGGACTCCTCTCATCCTGCAGAAGGCAGGCCTAGCCCTGTGCACATGGCAACAACAGGGTTCCCAAAGAATACGTGGAAACTGACGAGGCCTCTTGAGGCCCAGGCTTGGAACTGACCTATCATGATGCCAATGGCCCTGTTGTGGTCCAAATAGATCACAAGGCCAGTGGCCAGGAAAACGAATTTCTCTCTTAATAAGAGGTGCTGCAAAGTTACTTAGCAAAGTGACCACAGTGTGACAGGCAGGGAGGAGAGAACTGTGGTCAATCTACCACATTTGGGAAAACTGCTGAACCTCGTTAAGCCTCAGTTTTCCAATCTGTAGAACAGGGATAGTGTTACCTACCCCAGAGTTGTTAAGAAGATTCCATGACTAGTACATAGTTAGTGCACTACTAATGACAGTTATTATTGCTGTCATATCATTCCTCTCTTTAATATATTTCAGTAGGTGGGGCGTGGTAGCTCACACCTGTAACCCCAGCACTTTGGGAGGCTGAGGCAGGAGGATCACTTGAGGCCAGGAGAGTTTGAGAGAAGCCTGAGTAACATACCAAGAAATTTTTTTTAGTTAGCTGGGCATGATGACACATGCCCGTAGTCCCAGGTACTCAGAAGGCTGAGGTAGGAGAATCCCTTTTACCCAGAAGTTTGAGACCACAGGGAGCTAGGATTGTACCACTGCACTCCAGCCATGGCAACAGAGCAAGACTCTGTGTATTAAAAAATTACACACACAAACACACACACACACACACACACACACACATATTTGTATATTTCAGTGCTTGCACTTTACTGAGTGAATATGTGTGATTTACAAAGCCTTCATGATCTGGACCAGTCCCTCGACTCTACCCCACTTCCCCCGAGGGGCTTCAGTGCCTCTGAACTCCTTAAGCAGTCTGAAAATGGCATCATGCTTGCCTCCATTGTTATCACCAAGGCCATGCTTTCCACCTGGTATTGGCCACTGGAACAATTAGATGCAGCAGAGATGCAGTCTGCTCTAGGGCCTACTTCTTGCCCTGCCTTTCCCTCCCGCTCTGAGAAGAGGAAATTATTTACCCTTAATCAAAGCCAGCCATGACCTTCACTAGAGAAGAACATGGAGCATTCAATGTCATTGAATTACACTGTGAGAAAGTCGGTCTCCCTTTGGTTGCTTTTCAGCACTTCTGATTAAAACGGAGAAAGTTTCATTTTGTGCTAGTGTTCCTTTAACACCTCTCTGAGCCTTGCCAGCCTCCCTTTTCAACAGAGTGAGCCTGAGTCTCCGAAAGTTCAACAGGAAAAAGGTAGTAGCTAGAAGGTGACGACACATAATTAGTCTTATTGTTTTCATGGTTTCTTTCTTTCAGGGCTAGTGATGTTAATTTCACATTTTTCACAGTGCAATCCAGTTTCCTTCAAAACCACATTTATTTGACCAATGAAATGAGGATCAATTTAAAGGGGGAAAGAAGCCTTAAACAAATAACAATGTGATAGTCAAGACAAAAATAGAGAGGGGAAACTTGAGGGATGAGTTTGGAAAAATCCTGAAATAGATCAGCTGTACAAGCTCTTCTAATAAAAGTCCTGGCTGGGTACTCAGGCTTGTAATCCCAGCACTTTGGGAGACTGAGGTGGGTGGATCGCTTGAGCCTAGGAGTTTGAGACCAACCTGGGCAACATAGTCTGTACAAAAAATTAAGTATTAGCTGAGTGTGGTGGCATGCCCCTCTGTAGTCCCAGCTACTTGAGAGGCTGAGGTGGGAGGATCACTTGAGCCAGGAGGCAGAGGCTGCAGTGAGCTGAGATTGCACCACTGCACTCCAGCCTGGGCGACAGAGCAAGACTCTGTCTCAAAAAAAAAAAAGAAGAAGAAGAAGAAGAAAAATCCTATTGCTCCTATAGAATTCCTGGTTGTTCGAGTCATGCCTTTGTCAGACACTAGATTCACAGTCTGTGAGGGCAGTGACCGTGTCTTCCCAGCCTTTGCTCCCGGCTCCTTACAAAAGTGCTGGCAAATTCAAGCACTCCAGTTCCATTCGTGGGAAAGGACTGAGTTGCCAGTGATTCATCATTCTGTCCTCAGCTGAATTGTGTAATCCCTGTGGTGCCGGCAGAAGGAGGAGTAACAGTAGTTGTTGTAGCAGTAAGAATAGTAATAGTAATAATAGCAGCTACAGTAATAGGAGTAGTTGTTATTATAGTAATAGTAGCAATCACTTATCGAGTTCATGATCTGAGCCAAGTATTAGGCTTAACCCACTCATTTCATTCTCATTATGACCCTATGAGGCAGCTACCTTTTTTTTTTTTTTTTTGAGATGGTCTCGCTCTGTCACCCAGGCTGGAGTGCAATGGTCTAATCTCTGCTCACTGCAGCCTCCACCTCCCAGGATCAACCAATTCCCATGCCTCAGCCTCCTTAGTAGCTGGGACTACAGGTGCATGCCACCATGCCCAGCTAATTTTTGTATTTTAAGAAGAGACGGGGTTTCACCATGTTGCTCAGGCTGGTCTCAATCTCCTAAGCTGAAGTGATCCACCCACCTTGGCCCTCCCAAAGTGCTGGGATCCCTGGTGTGAGCCACCACACCCAGCCAGCTACTCTTATTATCTCCATTTTACAGATGAGGACATTGAGGCTTAATGAGGGAAAATAATTTGCCCAAAGCCACTTAGCTGGGAAGTGGCAGAGCTGGGAGTCTAAGGTCAGTCTCACTCCCAAGCTGTTGCCTTTCAGGACCGCAGAGACACCCTTTCCCACAGGCGTCGCCCAGATGCAATGCATTGCACCTTTCTGGAGGCAACAGGACTGCTGCTTCAGCAATTGATGTATAATTTAAGGGAATTCTGAAGCAGCCTGGATATTTAAATGATGTCTTCGTCGTGCAAAAATCTGCTTCTCTTCAATCCATAGTCTCCCCAAATTCAGTAGAATGTCTGAGAACTCTCCTGCTGTACTCCCTTTCCAAACATCCACTTGGCCCCACCTGTGCCCTGCTCAGCCTCTGATCTCTCTCATTTCACTGAAGAAATGAGATTCAGATGGAAAAATACTGGTACAAGCTTGACCGAGCTTCTCTTAACAGACACTGTGCATCACGCATCAGCTGCTGCTGTTGCTATGGTGACAGCCACAATTTCTCCCAGACAGCTTGGGTCTGAAGGCAGGGTGGACCCATGGGGAACAAGTGGATTTCTCCAACCTGTCAGTCCCTCTCACCTTGCCCGTTTCTCTCACCTCCCCCACTCCCACCAGCCCCCACACTTCCTTAGATGATGCTGACAGGGGGTACCAGCACCCCCAGGCCATCGTAATTAGCATCTGGCCGTGGTCCCAGTCTCCTGGCAGCACATCCCTCACCTTCCTCGCCAGCCAATCTCCTTTCCCCGGCAACCCTCCGACTGCACTGCAGCAGCTGCCGCACCGGCACAGCCCCCGCGCCAAGGTCACCCACCGCCAGCACCAGCAATGACGAAGCACCCGCCTGCTCCCTGGGTGGACAAGACACCGTTAATGCCTCACTGTTGTCTAAGCCATTTGGAGTCAGAAAATTGTGATTCTAAAACAAAAAAGAGAGGTTGTCCTTAGGAAGACGGGTGAGGCTAAACTCCAGTTGCTGGAGGTGCTGAGAGATTCATTCAGCTTAAGTTCTCCAGCGGAGAGGGAACTGAGCAGGAGGGGCATAAGACATTCCGGAAGGGTGAGGAAAGAATGAGAAAAGTTTGCGCGTCAATGCGGCTTGGACTCTTGCGTGCTGAAGATGCTGGTGGCGATGAGGAGGAGGATGCTGGTTGGAATGATGGTGATGGCAAGAGCTCCATTTATTCAGCATCCATGATGTTGAATAAATGCCTAGACACTGCTCTTTGCACTTTTGCAGGCACTAGGCCCTGCAGTTCTTGCACTGACCAGGGAGTAGTATGTGATACCCACGTGGCAGCTACTGTTCACTGTACCCATTTCACAGACAGGGAAATCGCACCTAGAAAACACCCTGAGAAAACAGTCACAGGAATCCAAAATGTGAGACGTTTCCATGACAACTAGCTTGGATGGGCTCTTCAAAATGTCAACATCAGGCCAGGCATGGTGGCTCACACCTGTAAATCCCAGCACTTTGAGAGGCCGAGGCGGGAAGATGGCTTGAGCCAAGGAGTTCAAGATCAGCCTGGGCAACATAGTGAGACCCTGTCTTAATGAAATTAAAAATATATAAATCGGTGTCATTTACAAAAGGGTAGAAATCTTTTCTAGAAAAAAAAGAGTAAAGAGACAAAAACCAAATGTAATTTCTGATCCTATATTGGATCCTGACCAGAAAAATTAAAACAACCATAAAAGACATTTGAGGGACATTTGGTGAAATTTGAATATGGACAGCATGTGAGATTGTGTTAGGAAATAATTGTTAATTTTCTTTAAGTGTGATTCTGGAGTTGTGTTTGTATAGGAAAATATTCTTTGCCTATTTTTTATTTTTTAATTTTTTTTTT
Organism: Saimiri boliviensis; assembly: GCF_048565385.1. Taxonomy (NCBI): domain Eukaryota; kingdom Metazoa; phylum Chordata; class Mammalia; order Primates; family Cebidae; genus Saimiri; species Saimiri boliviensis. The sequence goes on along the minus strand of NC_133460.1, from coordinate 15,614,600 downwards.
TTTTTTTTTTTTTTTTTGAGACAGGACCTCACTAAGTTGCCCAGGCTGGAGTGCAATGGCTTGATCACAGCTCTCTGCAACCTCAACCTTCTGGACTCAGGTGATCCTCCCATCTCAGTCTCCTGAGTAGCTGGGACTACGGGTGTATGCCACCACACCTGGCTAATTTTTGCTATTTTTTTAGAGACGGGAGACTCGCCATATAGCCGAAGCTGGTCTCCAACTGCTAGGCTTAAGTGATCCTCCCACCTCGGCCTCCTAAAGTGCTGGGATTAGAGGCCTGAGCCACTGTGCCCAGCCTGTTCTTCTTCTTCCATGATACAGGCTGAAGTATTTAGAGAAGAATTGTCATGATGCCGGTAACTTATAGGTATACTTACACACATATACTTGTATTTACATATAAATACAGCAAAATATACACACGTTTTGAACCTAAATAGTTCATCATTATAGTCGTCAATAGTACTATTCTGGCTGGGTGCAGTGACTTATACCTGTAATCCCTTTGAGAGGCCAAGGCAGGAGGATTGCTTGAACCCAGGAGTTCAAGATCAGCCTGGGCTACATAGTGAGACCCCTATCTCTACAGAAAGTATTTTAAAATGTAGCCAGGTACCCAGGCATGATGGCACACACCCGTAGTCCCAGCTACTCGGAGGCAGATGTGAAAGAATCTCTTGAGGCCAGGAGTTTGAGACTAGCCTGAGCAACAAAGCAAGACTCCCTCTCTACAAAATTTTTTTAATTAAAAATAAAAATAAAAAAGGATAATACTATTCTTTCAACTTTTCTGTATGTATAGAAACTTTAATAATGAGAGTCACAAAGGAAAGTACAAAAGTTAGTAACTTGCCCAAGACTGAAGGTCACACAGCTACCAAATTTCGAAGTGAACTCAAATCTGGTCCTCTGGGCTTCAAAGCTATGTTCTGGAACTGTGTTCCACAGCCTTCCCAGAGAGAGGGCTTTGCTCGCCTAGGGATGCCAGCAGGTCCACTTTGCAAGGGGCCATGTCCCAGGCAAAGATAAGGAAGTCGATTCTGGCAGAATGTGAGAATCCCACCAGCTCAGGCACTAAAACAATCTTCCAACAATGCATTCAGGAAATTTATTTTATTTATTTATGTTTTTGAGACAGTATCTCACTCTGTCACCCAGGCTGGAGGCTGTGGTGCGATCACAGCCCACTGTAGCCTCAACCTCCCAGGCTTAGGTAACCCTCCCACCTTAGCCTCCCAAGAAGCTGAGACTACAGGCACATGCCACCTTGCCCAGCTAATTTTTGTGTTTTTTGTAGAGATAGAATTTTGCCAGCCCAGGGCTTGTCTTGAACTCCTGGGCTCAAGTGATCCACCTGCTTCAGCCTCCCAAAATGCTGAGATTACAGGCATAAGCCACCATGTTCAGCCTCAAGAAATATTTCTATGAGACAACCATGTAACAGGCACTAGCTGAAGTGATGCAGTTCAATTAGGTGACATCACCCTCATGACAAAAGTCCTCACCCTCATACAGCTTGGTGTATCCACATTAGGTAATGTTCTCAAAAGACCCTGGCATCAGATACCATTCAAAACATTTTTTTTCACAGTTACAGTCTAGGAAAGAAAGCTGGGAACCATAGTCTATAGTCTATGACCTTTTTTATTTGTTATTTTTTGAGACAGGGTTTGGCTCTGTCACCCAGGCTGGAGTACAGTGGTGTGATCATAGCTTACTGCAGCCTCAACCTCCTCAGCTCAAGTGATCTGACCCTCCACCTCAGCCTCCTGAGTAACAGGGACTACAGGCTTGAGCCACCACACCAGCTATTTTTTTATTTTTAGTAGCAACGAGGTCTCAATGTGTTGCCCAAGCTGGTCTCAGTTAAAGTAAGTTTGAATTTAATAGAGGATCACTTGAGCCCTGGAATTCAAAGCTATAGTAAGGCTATAATCATGCCACTGCACTCCAGCCTGGGTGATGGAGGAAGATTCTGTCTCAAACTATATATATAAATAAAATAAAATAGTATTAAATGATTCAGGGTGCCCTAAACGATGAGTTGCCGGTTTGCCAGATGGCATTAATAATCTGGAGCTAATTGGAAAGAGACTTTGCAAGTAATAGAATCTAAATTTCAGGTGAAAGTGGGCCATCCTTTCCTCTCCATTGCAACAGAGTCCTACATAAAAGCAGACAAATTCAGTGTATTGTGACAGAAGCTGGGGCTCTGTAAAGGAATCCTTTTAAGTATTATTTATTCTCTTACAACACAGCCCCCACCACACACACACACACACACACACACACCTTTGTCTAAGTCTCAACAATCATGTGAAGTAAACTTTTCTTTGAAAGATCACAAGAAAGATTACAGAAAAGCTGCCAAAGTAACCATCACTGTCAAGACACCCAAATTCTCCATCCACCAAGCAGTGGTGATTCACACCTGTAATCCCAGCACTTAGGGAGGCTGAGACAGGAGGATCACTTGAGCCCAGGAATTCAAGACTAGCTTGGGCAACATACTGAGACCCCCACCTCTACAAAAAAATTTTTTTTAATTAGCCAGGTGTCATGGCATGTTCCTGTAGTCCCAGCTATTCAGGAGGCTGAGGTGGGAGGACTGCTTGAGCCCAGGAGTTCAAGGTTGCAGTCAGCTATGACGACATCCCTGCACTCCAGCCTGGGTGACAGAGAAAGACCCTGTCTCAGAAATCAAAAACATTCTCCAACCAACAGAAATTTCATGTAATTTTATCATCCCAACATGGGGAAAATAATTAAGGAAACACAAGTCATGTTGTGGACAGAGAGAACACACTGGAATGAATTGCAGGAGAAATACAAAAAGATACTTTGCATGAGAAATGCTGTGATTCTTCTTAGGTAGGACATGCCTGAACTTCCTAAGATTTCAGGCTGCCGAAGGACACAGATGCATTTTAGCTTTAAAAGCTATCCAGTCTGAGGACAGTGGATCACACCTGTAATCCCAGCACTTTGGGAGGCCGAGGCAGGTGGATCGCGAGGTCAGGAGTTCAAGACCAGCCTGATCAATATGGTGAAACCCCGTCTCTACTATAAATACAAAAAAATAGCCAGGCATGGTGGTGTGCACCTATAATCCCAGCTACTTGGGAGGCTGAGGCAGGAGAATGGCTTGAACCTGGGTGGCAGGAGGTTGTAGTGAGCCAATATCACACCACTGCATTCCAGCCTGGGTGACAGAGTGAGACTCTGTATTTAAAAAGGGAGGCTATCCAGTATCTAAACGGGGACTCATTTTTGATATGGGAGTACCCACATAGGCTCTAGGAATTCATACCACCTCATCCTTTGCACTCCTGGAGACCTTTACTGCTCCGTCTACTGGAGGTTACACAACTTTATCGTCACAGAGTCCAGGATGTCACACCCTTGGTTTTTCTTCCTACTCTCCCCACTTGTCCCAAGCAATCCTGTTCATCTTGCCTAATGGAACTATTCTCCACCAATGCATTAGGGCTAAATGGAAAAGGAAGGGCTGGCAGCCTCCCAGAGACTGAAATAACCTCAAAGATGGACATTTAATTCTGATAATGCCTCAGAATTCATATACGTGCCAATAAGATAAAAAGAATCAAGAATGATTTACACCCACTTATCTCCAGTTGCTCACCTCTCAATCACTCCTCAACCTTCTCCAATGCCCACTCCCTGCTTCTAAAATTGTTCGCATCAAGGTCACTGATGACTGTCTTTTTGCACCAATGGAGACTTCTTGATTTCTTTCATTTTTTATTTTATTTTATTTTATTTATTTAAGATGGAGTCCCTTGCTCTGCCACCCAGGCTGGAGTGCAGTGGCACGCTCTTGGCTCACTGCAACCTCTGCCTCCCGCATTCAAGCGATTCTCCTGCCTCAGCCTCCCAAGTAGCTGGGATTACAGGCATGTGCCACCACACCACACCTGGCTAATTTTGTTTTTAAGACAAGTTCTCATTCTTTCACCTTGGCTGAAGTGCAATGGCATGATCACGGCTTACTGCAGCCTCAACCTCCCAGGCTTAAGTGATCCTCCCACGTCAGCCTCCCAAGTAGCTGGGACTCAGGCACACGCTACCACACTTGGCTAATTTTTTATTTTTTGTAGAGACAATGTCTTGCCATATTGCTCAGGCTGCTTTTGAACTCCTGGATCCAAGCAATCCACCCTGGTCGTTCTCCCAAAGTGCTGGGATTATAGGCTTGAGCTACCACACCCAGCCAAGACTTCTTGATTTCTTGACTGCATTTGATCACTCTTTTTCCTTCCAATTCTCTTCTCTGCAGAGTCCATGACATCCCACTCTTACCTCCCCGACTGCTCTTTCATCTTTTATTTTTACTTTTTCCTTTTACTTTCTATTTTCTTTTCCCTGTGCTTTAGAAGTTCATATTCCTCAAGGTTCCTCTAGCCTTCTTTTCTCTCTACTTTCACCGGTATGGCTTTAAATATCACTGCGTGCCACTAACTTTTTATTGTCTGTCGCCAATTCAGGCATCACTTCTGGGCTGGTGTCCAGTTACCTCCTGAACATCATCTCGTTGTCCTACAGATTCCTTAAATTCAACATGTCCAACTCTGGCCTTTTCATCCTTCCTTAAATCTACTCCCTCTCCAGTTTTCTTTTCCTTCTTTTTCTTTTTCTTTTTTTACTGAGACAGAGTTTCACTCTGTTACCCAGGCTGGAGTGCAATGGTGCGATCCTGGCTCACTGCAACCTCCACCTCCCGGGTTCAAGTGATTCTCCTGCCTCAGGCTCCTGAGTAGCTATGATTACAGGCACCTACCGCCATGCCCAGCTAATTTTTGAATTTTTAGTAGAGATGGGGTTTTGCCAGGTTGGCCAGGCTGGTCTCAAACTCCTTACCTTAAGTGATCTACCTGCCTTGGTTTCCCAAAATGCTGGAATTACAGGCTTGAGTCACCATGCCTGGCTCCCTGTTCAGTTTTCCTTTGCTCACAGAAGGCACCAGAATCTGCCAGTTGTCCAAACTTGAAACATGGGAGTGTCATCCCGAACTCCACTCACTCACCGCATGCCATCAATCACAGACCATGTGAGCTCCCTGTCAGGTAGCTCGTGAATTACATGCCAACCGTCTTGTTTCTTATGCTCACGATCTCTCTAGTGGCCTTGTCTTGTCTCTGCTCTGCAGTAAACTCCAGGAGGGTTTGAGCTGTGTCTGTCTTGTTCCCTCTTTTATGCTCAGTACCTAAAATAGTGCCTGGCACAAAGTAGGTAGCCAGTACATATCTGTTGGATGAATGAGTAACTTGTCTGTCACCTCCTCCCTTGAACTGTTTGTTTCCTCGGTTCCCTCCTTTCATATCCATTGTCTGTGTGGTTGCTGGATGATCTTTGCTTTGGTAAGTGTCCTGCAAGATGGCGCCAGGGATTCTTGCCTTCTGATATTCATGCCCTTGTATAATCCCTTCCCCATGACATGAGTGTGCACTGGATGTAGTGAAACACTTCTAATAAATAGAATATGGGGCTGGGCGTGGTGGCTCATGCCTGTAATCCTAGCAGTTTGGGAGGCCAAGGTGGGCGGACTGCCTGAGCTCAGGAGTTTGAGACCAGCCTTGGCAACATGGCAAAACCCCATCTCTACTAAAAATACAAAAGATTAGCCAGGCATGGTGGTGCATGCCTGTAATCCCAGCTACTCTGGAGGCTGAGGCACGAGAATCACTTGAGCCCAGGAGACAGAGTTTGCAGTGAGCTGAGACTGTACCACTATACTCCAGTCTAGGCAATAAAGTGAGACCCTGTCTCCAAAAAAAGACTATGGCAAAAGTGATGGAATGTGGCTTCCAATATTAAGTGATATAAAGCTTCTGTTGTGTGTGCCTTTGCCTCCTTGTCCCTCTCTGAGAGAAGACAGCTACCATGCTGTGAGCAATCCCATGAAAAGGCCCACCTGGCAAGGATCTGAGGCAGAAACTCTAGCCAACAGCCATCAGGGAGGTCTGTTAATGACCAATGTGTGAGCTTAGAAGCAGATTCTCCCAGCCAGGTATGGTGGTGCATGCCTGTAGCCCCAGCTACTTGAGAGGCTGAGCTGGGAGGATCGCTTAAGCCTGGGAGGTCAAGGCTGCAGTGAGCCAAGATCACACCACTGCACTCCAGCCTGGATGACAGTGTGAGACCCTGCCTCAAAAAAGATTCTCCCAACTTGAGCCATCACATGAGACCATAGTCCTGGCCAACACCTTGATTGCAAACTTAGGAGAGACTGTGAGATAATATTTATTGTTTTAAGATGCTAAATTCTGGGGAAAATTGTTATGCAGATATAGATAACTAATACATGACCCAAGGGTTCATTTCAAACTGCAAACTCTAAACCTTCTAATTACCTGAATTAACTGTGTATATATACACACTAGGAGTTCAGAGAGACTAAGTCAATCTAAAAGTGTTAATACGAAAAGACCTTTAAGACATTGAATTTTTTTTTTTTTTTTTTTTGAGACAAGGTCTCTCTCTGTTGCCCAGGCTAGAATGCAGTGGCACAATTCTTGGCTCAATGCAGCCTCGACATCCAGGGTTCAACAATCTTCCTACCCAAGCCTACTAATTAGCTGAGACTACAGACGCATGCCACCATACTTGACTAATTTCATTTATATATTTTAGAGACAATGTCCCACTATGTTGCCCAGGCTGGTCTTGAACTCCTGTACTCAAGCAATTCTCTTGCCTCGGCCTCCTGATAGCTAGTGATCTCAATATCTAGTGATTTCCTGGGGGTGCTTAAGAAAGACTTAACTTTTGTCCACAATTTTTAAAACTTTTATATGAAGAATATATTTGGCCAGGTGCAGCAGTTCTTGCCTGTTACCCCAGCACTTTGAGAGGCTGAAGGCAGGAGGATCACCTGAAAGCCAAGAATTCAAGACCAGCCTGGGCAACATAGCAAGACCCTGTCTTTATTTAAAAAAAAAAAAAAAAACCTGGGCATGGTAATATGTGCCTGTAGTCCTAGTGACTCAGGAGGTTGAGGAGGAAGGATTGCTTGAGTCCAGGAGATCCAGGCTACAGTGAGCCATGAACATACCACTGTATTCTAGCCTCAGTGACAGAGTCAGACACTGTCTCATATAGTCTCATATATATATATATATATATATATACATATATATATATAAATACATGTATATATGTATATACATATATGGAAGAATATAATGTGTTTATATATATATTTAAGAGATAGTCTGATTAATAAATAAAAGCCTTCCTAATAAAAAATAATATATACTAATAATGTATATAATATATAAGTAGACCGGGCGCGGTGGCTCAAGCCTGTAATCCCAGCACTTTGGGAGGCCGAGGCGGGTGGATCACGAGGTCGAAAGATCGAGACCATCCTGGTCAACATGGTGAAACCCCGTCTCTACTAAAAATACAAAAAAACTAGTTGGGCGTGGTGGCGCATGCCTGTAATCCCAGCTACTCAGGAGGCTGAGGCAGGAGAATTGCCTGAGCCCAGGAGGCGGAGGTTGCGGTGAGCCGAGATTGCGCCATTGCACTCCAGCCTGGGTAACAAGAGCGAAACTCCGTCTCAAAAAAAAAAAATAATAATAATAATAATAATATATAAGTAATATATTTATAATACATATATTATTTATTAGGAAGGCTTTTATTTATTAATCAGATACTGTCTCTTAATAAATAATCAGATAAATATTATTTGTTTATTGTCCTGATAAATATTATTACTGTCCTGATAAATATTATTTATTTATTAGGAAGGCTTTTTTTTTTTTTTTTTAACAGCACCTTTCTCTGTCACCCAAGCTGGAGTGCGGTGGTACTATTTCAGCTCACTGCAACCTCTGCCTTCCCTGCTCAAGCGATCCTCCTCAGCCTCCCAAGTAGCTGAGACGGTAGGCATGCACTACCATCCTCAGCTAATTTTTAAAAAAAGGAGAGACTAGGTCTCACTATATTGCTCAGGCTGGTCTCAAACTCCTGGGCTCAAGCAATCCTCCTGCCTTGGCCTCCCAAGGCAGTAATTAGATAGTAAAGTACTTAGATAGTAAAGCTTTTGGTAATAAAAATGAAATAACTCAGAACTATATCAAACCAAAAGTAAAAGTCCATGTTAGCCCCATCTCGCCAATTTATCATTATTAACAATTTGTTTCATATTTCATACCTTTTTCTAAATCTAATAAATAAAAAGGATCCTATTTTATTTACTGTTTGTTAATCTCTTTTTTTTTTCTTTTTTTGAGACAGAGTCTTGCTCTGGTGCCCAGGCTAGAGTGCAGTGGCACAATCTTGGCTCACTGCAGCCTACACCTCCTGGATTTCAGTGTTTCTCCTGCCTCAGCCTCCTGGGTAACTGGGATTACAGGCATGCTCCACCATGACCAGCTAATTTTTGTAATTTTTAGTAGAGACAGAGTTTCACCATGTTGGCCAAGCTGGTCTCAAACTCCTGACCTCAGGTGATCTGTCTGTCTCTGCCTCCCAAAGTGCTGGGATTGGAGGCATGAGCCACCGCACCCGTCCTAACCTGTTTTTTTTTTTTTCTTTAGTGGTATATTGTGGACATCTTTTCATAATCACTTGTAGTGAGCTACTAATTTTTTCTGCATAGTTGCATGTCATTCAATTGTATACATTTCTTGTAATTAATCCAACTACTAAAATATAAGCTCCATGAAAACAGAACTTTTTCCAATTTATTTGCTGCTCTATCCTTGGGGCTAGAACAGTGCTTGACGCTTAGTAGGCACTCAACAAATGTCTAAGTGAATTAATGTAATTAGTTAACTACTGATAGACACCTGGTTTGATTGTACCCCAGTACGTTACTATTTTCACACTACTATAATTATTTCCTTGAAATAAATTCCTAAAGATGAAGCTGCTGAGTCAAAAGGGATGCATATTTTAAAACATTGTAACATGTTGCCAAACTCCTCTGCATTTAGCTTGTACTATATTATATTCCTACCCATCTGTCGATGAAAGCACCTCTGTTCCCCATGGCCTCGCCAGTGTGAGTATTGTTCATCTCTGACGTAAGTTGTGATAGGACAGTCAACTGTAAATGTCATATAGGGGAAACAGAGTGACTATCTTGTGAAACTGGGCAGAATGCATAGAGTCTACCAGATCTGCTTGAGAAATTAATATAAACAAAGAGTGCATCAGTCAAGGGTCCCAGAGGGAAATGGAAGACATGTTCAAATTAGGTCATGGAAGGAGGACTTGTCTACTTTTTGTTTGTTTGTTTGTTTAGGCAGGGTCTTGCTCTGTCACCCAGGCTAGAATGCAGTGGCGTGATCTCAGCTTACTGCAGCCTCAACTTTTGGGGGTCAAGCAATACTCTTACTTCAGCCTCCCAAGTAGCTAGGACTATAGGCATGCACCACGACACCAGTTTTTTTGTTTGTTTGTTTGTTTTGTTTTGTTTTTTGTAGAGATGGGGTTTTGCCGTCTGGCCCAGGCTGGTCTCGAACTCCTGAACTCAAGCGATCTACCTGTCTCAGCCTCCCTAAGTGCTGGGATTACAGGCATGAGCCACCACACCCAGCTGAAGGAGGATTGAATAGAGGAACTCTACAAAAAGAGGGCAGACTAATTAGGATCCACAGGACTAATTAGGCTGGCTTCTGTTACCACCCCTACGCCTGAGAGGCCAAGGGGAAGGATGACCACTGTAAGCTGGAGATTGAGAAGCCTATAGAGAAGGCCACCGAGGTGGGAAATGTGACTGTAAGGCAGCCAGCACCCAGAATCACTGCAGGAAGCAGCCAGAGAATAAACACCTTAAGCCCAGTCTCCTCCCTCCCTCAATCACCTTCTTGGGCTCCTTATTGGTCAAAAACAATGGGAAGCCAGAAGGCAAGGGAGCCCTTTAAGCAGTGTATACAGTCAGCCTCCCAAGACACAGGACATACACCGAGTGTTCGATAAATACGTCATCGAATTTAACCCTCACAATAATCCTTCAAGATAGTTGCTTACATTCTAATGGAAAACTGAGGCTCAGAGAGATTCATTAACTTGCTCAAGGTCACAAGCTAGTTTCGGAGGCTCCAATACCCTGGGCTCATAAGTGCTATGAAGCTTGGAACTGAGAGCAAGGAGACACTATGACTGGCACAAACTCTTCTCAGATACTGGAAGCCCCTAACACAGTTCTGGTGGCAGGAAAAGACTCTCTTGCAGTTTTTGGTGGTTTTTTTGTTGCTACTATTGTTGTTTTTGAGACAAGTTCTCACTCTGTCACTCACTGGAGTACAGTGGCACAGTTTACTTCAGCCTCAACCTCCTGGGATCAAGCAATCCTCCCACCTCAGCCTCCCAAGTAGATGGGATTACAGGCATGCACCACCATGCCCAGCAATTTTTAAAATTATTTTGTAGAGACAGTCTTGCTATGTTGCCCAAGCTGGTCTTGAACTCCCGAGCTCAAACAGTCCTCCCATCTTGGCCTCCCAAATTGCTGGGATTTACAGGCATAAGCCACTGTGCCCAGCCCTTGTCCTGCGGTTTTTATGACATGTCAGATGGTAGCTCAGGCAAGGCTCAGCAGACAAGCCACAGCTGTGTTTATCTCCAACATCAGCTACACTCTTCCCCATGGGAGGTGGCAGAGTGCCACGCTAACAGCCCAGATTCTGGAGGCAAACTGCCCAAGTTCAAGCCCTGGCTCTGCCGCCGACTAGGTGCGTAGTGTTGAGCAATTTCCTTAGCTCTTCTCTCTGTCCTCACTTTCCTCATCTGTGAAGTCTGGACAACTATAGACCTGAGGGCTTAATGAGTTAAAATAAGAAAAGTGCCCCGCAACTTGTGAGCCCGAGTAGGTATAAAGGTATTAGAGGTATGAACACTAACTCACGGGGAACTGCTGTTTCCCAGCCTCTCTTCCCCTTCAAAGGTCCTGATGTATGAGCTCTCCCTAATTAGACTCTGCACCCCAAAGCCAGGAGTGCCTTGTCCAAGCCTCAGTGACCTTCTGGACAGAACAGTAGTAAATAGTTTGGTCTCTGTGGATCATACATCTTTGTCACAGCTATTCAACTCTGCCATTGTATTGCAAAAGGAGCCATAGACAATTCTTAATGAATGAGTATGGCTATATGTCAATATAACTTTATTTATGTGGCTGGGCACAATGGCTTATGCCTGTAATCCCAGCACTTTGGGAGGCCAAGGCAGGTGAATCAACTAAGGTCGGGAGTTAGAGACCAGCCTCACCAACATGGAGAAACCCTGCCTCTACTAAAAATACAAAGTTAGTCGGGTGTGGTGGTACATGCATGTAATCCCAGCTACTCAGGAGGCTGAGGCAGGAGAATCACTTGAACCCGGGAAGCAGAGGCTGCTGTGAGCTGAGATCGCACCATTGTACTCCAGCCTGGGCAACAAGTGCAAAAACTCCGTCTAAAAAGAGAGAGAGAGAGAGAGAGAGAGAGAGAGAGAGAGAGAGAGAGAGAGAGAGAGAGAGAGAAGAAGGAGAAGGAGAAGGAGAAGGAGAAGGAGGAGGAGGAGGAGGAGGAGGAGGAGGAGGAGGAGGAGGAGGAGGAGGAGGAGGAGGAGGAGGAGGAGGAGGAGGAGGAGGAGAAGGAGAAGGAGAAGGAGAAGAAAAGAAATCTGACTTTCTTCTGACCTCACTCTGAGTCAGCCCTTGGAAGAAGCCTCCGTCTTCCAATTAGAGATAAAGCTATCCTGGTCCCTACAGAATCCAACTTCTAACACTTGCTTCCATGCTCCTGGGAACTTCAGCCCCTCTGGTCTTCTTGCACTTCTTCCAAAAGGCCAACCCCTTCCAAACTCCAGACTTCCAGAGGGGCCTCTCTCTCTCTGAACCGGAAGCACCTGTCCATCCACAGCCTGTGTGATCCTGGACTTGTGTTTGTCTTCTTTTCCATGATATTTCCAGGGCCCGACATAGTGCTTAGCATACACTAAGTGGTCAAAAAATGTACAGCAAATTTCACAGTAATCTTTCAAAGTAGTGATGTATACACCAGTGGGGAAACCAGAGGCTCAGAAAAACAAATTAGCTTACCCAAAGTCATATTGTATTCTTTTTTGGCAGAAAGGGGAGAGACAGGGCCTTGTCCTGTTGCCCATGTTGGAGTTCAGTGGCATGAGCTCAGCTCGCTGCAACCTCCGCCTCTCGGGTTCAAGTGATCCTCCCATCTCAGCCTCCTGAGTAGCTGGGATTACAGGCATGTGCCACAATCCCAAGCTAATTTTGTTTAATTTTTTTGTATAGATGAAATCTCACTTTGTTGCCCAAGCTAGTCTCAAACACTTGGGCTCAAGCAATCTGCTGGCCTTGGCCTCCCAAAGTGCTGGGATTATGGGCATGAACCACCATGCCCAGCCATTTGTATTCTTCAGCATAAAGATCTATTGCCCAAGTACTCTGAAGGTGTATTTTTTCTTTTTTTTTTTCGAGGTGGCATTTTTTTTACTCTTGTTACCCAGGCTGGAGTGCAATGGCACGATCTCGGCTCACCACAACATTCGCCTTCCAGGTTCAAGCATTTCTCCTGCCTCAGCTCCCCAAGTAGCTGGGATTACAGGCATGTACCACCATGCCTGGCTAATTTTTGTGTTTTTTTTGAGACGGAGTTTTGCTCTTGTTACCCAGGCTGGAGTGCAATGGCGCGATCTCGGCTCACCGCAACCTCCACCTCCTGGGTTCAGGCAATTCTCCTGCCTCAGCCTCCTGAGTAGCTGGGATTACAGGCACGCGCCACCATGCCCAGCTAATTTTTTGTATTTTTAGTAGAGACAGGGTTTCACCATGTTGACCAGGATGGTCTCCATCTCCTGACCTCGTGATCCACCCGCCTCGGCCTCCCAAAGTGCTGGGATTACAGACTTGAACCACCGCGCCCGGCCTAATTTTTGTATTTTTAGTAGAAACGGGGTTTCTCCATGTTGGTCAGCCTACTCTCAAACTCCCGACCTCAGGTGATCTGCCCGCCTCGGCCTCCCAAAGTTCTGGAATTACGGGTTTGAGCCACCGCACCTGGCCGAAATTGTCTTAAATTCTGGTACCACCACCAATTATCTGGTGACCTTGGGTGAATCACTCCATCTGTGCCTCAGTTTGCTCATCAGTAAAATGGGTATGATAGCAATAACTGGGTCTTCTCTGTCAAGTTGTCATGAGGATTAAGAGTTCGAGATCCAAAATGTGTAGAAACGTATCTGACACAACTGTTGTCTCTTCGGCTCCCAGCTCTGAAGGAGACAGAGGTCTTAGGTCTGGGCACAAAGTGGATTCATCCCTCAGCCCTGGGTTGACACGACCCCTAGGATTCCTCAAGGGCTAGCATTGCCATTCAGCCTTCAGTGCTGAGGATGTCGGGGGAACCTTGGAGGAGAGCCCACTGGACATTTCTAGTGAAAACTAGGACCTCGTGGACCTGGCTTCTTGGGGGTTAAGTCCAACCAGAACGTGTTTGTTTTCCCCTGTGTCTGGAAGGGCCTCTCTGGTCTCCATGGCAACGCGATTTCCTGTCCTGGTTTTCTCTTGGATGAGATACCTGCTGAATGCAGAGGCGTCTGGGTGAAAGCTCGGGGTGGAGATGGACTCTGGGGCAGTTCACTTTAACCTCTTCCCCCACGCAAACTCAGCGGCTAGCCCGGCCAGGGCCCATGTCACCAGAGCCTTTGTTCACCAAGTCCAGACATCCAATTTAGGGTGACGTCATGGAATTCAGCCTGGAATTCTTGTTACGCCCCATTTTCTTTCGTTTTTCCTTTCCAAGCGCTTTGTTTCTTCTTGTGTCTACAGAAACAGAGGCTCACTCACATCCCCAATTTGCTAAGAATAATTCTAAACCCTTCTCATTGCAAGCCACCCCCTGTGTCTGGGTGCTTCACAAATAGTTATTTACTCATTCTTTCTTTCATTTGTTGATCATTTGATTCATTCAGCAAACATTTGCATAGTAGATGAAGTGCCAAAACAGTGTTGGAGCTGAAGAAGCAGAGAATAGATCTGATATTTTCTCTTAAAGTGCCTCTACACGGTCAATGGAGACAGGCATGAAAATAACTAAGAACTTCACAATCGGATCGGAGCTGTGACAGAGGCCTCTACAGGGTGGTATGGCGTCACCCTGGGAAGCCCGATCTCTGCTTTCTGCCTGCATTTGGATTTCGCTCCTAAACCCCAGGGCCTTAGGTACACCTTGCCCTGAGCCTCAGTCTTCTCATCTGCTAAATGGGGATAATGATGGCAGCTACTTGGATGGTTGGGAGTCTGCATCTGGGGTGGAACACTCAGATCTCAGCTCTGCAGCACTTACTAGCGCTGTGTCCTTGGGCAAGTCATTTATCTTCTCTGTTAAATGGGGACTGTCCTAATGCCCACTTCACAGAGTTTTTTGAGGTTTAAATAAGATAATGCTCTTGCCTGTCTTTATTTTTTACATACTTTAAGTTCTGGGGTACATGTGCAGAACATGCAGGTTTTTTACATAGGTATACACATGCCACAGTGGTTTGCCGCACCCATCAACCTGTCATCTACATTAGGTATTTCTCCTAATACTATCCTTCCCATAGCCCCCCAACCCCTGACCGGCCCCAATGTATGATGTTCCCCTCCCTGTGTCCATGTGTTCTCATTGTTCAACTTATGAGAGAGAAACATGCAGTGTTTGGTTTTCTGTTCTTGTGTTAGTTTGCTGAAAATGATGGTTTCCCGCTTCATCCATGTCCTTGCAAAGGACAGGAGGGGGAGGAGGAAAAGGAAGACGAAGAGGAGGAGCAGGAGGAGGAAGAGGGGGAGGAGGAGGAGGAAGAAAAGGAGAAGGAGGAGGAGGAGGAAGAGGAAGAAAAACAAGAGGAAGAGGAAGAAAAAGGAGGAGGAGGAGGAGTAAGGGAGGGGAGGAGGAGGAGGAGGAGGGGAAGGAGGAAAGAAGAGAAAAGGAAGAAGGAGAAGAAGAAGAAAGAGGAGGAGGAGGAGGGGGAAGAGGAGACCATGCAATTCGCCTTTAGGCTGTTCCAAATTTCTTGGAAAGGTTTCTTTTCTTCCCTAGTGGGTGACTTCCTACCCATTCTTGTATTTAGATACTCAAATTGTTTCAAAATAACAGTTGTGATCATTGAAGGGATGGTGTACAGGCTTCTATGAGCTACATTGGGAATGAGATGGTGTGGTCTCACCAGGGCCCTTTCCACCTCCTCTCCACCCTTCTGGAGCCACCTGAGGCATTGACCCTCACCTCCAGGGAAGCAGGAAAAGTGTGGAGCCTGAGAGTTAAAAACAAATTCTATTTCATCCTCCATGTCAGTGATTGATTCAGAAATCCAAGCCTACGTCAATCAGGGCATAGTGTTTGCCTAGAGATAAAGATTGATTTTAAGACTGGACAATGATCCAATTAAGTTCAGTGAGATCCAGAGGGAAGTCAGACAAGGGGCTCATGATCCTTAAGGGGGAGCCTCAAGATGCATACATCTGTCCCCTTCTGGACATCGTTGAGTGTAGAAGTGAGGCCAGCATTGTAGCTGCTTTCTCTGTATGAGCCTAGGAATGAAACCTACCTTGGAATGAACAAGGCAAATGCACCTGGAGCCACTGGATCAAATGAGACTTGAACTCTACTCAGAATTGGGGCTCTATGGGATACAGTGAATTTCAACATTGGTTAAGCTAGTTAGAGGTGTGTTTTGGTTTAAAAAGAAATGCCATGGCCAGGCACAGTGGCTCATGCCTGTAACCCAGCATTTTGGGAGGCCAACACGGGAGGATCCCTCGAGCCCAGGAGTTCGGGGCTGTCATGGTTTATAATCATGCAACTGCACTCCAGCCTGTGCAAAAGAGCCAAGATTCTGTCTCCAAAAAAACAAAATAAACAAATAAGAAAACACAAACAAACAAAAAGCCAGGTACATCCTAACTATGCTAATTGATATAAGCGTAATGAACTATGCTAATTGATATAAACCCAACGAATTATCCTAACTGATATAAACGTGGGAATCTGAACTGGACAGAGGGTTAGCATCCAACCACTTGGAGATATTAACCATCAAGATACAAAATAGACACAAACAAGCAACATAGGTTCTTTCAAAGAGTGGCATGATCAAAGCCAACGCTTTAGGAAGAGCCCTCTGGTGGCAGTGAGGAAGGTGGACAGGATTTGACACCGAAGGCTTGGCCACGCAGGAGGATGTCTGGTATGGACATGGATCAAGGACAGATTGAAGAAGACATTTAGGAGTGGAGGCTGAAGTCCACAACATTGATGAGAATTCTTCCTTAGACTCCAAATGTTCTCAGTCCATGGGACCACATGATGGGCCTGGAGAAAATTTAGGAATATTCATTCATTCATTCATTCATTCATTTATCCATTCAGCACATTTTTAAGGAGCTCATATGTGCTGGCACTGGGCTAGCCACCAGGGATACAGCAATGAACAAGACAGATACAAATTGCTGCCCTCACAGAGCGCACATTTTAGTGGAGGAACAGACAATAAACAAAATGAATAAGTACACATATAAAGTCAGTTATGTGGTGATACATGCTATGAGAAAAAAATGTGAGGCAGGGTCTCACTCTGTTGCCTAGGCTAAAGTGTCCTGGTGCAATCACTGCTCACTGCAGTCTCAAACCTGTGGGCTCAAGCAATCCTCCTGCCTCAACTTCCCAGTTAGCTAGGACTAGAGGCACCTACCACCACACCTAGCTAATTTAAAAATTTTTTTTTGTAGAGACCAGGTCTTGTTACGTTGCTTAAGCTGGTCTCAAACTCCTAGGCTCAAAGAAAAAAAAAATATTTTTATTTATTTATTTATTTATTTATTTATTTATTTATTTATTTTGAGATAGGCTCTCATTCTGTCACCCAGGCTGGAACACATGGCTCACTGAAGTCTCAAACTCCTGGGCTCAAGCAATCTTCTTGTCTCAGCCTCTTGAGTAGCTGAAACTACAGGCACATGCCACCATGTCCAGCTAATTTGTGTATTCTTTGTAGAGATGGGAATCTCACCATGTTGCCCAGGCTGGTCTCAAACTCCTGACCTCAATTGATCCTCCTACCTCAGTCTCCCAAAGTGCTGATATTACAGGCATAAGCCATCATCCCTGGCCAAGAAAAAAAAAAGTTTTAATGGAAAATGCATAGGAAATAACAAGGAAGGGAAATTACTTAGCCAGAAGTTCCCAATTTATGGTCTTCAAAAGTAGGTTGCTGTTTTTGTTGTTGTTGTTGTTGTTGTTATTGTTGTTGTTGTCGTTTTTCTCAACAAAAAGCTTCAAGGGATGGCATCTTTCTGTATTCTATGGCAAACCAGGCTCTCAAAAATAATTTCTATTATGATAAAATGGGCTTCATATTAATTGGGTGCCTACTACATGAAAACAAAAAGCATTATTCCAATCTGCTCATAAGCATTATTTTACTTCATCTCCATTTCACAGATAAGGGAAACAAAAGTCAGTGATGTAAAGAAAGTCACCCAAGATGGCACAGTAGCAATAGTTCTGAACCCAAATCTATTCAACAACAAATACTTTGCTTTGCCTTTTGACTGTATAATGCCAACCCAGTAGAGTAATACCTCTTAAATCCACATTCATGCTTCTAAGCAGCTATAATCAGTAGTGCTTAATAAGACAACTACAGAGAAAATAAGTGAAAATAAGTTCTTTTCTTTGTAAGGTATGTAGGATTAAATAAATGAAATCTTTCAACTGTGTTCCATGGGAAGAAATATAAGGTCTTTGTAGGGTAGAAAGTTAAGCCTGCTCTCAAGCCCTGATTAGCCTTTTCTCTAATCAATATTCTTTTCTTTTTTTAGAAACAGTCTTGTTCTGTCACCCAGGCTGAGGTGCAGTGGTGCAATCATAGCTCACTGCAACCTGGAACTCCTGGCCTCAAGCGATCCCCCCACTGTGGCCTTTCAAAATTCTGTGATAACAAGCGTGAGCCACTGCACCCAACACATTTTATATTTCTAAATAAAGCATCAAGCACATACACAGTAACACAGTGTCGATTCTGGAGAAAAGGGAAACATTTAAAAAAACATCTCACGCCTATAATCCTAGCACTTTGGGAAGCCAAGGCGGGAAGACCACTTGAGGCCAGGAGTTTGAGACCAGGCTGGCCAATATGATGAAACTCATCTCTACTAAAAATACAAAAATTAGCCAGGCATGGTGGCACATGCCTGTAGTCCCAGCTAATCAGGAAACTGAGGCAGGAGAATCTCTTGAACCTAAGAGGCAGAGGTTGCAGTGAGCTGAGATTGTGCCACTGCACTCCAGCCTGGGCAACAGAGTGAGACTCTGTCTCAGGAAAGAAAAAGAAAGATAGGAAGGAAGGGAGGGAGGGAGAGACAGACATCTGAAAGGATATGTTGTAAACTCACTAATCTGGGCAGAAAAGAGAAGCCCAGGACTGACAGTAGCAATTAAAGGACACATCACCCTTATTTGCTAGGTTTTACCTTTTATAAAGGAAGATATATATTCATATATTATGTGCGCAATTAAAATAATGTTCTAGCAAGTTAACTTACAATTTAAAAAAAAAAAAAAGTGACTAGGAGAGGAGTGAGGCAACACCAAGTCAGGGTGGCCACAAAGTATACTTTGCTTTGCTTTTTGACCTTTGGGTCTCTAACATGGGGTTTTCATTGCTACAGTGTCTCTTTTGTATAAGAAAGAGACAGGGAGTCCTTTCTCTGAAATCTGGCTGAGTCATGGCTCTAAGTAGCAAAGATCTTCACCCTTTTCCATCTGTTTCAGGCCTCCAACAAACCCCAGGGAAACCTTGGAGACTGTAATTTTAAAATAGAAAAGGGAGGCTGGGTTCAGTGGCTCACGCCTGTAAACCCAGCACTTTGGGAGGCTGAGACGGGCGGATCACTTGGGGCCAGGAGTTCGAGGCCAACCTGGCCAACATGGTGAAATTTCAACTCTACAAACATTCAAAAATTAGCTAGACGTGGTGATGGTCACCTGTAATCCCAGCTACTCAGGAGGCTGAGGCAGAAGAATCACTTGAACTCAGAAGGTGGAGGTTGCAGTCAGCCAAGATCACGCCACTGCGCTCCAGCCTGGGGGACAGAGCGAGACTCCATCTCAAAAAAATAAAATAAAATAAAATAGAAAAGGGGAGATAAATAAAATAAAATAGAAAACAGGCTGCAGTGAGCCATGGTTGCACCACTGCATTCCTGCCTGGGTGACAGAGCAAGACCCTGTCTCAAAAATAGATAGATAGATAGATAGATAGATAGATAGATAGATAGATAGACAGATATAAATGGTGTCATACTATACATGTAACTCTGAAATTTACACTCTTTGTCTAAGAGGCAGTCAACTGTAGGTATCTAATACCTCACTAGGAGCTATTCTTAGTGAAAACTCAGGGAGGATAACCAGGTGCGCTAATATTTGTCACGGTTCCTGTAGGCACTAGACACACTGCACTAAACTGCTTATCACACATCTCAAGGTCTTGGATTTGAGCCAAAGTCACATTTACCTTAGGGTTAACCAGTAATATATTCCCAACTGTAGTATATTAAAATAATCATTTAATAAGCAGAATAATCACATCAAAAATAATAATAATAAACACACTCATACTATTAAGATGATGTAGTGAGATAAGGACTCATTTTATTTCCAGCGGATTTTTCCCTCTCTTGCTCTAAAAAGGAAACCAGACTTTGTGTTCTCTCCCAGAAGAGGGTTGCAGAGGCTCACACCTATAATCCCAGCACTTTGGGAGGCCAAGGTGGGAGGATCGCTTGAGTCAAGGAGTTCAAGACCAGCCTAAGCAAAGTGAGATCCAGTCTTTACAGAAAAATAAAAAATTAGGCCGGGCAGTAGCTCATGCCTGTAATCCCAACACTTTGGAAGGCCAAGGCAGGCAGATTACTTGAGGTCAGGAGTTCAAGACCATCTTGGCCATCATAGTGAAACCCCATCTCTACTTAAAATACAAAAATTAACCCAGCATGGTGGCACATGCCTGTAATCCCAGCTACTCGGGAGGATGAGGCAGGAGAATCACGTGAATCCAGGAGGTGGAGGTTGCAGTCAGCTGGGATTGCGGCATTGCACTCTAGCCTGGGTGACAGAGCGAGACTCCATCTCTTTTTTTTTTTTTTTTTTTTTAATAAGAAAAAGAATAAAGAAGAAGAAGAAAGAGAAAGAGGAAGAGGGAGAGAGAATGGGGGTATTGCTTTATTGCCCGGGCTAGAATGCAATCTAAATATGGGTATGCCTATAATTGTCCTTAATAATGGAGATATAAAAGAAAATGAGGGAAGAGAATAACAAACAAGGAGCCAACGAACATTTCGTTTAAACTTCTAAGTTGATATGATGTGGTACTGATCTACGTATTCCTGTATTGGGTGCGTATATGTTTAGGATCTTTAGCTCTTCTTGTTGTTGCATTGATCCTTTTATCATTATATAATGTCCTTCTTTGCTTCTTTTGATCTTTGTTGCTTAATTGTAACTTCTGCTTTTTATTTATTTATTTTAGCTCTCTGGTTGGTTGGTAAATCCTTCTCCATCCCTTGTTTTGAGTCTTTGTGTATCCTTGAATGTGAGATGGGTCTGGATGCAGCATACTGATGGGTTTTAGTTTTTTATTCAAATTGCCTGTCTGTCTTTGGATTGGGGGATTTAGTCAATTTAAATTTAGAATCAATAATAATATATGTGAGTTTAATACTGCCATTTAATATTAGCTGGCTATTTTGCCCATTAGTTGATGTAAATTCTACATTATATTGATGCTCTTTTTGGTATTCTTTTTAGAAAGGCTGATACTGTTTGTTCCTTTCTATGTGTAGTGGTTCTTTCAGAAGCTCTTGTAAAGTAGGCCTGGTGGTGATGAAATCTCTGAGTGCTTGCTTGTTCACAAAAAACTTTATTTTTCCTTCACTTGTGAAGCTTAGTTTGACTGGATATGAAATTCTGGGTTGAAAGTTCTTTTCTTTAAGGATGTTGAATATTGGCCCCCACTCTCTTCTGGCTTGTAGGGTTTCTGCTGAGAGATCTGCTGTAAGTCTGATAGGCTTCCCTTTGTGGGTAACCTGACCTTTCTCTCTGGCTGCCCTTAGTATTTTCTCCTTCATTTCAACCCTGGTGAATCTGACGATTATGTGCCTTGGAGTTGCTCTTCTTGAGGAATATCTCTGTGGTGTTCTCTGTATTACCTGGAGTTGAATATTATCCTGCCTTACTAGGTTGGGAAAATTTTCCTGAATAATGTCCTGAAGTGTATTTTCCAGCTTGGATTCATTCTCTTCCTCACTTTCAGGTACACCTATCAAGCATAGATTAGGTCTTTTCACATAGTCCCATATTTCTTGGAGACTTTGCTCGTTCCTTTTTATCCTTTTTTCTCTAATCTTGTCTTCTTGTTTTATTTCATTGAGTTGATCTTCGACCTCTGATATCCTTTCTTCTGCTTGATCAATTTGGCTGTTAAAACTTGTGCATACTTCACGAAGTTCTCGTATTGTGTTTTTCAGCTCCATCAATTCAGTTATATTCCTCTTTAAATTGTGTATTCTTGTTAACATTTCGTCAAATCTCTTTTCAAAGTTCTTCATTTCTTTGGATTGGGTTAAAACAAGTTCTTTTAATTCACAGAAGTTTCTCATTATCCACATTTTGAAGCCTGCTTCTGTAATTGGAACACACTCGTTCTCCATCAGGCCTTGTTCCGTTGCTGATGAGGAACTGGGATCCCCCGCTGAGGGAGAGGCGTTCTGATCTTGGGTATTCTCAGCCTTTTTTGGCTGTTTTCTTCCCTTCATTATAAATTTATCTGTCTGTGGTCTTTGTATTTACCGTCTTTGTAATTGGTTTTCTGAGTGGACGTCCGACTTATTGATTCTCAGCGCCGAAAATCTGAGCAACCCACTGCGCCGACTAAATCAGCGGCGTTAAGATTGATGGTGCTTTTCTGACTCTGCACCAAGAACCGACGCTCCGAGGCGCCGGCAAAACCGCCTCGCTGGTCACAAGAGTCGCGCTGGCGACCCGTGGGGCTCCTCCGCTGGGAATCTCCCGGTGCGTGAGCAACAAGAATTCATGTGAAGGTGTGGCGTCCTCTCGTTCTTTGCGCTTTCACTGGGAGCTACAACCCCGAGCTGCTAGTGATCAGCCATCTTGGATCTCTCCCCTAGGCAGGAGGAGACTCCATCTCAAAATGCACAAATAAATAAAATAAAAAATTAGCCAGGTGTGGTGGCATGCATCTGTCATCCTAGCTACTCAGGAGACTGGGATGGAAGGATTGATTGAGCCCAGGAGGTCAAAACAAGCCTGGGCAACATGGCCAAAACTCCATCTCCATAAAAAATACAAAAATTATCTGGGTATGGTAGCACGTGCCTGTAGTCCTGGCTACTCAGGAGGCTGAGATGGGAAGATCAATTGAGCCCAGGAGGTCGAGGCTGCAGAACCAAGACTGCCACTGCACTCCAGCTTGGGTGACAGAGTGGGGCCCTATCTCAAAAAAAAAAATTTTTTTTTAAGAGGATTGATTAACATGGAAGAAAGTAGAAGCAACTCCCTAAATGACCCTCATTTCTGGCTTTGTTTTTCAACATATTATTTATTCTGGGACATGTATGGGGTCATTTCCAAGGACAAGAGGGGAAACGGAAGTATCTCAAAGGGAGGAAGGGCAGAGCAGTGACAGCCAGGTGGAGCAGAAGAGTCCCCAGGACTAGAAATGGGCCAGAGACTGGCAGAGCCCACAAGAACAGAGGACCTACGTCTCTCCTCCTACAACACCCTGGGAAAGAGGCAGTGCTTTAGAGGGAAAGGACGTCATGGTGGACACTTGGTCTCTTGCCTGAGGCTTCCAGCATAGCCAGGCCCCCGTGTCTGAGCTTAGCACAATAGAAGCCAGGCCTCCTATTTCCAAAAACTCACCCAACATGTGAACACAGACAATGACCCTAACTGCAGTGATCTAAGTATAAGACTAGTGAGCCAAGTGAGGCCCAGGCAGGAGGATCGCTTGAGGCCAGGGGTTCGAGACCAGCCTGGACAACAGAGCAAGACCCCATCTCTACAAAAATGTAAAAAGTAGCTGGGTGTGGTGGTGTGCACCTGTAACCCCAACTACATGGGAGGCTGAGGCAGGAGGATCATTTGAACTCAGGAGGTCAAGGCTGCAGTGAACTATGATCACACCACTGCATTCCAGTCTGTTTTTTTTCTTGTTGTTGCTGGTTTTTTTTTTTTTAGACAGAGTCTTGCTCTGTCACCCAGGCTGGAGTGCAGAGGCACGATCTCAGCTCACTGCAACCTCTGCTTCCCGGATTCAAGCGATTCTCCTGCCTCAGTCTCCTAAGTAGCTGGGACTACAGGCACATACCACCACACCCAGCTAATTTTTGTACTTTTTTAGTAGAGATGAGATTTCACCATGTTGGCCAGGATGGTCTCGATCTCTTGACCTTGTGACCCACCCACCTCGGCCTCCCAAAGTGCTGGGATTAAAGGCATGAGCCACCACGCCCAGTGAGACCTTGTCTCTTAAAAATTTTTAGAAAAATTGTGAGCCCTCTCTGGACTACTGCCCTCTGATGGCTGAGCTGAAACTTCCTGCAGATCTCTTGGGCTGTTGGGGCCCCAAAGCTTTAATTTGATTCAAAAAAACCACATCAGATAATGTGGCATTGATTGCTGGCACCAGAGTGTGCTGGGCCCTGTGCTAAGTTCTTTATGAGATGTGCTAATGCACCATCTCATTTAATCCCATAATAAAGGTGTTTCTGTTTTCCTCTTCTTGTAGCTGAAGAAACTGAAACTCTTAGAAGTGATATCAGGCAGTGAGGAAGTGGTGGGAGGGAAATTCTACCCCAAGGGTATCTAATACTGATGGAAGGCTGTGCATACAATCATCCCAAGTTATGATGTTTACCTGTATCAGCTATAGTGCTTTCCAGCTGCAAGTCACAGAAGCCCAGTGTATAAAAGCCCAGAAGCTTTTACATTTTTACTTTTTATACACACACACACGCACACACACACACACACACACACACACACACACACACGCACATATAGTAAAATGGTCTTGATATGCTCTCCAGGCTGATCTTGAACTCCTGGCTTCTAGGGATCCTTCTGCCTCAGCTTCCCAAAGTGCTGGGATCATAGGCATGAGCCACCACGCCTGACCAGCTAGCTGCCACAAACTTGCTTTTTTTTTTTTTTTTTTTTGAGACGGAGTCTTGCTCTGTCACCCAGGCTGGAGTGCTGTGGCATGATCTCAGCTCACTGCAACCTCTGCCTCCCGGGTTCAAGAGATTCTCCAGCTTCAGCCTCCTGAGTAGCTGGGATTACAGACACCCGCCACCACAAGTATTTTTAGTAGAGACGGGGTTTCACCATGTTGGTCAGGCTGGTCTCAAACTCCTGACCTCATGATCTGCCTGCCTCGGCCTCCCAAAGTGCTGGGATTACAGGCGTGAGCCACTGCGCCCAGCCTTCCACAAGCTTTTAAAGCTGTGGCCACGTTTGTGGACATTCAGCATGGAAAAATAAGTCTGTTTCATGAGTGTTTCAAGCAAAAGCACAAGATTGAATCTTTTCAGCCCTGATGGTTGATTTGGCCACATCACCATCCTTGAACTAATCACTAGTTGCCTAGGGGGAAGACGTGCACTCATTGGCTCAACCTCAGTTCTAGGCTCAACCCCCTTGAGCCTGGAATTAATGGGTCCCCCCCAGCATTTGGCTGAGATTCTGTCCCTCAAGATAGGATTACTGTGTTATTGACTCAAGGAAGGAACAACTAATGGTGGGAAGAAAAAAATACTGCTCTTTTTATGTGGATGAATGTATGAGGACTCCCTGGAAAAGAATTCATGCTAAAGGTGCTTGTTCAGCTCAAAGATGATGGGTCAGATATGAGGGGTGGCTAGGCAAAGCCGCTCACGCCTGCAATCCCAGTACATTGGGAGGCTGAGGTGGGAGGATTGCTTAAGGTCAGGAGTTTGAGACCAGCCTGGACAACATAGTGAGACTCTGTCTCTACGAAAAAATTTTAAAATTAGCCACACATGGTGGCACACACCTGTGGTTCCAGCTATTCAGAAGGCTGAGGTGGGAGGATTGCTTGAGACTAGGAGGTCAAGGCTTCAGTGAGCTATGATTGCACCACTGCCATACAGCTTGGGCAACAAAGCCAGACCCTGTGTCAAAAAAAAAGAAAAAGAGGGAAAGAAGAAAGGAAGAAAGGAAGGAAGGAAGGAAGGAAGGAAAGATCACTTGAGCCCAGGAGTTTGAGACCAGCCTGGGCAACATAGGGAGACCCCTCCCTTTTCTGAGGTTTTGCCAGGGTCTTTGGGGAGATTTTTTCTTTCTTTCTCTTTTTTTTTTTTTTTTTTTTTTGAGGCAGAGTCTCACTCTGTTGCCCAACCTGGAGTGCAGTGGCACAATCTCAGCTCACTGCAACTTCCGCCTCATGGGTTCAAGAACTCTGCTGAAGGGCCACAGATACCATTTCTTTAACAGTCAGCCCTGAAGAGTTGAGGGGTAAGAATTATCAACTCCCATTTTACAGATGTGGACACCGAAGATGTAAGAGGCTCAGCAATATTCCAGGTGCTAGTGTTGCACAGCAAATGAATAGCAGAGACTGGCTTTAAATCTAGCTCTGATGCCAAAGGCTATATTCGTTTCACCATGCTTGATCCCACCCCTTCCAGAATCAGGGACCCTGTGGTTCCTGATGCCCAAAGTTTTTGAACCACAGTATCTCTAGTATCTGGTAATAGCTGGGATCAAAGGGTGCCCAGAGGCTGGTCGAGGTGGCTCATACCTGTAGTCCTAGCACTTTGGGAAACTGAGGTAAGAGGGTAACTCGAAGACCAGGAGTTTGAGATCAGCCTGGGCAACAGAGTGAGACCCTATGTCTGATTTTTTTTTTTTTTTTTTTTTTTTTTTTTTTGAGACGGAGTTTCGCTCTTGTTACCCAGGCTGGAGTGCAATGGCATGATCTCGGCTCACCGCAACCTCCGCCTCCCAGGTTCAGGTAATTCTCCTGCCTCAGCCTCCTGAGTAGCTCGAATTACAGCATGTGCCACCATGCCCAGCTACTTTTTTGTATTTTTAGTAGAGATGGGGTTTCACCATGTTGACCAGGATGGTCTTGATCTCTTGACCTCGTGATCCACCCACCTCGGCCTCCCAAAGTGCTGGGATTACAGGCGTGAGCTGCCGCGCTTGGCTGATTTTTTTTTTTTTTTAGGTGGAGTCTCACTCTGTTGCCCAGGCTGCAGAGCAGTAGTATGATCTTGGCTCACTGCAATTTCTGCTTCCCAAGTTCAAATGATTCTCCTGCCTCAACTTCCCAAGTTGAGGGCCTACAGACGCACACCACCATGCCCGGCTAATTTTTGCATTTTTAGTAGACATGTTTCACCATGTTGGCCAAGCTGGTCTTGAACTTCCAACCTCAGATGAGCCCCCCACCTCAACCTCCCAAAGTTCTGGGATTACAGGCATGAGCCACTGCACCCAGCCTATGTCTGAATATTAAATAAATAAGTAAATGGTGCTCCATGGGGCTCCCTCACACTCTTTCTCTTGCTGCACCCCTGAACCCTAATGGCCTATGGATCTTTGGGGTAGAGGTGTCATATTCACTGTGCTCAGTAACTTGTCTCAAAATGCCTGACAGCTGTGCCTGTGTGGCTGTCTTAGCCAGTGAGATTCTCTCCTTGGGC
Organism: Saimiri boliviensis; assembly: GCF_048565385.1. Classification (NCBI taxonomy): domain Eukaryota; kingdom Metazoa; phylum Chordata; class Mammalia; order Primates; family Cebidae; genus Saimiri; species Saimiri boliviensis. Next base: position 15,587,833 of record NC_133460.1, on the reverse strand, counting down.
AATAGCTACCTATGTGTTTCAGTCGATCCCTGACCTCACACCTCTAGATATTCTCCACTAGCCAACATGTTGAACATCTGTTCTCTTGCTTCTTTTTAGCAAACTGCTAGTCCTCTGCCACCCCTTGTCCTGCCATGGCTACCACAGGTGCTGACGCATTCGCAGACAGGTTTCTCTCTTCTCCTTGGATTTGTCTGTCACTGACCTGATGCAGTGAGGCTGCCAAATGTGCTCTGGTCATCTCAGGCTGAGTTAATGAAAGTATAGGGCCCAGAACCAGGGAGGTGGACTTGGGTCAGCCCTCACCAGGGAAGAACATTCAGTTCTGGGAGAAAGGATGCCAAAAAGCAGTTAAGTTCAGAGGCAATTATCCAGAGAGCAAGAGGCTCAAAGCCAAAATGTATGCGTAACATTGAAAGAATTGGGGTTGTGTGGACTGAAGCAGAGATGACTCAGGCGGAGACTGTTCCCAAATGAGGCTACAGGGGACGGCAGTGAGAGCTTTAGGAGCTGGGGCTCACTGCCACTCAGAACTCACTCCTCTGCAGGCATCTGGCTCTTCAATGCTCCCAAGCCTCTCTGAATTCCCTCTCCCACCCACCTTACTAACTTTTTGTTGTTGTTTTTGAGGCAGAGTCTTGCTCTGCTGCCCAGGCTGGAGTGCAATGGCCGAGATCTCAGCTCACTGCAACCTCTATCTTCCAGGTTCAAGTGATTCTCGGGCCTCAGCCTCCCAAGTAGCTGGGACTACAGGCACATGCCACCATGCCCGACTGATTTTTATATTTTTAGTAGATTTAGGGTTTCACCATGTTGGCCAGGCTGGTCTGGAACTCCTGGTCTCGGGTGATCTGCCCATCTTGGCCTTCCAAAGTGCTGGGATTACAGGTACAAGCCACTGCGCCTGGCCACTTTCTAACTTTTCTAAACCATGGCTTCTGAAACCCATGGCTCTGCTACCACTTCTGTCATTTTCACAAATGATTCTGCTTCTTTCCTCAGGAAATTGAGGCCAGTAAGAAAAACATTCTTTGCGCCATCAACTAATTGGCATCTGAACCGATCCTTTCTTCCTTCCTTCTGGTTTTATGGAAGAGAGACTGGACCCCTTCCAAGGTTAATTCTGCCACATGGACTTTGGAGTCCATCTGTCAACTTTGTTCCTATTTCTTCCACATCTCTCACTCCTGTAAAGAAGCCCAACTCTTTCCTATACTTAAAAAAAAAAAAAAAAAAGAAAAAAAAAAAAACAAACCTCCCAATAACCCCACTGATTGCCTCCTCTTCTATATTCAGGGACCATAATCTTCCTCTCTTTCAAATTTCACATGTAAACACTATCAAATTTTCTTTTTTCCTTCTTTCCTTCCTTCCTTCCTTCATTTCTTTCTTTCTTTCTTTCTTTCCTTCTTTCTTTCTTTCTTTCTTTCTTGTGAGGCAGGGTCTCACTCTGTCACTCAGGCTGGAGTGCGGTGGCACAATCTGCTCACTGCAGCCTTTATCTCTGGGGCTCAAGTGATCTTCCCAGCTCAGCCTCCTGAGTAGCTGGGACTTCAGGTGTGTGCCACCATGGCCAGCTAATTTTTGTATTTTTCATAGAGATGAGATGTTACCATGTTGCCTAGGCTGGCCTACAACTCCTGGGCTAAAGCAAGCCACCTACCTCCGCCTCTCAAAGTGCTGGGATTACAGGCATGAGCCACCATGCCCAGCTCTTTCAAATCTTCCAACCGTGCCATAGTATACCAATGCTATTTATTGCAGATTAAACTGGACCATGTGAAATTGTCATTTTTTCACTAACAGCTTTTTCAAGTCATAATTCACATAGCCTGCAATTCACACACTTAAAATATGCTTAAACATTAACAATTTAAATGATATCAGTGTTCATATTCCATAAAATCCAGCAATTCTGCTTCTCAGTAGCTAAGTTAGAAAAAAACTAAAACCATGTGTAGGTATAAAAATTTTCACTGAAACACTGTGTATAACACTGATAAACTGTAAACAAACCTAAATGAATATTAATAGGGGACTAAATGAACAAACTACAGCATATCCATGTTATGAAACTTTATGCAATAATTTACAATGATGAGGTACTGATAAGGCATAGTGTTGAATGAAACAAAAGCCAACTTGTGGATATGTTTGTCTATCAAGATACCAATTTCATAAAAAAATTAAAATGTTAGTATCATATATATTCAAATATATACAGAGTTATGCATATAAATGCTTAGAGAAATTCTAGTTTTAAAGGGATGCTAACCTTACCAATAATATACTTGTATGCTATGTATATAATGAAGCATTATAAACAAAGAGCAATAAATAGATTAGATTTCTTTGTATTTGAACATTATTCACTATGGATTTTTTTTTTCCCAAGACTAAAGGGCCATTTCCTCAATGTCACAGTTTATAACTGAATATTCAAGGCAAGGACTATGCCAAAGTTACTTCGCCCATTATCTTGTTTAATTTCCTTAACATTAAGGATGAGAATGAGGGAGGGGCAAGGGAAGCCAAGTCATCCACATGCAGAATTTTATCCTGTCTTTATTTTAAAAATTGATATTTTCTTCATGGTGGAGTTCTGTATTAAATTTGCTTTTAAAAAACTGCAAAAAAAAAAAATATGCAACTTGGCTGGGCACGGTGGCTCACACCTGCAATTCCAGCACTTTGGGAGGTTGAAGTGTAAGGATCTCTTGAAACCAGGAGTTCGAGGCTGCAGTGAGCTTTGATCATCCCACTGCACTTTAACTCCAGGTGACAGAGCGAGATACAAACTGTAAAAAAATAAAGCATACAATTCAATGTACAATTTAATACATTCACAGAGTTGTGCAACCATCAGCACAATCAATTTTAGAATATTTTATTCACCCCCTAAAAAACGCACATTCTTTAACTATCACCCCTAATCTCCCAATCACTCACTCCCAGCCCTCGGCAACCACTGATCTATTTCCTCTCTCTATGTATTTATGTATTCTAGACATTTCATATAAACGGAATGATATTATATGTGTTCTTTGTGTCTAGTTTCTTTCACTTACCATATGTTTTCAAGGGCCGTCCATGTCATAGCATGTATCAGTATTCAACTCCTTTTTTGTTTTTTTGATAGAGTCTCGCTTTGTCACACAGGCTGGAGTGCAGTGGTGCTATCTTAGCTCATGCAACCTCCACCTCCCAGGTTCAAGTGATTCTCCTGCCTCAATCTCCTGAGTAGCTGGGATTATAGGCATGCCCCATCATACCCAGATAATTTTTGTATTTTTAGTAGAGTCAGGATTTCACCGTTTTGATCAGGCTGGTCTTGAACTCCTGAATTCGTGATCTCCTGCCTCAGCCTCCCAAAGTGCTGGCATTACAGGCATGAACCACCACGCCTAGCCATCAACACCTTTTTATGCCAAATATTAGTTAATTGAATGGATGTACTAAATTTTGTTAGCTACACATCTCTCGTCTCAGTTACTCAGGAAGCTGAGGTAAGAGGATCACTTGACCCCAGGAGGTTGAGGCCAGCCTAGGCAACATAGTAAGATCTCATGTCAAAAAATAAATTAATATATAAAAACAAATGTCATCTCCAGAGAGACAATTCCAATAAAAAACTAAATTTTATTTATACCTTTTTTCGTTGATAAACATTGGAGTTAGTTCCACTTTTTCACTATTATTATTAGAACTGTTATAAACATTGATATACAAGTTTTTGTGAGGATATATGCTTTCATTTCTCTTGAGTATACATCTAGAAGTGGAGTTGGTGGGTCATATGGTAAACTCTATGTTTAAAGTTTTGGGGTTTTTTTGCTGGGCGTGGTGGCTCACTCCTATAATCTCAGCACTTTGGGAGGCTGAGGTCAGGAGTTCAAGGTTGGCCTGGCCAATCATGGCCAACATGATGAACCCCATCTCTACTAAAAATATGAAAATTAGCCAGGTGCAGTGGGGTGGTGCACACCTATAATCCCAGCTACTTAGGAGGCTGAGTCAGGAGAATTGCTTGAACCCTGGAGGTGAAGGTCGCAGTGAGCTGAGATTGTGCCACTGCACTCCAACCTGGGCAACAGAGCAAGACTCCATCTCAAAATATATATATATATTTTTTTTGGGGGGGGGTGCTCAAGTAATCCTGCTGCCTCAGCCCCCCAGGGTAACTGGGACTATAAGTATGTATCACCACACCCAGTTGATTTTTCTATCTTTTATAGAGGTGGGGTTTCGTCTTGTTACCCAGGCTGGTCTCAAACTCCTCAGCTCAGACAATCCCTCTGCCTCAGCCTCTGAAAGCACTGGGACCACAGGTGTGAGCTACTACCCCCCGGCGTATGCTTAACTTTTGGAGGAACTGTCAGACTGTATTTTTCAGTCTGCGGTTGTTGAAAAACGGTTGCACCATTTTACATTTCCACCAGTATTGTATGAAGATTCCAATTTCTCCATCTTCTTGTCAGCACTTGTTATTATCTGCCTTTTCTATTATAGCCGTCCTAGTGGTGGGAAGTCATATCTCACTGTGGTTTTGATTTGCATTTCCGTGATGACCAATGATGTTATTATCTTTTCATCTGATTATTGTTCATTTGTTTATCTGCCTTGGAGAAATAGCTATACAGATTCTTTGTACATTTTTAAATTTGGATTATGTCTTTTTATCACTAAGTTGTAAGAGTTCTTTATTTTCTAAATATGATTTCCTAATCAAATCTGTGATTTGCAAATATTTTCTCCCATTATATGGATTGTCTTTTCACTTTTCTGGTAGTTCATCTGGTCCACCAAAGTTTCTAAGTTCGATCATGTACCATTTATCTATTTTTTTCTTTCGTTCTTGTGCATTTGGTATTATATCTAAGAAACCACTGCCAAATCCAGAATCATAAGGATTTGCCCCGAGATTTTGTCTTTATAGTTTTAGCTTTTGCAGTTAGGTGTTTCATCGATCTTAAGTTAATGTTTGTACGTGCTATGAGGTAAGGTCATGCTTGCTTCTATTTTACTTAAATATTCTGTTGTTCCAGTACAAATTTGTTGAAAAAACTAATCTTTCCCCCACTAAATTGTTTTGACATCCTTGCTGAAAATCAAATGATTATAAATGTGAGAATTTACATCTAGATTGTCAATTCTATTCCTTTGTTTCTTATGTCTGTTTTTATGCCGTCGTCAAACTATTTAACTACTGGGCTTTGCAGTAACTTTTGAAATTAAGGAGTTAGAGTCTCCAAGCTTGTTCTTTTTCAAGATAGGTTTGGCTATTCTGGATACCTTGCATTTTCATACAAATCTTAGGATCAGCTTGTCAGTTTCTATAAATAATTCAGATGGGATTTCAATATAGATTGTATTGAAGCTCTCAATCAATTTCAGGAGTATTGCCATCTCAACAATACTGATCCATGAACATGGAACTTTATTCCATTTATTTAGATCTTCTCTAATAAAATTGCCATTTCTGTAACTACAAAACTGTTGAATATTGGCAATTTAGTATGGTTCAACCTTGTATACAGAGAAAAGAAAGTCTCCCACAAAGCCAACATGATACACAGACCAGCATTCAGCAGTATCTTAAAATCATAATACACCTCAGCCTATTTGCAAGAAGGGTGGTGGTATTGGTAAGAGTGTGGGGATAGACACTGGGACAAGGAGATTGCATGTTTGTATTCAGCTTTTCTAACATAAATTGTGACATTATTCTGTGGAACAAATGCAGTGAAATAAAATGCTTTTGAAAATTATAACATTAAAACTGGGCATGATGGCTCATGCCTATAAAATCCAGCACTTTGGGAGGCCGAGGTAGGTGGATCACCTGAGGTCAGGAGTTCGAGACCAGCCTGACCAACATGATAAAACTTCGTCTCTACTAAAATACAAAATGCAAAAAATAGTTGGGCGCGGTTGCACACACCTGTAATGTCAGCTACTCGGGAGGCTGAAACAAGAGAATTGCTTGAACCCAAGAGGTTCAAAAACAAGAAAGCCGTCTCAAAAAAAGAAAAAAAGGGCTGGGCGCAGTGACTCACACCTGTAATCCCAGCACTTTGGGAGGCCAAGACGAGCAGATCATGAGGTTAAGAGATTGAGACCAGCCTGGCCAACATGGTGAAACCCCGTCTCTACTAAAAATACAATAATTAGCTGGGCATGGTGGCGGGCACCTGTAGTCCCAGCTACACGGGAGGCTGAGGCAGGAAAATCACTTGAGCCTGGGAGGTGGAAGTTGCAGTAAGCCGAGATCTTGCCATTGCACTCCAGCCTGGCAAAAGAGCAAGATTCCATCTCAAACAACAACAAAGGAAAAGAAAAAGGAAAAAAAAGAAAATAATAACATAAGTAAGTATAAGGGGTTATATTATTTATGTCCTCACTTTTGTAGCAAATCCCCCAGCTGTGCATTTTCTGGGTACATGTAATACTTTCACAAATAAATAAATATCTTTATTTAAAACAATGATAATAGAAAATCTCAGCATACTAGGGCACAGTGGTTCACATGTGTCCCAGCATTTTGGGAGGCTGAGGCAAGAGGATCACTTGAGACCAGGATTTTAAGACCGACCTGGGCAACACAATGAGACTGTATCTACACACACACACACACACACACACACACACACACACACACAAACAAACAAATTAAAAATGAACTTAATTTTTAAAAAGCTCAGCACGAGTGGAGTCATTCTAGAAATGTGATACTAATGATTAGTATTTATATAGCATTTAGTATGAACCAAGCGGTGTTCAAAACACCTTATTTATATTTATTCATTTAATTCCAGGGACAACCATTTCAGCTAGATGCTATTATTAATTTTGTTTTACAGAAGAGGCAACCAAGGCACAGAGAGGCTAAGGCACTTGCCAAGATCACTCAGAGAATGCACGGCACATCTAGAATTTCTAGAGTCCAGAACCAGCCAGGATGGTCTCTCAAACTCTATCTTATACAAACTCTATTGATTTTAGATTTAAAAAAATTTTTTTTTTTTTTTGAGATGGAGTCTCACTCTGTCACCCAGGCTGGGGTGCAGTGGTGCAATCTCAGCTCACTGCAGCCTCCACCTCCCAGGTTCCAGTGATTCTCCTGCCTCAGCCTCCCAAGTAGCTGGGATTACAGGCACATGCCATTATGCCCAACTAATTTTTGTATTTTTAATAGAGATGGGGTTTCACCATGTTGACCAGGCTGGTCTTGAACTTCTGACCTCTGGCCTCAGCTTCTGCCCACCTCAGCTTCCCAAAGTACTGGGATTATAGGCATGAGTCACTGCACCTGGCCTTAGGTACATTCTTTTTTTTTTTTTGAGACGGAGTTTCGCTCTTGTTACCCAGGCTGGAGTGCAATGGCACGATCTTGGCTCACCGCAACCTCCGCCTCCTGGGTTCAGGCAATTCTCCTGCCTCAGCCTCCTGAGTAGCTGGGATTACAGCCACGTGCCACCATGCCCAGCTAGTTTTATTGTATTTTTAGTAGAGACGGGGTTTCACCATGTTGACCAGGATGGTCTCGATCTTTCGGCCTCGTGATCCACCCGCCTCGGCCTCCCAAAGTGCTGGGATTACAGGCTTGAGCCACCGCGCCCGGCCAGGTACATTCTTAATGCTGGTTAAATGAGAATGACTACATGACCTTTCTTAGAGACTACAAGAATATTTAACAAAATTCAATATCCGGTATTGATATGACAGAAACATTTAAAGTTAAAAAAAAAAAACATATTGTTTAATGTTGCACATTAGAAGCATTTTCCATTAAGGTAGAAGCAGAGTAAGACAAATATTTCCACTGTTACTAATATTATTCTAGGTATATAAAGATAAAAAATAAGAATTTTAACAATTATGAAGTGGAGAAAATATGACGACTATTTGCAGGTAATGTGATTATATGTCTAGCCAATCCAAGAGTACTCTTGGAAAATCTCTCACAAACAATGAGTTAAGTCAGTAATGTAGTTGGTTACAAAATCAACAGCACTTCTGTGATTCAGGAAAAAAGGCTAGAAAAACAAAATGGAAGAAAACGTTGTACTTAAAATAGCATGGACGCCCACACTCACAACATCAGCAACAGCAAAAAAGGTAGGAAAATGAAAGAAGGAATAAATGAAAATACATACTTTGTTCACCAATTACAAGATTTCATGATGTAAAGATGTATATCCTCCCTAAATTAAGCTTAACCTTTAATTTTATGTCAATAAAAATACATTATGAGGTTTTTTTTTTGGAAGTAGACTCACTAAGTCTAAAGTTCAAATGGAAAAATAAACAAGTGAGGCTAGCCAGGAAAATTTTGAAAAAGGAAAGTAGTAAAGAAGAATTAACCCTCCTAGGTACTGAAGCATATTATAAAGCTTCCTTTATATTTGAAAACGTTTAGTACTTGTGCATGAAGTGAAAAGCAAATCAATGAAACAGATTAGAATCTAGAAATAGACCCAAATACATTTGAGAAGATACTATGTGGTAAAATCACATTTGAAATCAGGGAGAAAAAAATAAAATTAGGCAGTGCAGTAATTGCTGTTAGAGTAATTGGCTAGCCATTTGAAAAACTTAAGTTAAAGCTGGATGCCTATCTGATTGCTTACACCAAATAGATTCCAGACAGATAAACGGTGTATTATTTTTCTTTTTTCTTTTCTTTTCTTTCTTTATTTATTTTTTTTTTTTGAGACAGGGTCTCACTCTGTCACCCAGGCTAGAGTGCAGTGACACAATCTCAACTCACTGCAATCTCTGTCTCCAGGGTGCAAGAGATCCTCCTGTCTCAGCCTCCTGAGTAGCTACAACCACAGCTACACGCCACCACACTCGGCTAATTTTTGTATTTTTAGTAGAGACGGGGTTTCACCATGTTGGCCAGGCTGGTCTCAAACTCCTGACCTCAGGTGATCCACCCATCCTGGCCTCCCAAAGTGCTGGAATTACAGGCAAGTGCCACAGCGCCCAGCCAGATAAACAATTTAAATGTGAATAAGGCCGTGTGAGGTGGCTCATGCCTGTAAACTCAGCACTCTGGGAGGTGAGGTGGGTGAATCACCTGAGGTCAGGAGTTTGAGACCAGCCTGTCCAACAAGGCTAAACCCCATCTCTACTAAAAATACAAAAATCAGCCAGGCGTGGTGGCGCACACTTATAACCCCAGCTACTTGGGAGGCTAAGGCAGGAGAATTGCTCCAACCCTGGAGGCAGAGGTTGCTGTGAGCCAAGACTGCACCACTGCACTCCAGCCTGGGCGACAGAGTGAGACTCTGTCTCCAAAAAAAAAAAAAGTAAATAAATAAAAATAAAACAGGATGAAAAGGGAACATGGGGCATACACACACACACACACACACACACACACGTTTTAAATAAGAGAAAATCTTTTTAAGCAAGACACAAAACTTAGATGCTAAAAAGAAAAAATTGGCTACATAAAAGTCAAAATAGCTGCACTGTATAAAAATACCATAGGCTTAATTAAAAGGTGAGTAACAAGCTAGGAGAAATATTTTTACAATTCATACAATAGACAAAGAATAAATGTCATTAATATACAAAGAGTTCTTATAATTAAAAAGAAAAATATGAATAGTTTTTAAATTGAGCAAAGAATGATTAGCTCATAAAAAAAGAAATATAAATTGCTTATAAATACATAAAAACACACAAAATATTTATCAACCTCACTAGCGACTAAAGAAATACAAATTAAAGTGAGATAACTAGTTGGCAAAGATAGTGTTAAATAATGGCCACTATGGGCTCACGCCTATAATCCCAGCACTCTGTGAAGCCATGAGGCTGAGACGGGTAGATGGCTTGAGGCCAGGAGTTAGAGACGAGCCTGGACAATATGGCAAAACCTCACCTCTACAAAAAATACAAAAATTAACCAGACGTGGCGACACGTGACTATAATCCCAGCTACTGAGAAGGCTGAGTTGGGAGGACTGCTTGAGTCCGAGAGGTGGAGATTGCAGTTAGCCTGGATTGCGCTACTGCACTGCAGCCTGGGCAACAGAGCGAGACTCCACCTCAAAAAACCAAAAAACAAAAAACAATGGGTGAGAGCAGAGCAAGCAGGTACTTGCATAAATTGCTGTTGAGAATGGAAACTGACATGCTCTTTGTTTTTGTTTGTTTTTGGTTACTGTAATATTTTTTTCAATGGCTTTTGGGGTACAGGTGATTTTTGATTGCGTGGATGAGTTCTTAGCAGTGAATTCTGAGACTTTGGTGCACCCGTCACCCTAGCAGTATACACTGTCCCCGGTATGTAGTCTTTTATCTCTCACCTACCTCCCAACTTCCCCCTTCAGTCCTCACAGTCCATTACATGGCTCTGTGTGTTTTTGTGTCCTCATAGCTTAGCTCCCACTTATAATTGAGAACATACAGTATTTGGTTTTCCATTTCTGACTTACTTCACTTAGAATAATGACCTCCAGTCCCATCCAAGTTGCTGCAAAGGACATTATTTTGTTTCTTTTCATGGCTCTGTAGTATTCCATGATACACATATGCCATATTTTCTTCTTTTTGAAACAGAGTTTTGCACTTGTTGCCCAGGCTGGTGCAATCTCCACTCACTGCCACCTCTGCCTCCCAGGTTCAAATGATTCTCCTGCCTCAGCCTCTTAAGTGGCTGGGATTACAGGAATGCCCCACCACACCCAGCTTATTTTGTATTTTTAGTAGAGACAGGGTTTCTCCACATTGGTTAGGCTGACCTCAAGCTCCCAATCTCAGGTGATCTGCCCGTCTCAGCCTCCCAAAGTGCTGGGAGTACAGATGTGAGCCACCGTGCCTGGCTACATAGGCCATATTTTCTTTATCCACTCATTGGTCAATGAGCACTTAGATTGTTCCATATCACTGCAATTTTGAATTGTGCCACAATAAACATAAAAGTACATGGGTCTTTTTCATATAATGACTTCTTTTCCTTTGGGTAGATACCCAGTATCGAGATGACTGGATTAAATGGTCAATCTACTTTTAGTCTTTAAGGAATCTCCATACGGTTTTCCACTGTGGTTTTCCTGATTTACTTTCCCCCAGCAGTGACGCACTCTCTTTGAAAGGCCAAATTGTAATATTTTAATCACATTTTAAAATGTTAATTGAGTTTCAGGTCAAGGCTAAGTGAGAAAAAAATAAATGAAATGTTTCTATTGGCCAGGCCTGGTGGCCCACACTGTAATTTTAGCACTTTGGGAAGCTGAGGCAGGAGGATCACTTAAGGCCGGGAGTTCCAGACCAGCCTGGGCAACATAGCAGGACCCCATCTCTACCAAAAAATACAAAAATTAGCTGTGCATGGTGACATAAGCCTGCAGTCCCTGCTAGGCGGGAGGCTGAGGCAAGAGGATCACTTGAGCCCAGAAAACTGAGACTGCAGAGAGCTATGTTCACACTATTGCATGCCAGCCTGGGCAACAGAGCAAGACCCTGTCTCAAAAAAAAAAAAAGTTTGTATTATTTGACCCAGCTATTCTGCTTCTATCAATCTCTGCCACACACATCTTAAATACATGAACAAGGGTATAATTGTTTTTGATTTGTGAACACAAACAAAAAAGTTCAAAGCACAGAAAAAACATTTTTCCTCAACAAAATAAGAGTTCTTTGGTAGCCAGGCATGGCATACTGGCTCACACCTGTAGTCCCAGCACTTTGGGAGGCTGAGGCAGGAGGATCACTGGAGCCCAGGTGTTCAAGATCAGCCTGGGCAACATAGAGAGGTGCCACCGCTACAAAAAATAGGAAAATTGACTAGATGTCATGGCGCACGCCTATAGTCCTGCAGTGTAGTTTGTGTGAGATTTCCTCATCTTTGACAGAAATAGCACAGGGCTGATGCTGCGTTCTCCTTATTGCATCCTACTAAGGGGTGCTAGATTTGATTTGTTCCAATCCTGATGACATCCACTTTGATCATTCAATTAAAGAGGTATCTGTTTTTCCCTTTTAATTTAGAAGCATTTTGTGGGAGGTGTTTTGAAATTATGTAAATATTTTTGTTTCTCATCAAACTTTTTTTTTTTTTTTTTTTTTTTTTTTGAGATGGAGTCTCACTCTGTCACCCAGGCTGGAGTGCAGTGGTATGATCTTGGCTCACTGCACAACCTCTGCCTCCCAGGTTCAAGAGATTCTTATGCCTCAGCCTCCCAAGCAGCTGGGACTACAGGTGTGTGCTACCACACCCAGCTAATTTTTGTTTGTTTGTTTGTTTTTGAGATGGAGTACCACTCTGCTGCCCAGGCTGGAGTGCAGTGGCACTATCTCAGCTCACTGCAACCTCTGCCACCTAGGTTCAAGCGATTCTCCTGCCTCAGCCTCCCGAGTAGCTGGAATTACAGGTGCGTGCCACCATGCCTGGCTAATTTTTTTGTGTCTTTAGTAGAGAAAGGGTTTCACCATCTTAGCCAGGCTGGTCTCAAACTCCTGACCTCAGGTGATCCACCCTCCTCGGCCTCCCAAAGTGCTGGGATTACAGCCATGAGCCACCGTGCCCTGCTAACTTTTTATATTTTTAGTAGAGACAGGGATTCACCATCTCTACTAAAAAGAAAGTTAACCAGGATGGTCTCGATCTCTTGACCTCGTGATCTGCCCGCCTTGGCCTCCCAAAGTGCTGGGATTACGCATGAGCCACCACGCCCAGACAAATTTTTGTATTTTTAGTAGAGATGGGGTTTTACCAGGTTGGCCAAGCTGGTCTTGAACTCCTGACCTCAAATGATCTGCCCACCTCAGCCTCTCAAAGTGCTGGGATTACAGGCATGAGCCACCGCACCTAGCCCTCATCAGACTTTTTTGGAAATAGCTTTATTGATTCACATATTTAAAGTGTGTAATTTGATCAGTGTTGACATATAGAGAGAGAGCGGTGAAACCATTCTCACAATAAAGAAAACAAACATATCCATCATCCCCAAAAGTTTCCTTCTCCCTTTTTCTAATCTTTTCCTCTCACCCTTCCCCTGCAGTCTCCCCATCCCCAGGCACCACTGACATTCTTTCTATGACTACATAATAATTTCCATTTTCTAGACTTTTGTATAAATTGAGTCATGCAATCTGTCCTTTTGGGGGAGTCTGGGTTCCTTCTCTCAGTATTATTATTTTGAAATTCATCCATGTTATTTATTTAAATAATGCCTTTCTAATTGCTGAATAGTATTCCATTATATGGACCTTTCATTTTATGTGACTTAGCTGACTTTAAATTTAGATTCTGGCTATTGTTGTCTATTTGTCCCATTTGTTCTTCATATCTATTTTCCTTTTTTGTTTGTTTGTTTGTGAATACTTTTTATTTTATTTTATTATTAAAATAGAGATAGGACCTCACTATGTTGCCTGGGTTGGTCTTAAACTCTTGGGCTCAAGTGATCCTCCTTCCTTGGCCTCCCAAATTGCTGGTATTACAGGGATGAGCTGCTACACCTGGCCCATTTCTTAATATTTTTAATTGAGTAATTTTTTTTTTTTTTTTTTGAGACAAAGTTTCACTCTTGTTGTCCAGGCTGAAGTGCAATGGCGCGATCTCTGCTCTCTGTAACCTTTGCCTCCCAGGTTCAAGCAAATATCTTGCCTCAGCCTCCTAAGTAGCTGGGATAACAGGCATCTGCCATCATGCCCAGCTAATTTTTGTATTTTTAGTAGAGACAGGGTTGCACCATGTTGGCCAGGCCGGTCTCAAACTCCTGCCCTCAGGTGATCCACCTGCCTCAGCCTCCCAAAGTGTTGGGATTACAGGCTTGAGCCACCATGCCTGGCGTAGTTGAGTAATTTTTATGATTCAATTTTATTCCTTTGAAGGTGCCAAGATAATTCAACAGGGGAAAAAAAATTTTCAACAAATGGTCCTGTGAAAACTAAATATCCACAGGCAAAACAATGAAGTTGGAGCTTTATATTATACCATTTTAATCCTTAGTTTATTAACTGTAACTTTTTTTTTTTTTTTTTGAGACGGAGTTTCGCCCTTGTTACCCAGGCTGAAGTGCAATGGCGCGATCTCGGCTCACCGCAACCTCCACCTCCTGGGTTCAGGCAATTCTCCTGCCTCAGCCTCCTGAGTAGCTGGGATTACAGGCACGTGCCACCATGCCCAGCTAATTTTTTTGTATTTTTAGTAGAGACGGGGTTTCACCATGTTGACCAGGATGGTCTCGATCTCTTGACCTCGTGATCCACCCGCCTCGGCCTCCCAAAGTGCTGGGATTACAGGCTTGAGCCACCGAGCCCGGCCAACTTTTTTTGTTTTTAAGAGAGACTGGGTGTTCCTCTGTCTCCAAGGCTGGAGTGAGTGGCATGATCATAACCCACTTCAGCCTCAAGCGATCTTGGGCTCAAGTGATCCCCCTGCCTTTGCCTCCCAAAGGGCTGGGATTACAGGCACGAGCCACCAGGCCCAGCTAATTTTTGTATTTTTTAGTAGAGACAGGGTTTCACCATGTTGGCTGGTCTCGTCTTGAACTCCTTACCATATGATCCGCACACCTCAGCCTCCCAGTGCTGGGATTACAGGCGTGAGCCGCCGTACCCAGCCTATTTTATTTTATTTTATATTTATTTTATTTTTTTAAGGCAGAGTCTCACTTTGTCACCCAGGTTAGAGTGCAGTGGTGTGATCTTGGCTCACTGCAACCCCCACCTTTCAAGTTCAGATGATTCTCCTGCCTCAGCCTCCCGAGCAGCTGGGACTACAGGTGTGCACTACAACTCCAGCTAATTTTTGTATTTTTGGTAGAGACGGGGTTTACCATGTTGTCCAGGCTGGTCTCAAACTCCTGATCTCAGGTCATCCACCTGCCTCAGCCTCCCAAAGTGCTGAGATTACAGGCATGAGTCCCACTCTTGGCCATTAATCACTGTTTTTAAATGATTCAATTATTATGTGCCTTGGTGTCATTTTCTTCACATTGCGTGGGTATGTGTGTGTCTATTTGGGGCTTACTGACATTTTTGAATCTGTGGTTTATAGTTTTCATGAAACTTGGAGAAAATTGTACTATTATTTCTTTAAATTCTTCTTCTAGTCCCTTGTTCTCTCCTTTATGGTCTCCTATAATCCATATATTAGATCATTTAATTTGTTCCATGGCTCACTTATGATCTGTTCGTTTCATTTTAGGTCTCTTTTTCCTATCTGCTTCACTTTAGATAGTTTCTACTGCTTTATCATCAGGTTCACTGATCTTTTCTTCTGCAGCGCCTGATCTGCTGTTAATCTCATCCAATTCTGTGTGTTTTTCTTCTCAGACATTGTTGTTTTTACCTCCAGAAGTTTAAGTCTTTATTTTAAAAATATATTTCAAGGCTCTACTTAACTTTTAGGATAGGTGAAATCAGCTCTGATAACTGTTTTGATATCCTTTTCTTCTAATTTTAGCACCTGTGTCATTTCTGTGTCCATTTCAAATTGCAAAATTTTCTCCTCATTTTAATATTTTCCTACTTTTTTGCTTTTCTTGTACATTTTAGTTTTTATATTTATATAAATATTCTACAGATTTGTTCTGGAATACATTTAATTACTCAAATGAGGACTGAACCTATTAGGAATTCCTTCCTCTCAAAATTTTTATTTTTAAATTTTTTTGTAAAGATGAGATCTCACTTTATTGTCCAGTCTGGTCTTGACTCTCTGAGCTCAAGCGACCCTCCTACCTCAGCCTCCCAAATTGCTGTGATTACAGGCATGAGCCACCATACCTGGCAAGAAATTCCTTTTAAGCTTTGTTGGGCACACATTTGTTTAGAGTTAACTTTGTCCCACCACTGATGCAAAACCCTCTTGAGTACTGTACCTAATGCCCTGTGAATTATGAGGTTTTCTTTCTTTTTTTTTTTTTTTTTGAGACGGAGTTTCGCTCTTGTTACCCAAGCTGGGGTGCAATGGCGCAATCTCGGCTCACCGCAACCTCCGCCTCCTGGGTTCAAGCAAGTCTCCTGCCTCAGCCTCCTGAGTAGCTGGGATTACAGGCACGCGCCACCACGCCCAGATAATTTTTTGTATTTTTTTTTTAATTTTTTGTATTTTTAGTAGAGACAGGGTTTCACCATGTTGACCAGGTTGGTCTTGATCTCTCGACCTCGTGATCCACCCGCCTCGGCCTCCCAAAGTGCTGGGATTACAGGCTTGAGCCACCGCGCCCGGCGAATTATGAGGTTTTCTACTCTAGCTGATGGGAACAGACACTATCCCAACCTCTCTGTGAGTCCCAGGTATTGTTCCTTCTAATCATTTTGGGTGATTCTTTTCCATTCTTGAGTACTTTCTTTTTTTTTTTTTTCTTTTTTTAATTAGAATGGAGTCTCACTCTGTCTCCCAGGCTGGAATGCAGTGGCATGATCTTGGCTCACTGCAACCTCCACCTTCTGAGTTCAAGTGATTCTTCTGCCTCAGCCTCCTGAGTAGCTGGGATTACAGGTGCATGCCACCACACCTGGCTAATTTATTTATTTTTAATTTATTTTTAGTAGAGATGGGGTTCCGCCATGTTGGTCAGGCTGGTCTCAAACTCCTGGCCTCAAGTGATCCACCCACCTCTGCCTCCCAAAGTGCTGAGATTACAGGCATGAGCCACTGTGCCTGGCCCATTCTTGAGTAGTCTTATGACATGCATGTACTGCACAGTTTTTAGCTTAAGACCCAAGCTGCTGTGATTACAAGCATGAGCCACCATATCTGGCAAGAAATTCCTTTTAAGCTTTGTTGGGCACACATTTGTTTAGAGTGAACTTTGTCCCACCACTGATGCAAAACCCTCTTGAGTACTGTACCTAATGCCCTGTGAATTACGAGGTTTTCTACTCAAACATGACCATCCATAGATGTCTGGAGTTCTCTGCGTGTGGTTCTCTCCTCTTTGATACGCTGATCTGCAAATTCTAGCCACCTTGGTCTCTGCAGACACTGAGCTACATTGCTTCAATTCAGGAAGTCCGCTGTGCTTGGGTTTCCCTCCCTGTGCCACTGTACCACTGCCTGGAAACTTTCCTCAAGCAGTAATGTAGGGCAACCATTGGGTCCACCTCATTTCTTTTCCATCTCTCAGGGATCACTGTCCTCCTTTGCTTGATGTCTCATGTTTTGAAAACCGTTGTTTCATAAATTTTGTCTGTATTTTTAGCTGATTCAGGAGGGAGGAGTAAATACAGTTCCAGTTACCCCATGTTGGCTGGAAACAGAAGCTCTTATTCCTCATCAAACATATAATGAATGAGCTGGGCACAGTGGGTCACACCTGTAATCCCAGCACTTTGGGAGGCTGAGGTGGGCGGATTGCTTGAGGCCAGGAGTTCAAGACAAGTCTGAGTAACATGGAGAAATCCTGACTCTACAAAAAGTACAAAAATTAGCTGACTGTAGTGGTGTGTACCTGTAGTCCCAGCTACTTGGGGGGCGGAGGACAATTTGAGCCTAGGAGGTCAAAGCTGCCACGTTCACACCACCGAACTTCAGCTTGGGTGACAAAGTGAGACACTGTCTCAAAAGAAATAAAAAGAAGGCCAGGCACAGTGGCTCATGGCTGTAATCCTAGCACTTTGGGATTGCAAGGTCAGGAGATTGAGACCATCCTGGCTAACACAGTGAAACCCTGTCCCCATTAAAAATACAAAAAATTAGCCAGGTGTGGTTACACATGCCTGTAGTCCCGGCTACTTGGGAGGCTGAGGCTGGAGAATCGCTTGAATGCTGGAGGTGGAGGTTGCAGTGAGCTGAGATCACACCACTGTACTCCAGCCTGGGCAACTGAGTGAAACTATGTCTCCCCCCCCCAAAAAAATAACAAAAAAAAAAAAAACCCTGAAGAAATGAATAAATGAATTGATTATTAAATACATTTATTTCTATTTGTATGGACACACAGTTTCCTACGTTATTGTGATAATTGCTATTATTTATTTATTGAGGCAGGGCCTCACAATGTTGCCCAGGGTTGGAGTACAGTGGCACAATCACGGCTGCCTGCTGCCTTGACCTCCTGGACTCAATCGAACCTTCTGGCCAGCCTCCCAAATAGCTAGGACTACAGGCATGAGTCACTGTACCTGGCCTCATTATTTAATTTAACGTTCAAGTTTTCCTCTACTTAGTCAGTGGGTGTAAGAATCATTAAAAATAAGAATGCTTAATGTAGCATTTTCCACCAAAATTCATTGACTGAGAGTGAAGGAGGAGAGCCTCTAAGGAAAAGCCGGACGCCATTATCAGAAAAAATAGGGAAGCAACCAATGATTATTTTAGCAATGAATATCTAAAGTACCTAATAAGAAGCAGTGGTACCCACTTTCTCCTTAGTGAAACAATGAATGTGCCTGGTGGATCTGGCGGCAGGCCAGAGCATCAGGGAAAGAATGTTGTTTACGTTCGTCAGATAAAGCAAAACCCCGGAGATCCCAGAGACCACGCCGAAGTCTAGGAGAATCCAATTCTTGTTGGCAGTCGTGATGTTAACAAACAGGTACCTGGAGAACAACGATGCTTGTTGCCACATCAGTAAATCTGCTTGGAAGAAAGACAATGCTAACCATTTTTGTTGTTGTTGTTGTTCTTGCTGTCTAGGCTGGAGTGCAGTGACACATCTCAGCTCACAGCAACCTCCGCCTCCTGGGTTCAAGCAATTCTCCTGTCTCAGCCTCCTGAGTAGCTGGGATTGCAGGCATGCACCAGCATGCCCAGGTATTTTTGTATTTTTAGTAGAGACGGGGTTTCACCATGTTGGCCAGGATGGCCTTGAACTCCTGACCTCAGGTGATCCGCCCACCTTGGCTTCCCAAAGTGTTGAGATTACAGGCATCTGCCCCCTCGCTCCCCTACCCCCAGCCCATTCATTCTTCATATTCAACAAATATGAATTCTAAGCTTAATACTTCCCAGGCACTGCTCTAGGTACTGGAGAATACAACACTGAATGAAGCAGACAAGTCTTCATTCGTGGGGCCCTTCTCCGCTGGCAGTGCCTGGATAAAATGAGTTATCTCAGGAGAGCACATGAGATTCCCGCCCTAAATGCTCAAGGCATTCTTTTCAGGGGGCTGTGTTTTCATCTGAATAGTAGGGGGCAGGAATGGTACATACATTAGTATTGGTACTTGACTCACATCTATGTTCTTATGAGATCTAGAGCATTTCAGGGAAGGTTTACCAAGGGAGGTAACATTTGAACTGGGCTTTGAAGCAGGAGTTCGTTAGGTAGCCATAATAGGAGAGGACTTCCATTCAGAGGAAATAACATGTTCAAGTCATAGAGGCTTTGAAAAACACAATAAACTAGTAATAGTTCACTATTGCTGAAGCACAATATAGGAATTGTAAGAAACATGGCAGGTTAGGTAGCAAGAGTTCTTAAAGAGTCTTTTATGCTACACAAAGGGTTTCAGGTAGAATTCTATAGAATATAGCCATTCGAGAATTCATAGCCACAGCAGGACTTATCAGATTAACTAGTTAGAAAGACCACTTTGGGCCGGGCGCGGTGGCTCACGCCTGTAATCCCAGCACTTTGGGAGGCCGAGGCGGGCGGATCACGAGGTCAAGAGACCGAGACCATCCCGGTCAACATGGTGAAACCCCGTCTCTACTAAAAATACAAAAAATTAGCTGGGCATGGTGGCGCGTGCTTGTAATCCCAGCTACTCAGGAGGCTGAGGCAGGAGAATTACCTGAGCCCAGGAGGCGGAGGTTGCGGTGAGCCGAGATCACGCCATTGCACTCCAGCCTGGGTAACGAGAGCGAAACTCCGTCTCAAAAAAAAAAAAAAAAAAAAAAAAAAAAGAAAGACCACTTTGGTGGTGATGTGGATTTTTGGATAGAGAGAGATAAACAGGCAGGGTGCAGTGGCTCACACCTGTAATCCCAGCACTTTGGGAGGCCGAGGTAGGTGGATCACCAGAGGTCAGGAGTTCAAGACCAGCCTGGCCAACATGGTGAAACCCAGTCTCTAATAAAAATACAAAAATTAGCCGGGATTGGTGGTGGGCACCTGTAATCCCAGCTGCATGGGAGGCTGAGGCAGGGAGAATTGCTTGAACCTGGGAGGCAGAAGTTGCAGTGAGCCAAGATTGAGCCACTGCACTCCAGCCTGGGTGACAGAGCGGGACTCCATCTCAAACAAAAAAAAAAAAGAGAGAGAGCAGAGTGTGGAGAATTATTTATTCATTTAATAGGTGTTATTGAGGGCCTAATATGTACTAAGCATTGTGCTAGAGGTGGAGATGTACTGATGAACAGGCAGATATGGCCTTTGCTCTCCTGGTACTTACAAAAAATCAAGAGAACCAGAGATTAAACAAAGCCAGGGGCAGTGGTAGGCACTGGTAATTCCAGCACTTTGGAAAGCCAAGGTAAGAGGATCATTTAGACTCAGGAGTTCAGGAGTTTGAAACTGGGCAAAATAGGGAGATCCTATCTCTATAAAAATTTTTAAAAATTAGTTGGTGCTGGGCACAGTGGCTGACGCTTGTAATCCCAGCAACTTTGGGAGGCTGAAGTGGGCAGATCACCTGAGGTCAGGAGTTCAAGACCCAGCATGGCCAACATAGTGAAATTCCATCTCTACTAAAAATACAAAAATTAGCCGGGCATGGTGGCAGGTGCCTGTAATCCCAGCTACTCAGGAGGCTGAGGCGTGAGAATCACTTGAACCCGGGGGGCAGAGGTCAAAATGAGCCATGATCATGCCACTACACTCCAGCCTGGGTGACAGAATGTGACCCTGTCTTAAAAAATAATAATAAATAAAATAAAAGTAAAAATTAGTTGGATGTGGTGGTATGGGTCTGTAGTTCCAGCAACTCAGGAGGCTGGGGCAGGAGGAATTACTTGAGTTCAGGAGTTCAAGGCTGCAGTGAGCTATGATTGCACTACTGCACTCCAGCCGAGGCAAGAGAGTAAGACCCTGTCTCAAAAAAATAAAAAAATTAAACAAGCGACATATTTCATTACAAATGTGATGATGCTATGAAGGTGTAGAGGATGTCTTCAGAATATGTAACTGGGAGGGAGACCTTTTGAGTCAAGGCAGGTGGTGGTCAGGAAAGTCCTCAAAGTTTCATTTGGGTTGAGAGGGGAAGGATGGGGAGGAGCAGGCTTGTCTGAGGCATGATAAGCAAGAGAGAATGACTAAAGATAACATCGGGGGGATGTTATAGAACACGTTAAAGGTATCATCAGGCTTTGGCCGGGCACAGCAGCTCACGCCTTTAATCCCAGCACTTTGGGAGGCCTTTCATGAGGCAGGCAGATCATGAGGTCAGGAGATCAAGACCATCCTGGCTAACAAGGTGAAACCCTGTCTCTACTAAAAATACAAAAAATTAGCCAGATGTGGTAGCAGGCACCTGTAATCCCAGCTACTCAGAAGGCTGAGGCAGGAGAATTGCTTGAACCTGGGAGGCAGAGGTTGCAGTGAGCTGAGATCGTGCCACTGCACTCTAGCCTGTGCAACAGAGGGAGACCCCATCGCAAAAAAAAAAAAAAAAAAAAAAGTGTCAGGCTTTAAATCGAGAGTCCTGGAGATTCTTTTTATTAGTTTAAGCAGAAAAGAAGATGCTCAAACTTTCATTTTAAGAAAAATTGCTAGTCTGGTCAACAGAGTGAGACCCCGTCTACAAAAAATAACAATTTAAAAAAACAGCTAGGCATGGTGGCTTACATCTGTAGTCCCAGCTACTCAGGAGGCTGAGGTGGGAGGATCACTTCAGCCTGGGAGTTGGAGGCTGCAGTGAGCTGTGATCACACCACTGCACTCCCATCTGGGTGACACAGATAGACCCTGTCTCAAAAAAGGAAAAAGAAAAAGAATTAAGGCTGCTGTATGGAGAATGGTTTTGACGGGCTAAGTTTGAACTCCTGCAAAGCTGCTGAGGAGAAGCAGCTACTAGAACTCTTGATGAGCTTGAAATGCAACCGGGTACAACCATTTTAGACATGTTTTCTAGTTTCTTACACAGTCAAGTACACATTTATCTTGTGATCCAGTAATTCTATTTCTGGATATTTAACCAAGAAAAGTAGAAACAAACGTCCACTGTCCGCAAAAATAGACTTGTACAAGAACTGTTCATACCAGATTTACTCATAATAGCCCCAAACTGGAAATAACCCAAATGCCAATTATGACAAGGATGTGACTGGGTGCGGTGCCTCATGCCTGTAATTCCAGCACTTTGGGAGGCTCAGGTGTGTGGATCCCTTGAGCTCAGGAATTTGAGATCAGCCTGGGCAACATAGTGAAACCCCATCTCTACAAACAATAATAATAGTAGGGCCAGGTGCTGTGCCTCACACCTGTAATCCCAGCACTTTGGGAGGCCGAGGTGGGGTGGATTGCTTGAGCCTACGAAATTTGAGAGTAGCCTGGACAACGTGGCAAATCCCCGTCTCTATAAAAAATACAAAAATTAGCCCAGCCTGGTGGTGCACACCTTTGGTCCCAGCTACTCATGAAGCTTCAGCCTGGGAAGTTGAGGTACAGTGGACCAGACGGCACCACTCTACTCTAACCTGGGTGACAGAGTGAGATGCTATCTCAAAATGATGATAACAATAATAATAATTATTTTAAAACAGGAGGATGAGCAAACTGTGGTATATCCATTCAATATAATACTTCCCAGCAATAAAGAGGAATGAACTTAATACAGGCAATCAAATGAATGACTCTCACAGGCATGTTTAGCAAGAGAAGTCAAGCCCGAAAGAATATATAGAGTATGACTTCATTTGTATGAGGAGCTAAAACAGACAGCAGTAATTTATGGTGATGTAAATCAGAAAAGTGGTATCCTGGTGGTAGGTGTTTGTGGGAGGAGAACAGGTGAGTCACTGAGAGGGGCATAAGGGAATTTTCTGGAGTGATAAAACTGTTCTATATAGTGATTGCGGTAATGGTTACATGGGTATATTTATTGGTCAAAATGCATCAGATTTTTCACTTTAAATGTGTGAGTATACCTGTAACCCCACTGCTTTGGGAGGCCAAGGTGGGAGGATCACTAGAGGCCAGGCATTGAAGACCAGCCTGGGAAACATAGCAAGACCCCCATCTCTATAAAAAGTAATAAAAAATCAGCTGATCGTTGTGACACATACCTGGCATCTTTGCTACTTGGGAGCCTGAGGCAGGAGGATCACTTGAGCCCAGGAGTTTGAGGCTGCAACAAGCAATAATTGTGCCACTACACTCTAGCCTGGGTGACAGAGCAAGACCCCAACTGTTTATTTATTTATTTTATTTTTTATTTTTTAATTTTTGAAACAGTCTCACTCCGTCACCCAGGCTGGAGTGCACTGGTGCGATCTTGGCTAACTGCAACCTCCATCTCCTGGGTTCAAGCGATTCTCCTACCTCAGTCTCCCGAGTAGCTGGGATTACAGGCACCCACTACCATGCCTGGCTAATTTTTGTATTTTTGGAAGGTACATGGTCTCACCATGTTAGGCCAGGCTGGTCTTGAACTTCCGACCCCAAATGGTCCACCCGCCTTGGCCTCCCAAAGTGCTGGGATTACAGGCGTGAGCCACCGCACCCCACTAAGACCCAACTCTTAAATACATAAAGTGTGACTTTTATTGTATATGAATCGTACCACCACCACCACCACCACAACAACAACAACAACAAAAAAGAGGCAAAGAGAAGGAATCTTTGGAGTTTTCAGGGTGTTCTAAGGGATGGCAGTGGAGAAACAGAGGAAGGGAAGACAAAGCAGGTTAGAGACCGAATGACTTGCTGATACATTGCATGAGATGCAGGAAAGAGTCAAAATTAACATTTAGGTTTCCGGTTGGAGTAGCTAAGTGGCTGGTGGTGTTATTAGTGACCTGGCAGAACTGGGGGAAAGCCAGGTTCATGTGGGATGTTGGTGGGGTCAGGGAAGAAAGGAGGAGGCTAAATTTTGACATGTCAGCCTGAAATACCCGGGAGGTATTATGTGGCCCCATTATGCCACACTCATCCTGTTTCTTTCCTGCCTTGCTGGTTTCTTCATTACAGTTTCAGATTTTCCAGGATTCATTCCTTGGCTCCTCTCACCCTCTATACCAATGGTTCTCAATAAGTCTCACTTCACCTCCCCTCCCCAGAGGGTTTGGGGGAAATGACTGAAGTATTTTTGGTTGAGGGGAGATATATGCTATTGAGGGTCAGTGGCGGCCAGGTGCAGTGGTTCATGCCTGTAATCCCAGCACTTTGGGAGGCTGAGGTGGGAAGATCAGCTGAGGTCAGGGGTTCGAGACCAGTCTGGCCAACATGGCAAAACCCCATCTTTACTAAAAATTAGCCTGGTGTGGTGGCAAGCACTTGTAATCCCAGCTACTTGGGAGGCTGAGACAGTGGAATCACTTGAACCCAGAAGGCAGAGGTTGCAGTGAGCTGAGATCCTGCCATTGCACTCCAGCCTAGGTGACAGAGCAAGACTCTGTCTAAAAAGAAAAGGAAAAAAAAAAAGTCAGTGGCTAGGAATTGTGGATGCTGAACAGAGATAATTCCACAAAATGAGGAATTCCCCCCTTACTGGACATTCACATGATGAAAGGGATGTTTATAATTATCTGAATATCTAACTTTTTTGTTCCATTTTAATTACTGCAAGATTTCTAGTAATGCAATTATCACATACATTGAGATAACTGTTTTCTATTTGTTCAAAACTTGACTGAGAGTTGTTCTTCATTCCAGAAAAATTACATCTCCAACATTACTACAGTTCTTGGTGTATGAGTAATCAATTCATCACTGCTGTGACTATTTATAGTAGTGGCACTACACATAGGTGCCAACACCTGCCTACCCCACTGAGTCTTCTAGTGTAGACTGTTTCCCAACATTTACATAAAACATTTTATTTTATTATGGTTACTTTTATTTCTCTTTTATATCAGAGATGTCAATATATATGTGTTTTTAAACTATGTCTTAGGGAATTTTTTTTTTTTTTTTTGAGACGGAGTATCACTCTGTCACCAGACTGGAGTGCAAAGAAACAATCTCAGTTCACTGCAACCTCCACCTCCTGGGAGTAAGCAATTGTCCTGCCTTAGCCTCCCAAGTAGCTGGGATTACAGGCGCATACCACCACACCCAGCTAATTTTTGTATTTTTAGTAGAGATGGGGTTTCACCATGTTGGCCAGGATGGTCTCGATCTCTTGACCTCGTGATCCAACCGCTTCAGCTTCCCAAGATGCCAGGATTACAAGTGTGAGCCACCGTGCCTGGCCTCACTTGGGTTTTTTGTTTGTTTGCTTTTGTTTTTTGTTTTACCATTCACTATTTATGTGACATTGAACAAGTTAATTACCCTCATCTGCAAAGTGGGGATAATATTTCTACTTCATATGGCTATGTGAAAACAACAGTTAATAATATTTGTGAAGTACTTAGAACAGAGCCTGACTGGCATATATTATGTTCCAAATACATTTTAGTTAAATAAGATAAATACACTCAGCTGTGCATGGTGGCTCACGCCTGTAATCCCAGCAACTTTAGGAGGCCGAGGCGGGTGGATCACCTGAGCTCAGGAGTTTGAGACCAGCCTGGGCAACGTGTTGAAACCCCATCTCTACAAAAAAAAAAAAAAAAAAAAAAATACAAAAAGTAGCCAGGTGGAGTGGCTTGCATCTTTAGTCCCAGCTCCTCGAGGCTGAGGTGAAAGGATCACTTGAGCCCTGGAGGTGGAGGTTGCAGTGAGCCAAGATTGCACAGCTACACTACAGCCTGGGTGACAGAACGAGACCTTGTCTAAAGAAAAAAAAAAAAAAAAACTACATCAAGATACATTCTATTCAGGAACTCTTATCCATGTTCATATCTTCACTTTTTATTTATAATTTATATATTATTGTGAAAAAAATTTTCAATTTAAAAAGATTATACATGAACCTTGCCTAAAAAATGCTTATATGTTTCACAACAGTATTTGGTCCCTTGGGAGGAAAAAAAAAATCTTTTCCTTCAAGTACATAATTTCCAAAGCATTAGGCTCATCATTTACCCTTCTCAGTAAGAGAAGGAGGAGAAGTTAGAGAATACTTATGTCTGGATAACCTCAAAGCCATAGGAGCAATGACAAATGGAGAAAAGAGGCTTATTTAAAATTAAATTTGTACAGCCTGTTTCTCTTTATAGGACCTTGTTTCTGGTTCCATTCCTAATTGATTAGTGCAACTAAAATGATGACTTTAGTACATTTTGTTTATTTATTTAGAAAGGGTCTCACTCTGTCACCCAGTCTGGAGTGCGGTGGCATTATCTTGGCTCATTGCAACCTAGCCCTCCCGGGCTCAAGCATTCCTCCCACTTCGGCCTCCTGAGTAGCTGGGACTACAGTTGCATGCCACCATGACCAGCTAATTTTTGTATTTTTAGTAGAGATGGGGTTTTGCCATGTTTCCCAGGCTGATCTTGAACTCCTGAGCTCCGGTGATCCTTTTGCCTTGGTCTGGCAGATTTAAAGCTAAATACAATATGAAGCCTGTTTCCCTCCACACTGATAACTCACAAATGTAACCATAAATGTAACCCTTCAGCCTGAGACCCCTCCTCTACCACTCCCCAGCTCCTCTGACCATTCTCAGGTGAAGCTTTACATTTTCAAAGAAACCTTCTTTGTTACACAATGGTGTGTTCCCTTGTTTTACACTTCCTTAGAGCAACATTCCTATCCCTCTGTGCACTTGCCATAGTTTGTAATTATACATTTATAGTTTGCTTTAAAAAAAAATCAGCTGGGCATGGTGGCTCATGCCTGTAATCCCAGCACTTTGGGAGGCTGAGGCAGGTGGATCATTTGAGGTCAGCAGTTTGAGACCAGCCTGGCCAACATGGTGAAACCCTGTCTCTACTAAAAATACAAAAATTACTCAGGTATGGTGGCACACACCTGTACTCCTAGCTACTGAAGAGGCTGAGGCACAAGAATCACTTGAATCCAGGAGGCACAGTTGGAGTGAGTCGAGATCATGCCACTGCACTCCAGCTTGGATGACAGAGCAAGACTTCATCTGAAAAAAAAAAAAAACAACAAAATCTGTCTGCCTTGCTAGACTTAATCCACCACAGTAGTTCCTCACAAGAACCAGAGAAGCCAGTACTAGCACAGTGCCTGGCACATAGTAGATGCTCAATAAATATTATGTGAGTGAATTGTCATTTTGGCATTCAGGGGTACACAGGTGAGACAAGGGTTAAGGTTTAAATTTGAGAGTCATCTTTATTTAGAGAGTACTTACATACAAGAGAATAGATGAGATTACCCATCCTAAAGAGAAAGTAGAGAATGGGGAAGGACACAAGTCTGGAGAAAGCCTTGGGAGTGGGGGGGATCTCCAACATTTATTTGATATAAAGCAGAAGATGCTGGCAAAAGATAAAAAAAAAAAAAAAAAAGGCTAGAAAGGTGAAAAGTACTCCAGAAGAATATAGTGTCAGGATGGCCTAGCGAAGACATTCTCTTTAGGAGGGAATTGTGGCATATGTAGCTAAGAAGTAAATCAAGGTGAGGACAGACCTGTTTGCATTGAGTGTGGCACCTTCAAAGTCATTTGCCACCTTCGTAAGAGCAGTTTTGGAGGTGGGATGGGGAAATCAGGTTAAAGAGAGCTGGGAGGAGGGGGAGAGCCGGTGGAAGGCTCTTGTGTCCAACACTTTCCCAAGAAAGCACTGCTGGGAACAAGAGCAGGAAAATGGAGCTGGAGAGGAATAAGGCATCAAGAGAGTTTTGGGCTTTTTGCTTTTTAATGAGAGTTACAAGAGTTTGTATGGTGATGGGGAATATTCAGTAGAGAGAATGATTATTTAGTAAAAAGAAAAGATAGTAACAGGAGAAGACCCCTTAGTGGGTCCCACATAAGCAATCAGTGCTGATCTTATGATGTCATTCTTCTTTGAGGAATGCACCAAGTTTAAGTAACATAATTTAAAAGTGACCAGCATGATATATAGAACACTCTTATTGCTGCCCATGAAGGCTCAGGTGGGATGTCCAACCACTGTTGACAAATCTTCAAGAAATCACCTTTTATCCCCGCTCCTCCCCCACCTCAAGTTGGAATTTAACTCTTGTTGCCCAGGCTGGAGTGCAATGGTGCGATCTTGGCTAACTGCAATTTCTGCCCCTAGGTTCAAGCGATTCTCCTGCCTCAGTCTCCAGAGTAGCTGGGATTACAGGCATGCACCACTACGCCTGGCTAATTTTGTATTTTTAGTTGAGACTGGGTTTCACCACGTTGGTCAGGCTAGTCTGGAACTCCTGACCTCAGATGATCCGCCCACCTCAGCCTCCCAAAGTGCTGGGATTACAGGCGTGAGTCCCCACGCCTGGCCTGCCATGCCCGACCCACCATACCCAGCCAAGAAATCACATCTTATTAGCTTCTCTGCAGCTGGAAATTAGTTCCAGGCCTTCTCAACCTTGGTACTGTAGGCATTTTGGTTTAGATATTCTTGGGTTGTAGGGAACTATCCTATACATCATAGAATATTTAGCAGAATCTGTGGCCTGAAGCTATTAGATACCTATCAGTAGCATCCAGTGTGACAACCAAAAAGTTCATTGCTAAATGTCTGCAGGGGTAGAGATGGGGGCAAACCTGTCCCAATTAAGAATCACTAAGGGCTGGGGGTGGTGGCTCACGCCTGTAATCCTAGCACTTTGGAAGGCTGAGGCAGGTGGATCACCTGAGGTCAGGAATTTGAGCCCAGCCCCACCAACATGGAGAAACCCATCTCTACTAAAAATACAAAAATTAGCTGGCTGCGGTGGCACATGCCTGTAATCCCAGCTACTCAGGAGGCTGAGGCAGGAGAATTGCTTGAACTCAGGAGGGGAAGGTTGTGGTGAGCTGAGATTGTGCCATTGCACTGCAGCCTGGGCAGTAAGAGCAAAACTCCATCTCAAAAAAAAAAAAGAATCACTGAGTTATTAAAACTTAAAAAATCTAATAAGAAAATCAGCTAATCTTAACAGCTGTGCAAATGTTGATATATATTACTGTTTTCATTGCCTTATGCTGTTGTGAAAAATTATTCATAAACCTGGTATGAAAGCATATTGTGCCATACGTATATGTTCATATTTTTAAACTCCTAACGAAATACTGTAGTAACTTTTTAAACATTTTAAGTAGAAAGGATTATGAAAGGAAAACAAATATGTGTGTAGGGGAATGGATCTCAGGGATGATAGCAAAAGGAAAGTCACTAGCATTTATTTTGTGTCAACTACATTTTACATTTTGTAAACCTGATTTTTTTCACAAAGTGTTATTTATATGCTCATTGTAAACAAGAAAAAAATCAGATACACTAAAAGAAGAAAATTTTTAAAAGTCATCACTAGTTAACATTTTGTTGCGTTTCATGACTCTCCGTGCATTCATTCATTAGCTTAGCGTCTTGGAGAGGATGGGAACCCAACATGTCTAGGGAAATTTTGTTTTTAATGGGAGAGATTCGAGCATGTTTTAAAGCCAGTTGAGGCCAGGTGCGATGGCTCACGTCTGTCATCCCAGCACATTGGGAGGTCTAGACGGTCGGATCACCTGAGGTCAGGAGTTCAAGACCAGCCTGCCCAACATGGCGAAACCCTGTCTTTACTAAACAAAAATTAGCCCAGCGCACTAGTGAGCGCCTGTAATCCCAGCTACTCGGGAGGCTGAGGCAGAAGAACTGCTTGAACCCAGAAGGCAGAGGTTGCGGTGAGCGGAAAGCGGGCCACTGCACTACAGCCTGGGAGACAGACTCTGCCTCAAAAAATAATTAATTAAAAAAAAAAAAAAAAAAGCCAGTTGAAAAATCTAGGTTAGAAAAAGGAAAATGGGATGATCCACAGAGTGAGGGTTCTGACAAAGTAAAGGTTATAGATTTTAAGCACAGAGGAGGAATTATCTTTAAATTAGAAGAAAAAGCATAATGAGAGATTGGAAAGAAGACACTCAAGTGCATATGTGTCTTACTGTATCTACATGTATGTATATTGTTGTTATCTACCTGCAGATAGGTATATATCTTACTGTATCTACATGTAGGCATATATGTATACTTTTAATGTACACATATGCATCTGTGTCTACATATATACATATCTTAGTGTATCTACATGTATGAACTGTAGTGTATCTACATGTGTGAGCTACTTTAGAACCTGCTTTTTCACTTATTTTATTGCAATCATTTTCCTCATGCTGGGATTATTCCTCCACAGCATTTTTACAGTGTCCTAACACATGCCAGTATCTGTTTTTGAAGCCATCTAGTAACGCTGGACATTTTGGCCATTTACAATTTTTCACCATCATCAATGCCACAGCTTAGTATCTCGATGGTGAAATATTTGCAGATACCCAAAATTATTTCCTGAGCAGAAAATCTGTGCAAGCGGAACTGCTGAGTCAAAGGGTCTGCAAAAGTCGGTGGATAAAAATCGCTTTTAAGCCTCACAACTCACCTCAGGTACACATTCTTTACCTGAGGAGGAACTGAGAAGCAGAGAGGTTAAATAATTGGCCCAAGGTCATAAATAATTAGAAGTGGCCGAATTCAAAAGCCGCGCGGGCTCATCAGGCTGCGGCTGGGGTAGAATTTGCGTTTTAGGGAATTTTTTTTTTTTTTTCGGCGTGTATCAGTGGGGGAGGGGCCGGGCGGCGGGTAGGAAACTTGTGTCGCAGCAAAGGAGGAGGAGGAGGGGAGGAACTCCCCTCCTCTTCGGTCAGACCGGAGCCGGTCGCACTGAAAAAGATTGACTTGGGGCTCTACAGGCCCCCCCAGCCACTCCGCGGGGCGCCTCGGAGGCTGTGACCTCCAGGGAGGTCCGGCCCGGTGCAGCGTGCCAGGTGCAGCGTGCCACGCCGGGGTGGTTGCCAAGGACCTGCCCTGTCTGTGGGTCCAGTTGCTAGGGCCTCCATCTTGGGGGCTAGTGGCCGCGGCGCCCCCGGAAGGGGTTGCCGAGTGGGGCATTCACTTCCGGCCTGGGGCCTGCGGCGGCGGCGGTGTCGGCGGCGGCGGCAGCGGGTCGGTGTAGAAAATGGCGCTGGTGCGGCGGCTCGGGCCTCTCCCCGCGGCGCTGCGGAGGGCTTGAGGCTCGCGAGCCTCCTTCGCCGCGCCCCACTTGCTCGTGCACTTTACACACATGAGGTGAGCGGAACGGGGGCCTCCCTCCGGGCGGGAGGAGCCGCGGGCGCTGCCGCAGGGCCCGCAACCGCGGCGGCGGCGGCGGAGGCACCGAGCGTCCCCGAGACCTCGGGCCTCAGCGGGCGGGCGCGGGCTGCGCTGCTGAGGAGGCCGGGCGGGCGGCCCGGGGGAGCCTCGCTGCGCCGCGGGGGCCCAGCCAGGGTTGCGCCTCGCCCGCGCCAGGGGACCGCAGTCCGGGCTGCAGCCCCGCAGCTTTGTGAGTCCCCCTCCCTCCGCGTCCCCTCCCCTCCCCTCCCCCATCCGGCCCTGGCGCGAGCCTCTGCCGCAGCAGCTCCGTTTTCACGCGCATCTCGTTTGTGTGTGTGTGTGTGTGTGTGTGTGTGTGTGTGTGTTTGTTTTTGTTTTTTTGTTTCAGAGAATTGGAAGCTAAAGCTACCAAAGACGTAGAAAGAAATCTTAGCAGGTAAGATGGGCGAGCTTTCCATCTCCCGCCCCATTATAATCGTGTGTTTCTACTCCGATTCGCCCTTTCTGGGTTGAGAAGTTCCCCCGTGACATTTTCTTCCGCACGCAGAGAGCAGGCATTCTGGAGAAGCGGCCTGGGGGAATACTGGAGGGATTGCGGGGAGATGCGTAATTACGCGTGTGTTTCTTTCTTTAAAAAAAAAAAAAAAAAAAAACGCAAAGCAATTCTTGTAAACTTAGTTAAAGCATTCTCACCCTTTTAGAATTTAATTAGGGGACTTGTGCATTAATTACTATTGTAAATGGTTGCAGGCATTGTGTGACTCATGATTGAGGCGGCCCTTATGGCGGGCTGTCAAACTGTTTTGGCTTCCCCGTTATTACTTTGTAGCTCAAATTGTTGCCTTTATAAAAAGATACTATGTGTTCGCATTTCCTCCCCCCACCCCAACACATTGTAGTCAGGCGGATTCTGTTGCATTGGAAACATTTTGCCCTTGAACTTTACCAAGCATACGCTGCGTTTTGTTTTCCTTTGAAACTCCATTTCTGTCCATCTTCGGTGTGTGCTCTTTTTATCAGCTGGTAAAATAATTAAAAATCTGTTCTCCAGAAGAGGTTGTCTTTTTTGTTGGGCCCTACTGCTTTTGCATCACCTCGAAGGGAGGGTTTTGTTTTTTTGCTTTTTTAAACGCTGTCTTTATGGAATGGAAGTATTTAGCTTCACTGAGCTGTAATTGGTTAAGCATCAGGGAATTTTTACTGTATTTAACTCCTTTTCACATTCATTTTCTTTCCTACCGTTTTTTCCTTTCTTATTCACCTTTTTCTTTTACATCATACTGGGACACTCAGAGAAACTTAGCCAGTTAACCAGATTCATGAATAGCTTTTTCTTTCTTTTTTCACTTGTTGAGAATAAAATAAAATTTCTTCTATCTCAGGTTTTCGTGTAGTTTGCTCTTGATGCTTGCAGGTTTTAGATTTGTGTTGGGGTTTTTAACACTCACATTTCAAATCGTCTGTATATTTTACACCGTATATAGTGGTTCCAAATTGCTGGCCTATTGAGTTTTATAAGATACCAATCCGTTCAGGTGATCGTTAAAGAATATGTTAAGATGGTGAAGGATAGGAATCATTGGTTTACCCAGTAAGGGATTCTCTGTTACTCAAAATAATTATGAGATCATTTAAGGGGAATTAAGTCTGACATCACTGACTATTTGTAGTATATTTACATACATTTTGTTGTCAAAATCTAGTAAGGAAATGTTAAGATTTGGAACCATTAAAGAAAACAGGTTGAGCCATTAAGGTGTAATATAAGCAGAACAGAGCTTAGAAGTCTATTTCTCCTTCCATTTTTGTTTTGTCAGGTAACTATACCAGTGTAATTCCTGTGAAGGTGCTCTTGCACTTAATTAAAAATTGTCTGTACCACAGATGTAATTTTAATATTAGATAGAACTTGAATCTCTGGGTTGGCTATTTATCAGAGTTGGAATTCCAGCCCTGCTACTTGCAATATGACCTTGACTCTTGGCAAGTCGCGTAGCCTCTCTGTCCAATCTATAAAACGAGAGGCTTGGCCAGCCAGTTGCTGAGGTCTGTTAAGCCCTTTGGGTTGCATAAAGAGGAGTAGAGTGCTGTCCATGTCCACAGAGGGCATGTACAGTCTAGTAGAAACACTATCGTAAGTGCATAAATAACAGTAATACTAGGTGGTTGACGTAGGGATCAAAAGATACCATCCCATTCATGTGCTTGAGGATCTTCAGTTGGTCAGAAGGCATGAAAGGAAAAACAAATATCAGAGATTGTAAGGCAGTGTGTACTAAGGATCCAATGAAGGGAGAGGGCGGCATTTCTTGCAGGTTAAAAATATTCTCAGCACTTTGGGAGGCCGAGGCGGGTGGATCACGAGGTCAAGAGATCGAGACCATCCCGGTCAACGTGGTGAAACCCCGTCTCTACTAAAAATACAAAAATTAGCTGGGCATGGTGGCACGTGCCTGTAGTCCCAGCTACTAGGGAGGCTGAGGCAGGAGAATTGCCTGAACCCAGGAGGCGGAGGTTGCGGTGAGCCGAGATCGCGCCATTGCACTCCAGCCTGGGTAACGAGAGCGAAACTCCGTCTCAAAAAAAAAAAAAATATTCTGAGGAAGGAGGGATGTGATGGGCAAATGCTTCCTTCAGCTACGTCCCTAGCTCTGTGTTTCCTTTTTTTCACACACAAAAATAATGTTATCTGTCTTTACCCATTAGTGCTCTCCCCAGGAAATTAAGGCATTGTATACATTGAGTAACCATTTTTTGTGCATTTTTGATATTTCAAATGCAGGACTGGGCACTAGGCCAGGGAAGAATGTAAGTAGTTAAATTTATTGATTGCTTACTATGTGCGTGGCACACTTTTCCAAAGATTTTACAGGGACTCACCTGATCCTTGAAGAACCCTGTGAGGTAGGTACCTATATCATTATCTCTGTTTTACAGATGAAGAATTTGAGGTATATAAAGAGGTTAAGTACTTTGCAGGAGATCCTATCCCTGGTAATTGGAGGAACTTTCAGGATTTGAACTTGAAAAATTTGAGAATTTCTTTTGGTAGCCAGAACCCACAGATGCATACAATACTTCCAGATCCGTTTCTCAATCTGAGCACTTGACATTTGGACCAGATGATACTTTATTATTGTGAGGGTTGTTCTGCGCATCACAGGATGTTCAGCATCTGCAGTAGCACTCCCTGCCCAGTTGTGACAATCAAAAATGCTTCCAGATATTGCTGAATGTCCCTGGCAGTGGCGCAGAATCGACCCTGAGAACCACTGCTCTGGATCTTCATTAGGAATTGTAACGTGAAAGCCCCCAAATTTTTAGATGTTGAATTAATGTAAACATCTTTTGGCTGAGTGCTGTGGCTCGCACCTATAATCCCAGCACTGTGGGGCTGAGGCAGTGGGAAGTGGATCACTTGAGGTCAGGAGTTCGAGACCAGCCTGGCCAACATAGTTAAACTCCATTTCTGCTACAAATAGAAAAACTAGCTGTGCATGGTGGTGTGTACCTGTAATCTTGACTACTCCTGAGACTGGGGCAAGATAATTATTTGAACCTGGAAGGCAGAGAGCTGAGATCTTGCCACTCCATTCCAGCCTAGTCGACAGAATGAAACTCCCTCTCAAAAAATAAAAGAAATAAAATCTTTTAATGACATGGAACCCCAGACCCTACTATGTAGGTCCTCAATTTGGAAGTCTGGTTTCTGAATGTCAAAGATGTATTGCCATTCTCCTTTTCCTCTGCTAAGATGCAAATCCTTAAGATACTGTGCCTGGTAGCCAGTGCCAGTTAAACAACATTGGCACAAGTAATAAATTTAGTATACTGTCATAGGTAAACTGTTTTTTTTTGTTGTTTTGTTTTGTTTGAGACGGAGTTCTCGCTCTGTTACTCAGGCTGGAGTGCAGTGGCGCGATCTTGTCTCACTGCAGTCTCTGCTTCCCAGATTCCGTTGATTCTCCTCCCTCCTACTCAGTGCACCTGTAGCCCACCTGCCTGCCTTAGCCTCCTAGGTTGGCGGGACTACAGGTGCATGCCATTACACCAGGCTAATTTTTGTATTTTTAGTAGATTTAGGGTTTGACCATGTTGGCCAGGCTGGTCTCGAACTCCTGACCTCAGGTGATCCGCCCTCCTCACCCTCCTAAAGTGCTGGGATTAGAGGCATGAGCCACTGTGTGTGGCCAGGTTAACTGTCTTTTAAAATTCACAGTTCGCCACTAAAGTTGTCACATTATGTTAGTATCACGGGAGCCATAATGTCTAGGTGAGTGTGATTACCATTGGAACTGAACTTTGAAGAATGGAATCAGTTTTGAAAGGCAGAGAAAAGGGCATTGTAAGAACAACAGCGGAAGTAAAGACAAAATCTAGAAAGTATAGGAGATTGTGATACTGCAGTGGGTAGTTCAGGTTATATTAAGAATTTGTAGCAAACTAGTTGAGGTCAGATGCAGAGGTTCTTAAATGTCAGGTTGAGGGACTTGTGCATAAATTTTTAGGTACAGGTAGCTACTACATGCTTTTGGTTGGGCGCTGATTTGATAGAATCATCTTCTGGTCTGGGATTACTAATCAGGTGAATTTATGGGAGAGAACTAGCAATCTAGGCAGGAGGCATTGGAGGCTTGAATTAAAGTAGTGGCAGAAAGAGATGAGTGAAGCTGGACCCAGTGGCTCACGCCTGTAATCCCAGCACTTTGGGAGGCTGAGGCAGGAGGTTTGAGCCCAGGAGTTTGAGACCAGCCTGGGTAACAGGACAAGATCCTGCCTCTACCAAAAACAAAAATTAGCTGGGTGTGATGGTGCACCTGTAGTACTGGCTGCTTGGGAGATGGAGGAGGGAGGTTTGCCTGAGCCCAGGAGGATGAGGCTGCAGTGAGCTGAGTTTCTGCCACTGTATTCCAGCCTGGGCAACAGAGCAAAACCCTGTCTCAAAATAATAATTCAAAAAAAAAAAAAGTGTATAAGATACTGAGGAAGTAAGAATCTGATATTTGACAGCTGATTAGATGTCATGGGAGTCAAAAAATACATACGGATCTTCATCTTGGGTGAAGGAGAGTTTGACCCAGCCTCTGAACAGAAGTCAGAAGAAATAGTTTGAGGAGAGGAGATGCTAAGTTACAGTTTCCAATTAAAAAAATATCTCAGTACTGTTCTAGACTGGTAGAACTCAACTAATCTAGTTTGAAAAAATATTTTGGAGGCCAGCGTCATAGAATCATTGAGTATTTAGAGCTGGACTCTGACCTTACATAGAGATCAGCCAGTATTCTGACTTCATTTTTCAAGTGAGAAAGCTGTGGTTGAAACAAGATTCAGTAACTTATGCAAGTTTATATTTTCTATCAAGTGACAGAGCTGTGATTTAAACAGGCCTTTTGACTCTAACTTTAGTATTCTTTGCATTATATAATATTTTATTTATTTGTAAATGTTTTTTTGAGATGGAGTCTCACTCTGTCAGCCAGGTTGGAGTGCAGTGGCGCGATCTCGGCTCACTGCAACCTCTGCCTCCTAGATTTAAGCAATTCTCCTGCCTCAGCCTCTTGAGTAGCTGGGACTACAGGCACATGCCACCGTGCCCAGCTAATTTTTTTATTTTTAGTACAGACAGGGTTCACTATATTGGCCAGGTTGGTTTCGAACTCCTGACCTTGTGATCTGCCCTCCTCGGCCTCCTAAAGTGCTGGGATTACAGGTGTGGGCCACCGTGCCTGGCAATATTTTATTTTATATTGCACAATAGATAAAATACAATTTTGGTTTCTCCTTTCTGAATAAGAGCAATTATCTCAATATGTTATGTTCATTCTAGTGATGACTTTACTATCATGTACTAAGTGTGGATCATTTGAGATCGTGAGTTCAAGACAAGCTTGACCAACACGGAGAGACCCTGTTTCTACTAAAGATAACAAAAAAAGTCCAGTTGGTGGCACACACCTGTAATCCATTTACTTAGGAGACTAAGGCAGGAGAATCTGAACCTGGGAGGTGGAGATTGCAGTGAGTTGAGATCGCACCACTAAGCTCCAGCCTGGACAACAGAGTGAAACTCCATCTCTAAGAAAGAGAGAGGGAGGGAGGGAAAGGAAAGGAAAAGGAAGGGAAAGGAAAAGAAAGGAAAGGAAAGGAAAGGAAATTAGTAGGACCGCCGGAGTACAACCCCAGGGCATTACAGCTGAGTGGCTAAGGTGGATCCCACTCATGCAATTTATCAACTTTTGTCTGGGGAAAAAAAAAAAAAAGTCATCTGAGTTTTGTTTAGCCCTTTTGCTTTGCTGTGATAAATGGCTTGCGGGCCAGCACATTCATATTGCTATAGTTTGGTGCAAAAATAATTGTGGTTTTTGGCCATTTTAGTGCACCAACCCAATACTTTTTTTCTAGCTTTATTTAGCAACTAGGTGGTAAATCATTCGATAGAATAAATTAATCACAAACTGTAAGCTTAAATTAAAAATGTGTAACAACCCTCTGGAAATTTTGAATATAGACATAAGAATATACTGTAAGCTCTTTCAATTTCTGGCATCTGAAATGTCTGAAAGTATAAATTGCAAAACATCTTTGCAATTTTAATGACAACTGTTTAAGTATTGCCCATGATTGGAAAGACTAAAATGGTATGCGTTGTGTGTATTCTGTTCAGACTGACGCATGATACATCTCTTACTCAGAGAAATCCCTGTCTCATTTTACAATTTAAAAAAGTTGGCTGGACATGGTGGCTCATGCCTGTGATCCCAGCACTTTGGGAGACCGAGGAGGGGCAAATCACTGTAGGTCAGGAGTTCAACACCAGCCTGACCAAAATGGTGAAACCCATCTTTACTAAAAATACAAAAATTAGCCAGGCGTGGTGGCACACCCCTGTAATCCCAGCTACTTGAGAGGCTGAGACAGGAGAATTGCTTGGACCTGAGAGGCAGGAGTTGGAGCGAACCGGGATCGTGCCACTGCACTCCAGCCTCAGCCACAAAAGCAAAACTCCATCTCAAAATAATTAATTAATTTTAAAAAATCATTCTAACCTTAAGTAAAATCTGAAAAATGTTGCAAGGAATACCTGTATCGCTTTATCTAGTTTTAGTGTTTATTGGTATTTTGCCACATTTTTTCTATCCTGACATTGCACACCAAAATACGGCAGTAGATACCTCACAGAAAGGGCATTCTACTTAACAGCAATCAAATGATCACCCACAGGAAGTTTAACTTTACAATACTGTCTGGCCCCTGTTCAGATTTTCCCAATTGTCTTCGTAGTGTTTTTTTTTTTTTTTTTTTTTGACGGAGTTTCATTCTTGTTACCCAGGCTGGAGTGCAATGGCGCGATCTCGGCTCACCGCACCCTCCGCCTCCTGGGTTCAAGCAACTCTCCTGCCTCAGCCTCCTGAGTAGCTGGGATTACAGGCACATGCCACCATGCCCAGCTTATTTTTTGTATTTTTAGTAGAGATGGGGTTTCACCATGTTGACCAGGATGGTCTCCATCTCTTGACCTCGTGATCCACCCGCCTCGGCCTCCCAAAGTGCTGGGATTACAGGCTTGAGCCACCGCGCCCGGCCTGTCTTCGTAGTTTTTTTAAGGCTATGTTTGTTCTTTCACTCAATCCCTGCTTCCAGGATTGCATTTAGTTGTCTGAAGTTTCTCTTACATTAGGAGCATTTTCCTGCCCTTTTCTGCCTCTCCTGTGACAATGACAATTTGAAATAGTCCAGACTAGTTGTTTTTGCAGACTGTAATTTGCATTTTTTGGGGCCATGTCTGTATGATTAGGTTCAGGTTGATCCTTTTTGGCAGGAATATCCTATAGGTGATGATATGTTTATCTTTGGTCTTCCCTCCCCACAGCACTTTGAAGTAAATTAACCGAAAATTATCCAATACTCGTCTACACTGACTTGGTGTTTCTTTAATTTTAGGAAATGCCAAACAGTTGGTTTGAACTGGGATGTAATTTTAAATATTGAGGTTACAGTAATTACAGGTCTTTGTATTTAAATTGATCGGTCATAATGATTACTGCTTTTATGAAGATCAGTGCTGAAGGTAGCATCCTTACTGTGGGACCTAAAAGTTGCTTGTTTTCAGCATTGACCAGTGATGAACTGCTAAACCCTGGTAGCAAAATGAAACATTGGGGCCGGGCTCGAAATACGCTTTCTTAAAAGAATGCCCCACTGAAATTACGGTGGCATGGTGCCACCAGAACAAGGATTCTCATCCCGATTCCACAGAGGAGGGACCACAGGTGTTATGAAGTAGTTTGCATAAATTGAATGTATGCTAAACACACACACACACACACACACACACACACACACACACACACGTGGATATGGTCCTTAATGTTCTAGATCTCAAAGGGTCATTACTCCTCAAAGATTAAGAAACTGCTTCTTTATGAGGAGGTTGTCAGAGGAGCTGAATAGTATCAATAAGAGGAAGATGTTTGAGATTCAAAAGGAAGTAATATTCAACTAAGGCATAGTTTCTTTCAATCTTAAAAAAAAGCCACCCATGAAAATAAATATAGTTTAAATTTCCTATTTAAGATGTCTTATTTTAAAAATGATTTGCATACGCTGTGTGTTTGAGTTGGCTATGAAGCAGAAATCCTAGCATTTCCACTCTTGTAACTAGGGAAAAGCATTTTGAATTTTTAGCAGTAGTATATTATGTGATGATGACTCAGCTGACTTCCTGTTTCAAATGGAATATTCAAAACAGATTGAAACCTGGTTGAGGAATTTTATACTTTGAACCTTACAAGATATTTTCTGCAAACAGTGACTGGATGGATTTTGTATAATAACAAACAAGATTAAACCAACTCAGTTGTTTTGCTGTTCTTAGTGGTTTTCAGTGGGAGCACTTATTGAGCAGTTTGCTGCAATAATATTGAGTATTTTTAGAGTTATGACGTCTTTGTTTTGTTGATTTTGGTCCCTTCTTTCTCCTGTTCTTTTGAAGTTTCCCTACATGTGTGCACAATCAGGAGGAAATGGTACTTAAGAATGTGCTGATTTTAAATGTCCTTTTAAATATCATTTATTTCTTGATAATTGACTATATAAATGATGTCAGAGAAATATGGTATACATGTTATTCCATTTGTGAATCCTTTTGCATGTGAGGCATATAGTGAAAATCTTACCTTTTAAAGATAGAGGCATAAAATGTGCGTTCTCTGTACCGCTGCAGGTTAATCATCTTCAAGCCACATTTCTGAGGCCTGTCAATCACTATTTCTTAGAAACCGTTGTTGACTCATCTCCAGTGACTCTGGAATTAAAGCCCAGACGTCTGGTTTTTGTTCAGCGAATGATTTAGCAGTGTCCCTTCCACCTTTTGCCCTGTTCCCAACTTTTCCTTCTCAGAATGTACCTACCCTTCACTTTCTCTCTCAATTTTTAAATAACAGCTTTATTGAGATAAAATTCCCATGATAAAATTCACCCTTTTAAAGTCCAAAAAGTGTATGCTTTAATGGTTTTTAGTATATTCACAGAGTTGTGCAGTCATCATCACCATCTAATTCTAGAATTTTCACCCCCTCACCCAAAACCCTATAGCAGTCACTCCCCATTTGTCTCTTCCTTCCAGACTCTGGTAACCACTAATCCACTTTCTATTATAACTCTGTGGATTTGCTTATTTCATGTAAGTGGAATCATACTAAAGGATTCTTTTGTACCTGACGTCTCATTTAGCGTAATGTTTTCAAGGTTCGTCCACCACATAGCATATATCAGTACTTTATTCCTTTTTATGGGCAAATAAATTTCATTGTATGGCTGTTGCTTATTTTGTTTGTCCATTCATCAGTTGATGGGCATTTGGACGGTTTTTATTTTGGGGCTATTATGAATAATATTGCTATAAATATTCATGTACAAATACTTATTTGGACATGTATTTTCAGTTCAACTTAGGAATGGGATTGCTGGGTCATATGGTAACTCTTTTTAACTTTTTGTTTGTGTTGTTTTGTTTTGTTTTTGAGACGGGACTCTCTCTGTTGTCCAGGCTGGAGTTCAGTGGCAGAATCACAGCTCACTGCAACCTCCACCTCCCAGGCTCCAGCCGTCCTCCCACCTCTGCCTCCCAGGTAGCTGGGACTACAGGCGTGTGCCACCACGCCCAGCAAATTTTTTGAATATTTTGTAGAGATGGGGTTTCACTGTGTTGCTCAGGCTCTATTTAACTTTTTGGGAAGCTGCCAGGCTGTTTGCAAAGCAGCTGCACAGTGTTACATTCTCATCAGCAATGTGTGGAGGTACTAGTTTCTCCACATCCTTTCCATTGCCAGCATTTGTTAGGGTCCTTCTTTCTGATTTTAGCCATCCTAATGGATGTAAAGTGATATCTCATTGTGGCTTTGATTTACATTTTCCTAATGGCTAATGATGAATAGCATCTTTTCATGTCCTTATTGGCCATTTGTGTATCTGATCTGAGAAGTGGTTATTCAGATTTTTTCCCATTTTTAAATTAGGTGATATTTTTGTCATTGAAAAAGTTCTTTATATAGTTTAGATACAAGTCCTTTATTAGATATATGATTTATAGATATTTTTTCCTATTCTGTGTTTTTTCTCAGTTTCTTTTTTGGGCGGGATGGGGGGAGATGGAGACTTGTTCTGTTGCCCAGGCTGGAGTGCAGTGGCATGATGTCAGCTCTTTGCAGACTCCACCTCTGAGGTTCAAGCGATTCTCCTGCTTCAGTTTCCTGAATAGCTGGGATTATAGCCATGTACCACATTTGGCTAATTTTTGTATTTTTAATAGAGACAGGGTTTTACCATGTTGGCCAGGCAGGTCTTGAACTCCTGACCTCAAATGATCCACCCGCCTCTTCCTCCCAGAGTGCTGGGATTACAGGTGTGAGCCAGTGCACCCAGCCTCTTTTCACTTTCTTGAAGAGTCTCTTAAAGCACAAAAATTTTAAGTTTTGTAAATCTGGGTTACTAATATTTTTTTCTGTTGCTTGTGCACTTGGCAACAAATCCAAGGTCACAAAGATTTGCTTGTGTTGTAACAATTTTATAGTTTTGGTTTTTACATTTAAGTCTGTAATTCATTTTGAGTTAAGTTTTGCATATAGCATGAGGGCTCCAACTTCATTCTTGTTGCGTAACTATCCAGTTATTCCAGCTTCGTTTGTTGCAAAGACTTTAATCTTGGTGCCCTGTTGAAAGTCATTTGATTATAAAATGAAGAATTATTTTTGGACTCGATTCTGTTGATACTTCGTGTTCATCTTTATGCCACTTCCACACTGTCTTGATTACTGTAGCTTTGTTATACGTTTGGAATCAGTATGAGTCTTCCTTCAAGATTGCATTGACTGGATAAGCAGAGACTGTTAAAAAATTTTTTTTAAAAGATTGCATTGATCATTCTGGTTGCATTTCTTTCTTTCTTTCTTTCTTTCTTTTTTTTTGAGACGGAGTTTTGCTTTTGTCGCCCTAGCTAGAGTGCAAAGGTACTGTCTTGGCTCACTGCAACCTCTACCTCCTGGGCTCAAGTGATTCTCCTGCCTCAGTCTCCTGAGTATCTGAGATTACAGGGATGTGCCACCACACCTGGCTAATTTATTTTTATTTTTATTTATTTTTTTTTTGAGATGGAGTCTTGTTCTGCCATCAGGCTGGAGTGCAGTGGGACAGTCTCTCCTCACTGCAACCTCCCTCACTCAGGTTCAAGCGATTCTCCTGCCTCAGCCTCCTGAGTAGCTGGGACTACAGGTATGCGCCACCACACCCAGCTAGTTTTTGTATTTTTAGTAGAGACAGAGTTTTGCCATGTTGGCCAGGCCGATCTCTAACTCCTGACCTCAGGTGATCTGCCTGATTCGGCCTCCTAAAGTGCTGGGATTACAGGCGTGAGCCACCATGCCCGGCCTCTGGTTGCTTTTCTATATGGATTTTTGGATCAGCTTGTCAGTTTCAGCAAAAAGACAGCTGAGATTTTGATAGGAACAGTGTTGATTGTGTAGGTCATTATGAACAATATTGCATTTTACAATATTAAGTCTTCCAGTTCATCAACATGGAATCCTTTTCTGTTTATTTAGGTCTTTAATTATCTTTGAAGATGTTATGTAGTTTTCAGTGTGTAATTGTGCTTTTGTGAAGTTTATTCCTAAATCTTTTTGAGGCTATCGTAGATGTAATTGTTTTCTTGTTTACTTTTTGGGCTGTCTACCACTACTGTATAGAAATACAGTAGATTTTTTAAAGTTTTAAAATTGTGGTGAAACACATAAAATTTACCATCTTATGCATTTTAAATGATGTAGTTCGTTGGCATTAAGTCCATTCACATTGTTGTGCAGCCATCACCACCATCCATCTCTGCAACTCTTCATCTTGTAAAATGGAAACTCTGTACTCATTCATTAAATCATAACTCCTCATTCCCTTCAGCTCTTGGCAGCCACCATTTCACTTTCTGTCTCCATGCATTTGATTATTCTAGATACCTCATTAGTGGAGTCATAGTGTCCTTTGTGACTGGCTTATTTCACTTAGCGTAGTGTCCTCAAGGTTTGTCCATGTTGTAGCATGTGTCAGCCAGTTGATTTTTGTATGTCAATCCTGTCTGCTGCAGCTGTGCAGTTCATTAGTTCCAGTGGTCTTTATGTGTATAGATTCATTAGGACTTTCTGTGTATAAGAGCCTGTCATCTGTGAATAGTTTTACATCTTTTCCAATTTTGGTGCACACTTACTCACACATGCACTCTCTTTTTTCTGACTGGAATCTCCAGCTCAATGTTG
Source organism: Saimiri boliviensis (assembly GCF_048565385.1). NCBI lineage: Eukaryota > Metazoa > Chordata > Mammalia > Primates > Cebidae > Saimiri > Saimiri boliviensis. Next base: position 15,543,823 of record NC_133460.1, on the reverse strand, counting down.
AATAGGAAGTGACAAGATCAGACATCCTTGTCTTGTTCCTGATCTTGAGGAGAAATATGGAGTCTTTATCATTATGTATGTTGTGAGCTGTGGGCCTAAATCAGGTTAAGGAAATTTTCTTTTATTCCTATTTTGAGTGTGTTTGTTTTGTGAAGGGGTGCTGGATTTTGTCAGATGCTTTTTCTGAGTCTCTTGAAATCATCATGTAGCTTTGTCCTTCATTCTGTTAACATGGTATATTTCATTGATTGATTTTCATGTTAAACTAACCTTGCATTCCTGTGATAAATCCACTTTGTGTAGTCCTTTTTTGTATGTTGCTAGATTTGGTTTGTTAGTCTTTTGTGGAGAAGTTTTATGTTTGTATTCGTAAGGGTTATTGGCCTATAGATTTATCTTTTGATAGCATGCTTTTCTTTTAGTACCTGGTACCTGATTTGGTCTGGTTTGGAATCTGGGACCTTTAACTGTTGGTTTTGCATCCACCTAATTCTACATTGTGTTATAATTGTTTTTATGTATTCAGTCTTATTTTCTTCTATATGTACTCCCTCCTTTGGTTGCAACCTTCTTTGCATCCTAACCTTAGCTTAGTGCAGTGCTTTGCACCTAGTCTCTCATCACTAGCAATTAGTATACACTTTAAATTATTTATTTATTTATTTTTTGGAGACAGAGTCTTGCTTTGTTGCCTAGTCTGGAATACAGTGGCATGATCGTGGCTCACTGTAGTGTTGATTCATGGGCTCAAGTGATCCTCGTGCTTCAGCCTGCTGAGTAGCTGGGACTACTGTACCTGGCTAATTTTTTAATTTTTATAGAGACAGGGTCTTGCTATGTTGCCCAGGCTTGTCTCAAACTCCTGGCCTCAGGTGATCCTACCACCTTGGCCTTCCAAAGTACTGGGATTACAGATGTGAGTCACCACACCTAGTCTCAGTGTATACTTTTTAGATGCATCTGTTAAGTACTTCATCCGCATTACCCAGTTAAATCTTCACAACCACCCATTGAGAGAGGATGATGAAGGCTTCAGAGAAATGAAATAAATTGCTAAGGTTACACATGTAGGTGGTGGAACTGCTAGGGGTCTTCACTGCATGCTATGCAGCCTGAGAAATGCTAGTTTGAATAGATGGGAATTGAATTGGTCTTTAAAGGAGAAGTAACATATGGGTAAGAGCAAGAATTAAGAGTGCATTTTTGGTCGTGATATTGAGGTTATAGTGTTAGTAAAGGCAAAGAAGCAGGAATTTGAATCTAATTAAAGTGTCAGTGACAGGGAGTATTGTACAAGTAGGACTGTTTTTTTGTTCCCAGAGCAGTAATTAGTCCTATTTGGAAGAGTGAGATTAACATCCAAAACAATTAGAAAAGTCCGGATGCAGTGGTACAAGCCTGTAATCCCAGCACTTTAGGATGCTGAGGCAGGTGGATCACCTGAGGTCAGGAGTTTGAGGCCAGCCTGTCCAGCATGACGAAACCCTGTCTCTAATAAAAATACAAAAATTAGCCAGGTTTGGTGGCGGGTGCTTGTGGTCTGAGCTACTCAGCAGTATTGTACAAGTAGGCAGGAGGCTCCCTTGAACCGGGGAGGCGGAGGTGGCTGTGAGCTGAGGTTGTGCCATTGCCCTCCAGCCTGGGTGACAGAGATGCTGTCTCGAAATAAAATAATTAGAAAATGAGTATTGTTTAATTAGAGGTCAATGGTGAGGTTTGTTTGGATTGGAAAGAATCATGAAGGAGTTAGTAATTAAGCCTTAAAAGAAGGGTAGGATTTGGGTGGGTAGATTTAGCAAACTGAGTTTTGGGTCAGCCTTACCACAGCCTTGTACTATCTGACAAGTCATTAGGACTTTCTGATCTTCGATTTCTTTAACTGTCAAAGGGGAATAATATCAGTTCTATGTTTCAGGGTTGTGGATTCAAAATGGATAATAATATCTCAGAGTATTTTGTAAATGGTAGATGTTTCTGTCCTTACGGTGGAGTATCTATTTTCTCAGTTTTTGAACTCACTAATTTTCTTCAGTCTGAGCCTTTAATTAATTAATTATTATTTTTGAGAAACGGCTTTACTCTGTCATCCAGGCTGGAACACAGTATAGAATGATCTTAGCTAACTGTGCAACCTCTGCTTCCCAGGCTCAAGTGATCTTCCTGCCTCATCCTCCTGAGTAGTTGGGACTACAGGCATGCGCCACCATACCCAGTTAATTTTGTATATTTGTGGAGATAGGGTTTTGCCATGTCTCCCAAGCTGGTCTTGAACTCCTAGGCCCAAGCAGTCTACCTCAGCCTCCCAAAGTGCTAGGATTGCAGGCATGAGCCACCGTGTTCTGCTGAGCTTTTTATTTTGAATTAATTTCAGATGTAGAGAAATGCAAGAATAGGACAAAGAACTTCTGAATATCCTTAACGCTTAATCCTCAAATGATAACATTTAATCACATTTATTTTATTATTTCCTCTTTTTTATATACATACTGGTTTTGTTTTGTTTTGTTTTGTTTTTTACCATTTAAAAGTAACTTACAGACATGATAACCGCTTTACTCCTAAACATCAAAGATATTTTCTTACTAACTACAGTACCATTATGAAAATGGGTACAATAACACTGGCACAGTCTTAATAGCAGATCTACAGGTCTTATTCATATTTTGCCAGTTGTCTCAACAATTCCCTTTAGAGCCAAATAAATTTTGTTTTTCCTGGTCAGGTCTTCAAGATCACAAGTAGCATTGGTTTTCATGTTTGTTTAGTTTCCTGCATTCTGGAAGTTTCTTGGTTTCTGTTCTTCAGGATCTTGATTTTTTTTTTTTTTTTTTTTTCCCAGAGGGAGTCTCACTCTGTCACTCAGGCTGGAGTATAGTGGCATGGTGTCAGCTCACTGCAACCTCCGCCTCTCGGGTTCTAGCAATTCTTCTGCCTCAGCCTTCTTACTAGCTGGGATTATAGGCAGTCACCACCATGCCTGGCTAATTTTTGTATTTTTAGTAGAGACAGGGTTTCACCATGTTGATCAGACTGGTCTCAAACTCCTGACCTCATGATCCGCCTGCCTCGGCCTCCCAAAGTGCTGGGATTATAGGCGTGAGCCACGGCGTCCTCCTGGACCTTGATATTTTTAAAGAATACAGGCTAGTTACTTTATACAATGTCCCTCAGTCTATATTTGTCTGATATTTCCTTATGACCTGATCAGGTTATGCATTTTTGGCAGGAATAGTACAGAACTGATGTGGTATTCTCAGTACATCATGTCAGGAGATGCATGATGTCCTTTTATCCCATTATTGGTGATGGTTAACTTCAACTGCTTGGGTAAGGTGATCTCTGTCAGGTTTCATCACTGTAAAGTTAGTATTTTTCCTCTTGTAATTAATAACACTATTGCTGGGAGATGCTTTGAGAGTATGTAAATGTCTTGTTTCTCATCAATGTGCTTGCCTTAACCAATAGGGCCAAATAGTGAGTTTTAAAGTCCACCATTCTTTCTACATTAGTTGACATTTTGCTGTAAGCTTTGTTACTTCTCCCCATTTGCTCGCTCACTCATTCATTCATATCAGTGTGGATTCTTATTTTATTCAGTGGTTTATAATTTTTTATTAGCATAACTTATTGCTCAAATTATGGTGCTAGTGGAAGCCCCTTTCAAGTTCAACTTCCCACTTTTTTTTTTTTTTTTTTTTTTTTTTTTGAGACAGAGTTTCGCTCTTGTTACCCAGGCTGGAGTGCAATGGCGCAATCTCGGCTCACCGCAACCTCCGCCTGGGTTCAGGCAATTCTCTTGCCTCAGCCTCCTGAGTAGCTGGGATTACAGGCACGCGCCACCATGCCCAGCTAATTTTTTGTATTTTTAGTAGAGACGGGGTTTCACCATGTTGACCAGGATGGTCTCGATCTCTCGACCTCGTGATCCACCCACCTCGGCCTCCCAAAGTGCTGGGATTACAGGCTTGAGCCACCGCGCCCGGCCGACTTCCCACTTTTTTAAGAGATCCATACTGTCATCTGGATCCTTATTGCTACCTGTTTATATGCTATTATCTTTCCTTCCTCAGGGGGAGACGTGCCAGCTAAAGCTAACCTAAGAAATATACAGCATTTCTGCCACCCGTTTGTTGTCCTCTTGTCTGTTCATACTCGGTCACAAATACATGTTTTTATTAATTTGTGTATGTACCTCCAGAATTTCTTTATACACCTACAAAGACATGTAAATATGTATATTTGTATCCCTCCCAACACAAAAAGATATCACACTGAGGCTTAGATTTTGTTTTGTTGTTTTTCCAGTTACCTTTATGCCTTCCTGATCCTTTCACATCAGGATGTAGAGGAAACCTTGGTTTCGCAGCTGTGTAATATTCCATTTTAGAGATGTATCCATTTTATTTAACTATTTCTGTATTTGTAGATAATTATCAGTTATTGTAAATAGCCTCTAGCATGTTCCTTACTCCTCCATATGATAATCCCTTTCCACTTCCAGATAAGTGTTAGTCGCCCTTATTTTAAAACAATCTACAAAACTTTATTTTATCCTGTTCTCTTCATTTTACTGCTGAAGCTTTTGGAAAAATGGATCCAAATCTCCATCTCACATCCTTACCTATTTTTGCTGCAGTTCAACTTTCATCTTTACTGTCTGGTAAATTCTGTAATTTTGAAGGTTACCAGTGACTTCCTATTGTGTAGTGCTAGACTGGTTTTGGTGATTAATTTAGGTAGGAAGATAAAAATGAGAAAAGGAATAGGGGGGTGGTAATCAAATGGGGAAAGAGGAAGACTGGAAGGAAATAGAAGGTGGGATCTGCAAGGGAGAAAGTAGGAGAACAGAATGTTTTTTGGCAGAAGATGTGAAGTGTATTTTTATTTCTAGCTTGTAACGTACAGCTGGCTTCTATGTGAGGATGAGCTGGCTTGTGGTGTGTTGCTGACTGATAGGCTAGTTGGGCCCTCTAGAAAGTTGCTTCCTGTTTTCTGTTTCCTAAAGCAAAATAGACACCTAACCCCTTGTCCTGTTATTGTCATTTCTCCCTCTGTTGTTCAGGGTGGCGTGCAGTGGCACAGTCATAGCTCACTGCAGCCTGCAGTTCCTAGGCTCACTTGATTCTCAGGCCTCAGCCTCCTGTGTAGCTGAGACTACAGGTATGCACCACCACTCCCAGCTAATTGTTATGCTCTCTTGAATGATCTCAGATGTATTCTTTGCTTTCTTTTTTCACTGCCACCATGGTAGTTTGAGGAACTACACATTCACTTAGATTTTTGAAATGGTCTTCTCACCCTGTTTTGCTGATTTATTGCCCATTCTTATCCAACATTTTCCTTCCCTTTTTCAATTCCAGTCAACGCTCGTCCCTGGAATTGTCATGCTGACAAGTCTCCATACTTTATTCATGCTCACACCTTTCTGTGCTCCTAAAAAATTTTGCCTGTTTTTCACGAGCCAGCTCAGCTTCTTACTGCTCCATGAAGCCTTCCACAGTTGTAACAGCTCTTAAACATGTCTTATTTTACTAAACTTGTTTACAACCTGTACCAAATGTTTGCTTGTTTTCTTATTTCAGATGTGTTCAGTTGTTCCTACAAAATTGTAGAAATTTTTTTCCTGCAAGAAAATCCTGTTTCCTGACTGGGTGCAGTGGTTCACCCTTGTAATCCCAGTACTTTGATAGGCCGAGGTAGGAGGATTGCTTGAGCCCAGGAGTTTGAGACCAGCACCACCTCACTCCAGCCCTGGGGCAACAGAGTAAGACTCTGTCTGTAAATAAGTAAATGCGAAGTTCAGCGCCTGAGGTTTCTATCGGGAGCTGGTTTTGTACACTGGAAATCTACCCTCCCCCCACTTTTAAATTACTGTGTAGTATTGCATGATGTGATTACAGTATGATTTAACTTTTCCCTATAGATTGGTTTTTGGTTATGATTTTAACGCTGCAATATCTGTCTTTGTACAGTTTTCTTTTTCAGAGACTTAAATTTGAATTGATTAATCATAAGGTTGTGACATTTAAAAATTCATTGTGAATAGATATTTCCAGATTGCTCACCAGAAGCTTAGTGCTAGTCCATACATACTTCCAATACTAGTGTACAAGAGTGCTCTTCAGAAGGGATTAATTTTAATGATACTCAGGTTGGGAATGTAGGAAAAGTTGACCATCAAGTGTCAGGAAGCACAAGAGTAGGAGGGGCATTATAACCCTGAGGTGTACCCTGCTGCCATGATAGGCCCTTTAAATAGAGGCAGACTCTCACTATGTTGCCTATTCTGTTCTCAAGCTCTGTCCTCCCAGAGTGCTGGGATTACAGGCTTGAGCCCCCCATACCTAGCCAGAAACACATTCTTGAACCATACAAGTAAATCGTTTGTAGTGGCTACTGGAAGATGTGGGCAAAATTTGAGGCTTAGCTTGATTTGTTGTGTGGAATATACCATCCTAATCTTGATCTGTTTGTTTTTTCAGATCCAAACATTGCATTTCTTGTAGTCAATGTATGAAATCAACTTTAAAATACAACTTACACAAAGTAAAATCCAAACATTGAGTGTACTGGTGAATGACTTTACACATGTATTCACCCATGTAACTGCCACTCCAATCAAGTTAGAAAATATTTCCATCTTCCTAGAAAGTTTCCTCAGTGGCATTGATTTTTATAGGCCACCATAAAGGCTTTATACATGAGATGCAGGACATAAGTCAAATGCTGATAAAAGGGGAGTCTGGTTTTTGCAGAGCAAGGAGATAGATTCACAGAACTTACAGATGTGGGGTATCCTGCAAAGTAGCCTTCAGGGCATGGATGATTGCTAACTGGAGTGTTGTCTTGGTGCCACATACATCAAACAGGGTGGCCCACTTAGGCCTTTCAAATCCATCAGCCCTTACTCCTCTTGATAGTTGTGGTAAATGATACAGTCAGATGTCTTAAATGAGTCTCTATTAACATTTAAGTCCTGGAAGCTGATGTGTTTGAGTACAGAATTTTTTTTTTTTTTCAACTGACTTTCTGAAGAAGGAGATGTGGGAAAAGCATGATGCGTTGGCTGTGATGATGGTGTTGAAGAACAGAACTTATTCCCCTCTCTGCTTATAGTTTCGGCTGGTATTATGATATTTCCTTGAAAAGGAATGTGGTACATCTTTTAGGTACTAAAGGGGATATTTTTGGCCAGGAAAACACTTGCTAGTAGTCTCATCAGTAAGTCTTTAATATGAAGTTTGAGAAAGGAGAAAGTATTCCAGTTAATTAGAGACTGTCACATGGAGTAAAATTATATTGACACAGAAGATGAGAAAAGGGCATGTCTGTAATTCACAGCAGAACATGAAGAACAAATTCTGAAGATGCTAGATGTTTCTGAAAGATAAGTACCTATAATATTTTGACACAAGTAGGGTAAAGACAAGCCTTTTGGGTGCCACTAAGGATTGGTGAGTTGGATTCATGACTGGCAATTGAGTGCTTACTAGATAAGCTTTGTGCTAAGTAAGCACTCCTAATTCTTATAAAAATACTGTGACTTTAACACGTATGGTCATTTATCCCCAGTTTTTGTTTGTTTTTTTTCCATGAAACAGAGGCTGAAGAAGATTAAGTATTTTGAGCTAGTAATCAGCTTTTAATCTTGAATTCTGCATGTGTCGGGGTAGGTAACATGCCAGTGGTGTAAGCTAGTTGATGATGTTTACTGAATTTACCCTGCTGCTCTCATATGCTGTGGCTGTCTTGCTCCCTGACTTCCCTGGATAGTAGTGTTAGTGAGCTTGTTCAGTCCTACTACCTCCCGCACACAGAATTCAAAAGAGAGTGAGTCATGGCCACAGTTGGCAGAAATCTGTTATGTTACTCCATTAGCCACATGACACTTCTCCTTGTAACAAAAATGGCAGCGAAATATGGCAGCAGTTATCATGGTGTCCTTCCAGTTATCCTCTTAGCTGATTTTAGTAGTCCTATACTTAACTTCACTAAGTTTTCATCAGTTGTGCATAATGTCATTCATTTTTCAGTTTCTGTCTGCATCTTCTCTCATTCTCGTCCATCAGCAAAGCCAACTTAAATTTTGTTTAATGTCATTGCAGTCCATCTATAGGAACCCCTTCCAGTTTCTTAGGCACTTACCTATCTTTCTCCTTTTATCTTCTGTAACATCCCTACTTCCATATGCACTCCAGCCTTGATAAATGATGTGCAGTTTCTCAAATGTCTAGTTCGTATCTCCAAACCTTTCCTTGTCTGCCCAATATTCTTAGTGTCCCCTCTGGAAAGTTTCCTCAGGGCAGAGTTAGGTATTTTCATTGTGTGTGGTGCTTTTCTTTAGGTAACTGGTGATTTTGGTTGTTGGCATTATGAAGGAAGGCTTACGGTCTAGACTTTAGGGTGATGACTGTAGGAGTAAGTTTCTTCCACCTTTGTGTAGATTTCTTTCCCCAGTAGATTCCTTCCCTGAACGGGAAGGCTGATCTATGTGTAGGGTGTTGATTGGCAGGCTTTACTTTACAATGTGATGGAGGGAGTGGCAGCAGCCTCCAATAAGAAGGGTTTTGTTCTGGGACAACCCGACCCTTTGAAGAACCTATCAGACTCCTGTGGAAAGTTTTGTTTCTTTAGAGAGTATTGTTTGGCTTTAGGCTGCTTTCAGAAGCAGCTACTACCTGTGGCCTCATCGGCATCTGGATGGGAAGTAGGTGAGAGGGGTTGAGTAGCTATGGCTTTTCTATTCCTTGGTCAATCTTTTTGCCTCATGCTGTCCTGCTCTGGTCTTCTGGGACCCTTTCTAGAGCTCCACCAGAAAGGATGGTGCCTAAAACATTCATTTTAGACTTCTCTTGTGTTTATTCTTAGGTGAGGCAATTTTTGCTCCTGTTTATTCATCAGCTCTGAATGGAATAAAAAAGTAATAACCTTTTTTTCCTGAAAGGTAACAACCTGTTTCCCGAAACACATCTGCCCAGTCTTGTCACTTTGAAATCCTGAACCAGAGGTTCTCTTGACAACTTTAACCATTTGAGATTTAACAAATTTAAACAAACTTCTTTAAAGAGTGCATTTTTACGCTATGTATGGTGGGACAACCTGCAATCCCCATCCTCATGCCTGCAACCCCAGTGCCTTGGGAGGCCAAGGCGGGCAGATCACTTGAGGTCAGGAGTTTGAGACCAGCCTGGCCAGCTTGGTGAAACCCTGTCTCTACTAAAAATACAAAAATTAGCCAAGCATGGTGGTGGGTGCCTGTAATTCCACCTACTCAGGAGGCTGAGGCAAGAGAATCGCTTGAACCTGGGAGGTGGAGATCGTGCCACTGTACTCCAGCCTGGGCAATAGAGCAAGATTCCATCTCAAAGCAAACAACAGTATATTATTGTTTCCCAATAATTGATAGAATGCTTTGGGATGTTTATAGAATATGAACTTGTAATGATGAAATACAAGTCACCTATTTAATAAGTTATGTTCTAAAAATATTTACAAAGCTGTTTAGAGCAAGGAAAACTAAAGGTAGCTTCCAGAAACCTAGCTGGGAGAGGATTGTGGGGAGCTCTCAGGCATTGCCATTAGTAACTAATTGATAATTGGGGCCAGTAGTAGGGTAACTCCAGCTTAAATGATGATATTTACATTCTAGGATTGGAAGAAATTGCTTGTTTTCCAGTGTAAAATTTGCTAATTTTAGGTTGTCTTCTTTGATATAAGATAAAAGCTGTACAACCTGTGGCTTATTAAAGTATATTGTACCATATAGTGGCTATATAGTTAGAGGTAGGTTACAAGTTGTGTTTTATTTCAATGAATGATATAAGAATAATTTGCCATGTCTTCTTATAAGAGTGAAAAAGTGAAAATGAACCTGTATGCAGCATTATTTTTATCTCTTCATACATTTTGGGAAAGTTAATTGCAACTGTGTGGTTCAGGGATTTAGTGCAAGAAGAAGAACAGTTGATGGAAGAAAAGAAAAAGAAAAAAGACGACAAGAAAAAGAAGGAAGCTGCTCAAAAGAAGGTAGTATGTGTATAAACTTTATATTAAGCAGTTTAAACAGAATTAAAAAGAAAATTACTCTTTGATTTAATGTTTTGGTTTCAATGGAGATTCATTTTAATATTTAATGGCTTTGAATATGCATATAAAGTAACTTGCTGAATTTGTACAATTTAATGCATAGTTGTTTAATCTTGCCAATAGTTTTTCAAAGGTAAGTACATTTTATAGATGTTTATCTTTCAACTAGCTGTTCCTGGGTGTTTCATAACATACCATTTTATAGGTGGGAAGAGCGTGGAATTTGAGCCATGTTGAGAGGATTTAAAATCTCATTCTCCCACATAGCACATAGAATGGTGTGGCCTTAAATTTTATTAGCCTCTCTGGGCCTTAGTTTCCTTGTGTTTTGTTAAATGAGGTTTGAATTAAGTGAGATGATGTTATTATGTGTACTGTAGAAATAGAATATTAAAGGAAATCCAAATAGACACAGCAGGAAGTAAAAGTGTCAGTTTCTTTTCCCTTTTTTATTTAGTACCTGGGCTGATTTTTAAAGTTTGCAGTGTATATTAGCCTTAAACCTAGGACGTTGTTTACTGCAAGAGAATTCTAAACTAGCTAATGTAGTATAAGAAACTGTAACTAAATGCAAAGTAAAAAATAAAAAATATATCTGTAATTAAAAATTTTTCAAATTGTTAATACTAAAAGCCAATAATAGTTAAATTGGGCACTCATCTATGTCAAGGTTTCAAGACATTAAAATGTTCTAAAAGACCTAGTGAAATTACTGATTCAATTCTCAATTCTAATGAAAAATTATTTTAATTTCTAATATATGCCTCTTTTGAGCCAGGCGTTGTGCTAGGAACTGGATATAGACTATAGCAAGATACTTAGGTCCACATTATTTAATAGGGGGAAAACACAAACTATGAAACTATGGCATGTTAGGCTTTTATGGGAAACTGTTACAGTGCAGAGAAAGGTGCATGACTCAGCCTGAGATGAGGCAGAGGGATAGAGAAATTTCCTTACAGTAGAAATTAGTCAGGTGAATAAGGAGCAGAATAGAAAAGGATTCCAAGCAGTGAAAACTCAAAAATAAGTTGTAACCTGTATGTGTTAAAAGATGGGTTTTGCTTGAAGGAAAGGGAGGGAACCAAGGGTAGAATACTCTGAAGAGTTGAACTAGGAAAGGTTAGTAGGTTTTCTGAGGGCTTTGGGGAAAAATCTGAAAATGTTTTAATGGAATAACACATAAAAGTTTGTATTTTAGTAAGTTTACCTTGAAAAATTGTGGAATTGGATTAGAAGGGATAGATGCCAGAGTCTGAAATGCTGGTGAAGGGACTACTAAAGTAATCCACAGAATTTGTTAAAAGGGTATAGAGGGAGAGTCAACTTAGATTTGACTTACAGGTTCCAGATGAGTGACTGCATTTGAGAACAGTTAATCAGGCTCTGAGCCTGATACAAGGAAAGGGGAAAATGATAAATAATTCAGTTCTACATGTCCTGAGCCTAGGGGTGTCATCAGCAAGCATTACGGGAGGAAAACTAAGTGTGAGATGAGAGGAGATGATGTGGCCCTAGCCACCTACCTGCCTTTTGGTTGCTCTCAGGGGTGCCTGGGAAGGGATGCATAGGTTTATGCCATGGTTAGGGTTTTGGTAGACTTCTCATGTGGTTTGGAATTGACCGATGCCTTGGGCCTCTGTCAGAGGCTGTTTATTTAGGATAGTCTTTGCAGTCTGGTTGGTCATTGCTCAGAATTTCTTATGAGAAGAGTTGTTGTCTTCTGTAAGTCTGAGGTTGGGGTAAAGGCTTATCAGACTTTTGTTCCATCGTGTGAAATGCCATTTGCCAATGAAAAGGGCTTCTAAGAAACTTAAGAGGTTTATTGAAATGGATGCTTGGGTATACTTTATGTAGATTCAATAGTTTGGCAAGCATCTGAGTGTTGAATTAGGCTCTGTTGGTCCCTGTGTCTTCTAAGGGGTTCAAGAATTAGCTGATAAGTCAGAATGTATGTGAAATGGCTAGAGAAGAGGCCTAAGACAATATGTAAGTGTATCTGATTGGAATTTATTCTGTTTACTGAGAAATTTTAAGAAAGAGAGGGTCACTTGAATGATACTTTTAAATATTGTATTTTTGTGAATATAATTTTAAAGTTGTAACATACACAATAATGGCTCTAATTGTTACAAGTACCTCTTTACATTTTTGTATAGTCAAATCTCTAAATCACCAAGTCAGTATAGGTGATCACTTATGTGTAGGCACCTTATAAATAAGCCTCTAACACATAAATGGTGATTATTATGCCATTTGACTTGTCTCCAAATCTGAAGTGACAGCTTTTCATACTGTTGCCTGCTTCATCCCTATCTCATCCCATGGTTCCAGTCTCTCACCTCAACTATGTCCTTTACTAGAACCATCGTCAGAGGCTTAGGGATATAAGAAATTTTTCCTTCTTTTGCCAGATCTTCAGCGCTGACAGGGAATTCGTGTGTGTCTCATAGACACATCACAGTATCTACCCACTGAACACAATATAAAGGAAGGTTTAATACCTCTAATAACAAATTCCATGCTCTTTCACTTATAAAATGAAATGTTAAGTTTAGCAGGCTAGGCTGCTACTGTAAATTAGACTGTTCTCCAAATTTCAAATAACCAGCTTACAACTGAATTTGAATACAACCTGTTGATGAAGTGAGGACAGCTGGTATTTCCATAGAGTGTTACTAATAGCTCTTGAAAAGAAAAGAAAACCCCCAAATGGCATACTTACAGCCCATATGAAGAATTGTGAATCACAGGGTTTTTAAGGCAGGTTTCCTGGAACTTGCCTTTTGTCTCTAGTAGGAGCCAGCAGGTATATCCAGGGAGATATCTACATGAGCCAGGTGGCAGGCCCATTTATATAACTGTTGGAACATAAACTCACACAGTAAAAAATCTATTTTATGTAATTTATATTTTCTTATTATTTTTGAAAAAGACCAGATACTATCTGTTCTAATAAATTTGTTCATTTTTAATGCAAGGAACCTAAGCATCAGAATGAATTGTTTGACCTTGGTTTTATCATGGTTACAGAACCAGGAATATAATTGAAATCTGTCTCCTCCAGCTGGTGCTTTGCCGAAACCCTATGCCATGACTTTATCGTTTTCATGCAGAACATTACCTTACACTTTGCTTTATATTTTTATCATTTAAAGGTGAACTTTAAAATGGGGAAATAATGTGTCACAATAATTTTTATAATAGGGTATAAAATAGGTTCTTATGCCATGAATACAGAAAATGCATAGATTTAATAGTCCCCAGTTGCCACTGTGGTTTTTAAAAAAATTCACACCACGGGTTATTTTCTATTTTGAATAAAAAGCCAGATAATACAACTTCCTATAAAAACAGACACTAACAAGGCTTAAAACAATATTTCCACTATGATAGTTTTTATTATTCTATCATTTAAATATTAATTTAAATATTTAATTCTTTAAAAAGCTTTTCACATTAAAAACAGGGCAATTTTTATATTTCAGCCCTAGTGCATTTCCAGTCAATATGGAGACAGATGACTAGATGACTTTTGTTTTTAAAATTTTTTGAAAAACCTTTTCATAAAAGATTATATATAACACTCTTTTCTGTTTCATATCTAAGGACCAGGGCTATTATTTTCTGATTCTCAGGCTTAGGAAATGATTTGATACAGCACGGAAATGTAGTTTCCATACTTAAAAAAAAAAGTAGTGGGGTGACAATAGTCGCAGTAGGTTACCATGGATTTCTTTCCAGGTTCTGTTTTTAGAAGAAATTTCTTGAAGAGATATTAAGGAAAATGTGAGGAGGAGGAAAAAGGAGGTTGAGAAATAGGTTAATTATAGAGGGATAGTTTAGTGTAACCTTTACTTAAGGCATGTAATTGTAGTTCCTTGAAAGCATATAACGGTTGAGGGCTGAGGAGAAGCAACAGTACAAGCTGAGATCTTTTGGTGTTGAGAATGTTTCCACATCCATGGGCTTTTTGCCATTACTGTGTTAAGAGCTGGAGGGATTTTTATAGGTGTTGTTGACTTAAATATATTAAATTCAAGTTTAGGCTGGGCGCGGTGGCTCAAGTCTGTAATCCCAGCACTTTGGGAGGCCGAGGCGGGTGGATCACGAGGTCAAGAGATCGAGACCATCCTGGTCAACATGGTGAAACCCCGTCTCTACTAAAAATACAAAACAGCTGGGCATAGTGGCGCGTGCCTGTAATCCCAGCTACTCAGGAGGCTGAGGCAGGAGAATTGCCTGAACCCAGGAGGCGGAGGTTGCGGTGAGCCGAGATCGCACCATTGCACTCCAGCCTGGGTAACAAGAGCGAAACTCCATCTCAAAAAAAAAAAAAAAAAAAAGAAAAATTCAAGTTTAAATGAGATCTAGGTTATAGAGAGCTTCCAGCTTTATTGCCATTTTTGCGGATCATATTCAGCAGTTTAATTAGTAAATTTTCTTAATAACCTTGGTGGTAACATGACCAGGCCTGAATTGTGCGCTTGTCAAGGGCAGTTAGGTGTTCTCTGACAATCTTGCCCCGCCTTACGCCTTACACTTCTCTTTCCCTCTTTTATAAGACTCGTTTTAGTCAACAGATACGGATTCTCGACAGAGTGCTGATTGCTAAGTCATAGGAAAGCTCTCTGAGCACTAGGTGTCTCATTTAAAATCAGTGAATTGAGCTAGATTAATTCTTTATTCTTAATGTTAGGTTATAATACTTGGCACTGTTAAGACATTGTGGATGATTAGAAAAAGAAAATCAAGACCTGGAAACAGGATGAGTGTAGAGTCAGCTTATTTCCAAATGTGAGAGCCAGGACTGAGCCAAACAAAGCATGGGCAGGTGGGGCTGAAGATAGCAGCCGCTGCTGCTGCCACAGCCTGCTGCTGCCAGAGCAGCAGCTGATGTCTGCCGCATGCTTTTTATAAGTCAGGCTTTGTCCTAAGTGCTTTATATGAGTTACATCCCTTTAACCTTACAAGTCTCAGGTGAGTGTTTTTGCCACAGTTCTATAGTTGAGGAAACTAGGCTTTAGAGAAATTAACACATTTGACCAGGGTCACACAGTGTAAGTGGCAGAGCCAGCCAGGCAGTCAGGCCTGAGATTCTGAGGTCTTAACCACTGAAGTGTGCTTCAGGACCATGGTGTTGGGACAAGCAGTGCAGAGCCTGACAGTAAAGGAGGTGGGGTGCTGTGCTCTGCCACTGCGCTGCTGTCTTTAGTAATGAAGGAGACGGTTGTGCTCATTGCTCGTGGAACCATAACTCAGATTTTTTTAAAGAATAATATATTAAAAATGGAAGTAATTTTGCTTCAAGATTGGCCAGAATCTTTTAATTATCTGTGTGAGAGGATTTACAGTGATACTTCACATTTGAAATACTGTTGTATAGTTTTTCTGAAATACATCTTTCACATTTTATTATTTGACCCTTATAACAACCCTGAATGATAAGCAGGACAGTTATTTTGTCCATTGGAGAAATTAGGAAACTGAGACCCAGAGGGTTAAAATGATGAGATCATTTCAAAGTAAAAAGAACCAGTCAAGATTAATTTTAATATATTTTATATAACCTAATATAGCTAAAATGTTGCTATTTTAACATGTAGTCAGCATAAAATATTATTAATGAGGCATTTTGTGTTCTTTTTAAAATACCAAATATTAGAAATCTGATGTGTATTTTGCTCAACTCAGTTCAGACTAGCCACATTTCAGTCAGTGGTTAGTAGCCACCTGTGGCTAGTGGCTATTGTTTTGGACAGTGCAGACAATTAAAATGACTGACCTCACCTGGAAAATTCTTTTTATGATTTGAGTAATGTACTCGGTCTCCACACCAGCCCACAAAAACCTGTTTTAAAGAAGTGGAACTCTTAGTTCTGTTTCTTCCTATTCCGTGAAGAGCTCTTGGTTTCTGTAATACTACTTCCATTCCTTCAATGCGTTAAGTTTGATTCTCAGGGGCGGACACACCTTGGGTGTCTCTATGGGGCCATTCTCTGTAGATGACAGAATACTGAATGAGGTTGACTATTGTTTTGAAGCAACATGGAGTTTTTCCAAAGTTGTTGTGTAGCATATGTCCTTTAAGTCATAAGGCTTAGAAGAACAACACTGTATCCTTTTTTTGTTTTGCTGTGTTTTTTTGTAGAGACGAGGTTTCTCCATGTTGGCCAGGCTGACCTTACAAACTCCTGGCCTCAAGCATCCGACCGTCTTCTGCCTCCCAAAGTGCTGGGATTACAGGTGTGAGCCAACCACACCTGGCCTATTTTGGATTTTGATTATCTGGTCATGGTTTCCCATTCTGAAACTTAGTTTCCATTGGAAATAAATTGTGAAAGAGACCAGGAGAGTTGTGGGGCAGGGGGAAAGCTTTCAACATGTAAAAGAAACTTTGTGCCAATTCTTTGGCAGCAGAAGATTATGCATCTTATTGTTTGACGTGGCATTTCTAATGCCTAAAAGTGTTCATATACTAACTTCCCTCTGATAAGACTTGTTTTTCTACTCTCAAATTTTAACAAGAATTTTCCCAAAAACAAATGAAGTGTTGTTAGCCAGTTGACTGGTTGTTTGGCATTGTCTTTCCATCAATAATGTTTTTTGTTTTTTGTTTTTTGTTTTAATTTAAATTTTGATCCATAAAGTAAAAGATGAGCCTCCATTATTTTGTATTTCACTAGTGCTCTAAAACTTAGCAAAGCACTTAGTGTATTGAGACTCCCTCCCTTTCTGGGGAAAAGTTAATGTTTGGTGTGGCTTCAATATAAGGGTAATTACTATGGCCTTTACCATATGTATCTATAATAATATAATTTAAAATGGTATTTTTATAACAGTAATTTCATATAACTAAGCAAAATGAATTATCATGCCCCGTGGCAGTTAAGAAAAGCTTTATCTCCATTTAGAAACAACTCCTGGTTATTCAGTTACTAATTATTCAGTCTTTCCTCACCTCCCTTTCTGTTCTTGTATCTGTTTGTCTGTTATTTCTAGGATTTCAATAATATTGATCTTGATCAAAAGGTCGATTTTTTTTTTTTTTTTTTTGGCTTGGGTTTTTCTGTCTGTGGTTCTTTTTGAGGCCCTTGGGAATTTGAGCTAGTCACCTGGAGACAACCCTGCTGTCTTCAAGCCCCTCTCCTCAGTTGTGGTGTCAGAAAATAAAGGAAGAGCAGGAGCAGGCATTGGAAGGCGGTGAAAGCAGAGTTCATGTCAGTTCAGCTTCTGATCACAGTAATTTTAACACATTGTCAGATGTGTCAGAAGTGATAAATTAGTTTGAAATTTTTTTCCACTCAAAAATACTTAGGTACTTAAAAGTTGACTAAGTTTAATTGTAATAGCAGCCTAACCTCCAGGAGTTAAATTTGTTATTAATTTGGCTAAAGTGATTATATACAGCTTTTCTTGCAGAAAACTTAATTCATCTTTTTATCACTTGTAACAATTTTTGAAGCCATTTAAACATGCAAAATGTATTAAATCCATTACATGTAAAGGTGACAGTTACATAAAAATCATTTTTAAAGAACATGAGAAAAGTGCAGCTCCCATTTAAAAAATTATATACTATCATACAGTGTTGTCTTTTATGCATACAGTGATGTCTTTTATGCTTACTATCAAAACAATTAGGTTTTTTAAATTAATAAGCAATATCAGGGATAATGGGGCACATCTGTGGGAAAAGCATGCTTTCCTCGCATATCTTTTCCTGTACAGTTCATCTATTTGACAAATTCCTTATTTAATAAAGGTGTATATGTCTTACAGTAATATATGAACATTTTATCATAACAATCCATTTCTTTCAGTTTCATATTTACATTGTTTTTTGTTTGTTTGTTTTTATTTTAGGCCACTGAACAAAAAATCAAAGGTACGTTGTTTAAAGCTATTTTTATCCTTTTTTTTCATTAAAGCAAGGTTGTTTATATGCATTTTTATTCACCTCAAGGATGGGAAATAGAAGAGCATGAAAGAAACGGGTGGGGTTAGACTTCTTCAGTGACATAACCTGGGGTCGCCCTTTGGGGTTTCATGGTTATTTTGGTGTATGTGACCGCATTTAGAGTGCACTACCTCAGACCTGCCTTAAAACTGTCTCATAAGAGTAAGTAAGCACTGCTTCCTAACACATTCGTTTGTTTTGACTCTTGGGGCTCAGGCACCTTTCCTTCAGTCTTCCTTCTAAGAGGTCTTGTGTGGGGTAACTTCTAGGACCTTTGCCATATATATCCCTTGGGGTTCTGCCTACTTTATTTCTTGTTCTCTGTATGATGTTTCCCATTCCTTCTTATAAGCAGATAGTGACATCCATCACTGTATTACTGCTTAGAATAGTAGAAGAGTAGATTGCAAACCTTACACTCGTGTGAGGTTTGAACAGCACCCGTTAGACCCCAAGCAAAAGAGATCAGAGTGATAAGAAAACAGGAGACTAATTCCTCTCAGAATCTGAATCAGGAGTTCTTTACCCTCCCAGGAGTTGACTACTTGGTAATGAAAGGTGTAAAGTCCTCAGATGCTGAACTTCTTGGGTCTCAAGATTCTGAATTTTATTTTAAGCTCTATCAAAAGCATAATCTTACCCCTCAAAAAAAAGATGAAATGGCTAAAGAAAGAATGAAATGGTTCAAGCATGATTCAAGACACAGAGATAAGAAATAATGTGATGTGGTGTATGTGGTGGTATTCCTAGAGCGTTAAATATTCAGTGCTAAGTGAGCAGGGTTGAGGCTGAAGAGATAGATAGGGGCCAGGTTAGAGCGGGTTCATTTATGTGCATTTTGTACCAACAAGCTTAGACTTTTTATGTGACAGGCAGTTAGGAGACATTCAAGACTTAAGCAGAATGACATGGTGCTTTGTTCTATTTTGTTTTCCGTTTTTTAAAGCTATCAACCACTGTACATGGAAAGTATTGGTTGGAAGACAGGTAGGGATTCAAAAGGTAGAGCTAAGAGAAGAAAGGCATTCTGGGCAGAGGAGGCAGGTAGACAGCATGAGGAATACAACATACCTCTTTTGTCTCTAGCCTTGTGGGGAAGTGACAGAAGATAGGGGGAGCCACAGGGCTTCATGCTGGTTAAGCCGTCAAAGGTGTTTGGATTTGGAATGTCATGGTCATAAACTGCTTTAGGAACTTAACTTTGCCAGTAGTGCCTAGAGTCACCAATAGAAGCAAGATTAGAGAGGATCATGAGGATTTGAACTGAGGTGTCCTAGCTGTAGAGGTAGAAGATGGATGACAGATATTTGAGATATAATTGACAGGACTGGCGACTGATGAGATCAGAAGACGAATGAAGGTGATATTGTGGCTTTGAACTTAGAATGTCTAAGACAGTTACAAAGATGTGGAATGTAGGGAGGAACATTGCCAAATTATTTTTCCTAAAACACTATTTTCCCCACCCCTGTCCCCCATATAGCAATGGTCAGTTGTCCCTAGTTGTTACTGCTTCAAGACCAAACCCTTTTGCTTGGCTTTTAAGGCCTTCATTAATCTAACCTCCCTTGACCTAACCAGCCTGTTTCCTATCACTCCTTATACTTTTTAGAGCATTCTTATCTCTTTAATGTTCATTCTTGTTTCTTTTTCATCCGATTTCTCAGCCAAGGATGTCTTTATCAGGCCTTTCAGCTTTCCTAAACCTCTCAGAGTTCATCCCTGGATGGGTCTCTCCAGCTATCATCGATCTCTCCCTTTCCAGTTCCTTAGGATGTTATCTCAAATTTGGGCACTTAATTATATTCTTAGATTTTTTACTGATTCATGGATATTTGTTTCTTCAATGTATTTGAGTACCTAGTGTTTATATCATTTCCAAATATAAATCATTTTTTTCTAGTCTTACATAGAATATGAACATATTTAGTCCTGTTTTTAGATTTTTCCACAACTCTGAGAATGATAGGCTGAGTATATGAAAGTCACTTCAGAATACATTCTGTTGTTTTGTCACCAGTTTCACTCATGTCATTCTTCTCTTCATAATTGCTCACATTTTTTATGATTCATGAAAACGTATTGTTTTATTTCTGTGCTGTGTGTTTGTCTAGGTAGTATTTATGATGTGGGGCTCACACAGTGGTTAGAGATCACAAACTGGAGACTTGAGGGGCAAATGTGGCCCACTTGGTAGTGGTAGTGGTTACTAAACTTTGTGTTTTGGAATGATTTTAGATTTACAGAAAAGTTGAAAAGGTAGTACAGAGACTTCTCGTATACACTTTATTCAGCTTCTCCCATCATTAACATCTTACATTACCATGGTACCTTTCTCAAAACCAAAAATCTAACAATGGTACTAACTAACCTCACCAGTTTTTCCATTAACTACTTTCTATTCTAGGATCCAATGCAAGATGCTACTAGCATTTAGTTGTCAGGTCTCCCCAGTCTCTGGTTTCACAGTGTTTTTATTATTATCCTGTAAATTTTAAAATGAATGCCAACATGTAAAAATTAGAAGAGTCTGCCTATTCCAGAATTCTTGCTTCTCTTGCAGTTCATATTGTCAACATGATTTTTCTCTTTCTGTATTGTAGAGTCTGAGTAAAGACAAAGTTTACCTACATGTGGCTGTCAAGTACTTGAAATGGGGCTAATGTGTGAGGAACTAAATTTTTAATCTTACAGAACCAGCATAGCTCTGAAGTGTAATGGGCGACATAATGACATTCTTGAAAGTTTTATTCTTGTGACTTGAACTTTGAAAAACTGTAAAGAGCACAAATATTTGAATATTTAAAATGTCTTTTAGAATATGTGTGTTATGAGTATCTCCTTGAAACAGCAGGGGAGTGGAGTGCTAAAAAACTTCTGGTGAGGTATAGCACTAGATGGATAAATTTTAAGATGCCCTGTGGTATATATAGAGTAAAGGCAAGGAAAGAGCTAATGTCCCTTCTTCAGAGTGTCCTTGGGAACTTGATTGAGAATAAAAAATTGTTTTGAAAACAGTTTTTCAACTCTGACATTGACCTTTTTTTTTTTTTTTTTTTTTGCTTTTTTTTTTTAAAGGAGACAAGGTCTCACTCTGGAGCGTAGTGCACAGTCATAGCTCACTACAGCCTTGAACTTCTGGGCTCAAGCAATCCTCCTGCCTCCTGAGTAACTGGGACTACAGGAGCAGGATGTTTTATTTGTTTGTTTTTTTCCCTTTTTTAAACATGGTCATGCTATGTTGCCGAGGCTGGTCTCAAATTCCTGGGCTCACATGGTCTTCCTGCCTCAGCTGCCTGAGTAGTTGGGATTACAGGTGTGAGCCTCCACAGCTGGCTGACATTGGCTTTTTTGGGAAGCATGTTGATTGTACATTTCTTGCAAAAGAAAAAGTAAGCACTGTTGATTTTTGACAACTAATTTTCTCTCTCTTACTCTCTTCTGTCCTCTTTTTCCTCTGTCTCTTCCCCTCCCTATCCCACTCCTTCATATCAGTGCCATTGCTTTTTTTGGGTAATTTCATGAGCAAGCTATCTTCCAAAGAATAACAAAGCCCTGAGCTCTTCCTAAATGAGATGTAGGAAGCCTGGGGAGATCCTGTTGGGAAACAGCAATGGAGAAAAAAAGATTAAGGTTTTGTTTTATTTATTTGTTTGTTTGTTTGTTTATTTATTTATTTTGGTGATCAAATAATGGAGTTTGGTTTATTACTGCTGTTCTGTTTCTGGGTTAATTAAAAACTCAATGAAATTGAATCAACATATCCATGCTTTTTTCCTGCCACAAGTGGCACAGTTATTTTTATCAATTCTAGCATTAATAGTTGTTTTTCTGTCAAGCACAATGTTATTACATCTGTTGATTTAGAGGGTAATAAAAATATTCAATAGCTGTTAAGTCAGCTGCATGTCAATTCATATTATAGACATTATTATAGCTGACTTAAAGCACCTTCTATGTGCCTGAGCCAGAATCTGGGCTCCACCACTTCTGTTTCTTTAAAAACAATCCCTGCAGTTACATGGAAGACAAGATGTGAAGGGCACACCATTACTCGTGCTGCAACAATAGTCACTGAATGAACTAAAACAACTCATCTTTTAAAAGGAATCCAGAAAGATCTTGGAACAGATTTTATAGTATTTCTCTGTTGATTAAGCATGTAGAATTTTTTTAAAAAAATTGTAGCACCGGTATAATTTTGTGAATCAGGGAGGATTTGACAGCTCTGTGATGGGTGAGGCATTGGCTCTTAAATTGTTTATTACATCTCTGGTTGTTGACAAAAATGAACAAGAGTTCAGCTGATTCTAAAATCTCCTCCATGCTTTGATCTCTGTGCAATAAATGCTGATCCATCTGTGGAGCAAAACCAGAGTACTAAATTGTGTTCGGAGTGTTTTTGCTGCAACTGTGAGGGAGATGTAATGACAGTTTTACTAAAAAGAAACCTTCATTTCATCATTCTTCAAAAGGGCAGACAGAGAACCCTTTCTGAAGGCCTTGGACAACAGTTAAGCCCCTTTCCAGTATGCCTCTTGACCGGTAAATTTGTTAACGTCGTAGCACACCGTTTAGCTTCTAGTATGTGACTGAAATGGCTCAGTTTGTATTGAATGAAGCAGTATTTAGTTTGTCCCCTTCTCATTAATAAACAGAGCACTTCTTTACTTTTTCTTTCAATCATCACTGCCAATATCATACATGTTTCACTATCTCATGAGGTCATCTTGAGAAACAAAGGTAAATGAAAAATATTTATGTAGTAATCCATTATTCTAAACTCAGGTTTCATGAAGTGACATTGTTTCCTTCATTCATCATTTGAAATACTTACTGTGTGCTGACCCTGTTTCATGCAATGTTATAGTCATTGGTAATAAGCATGAACAAAACAACCCCCAAGTTCCTGTTCCCACTGCACTTCCATTCTCATCTTTATTTTAATAAAGGAAATATGTGATTAAAGGCCTTTATCATTTACCTGTGATCTGAACTTACCACTCCATTTCTCCATAAGATCTTATTAATTGTATATATTTAAGGTGTCCAACATAATGTTTTGGTATGCATATGCATAGTGAAATGAATATTACAATCAAGCAAATTAACATACTTATCACCTCACAATTACCTTGTTTTTTTGTAGGAGCACCTAAAATCTATTCTCAGCAAATTTCTAGTATATAATACAGTATTGTTAACTATGCATCAGATCTGTAGACTTACCCACATAACTGCAATTTTGTATCCTTTGACCTTCATCTGCCCTTCCTCTCCCCACCCGTTAACCCCTATACTACTGTCTGTTTCTGTGTATTTGACTCTTTTATTTGTTTGTTTGTTTGTTTGTTTTTTTTTTTTTTGAGACGGAGTTTCACTCTTGTTACCCAGGCTGGAGTGCAATGGCGCGATCTCGGCTCACCGCAACCTCCGCCTCCCGGGTTCAGGCAATTCTCCTGCCTCAGCCTCCTGAGTAGCTGGGATTACAGGCACGTGCCACCATGCCCAGCTAATGTTTTTTTGTATTTTTAGTAGAGACGGGGTTTCACCGTGTTGGCCAGGATGGTCTCGATCTCTTGACCTCGTGATCCACCCGCCTCAGCCTCCCAAAGTGCTGGGATTACAGGCTTGAGCCACCACGCCCGGCTTGTTTTTTATTTTTTAGATTCCACTTATAAGTGAGATCATGCAGTATATTCATTTCTGTGTCTGGCTTACCTCACTCAGCTTACTGTCTTCCAGGTTCATCCATGTTGTGGCAAATGGCAGGCTCTCCTGTTTAAAGGCTGAATAATATTACTTTGTGTATATATGCCACAGGGTTTTTATTATTTATTTATTTATTTATTGAGACAGAGTCTCGCTCTGTCACCCAGGGTGGAGTGCGACGGCATGATCTCGGCTCACTGCAGCCTCTACCTCCTTTGTTCTAATGGTTCTCGTGCCTCAATCTCCTGGTTAGCTGGAATTACAGGTGTGTACCACCATACCTGACTAATTTTGTATTTTTAGTAGAGTCATAGTTTTACCATGTTGGCTAGGCTGGTTTAGAACTCCTGACCTCAAATGATCCGTCCACCTCGGCCTCCCAGAGTGCTGGGATTACAGGCTTGAGCCACTGCAGCCGACCCACAATTTCTTTATTCATCTTTATTCATACATAGGTTGTTTCCATATCTTAGTCATGGTTAATAATGTTGGCATGAACATGGGAATACAGATACTTCTACATGGTGCTGATTTCATTTCCTTTGTATCCACTGAGAATCTATTCAGTGGATGCCTGAAACCTTGGATAGTACTGAACCCTATATATACTATTAATAATACACTTTTTCCTGTACAACATACCTATGATAAATTTTAATTTATAAATTAGGTATAGTAAGAGATTAACAACAACTAATAATAATAAAATAGAACCGTTGTAATGATATACTGTAATAGTTTGGTCCCTCTCTCAAAATATCTTATTGTACTGTTCTTGCTTATTTTTGTATTGGCTGACCATGGGGATAAGTAAGACTATGAAAAGTGAAATCTTAGAAAAGGAGGGGGCTGTGGAAAGTGAAATCTTAGAAAAGGAGGGGGACTACTGTATACCCAGAAAAGGAATTACTGGGTCATATGGTAGTTCCAGTTTTAATTTTTGTGGGAATCCATAAGACCTTAAGTTTCCCAATGACAAAGCCTTCTATTATAACGAATTTCAGGAACTCTGATGGCTTCACAAGGGTAAGCATACTGCATAGATTCTCAGAGGAGAAAACTGAGGCTCAAGTAGGTTGTAGCTTCAAGCACGTAACCTAAGTATTTGTGGGGCTACTAGGGTAAACAGAAGAAGCCACTCATAGCTGAAGATGACAATCCCTGAGAGTCTAGTCACCCCATTTCCCCATATCCTGTTTCCATCACACAGGTTGGGTGGTTCTTTTTTGTTTGTTTTGTTTTGTTTGTTTGTTTTGGTTTTTTTTTTTTTGTGACGGAGTTTCGCTCTTGTTACCCAGGCTAGAGTGCAATGGCGCAATCTCGGCTCACCGCAACCTCCACCTCCTGGGCTCAGGCAATTCTCCTGTCTCAGCCTCCTAAGTAGCTGGGATTACAGGCACGCGCCACCACGCCCAGCTAGTTTTTTTTTTGTATTTTTAGTAGAGACGGGGTTTCACCATGTTGACCAGGATGGTCTCGATCTCTCGACCTCGTGATCCACCCGCCTCGGCCTCCCAAAGTGCTGGGATTACAGGCTTGAGCCACCGCGCCCGGCCTCAGGTTGGGTGGTTCTCCTGTTAGAACCGGGGCTCACTGTTTTTCTCCATAGTCTACAAGTAGAAATCATGATTTTTGTGTTGTAGCATGGTATTAAGTAATAATAGACCAGGATTTTAAATGTGCCACAGTGGTGTTTTATGAGATATTTAGAAGGCACTAACCTCTTTAAAATAGAACCACAGGTTCATACTGGTTAGGAATTTACTAATGGCAGGTTTTTCTTGCCGTGGAAGATGTCTTTGAGCTATGTAACAAATGAGATTTGTAGCTCTGCACCAACAGGATGAAAAGAAATGGCCTTCCACTTTTATGGGAAAAAGTTAATAAAATGATTATTTTTAGGCAGATCATATAACGAAGTCCCCATTTTTTCTTTCCTCCTATTGTAAAAGGAAAATGATTTATATAGAAACAGATTTATACATGTAAGTCTGGATTTATGTACTCAGGGAGGCTGTGAAGAATGCTAAGGATGAACCCCTTTTGGCTTTAGGCAAGGATTATTTCTAACAAATGTAGATTTGTTGCTTTTAAATACTAATATTAAATTTGGTAGAAATGAAAGATTTTATACCTTCAGATTTCTGATGAGACTGAGCAGGACAAAGGAAACAGGAAGTAGATATAAAAAAAAGACATTAGTTTAATGGCTATGAAATAAATTTTAAAGTGGTTAATCTGGTTAGCACTGTCTTTTTAGAGAGTTTGTTTTTGCCCTTATAATTAAGATGAAAATAATGTATACTCGAAGGAACACTTGTTTGGGGGTCACATTGGATTTTAAATTTCACCTCTGCCATTTACTAGATGTTTGAGCATGAATAGCCTTCTGAACTGTATTTGCCTCATCGGCAAAATGGGAATAATATTTCAAATTTATGGAATCACAATGAGAATAAAGAGATAACAGATATATTGCCTAGAATCCAGCTGATACTGGGTACATTTTAATATCCACCACTGTGTGTAGTGCCTCAGTCTCGGCCCACTGCAATCGCTGTCTCCTGGGCTCAAGCGTTTCTCATGCCTCAGCCTCCCAAGTAGCTGGGACTACAGGTGCATGCCACCATGCCTGGCTAATTTTTGTGTCTTTAGTAGAGGTGGGGTTTCACCATGTTGGCCAGGATGGTCTCAATCTCCTGACTTCGTGATCTGCCTGTCTCGGCCTCCCAAAGTGCTGGGATTACAAGTGTGAGCCACCACACCTGGCCAGTGTTGGTAATTTAAGGTGGTTAGTGTTTGGGTAGAAGATAGAGTACCACTGGGCACAGTGGTTCACGCTTGTAATCCCAACATTTTCGGAGGCAGAGGTGGGTGGAACCCTTGAGGTCAGGAATTCAAGACCAGCCTGGCCAACATGGTGAAACCCCCTCTCTACATTTCTGTATTTGTAAAAATATTTTTTTAAAATACAAAAGTTAGCCGGGCATGGTGGCCTATACCTATAGTCCCAGCTACTCAGAAGGCTGAGGCATGAGAATCACTTGAACCTAGGAGGCAGAGGCTGCAGTAAGCCGAGATGATGCCACTGCACTCCAGCCTGGGCCACCCAACAGAGCTCCATCTCAAAAAAAGGAACCAGAGCTTGAGGAAGCAGAGCTAGGTACTTCCCTAAGGGCCAGGAAAATACATACTTCCCGATTTTCTAGAATTTGTGAAATGAATTAAAATGAAGTCAGTTTAATATTTATTTTAAATTTGATGTCTGATTTTTAACTGTTAAAATATCTTGCTGTTTGGTATTTTTTTCCTAGGAAGTTTTCAACAGAAATATTAAGACTTGATTGTGCTTGTGTAAAATATAAATACAGTTATATTTTATATCAGTTTTTAAATCTTCATTTTTAAGTTTTTAAACAGCCATTTAATTCAAATGACTTGCTAAGAATTGGCAAAAATTAATGGATTGGCAAGCATTTAACATTTTCCAGATCAACAACTGACACTTAAAGCTGCAGCCATTTACTACAACAGAAATTCTAACACTACATCTTATGTGTATCAGCTTAAAATAAGCTAGACTTCCCCTCTGCCCCGCAGCATTCCAGAACCGACTGAAGTTAGTGCTGGACAGGGGGTGTATATTATACAGAGGAAGTAAGTTATAAATCATCTGGTATGCTTATTAATGAGCAAGAAGAGGATTTTTGTAGTAGTACAGTGTTTGGCCATGTTTTATATAAGTTTGGTTTATGAACTCATTTTAATTGAATAGAACCTCACTTCACATTGTTCAGCTACCTGGCTTCTCTGCCCCTTGCAATCCCTTAAAATATAATGAGATAGAATTCAACTTATGGGGCCTCAAATGCAAGTTGGAAGAAGTTGGCAAGCAGTACTTTGATAGCAGTAAAATGACACTATGCTTTTCCTCCATTTTTCTACTGAAAGCTGCAGAGTGGGAAAGCAACAGAAGTTGGAAACACCTTTCTTTGGAATTTTCTTGGTGTAGAGAATTTTCTAATGTGCTTTGAAGTTCTCATCAGGTTTGTGACTTTTGAAAATCTGTGCCCTAATGTAATAATGCTGCTGGTGTTCAGGAAACCTGGAAGAGCTGATTGTACCCAAACTTGTTTGCTCTCCGTCTGAATATTAGGCAAATTATTTCATGTTAAAATTATTGAAAGCTACCTTATTATTTTAATGGAACAGCCAGAATAATTGGTTTCAGAGTTTAGGATTAAAGAGAATACAATTAGATATTAGAAATTAACAATAGAGAAGAAAGAAATATGTGCTGTTGCCTGATAAACAGTTAAATCTTAAATGTGCTAGGTTATATGTTAACTTTTCTTCTATCTATAAGACTTTTATTTTTTGGCTCTTAACATAAAATACTTGCCTGTAATATTTTAAAGAAATCTTATTAAAGAATCTGTGGGTGGCACTTTTAAAAAATATTCGAATACTGTACTTTAAGGATTTTTTAAGCATCAAGCATTCAGTTAACCTGAACAGTAGAAATTTTGTCTTGTGATTTTAAAACATGTTTTTTGATTTGTTAGTGAATTGTTTTAGTACACCTTTGTCTTACTGATAATGCCTAATCTCATTTTTTTGAGGAGTAATAAAAGTTTTCTTAATTACAGTGAAGGATACTTAGGAAAATTATATGTTGTTGCTCTTATTTGAGAATAACATTTTCTAACCGAAGAGCTCTCGTTGGTATACTCCATCTTGTCTTCTAGGAGCTTAACCTGGTAGTTTTGTGTTTTCTATATAACGACTATAACGACACATATAGTAATTTTAGGAAAATTTAAAATTTGCCAAGAAGTATTAAAAAGCACTTTATATTCCATAGGTGTTTACTAAGTAATATTTTCTAGAGGTCAGCTTAGCACTGCAGCTTGTTAAAGTGACATCGTGTGTTAAAGTAGCATTTTGTGAACTATATTTCTGCCAGTATTTTAGAAGATTTACAAAGTAGCCAATATGAAAACTATTACACAAAGTTAAATAGTAGATTTTGAAGGACAGGAATAATGTAAGGGCTTGAGGTATTAAGGCATGGAAATTGATGTTTTGGGGATTGGTAGTATTCAAAGATGATTGTTGGGTGGTTCACATTTAAATTGTTTCTGTTAAACTTGTAGATAGTCAAAGTAAATTCATTAAATGTTTTCTGAAATCAATTTATTAAAGTTACATTATAAAGTATTTTAAACATTTAAAGAAGTATTAATTGAAATAGTATGACAAATTTAGAACTTGATATATGTAGAACTTTGGCTATATTGTCTATTCTTGGGTTTCACATGAATATTAGACAATTGCTATTCAGGTTTTTCAATTAAGAGACTATTTTTAAAAACAGTTTTAGACTTACAGAATATGTTTTTATATAAGAAATATCAGGAAACCTTGTAGAGTAGCAAAGCTTAGCAAAAATTAATTTATTTTTTGTATTGGTTCACTTTATTGTTTCACAAAGTGGGAGGTCCTGATTTGGAACACAGACTAGGAAAATGTAGAGTGAATTCTTGAGTAGATAGTTTTTCCATTCTTAAAAGTTAAACTTGTCCATTTTTGGACCAGTTAAAATTTTTCCCATTTCTTTAAAACTGTTAAATAGATGGGTGGGGTCACAGTATGAGCCCCCCCCCCCCAAAAAAAACTTTAAAAATATAGCTCTTTACTAGATGTCTGTATTGTATCCTAGCTAAATGAAATTCTTTTCCATTAAAATCTTTTTCTGATATTATGGACAGTGCAATCTCAGGGCTAGAGAACCTTCTCACGTTAATGATCTCAGTGACTGGACTTGTCTTGCTATCTCCATGCTGGCTGTAGGTATTTTTCAGAGCAGAGATTTATTTAAAACTACTGATGCATTCAGCAGCTTACTAACCAGTGACCATCATCATTCTTACTCTTTCTTTTGATCATTCTTTTTTTTTTTTTTTTCTTTTCTGGTTCTTCATTATTCCACCTCTTGAATGTTGATATTCCACAGTGTTTAATCCTCAGTATTGTTCTATCTTTTTTTGTATAGATCCAGTCACTTTGAGTATGCTTGACAATTCCTGGATTTTCATTCAACCAACAGTTCTTGAGCATTTGCTGTGCTTGGTTCAGGAAATGCTAGCGATAAAGTGAAGAAGAAATAAGAAACCAGCACTTAGAAAGTACATTGATTGCATTGTAAGGGATTTTTTTAAAAGAGTTTTATCAGAATAGAGGAGGGCAATCTCGTCATAACATGCTTCTAAGATATGTCCAGTCTATGGGTGGGGAAAATCAGATGTTTCCTAGGCAAAATGAACAAAAAGATTTGCAAGAAAGATATCAAGGCATTTTGGGCAAAAGAAATAGTGTGAAAAAGCCTGATACCTTTTGGGGAATTGCAAGTATTTGGTGTGCTGAAAGAGAATGCAGTGAGTGTGGACGTAGCAGGATATGAATCTGGAAAAAGGTAGAGAGGGGCTGTGCCAAGGAGTTTAGAAAGGAGTTCTGAAAGTGGTTTTATGATACTGATAACTTGGGGCAGATAGATGATAGATTTGGGGAGGCATGAAAGTGGGTGGGGCAGGGATCAAGACTTGAGGCAGGTAGGCAGTCCCATTAGGAGGTTTTTGTAAGAGTAAAGTGTTGAGGGCCTAAAGCACAGGAGCAGCATTGGAGACACAGGATGTATTTGAATTTTATCAAGGAGGTAATTTGTTGGGCCTCTTGACTGACTAGATATAGAGGGGTAGGGAGAAATTGAGGAAGAAATGCCTGCTTGAGTAACTACATAGTAAAGCCATTACCTAAAATGAACAGTTTCTCTCCCATCACTCTGGCAGTCATGACTTATTCCTGCCTTTACTTCCCTTCTTCTGTCTGCTGCTTAAACTCATTCTTTAGGTTTTGTCATTTCTTTTTCTACAGCTCTCTTCCCACCTGTATGTTGATCTTAAATCCATATTTTTAATCCAGACTTTTTTGAACTCCAGAACCATATATTCAGTTGGATCCCATGTGTGCATATCCTGTAGTAGTGCTTCTCGAAGTTTATTTGAGGACAGGATTCCTAGGAGGCTCCCTGAAACTCTTTCATGATATCCATAAGGTCAAATCTATTTTCGTAATAACAGGAAGACTTTATTTGCCTGTTTCACTTTTATTTTCTTATGAGTGTATAGTGGAGTTTTCCAGAGGTGACACAATGTGGAATATCACCACAAATTGGATGCAGGCGCATATGTGAGAATCCACCTGCCTTCTGTTAAGCCAGATGTTAAACTTGAAGAAATGTAAAACAGTGCCATGCTTCTCACTAATTTTGTTTTGGAAAATACAGTAATTAAAAAAAAATGTATCTATGTTCATATGTAATTTAACTCACTTCAAATATTTGTTTAAACTTTTATTATGGCAAATATACGTATAACACACACAAATGAAACCATCTGGAGTTCTCAGTGTTTCAGAATATAAAGGCCTCTTGAGACCAAAACATTTGAGATGTGAGTCAGTGGAGACAGAGTGGTTAAGTACCTTGCCCATGATCATATAGCTAGTAAGTTGCAGAGCTGAGATTTGAATCCAGCCAGCCTTTTGAACCTGTACTTCTTGTCCTGGTTTAGGTAAGATTAATATTACATGTTTCTTGAGGATCCACACCCATCCACACACATCCACTTTAGAATTAGCTGGTTGCTTTTTATTTTATTTAATTCATTCATTGGTTCATTCAGGAACTGGGGCCATGCCATGTGGCCCAGGGCTGATTTGAACTTTTTGGCTCAAGCAATTCTCTTGCCTCAGGACTACAAGCATATGCTACTATGCCTGGCTTTTTTTTGTTTTGTTTTAAATGCCTGGTGTGTTTTGGAGGGATATATCTTGGGAGACCCTTTCAGAATTTCTGCTGTTATACTATAGGACCTTCTACTTCCTTGTGAGCCTATTTTGGTAAACTGTGTTTAATAAAGCAGAGTCCGGAAAACTACAGCCTGCACATGAAATCTGGCCCACTGCCTGGTTTTGCATAATGCAGTGTTATGGAATGTAGTCACATCCATTCGTTTGCATTTACCTGTTGTCTATGGCTGCTCTGGTGCTACAGTGGCAGAGTTGAGCAGTTGTCACAGACTCTATGAGTCTGCAAAGCCAAAAATATTTCGTCTCTCATCTTTACAGAAAGAACTTGCCAATCCCTATTGTACAACATAGTTCAATTTAGTTGGGTTTTGTTTTACTGAGATAGATTGCACATAGTATTTTCTTGTCTTTTTGGTAATCTCCACATTCAAATTTGTGTCTTTTTTATTCTCAGTGCTATTTATATCTCTTGTTTTTATTCCCATTGTTTGGGATGACTAAAATTTAGTCTGACTTACTGGTAATAGTGTTATGTTGGTGTTCCATCTTTTACTGTGCTCTTCAACAATTTAAATGTCATTAGATTTAGAAATACATGTTTCTTTTTCTTTTTTCTTTTTTTGAAACAAAGGCTTGCTGTTGCCCAGGCTGGAGTGCAGTGGTATGATCTTGTCTCACTGCAGCCTCTGCCTCCCGGGTTCAAGCAATTCTCCTGCCTCAGCTTTCCGAGTAGCTGCCAGCACAGTCACACACCACTGTGCCTGGCTAATTCTTGTATTTTTTAGTAGAGATGGGGTTTTACCGTGTTAGCCAGGATGGTCTCCAACTCCTGACCTCAGGTGATACACCTGCCTCGGCCTCCCAAAGTGTTGTGATTACAGGTACCTAGCCCAAAGTACGTGTTTCTTAAAAGTACACTATTGGCTGGGCACAGGCTCGTGTCTGTATTCCCAGCACTTTGGGAGACCAAGGCAGGTGGATCACAAGGTCAGGAGATTGAGACGAGGCTGGCCAACATGGCAAAACCCCATCTCTACTAAAAGTACAAAAATTAACCAGGCATAGTGACGGACATCTGTAATCCCAGCTACTAGGGAAGCTGAGGCAGGAGAATCGCTTGAAACTGGGAGGTGGGGGTTGCAGTGAGCCAAGATCATGCCACTGCACTCTAGCCTGGGCAATAAGAGCAATACTCTATCTGAAAAAAAACAAAGGTATTTTTCTACAGGGCGTGGTGGTGCACACCTGCAGTCCCAGCACTTTGGGAGGCTGAGGTGGGTAGATCACCTGAGGTCAGGAGTTTGAGACCAGCCTGACTAACATGGTTAAACCCCATCTTTTCAAATACAAAAAATTAGCTGGGGATGGTGGCACATGCCTGTAATCCCAGCTACTTGGGAGGCTAAGGCAGGAGAATCGCTTCAACCCGGGAGGCGAAGGTTGCAGTAAGCCAAGATCGTGCCACTGCACCCTGGTGCACACCTGTAATCCCAGCTACTCCTCAGGCTGAAACAAAAGTGGAGTACTGGGGAGGTGGAAGTTGCAGTGAACCAAGATTGCACCACTGTTCTCCAGCCTGGGTGACAGAGCAAGACTCTGTCTCCAAAAACAGATATACACTAGTGAAAAAGAAAAAAGCACGGTAGTATTAATCAGGGAAACTATCTGAGCCTGATGGACACTTTCATAAATTTCTCTTTTTTCTTCTATGTAAACTAGTTAATTTATTTAGATTTCCTCCCTTTTCTATGGTCAGTGTTAAATTACTCCCTGCTCCAGCTTTTCAAACTATTTATAGACTCGAACATAAATATATTAATTTCAGAAAGTTTTTTTTTTTTTCCATTTTCATTTTTTAAAATGTTGACTTTTTTCATAGAAGCATGCCTTAGATTTATTGGTTTACTTTCAAAGTCGTTGATCTCTCTTTTATATTTACCGATTTCATCTTTCTATTTCTTTTGCTTTAGCATGTGTAGGTTTTTTCCCCATTCATGAGCTGGATGCATTATGTTCTTGTTTATTGGAAATAAGGCTGTGAATTATTTTTTGAGCCCCTTCTTTAGCTGGATCTTAAACTGTATTGTATGCAGTCTTTTCACTGTTGTTTTATTGGTAACCCTGTAGTTTTGGTGTTTATTTCTTCATCTTGACATTTGCTTTATTCTTTTTTTGTTTGTTTTTAGCTGCAAAGTTTGTGTTATGCAATTGAAATTTATGTAAGGCAGATTTTTATTTGCTACTTTTGTCATTTTGACATTGCATTGTAATCCAGAAATATACACGGTATTATTTCCAGTCTTTGCAATTTTGTTTTATGTTTTCTTTACCACTGTATGGCATGTATGTGTGCATGCGTGTGTGCGTGCGCACGTACATGCATGCATGCTTGTTAACTTCTTACAATTGTTTCATGGGTACTTGTCAAAAAGACGTTATCTGTTTTCAAGGTACATGATTTTGCTTTTTTCCAGTTTTCTCTGTCTCCATTTATTTTACATGTTTTGATATTATGAGGCTTGACATATGAAAGTGCTTAATTGCTTGTGTCTGTTTAGTTGTTTCTTTTGTGAATATGAAATTTCTCTTTTCCTTTATAATGCTTTTCTCTTTGAATTTTATTTTATCTGTTATCAATATTGTTTTCAATTTTCTTAGCATTTCTTGTTTGTATATCTTCCTCTCTACTGTTTTTTAATTTTTTTCAATTTTGCTGCATTGTTTTATTTTAGGATTGCGTTTTACAAGGTATATTCTTTAAGTTTGTTTTTCCTTTCTTTAAGAGGCTTTAACTTTTAACAAGTGAACTTACAGCATTCACATTATTGTAATACAGATATTTTGGGTCTTCTATTTAGCATCCTACCTGTGTTAACCAGAACTTTGAAATTTTTTTAAATTCCATTTTCCATGTCCATTGAATAGATGAAGTTTTCTAATTTTCTTTTTTCTCCCCTTCCAATGGTTTGGGTGATTATGAACATAATTAACTTAAAAGTTTAACTGTACATTTACCATAGCCAGAATTATTCAGTATTAGTATCTGTTATGTAGTAACCCCCACCTATGTTCACTGTTTGCTCCTTCTTTACTCATTGCTTCTATGTCTTATTTTATATCTGAGATTGTACTTCAGATTAGCTTCATTTAATAATCAGTAGTTACATTATTTTGATGTCTTTACTGTTTTTTTTTTTTTGAGACGGAGTTTTGCTCTTGTTACCCAGGCTGGAGTGCAATGGCGCGATCTCGGCTCACCGCAACCTCCGCCTCCTGGGTTCAGGCAATTCTCCTGCCTCAGCCTCATGAGTAGCTGGGATTACAGGCACGTGCCACCATGCCCAGCTAATTTTTTGTATTTTTAGTAGAGACGGGGTTTCACCATGTTGACCAGGATGGTCTCAATCTCTTGACCTCGTGATCCACCCGCCTCGGCCTCCCAAAGTGCTGGGATTACAAGCTTGAGCCACCGCGCCTGGCCTGTCTTTACTGGTTTTAATGAAGTTTTCTGGTCCCAGAAATGAATACCTGTCTCAGCCTTGTTTTCCATGTGGTACTTTACTAATGAGAGGTACAGCAGTTACTTGAGTTTTAGGTAGGGGTGAGGTTGCGAGGTGAAAAATATTGATGTTGCTTCTGAACTTCTGGTCACTTTTCATTTAGTGTTAGGGTTCTCATACATGCCTTCATATAGATAATTCACAGTGTTTGTATCTAGGTTATCTTCTGGTTCGTTGATATAAAAGCATCTTCCTGCTCCTTTCTCACACATCCTGTTTGGGCATAAAATAGTTGTCACAATGTTTTCTTTAAAAAAATTTAGATTTTTAAAGTAATGAAGTGACAACAAGCCTGTATTACAGCAGCAGGTGAATACTGCTTAAGTTGATGCTCAGTTGCCAAATGCCACACTGAGTCCAGTACTAAGCATGTAAAAGCTGAGTAAGCATTTTTATGTTCCTTATAATGTCATAGTTACATACACAGTTGTCCCTTGGTATCTGTGAAGGATCGGTTCCAGGACCCCCAGTAGATACCAAAATTCATGGATGTTCAAGTCCCTTATATAAAAAGGTGTAGTATTTGCATATAACCTACACACATTCTCCTGTATGCGTTCAATCATCTCTGGCTTACATACAATACCAAATGTAATGTAAATACTGTGTAAATAGTTGCGTTGTTTTTTATTTTTTATTTTATTTTTTTGGTTTATTTGCTTAGTATTTTTGGTCCATGGTTGGTTGAATCTGTGGGTGGGACACACATGGATTTGGAAGGCTGCCTATATTTTATCTTCCTTTGGTTTTGGAGGTACTTTAGAATATTCTAGTGCCATATTGTCCTCATGAAGTGTTTTTGATAGCCAATATTTGCTTATTACCGCGTGAAGCACATAAAGGAATTATGTTATTGCTACATATAGCAGTATTATAATTGTCTGGGAGACAAACTTTTCACACATAATTAGGCCTAGAAAGCACTTTGCTCCAATTATCAGTAAAAGACTGGTTAGTGAGCATCAAGAATGGAAAAGATTACAAACAATAGATGGAATGTCTGTAATTTTTCACTGTAATTCTTCCTGAACTACAATTCATTTGTATTACGTTAGAAAAATTGAAGTCACATTGAAAAAAAATGAGGCCAAGATTATATATTATATTAAAAAGTATGAACGACACAGACTAGATTTACCAGACGTTCACAGAAGGAAGAAAATGGGGAGACCAGTTTGTTAGGTGAAGGGAGGCTAGAGCTGAGTGTGTGGAAGAGGAAGTTGGTGGCTGTTGTAAACTCAGGTGACCAAGGCTTTAATCACAGCGTCATACATATTGTAGGCATTTGATAAAGATTTCTTTTGGACATGGTGATAACTTCTGTTTACTGAGTGGTTACAACACACTGGGCACTTGATCAAGACTGTTTCTACTTTATAGAGGACAGTGATACAGAGGTAACCCAGGTGATGAGTGGTGGGCTGTTTTAATCCCAGGATGGGAGCTGTGAACCCTTGAATGGAGACTTTTCTCTTGAGTGTCCTCACCAGTAACATGGGTGTGTTTCACTTCACTTACCTGACAGTGGTGTTTGTGAGGATGTATTAAAAAATTTCACAGAAACATGCAACTGCTACAAAAGTAAAAGGTGGTATTATATCTGTCATTAATGAATAGTCAATATAGCCTTATGTTCTTGTGTTTTATAAACATGAAGACATTTAACCTTAGGATAGCTCTACGAGGTATAGATACTATCTCCATTTTACTGAGAAAACAGCTGGCTTAGTTAGGTTTATACAACTTGCCCAAAGACACAAAGTTTGTAAAGGCAGGGCTGGGGTTGAAACCTGGCACCAAAAGCTCATACACCATGCCATCTCTGTACTTCTCCAACTGGGTTTACTTACACTGGCTTAAGGCATTTCCATCAGTTTTCTTTCTTTCTTAACCCCTCTTTTATGAGTCAAAAAGTTCCCTATTTGCAGTTTCTGATTTATTTTTCAGATTTAAGATAGAGCATCCAGATTATTTCTCTCATTTTGATTCATCTTACAGATTTATTATCTTTGTCTTTCCTTCTGTATTCTGAGTTTGTCTTATATGATTCAGATTTTACATTTTTAACAAGAACAGACATTGTTAACTTTGCCTTTTTGTAAGAAAATCAGCAGGTTGTTTTCTATCCTTGTGTTGTTGTTCTTGTGTTATCTTCCAAAGATGAAAAATAGAGACCAAACGCATTAACAAGGAGGCAGAATAAGAACAGTTGCCAGAGAATTGAGGATTCTCTTAGGACTACTGAAAATTGATTGGTCACATTTGTTCTTTGAGTTGTGAGTTCCCTGGTTTTGTAATAATCTGATGATGTCTTTGACCAGAGTGTAATGTGGGAAGAGATGGTAAACATGAGTTGTCATCTTGGCCAAAGGTCCCCGGGCCATTATTGGATAGGTAGTTAGCAGAAGTGAATTTGACTCTTGGCAGTGATATCTCCTAACAAAATTTCAGCCTGTAAATAAGGATATCCTTGCTCACAGAAAGCTTCTGGTTTTTTTAGGAATTTTTTTTTTTAGTGCCTTTGAATTTAGATGGCTTATTTTGGAGGTACACTTTACTGGCTAATCTTTTCCACCCCTTTTCTTTTGTTGGGATTAGTGCCAGAACAGATAAAGCCCAGTGTAAGCCAGCCTCAGCCTGCCAACTCTAATAACGGCACTTCCACAGCAACCAGCACTAATAATAATGCCAAGCGAGCTACAGCCAACAATCAGCAGCCACAGCAGCAGCAGCAGCAGCAACAGCAGCAGCCGCAGCCGCAGCAGCAGCCACAGCCGCAGCAGCCACAGCAGCAGCCACAGGCCTTGCCTCGGTATCCTCGTGAAGTACCTCCACGATTTCGCCACCAGGAACACAAACAGCTTCTAAAGAGGGGTCAGCATTTTCCTGTCATAGCAGCAAACCTGGGATCTGCTGTTAAAGTGTTAAACAGCCAGTCAGAAAGCAGTGCTTTAACAAATCAACAGCCACAAAATAACGGAGAGGTGCAGAACAGCAAAAACCAGTCAGGTGAGAGAAGGCATTTCTTACGAGACTCACGCCTTGTCATCATTAGCTGTATAGCAAGTTGATAAATTCGTAGATTTTTGGTGATGTATTGTTTTCATCAGTATCTGGGCTTTAATATAAGAGTTCTTTACAGAGAGTTATGAATGGGGAATCTTAAATGATTATTTTAATCACTTATTTTCCCTTCAGGTTCTGCCCATTTTAATAAGAAGCTTATAGCTAAAGTTGCCTGTAAGACTCTAGCTAAAATTGAGTACCCCTTCCCCTCAAGCCATGTGCTGAGCAGTTATACATATTAATTGCATTTAATCTACAACAGCCTTATGAGATGGAGTTTGTACCTCCACTTTCAGTAGAGGAGGCAGCTAACACACCAAGAAATTAGGTAACTTGCTCAAGATCATTTAGTTATCACATGCCATAAAAAGACGGCACTCATGGAAATGATATTCAAACAGAGGAAATACATTCAGCTATTTGCCTCAGAGTGGCTTCTCTGAACTTGGTAATGATTGTGAGACAGAAAATAAATCTAATATGTGATTACAAGTTTTCTCAAAGCCCAGTTTGTTTCAACATGTTCTGGAAATTTTCAATGGTCTGTTAGTCTGTCTATTTATTCATTTATTCAGCTATTTTAAAGCTTTATCACAAGCCAGATAGAAAACTAGGTGATAGGGTTGATTGGGAATCAAGGTGCCCATACAGGAACACACTTCTAGAGGCAGTATAGCATACTCATAAGAAGGAAGTCTCTAGAGCCAGATGGACTGGGGCCTTACATTACGACATCCCCATATCCCAGTGTGTGTATGACCTTGGGCAGGTTACTTAATTGCTTCATGTGCCTGAGCAGCCTTTCCTAACTGTCCCAGGTACTCACTTTCTACACCTTTGCTCTCTTTTATATACCAAGAACTACTCTGTACATTGTAATATATTATGGTATTTCACAGTGAATAAGTAGCAGATCGTGGACTCACATCAAGATCTGTCTGACTCCAAAGCTATGCTCGTAGCCACCATGCTGTGCTTTGGCAACAAACTGGATGTGATAGGTAAGGAGGAAGAGGACACAAATGTGAGTTTTCTAGCATAGGCACTTAGAGCAGCACATTGCTATTGGAAAGGATACAGATGTAAGTTATTGTCCTGAGTTATTATTTACTCCCTAATTTCCAAGCACCTTATTACCTGTGTGAGCTTGGCTGCATAACACATCTGACCTTCTCTGTTAATCTGTGAAGTGTATACAGGGGTACCCAACCCTATAAGGTTGCTGTGGGAACTTAATTATATGACATGTTATTAAAGCAACTAGCTTAATGCCTGATATCTAGGTGCTGAATAAATTATCTTCCTTATAACTCTTATAGAAGGACCTGTACTTTTCAAGAAGAGTTTGGTTTAGACATATTAGATCTAATGCCAAGCAGTAGGCAATTAGTAATTTGAAGTTCATCTGGGAAGTCAGGTTGGAAGCAAATGTATTGGTCATCAGCATAATGAAAATTGCGGTTGAAAACTTTGGGAGAGGTTAGTTATACAACAAATGATGGAGTACCTGCTGTGAGCTAAGCGAAGTGGAATGGTACTGAACAAAACAGTGAAGTGGAATAGTATATTTAGAAAATATGTCAAACATGCCTTTTCACTTGGGGAAATGAAAGGAAGCTGTTTTTGAAATGGAAACAACAGGAGTGTCAGAATCTTGCTTCTCAAAAATAACTATGAGTCAAAAATACCAAAGTGTTACAGGTGTACATTCAGATGAGAAGAAGGCCTCAGGTGTGGGCATAGGAAGAAGTCTTCAAAAAAGGCTGAGAAGGAAAAACATCCTGCCTATTTCTAAAAGAATTTTACCAGGGTGGACTGCATTGATGTGGAGGCTAAGATGGAAGTCAGGAGGGTGCAGCAATATGACTGAAGCCTGGATTCAATCTCAAAAAACAACTAGAAAATGCAGATGATGAAGCCAAAGCATTCCAAAGAAGAGCCAGATTTGTACTTTTGTCTTTTAAAAAATTTATGAATCCCCACTCACCAGCATATTTTACATGTTTAAATTAAAACATCTTTGTAGGTGTTACTAGGATTGGTAACAGAAACATCACCTTGCAAAATAGACCATTGAGAGTCAACGAAGGCTTTTTATGAGCTGGGTATATCTGGCTCCTACCAAGTTACTAATAGTAGTAACAATATAGTGGCTAACCCTTATGGGGTGCTTACTGTGACCCATACACTGTACTAACTCATTTAATACTTCTTTTACAGAGTAATAGTATCATCTTCATTTTACAGATTAGGAA
The DNA here is from genome assembly GCF_048565385.1 of Saimiri boliviensis. NCBI lineage: Eukaryota > Metazoa > Chordata > Mammalia > Primates > Cebidae > Saimiri > Saimiri boliviensis. The sequence goes on along the minus strand of NC_133460.1, from coordinate 15,503,315 downwards.
GTAGCCTAGAGGCTAAACAGCGTGTACAGTAGCCCAGAAACACGAACATTCTTTGTTGTAAACTACATGTAGTTCAGAATTGGGGAACATATGTTAGCTTTGTTTGCTTTTTGGTTTTTTGATCTATTTGTATTTGGCTTTTTTACTTTCTCATTTTTTATTTTTTAGAATCCTGTGCTGCTCAAACTAGACAACTCTGCAGACTAGCCCTGGGCTGCCAGTTTTTGGCTGTGCCTCAGACACTTACTGATGGTTTAAATTGAGACTTGAGATGTCTTTTTTGTAGTTGATCACTTAGGGCCTAAAGGGGTCAGATAATAGGTAACTTATTATGGAGGACCCACAAACCATGTAATGAAGGATTTGTGGGGGGGGGGGGGGGGGGCTATAGGCTCAACAAGAGCAATATTGTTCTTGCAGGCCACAGTGTTCTATCCCATTTTTTATCCACATGATCCATACAGAGAAGTTAAGACTAGAACAGTGAACACTTGTATACCTTCCACCCAGATCCGGTGGTTGTTAATATTGTCCCCCCTTGACTTCACACACGTCTCTTTCTCTCTCTCATATATGCATACATGTGCACATTATTGTTGAACCACTTAAAAGTAAGTTGCAGACATTATGACACATCATCACCTTTAATACTTCCACAGGTAATTATCCTAAGAATCAGCATAGTCTCCTGTGCAGCCACAATACTATTATCACCCCTAAGTAAAAGAACAACGATGATGTCTTCTAGTAGTTTGTGTTCACATTTTCGCTAGTTGTTCCAAGAATGTATTGTTTGTTTGTTCACAGTATGATAGCATTTATATAAAGTATAAAGCATATAGAACACTATATATTGCTTAGGGATGAATTCCAATGTAGTAAGATAGATTTCCATGAGTGATTACTACTGGGATGCCCACTGGAGATGGAAAGAGATGTAATCAGAGAGAGAATACCTAGGAGTTTTCTCTGCCGTGTTAGTAATATATTTCTTAAAGTGTGAGTACATGGTTATCTTTTATATTACTCTTTTATGGCTTTCTGTGTTTGAAATATTTATTTTTTTTTAAAGAAAAGGACATTTGAGACATAATGGTAAATGACTAAGATTGGGATGTTTTAACCAAAAATGTTAATAATAAAGTTTCTGGAGCTGTTTAAAGGTTAATAAGCTGTCCATCTCACCCACCTGTGTTCTTGTATTGGGCTTTTAGCACGGGGTACATCCTTTCTGTCTTGCAGCTTCTACTGCTAGCTTGGAACCTACACCTTCCCCTTGGATGATAAACATACTCAAATCTCTATCCTTAAAAAAAATTTCTTTAAGTCTCCATATCTTATTTTTGGAGGGGAGGGAGGAGACAGGATCTTACTTTGTCAGCCAGGCTAGAGTGCAGTGACGTGAACATGGTTCACTGCAGCCTCAATCTCCCAACTCAAGTGATCCTCTCACCTCAGTCAGTCTCCCTAAGTAGCCAGGACTACGGGCGTTTTCCACTATACCTGGCTAATTTTTGTGTTTTTTGTAGAAGTGGGGTTTTGCCATGTTGCCCAAGCTGGTTGCGAACTCCTAAGCTCCAGCCGTCTTCCTGCCTTGGCCTCCCAAAGTGCTGGGATTACAGGCATGAGCCCCTACGCCCGGCAAAATCCCCATATTCTTGAGGCTATTACAGAATTTCTCTCTTCCTGCTTTCAGTGTTGAAGGAATAGTCTGTACTTGCAGTCTTTAATGTATTACATCAGTCCCTCAAAATCTGGCTTCTGCTCACTTAACTAAAATAGCTCTATTGCTGAAATAGCTGATGTTCTGAATGTGAAATGCAAACCTTTTTGTTCCCTCCCAAGGTTTTGTTTGAGATCTCCCCACATTTTAGGTCCTCTTCTGGATGTCTTCAGCTGATGTTGGGCCTTTCAAAACTCAGTATGTCCAAACTTGAACTCTTTGTGTTGCGCCCATACCACCACCTCCTCCTGCATTCCTTTGCTCGAATAGTTGCCGCTTCTGTTCATCCAGTTGCTCATCTAGAAACCTTGAAATCATGCTTTACTCTTCCGTCTCCTGTATGTCTCACAGGCCACTGGGTTGCTATACCCTGCTGATTTTAACTCTAAAATACCTCCCAGTTTTCCGTCTTCCCTTGCTACTGCCACCAGTTTCCCTGGATGAGGTGTTCAGCATCTGGTCTAGAGCAACATCCCCAAGAATGTCTTTTATATACAACTCCCTAACACCTTCACCCCATCTCTCAAACCAGAAGCCAGTCATGATTCATGCATTGCATTTGGTTGTGATACTGCATTTGGTTGTGGTATTGCATTTGGTTGTGATATTGCATTTGTCTTCTTTATTCTGGAGCAGAGATTTGGGCCTATTTTAGTCCAGCTTTATTGGGAGATACCCACACTCATTCATTTACATATTGTCTGTGGGCTGCTTTCAAGCTACAATGGCAGAGTTAAATGGTTTTCACAAACCATCTGTCTCAAAAAGCCGGAAATGTTTAACTGGACCTGTATATAAAAAGTTTGCCAACCCCTGAACCAAAGGCAAGAATAACCAGAAGAGACATTTTGAATTTTGTACTTAAGAGCGATTTGAAATTGTGCATCTAAGGTTCTCTCATATTCCCAGTGGTACCATCTCTTTCATATTCCTTGGAAACACTGTAAACAAATATTATTTACTTTTGAACCTCTTCCCTTTCTGTCAAGATTGAAAGTCTTTAAGGCAGAAAACAAATATTTAACTGTTTTGTTTGCTAGATGCTATATATTTAGAAGAAAAATATTTGAATGTCCATGGATCTAAATTCTTCCTAAGTGAATGGGAATGGTGGGGTTTTTTTTTGGTTGTTGTTTTTTGTTTTGTTTTGTTTTTTTGAGACAGAGTCTTGCTCTGTCACCCAGGCTGGAGTGCAGTGGCATGATCTTAGCTCACTGCAACCTCCGCCTCCTGGGTTCAAGCAATTCTCGTGCCTCAGCCTTCCAAGTAGCTGGGAGTTTACAAGCGCCTGCCACCATGCCCAGATAATTTTTGTATTTTTAGTAGAGACAGGGTTTCACCATGTTGGCAGGCTGGTGTTGAACTCCTGACCTCAGGTGATCTACCCACCTCTGCCTCCCAAAGTGTTGTGATTACAGGCATGAGCCACTGTGCCCGGCCATTGCTGTTTCTTTATGTCACTTGGATTGTCACCAGTCTTTGTTCAGCCCCCACATAACCCCTTTGATCTTTTTTGAATAGATGTTCTGTTATGTACTTTTTGGGGGGGCAGGTATGGTACTAGAGGTGACCACACTTCTCCTATGGCCATTTTGTATGAAAGTAGGATGTTAATGATACTTTGGATTTCAATTGTTTCTAAGGAATGTGCAACCTTCCAAATCAAAGTTTGCCCACAGCATTACAGCGTATAAATGTTTTGCATTATGCTCATTAAAACTCAGCCGCCTCCTTTCTTCCCAGTACCACAGAGATTTACTATTTATTATTTCCTGGAAAAGCTGAGTGATAATGATGTTCCTACATGTTTATCTTCCGTATCATTTACAACAGTGGGTCTTGTGTATCTATAAGGGAAACAAATTATTTGACTTACTCCAAATCTGAAATAATCCCTATCTCTGAAACATATTATTTAGAATTCCTGAAGAGTCCTGTTCTTTTCACTTGTTCGGTTGCAATAATGTCTGTTCCCATACCCTGCAACATGTTTTGCTCTTGTTGTTGTTGTTGTTGTTGTTTTGAAATGGAGTTTCTCTCTTATCCCCCAGGCTGGTGTGCAGTGGTGCCATCTCGGCTCACTGCAAGCTCTGTCTCCCAGGTTCAAGCAGTTCTTCTGCCTCAGCCTCCTAAGTAGCTGGGATTACAGGCACCCACCACCATGCCCAGCTAATAATTGTATTTTTAGTAGAGACAGGGTTTCACCCTGTTGGCCATGCTGGTCTTGAACCCTTGATCTCAGATTATCCACCTGCCTCGGCCTCCCAAAGTGCTGAGATTACAGGAGTGAGCCACCGTGCCTGGCCAACTCCTTTTATTTATTTTTATTTGTTTATTTATTTTTGAGACAGGGTCTTGCTCTGTTGCTCAGGCTGAATGCAGTGGCGCGATCACAGCTCATTACAGCTTCAGCCTCCCAGGCTCAAGTGGTCCTTCTGCTTCAGCCTCTCGCGAAGCTGGGACCCCAGGTGTATGCCACCGTGCCCAGCTGATTTTTTTATTTTTTGTAGAGATGAGGAGTTGCTAGGTTACCCAGGATGATCTCATTCCTGGACGCAAGCAATACTCCCACCTCGGCTTCCCAAAGCGCTAGGATTACAGGCATGAGCTAGAATGCCAAACCAATTTTTTTTTTTCTCAACTACAACCTTCTTTATAACCCTTGGTAACCCAATTTTTTTTTTTGAAAGTTTTTGGTTTATTAGGCTCTCATGAAAAATCCACGGTGGCACAGATAACATCATTGCAGCACCTTTACCCCTTCGGCTGTGATCCAATCTCCAGCACACTTTTTGCCAGCGCCAACATGGCCTTTGTGGTCCCCCTGACTTCCTTCATTCTGTTCTTGGGTTCCTTTCGTTGCTTTATTGAGGTCTTTTTCTTCTCATACAGGCTGTGTCTTGCAAGTCTATGTTTGGGTTCATTTTTCTTTACGTAATCCAGGGAATCATAAATCATGCCAAAGCCAGCTGTCTTGCCACCACCAACATGAGTTCTCAATCCAAATACGAAGATGACATCCGGTGTGGTCTTGTACATTTTGGCTAGTTTTTCCTGAGTTTCTGTCTTAGGCACTGTTGCCTTCCCGGGGTGAAGGACATCAATGACCATTTGTTTCCTGTGAAGTAGTCGGTTGGTGAGGAACTTTCTAGTGTGGATAGTTACTGTATCGTTCATGATGGCAGCCTATCCTCAGACAGCCAGAGATGAAGAAGGATAACCCAGTTTTTAAAGTAATCTTTAATTTAGGTTTGGATCACGTGGTTCCAGATTAGAAATGGGATTTTAGCTAATTATATTTTAAAAGACGAACTTAACCACCAAACCGGCTCATAACCAGAATCGTAAGAACATTTTTCACTAATATGAAAGGTGATAGAACTCATTTGTGGAATATATTGAGACATGTTGCTTTTTTGCTTTGCTTTTGATGTATTCTAATATTAACCAGTGAAATCTGCCACTTACGGCTTCTTTTATGTATAAAAAAAATCACTGATAGCTTCATGGTTTAATCTTTGACTTTTAATATTTTAATCATTTGGGATTATTTGTTATATATTATCTCATTTTAAAAAGTTTTCAAGTACTGAATATTCCCTACTGATTTAAAAAGCTAATCTATGAAATAGGATCTTTGATACATGCTTGGATCTGTTTGGGGGTTACTTTTTCTGTTCAATCAAAGTGCTTATACACTCTGGCAGTACATTGCTGTTCAACTATTTCCTGATACTGCGGATTCCCTTCTTCACAACCTCTTCTTTATGAGATTTTTTTTAGAGGGTTACTCCCCCATTTGCTTTAAAGAATTTTTAAATCACTTGTAATCATTTTATAGACTCTTGTTAACAGTTTCTTATAATTGAATTAAACGTAGAGCATTGTGACATTTTCATATCCAGGAACAAGGTTTTTTATTTGCAGGTGTCTTCTATGGCCTGCAATAAAATATCATACAGTTCTTTTAAGTATTTTTGCTAGCTTTATCCCAAATTATTTTATGGCTCTTAATGATTAAGATCTTTTCCTGTCAACATTTTCTCCTGGATTATTTTTGGCATATAGAAAGGAAATTGTTTTTTCATGTTGATCTTTTTTGCCTCTATTCCGTTATCTTTATCTCTCTTTTTTTGAGTCGTATTTAATCAGTTAGCACTTCTAACACTGGGCTGAATGGTAGTATTGATAACAAATATTTTTATCTTTTTCTTGTCATTACGGAAATGCTTCTGGTGTTTCACTCTTAAATTCTAGATCAATTTCTTTATATTCCATTTAGGTAGTTTTAGATGCCCAATCTTGTTTTCATACTTCTGCCTTAATGAAAGGCGTCCCGCCCAATGCACACACACATGCAAATAGTGGCAGTAGAAATATATTTACAGTAGTCCAGGAAAAGACAGTGACTGATGGCTGGATTGTCTTAGACTTGGAAAAAAGGTGAATGGATTTTGGACTTAATGATGTTTTGGATTTGCTGTGCATAGGAAGGAATAAAAGATGCATTTTAGGTTTTAGGAAACTTAACTGAGATAAGGAAAACTTGTAAAGAAGCAGTTTTTACCCCCTTTGGGAGGAGAGGAATTTACACTCTGTTGGAGTGTAAATCCAGAATCTGAAGATTTTGCTTCAGATATCTAAGTGGAAATTTTAAGTAAGGAAGCTGTTACATGATTTCCCATTTTGTTCTTCATAACGGAAAACATGGTGGAATGAAAAACATGCTTTGGAGATAGGACTAAAAGATGATAATTATTAGCATGCATTTATCAATGATAATGATGGCCCTCATTTATTAAGCACCTAATATGGATCAGATGTAGTTCAAAGTACTTTTAATAATCATTTAATGCACACTACTGTTGTATGAGATTGGGACTGTTAACCGTTTCTACTTTAGAGATGAGGAAACTAGGCACAGAGATGGAGGATCTTGCCTGGTCACACTGGTAGTAAATGGTAGAGTCTCTCTTAAACCCAAGTGTTCTGCCTACCGAATCTGTGCTGTTAATCACTACATTAAATTGACCCTAAGAGGCACTTATTTGCAGCCAGCACTGAGCTTAATACTTTACATGTAATGGTACAATTAACAAAAGAACCAGGTTAAGAGGTATTGTTTGTATTCTGGTTTTGCAATTTGCTTGTAGAGTCCAGACTTGAATCTTGGTGTCTCTAGAGTCCTATTCACATTCTTAGGTATCTTGCTTTATGAAGGATTCTGATGAATCCTGCCTTTCTCATTTAATTTTTCATAAATTAACCTGTGAACCTCAGTTTTGTCCTCTGCAAGTGAAAGTAATACCTACATTCTAGTATGGCTCTCAAGATTCAGTGATAAAAGTGCTTATAAAGTTGTCAGACATAGTACTGAATGCCAAACATTTGTTGATGGTGCTGGTGCAGGTGTTAGTGTGTTGATTTGCTTATAACCAGTGAGACTGACTTATTGTTACCCTTTATTTCATGAGAAATTCTCCTCATGTGCACTGAAAGATGGCAGATTTTCTTTGGCAGCTTTAGGAATCATTAAAGAAGTGATTCTTAAACGGGGTGGAAGTTAGAATCACCTATGGAACTTTAAAGTATATCATTTGCTGAATTTATATCATTTCTGGTTTCTCTCCAGTCACTTTTCCAGATACTCTTTCCAGCTCATCATCTGTTGCTTCTTAATGTTTGTGCTTTGAGAGAAAATGATGCAAATTGAATCTGATTTTCCATTTTAGCAAATCACCTTAATAGTGACTTCTGTTTATCTCCTAGGCCTACAACCCCTTGAAGGTTGGCTTATTAGGTCTGGGACATTGACTTAAATATGTGTATTTAAAAGCACTACATGTGATTCTGATTGATACTCTAGTAAAAAACTGCAGTATAAGCAACCCCCTCAAGACAGTCTAAATGCACATGGCTTATGCAGGTTAATGCCCCTGAGGAATTTCTACCTACCAGATCCTTAAACCAAGTGGGAATTAAGTATCTGGGGAACTATCAGAAGCAGTGTCCTACCTGTGGTAAAATAACCAGATAATACATAGCAGGAAGTCCAAGATTATAGGATTGTATGACTGGTCATTAAATATCTCCAGTGTAAGCAGTTGATTCTTTGAGATCATAATAATTCTGTGATCTTCAACATAATTAACCATTACTTTTCTGTTGTCTTTTATATAAATATGGTTATGAAGGTAAATTAAGAAAATTTTATGAGAGGAAGTTGAACTGAAAACTGAAGTTGAACTGTTACTTGGGTGTAATATTTCTGGTTGAATATGGACACTAATGAAATGGAATGTGATTTTAAAAAGCTTTCAGATTCTTATCTTACCATTCTTACAAATTTTTATAAACTTGTTGCAATACCCAAAACAGTTGTAGAAAAGCTATACTTGAAAACAGAGTGGAAAAGATATCTAATACATTTCATCAAATTTGGGCTATTCACTTCTCCTTACCCATCTTCTTAATGTCAAACTTCTGTGCCTGGGTTGCTCCGTTATCCTATGTGTCACTGCCTCCTAGACCTTCTTGACTCCGGAATTCTTTTATTTACCGATCTGTTAACAGTGTGTTCATTCAGCAAGTATTTATCAAGGGGCTGTTATGTCCTCTAGGATCTTAGGATAGTATCAGTTGAACATGGAAAGTTGGTGGCTGTAAGATAAGCAGTGCCCTTGTGACCATTCTGCCAAGGATCATAGCTTGTTAAATTTGAGGAGCCACATATATTTATAATGTATTTGTCATTTTTCTTAAGTTTGATTTAGTGTCATTGGCCTAACACTTTATAAATAATTGTACTTCTCCTTTATCCTAGATATAAATCACAGTACTTCAGGATCCCATTATGAAAATTCCCAGCGGGGACTTGTGTCTTCTACATGTGATTCTAGCACAAACTGTAAGAATGCTGTTGTAAGTGACTTGTCTGAAAAAGAAGCATGGCCCTCAGTCCCTGGCAGTGATCTGGAGTTGGCTTCAGAATGTATGGATGCTGATTCTGCCTCCAGTTCTGAATCAGAGAGAAACATCACTATCATGGCTTCAGGGAACACAGGTGGTGAAAAAGATGGCCTTCGGAATAGCACTGGACTTGGTTCCCAAAACAAGTTTGTAGTTGGTAGCAGCAGCAATAATGTGGGCCATGGAAGTAGTACTGGGCCATGGGGTTTTTCCCATGGAGCCATAATAAGCACATGTCAGGTCTCTGTGGATGCTCCTGAAAGCAAGTCTGAAAGTAGCAACAATAGAATGAATGCTTGGGGCACTGTAAGTTCTTCATCAAATGGAGGGTTAAATCCAAGCACTTTGAATTCAGCTAGCAACCATGGTGCCTGGCCAGTATTAGAGAACAATGGACTTGCCCTAAAAGGGCCTGTAGGGAGTGGTAGTTCTGGTATCAATATTCAGTGCAGTTCTATAGGCCAGATGCCTAACAATCAGAGTATTAACTCTAAAGTGAGTGGTGGTTCTACCCATGGTACCTGGGGAAGCCTTCAGGAAACTTGTGAATCTGAAGTAAGTGGTACACAGAAGGTTTCATTCAGTGGTCAACCTCAAAATATTACCACTGAAATGACTGGACCAAATAACACTACTAACTTTATGACCTCTAGTTTACCAAACTCTGGTTCAGTGCAGAATAATGAGCTGCCCAGTAGTAATACAGGGGCCTGGCGTGTGAGCACAATGAATCATCCTCAGATGCAGGCTCCATCAGGTATGAATGGCACTTCTCTTTCTCACCTTAGCAATGGAGAGTCAAAAAGTGGAGGCTCTTATGGTACTACATGGGGTGCCTATGGTTCTAATTACTCTGGAGACAAATGTTCGGGCCCTAATGGCCAAGCTAATGGTGACACTGTGAATGCAACTCTAATGCAGCCTGGCGTAAATGGGCCTATGGGCACTAACTTTCAAGTTAACACAAACAAAGGAGGTGGCGTGTGGGAATCTGGTGCAGCAAACTCCCAGAGTACGTCATGGGGAAGTGGAAATGGCGCGAATTCTGGAGGAAGTAGAAGAGGATGGGGAACCCCTGCACAAAACACTGGCACTAATTTGCCCAGCGTTGAATGGAACAAACTGCCTAGCAATCAGCATTCCAATGACAGTGCAAATGGCAATGGTAAGAAGTTTACAAATGGATGGAAATCTACTGAGGAAGAGGATCAGGGTTCTGCCACATCTCAGACAAATGAGCAAAGCAGTGTGTGGGCCAAAACAGGAGGTACAGTGGAGAGCGATGGTAGTACAGAAAGCACTGGACGCCTTGAGGAAAAAGGAACTGGGGAAAGTCAGAGTAGAGACAGAAGAAAAATTGATCAGCACACATTACTCCAAAGCATTGTAAACAGAACTGACTTAGATCCACGTGTCCTGTCCAACTCTGGTTGGGGACAGACTCCTATTAAGCAGAATACTGCCTGGGATACAGAAACATCACCTAGAGGGGAACGAAAGACTGACAATGGGACAGAGGCCTGGGGAAGCTCTGCAACACAGACTTTTAACTCAGGGGCATGTATAGATAAGACTAGCCCTAATAGTAATGATACCTCATCTGTATCGGGGTGGGGCGATCCCAAACCTGCTCTGAGGTGGGGAGATTCCAAAGGCTCAAACTGCCAGGGGGGGTGGGAAGATGATTCTGCTGCTACAGGAATGGTCAAGAGCAATCAGTGGGGGAATTGCAAAGAGGAGAAGGCTGCATGGAATGATTCGCAAAAGAACAAACAGGGATGGGGTGATGGACAGAAATCAAGCCAAGGGTGGTCTGTTTCTGCCAGTGATAACTGGGGAGAAACTTCAAGGAGTAACCATTGGGGTGAGGCCAATAAGAAATCCAGCTCAGGAGGTAGTGACAGCGACAGGTCCGTTTCCGGTTGGAACGAACTTGGTAAAACTAGTTCTTTTACTTGGGGAAATAACATAAATCCAAATAATTCATCAGGATGGGATGAATCTTCTAAACCTACTCCTTCCCAGGGATGGGGAGACCCTCCAAAGTCTAATCAGTCTCTAGGTTGGGGAGATTCGTCAAAACCAGTCAGTTCTCCAGACTGGAACAAGCAACAAGACATTGTTGGATCTTGGGGAATCCCACCAGCTACAGGCAAACCTCCTGGTACAGGCTGGCTGGGGGGACCTATACCAGCCCCAACAAAAGAAGAAGAACCCACAGGCTGGGAGGAACCATCCCCAGAATCTATACGTCGCAAAATGGAGATTGATGATGGAACTTCAGCTTGGGGAGATCCAAGCAAATACAACTACAAAAATGTGAACATGTGGAACAAAAATGTCCCAAATGGCAACAGCCGTTCAGACCAGCAAGCACAGGTACATCAGCTGCTACCGCCTGCAAGTGCCATCTCAAACAAAGAGGCAAGCAGTGGCTCTGGTAAGTTTCTATTTTATGGAATCAAGCCTTGTTTTAACTTACTGTTATTATAAGATTTGTATAACAGAGTGCTTGGCTATGCATACAAAGGCTGTTGAGTGTAATCCAGAAGCAACTTGAAGAAAATTATAGGGGTGACGTTTACCACCAGAGAACAGAGCTCCACTTTTGGCAGTGTTGTTTGTGAGTCCTACACGCTTCATTCTCTATTAGAAATGCAACAGAAGGCGAATTGGACAAGGGCAGTCAAGTGGGAATGCTGTTTACTTCTCTAAGTTGTTTTGAGTTAGGCCTTAACTTCTGGTTTAATTATTCAACTAAAATGTCTCCAGAAATAAAACAAGTGTCTCATAAATACAGTACTCTCTAAACATTGCTATGTTTGGCTTTAGAAGGTATTTTTTTTTTAAGTAGGGGAGAAATTCAACTCTACTTAGATACAGTATGTACGTTTGTGTATTTAGTATATTCTTACTTTCCTCTCTTATAATGAACTAATTCCTGTCTCTGAAAATTATCCTGACAACATTTTCATTAAGTGTGATTGGCTACATTGTCTTAATAGTCTCATTGGAAGTAGATAAGGGAGTGCTTTCATGAGCTAACTTTTTAGCACTTAATTTTTTTTTTTTTTTTAGTCTAAGTACAGTTTGTTGTATTAATTTAGGTTTGATTCTTAAAAGGAAGAAGTATGTAGCTAAGATGAAGCATGTTGGCTTTGATTTTTTTTTTTTCCCCCTTTGGACAACCTCAGCCTAATACTTTAAATTTTAAAATAAGCATTGTTCAGCATGTGTAAAAAGTAGGTGACCCATTATTGTTAGCTGGGTAGTTAATTGTTAATTGTTTTTCCAGTGTATGTGGTGTGAAAAGGGTGCACGTGTAGACATTTTTTTTTTTCTGGAGATGGGAGTCTTGATTCATCACCCAGGCTGGAGTGCAGTGGCGCAATCTCAGCTCACTGCAGCCTCCACCTCCTGGGTTCAAGCAATTCTCCCCTCAGCCTCCCAAGTATCTGGGACTGCAGGTGTGCGCCACCACACCTGGCTAATTTTTGTATTTTTAGTAGAGACCAGGTTTTGCTATGTTGGTCAGGCTGGTCTCAGACTACTGATCTCAGGTAATCTGCGCCTCAGCTTCCCAAAGTGCTGGAATTACAAGCATGAGCCACTGCACCCAGCTGGTATAGCTCATCACCTGCTCCAATTCACAAAATTTCATTCAGAAATACTTGACTTTTCCAGGAATTAAATTCATGCTCAAAGGAGAGTGGTTTCCCATAATCAGCTATAGGCCTAGAGGGTAATTATGAAAGAAGTTTTAAAAATTCTCACCTTGTAGTTATATTAATGGGAAATAGTTTGTCTTTTTTTTTTTTTTTAAACATAAAACAGATGCCATCTTTTTGCCTATCACAGTATCATTATTCAGTACATAAACATGAGGTTCTTCATCCTTGGTCCCTAAATATTCTTTATTGTCCCTTATTCCACTGCACCTCCTTACCTTCTATGCTGATGACTTCTTTTCCCACACTTTCTAAAGGCTGGGGTGAGCCCTGGGGGGAGCCTTCTACTCCAGCCACAACTGTGGATAATGGTACTTCAGCATGGGGTAAGCCCATAGACAGTGGTCCCAGCTGGGGGGAACCTATTGCTGCGGCATCCAGCACATCCACGTGGGGCTCCAGCTCTGTTGGTCCACAAGCGTTAAGCAAATCTGGTAAGTTACTGACAATGCCTGGTAGTTGTTTTGTAGCAGTGGTGATCACTCACTGACTATAATTAAATAATTAGATAAGGTTTCTATGTTATTTATAATATATTCATGTAATACGACATGATAGATGATGGTTCAGTATTTTGCTCTTTGGTTTTGTAACATGGTTTATTCTCTTTTGAATTTTCCTCTTTTCTCATATTGCTTAGAACTGTAACTATTAATTTGCATATACAATAAATTATATTTTACCAAATTAGGTTATCTAGAAAGAGTTTACTAGCAACTTTCATGTCATCCAGCCTGAGAGGCTAAGTAATATACCTATGAGGACACGTATTCAAAGTGTCAGATGATTCCCTGAAAGTTACAGGTAATTGGCATAGTTCAGAAAGGATCCAAGATTCAAATTAACATTGTCATTATCCCATAGGTTGTGTACAAGATACCCCATAGGAATCCCAGGGACCATGTGTGAAGATAAGATGCTTTCTGCTTATGACTTTGAAATACTCTTTGGCCTTTCTTCTTGAAATATATACAAAAATTGATTCTTTCAAATTTCATTCATTTTCTTTGTCTTGTGCGTCACTATGCAGATTATTAAGTGGATACAAATGAGAGTGCCACCATTGTTCAAGAACCATGATTTGTAAAGGCATGGAGGAGTTTTATTAAATTTTTAAGAATAAATTCTTTTTCATGGAACTTTTAGCTTAGTATAAAACATACATTTCTTCTCTGCAGATGCAGGAAGGGAAATAATTGTGCGTGTGTGTGTTTCCTTAGGTTCTCTACCCAATTTTTAATGTATGCTTGTTCTCTAGAAAGAATTCTTTTATTAAAGTATGTTTCTCTTTGTATCACAAATCCACAATCAGGGCCAAAATCTATGCAAGATGGCTGGTGTGGTGATGATATGCCATTGCCTGGAAATCGCCCCACTGGCTGGGAAGAGGAAGAGGATGTAGAGATTGGAATGTGGAATAGTAATTCATCTCAAGAGCTTAACTCATCTTTAAATTGGCCACCATATACAAAGAAAATGTCGTCAAAGGTAAACATTTCAAGGCTAAAGCCCTTGAAACTTTAAATTCCAAAGGTAGTTTACCCACAGAAAATTAACTTTTTGCCTGCCCATTTCTGGCAGTCAGTACAGTCCAGGCAGCCTCCACCTTAGGTATAGCCACCTGTATGGGCAGCCAGCTAGAGAAACATAAGACCACAGGAACTTCCTTTCTCCCCACTGCTACAGCTTGGGATTTCTCTCCTCCTCCCCCTCTACCAGTGCTGCCTGGGACAACCCCTCATCCTAGGGTGGTGCCTGCAGTGGTGAGGATGAAGAGAAGGGCAAATCTCCATGTTGACTCTTTCCATCCACTGCCAGTTCATCTCCCATTTCACCTCCTCACCTGGAGTTCCCCTGCCACCCCCTTACCCAGAGTCACCATCCTTTTTATTCACCTGTCATCTTTGTCCCTATCTCATCCCAAAAGGTCCTGTGACAAAAATCCCTAGGAATGATCTGAGCTTGATTTTGCTTTTTTTTGTTTCTTTTTTGGAGACAGAGTCTCTGTCACCCAGGCTGGAGAGCAATGGTGCAATCTCAGATCACTGCAACCTCTGCCTCCTGGGTTCAAGTGATTCTCCTGCCTCAGCCTCCCGAGTAGCTGCGATTGCAGGTGCGTGCCACCACGCCCAGCTAATTTTCATATTTTTAGTAGAGATGGGGTTTCACCCTGTTGGCCAGGATGGTCTCCATCTCTTGACCTCGTTATCCACCCACCTCAGCCTCCAGAGTGCTGGGATTACAGGTTTGAGCCACCACACTAAGCCCAATTTTGCTTTTATTTGTGGACAAATCATATTCCTAAAGCTGGCTTTACGTCAGAATCCCATGGCATTTGTTACAAATGCAACTTCCTGTACCTCAGGTCTACTGAAGTTTTGGAAATTAGAACAAGTTTCTTATCCTAAAGAAGCTGCCCAAATGTCTGTGGTGCAGAGCCAGGTTTAGGAACCACTGGTTTAGAGCACTCGTTCTTAAGACGTGGCATTGGGGACTGGCATCAGATCCTCCTGGGGACCATTTTCAAAATATGTGCCCAGTCCCCCAAGTGGTTCTGACATAACATCCTAACCCACCATACTTGAGAATGATTACCTTTTGAGGGACCTTAGAAGTCAAATACCAGTGGATAGCTGGACTAGCTAACTGCTAAGGTTCCTCACTTTTAATCCTGGGATTCTACGTCTAGGACCTGCCATTTTCATTTTTAAAACTTTTCATTTGGCTGAATTTGCCTATTGCCTTGCCATATAGCTTATGAAGTGCTTTTACATGTTTTACATAAATCATTTGATCCTCATAACCTTCTAAGATAGGACACTGATGAGGAATTTGAGACTGGAAAAGGTGATGACTTGCCCAAAGTTGCAGTAATTAGTGACAGAGTAAGGACTTAAGTTTAGGTCTTCCAATTCCAAACCCTGTGTTCCTCCCACTGGACCATGCTGTTTTGTGACTTTGTCTTTCCTTACAGGGTCTGAGTGGCAAAAAAAGGAGAAGGGAAAGGGTGTGTAGCCTTTTTACTCTTTCTCCTTTGTTTCTGCTAGTAAAAATCTTTAGAAAGCAGCTGCAAACATTTATTTAGCCTCTGCTGTGTGCCAGGTACTGTGCTTGGTGCTGGGGATTCAAATACACTAAGATATGAGCTTCACCTTTCGGGAGCTCACAGTCTAGTATGGGGCATTAGGAGAGCTTCCTAAGAGTGTCAGCTTGAATTTGCAAGATGCTTGGGGTGGGATGTGTTAAGGAAGATAGTAGCCCAACATAATTAAAATGTAGAATTTCTAGGAAGAAGTGACAAGATATCTGGTTCTGTAGTTAAGGCAGATTGTAGGGTCTTCAATAGCGTGCCAAGGAGTTTTAACTTTATTTTGTGTAAAATGTGTAACCAATGAAATTGAATAGAAAACAATATCAGTGGCATTTTAAAATTATTTTTAAAAGAAAGCTAATCAATGATAGTATGATATATAAATTGACGTAGAGGAGAGACAAAGGGATCTCAGGGAGCATCTGCATTAATTCAAGCTAGAAAGGAGGGCTTGAGTTGGGAAATGAGAATAGGTATATAGTGGAAGGGACTAATTTGAGAGGCATTTCAGAATAGAAGGGACAGAAGAACTTGGCAGCTAGTTAGGTATGGGGATGGATGGGGTAAAAGCGGAAAAGGGATCAAAGCCAACTTCAGAATCTGCGGAGAGAGTTAGGCGCTTGCTTCAGAAACCTGCATTTGGGGGGAAGTTGTGAAGCTGTGTTCTGTTCCACAGTCAGAAGGAATGGACAGTAGCAATGGGAAAGGGTAATGAAGGCAACAGACTGAGGATGGTCTTGTGATCCTCACATAAATGAGAGACCTAGGTCTCTCTGGCTTCCAGCCTCCTTGTCTGCTAGACTGCTAATTACAGATCTTTCATCCTCTCAACTCAGTGGAGTTTCCCTACCATCCGTACCCCAACCAGCTGCAGAGAGCCAGCCCTAAGCAGGAGGAATCCCAAGTTCAATCTGCTAGACATGTGTTCTTGGCAACACAAATTGAATTTTTAAACTACTTTTTCATGTGGGAAACTCATGGTGTTTTTTCAGTAGAATGCATATAGCATAATTAAATTAGGGATTAAATTGGCTTCTTTGGACTAACCTGAGTCACTATTGTTTTTACTTTGGTTTGGAGTGAAATTTCCAAAAATCTAAATTATAACTAATCTTACACTTCTCCATTACTCAAAGGCCCTGTTTTCATATTTGTGGGTCATCGAGGCCTTTTGCTTCTGTCTTTTCCTTCTGACTGCTTGCCTTTAGAGATTTCTCTGTACATTACAGCTATACCAGAGGACTGGAGCAAAGGAAGTTGAAAATCAAATAAGTTGATTTTTAATCATTAACAACTCTGATAAGAGTTGATTGGAGGAGGAATTATTGGCTAAAAATGAGAATTGGGGATTGTCTTAAGTTTTTATTAATCCGTCACTATACCCAGTTAAACAGAGATGGCCATGGCATCTTTTCTACTCTTTTATTTTACAAAGGGAATGATGAAAGGTGGAAACAAACAAGAAGAAGCGTGGATAAATCCATTTGTTAAACAGTTTTCAAATATCAGTTTTTCGGTAAGTGTGTTTTCTTAGCAACTCCTTCCTCCTCTAATAGTGGTCTATAATTTATCTTGATTTCACTCTTTTTTTAAGAATTATTTTTTGTCGGGCCAGGCGCGGTAGCTCACGCCTGTAATCCCAGCACTTTGGGAGGCCGAGGCGGGTGGATCACGAGGTCAAGAGATTGAGACCATCCTGGTCAACATGGTGAAACCCTGTCTCTACTAAAGATACAAAAAATTAGCTGGGCATGGTGGCGCGTGCCTGTAATCCCAGCTACTCAGGAGGCTGAGGCAGGAGAATTGCCTGAACCCAGGAGGCAGAGGTTGCGGTGAGCCGAGATTGCGCCATTTCACTCCAGCCTGGGTAACCAGAGCAAAACTCCATCTCAAAAAAAAAAAAAAAAAAAAAAAAGGAATTATTTTTTGTCTTCGAGTCCTTAGGAATGTATTTGATGTTAGGGTAAAATTGACCTCCGAACCTTTATTTTTATGGTTTCAGCTAAAAACTTCAGTTGCATGTCTTATTTTAAAACATTTTTAAAATTACATTAGACAATGAAAAGTGAAGCTTTATGATCCACTTGAATTTCACAGATAATGAAATAAAGTAAAATTCTTCATTTTTTTATTGTTTACATTGATAAATTAAGGTCTGTTAACATGCTGCATTTTCTTTCTTCAGAGAGACTCACCAGAGGAAAATGTACAAAGCAATAAGATGGACCTTTCTGGAGGTAAGAGAAAATTAAATTTGTTTCTATTCCTCATTGAGGGACAAGCACATCCACAACATGATTCTACTGAAAGAACCCTGATATAGGGCCAGGACAAGGGGAGACTGTGCTGTCCAATATACATACACATGCTCTGGTTAAATTAGTGCACGTGCCTTGGAAGTGCAGGCCACTGAACAGATCATTGATGGTATTAGTCAAATTACCTTACAGATAGTCCTGTCAAAAGGGAGTTATTCAGATTGGAGGGTATAGTCTTCTTCATTAGGGAACAGCATGTAGAAGGGCCTAGGTATATGACAGACTCTTAAACTATGCTAGAGAGATGGCAAGTCGTTCCATAGAATGGACAAGAAAAACAAAATTGGTGGGGGTTGCGGGCGTGGTGGTGGTGGTGGTGAAAGATCACCTGGATGAAGATGCTAGAAAATGAGGTAGGTGCTAAGTCATGAGGAGCTTGGGAATTTGAACTTTATTATTAAAATATGGAATTAAACTGAAGCAGGGGAATGGCCTGGTTTGGATTTATGTTTTAGAAAAATCATCTTAGTTATAGATTGACAGTATCTTAGAATAAAGAACATTGGTAGCAGGAGATAGACAAGAAGATACTAAAGATAGCAAAACCAGGTGGATACTTGTTTCAGTAGCCAGTAATTATTTTCAAAGCTCCAAACTAAGATAGCAGATGCGAGTAATGTAATTCATGGAGACATGGGATTTGGAATCAACAGAAGTTGATAACCAGTTTGAACCAATTTTTAGGCAGGTGAGGAAGAGAGTTTGATGAAAACTTAACCTGGACAGTTTAGTAGATGGTAGTGCTATTGGAGTCTAGTCAGGAGAGAGAAACTACACAGTAATTTGAACAGGAAAATTGTAATATACAAGGTTTTTTTTAAATATATTTTGAGGCGGAGTTTCACTCTTGTTACCCAGGATGGAGTGCAATGGCACGATCTCGGCTCACCGCAACCTCCGCCTCCTGGGTTCAGGCAATTCTCCTGCCTCAGCCTCCTGAGTAGCTGGGATTACAGGCATGCGCCACCATGCCTTCTAATTTTTTTTTTTTTTTTTTTTTTTTGTATTTTTAGTAGAGATGGGGTTTCACCATGTTGACCAGGTTGGTCTCAATCTCTCGACCTTGTGAGCCACCACACCCGGCCAATATACAAGGTTTTAACAATGAATTGGAGTAGCAATAGCAGATACAAGGGGAAGTCACTCAGTGAGGACTGACATAGCATGCCCAAGGAAGAGCCCCCTTTGTCTCACCATGGTGCCATGCCAGTAGGATTCTAGGAAATCCACCCTCTTAAGATACCAGTGAAAGCAGAGCACAGGAGAGGTGTCTTATACTATGAAGCTGCCAGAGGGGTTGCTGGTAGATGCTGCCAGCCACCAGTGAAGTGAGCATTGCAGGATCCTGGTGCTGGCAAAGCTACCTGTGCTGCAGGAGAGAGCAGACCATAACTAGGAAACCAAACCTTTCCTTCTACACCCTGTACCTGCAAAACGTCAGTGCCAGATGGCAAAGGAAATAATATCTATACAGGGCCCAAGTCCATTTTTTTCACAGAACAATCAGAAAGGGTGAAAAATTGGAGCTAGAGGAAGTAAGTCAGTAAGCAGCACTACTCACCTTCCATATGTACTTTTCTACACATACTTGTCCAGTATAATGACAACGCAACTCTGTATTTCTGCTTAACAAGATACTGCTTTCTTTCTTGCAAATGATGTGGTGTTTATCTCTAAACTGAGGAGATGAACCATCTAAAGGGTCATTGTATTTCTTATGGGCTATACAATCATCCCAGAAATGCACAGTTTGTTACCTAAAGACTAAATTATAAAAGTTAACATCTAATAACTTGTGAATAAGGTAAAAACAGGAAAGAAAATGCTTGGCCTATGCAAATTAACATATCCTTATGACAAACAATAGAAAACATTCAAATCTACTACCATTGTTATTTCTGTAATTGGCTGCAAGCCACCATTGGTGTCTGTGCTTTCCTCCCATCACTGCCTCTTCCTTTCAAGTTGAACCTCAGCTGCTCTGGGTTCTTTAGCTGGTGGAGTTAAGTGACCCAAACCTTCATTCCCAAAGGATCTGAGCCCCCAGTTGTCCTGCCTCTTATGGTTGCCGTCGTTTTTCATTGACCTTCGCTACTGGGTATGGGAAGTACTAAGAAGCATCCCAGAGAATCTCCTGGGTTCCAGACAGTCTTCACTGCCTTCATTTTGTAATCACATCAGTTACCCCAGCCAATAGACTAGTCCTTTTTTTTGCCTGCTAGTTCATATCAGAAGGCATGCAAAATGTCCAGGTAGTCTTCATTTTGCAGAGCAGAAGAACCATTGTTGTGGTTTTTGTTGGAAGCATTTTCTCTCTCAAGGACAAAGTTCTGTAAATCAGCAGTTGTCCGAACAGAAAGTGAGCGTTTTTTAAGTGGCTCATTAGGTATAATTATGAGAGAAGCCACTTCTACTTTCACCTTTTGATTCTGAGACCTACAAATTCTGGTAATGGGGGAGACACATACTACATCCCCCTAAGACAGATGTTAACCCTTTTAGGATGTTGTCTCCCAACTTGCTTTTTAACTGATTATTTAGTAAGCCTGTCAATTTGGTTAGCTACTTTCAGACAGTGGCATATGTGGTAAGCTCTGTTAATCCCATGGGCGTGAACCCAGTCCTGTATATCCTCTGCTGTGACATGAGCTCCTAGATAAGACATGATGGCTGTGAGGAGTGCTGCGACAGTGGAGAAGGCATTCTGTGAGGCTGTGGATGGCAGAAGCTTTACAGGCAAGAAAAACCCATGTCCAGAATGTGACCTTCTTCCTGTTAGGACAAGTTTCTGCCTCCCTCATGGCTCACTGAATGGCACAGAAGTTGCTACGATGTCATGCTGGTGGAACTTGAAGGAAATCTGCCCTCTGCAGTGCTAGGAAAAGGCATTCATAGAGAGATATTTCACCAGAGACATTCTGTGACAAAACCATTTGATGTGGGAGGGAGGGGAATGCTGAGAGAAGCTGCCGCTGAATGCTGTTGACCCACCAGGCAGTGGAGAGGCTGCAAGGGCTGCCCATACCTACCAAATGCACATGCTGGCCCAGGAAGCAGCACTCTTCCTCTTGCCCTGTCTCTCCAGCACCCTCTTCTGACAAAGCCTGAGTATCAGCTGGCTAAGGAAAAAAATGTAAAGGGTGCAGATATGTTTTCATAGAGCAGTCAAAAAGGGTGAATTTGGAGCTGAGATACAATAAATCAATAACTGGTCATTATTTGAGGTAGGAAATATAGGAATAGCAGGCTTGATAGATAAGATATTGAGTTTGAAAGTGCTCTGAAAACCACCTGTCATGATGTGTCCAGTAAACATTCAAAAATCTGAATGTGGCACTCAGAATAGATGGGGCTTGAGATATGAAGTGTAAAATTACATGTGGATGGTAGTGTAAGCCATAGGAATAGTTCGACTAGAGAGAGTTGAAGGATAATGGACCGAAGACAGCCCTGAGGAATAATAGCATTTAAGGGTGGGATCCTGAGCAGAAGTGGGACAAGTTTGAGTAGAATAATTTTTCAGAAGCCAAGTGAGTACAGAGTTTTGAAAAGAGAAAACTGGCTTTCAGGGAATAGATTTGACAACGGGGCTTAGGGGTAGTGATTGGCAATGGATCTACTAGAGGACTGACTGGTGGACTAAAGGGAGATTGCCGCATTTGACAGTTTCTTTTTAAAGAGATGCAGGAATGCAGAAGTGTTGGGGAATGGTTTGTGGAAAAGATGTAACATGCTGCTACTCTACTCTTTTCTTTTTTCTTTTTTTTTTTTTTTTTTTTTTTTTTTTGAGATGGAGTCTTGCACTGTCACCTGGGCTGGAGTGCAGTGGCGTGACCTTGGCTCACTACAACCTCCACCTCCCAGGTTCAAGCGATTCTCCTGCCTCCACCTCCCGAGTAGCTGGGATTACAGGTGCCCACCACCATGCCCAGCTAATCTTTTGTATTTTTGTAGAGATGGGGTTTCACAGTGTTGGCCAGGATGGTCTCAAACTCCTGACCTGGCCTCCCAAAGTGCTGGGATTACAGGCGTGAGCCACCATGCCTGGCCGCTACTATTCTTTCAGAAGATATTATTTGCATAGGCAAAAATAATGTGAATTATCAAGAAGGAACAGCTTGGAGAGAGAGACAGGAGAACTGGTTGGAATTGGTTACAGGATTAGATGGAGAGAGTGGGGAAAAGAGTTCACGATGGCTAGCTTGGGTATCATCAGTGACTTGTGACACCTTAACACAGAACAGAGGAGGAGGCTGTGGTGAGGATTATTGACATTCAAGAGAGGGCTTCTAAGTGTGAAAGGTGGATTATTCAGATACCAGATTTATATCTGGAACAGTACTTCTTAGCTGCTTTCAGAATTGTTTTCCTTCTGTTAAAATGCTTTCCTCTTCCACTTACCTGGAATGAGAGTAGTAAAGGTAAGTATTAAGGTGGTAGCAGACATCTCAAAGAACAGCAGTTGCAAAGAAATGATACTGAGATTTGAGGATTGAGAAAACGTCAAGGATGAGGAATAGGGAGATGAAAATCTGTGTTAAGAGTGACAATGAGGCCGGGCACAGTGGCTCATGCCTGTAATCCCAGCACTTCAGGAGGCCAAAGTGGACAGCTTACTTGAGGTCAGGAGTTGGAGACCAGCCTGATCAAAATAGTGAAACCCTGTCTCTACTGAAAATAGAAAAATTAGCTGGGCATGATAGTAAGTACTTGTAATCCAAGCTACTTGGGAGGCTGAAGCAGGAGAATTGCTTGAACCTGGGAAGCGGAGGTTGCAGTGAGCCGAGATCTGCCACTGCACTTCAGCCTAGGCAACAAGATCTTGTCTCAAAAAAAAAAAAAAAAGAAAAAAGCACTTACGATAGTGACTGACATAAATCATTTATTAAATGGCAGATTATCACAGTGGGTGCTGATTGTTTTTGTTGTTTCTGTTACGTATTAATGGAAACTTACCTGTATTATAAAACTCAGCAGATTAGAGATGACTCAAAGTGTCTTACGTGTTCTAAGAGTCTTTTTAAAATGAGGCTGGGCCCGGTGGCTCATGCCTGTAAACCTAGCACTTTGGGAGGCTGAGGCAGCCAGATCATTTGAGGTCAGGAGTTCAAGACCAGCCTGGCCAACATAGAGAAACCTGCTTCTCTGCTAATAATACAAAAATTAGTCGAGTGTGGTGGTACACATCTGTAATCCCAGCTACTCGGGAGGCTGAGGCACGAAAATCACTTGAATCTGGGAGGCGGAGGTTGCAGTGATCCAAGAAACCACCACTGCACTCCAGCCTGAGTGACAGCGAGACTCTGTCTCAATCAATCAATCAATCAATCAATCGAGGTTATCAGCTAGCCACCTTCTGTTTACTAGTCTATTTCAAGTTTTGAAATAGACTAGTGAATTTACTAGTCTATTTACTTGTTTCAGTAAAATAACAGTATCTCCTAATTGGAACTTCACTTGTGAGGAATGTAAAATTTATGAAATGCAAGTATATTTTTCACATATCCTTGACTTCAGTGAAGCCATTTCGGTTTGGAAAGTATTTTGCTTTTGTTGTAAATTTATCTGAAACCAATTGGGTTGTCTTCTTGTTTGATAACATAGTCTCCTGCATTTATTAGGAATGTTACAAGACAAACGAATGGAGATAGATAAACATAGCCTAAATATTGGTGATTACAATCGAACGGTCGGGAAAGGCCCTGGTTCTCGGCCTCAGATTTCCAAAGAGTCTTCCATGGAGCGCAATCCTTATTTTGATAAGGTAAGATTTTTTACTTTTACCTCTGACTTGACAAACCAGCACACTTAATAGCATAATTTTCACACTAATATTTTAAAACATTTTATATGATATAAAGTATTACAATCCAATACCAAATTCTTTTACTGGATTTTGAAGTTCACTGTCTTTTTATGTCTCAATTTAGCATAGAGGTTGCATTTATATTTTCTTCTTAATCCCATAAAATATGTTTGGCTCTTTTTGTGTGCTCTAGAATTAACACTAATCTGATCTCTTCTGTTTTCTACCTGTTTCCTGTTGATGCTGGAATGTCATGTGACTTCTCTTCTGTTCCTGCAATGATTTCTCCCTTCCACTTGTTTGCTTGGCTGGTGTTGCACATCTTTCTGTCTGTCCAATCAGGATGGCATTGTAGCAGATGAATCCCAAAACATGCAGTTTATGTCCAGTCAAAGCATGAAGCTTCCCCCTTCAAATAGTGCACTACCTAACCAGGCCCTTGGCTCCATAGCAGGGCTGGGTATGCAAAACTTGAATTCTGTTAGACAGGTAAGTCCAGATGTGTAATTTAGGCTCTCAGTTGAATGATTTGTATTAATAATAAGATCTCTCTACGTGTAGTTACATTGTTTAAATCATAGTACAATGTGGCAATGAGATGTTTGTCCCTAAGGAATCCCACTGTCATTTGTTGCTGGTTGTTTTCACAGAATGGCAATCCCAGTATGTTTGGTGTTGGAAACACAGCAGCACAACCCCGGGGCATGCAGCAGCCTCCAGCACAACCTCTTAGTTCATCTCAGCCTAATCTCCGTGCTCAAGTGCCTCCTCCATTACTCTCCCCTCAGGTAAATAAGCTTTCCTTACATTCTCCTGTTTACCTGCAAAAAGGACCTTGCATGGTTTCATATTTGAATGGAATGGCTAGCTAAGCATCATATTTATTGGCATCTTTGAGATTCAGCTAGTTCTGAATTAACTATTACTTTGGTTGTAGGAAGGGTAAGTCAAGGATAATTTAAATCTAAAATTTACTATTTTCTTCTGTAAAACATCTTGAGAGGAGGACAAAAGCAAAGTAAAATTGGCTGGTTTAAGATTCATCTCTGTCATCTTTTACTTAGCCCACGAAGAAGTATATGTAAATGGTCGGTTAGTGAGACAGACAAAGATTATAACCCCCAGTGAATAGTCCACAAATTTAACTGCTCTATTGACAACTTAAAACACACAGTACATGTAGCTAGTGTGAGTTATTTTATCAAGATCATTAACTTACTGTTGTGATCCTAAGGTTCCAGTTTCATTGCTGAAGTATGCACCAAACAACGGTGGCCTGAATCCACTCTTTGGCCCTCAACAGGTAGCCATGCTGAACCAGCTAAACCAGCTTTCTCAGATCTCCCAGTTACAGGTAAGGAGAGTCGTAGTCTTTCTTAATACACATTTATGGAGCATTTGCTGTGTGCCAAACACTAGGCTCTGTTCAGGACATAGTACAGTAAACAAAACTTGCGTAGTCATAGTCATCATGGAGCTTACAGTCTGTTGGGGAAGACAGATCATGAACATCTCTGAGGAATGTTTTGAAGAAGTGCAGGATGCTGTGAGAGGAGGCCTCAGACAGGTCTGCGGTGCTGGTGGAAGTAGAATGATCAGGAGGAGTTTCTCTGTTGAAGTGAAATTTAGATTGAACTAAAGACCGAATTTCAGGAGTGACTAGAAGCCAGAGAGTCCAAGGAAGAGATTGTACTAGATAAGGCGAGATATGTTGGCATTGGGGATCGCACCAGGCGTCTGTAGGTCCATCTGCTGTCGTCATTCGGGAGCACACAACTTTGTAACGGTGTCATAGTAACCCTCTTGCCATCTTTCCTCCAGCGATTGTTAGCGCAGCAGCAAAGGGCGCAGAGTCAGAGAAGCGTGCCTTCTGGGAACCGGCCGCAGCAAGACCAGCAGGTAGAGCCGGCCCTCCAACTCGCTGTGCTATCTTTGTGTTAATAAACTCTGCTTGTCTCCATTCTAACAAGAGATTCAGAATGTCTTTCTTAAAACAATCTTCCTAAGATATAATGAAGTATGTTGTTCATTAAGTCTGCTGGTTGTCCATGAGTTATGTTAACATTATACAGTGATTATTCACCTTTCTGCTGAGAAGAAAGTGAATTCAAAAATGAAGAGGAATGTGTAGTTTTCTGTAAAGACTTTTTCCCCCAAATAATTTTTTCCAATCATTTCATTGTTTTAAGGGTCGACCTCTTAGTGTGCAGCAGCAAATGATGCAACAATCTCGTCAACTTGATCCAAATCTGTTGGTGAAGCAGCAGACTCCACCATCTCAGCAGCAGCCACTCCATCAGCCAGCCATGAAATCTTTCCTTGACAATGTCATGCCCCACACTACACCTGAGCTGCAAAAAGGGCCATCACCAATAACTGCTTTCAGCAACTTCCCTATAGGTGGGTTTCTCCTTGGCCTAAGCTTTGGATATCACAGGCATGCCTCCTCCTCACTTACCTTTACAGCTCTGTTTCATCGTGAAAGCTACATTGATCTCTTAGCTGTTCCTTCTCAGACAGTTTCCATCCCCTCTCCTAGTTTTAACCCGCTCCATGTTCAGAAAAGTTTTCTCTCTCCATTCAGGAAAATCACACTATGTCTTTTTTTTTTTTTTTGAGACAAAGTCTTGCTCTGTTGCCCAGGCTGGAGTGCAGTGGCATGATCTCAGCTTACTGCAACCTCTGCTCCTGGGTTCAAGTGATTCTCGGGCCTCAGCCTCCTGAGTAGCTGGGATTACAGGTGTGTACCACCACACCCAGATAATTTTTGTATTTTTAGTGGAATTGGGGTTTCACCATGTTGGCCAGACTGATCTCAAGCTCCTGACTTCAGGTGATTCACCTGCATTGGCCTCCCAAAGTGCTGGGATTACAGGCGTGAAAATCACACTATTTCAAAAACTCCATACTCATTTAAAGTGCATTAGAATAAAGGAAACATTTCACTTTTTTAAGGCCTACCTGTCTTAATCAAGGCTATTAAGGGTGGGAAGGCTGATGTTCTTATTAGAAACATAATACCAGAGAATTTTTGAGCAGTCTGTTTTGGTGAAATAGCTGGTAATGGTCACAGTCACGTTTGCTAGTTCTCAGAACTTGAAGTTTTAATTATGTCTAAATATGTATAAATGATTGCTCATATAAATAAGAAAATGGAGGTAAGAAAGGAGATTGCCTTTCTTATGCATGCAACTCCCCACCTCTGTCCCACTCCTTTTTTTCTCTGTTATCTCTAGGCTTTTATTCACTGGATGGAGATTTTGGGTTTATATGTTTTCTTTTTCCTAGGTCTCTTTATTCTTGTGCCCTTGATTATATTTTGACCCTTGATTGTTCATGCCATGTTCATTTTGCTTTTTCTTTCTGTCTTTTCCCATACAGCAGTTTCTTATAAACCAGGTTTGCTGGTTGTTGGCCAGAGTGTTTGAAGACCTTTAGTTATCTGGCATGTTCTGGGCTGTGGGCAGAGGCTGGGACATGCTGTTGCCCCTGCTGCTGCCTCACTCTTTGGTTGAACTGGTTTGGCTCACCCTGGTATTACTACAAACTCTCACCGGGGACATAAATTGTACTTTGAGTCCTTAGGATTATTAGTAATCTCTGTGCATTTCCAGAAACAGTTCCCTTGTCAGTTACTACTGGGGGTGAATACTGTAGAAGCCATTTAGTGGTGGCCAGGTAATGTCAGAGACAACATTTAGTAGTGAAAGAATGATACCCAAGTACAGGGAGAAGTTTCTGTCTCACCACTGAAGGGAAATGGCTCTTCCTATTTGACTACACACTTGACATATAAATTGGGCCACATAAGGTCTAAGTGTAGGATTTCCTGCCCTGGCCAGCTTTTCAGTGAGGGATACTTCTTGATTAAGAAAGTCTGCTTGGCTCATGCAGATACTGATACAGTTATCTAAATTGGGCATTAGGCTATAGCCTGTTGGCCACATTTGGCCCACTGCCTGCTGTTGTAAGGTTTTGTGGGACACAGCCACATTTTCTCTAACCTGAGGTCTGTGGCTGCTTTCGTGCTGCACCAGCAGAGTTGCATGGAGACACCGGAACCATTTGGCCCACAGAGCCTGATATACCAGCCGAACCTCTGCAGAAAAAAATTATTAGCTCCTGATCTGATTGATGCGTCTAAGAGTAGCAAATTTAGTTGCCCTCTGCAAAACAGGCATGATATTAGAGAATTCACATTGTTAAAGTTTTCAAGTTTGTTAGACCTTAACATCACATGGACTCTCATCAGACCAGAGAATTTAAAACAGTTTAATTTGGAACTTTAGAGTAAGAACCTCCTGGGTTCTAACTTGTTAAATGAAGATTATAGCTCCCACTGTAAAGTCTTCATTTTTAAACAAGTGTTTTTAGGTGATTCTAATTTTAATAGTCCCTGGATTACTTTTTAAGAAAACTAGCTTAATAGTTTTCTAACCAGTGATCTAAGGTTGAAATTTCCATTCTTGTTCCAAGAGAGTTACCCAAGTTTAAGGTGCCTCATCAGGAAACGTCAAGTAAATTGTGCTTTAATATACGGCCATCTCCCCCTTAGGTGTAATTGCTAAGTGCAGGACATTTTTACTTTCGAATTTACAAGCAAAAGATAGCAACTGAAAGTGACCACAGATCTTCATGCATGGTACACTTGGGCAGTAGCTAAACAATTGCATTTTATTCAAAGTAAACTTAAAATTTGGCTTCCTTAAAACTTTTCTCCCTGTTGTTTCACCAAGGAATTGAAAAATCATCACAATTTTATGGTGAAATATTTTCTACATATCACTAAATTATAGTATTAATGGTTATATGGTTTGAAAACATTAGATTTGTTACCTTTTTTTCTAGGAAATAGAAGCTGTGCTACTAGAACGAGAATGTGCTGTATTTTATAATGTTTTGTTTTTTAATTTTTCAGGCTTGAACTCAAACTTGAATGTAAATATGGATATGAACAGTATTAAAGAGCCACAGTCAAGACTAAGGAAGTGGACTACAGTGGACAGCATTTCTGTGAACACATCTTTGGATCAAAACTCCAGCAAACATGGTATAAACTACATTGTTAATCTTACCAGAAAAACAAAGCAAACCTGCAGAATACCAGATTTAGGCCTTTATTTTATTTTAAATGTATGTTTTCAAAGCCAAATTATCTTAGAAATTTTCCTCATTTTAAAAAAGTTATTAAGTCTTAGTTAAGAGACTTTCAGATGAAAAGCAAAATTCACCTCTGCTCTGTTTTATAAAGATGAGATCAGATGATGCATTTTTAAAAATTATTTAAATTTTTGTAAGTGATTTTATTCTTATTTTATTACACTTATTAACATTTACTAGGCCGGGTGCAGTGCCTGTAATCATGCCTGTAATCCCAGCACTTTGGGAAGCCGAGGCTGTATCACGAGGTCAAGAGATTGAAACTGTCCTGGCCAATGTGGTGAAACCCCGTCTCTACTAAAAATACAAAAATTAGCTGGGCATGGTGGCGTGCGCCTGTAGTCCCAGCTACTCGGGAGGCTGAGGCAGGAGAATTGCTTGAACCCGGGAAGCAGAGGTTGCAGTGAGCCGCTGTACCTTTCCTGTTTAGCTATGTTTAGATACACCATTCTGTATCTAATGCCTACATAACTCAGTACAGTAACACCCTGTAGGTTTGTAGCCTAGGAGCAGTAGGCCATGTCATAGAGCTTTGCTGTGTAGTAGGCTCTGCCATCTCTGATGTTCGCACAAAAATGAAATTGCCTAATGTCTCCAAATGTAGCCCTGTTAAGTGACATTTTATTTTAATTAGTTACTTGGCAAGTAACCTTTCTGAACTTGAGGTCCCTCTGCCAAATGGAATTAATAATAGTACCTTTTGGGCTATTTCGTTTGTTTGTTTTGTTTTGTTTGAGACGTGGTCTCGCCTCAGTTGCCAAAGTTGGAGTACAGTGGCACAATCTTAGGTCACTACAGCCTTGACCTCCTAGACTCAGGTGATTTCCTCCCCACATCCCCCACCCCCACCCCCAGCCTCCCTAGCAGCTGAGATTACAGATGTGCACCACCACATCTGGCTAGTTTTTTTATATATATATTTTTAGTAGAGATGGGGTTTTCCCATGGTGCCCAGGCCGGTCTCAAACTGCTGAGCTCAAGTGATCTGCCCACCTCAGCCTCTGAAAGTGCTGGGATTACAGGTGTGAGCCACTGCATCCAGCCTAGATTAATTTTAGATTCGGGGGTACCTGTGCATGTTTTTACACAGGTATATTGCATACTGGTGGAGATTGGGCTTCCAGTGAGCCCGTAACCCAAATAGTGAACATTTTACCCAACAAGTACTTTGTCAACCCTTGCCACCCTCCCCCCTTGTGGAGTCCCAATTGTCTATTATTTTCATGTTTGAGTACCCATTAGTTAGCTTCTGCTTAAAAGTGAGAGCATACAGTATTTGAGTTTCTCTTTAGTTTACGTAGAATAATGACTCCCAGCTCCATACGTGTTTCTGCAAAAGACATGATTTCATTCTTTTTTAATGGTGGCCCTCTTGGTATGTTTTGAGGATGAATGAGACAATGCAGCTCAGGCCCTTAGCTATTGGAACAGAGTTAGACACATCAGTGGTCAGCAGATCGTAGCCATCATTGCCATTACTGCCTTCATCACTATCTCATCAGATCCCCTACCTCCAAGACAAATACATTTCTCTACGGTACATTTAGGTCCATTTGCTTAAACTGAACCTATCATGTATATTTTACATTTCATTTTCCTCATGTTCCTCTTGTGTTGTTTAATGAAATACAATTGGACCCCTGCTACATCATTATGTCATCTATTTCCCTTTGATTAAATGAAGTTTTCCCTAATCGAAATTGTTCTTACTAGAAAAAATATAATGTTTATCATCTCAGGTATAAGAATTAATCACTTGGAATGTGGTAATTATGCTTGCTTCATGTATCCTTGCTTCATATACAGCCATTACTTTATTTATGCCCCATTTCACTCCCAAGTGGCTTTAATTCTGCTTATAGAACAGATAATAGTTCACACAGATCAGATTGACAAGATTGAGGACACCAGAGCCAGAGGGGAAATGAGCACTGTGGAGATGCGCTGAGTCAGGGATAGGTCAGTGCCCGCCAGCGAGGGGTTAGAGGCCCTGTCGGGGGCCAGCGCCATCATCCCTGATACTTGAAGTCAGAGGAAGGAATGGGGCTGGAGTGGCATGCAGGGCTTGACTGTGCCGTAATGGACATTCATAGTGGGAGCCAGCCAGAATTGCAAGCCAGGTTCTATTTACATCCACCTCAAACTCAACATGAATGGCGGAGACTTGGTTTTCCCTTTCACACTCTCATTTCTTCCAGTGTCAATGGATGATACCTCCGCCCATGAAATGCCTGAAGCTAGAAAATGAGACTTTCTTTTTTTTTTTTTTTTTTTTTCGGAGACAGAGTCTTGCTGTGTCACCCAGGCTGGGGTGCAGTGGTGCAATCTCATCTCACTGCAGCCTCTGCCTCCCAGGTTCAAGCAATTCTCCTGCCTCACCTTCCCGAGTAGCAGGGACTATAGACGCCCACCACCATGCCCAGCTAATGTTTGTATTTTTGGTAGAGACAGGATTTTGCCGTGTTGGCCAGGATAGTTTCAATCTCTTGACCTCGTAATCCGCCCGCCTCGGCCTCCCAAAGTGCTGGGATTACAGGCGTGAGCCACCTCGCCCAACCACATTCTTTGTTTCATTTTTAAGAGAGAGTCTCCCTCTGTTGCCCAGGCTGGAGTGCAGTGGTGTGATCTCAGCTCACTGCAGCCTCTACCTCCTGGGTTTAAGCGATTCTCCTGCCTCAGCCTCCCAAGTACCTGGGACTACAGGTACGTGCCACCACATCCGGCTAATTTTTGTATTTTTTTTTAGTAGAGACCTGGTTTCACCATACTGGTCAGGCTGGTCTCGGAGTCCTGATCTCATGATCCACTTGCCCCAGGCTCCCAAAGTGCTGGGATTACAGGCATGAACCACCGCACCCAGGCTCTTTCATTCTTTCTTTTTAAACAGTTTATTGAGATATAACTTACTTTTAATTCAGTGGCTTTTAGTATATTAACAGTGTTGTGTAGCCATCATCACAATCCATTTGTACACATTTTACCTAAAAAGAACTCCTGAGCTATCATAGCCCCTCCGCGATTCTCCTTTCTTTCCTAGCCATAAAAAAAACTAACCTACCTTCTGTTTTCTATAGATTTGTCTTTATTAGACATTTCATTAAAATAGAAGTATATACTTTCTGGCCCTTTGTGTCTGGCATGCTGTTTTCCAGGCTCATCCACATTGTGGCATACAAACTTCATTCCTCTCAAGAGTTGTATTGGAACATACCACCGTTTGTTTATCCACTTACGAGACGTCTTCCTTTCTTCATCCCCCATATCCATCTGTAAATAGTGCCCATGCTACTTCCAAAGTACACGGTTTATGCATATGGATGACCCCTCACTATCTCAGGAGCGTCTAATGATCTTCCTGCTTGCATTGTTTCTCTCACCTCTAATTCATCTTCCACACAGCGGCAAAAGTGATCTCAAACAAATTAGATTGTATTACTTCTTGTCTTAAAACACTTCAGTATAGAACTGGCCAGGCATGGTGGCTCACGCCTTAATCTCAGCACTTTGGGAGACTGAGACAGGCAGATCACTTGAGGTCAGGAGTTCAAGACCAGCCTGGCCAACATAGCAAAACCCCGTCTCTACTAAGAATACACAAAAACAGCCAGGTGTGGCCCACACCTGTAATCCTAGCTACTCAGGAGGCTGAGAGACAAGAGTCACTTGAGCGCAGGTACAGAGGTTGCAGTGAGCTGAGACTCTGACTCTTTAAAAAAAAGACAAAACAAACAAAAAACTCCTTAGTGTGGCCTGCCTGCAAAGCCCTGCGTCCCTACATGAGGGTGTTGCAAATTGTGATGCCTTCAGGGACGGGGATATAAACATGGGTGGAGCCGGCGGGACAAGGGCCAGCTTGGAGTGCTAGGTCCTAGGGCTGATTGTAGCGTGCACCTCCCACCTCAGGACCTTTGAAACAAAACATAATGGGGCATCAGGGCCCGACTCCTTAATGTTACTCACTCTCCCACTTAGTTTTCAAAGTGATTTTGCATTTTCTCAAACATGTCACACTTTTTCTCATGAGGCCTTTGTGCAGGCTACCTACCACCTGGTATCTCTTCCCCAGCCCCTCACATGCTAGCTCTGCTCCTCCTTGCTACACACCCTCTTTCCCTTCTCCGTTCATTTGGATTTTGTTAGAATACAGTGTCACCAAGTGCAAGGACCCCATCCATCTGATTTGCCTTTCTACTTCCAGCACTTAGTATAGCGGCTGACACAGTTCCAATGAGAATGGTGTGTCTTCTGCTTGTATTAATAGTAAAGCATTTGTCTTCCCCCCCACCCCCAGATGGAGTCTTGCTCTGTCACCCAGGCTGGAGTGCAGTGGCATGATCTTGGCTCCCTGTACCCTCAGACTCCCAAGTAGCTGGTATTACAGCCATACAACACTATGCCCAACTAGTTTTTTTTGTTTGTTTGTTTGTTTGTTTTTTTAGTAGAGATGGGGTTTCACCATGTTGGCCAGGCTGGTCTCCAACTCCTGACCTTGTAAATCCACCCGCCTCAGCCTCCCAAAGTGCTAGGATTACAGGCATGAGCCATCGCGCCCAGCCCGCATTTGTCATTTTAACTTGTGTTCAAATATGTATCTAGAGAGTAAATCACAAGAAAACAAAGGGTCATCTCTAAGTGAAATCAAGTGCTTTTATGGGATTTCACACTTATTTTTGTAACAGCTATCTTTACCAGTGCTGTGTAGTCACAAGAAGGAGGAGCATAGGGTAGAAATATTAACATCCTGATAGAGAAAAGAGTATTGATCTCTTTTTGTTGCGTATAATCTTGTGGGCATAACGGTTTTCTGGATTTTCAGATCCACCTCTGCACTCACAGTGCTCCCTACCATGGTTCTTCCTTTATCACCATTTGGTCCCTCCTTCTGTGTTCCTCATTCATCCTCCAAAACAGGAATTTCCCACCAGAGAGTTCACCAAACTCATTCTCAATTTAGCCCAAAATACAAGTTTTTTAATGATTTGGAAATATTTTGTACTAATATTTTGGTCACTTAATGATGTTTATCGGCCTCATATCCTTGAAATGAAATTCACAGTAGTCATTTTCAGACATTCTTCAAATAAGACGTTAGAACAGGCATCCCCAAACTAGGGCCTGCGGGCCGCACGCGGCCCCCTGAGGCCATTTATCCGGCCCCCCCGCCGCACTTCAGGAAGGGGCACCTCTTTCATTGGTGGTCAGTGAGAGGAGCACAGTATGTGGCGGCCCTCCAACGGTCTGAGGGACAGTGAACTGGCCCCCTGTGTAAAAAGTTTGGGGACGCTTGCGTTAGAATCTCAATATAAAAGAGTTAACTCTAGTGAACGCAGATCCAGTAGAAAGTGGTCATGTTACATTTGAGAAAGTATAAGAAATAAATTTGATGGTGTATTTTGCTCACATTTCTCTGTTATTCTTCCCTTGTTAGGTGCTATTTCAAGTGGTTTCAGGCTGGAAGAGTCTCCATTTGTTCCCTATGACTTTATGAACAGCAGTACTTCACCAGCCAGTCCTCCAGGTTCTATAGGAGATGGCTGGCCACGTGCCAAATCGCCTAACGGCTCTAGCAGTGTTAATTGGCCACCAGGTAAAATTTTTTCTAACACTTTCGTTCATGAGACTGTGTTTCCATTAAGGTTTTGTTACATCTGGACTTACTACTGATGTAGCCCAGATCGGCGTGATTAGACTGACCTGTGCGGATGAAAAGGAATGCAGAAGTGATAGAGGAAAAGTTAAGCATGAAGTCTTGGGCAAGTGAGTGTGTCAGCCTGTTCCCTATGCCTTTATGCTCAAGCAGCAGAGGTAGAAGTGAGTCCCATGGACCAGCATGAAGAATTCTATTAAAAACTTTAATTCATTATTTCTCTTAAGTTGTGTCAGGGAGTAACTTGCAGTGTTTTCATTTGTACATAGGAGTTAGCAGAAATGCTTCTATGTCCTGCTTTGTCCTACCTGAGTTGCAGTAGCTTTGATTTGTCATAAAGCACTTTTAAATGTTACTGTTTAAGAATACAGGAATCCACAGCCAGGCACAGTGGCTTATGCCTGTAATCCCAGCACTTGGGGAGGCTGAGCTGTGAGATCACTTGAATCCAGGAGTTCAAGGCCGCAGTGAGCTATGATTGCACCACTGCACTCCAGTCTGGGTGATAGAGCAAGACCCTGTCTCAAACATACATACATACATTTACACACACACACGTGTATACATACAAGTACACACGCATATATGAATATATATGTGTGTATGTGTATATTCACATTCAGAGAGATGATTTCAGTTTTAAAAACTTGCAAGTTCTTTGTAAAGAATAGCTCTATAATACTAGTTATATCACTGAACCATCCTCTTAGAGTGTTAGTATAAATTGGAAAATATTTGAGAATTGCATAGGATTTAGGAATAAAGGTTTTGGATATCTAATAATGGATTTTAAAATGATGATTAAGCTTTGAACTAATTTTAAATTTCCATTTCCAGAATTTCGTCCTGGTGAGCCATGGAAAGGTTATCCAAACATTGACCCTGAAACTGACCCTTACGTCACTCCTGGCAGTGTCATAAACAATCTTTCAATTAATACTGTGCGGGAAGTTGACCACCTCAGGGACAGGAACAGTGGTACGTAAGGGTGCAGATCCATTTCTGAGTGAGAATTAACAACACAGTTTAAGAATGGTTCATGTAGTACCAGCTACTCTGGGAGACTGAGACAGGAGGATCGCTTGAGCCCAGGAGCTTGAGGGTAGCCTGGGCAACATGGTGTGGGACCCTCTCTCTTTAAAAAAAGAAGAATGGCAAACAATTCTCTATTTTCCCATAGGTGGCTTTTTAATTTGGCTACTTTTTAAATGATGAGGATTTCATCATCCTTAGCATGGCAAACATGTATATTAATTTAATAAGTTAACACGAAGGACCAGCAAACCTTTGCTTTCCAGTAATCGTATTAACTGAATGAAAAAACAACAAATGAAGTTATATACTAACTTTATACTGAGTTACAAGATTATGATTATTTAAAAAACAAGACCTTATACTTACTATTACATGTATTTATATACTCGGAATATTGAAGGACTTTTGTCTGGAAGAACAAATTAAACTGTCTCAGAGAGTAAGAATATGACCAATTTAAGGATCCCTGCAGTCCAGATGTGCTTTTTAATTGGTTAGCAAATAAAATTATCATATTACCTGCCACAGGGTTACTTTTCACCTCAAGGCATTTACATGTGTTTCATCCATGATTTTGTACCAGAGGACTGTTAATGAAATGAATTTTTTAGATATTAAAAAATACTTTCTTTTTAAAATACCGTCTATACTTTTATCAAGCAAATGTGAAGCAGCCATGTTGCCTTAGACGTGTAAATTGCTGAGGTAGCAAGTGTCTTTGCACCAGTGGAGAAGATTCCTCAGCATTGTGAAGTGTCTGTATTTCACAGACGGCTCTGCCTCGTTGGGGGGACACTAAGCCAAGCATAAATTCTCATAGTGTGGGAGTTAATTGAAGAATCTGATGGCCTATAGAAAGGCTCTGAAAGTCAAGAGAGTTTGGATTTGATGTTAAAGCAAAAAAGAGCATTGACGGCTTTGAGTGGAAGAACCTTTAAGATGGGGTAATTTGGCTGTGGTCAGCAGAGTGGTTTGGGTTGGTAGACCAGTCAGGAAACTGGTATAGTAATCCAGATGGTGGTCAGGTCTAGAGCTCAACTAGAGTAGTACTGAAGGGGGTTTTGAAAATGGAAAGCAACACCAGGTTTGGGAGCCTGAATATAGCAAGTAATGGAGAAGGCTGAAGGCTCAGCTCACTGGCAGTGCCTGTGACTAGGTGCCTTAGAGAGCAGGCTAGCCAGTAAGAAGTCCCTGGATCTCAGGGGCAAGTTAGGAGCAGCAAGACTCAAACCTCCTTTTAGACCCAGTGCTGGGAAGCAGAGCCCAAGTGCTGTCTTGAGTGGCTGGACCTCATTGATAGAATGCATCCTCAAAGCCAGTGAGGACAAAATCAGAGGGAAAATGCCTGTGCTAAGCCAAGGCAGAGACAGCTGGCGAGCTCGCTTAGCATCCTCTTTTGAAGGCAAGAAGGAAGATGTCTTCAGGCATCATCTTGTTTCCTTTCTTGTGGCATACTGTTAGACCTCGATTTCTCTGGAAGCTTTTGCTTTTTCTTAACCTCCACATTCCTTGCTCTGGTGGCTGATTTTACTCTTCCCTCACACAGGGTCATCCTCATCCTTGAACACCACGCTGCCTTCAACTAGTGCCTGGTCATCCATTCGTGCCTCCAACTACAACGTTCCCCTCAGCAGTACAGCACAAAGCACTTCAGGTGGGCCTCGCCTTCACTCGGGAAGGGAGGGTCATAGCCAAGGCCACAGCTGTTGTTTTAATGCCCTCTTCTTTTTGTCCATAGTCTTCTCAGGGAGTTAAGAGGTTCTGTTTGTGAGCCTGGGAAATTATTTTCTATCATCGTTTATTCCTTTTTAAACTTACTGTACCCAGTGGTCATCTACTAAAATCAGTTTTCACTGAACCACTGTCACTCATCTGAGAGCCACAGCAGCTCTGTAATTAAATGTAATTTAATCCAAACTAGTTTTCAGACTATCAGTGAAGGACCTTAAAAAAAAATTGCCAGTCCTCATAGACTGATACTTTTGTAAAATACGGTAAACATGAATTCCGAATTGCTAGGAAAATGATGGCACACTTGAGAGTTACAGGAACGTCAGGTTGCTTTCGGTCTACACATGTGCACTCTGAATTTCGGGACTCATCCTGCGGCAGATTAATATGCAGCTGTGTTGAGACTGCAGCCACACCCTGAGTAGCACTGACCTAATGCACACACACTTAACCTAATGCACACGCACTTACTTAACTTTGTAAGTTAAGTAAGAAAAGAGTTGATGGTGATGGAAGATAGGAATTGTTCCCCTCCTTGCTGTCCCCCCATACTTTTAGCATGACAGTTGATGTAGTTTACTGTGTACCTGGTCCCTGCGTACTCACTCATGTCCCCATTGCTGCAAGGCCGTGTGCATCAGGAACAGGCCTTGCTGTCTTTTTCTTTTCTCTCTTTCCTTTCTTTTTTTTCTCTCTTTTCTTTTCCTTTCCTTTCCTTTCTTCCTCCATTTTACTTTCTTTTCTTTCTTTTGCCATGCAGGCTTCCTTTTGAATCTGGCTCTACATTGGACCCATAAACAAATTACTTACCCACTCTGTCCTCAGTAGACTGTGTTGAGATCACAGAGAGCAAATGCCAGGTGCCCAGCAGCCAATGCATGGCACAGAGAGGCAGGCACCCTGTGAAGATCTCCTGTGACAGCTCCCGAGATGGGGCTGTTTTGCAGTCCTTTCTTCCCTGAGTAAACAACAAAGTTCTAAAATTCATTTGAATGGCCTGTCTATGACTTTCTTGAGTGACTCAATTATGGTTATTAAGAAGTTCACAACTGCTATTTTAGAGCAATTCAAATTGTTTTCCATTTCAGTTAGAGTACAGTTTTGGACACTGGCCTAAGAATTTCATAGGTCTTAAAACTATTAATAACAGATGAATGGCTTGAGTGTTTTGAGGGAGGGAAGCAGTTTCCTTTGGGCTGATTTTCTTTTTTCTCAGTGTAGTTTGATTTGGGGGTTTTAATAGAGTTTCTTCTGTTTGTTAGATTTGCTTTCTATGGGAGAATGGATGTCCTTACTTAAATTTCCTCCTTTCTTAAACATTATTCCTATTCCTCCCCTCTCCATTTTTTTTCCGCCTTTGAGTAGCCAGAAATAGTGATTCCAAATTGACATGGTCTCCTGGTTCAGTTACAAACACCTCTCTGGCTCATGAGCTGTGGAAGGTCCCTTTGCCACCTAAAAACATCACTGCTCCGTCCCGCCCACCTCCGGGACTGACTGGTCAGAAGCCACCCTTGTCTACGTGGGATAATTCTCCCCTTCGTGTAGGTGGAGGATGGGGAAATTCTGACGCCAGATACACCCCAGGTAAGATGCAGTATGTAAGGTGGTTTTCTGTGGTTTATTTACAGAACTCTAGCCCGTACTAACAGTTGAATTTACTTAATAGAGACCTGAACAGTAGACTGTTGCGTTACCCTCTGTCAGGTGGAATGAGAACTCAAAGAAATGATCCACCCCAAGACACACAACAGGCCACAGTAAACTTAGTGGAGTGGGAAGCTCCATTGTCTCAGAAATTCCTCAAGCCTACATCTTAAAATATGTAGTAACCTCCTGCTCGTGGCAGGCTTAAACCACATCACATGGCACAGAAGCCAGTATTGGGCAAGTCTGGAACTGGACCTTGAAGAATAGGGCCTGTTTGGGTGGTCGCTTGGCCTTTATTCAACATGAACATTTGAGAGTGAGAGAGTGTGCTGTTGACTAATCATACAGGGCCAACAGCCATAAGCCAGAAGGCCCCGGCCAACTCTCCTCATTCTGTAAATGGCTAGCATTGGCATCATGTCCTGCCTGCACCAGCTCCACACCATACACACACACCCCCAGATTAGCCTAGCAGTTTCCGCAGTAAATAGTCTTATCCTTCACTCTACCTTGCTTGCAAACTATACCAGACGCTCCCATCTTCAAGTTGAAAATGAGTAATAAAACCTCATCAGTATTTTCTGATCGAATGTATAATTTCTGATCTTTAGACGGGTGACTGGCTGTAGGAAAACTTGCAGCTTTTCCTTTGGGTGGGGGTTAATTCACAGGAAAAGAACACTGAAGTCTGTGCCAAGCTACCGAATGCAAGTTAACGTAACTGGTGTGGTGTGAGTAGTTTTTGCAGGCCACAGACGTCTATCTGGGTGCCAGCTAAGACTGGCAGCACACAGCGAAGGGTGCTAGTGAAGGTGGTCAGGAGCCTACCCCAGGGAGCCTTGATGCAGTTGAGTGGGATCAGGAAACCTGTAGGAGTAAGCCAGGTGAAGCTGAGGGGCAGACTCTGCCAAGGCCCAGACACCTGAGAAAGCACAAAAACTCGCGTTGGAGTAATGAGAGGATTGTCGGGGATGGGGAGGATTCCTTGAGAAGTGGATAGGCGTGAGCTGTGTCATGGAATGGTCTTTCCAAGCACCCTAAAGTGTTTGTGAGGTGCCATGAGTCATAGATGGGGTCAGGGGTGAGGCTCTACTCCCAGGGGGAGAGTGGATGCCACGGAGGCCCAGCAGGAAGGCCAGATGGGGAGCCCGTGCAGTAATCCAGGTGAAAACAGGGAGCACCTGTGCCATGGCAAGTTCTGGAATCCCCTAAGGCTTCACGCCCTGAAGGAGATACAGGCAGGGAGGATTCAGACGTTACTGAAGCCTTCCCCAAGTGGTATCGTTTGAGATGCTATTAGCTCCTATCAATGAGAAGATCTCAAAGAGGACTGCTGGGTTTTATGGCTCACTGCCCTCCCACGTGGTAAGCTGGGAGCCATTCTGAGCTCACTCTCCCCAGAGGCAGAGTCCCCTGCCATGGAATTAATGCCTGGCCATGGCTAGGGGGAGCTCAGATTGTGAGCCTAGGGAGAAAACATCCTTATAGAAGTGCAAGGAAATAAAGGAGGCCAGGAGGCTAAGTGATCTGCTGAGTAACTCTAGCTGTATTCATCCAGCCCTGGAAAACTCACTTGTCCTTTTTTTCCTCATTTAGGTTCCAGCTGGGGTGAGAGCAGCTCAGGGAGAATAACAAATTGGCTTGTTCTAAAAAACCTTACACCTCAGGTAAGGATACCAGATAACCCTGGTTTATGTGGCTGTGTCAGGGAGCATGGGAACAGAGGTTCGGGTCTGGGTGTGAGGCGAGGGCTTCTAGGTGGTAGTGAGCCCAGGCAGAGGAGGTACCAGAGGACTGGTCTGTAGACCGCAGGCAGGCTCTGGTCAGATCCAGTGGTTCATACCGTAATGTGCCTGGGAACCAACCAAAAATACAGATTCCCAGGTCTCACCCAGAGACTGAGTCAGTAGATCTGGGCTAAGAGCTGGGACTCTGCATTGGTTTGAGGGCCTGCAGATGAATTTGACACAGGTGGTCCTTATTCACATGTGGAGAAACCCTAGTCTGCCCCAAGGTGAGAGCATTTTCTTAGCCCCTGGCCTGCCCCCTCCTCTGGAGGCTGGGTGTTAAGCGCCCACCTCCTCCTCCCCCAGGGAGCAGAGCTTTGATGGATGCTGTCCTCAGGGCAGGGAAGAGAGAAGACATGGAGTCATAGCAGGGACAATGGCTCATAAGGAATTGGGGATCTGGGGAGTGTCCAGGAGTCTAGAGGCCGGAAAGGGATGGCTCTGGGAGCAGTGGAGGTGGGGAGGGCAGCTCTGTACCCAGTTAGAGCAGTGAGTGTCAGTGAAGAGTAATGCCAGCACAGAGCCTCAGGGAAGAGAGAAGGGACAGCGGTGCAGCCTGGGACGGCCTCCCAGAGGACCCTCAGTGACCCCTCACTGGTGGTTCCCACGCTGTTTCCTAGATCGATGGCTCAACTCTGCGCACTCTGTGCATGCAGCACGGCCCGCTGATCACATTCCACCTGAACCTCCCTCACGGAAATGCTCTGGTCCGCTACAGTTCAAAAGAAGAGGTAGTGAAGGCACAAAAGTCTCTGCACATGTAAGTTGGCCGTTGGACACCTAGTTGGCAGAGTCTTGGGGAAAGGAGTTGTGCGAGAGTACAGCCTGGCTTGGGGCAGTGCCTGGGGTCCAGTATGGGCGGCTCCTGTGGGCGGCAGCAGTGCCCTCATTCCAAGATTGGCACTCCTAAGCGGGAGCAGCAGACCTGGCCATATGGCCCTAGAAAGTCCCTTGCATTACCCGTGGGAGACCGAGGAAGTTCACTCTGGGTGAAGCACCAGGCCCCAGAGAGCTGTTGGCGCACACTCGGTGAAGGGAGGGTGCACAGGTCATGTGGTGTGGTCTCTCGCTCTGCGCCCTCTGCGGCTTTTCTAGCAGAGACAAGTTGCACCTTCACTCGGGAGTTAATGAAACCCTCCTGACGCACCGTCCTCACGTGTCCACGGTGCCTCTCTCCTCTAGGTGTGTACTGGGGAACACTACTATTCTTGCTGAGTTTGCCAGTGAAGAGGAGATCAGTCGTTTCTTTGCACAAAGCCAGTCTCTGACCCCTTCTCCCGGCTGGCAGTCTCTCGGGTCCAGCCAGAGCCGGCTGGGCTCCCTCGACTGTTCCCACTCATTCTCCAGCCG
The DNA here is from genome assembly GCF_048565385.1 of Saimiri boliviensis. Classification (NCBI taxonomy): domain Eukaryota; kingdom Metazoa; phylum Chordata; class Mammalia; order Primates; family Cebidae; genus Saimiri; species Saimiri boliviensis. Next base: position 15,461,320 of record NC_133460.1, on the reverse strand, counting down.
GACCGATCTCAATCACTGGAATGGTGCTGGGCTGTCGGGAACTAACTGTGGAGACCTTCACGGCACTTCACTCTGGGGGACCCCGCATTATTCCACAAGCCTGTGGGGTCCTCCAAGCAGCAGCGACCCCCGAGGAATTAGCAGCCCATCTCCCATTAACGCTTTTCTTTCTGTTGACCACCTGGGTGGGGGTGGAGAGTCCATGTAACAGTGTAGATGCAGACTCACCGACCGGGACCTCAGATGTGAGGGAAAGGAGCACTAAGTGGGGCTCGCCGCCTGCAGCCAGGGGCCGCCTGTGGGAACAGCTATTCTCTGCACATTTTCCACTTTGTTTTCCCCAGAACATATCAGTTTGAATACTTGAATCATGCAGGCCAATATTATAATGTGAAAAGGTATCTACTCTATTTACACTCCCAAATAGCGCCATACATGCTAAACCGTAGAGAATGAGCTCGCTTGTGTCTATTCATCATGTTTAGCCTTCGGATTTTTTTTCTTCTATTCCTCCCCCCTTCCCTTTTTCTCTCTCTTTTTGCGAAACCATTTTTTGGGCTGATAACGTATGAGCTTTTCCCTTTGCACTGAATGATGTTCTCTCCGTCTCATCGGCAGTATGGGGGGCAGCTGTCCCAGTGTCAATGTTTACTCAAGGGTGTTCTTAGGAGGCGTGCGCTCTCTACTATGCCTTGATGTTGCCTACCTTATTGTGGTATCGTGGAGTTTAAAAGATCAAGTTAGGATGCTGACTTAGGATTATTAATGAAAGTGTTGCACCAGTTTTTTCATGTTGTAAAACTAAAGAATTTCGCTCTGCAGTTTGAAAAACTGTGGCCACAGCTGTGACTTGCAGCCCACCTGCCACCCAGGACGGGCCCTGCACTTTGAATAGGCTTTCCATTTTGTTTTGGAGGTTCCCACGTTGAACCTTCTTGTTTACAGATTTTTTGTTTGTTTTTTGAGAAAAAAAATGTTTACTCTTCCATCATTTAAAAAAAATGTAAAAGACAAAAAAAAAAAAAAATGGAGGATGATTTAAAAGATGCTTTCTATCTCTGGGAAAAAGGAGCAGCATTTGGCCATGTTCTTTTGTTTTTCTATTCCTGTCCTAAATCAAAGAGCATGGTTCTCAGGAAAACCAGTTCCCCAGTTAAAAAAATAAAAATAAAAAATAAAAAAAAACTCCTTGTAGTTTCTTATAGGAAAAAAAACGAAAAACCCCAACTTTTAGCACTGATACTACATATTGCTCTGTTAAAGAATTTTCTCTGCCAAAAAAAAGAAAATACAAAAAAACGCTTAAAGCTGGAGTTTGACATTCTGCTTTCAGATGCTGTCTTTTTATTAGTGAGTGATGATGGTTTGCTAATAATCAATAGGTAATAATTTTTTGTAATCCCATCAAGTGGCTCCATATGTTTCTGCTCTCTTGTGACTGTGTTAATGTTTAACTGTTGTACCTTAAAGCCGAAATCAGTAACTATGCATACTGTAACCAAGATATTGGGCTTACAGAGTTGTTTGTTGTATAAAGAAAATTTTAAATGTTGTTGCAAACTAACGAGTTACACCATTTTAAACTTTCTTTCCTCCCCCTTTTTTTGCCCCCAAATGGTATTATAATGCTTGCTTAGTCAAAGAAGAGAGACTAAACAAGGGTAAAAATTTTAACAGTACAGAATTTGCCATCATTTCATTGCCTTGATTCTAACTGTTTGTGTCCTAAGATGCAAAAGAAGTCAGTGGCTTTTAACTGTTTACAAATAGAATGTGATTGTAAAATGTACAGTTTGGTTGTGTTTGAATTATGAAATTTCTTCAGATATAATAAACCATGACTTTTTGGCTGCTCAACGTTAATTGTCTCTTTTTTGTGAATTTATTTGTAGGCTCTTTTTTATAATGAAAGTTTCAAAGTTGCTATGTATGAGGGTTCTCATAGAGCAACTGATTAAAAATCTAAGCAAATATTTGAACATTTTATCTGAACTCATCACAATTTCACCCTGAAATAATGTGAGAACAATGGGAAACTGTAGCTTGCTCCTTCCCACCCTCTCTGAGCATCTTTGGGATCTTGTTGCTCAAAACTCTTCTGTGACTTCATCTTCCCCACCATTTGTGCCCATCTCAAGCCTCAGCAAGAAACCATGTGGAACATGAAGCTTAATGACTTGACAGTGTACTAGTGTTAAACTCTCATACCTCTGTTACAAAGCGAGAAACGCCACACCCGGACTGGCCTTTTCTTCCCCCTTCACGGCCCTCGCTTCTCCCTGCAGGAGCTCGGGGCAAAATCTGTGTCTGGATTTCAGTGTATGACTTCAGATCATGCTCCAACTTGCCAGGTGTGAGCTGATGTTGTCGGACACCTTACGATAAGCAGATGTAATTCAGTGCGTTCAATGTATATTGACTTCCATACTGGTTTTTCCAAAAACCAAAGGTAGCTTTGAAAAACCATGTCTGGAAATGTTTGGAGCGTTAAGCTGATTGACCTTCTGACCTTGGGGCTTTGAGTAGTATATAATTCATAACTGCGTTAATTGTATTGTTAAAGTGTTTGGGAGTTTTTTGCGCTTGTTATGTGGAAATAAAGTGTTTGATTTAAAATTTTTTTAAAGTGGTTTGGATCTTTGCCTAGTCCTTAAGTAAATACAGCTCTATTCCCTAAGCCGGTGTTACTTCTCAGTCTTGATCAATCCCAACTGCCAGTGTCTGGGGGCTGCTCTTTGTCTGACACAGACCTGCAGCCGATTGGGCTGTACCCTGGGCTCAGGGGCCTTCTCGTCACTCACGGCCGCCAAGAGTTGGGGTCAACTTTCTAACACAGGCACTTACGCACTTTCTTTTTCCTTTTTCCCTTTCTTCCTTTTCTGTCTTTTTCCTCCGTTTTTTTCTCTCTCCTTTCTTCCTTTTTTCTTTCTTCTTTTTCTTTCTTACTTTCCTTTTTCCATTTTTTTTTCTTTCAACAGGGTTTCACTCTGGATCTCGACTCATTTTAAGCTCCGTCTCCCAGGCTCTAACTATTTTCATCCCTCGGCCTCTCAAATAGCGGGGATTATAGGTGCATACCACCAAATTTGGCGAAGTTTTATATTTTTCGTAGAGATGGGAGTTTCACCATGTTGCTCAGGCCAGTCTCCAACTCCTGGACTCGAAGTGATCTGCCCATCAGCCTCCCGGAGTGCTGGGATTACAGGCGTGAGCCACCATGCCTGGCCCCACAGGCATTTACACATTTTTAAATATCCCTCCCAGCTCTGCACACCTGGGTGTGTTCCCAGCTCTAGTGATCCTCAGGATCTCGGCAGTGCTATGCTCCCCACCCGCAAGGACTAGAGGAGAGCTTGCCCTGGGCTTCCTTTCCGCCTCAAGAGTAATTAGCTCCTTCCATCATTTCGAGGTACTGTGCTAGGCCACCACATGCTGATAGGCTCTCACTCATCTTTGTAATCCACCTTGTCGGACGGATGGTAGTGGCTGAATATTGCAAGGAATAATAGCTGTCACCTGTTGACATCTGAGAACAGGAGATTGTGGCAGTGCCACACCGTTGGCTTGTGCAGGTGGATGAACTGGGAATGACACGAAGGTCAAAGCAAGGTCCTTGACCCAGAGGATCAAATTCAGGTTAAACAGCATGAAGGTAGGGGCTGAGATGAAGGAGGAATATTTGCATCAAGACAGGGATGGCCGTGTACGGTGGCCTCATGCCTGTCATCCCAGCATTTTGGGAGGTTGGGGCTGGAGGATCACTTGAGCCCAGGAGTTTAAGACCAGCCTGGGCAATATAGTGAGACCCCGTCTCAAAAGAAGAGAGGTAGGGGGATGACAATTGAGGTTGCACTGAGGAAGCCTTCTTAACATTCGGCTAAGGCATCATTTCTATGCATTGGGACTTAATTGGTTTTCCCACTTCTTCAGAGTTTGCTGATCCTTTGATTTCAGCTGTCGAGGGGGCTGTCTCTGAGCAAGAGCCAGAACTGGAACCCACATGGACCTTGACAGAGACCAGTCCTTCAGCCCTGGTGGAACTTTTCCTGAATAGGTATTTACAAGGTCTCAAACTCCTGGGCATAAGTGATCCTTGAGAGGTTGTAATGAGCCAAAATCATGCCACTGTACTCCAGCCTGGCAGTGGAGACAGAGTGAGACTCCGACTGGAAAAAAAAAAAAAGTAGAACAGATTATTTGGCCGTTTTAAAGGTTTCTTTTTCTTTCTTTTTTTGAATGCCTACCTATTTGAATATTGGCAAAGGAGTAAATAAGTTGACATCAAAATGTTTTTTTAAAAAAGGTCATCTCAGTAAGTGACCGCAAGACTCTTTAGGACCCTGTGCTGTGGTGAGGTTTGCTGGGGTCGGGGCTTCCAGTCCCCAGTGCCTAGCCGTTGACCCCTGGGGGCCCAAGCTTCAGGGTGGGGACTTCTTCCCTGGTTCTGCTTTGGCACCAGAATCCAAGCCCCTTGCCATCCTTGCATTCTCTAGAGTTACTGTGATAAAAATGAGATCATGTGATTAAATCTTGAGTGATTACAAGATTTTTCAGGCATAAAGCTAAGGGGTATTGGGTACCAGCAATGACTACAGGTCCTTACTGCGTACGCAATAAAAGGCCCGCTCTTCTCTTTGGGAACTTGTTTTCAGGTGCCTGTATTTCATCTTGTTTTTAATTTTTGGTTTAATAAACATTGTCTGGTTTTAATTGGATTTTTAATCACCTGCTGGATATGGCAAACAACAATGGTCTGTTAAGGCTTCCTTTTTTGTTGTTGTTTTTGTTTTGTTTTGTTTTGAGACAGAATCTCACCCTGTCACCCAGGCTGGAGTGCAGTGGTGTGATCTCGGCTCATTGCAACCTCCACCCCCTGGGTTCAAGCGATTCTCCTGCCTCAGCCTCCTGAGTGCTGGGGTTACAGGTGCCTGCTGCTGCACTAGGCTCATTTTTCTATTTTTAGTAGAGACAGAGTTTCACCATCTTGGCAGCCTTCCGAAGTGCTGGGATTACAAGTGTGAGCCACCTCGCCCAGCCAAGGTTTCCTTTTATTTGTTTAGAGACAGGGTCTCACTCTGTCCCCCAGGCTGGAGTGCAGTGACACCATCATGGCTCACTGTAGCTTCAACCTCCTGGGCTCAGGAGGTCCTCTCACCTCAGCCTCCTGAGTAGCTGGGACCACAAGTGCACACCATCATGTTTAGCTAATTTTTTTTTTTTTTTTTTTCCTGTAGAAATGAGATCTCACTATGTTCCCCAGGCTGCTCTCGAATTCCTGTGCTCAAGCAATCCTTCCACCTTGACCTCCCAAAGTGCTGGGATTAGACATGAGCTATTGTGCCCAGCTAGTTTTCTTTTTAAATAAATGCATTTCTGGGGCCGGGTGTGGTGTCTCACGCCTGTAATCCCAGCTCTTTGGGAGGTGGAGGTGGGTGGATCACCTGAAGTTAGGAGTTCGAGCCCAGCCTGGCCAACATGGTGAAACCCCATCTCTAAAAAAATAAAATAAATACATTTATATTGTATTTAACAAGAGAGTTAACTTGAAAGAAGTTGTTAGGTAAATAACAGTTGAGGCAATGTGCAGAAATGGCGGAAGTTGTGAGTGTCTGAGATGAGGGACCATGACAGAGGAAGAGCTCCTTCAACATGCCCTTCTTTGACCTTGGGAGTTGCTACTGGTTATTGGTTAATGTGGTCTTTCGGAGTTAGACCAACCCTTTGTCATGGACTGTTGGGCTATAAGGAGTCCAGGGCTGGTATCCTAGCTCTACTTAGGGACCCAGGATGCCTTCCATCCTTGCAGCACTGTCATCTGCATAGGCAGATATCTCACTTCCATATTCACATCCCAGCCAGTGGAGAGAGAGACGGAGTGATGAGGAGAGCATGCTCCTCCCCACTAAGGTCTTGACCCTGACTATGCCCACATCCTATTGGGCAGAAAATCACACAAGCAGGGAGGCTGCAACTTGAAGTCTTTATCCTTGTTCCCAGCTAAAACATCACACTTCTGCTGTTAGGGAAGAAGGAGAGACTGGATACTGGGAAATAACTAGTAGTATTGGTTCTAAGAAGGGAACCATTAAATAAACTATACTTCATCCAGAAGCTGGACTAGTTAGCCACTAAGACAATGAGATAGATCTATATAAACTGCTATCAAGAGGTGTTTGTTTTTTTTAAGGCAGGGTCTCACTCTGTCACCCAAGCTGGAGTGCAGTGGTGCAATCTCAGCTCACTGCAGCTTCAACCTCTCAGGCTCAAGTGATCCTCCCACCTCAGCCTCCCAAAGTGCTGGAATTACAGCCATGAACCACCACGGGCCCAACCTGCTTGAAGCCTTTATTGGTCAAACCTAACTGGATGCCGGGAAGTAAGGAAAGCCAGGTGTGTCACCTGAAACCTACAGTAATCAGCTTTGTGGGGCACTGAGCACAGTAAGGAAGGGTAGAAAAGGGACCCAAGGTGGGTGATGTGTTTGAAGAGTGAACATTAACCATCTCCTCTGGGAGGGTGTGGAGGAGGAACCAGAAGGGTCTAGACCTTGAGGCTAGATGGGAAACTAATTTGGAAGTTGAGGCAAGAATTTATAAAAGCCAGAATCAGGGCTGCAGCATAGAGATGGAGGGAAGAGCTAAATGCATGAAGAACCAATGAGATGGATGCTGGGGTCTGTGGAGAGTGAAGGAGAGAAGTCTAGGATGATCTCCCACTTCTGACTTGGTGAACTGCTGCTAGCCAAGGGAAGGAATCCTGGAGGATAACAGCGGGTTTTCTGGTGCAGGGAGTGGTAGTTGGGTGTACTATATGATGTGTCAAGGAGCCTGGGAAACAGCCCAGTTGAGCTGTTCAGTTGGCAACTGCGTTTAGTGAGGACACTTTAATTTTTCACCAGTGTATCCTTAGCACCTAGCTCAGACCACATAGTATGTACTCTGAAAATATTTTGGATGCATGGTTGTTTGGATGGGCAGAGGGATGAACAAAGAGATGGACAGATAGATGAATGCATGGACGGACGGACGGATGGATGAATGGATGGATGGATGGACAGATGGATGAACAGATGCATGGATGGATGCATGGATGAATGGATAGATGGCTGGATGGTTGGACAGATGCATAGATGAATGGATGCATGGATTGACGGATGGATGGATAAATGGATGGCTAGACAGATGTATGTTTAAGGAAGAAACCAATAATGATACCAATTTGAGTTTATGAATCAGAGATGATGGCTGAGGCATGGAAATGGGTGAATATGTAGAATGAAGGATGAGGAAATATCATTTGAGGAGAAGGAGACCAGAGGTCTGAGCAGGAAGAGTCAAAGATTTGAAGAGGCATTGGTGAGGTGAGGGTGGGCATGGACGCCATGAGAAAGTAGAGCCTCAGATCTGGGGAAGAGGGGAAAATTCCGGGAAGGAGAAAGCCACAGTCTGAAATGCTGCCTGTTAATAAATAAAATCTGTGGGAAACGCCATGCATGGATGGACCTGTGACAGTGGAGATGATTTTTGGGGTAGAGGCAGAAGCCAGATCCCAGTGGGGTGAGGGGTTAGTGGATGATGGAGATGAAGGTGGTGGTGTAGGTTGGATTTCCCAAGAATCACATTCTGAGATGCAGATCTGAATGGAAGTGGCTTATTGGAAAATATCCTCAGAGTACATTGGTGAGGGAGGAAGGCAGGTGAGCCAGGGGAGAGGGAAAGTTGAGTGGCAGTGAAGTAGTATCAGAGGACTCAGCCAAACCTACAGGGAGCTGTGCAGCTAGGATGCCCCTCAGATATGCCCTGCACCCAGGGAAGGACAAGGACCGCCACTGACCAAGCACTGGATTTAGGCTGTGGATTTAGGAATTGTCCTTCCTCTGGCTCAGCTGGGAGCCAGCTGCCACACTCTCCCAGCAGCCGTGCAGTGAATGTCTACCGTGTAGGGAAGTTGGGTCCGTCCCACAGGGAGCAGCAAGTGTAGATTTAGAAACTTCAGTGGAGGGAAAGAAGGAGAGTCAGTGCAGCCGCTAGAGGGAGACAGAGGTCAGAAAAGCCTTTGTGTGTAGCTCTAGTTCATAGTTTGAGAAACTGCAGTGTGATCTTTTAGGCTGGGAGAAGCCCCTAGAGAAAGTGAGAATGAAGACCTGAGAGTGAGGACAGACCTGCCACATTTTCTGTTTAATCCTCAGAGCTTAGAACACTGCCTGGCACACATTTCCACTTAGGAAATATCTGCTGAATGGCCGAATCCATGAATGAATACATTCCAGACATTTTAACACTGAATAGCAGAGAGTGCTGATATTTAGCTCCATGGAGAAATACATAGCCATGTAAATATAGGAAAGTAGTTGAGGCCAGGCCCAGTGGCTCACACTTGTAATTCCAGCACATTGGGAGGCGAAGGCAGGAGGGTTGCTTGAGTCCAGGAGTTAGAGATCAGCCTGGGCAGCACAGTGAGGCCCCCATCTCTAAAAGCTACAAAAATTAGCCAGGTGTGGTGGTACACACCTATAGTCCCAGCTGAGGAGGGAGGATGGCTTGAGCCTGGGAGGTTAAGGCTGCAGTGAGCTATGATTGTGCCATTGCACTCCAGCCTGGGCAACAGAGCAAGACCCTGTGTCTTAACAACAACAACAACAAAGGCACTTAAAAGGGGAACCCAGACATTCAAATACTGCCACACCTTTGTAGTGCACTCACGATTTCATGGAAGCCCCCAGAAGCCAAGCATCTCCCTCCAGCCTCTAATCCTCCATCTTAACGTCAACCACAGCTTCTTTCATGTAACTAACGTTGGTCCATGTTTTTCCATAAGAACCCATTTATATAAATTTTTATGCTTCTTTAAAACCACTTTGTTGAGGTAGAAATAACATGATAAACTACACATACACGTACAATTTGAAGAGTTTTGACATAGGCATAACTGGTGAAACCATTATAAGAGAGTGAACATACCGGCCTGATGTGGTAGCTCAAGCCTGTAATCCCAGCACTTTGGGAGGCCGAGGCGGGTGGATCACGAGGTCAAGAGATCGAGACCATCCTGGTCAACATGGTGAAACCCCGTCTCCACTAAAAATACAAAAAATTAGCTGGGCATGGTGGCGTGTGCCTGTAATCCCAGCTACTCAGGAGGCAGGAGAATTGCCTGAACCCAGGAGGCGGAGGTTGCAGTGAGCCGAGATCGTGCCATTGCACTCCAGCCTGGGTGACAAGAGTGAAACTCCGTCTCAAAAAAATAAAAATAAAAAAGAGAGAATGAACATACCCATCTGCATCAGTCCATTTGCACGCTACTGATAAAGACATACCTGAGACTGGGCAATTTGTAAAGGAAACAGTTTTAATGGACTCACAGTTCCACATAGCTGGGGAGGCCTCACAATCATGGCTGAAGAGCAAAGGGACGTCTTCCATGGTAGCTGGCAAAGAGACAATGAGAACCAAGTGAAAGGGGGAACAAATCATCAGATCCCATGAGACTTATTCACTACCTCGAGAACAGTATGGGAGAAACCATCCCCATGATTCATTATCTCCCACCGGCTCCCTCCTACAACACATGGGAATTAGAGGAGCTACAGTTCAAGATGAGATGTCAGTGGAGACACAGCCAAGCCATATCAGCAGTGTCCCCAGAAATTTCCTTCTTCCCCTATGTGATCCCTCCATCCTGACTCTCCCAACCCCAGGCAAACACTTATCCATCACCGGAGATTTGTTCCCAGGTTCTAGATTTCTATGTAAATGGACTCACAGAGTATGTACTATGTGTACAGGTCTAGCCTCACTCTTGGGTCTTCATTCTGACTCTCTCTAGGGCTTCTCCCAGCCTAGAAGATCACACTGCAGTGTTTCTCAAATTAGGAACTAGAGCTACACATAAAGGCTTTTCTGACCTCTGTCTAGCTTCTTCCCTTGGCAAAATTATTTTGGATTTTTATTTTTGAAATGGAGTTTTGCTCTTCTTGCCCAAGCTGGAGTCCAACGGCACAGTCTTGGCTCACCACAACCTCCACCTCCCAGGTTCAAGTGATTCTCCTGCCCCGGCCTCCTGAGCAGCTGGGAGTACAGGTATGTGCCACCACACCTGGTTAATTTTGTATTTTTAGTAGAGAAGGGGTTTCACCATGTTGGTCAGGTTGGCCTTGAACTCCCGACCGCAGATGATCCTCCCGCCTCTGCCTCCCAAAGTGCTAGGATTCAGGCATGAGCCACTGTGCCTGGCCTGTTTTTTAAGTGTGAAAGTATCTAATAGAGAAAAGCCTCAAGAGAGTGCTTTGTTCACAATTCTGTCCTGTTTGTGCTTTTTCTCAGTAGCTAAGACACGCACATAGAAGAATTATATAAATTATCAGGGTGTGGTGGCATGAGCCTGTAATCCCAGTTATTTGGAGGCTGGGGCATGAGAATCACTTGAACTTGGGAGGCAGAGGTTATAGTGAGCCGAGATCATGCCACTGTACTCTAGCCTGAGCAATAGAGTGAGACTCTATCTCAAAGAGAGAGAGAGAGAGAGAGAGAGAGAGAGAGAGAAGGTTTATATTTAAATTGAAATTCTCATAATAACAGGGCAAATGGGCTGTTAGTCAAACTGGAGGGCTTCAGAGAAGGATTTATCTTTGTTACCAGACAGTTGCTTTGAACTCATGTTTCTTCCTGGAGGGTTTTAATAACTTCTGAGAGCGAGTGGGAATAGGAAAATTTGAAGGTTTTTCCTTCCAGTTCCCTGGACTCTGGAGATGGTGCCTCACAGGGAGATGCTATGGGTAAAAAGGCAGCAATTTCTGTAAAGGGCCAGATAGATAGTAAATATTTTAGGCTTTGCAGACCATACAGTTTCTGTCACAAGTATTCAACGCTACCAAAAAGAGCCAGAGATGATAGGTAAACACATGAGCATGGCTGTGTTTCAATAAAACTTTATTGATAAAAGCAAGCAGTGGGCCAGATGTGGCCTGGCAGGTGGAGAGCATGGTTTGCCCGCCTTTGCTTTAATCAATGGCATGTCATTCAAGCCTCCCCTCTACTATTTATTATGAAATGTGGGTGATTATAATGAAAGTTGTAGAATTTAGAGGACATTAGAGACAATGATATTATATGTAACCTATGAACTATTTGAGGCTCGGTATGGTGGTTTAGGCCTATAATCCCAGCTTTTTTTTTTTTTTTTTTTTTTTTTTTTTTTTTTTTTTGAGACGGAGTTTCGCTCTTGTTACCCAGGCTGGAGTGCAATGGCGCGATCTCGGCTCACCGCAACCTCCGCCTCCTGGGTTCAAGCAATTCTCCTGCCTCAGTTTTTGTATTTTTATTAGAGACGGGGTTTCACCATGATGACCAGGATGGTCTCGATCTCTCGACCTCGTGATCCACCCGCCTCGGCCTCCCAAAGTGCTGGGATTACAGGCTTGAGCCACCGTGCCCGGCAATCCCAGCATTTTGGGAGGCCCAGGCGGGCAGATAGTTTGAGCACAGGAGTTTGAGACCAGCCTGGACAACATAGTGAGAACCCGTCTCTACAAAAAATAAAATAATTAGCCAGGTGCAGTAGCATGTGCCTATAGTCTCAGCTACTCAGGAAGCTGAAGCAGGAGGATCACTGGAGCCCAGGAGATCAAGACTGCAGTGAGCTGTGACCATGCCACTGCACTCCAGCCTGGGTGACAGCACAAGGTCCTGTCAAAATAAACAAAAACAATCAGGGCTGGGCGAGGTGGCTCATGCCTATAATCCCAGCACTTTGAGAGGCCGAGGTGGGTGGATTATCTGAGGTCAGAAGTTTCGGACCAACCTGGCCAACATGGGGAAACCCTTTCTCTACTAAAAATACAAAACTTAGCCAGGCATGGTGGTGGGCACCTATAATCCAAGCTACTCGGCAGGCCAAGGCAGGAGAATCGCTTGAACCTGGGAGGCTGAGGTTGCAGTGAGCCAAGATCTCGCCACTGCACTGCATTCTGGGTGACAGAGCAAGACTCCATCTCAGAAAACAATAACAACAAAAACCCTATACAATTGGGATAATTTGATTCTTAGAGCCAGGCTTGCATTAAGGGCTAGACTGTAGCCACATCAACAGGCACCATGAGAACAGAAACATTTCCTAAGGTGTGGCCAGCACGTCCCATATCTGCCTTCCATATCTGCCTTCTCTGTTTTATTCTAGCTCCTAGTGGGCTTTGGCTACATGGGGACAGGGAAGGCCCTGGGACTGGACAGGGAAGGCCCAGATGCTTTTCACTATCAGGCGATCATCCCGCTGGGCAATGCAGCTGCAAGATGCAGCAACCAACCCCGGATTCAGCACAACTTCAACAGGTGGCAATTCATGAGCTAGTCCCTACTAGGAATACGCAAGATGGTCTCTAAAATAGTAACACATAGTTATTTAGCACTTGCAGAAGAAAGCTCAACAGTTTACAGGTGTGCCCTTGTTGAAGGCTCACCACCACCCTGGGAAGGAGGTGATATTTCTCCCTCATTAATGGATAATGAAGCAGATTCCCAAAGGTGAAGCAACTTGCCAGCATCACATACCTAGTGAGTTGTGGAGACTAAAGGCAAAGTATGTGTCTCTGCAACACTGCAAAAGATTCAGAATGTGTTCTCTGTGTTCGGGTGCAGTGGCTCACACCTGTAATCCAGCACTTTGGGAGGCCGAGGTGGGCAGATCACTTGAGGTTGGGAGTTTGAGACAAGCTTAGCCAACATGGTGAGACCCTGTCTCTGCTAAAAATACAAAAATCAGCCAGTGTGGTGGCCTACACCTGTAATCCCAGCTGCTTAGGAGAGTGAGGAGACTGAGGTAAGAGAATTGCTTAAATCCAGGAGGCAGAAGTTGCAGTGAGCCAAGATTGTGCCACTGTAGTCCAGCCTGGGCCAGTGAGATCCTGTCTTAAAAAATACATACACACACACATGCACGCACACATATAAATAAACACACACACACACACACACACACACACACACACACACACACATATCTTCTGTGTGTCTTTCCTGTGCTGAGGCTGAAATAGCTGTATCCTTCCAGAGCAAGACAGCAGGGCCCTGATTGCAAAGTTTACACAGTGTTTATCATGAGCAGCCACACTTGCAAACAATGTATGTGAATGTTTTAGGGGGAAAGCCTGCACTGTTGTAACAAGTGACTCAGCAATAACACGGCTAAAATAAGGAAATTCATTCTGTCCCATTTCTCAGGCCACGGGGAGGCTCCAAGTCAGTGACTTCTCTGTTCCAACAGGAACCCAGGCTGCTAGCAGCTCTACTGTGTTCCATACACACAGCCTGCAAGGACACCCTGGCAGTCACCATCCTGACCAGCAAGAAGGCAGAAAAAGGGGCAGGGTGGAGACAAGGGCAGGGAGCTCCCTCTTAATCACAGGAGGCAGAAATTGTATGGATCACATTCCCTTTACTTCCATTGGCAAGAGCTAGCCACAGCTAGACAAAACTTAGGGCTGCCCAGTATAGTCAGCCTTGTGCCCAGTAAGGGAGAAGGGCAGGTTTGGCTGGCCATTTCCCACCCCAGATCATTATTTTATTTCATCCTTACAACAGCCCTAATTATTTGACAAATGGGTAGACTGAGGCACAGAGCAGTGAATGGGGACACTTACCATAAGTCACAAAGTCAGTAGAGCCAGGATTTAGCTAAAAACTGGAAGCAGAGCCCAGTACCTACCTACATGCCACACAACTGTCCCCATGCTGGAACTTGCCACCAATGCCCGTGGCAGTGGCTCTTCAGTAAAACCACCTGCTGTAACCCAGCTTCGTGCTGGTGGAAGCTTTGGTCAACTGTCTTTCGCGGGATCCTGTTCCACTCCAACAGCCTCCAGTGTCTTCAAGTCACACTCCAAATTTTAACCTCTCTGCCGTGGTTGACCTACTGTTAAAGTGTTTAGTGATTAATTTTAAAAGAGCTTGTTGATTAATTAACAATCTACTATACACTAACCAGCAAGCTTTATTGAGATATAAACAGCTTGTACCCCAACAGAATCTACTGCCATAAATAGGTTTTCCAGTAAGGGTCTATTTTCATCAGAAGACACCTTTTAACAGATTATGTGGCTTTGGGTTTAGACATAACATTTGCAAGAGTTCTCCTAGATGCACAGGCTCATACAGGTTGGCCACAGAACAGAAGTTCTAAAACTGGTCTCAAGACCCCCTAACACCGACGGACTCAAGGAGCTTGAACTATAGCTATAGATATTTACCAGATTAGACATTTAAATTAAGAAACAATTTTAAATATGTACTGCTTGATTTTTTTATTTTTAGTTTTTGAGGTGAGTCTCCTTCTGTTGCCCAGGCTGGAGTGCGGTGGCACGATCTCAGCTCACTGCAACCTCTGCCTCCTGGGTTCAAGTGATTCTCCTGCCTCAGCCTCCTGAGTAGCTGGGATTACAGTCACCCACCACCATGCCCGGCTAAGTTTTGCATTTTTAGTAGAGACAGAGTTTCACCATGTTGGCCAGGCTGGTCTTGAACTTCTGACCTCAGGTGATCCACCCTCACCTTCGCCTCCCAAAGTCCTGGGATACAGGCATGAGCCACCATGCCTGGCCCATGTCCTGCTTTTTTTTTTTTTTTTTTTTTTTTTTTGTGGAGACAGAGTCTCACTCTGTTGCCAGGCACCAGGCTGGAGTGCAGTGGCACAATCTTGGCTCACTGCAACCTCCACCTCCCGGGTTCAAGCAATTCTCATGCCTCAGCCTCCCGAGTAGCTGGGACTACAGGCGCACGCCACCATGCCCAGCTAATTTTTGTATTTTTAGTAGAGACGGGGTTTCACCATGTTGGCCAGGATGGTCTCGATCCTTGACCTTGTGATCTGCCCGCCTCAGCCTCCCAAAGTGCTATGATTACAGGCTTGAGTCACTGTGCCCAGCCATGTCCTGCTTTTTTAAAGAATAATCAACCCACTGCATGTTAAATAATTTTTCATTTTTTTTAATCTCATATTTTCCCAAAAGATTTAGTGGAAAGAGTGGCATCATTTTGTTTCTGCAAATCTCTTTAATGCCTGGTTTAAGACAGCTGGAGTCTTGCATTTGCTTCTGTATTCAGTCTGTTACTGCAGCTCATGTCACTTAGTCTCTGGAAAACTACACTAGACTTTCATGAATAGAGAGAAAAAAAACTTGGTATTAAGAAGAGGACCAGGCACAGTGGCTCACACCTTTAGGCGGTGAGCACTTTAGGAGGTGACGTGGGTGGGTCACCTGAAGTCGGAAGTTCAAGACAAGCCTGGCCAACATGGGGAAACGCCGTGTCTACTAAAAAATACAAGAATTAGCCAGGCGTGGTGACAGGCACCTATACTCCAAGCTACTTGGGAGGCTGAGGCAGAATTGCTTCAACCCAGGAGGCGGAGGCCGTAGTGAGCTGAGATCGTGCCACTGCACTCCAGCCTGCGTGACAGAGTGAGACTCACTTCAGAAGAAGAAGAAGTAGTATGGGGAGGAGGGAGGGGGGAGGGGGAGGGGGAGGTGAGGGGGAGGGGGAAGGGGTGAAAGAGGAGGGAGGAGGAGGGAGGAGGAGGAAAAGGAAGAGGAAGAAAGAAGAAAAGAAGAAGGAAGAGGAGGAGGAGGAGAAAGAGGAGGTGGAGGAGAACGGAAGGGGGAGAAGAACAACATTACATATATATATTATCACATTGAATCTTCCCAATAAAATAGCTAAGTACTACTATTATGACATCCTTTTTTTCAGATGAGAAAAATCATTTGCATGAGAATACACATTTAGGAGGTGTAGGAACTGGAATAAGGACCTGGGTCTACCTGACTCCCGTCTCTGAATTTGAATATTTTTTTGTTTTGTTTTTTGTTTTTGACAGAGTCTTACTCTGTCACTCAGGCTGGAGTAGTCCAGTGGCATGATCACAGCTCACTGCAGCCTTAACCTACTGGGTTCAAGTGATCCTTACGCTCAGCCTCCCGAGTAGCTGGGACTATAAGTGTATACCACCACACCCAGTTATATTTTTTCTAATTTTTGTAGAAACAGGGTTTCACCATGTTGCTCAGGCCGGTTTCGAACTCTTGAGCTCAAGCGATCTGCCCGCCTTGGGTTACAAGTGTCAGCCACCACGCCCAGCCCCATCTCTGAGTTCTTAAGCCACACACACTCCTGCACTACTGTGGATGAAAAGCAACACAGGTTTTTGAGAACTGTGACACTAGGGAGATACAGAAATGAACAAAACCAAAAAAAGGAAAGAAAGTATAGTTTTCCCTCTTTGAAGCCACCCTAAAGAGGAAGAATAAACCTTGAAATTCTCAGTGTCAACTAAATGCTAGGTAGGCAGCTTGTGATTAACTTGGGGGATTGTATCATTTTGGGAGAGGGAGGGAGGAAATTGATTGCTCAAAGAGGCTGAGGGACTTTCCCAAGGTCTCATTGCTACTAAGTCAAAAAAATGTATCTTGTCTTAACTTTCCCAAGGTCTCATTGTTACTAAGTCAAAAAAATGTATCTTGTCTTAACAGGGACTCTCTTTCAGGCTTGCATGTTGCCTAGGAAAGTTTATCTATTTCAGCTTTGAGGGTTTGCCCTTTTCAGTTCT
Organism: Saimiri boliviensis; assembly: GCF_048565385.1. Lineage (NCBI taxonomy): Eukaryota > Metazoa > Chordata > Mammalia > Primates > Cebidae > Saimiri > Saimiri boliviensis. Next base: position 15,444,727 of record NC_133460.1, on the reverse strand, counting down.
TGCAACAAATAGCAACATGTGGGTTGTTAGGGATGTGGGTGGGTGAAGGCCTGCTTTTAAAAGACTGTAGAAAATCCAGGAGGAAATCACATCTTCAGCTGACTAGGAGAACAGGTGACTTAGGGATATGGGTTCAAAACAGAGTCCTGTACGTCCTTTGACTCACCCAGCATTTTAACTAATTTTGTTTTTGAATTTGTCAAAACTTATAAGTCATCAGAGTTCCTATTAAAAAAAAGAAAGAAAAGAAAAGAAAGAAAGAAAGAAAGAAAGGAAAAGAAAACCCAGACTTTGAGGTTTCTCTTGAAAAAGGAAGGCTGGCAACATAAGCCCACTTTCTTATGTGGTAACAAAGGGCTGGAACTAAAATCTGGGAGACAGGCTCGCAATAACTGTATTTGCTCTGTATAAACTCGCTGCTTGTATATTTGCTTGCTCTCTCGCGCCCTTTTTTTTTTTTTTTTGAGATGGAGTCTTGCTCTGTCTCCAGGCTGGAATGTTGACTATCTCGGCTCACTGCAACCTCCGCCTCCAGGATTCAAGCGATTCTCCTGCCTCAGGCTCCCTAGTAGCTGGGACTACAGGTGTGCACCAGCATGCCCAGCTAATTTTTGTATTTTTAGTAGAGACGGGGTTTCACCATGTTGGCCAAGGATGGTCTCAATCTCTTGACCTTGGGATTCATCCACCTCAGCCTCCCAAAGGGCTGGGATTATAGGCATTAGCCATCCCACCCAGCCGTTTGCTCTCACTTTTAAAGATATACTTTACATACAATAACATGCATGAGTCAGCCAGGTGGGGTGGCTCACATCTGTAACCCCAGCACTTTGGGAGGGTGAGAATCACTTGAAGCCAGGAGACAGAGGTTGCAGTGAGCTGAGATGGCACCACTGCACTCCAGCCTGGGTGACAGAGTGACGCTTTGTCTGGAAAAAAAAAAAAAAAAGCATAAATCTTAATCATTTAATCGAATGGGTTTCGCAAATTGTATATACCATATAATTACCACCCAATTCAAGATAATACAAATTTCCATCACCTCTGAGCGCACACTCCCCCCCCTCTTCCAGTTGATCGCTGGGTCCTGCTCTCTGACTTCTGTCACCACAAATCCATCTTTCCTGTTGTTGAACCTCATGTAAATGAAATCGTAAGATCTGTACTCTTTGTCAGCTACCTTTTTTTTTTTTTTTTTTTTTTTTTTGAGATAGAGTCTCACTCTGTCTCACCCAGGCTGGAGTGCACTGTCACAATCCTGGCTTACCACAGCTTCCACCTTCTGGGTTTAAGCGATTCTCCTATCTGCCACACTCTCCCAGCAGCTGTGTAGTGAATGCCTACCCTGCAGGGAGGTTGGGTGCATCCCACAGGGAGCCGCAAGTGTAGACTGTCAGAAATTGATCAGTGGAGGAAAAGAAGGAGAGCCAGTGCAGCTAGAGGAAGCAGGACCCATCTTGGAGGGTTGTTGGAAAGACCAGGTGATTAAAGTCACGTCGTGCACTTAGAACAGAGCTTGGCATGTGTGCATCACTGCTTTTATTTCTGGCTACTTGGTGCCAGGACAAGGGCCTCAGCTGAGGGCCCCCAGAACCTGGCGGGCACAGTGAAGAAGTGAGAGCGGGAGGCCAAGACTCCTCTCCAGTCAGCAGCTGTCCTGTGGCCATGGGGAGCTGGCGAGGCCAGATCTTCAGGTTGTTCTAGAAAAGTGAACATTCTAGAATTGTTTCAAGCCCCTTGGTTTGCAAAACCTAGTAACGATTTTTTAAATGCTTTGGTATTTGGCCAGGCACAGTGGTTCACACCTATAATCCCAGCACTTTGGGAGACCAAGGTGGGAGAATCACTTAAACCCAGGAGTTCTTGACCAGCCTCGGCAACATAGCAAGATTCTATCTCTACCAAAAAAATGAGAACATTAGTTGGGTATGGAGGTTCATGCCTATAGTCCCGGCTACTTGGGAGGCTGAGGTGGGAGGATCATTTGAGCCCAGGAGGTTGAGCCTGCAGTAAGCTGTGATCATGCCAGCCAGAGTTAAAGTGCCAGGAGGGACATCCAGCCACAGCCCTCACCACAGTGGCAGCCACAGGAAAGTGCAGGAAGCTGTGATCACACCACTGCACTCCAACCTGGGTGACAGAGTGAGATCCTGTCTCAAAAGAAGAAAAAAAAAAGAGTTTTGGATGCTTTGAGACTCCAGTAGAATCCTTCGCTGTGCTCCGCTGCTTTCCTGATGTCCTGAGGCCAATGTGGGCTCCTGACCATGGCTCAGTCACTCCTGACAGTTATTCAGGGCCTCAGACACCTCTTGTTTGCCGTGCCTCTGTCTGGAGGAGCGCATGGAAAGGGGTGGCCGAAGCAGTGTTTGCTGTTCCTGTTGGTGCCGCTGCGGTGAGGGCTGTGGCTGGACGTCCCTCCTGGCACTTTGCCTCTGTCCCCTGCATCCCCCGCCAGCATTTTTCCTCCCCCCGTTCCCCCAGCTCGTCCCAAGCCTGCCTGTCCCCGGCGAGGAGGCGGGACAGTGGAAGAGCTGGTGAGTGAAGCAGGATGGGGCCTGGGCTCCACCGTCCCCCAACCTCTCCACGCCATGGGTCCCCCCTCCCCAGGTGAGGGCCCTGGTGGAGGACGGTGTGGGCAGAGTGTGGGGCATGTCGCCTTCCCCACCTGGTCAGAGTTCAAGGGTCCTGGGCTGGGCCCCAGCCTCTCTTCTGCCCCAAGGGAGATCATTCACATTTCCTTTAATTCCCCACCAGAACTAAGCTGGAGTTTGGAGTTTGACCCTCTTGGAGGCTCTCTCAGCAGCAGGGATACAGGAGGAAGGGTCACTGCTATCTCTTGAAGCTCTTGGCGTGTCTCCCTCCGGTGTCCCCCTCCTTACAGCCACCACCACCTCCTAGCACCTTAGAAGCCACTGACAGCCTCCAGGGCAGGTGAGCCCTGCATCTGAAATAAGGTAAGACATCCCCCTGCCCCCAAGCACGTACCCACTCTCCCAACTGGGAAGTTGGTCTGGGAACAGGTGCTGTCAGAAGGACTCTAGCTGTGACCTGTGGGGCAAGGGAAGCTCAGCCCTCTCTGCAGAGAAAGCTTGTCACCTACCAGGACAATGGAGTGTGTTTAGGTGGGGGGGCATTTGTATGAAGCCAGCGGCTGGCAGCCGGCAGCACTGTACATGAGATCCAGCTCTTCCACGTAACCAAGGTCAGGGACATTGAACCAAACATTTTGCCTCCCCGAGTCTCAGATTCCTGATCTGTCAAATGGGAATATGAACCTCAGGCTGGCCTACCCCCACAGGTGTGTTACTCAGAGATAATCAAGGTAAATATATCCACATAAGCAGCAAAAAGCAGGAGAAATGTATTTACTACAACTGCAGCTGCTGTTAACTGCAAGGCAAATACAAGTCCTCACTGGTACGTGTCGGACTCACACAGAGAGCTTTACATCCAGATCTCATCTAACTGACACAGAAACCCTGGAAGGTAGGCACAGCCACCCGCAATTCACAGATGGAGTCTAAGGGCCATTAAATAACTTGAGGTCATACAGATAGTGGGTGGCCAAGCTGAGACAATTCCTGTGGCTATGAGCTTACCACAGTATCAGTAATTTTCTTTCTCTTTTTTTTTTTTATTATTTTCTTTCTTTCCTTTTTCTTATCTTCCCTTTTCTTTCCTTTTTTCTTCCTTTCTTTCTCCTTCCTTCCCTCCCACATCTTTCTTTCCTTTTATTCCTTTCTTCTTTCTTTTCTTTATTCCTTCTTCCCTCCTTTCCTTTTTTCCTTCCTTCTTTCTCCTTCCTTCTGCTCTCTTCTCTCTCTCTCTCTCTCTCTCTCTCTCTCTCTCTCTCTCTCTCTTCTTTCTGTATTTTCTTTCACAGTGCCTTGCTCTGTTGCCCAGGCTGAAATGTAGTAGTGCGATCATAGCTCACTACGTCCCTGCACTCCTGGGCTCAAGCAATCTACTCGCCTCAGCCTCCTGAGTAGCTGGGATTACAGGCACACCACCATGCCCTGCTAACTTTCTTATTTTTTCTACAAATGAGGTCCGTGTTGCATTGGCTGTTCTCAAACTCCTGAACTCAAGCGATTCTCCCACCTTGGCCTTGCAAAGTGCTGGGATTACAGGCATGAGTCACTGCACCCCACCAATCAGTGGTTTTCAAATGTTGTTCTGCTGAATTATTCTAGGCAATGGTTGATAGAAGTGTGCTAGCCCATCAGACCCCCTGCAGATAGGACTTGGAAAAATGCCATCCCTTTTTTTGGGGGGGGAGGGTCACGGTGTACAAAGGCTCTATACCACAGGCTCTAAAATCCCACGTTCGTTTGTTGTACCAACATTTACTGCATGTCTGTTTTGGGGACACAATAGAGTGACAGAGACATGGTCCCCGCCTTTATGGGGCTTGCTGTGCAGTGCAGACAAGGGATAATTAGAGGATCACACACGTCAAATGTTACACTTAATTAAACTGTGATGAGAAGTTGTGTTTGCCATGAGTGAATAACTTGGGGACCCAATTTTTATATTGAGGCCAAGAGGGGGCTCCTTTAGGGATATATAACAGGCTGACATCTAAAGGAGGAGTAGGAGCTTGTCCAGCAAAGAGTACAGAGAAGAGTATCCCAGGCAGAGGGAACAGAATGCCAAAGACCCTGAAATCGTGTTCCAGAAATTGTGTTCCAGGAATAAAATGAATGCTAGCGTGTCGTTGGGTTGGCAGCGCAACAAAGCAGCTCAGCAGCATGGAGATGTTTTAGCAGGAAAATGATCTGATCTGATTCATATTTAAAGATTTCTCAGGCCAGGAGTGGTGGCTCACGTCTATAATCCCAGCACTTTGGGAGGCCGAGGCGGGCGGATCACGAGGTCAAGAGATGGAGTCCATCCTGGCCAACACGGTGAAATCCCATCTCTACTAAAAATACAAAACTTAGCTGGGCATGGTGGCGCGTGCCTATACTCCCAGCCACTCAGGAGGCTGAGGCAGGAGAATCACTTGAACCCAGGAGGTGGAGGTTGCAGTGAGCTGAGATTACGCCACTGCACTCCAGCCTGGCGCCTGGCAACAGAGTGACACTCTGTCTCTAAATAAATAAATAAATAAATAAATAAATAAATAAAGATTTCTCTAGCTTCCATGTGAGGGGTGGATTAAATGGAAGGAAGGCCAGATGCGGTGGCTCATGCCTGTAATCCCAGTGCTTTGGGAGGCTAAGTTAGGAAGATTGCTTGAGGCCAGGAGTTTGAGACCAGCCTGGGCAACATAGCAAGACCCCATCTCTACAAAAAATTATAAAATAAAAAGTTAGCTGGAGGGCAGGCATGGTGGCTCACGCCTGTAATCCCAGAGCTGTGCAGAGATTGCTTGAGCCCATGGCGTCGAGACTGCAGTGAGCTGTGTTTGTGTCACTGTACTTCAGCCCAGGAAACAGAGTAAGACCCTATCTCAACAACAACAACAACAACAAAAATTAGCTGGGCATGATGACATGCACCTGTGATCCCAATTACTTGGAAGGCTGAGGTGGGAGGATCCCTTGAGCACAGACGTTTGAGAGTTTGAGGCCACAGTGAGCTATGATGGCACCATCGCACTCCAACCTGGGCAAGGGAACAAGACCCTGTCTCTAAAAATTAAATACATTAAAACAAAATAAAAAATAAAAATAAAAAGGAAGCAAGAACGGGTAATGGGGAGGCAAAACTGGAGGATCTTGCTCTAACTAGACAGAAGTGATGGTGGCTCAGACGAGGGTGATAGCACTAAAAACGAGGAAAAATACATGAGATTGTTATATTTTGGAAGCAGGAGAGAATGGTATTGGGGGTGAGTAGATTCTGGGAGGTGAGAAAGAGATGCTATAGCCGGGCACGGTGGCTCAAGCCTGTAATCCCAGCACTTTGGGAGGCCGAGGCGGGTGGATCACGAGGTCAAGAGATCGAGACCATCCAGGTCAACACGGTGAAATCCCGTCTCTACTAAAATACAAAAAATTAGCTGGGCATGGTGGCACGTGCCTGTAATCCCAGCTACTCAGGAGGCTGAGGCAGGAGAATTGCCTGAACCCAGGAGGCGGAGGTTGCGGTGAGCCGAGATCGCGCCATTGCACTCCAGCCTGGGTAACAAGAGCGAAAACTCCGTCTCAAAAAAAAAAAAAAAAAAAGAAAGAGATGCTATAAATTATTTGATGAGACATTTACATACCAGGCACTCTTGCTGGTTAGATGTAGTGCCTGGCACATGGCGGTACTCACAGACCACTTGATAAGTGAACAAATGAATGGATGCCTTAGGTTTCTGGCAGGAGTGGCAGAGTGGATGCAGCTGCCATTTAATGAGATAGGGAAGATTGGAAGAAGCACATGCTTGGGCTGGAGAGCTTGATCTCTAACTCACACATGTGAACTGTGAGACATCTATTAAGTATCCGTGAGAAGCTGGGTGCGGTGGCTCACGCCTATAATAACAACACTTTGAGAGGCCAAGGCAGGCAAATTACCTGAGGTCAGGAGTTTGAGACCAGCCTGGCCAACATGGTGAAACCCTGTCTCTACTAAAAAATATAAAAACTAGCTACGTGCCTGTAATCCTATCTCTACTAAAAGATATAAAAATACAGGTGAGTGCCTGTAATCCCAGCTACTCGGGAGGCTGAGGTGGAACTATTGCTTGAACCCAGGAGGCAGAGGTTGCAGTGAGCTGAGATCTCGCCATTGCACTCCAGCCTGGGCAACAGAGCAAGACTCTGCCTTGGGAAAAAAAAGTATCCATGAGAGATGCCACATTGGCATTTGGATGGACAGGTCTGAGTTCAGAAGGTGCTCTGTGATGTCTATTCTCTCTAGAATAGGCATGGTCATCCCTGAAAGGGCAGGGCAAGTGGACAACACTCTGCTGGGTCCCCTGCACTCATTGGGCATATGCCCTGTTACCCTGCTGTGGACCATTCAGGGAACACTGCCCAGCCTTGCCGTGCCTAGAATTTCTTTCAGATACCTGAAGCTGTGGCTCTTCCTCATAGACTAGGGGTGATCCTGGCCTCTGCTTCCACCTCAAATCCTGGGATGTCTTTATTTATTTATTTATTTATTATTTGATACAGGGTCTGGAGTGCAGTGGTGCAATCATAACTTCCTACAGCCTCAACCTCTCGGGTTTACACAATCCTCCTGCCTCAGCTTCCCAAATAGGACCACAGACACGCACCACCACATCCAGCTAATTTTTAAAATTTTTGGTAGAGACAGGGTCTCACTCCATTGCCCAGGCTGGTTTTGAACTCCTGGGCTCAAGCAATCTTCCCGCCTCAACCCTCTAAAATGCTGGGATTACAGGCATGAGCCATTGAGCCCAGCCAGGATCGGTCTTTTTGGCATTTTTCTAGAGACCTCTCTGTTTCTATGAACCCCATGGCATCAGCTGATGGTGGGGGGGCAAGGGTGGTCACTTAGCTCCTTCTTCCTGCAGTTCTAGTCCCTGACAGCCCCTCTCTGCCTTTCAGGATGACCCTTTCCCTCCTGCAGGGCAGCCTCCACCAGCCTCCCTAGACCCAGGCCAGGCCACGCACAGCTTGCTGCAGTGGAGCAGGCAGTCAGCTCCGCTGCAGCCCAGGAGTGGTAGGAAAGGGCGTGAGCGGCTTCCCACCTGGGAGGTGTGACCCGTGCCAGTCCTTATCACATCTGGAATTTTCCTCACCAAGGTCCATGTGTCTCAGAGCAGTTAGGAGCTCCAGAGTTAAACCTGGGTTGGAGCCCTGGTTCAGTCATTTACTAGCAGTGTGGCCTTAGACCTGGCCTCAGCTTTGTTTTCCTCACCTGTGCAATGGAGTTAATCAGAGTCCTGTCTCTTAGGGGGGTTGTGACTTCAAAACGTGATTCATGTGCATCAGTGGCCAAGGTTGGCCTGACCACAAAGTTTATGCATTGTTTTTTCCTTAAGACGGAGTCACGCTCTGCTGCCCAGGCTAGAGTGCAGTGGCACGGTTTCAGTTCACTGCAGCCTCTGCCACCCAGGTTCAAGCAATTTTTCTGCTTCAGCCTCCCGAGTAGCTAGGATTACAGGTGCCCACCATCACACCTGCTAATTTTTGTGTTTTTAGTAGAGACAGGGTTTCAGCATGTTGGCTAGGCTGGTCTCGAACTCTGGACCTCAAGCAATCCACCTTCCTCAACTTCCCAATGTGCCAGGATTACAGGTGTGAGTCACTGCACCCAACCTAGTTTATACTCTTTTTATTTTTATTTTTATTGTTTTTAGGG